>NW_025091327.1:56565-1256565 GCF_907166805.1 Alternaria atra
TTCAATAGATACCTCATCTACGTCCGTAACCTAGGGTTTGAGGATACACCTAACTACGACTACCTGCGGGGACTGCTCACGGAAGCGCTCAAAAGCGTCGGCGAAGTTAAAGACGGCAGATACGACTAGACGAATTTAAACAATAGAAGAGGCTAGAAAGTTAACGACCGCTAGGGCACCCCTAACGCAATTATCGTTTACCACTAATCTAAGAAGAGATATTTGTCCGCTAAGCGGTACTACTTGACCGAGCTACTCCTAGATCCTATAGCAACAAGATCTGTACCTAGAAGAAACTAGGACCAAGCAGCGTCGTGCTAGGCTTAGTTTTAACACAGCTAATTGTACCTAAACTAGATCTAATACTGCGCGACTCCGTTACAGAGTACGAACTCTTAGCAATTGCGACAGGAACGAGAGCATCAGACAGAGGGCTTTATGCAGACGCTCTCTAAGATACTTTGCTGCAACCTAAGCCGCAGATAATAGGTTCGCTGCTCTATCTAATCTATTACATATTTCCTTGTATTATGGAAATCGTTCATTAAGCGGATTTTAATGCTAACGTCTTTTTTGTTTAGATAGTCTTCTTATAGTTAATAGACGGAATCGAGATGTTCTTCTTTTTCTTTCACTTAAAACCTAGGGTACGTAAGCTCTTATGTGTCCTATCGTTACGGGTGCTGTTTGTATAGTTGCAGCAATGTAATGTCTTACATCTAGTATATAGCTTACGATGTTCATCACTTTCTCTTTTAATCTCTATGATAATACCAGCCTGCATCTCACTACTTTACAAGCAGTCAATGCAGTTAAGGCTTCTAGATTCGAGCCCAATGCCTATAAAAAGTAGATAACATACCCTCCTCTTTAAGGACTAGGAAACACCTAAATAGTTTATATCTACAATATGTAGAAGAAAATGCCTCTGCAGGGGCGTTCCACCGCGTGTTAATCTTGTAGTAACAGAAAATACAGCGCACATATCCTCCTTTTTCGATGGCTTCTTCACAACATTCGGCAGTGCGCCGGTACGATAAGTACGGATTGCTCATTTCTCACAGATTTGAGGCTAATTGTTTGTCGAAAGATGAGTATGGCTAGAGCTGTACTGCTACAGTATCGTTGCACAGTACAGAAGTGCTGCAAAAGATGATTTTCGGGTTTTTCAGTCCTCCGAAGTTACCGTGCATTTTTGAATTGGCACGATAGCCCTGAGCAACGTAAAGTATTAGGGATGGGCGTTGGCGTTTGAAGCCATACTATCTCGAGTCAGCATCTGCCAAAACAAATGGATTTGCTGTAAGCACTAATAACGCTACTACTATAGATGCGTAGTCGAGTGATTGCATGTAACACCTAGGTTATGCTATGTAACGACAGTTTACATTAAAGCTTAGTTAGATTTTGTACCGCTTTAGGCTCTAGGGTTAGGGTTATGCAAGCACTTAGGAAGAATAGCCTCCTTTGTTCTAATCGTGTAAGCTAACTAACTAAGGGTTAGAACACGAAGAAAGGTTAGCCTGCTTAGAGTTAGAGTTGTTAGTATATTAGTACTAGAGCATACTACTGTTATTCTAGTTAAAGATGCTAGCTTCTATGCTTACTTTCGTTAAAAGCTCCCTACGCTCCAAAGCTCTAGCGAACACCGCTACAACAAATGTGGGAGAACTACGCAACTCCATACTAGGCTGTCGTCCTATCGCCCTAACGATCTAGGAGCACATCTATCCTTCTACCTCGAATTTATTAGAAGACAAATTAGCACCGTGCCTTATTATACTTATAACATAGACTAGCGCTTATAGTCAGCATATTTCTAAATATGTTTCGGAATATGCTACCATGTTTCTAACTTCCTGCATCCTCGTTATCACTACGTTAGTAAAAGACATCGTCTAGAGAAGTTCTGCCCGCAAGCGACAGCGCCTTCGACTAGCAATCGAATACATTTTAAGCCTCTATAGAATTTTACAGATACGCAAAGGCAGTATATTACTGCACATCTTCTCGGAAGGAGGTGCCAACAAAGCCTGCGAACTTAGAATAGCATACTATGCTGTTACTAGCAGGCAGTTTCCTATTTTAGTAATGTGCCTAGACAGCACACCTAGCTACCTACGCTTCCTGCGGCTCTGCTCCGCCCTAGCGAAATCGCTCCCTCTAATACCTATCCTAAAGCAGTTTGCTACAGTAATCGCAGTTGTTGTGTTAGGACTAGTATGGACTGCGTATCACGTTTTTAAGGGGTACGAGAATAACCCTGTCTTGCAGTCGAGGAAACAGCTTCTTGACCCAGAATTGTTTGCTCTTACAGTTCTAAGGTGCTATCTCTACTCGAAGAGCGATGCCCTAGTCGCATGGCAAGACATCTACGAGCATGCGAGCGATTTGATCAAGCAAGATAGATGTGTAACAAAGACTATCTTTAAAGCCTCTTAACACGTCTCTTATGTAAAAACTAAGTCAAGGCGGTATTAGGATACTGTAAGAACGGTTTGGATGTACAGCTAGGAGAGACATAAACAGACTAACACAAAACCTACAAGTAGAAATCTACAGCTACCTAAGTCCGTTTTCCAAGATAGAGTTGTTACAGCTCTAGCCCCTGTAGTTAGGGGATCGCCTGTAAGGAGAGATATTAGGCGAGAGAGTGAGAGGTATAGCGCGTTCGTCTAGGGCAGATCGCCTGCTAGCTCATACGTGCTCTTAATCAATCCCAGATCTTAACACCTTCTCCGGCGTGTTGTACATAGCATGTTAGTTTGTTATATTAATACATAAGTTTTAGAAAAATTGCAGTTGTGCTTGCGTGTAGTAGTTATAAGGTAGTAGCAGCTGTATAATAAATGCGCAAATCGCTATCTAAAGCACTAAGTCTTTGATTAGGGAATATTAAAATGACTAGATGTTCACAATCAGTTCTTCTATCAGATGTTCAAAGCCTAACGCTAGCCTTTTTTAATATTATCTAGAACCTAGAACGACCCGCTACTTGCTAGAAAAGGCTTAATCTGTGCAGGACTAATGCAACCAAGTGCTAGGACCAGCACAGTACGACCGCTTATGTTAGCAGACAAAGAAAGCCTAATTACTAGTATCTAAGGCATTATTTAGACAGGTGCGAGCGTTATGTCCTGTCCTTTTGCAGCGTCCGCAGTGCCTTTTACGCGGCTTGCAAGTAACCATCCGCCCCCCGCCTTCGTTCCTTCTTACCTTAATCCGTACCCTAGTGTTCGAATAGGCGTTTAGATCTTCTCTATCTTTATCTAAGCATTCGCCCCCTCATGACTTTCTTTTGCGTCGCGTACATCCAGACGCAGCCTTGTCTAACGCCTCTAATTGTACTAGTTTAGCTGCTAGCAATTTCCGTAAACAATAAATTTCTTGTCCGAGATTATTAAGTATCTTAATTATAGAAGGAAATAAAGAAGGCTAGCTAGCTCGCATCTAGCCGCTAGATGGACTCGAGCGAGCCATTGTTTTCGTAGCGTTGCCGGTTGAGTTTTAGTGCTTTACAAGAGCCTAGTAGTCCTGGAGGAGCTGTTTGCACTCATCGAGGTTGCTCTCCGGCTCCTATGTCATGTCCTCTTTAGGCTATCTACCCTATTTGATGAGATAACGCTTCTGGCTAGCATACTCGTTATAATCCACGATTCGCTCAACTCTGTATCGATCTTCTTTTCCTTCGCTAAGCGCTCTTAATCGTTTCCTGGATCCAATGTTACTCTGTCTGTCTTCGTCTCTCAAATCCGTCCATGCAAGCGGAACATCCTAGTCTGCTGCTTCTAAATGTAAAATCGATCCATCTGGTGATTGAAGCAGCTCTTGTCTAACCTCTAACTCTAGTGCGCTCTTAGAATAACTATTCATGCCACACGCTGTCATTCTAGTAGAAAGGGTAGGTTCTATAATGCATTCAGATTGCAAACCTAATACGTAGGCGTCTGTAATCGGTATAGGTGACAATTTAGCTGTGTTCGGGGCCGTTAGGGCTTCTAGAGAACCTCGTTGTTAGTCTAATTGCAATCTGCAATCTAGGTTCTTTGTCGCACAGATCGATTTGCTAGGAGAGGAGCGCTGTCGCTCGTCTAATTCCAATAGTATGCTAGCCGCTTTACTATTACAACTAACAGGAGGAGGCATACTAATGGCTGTAGTTTGAATTAGACGACGTTGGACTGCACTTCTTAACTAGTACTTACTATAGCTGTGTGTATCGTATATAGGAGGGTCGGATGTGTCGGTGTCCCCTAACTCCTGAAATATCATTTGCAGGCAATCTCTGTCGCTAGCAAATTAGTAACCAAAGTCTTTTATTAGGAACTCCTAATCTCCTATTAATTATTAGCAAATAATTTAGCCTTGTCCTAGCGAATCTACCTAGAGTACTATTAAACAGGAAAGCTTCCGCTGCTGCATCTAGTTTCGCGGTATCTGCAAGGTCCTGCTTTTCTTCCATAATAGAGGCTTTATCTCTAACCTCACATTAACCTTGGTTTTGATTAAGGACAGCGGCGCTAGCATTAATAACTGTATTAGCAAGCTTATGTTAGTTAGGACTCGACAAATTGCAAGATGCATTAGCCTACGGTACCTTTATTATTAATAAGAAAGCTAGACTCTGCGGTTATAAGAAGAGGGGATAACTCTACATTAGAGATGTAAGGCAATTTAGGAGTTAGCCCTGGAAGGATACTAATATCTTTAATTCCTACACAATTTTTGTTTTTTTTCTTGTTGCTAGACGTGTGCTAGGATACCTTCTTCTTCCCGTTCTGCTTTGTAATAATTGGCTTGGACCTAGTTAATAATAGGTCATACAATACGAACTTCGTTTAATTGTACCCTTAGAAAGCGGTAGAAGAATTAGCAGGGAAAGAAGACATTTTGTAGGATTCCTAGGAGCCTACAGTTTCGTATACTAGGCGAAGAAGGCTAGTATTCCTAGGAGCCTACAGTTTCGTATACTAGGCGAAGAAGGCTAGTATTCCCGTGAAAGGCTTCTTTTGTTTATATACTATTGCTAAGAGGGCTAGTAAATAGGCGCATAGGTTTCGCATGAACGACGCCCCTAGGACGATATAGCAGAGTAGAGACAAATATTATAGCCTAAAGCATAGCCTAGAGTATAGCACTATAGGAGCTGCAAATGCGTTGGCTTGAGGAGCTATAGGATCTGGTCACGATAGTGCTGATCCTTCATTCCATCCAAATAAGTCTAATTATCGAACTTTCTAACAGCTACTATAGTAGGGGGTACGTGTATCCCGGCTTTAATAGGTTAGAGAACTATAGAGGAGCAGCTAGTTAAGATAAAATCCTTTGATTGCTAACCTATTAGCGCACGGAACATAACTACTTGCATAAAATAGGGCTAGCGATTAATCTCTCGGACTTAGTTTGCCGTGTTCTATATTATTATCTTTCTAGGCTATTAGTCACATTAGCTACTTACAGCCCGATCGATGTTATTTTTAGACCTTAGGCTACCTACTTCCTAGAGCAAAGCTATTCGAAAGCAGTGTTAAATTTCAACTTCTAGTCTAGTATCTACAGAAGTTAGGCCTTAGACTATCTACCCGCACTTAGAGTGCTGCATAAAGGTTAGCCTTTACAGGTCTAGTCTATCTAACAGCAGGGGCAAGCTGCAATATAAGGACAAAAGGCGCTAACCCTAATAGCCTGTTCGGGTCTAGACGACTGTAAGGTGCTCGAATATACTTGCTAGCTTTAATAGTGCGAGTAGTGTTAAATCTTGCCTAGATTAGAAGAGTGACAAATTCGAAGGAGCATGTTATAACTAGATAGCGATAGGTTAGCAGACCTAAATGCTTGTAGAAGGGCAAGGATAGCCTCTTTGTTACTACGTGCGACGGTTGACACTAGAAGCAAAGCCGTAACTTTAGGCCTAGATAGGGGTAACTGTAACAGGGGCCGGTTGGGCGCAGCGTTAGGTCTGCGTATAGATGTAGATGCTAGTGTGCGACGATAATGCCTCGTAGGAATTTGTTAGGAGACAGGCAGCGCTAGATTAGGCGATGCTATCTAGCACAAAAGGGTAGTGTAAGGCAGACTTCACGCGCAGAAGAGCGAACTGGTTGAGTAGAAGCTTGTATTCGGAGTAGAGAAAATAGCAGACGCAGAGCCTAGAAGAGGCAGAGCGTACGCGTACTTATATAGCCTAGAGAGAAGCGAAGCGAAAGGGGTACTAGACCGTAGAAGGTCTAGTAGTTTAGGCCTTCGAAGGTCTAGTAGTTTAGGCCTTCGAAGGTCTAGTAGTTTGCGCCTTCGTAGTAAGACGTAGCCTTTTACTCCTTAGCTCTAAACCTCGTAGTAAGTAGTAGCTAAGGAGAGGCTATGTCCTTACAGGTAGGAATAGAGAGAGATAGCTAGCAGATAGGAAAAGAAGACGGGGGGGTTAGTAGCCTTTTATAGTAGGAGTCGAGGTCAATTTCCTATTTAGGCAGTATTACGAAACGCTGTAAGCCAAGGCTCGGATTACCCGAATAAGGTGCAACCATTTCCTAATGCAGGTCATCCATTTCCTAATGCATGCTTGCCGTCTTATTATTTACTCTATTAGAAATTAACAAGTACTAGCGAAAGATTAGATCCCTAATGTTTACAGCTGTAACAACTTGTCTAGATATTGCATTCGCGACATTACAACTAGCACGCTTTCTAATAAATCTAGGACAGGAGTATTATAATGCAGCCGATCGAGTTCTCCTCTACCTGCAGAGCACTAGAAATCGAGCGCTCGAGCTTAGCGGGGATAGTCGACTTAAAGTCGCGAGCGACGCCTCTTTTGCCGATAACACACTAGACAGAAAGAGCTCGCAGGGATATACAATCAAGTTATTTAGTAGCTTAATTGCTTAGAAAGTAAGTAAGCAAGATATAGTTACAACCTCTACGACAGAAGCTAAGCTTCTTGCGCTATTATAAGTTGCAAATAAAGCTATATTTATATCACGACTAGTTAAGGAACTGCAAATTAATCTGCCTAAGGAAACAATTACGATACAATGCGATAACACTTAAACTATCTAGCTAATTAATAAGGAGGTCTCACAGTTGCAAACTAAGCTCTAGCATGTAGATATTTACAATTATTAGCTAAGACAGGAGGTGTTAAGAAGAAGTATTTAGGTTGTATATGTCTAATTAGACGACATGCTAGCTAACAGTTTTACAAAGGCGCTACTAGCTAATAAATAGGCACAGTTCCTAGGCTAAATAGGTCTTGCAGAGCGCATGAAAAGCGGAGAAATAACAGCAATACGCCTTAAAGAGACCTAAAGCTAAATTAAGAAGCTAGAGGTCGAACAGGCGTAGCTAGACTGTGATCGAAGCTTCTTGCACACGACCTCTAGGTTCGTTAGAAGACAACAGAAGCAGCTCCTATCTAGCTTAGAATGGTTTCTAAGCTAAGGGGGTGTGTTAGATAAAGTAAGCGATACTGCATCGTAGACGGTATCACCTATGTATCACCTAGGTATCACCGACGTATTAGGTTTATGTTCAAAAAGGAGAGAGAACAGACTAACGAAAAAGAAAAATGATCAAGACATAATCTATCATCGCAATCATAAACTTCTCCTAAGCTCATTTTCAGCATTTTCATCTGACACGAACACGACCACCCTAGCACTATTTATCACATATCTCCCTCTACAACAGTTAGATTATCTTTAAAGCAGGCTTAATTGACGCGCTAAATCTTGTTGCACAAGGCTGTGCAGTTGCAGCGCTCCGCAACCTAAGATGCCAACGATCCCTTCGGTTTCGCAAATCAGGGGATTGATGGTCACTTATTTAGGGTTTCTCGGAGGATTTTTGGCTATTGCCAACGATCCCTTCGCCCATTAATGATAGTATATCGTCTTAATAGACTAGAGACGAACTGCTACCAAAGCATAGTAGCGGTTAAGAGGCCTATATACCTCTAAGCGGCTTGGCGTAAGCCGGAGCGAACCATTAGGAGCGGGTTTCTGACATATACTGCGGGTTATCAGTGAAGACGACAAGAAACGTGGATACACCAGGTTTCGCAAAACATACAAAGGAAACTTGGAAAACCGTTGTATATTTACATCTACCGAGACATCCGAGATTACATAACCATACCTACTACAGTATTATAGTAGTTTTGGTACTTAGCATGCCGGTAATGGCGCGGGATGCAGTAAATGACTTAAATAAAATAGAGTTCCATCCGCTAAGATCCAATTGCTCTATGGATATCCATGGAGTAATTGGAGCTGGATGGAGCTGGATGGAGCACTTGGAAAGAGTATCCATGTCATTCATCGATCATTGCAGATTGTAAACATACGAAACCTTAACTACAAACGACAACTCCACTTTACTGTGGAGTTGATATGCTACAAAATCAAGTGAAGCTTCCTACGCACGTGCCGATATTCTTGCTTCTACCGCAGTCCAACTTGTTACGTATTGAGAAAGACGCCCACTTTTTGCATGGCCTTGCGCATGCGGATTGGTAGCACCATTTTCGTTCCCCGCTGAATCTCGCCCTGTTAAACACTTCAATTCTCCTATGCCAATCCGAATTGTTGTCCTAAATCCACAGCTCGCGCGGACTTAGTTCTTAACTCCGGGTTCAGTTGCGTCGTCGGCCCAACCAAAGGTTCCGACTAAATGAAACACCCAGGAGAACGGTTTCGGCCGAGACCATATGGTATGATCTACATAGAATGCCGGATTTGAAC
Source organism: Alternaria atra (assembly GCF_907166805.1). Classification (NCBI taxonomy): domain Eukaryota; kingdom Fungi; phylum Ascomycota; class Dothideomycetes; order Pleosporales; family Pleosporaceae; genus Alternaria; species Alternaria atra. Next base: position 65,304 of record NW_025091327.1, read on the forward strand.
AAATAATATTATTCGGCTGGAGTCTGAGAGGGTAATGATAGACTAGTTCATGTATGGAATGAACTGAATTTCCTGATATATACAAGGTCGAGTATCCCCTCCAACAGGTATTTATAAAGGTCTATAAAGCGCCGCACGCCCATCTAAGAATAACACTTGGATATCTTACCAGTTTGCCTTTTGCTACTTGTTCATTCAGCGGCCCAATTGCTGCCACGTCAGGACCTCGAAAAGAACGATATGGCAGACCATCTTGACTTCGTTATTTGTCGCACTTGTACTACGCAGTACAATACGGCAGACCCAGCAACATTAAACAATCGATGCGAAATCTGTAATGTAAGTATGCCACATTATTCGCGTTTGTAGTGCTGACCTCTGGAGGATTTTCGCTGCATGGTTTTAGTCCCAGGTCAGTCTTGGAGCTCCTTGCGCAAGCTCCAAGACGCTGGACACAAACTCAAGCGTGCAAAGCTTGAGGACGATAGAATCACAATGATTGAAATAGAACCCAAGGTAAGGAACTATGCGCTTTGTACGTAGTGCCATCTAATGCAGAATGTAGTTCGGGCTTGTTGGCCAGAGAGCAATGCTCTTACAAACGCCACATGGAAACGTTCTTTGGGACCTTGTAACGTACTTGGACCAGGAAGCTATTGATTGGGTAAGTCGCCACTCTTCTCGCCGGAGTCTTCAAATTTGAAGAAGTATGATGTTAACTGTATCAAAGATCAAATCTATTGGCGGACTCAAAGCCATCATCATATCGCATCCACATTACTATACCTCAATGAATGAATGGCGGATGGCATTTGATTGTCCAGTGTATGCGGCCCCCGAAGACCAAGAGTGGCTGAAGAACACTCCAGCAGATGAGAAAGTAACTTTTCTTCATCAGGAGGTAACAGAGATTCTGCCAGGAGTGACAGCTCTTAAGGTTGGCGGTCATTTCCCCGGCAGCTTTGTCCTGCACTGGGAGAACCATATTTTCCATGCAGATTCCTTTGAGACCACATGGGTAAGTCCCCGTTTTTTATGAATCAGAGAAAACAATATCAGTGATATACACAAGATTAAAAGATGCTCTTATACTCACGTTTCGCATAGATTGCTCAATCTGCAGGAGACAGAACGCCTAAACATGCAGAGTATGGTTTTCTATTGTCTGTTCCCTCACAAATGCCAATGGGTCCAGACGCCATAGCTAATATCTGGCGGCTGATCAAACCATACAATTTCAATGCAACTCATGGAGCCCTTTCTACCTGGGATGTTTATGGAGATGATTTGAAAGAGAGGATCCTCCACAGTGCGAAGATATGGATTCAGAACATGGGCCACCCAACGCATCCATTGTTGCTAGAGACAGTCTAGGGTTCCATGGCCAAGGGCTAACAGGCGTTCCATCCCGGTAACCATATCCTCTTGGGAGCGGAATCGATTGACGATCTTACTATATCTCTATTCTACATAACCCAATAAATAGCTGTTACGAAAGCTACATAGAGGACAGGCCCTGACGAATAATAAATAAGATGACAGCAAAATGAAAAAAAATCACTAGAACAGCTATTCAAGCCAATCCCAATCTAACGTCCCTCCCTGAGTGCTGAGACGCCCGCCGTGCTGGGACAAACGAGGGGTACTTTGACTTCCAGCACTTCGCTCTCGATGTGCAACGTTGCAGGTGTGTTGGGTTCGCAGCTGACGTACCAATATAGACGGTTAACGCCGGCGATCTCAAGCCGGCGATTGCACCGGGGGCCAGCGTCTAGCAGAGTATTGATGCTGTGATCGGACAAGGGTTTGCAGATCAGGTATCGAACGCGGTCGAGGGGTCCCGCTATTCACTCCTCAAACTCTTGCTTGGGCTGCTGAGATACACCAGCTTCGCTGAACCCTTCCATATCGCAGAGGTTGAGCGGGGTGTCTGCAGCTACCTGCGCGTGCAGACAGTCAGCGTCTCCCTGAGCAAGTGCAAAGCCTTTAATCTCGTCCTGATCTAATGCCTCGCCGCCGCGTAGGAGTTGTGTAAGTTGTGAAGCATCCTAGCGATGCTGCACTTGTAGGATAAGGTATCCGCGCTCGTCGACAGTGTGGATCTCCTGCTCGTGTGTCTCCTGCTCGTGTGTCTCCTGCTCGTGTCTCCTGCTCGTGTATCTCCGGTTCGTGCGTTTCCGGTTCGTGCGTCTCTATTTCTCCGAGCTCTATTAGTCGCGCTTGCGCTTCCTTAACAATCGCCTTAAAAGTTGCCGCAAGATCTAATTTAGAAACTAGCTGCTTTAAAGATGCGCTTGTCGGTCTAGGCCTACTGTGAGCGCGTTCGTGGTGGGCTTCTGCTAATTTAACTTCTTCTAGTTGCTAGACAAGCTGTTTAGCAGCCGCTATTAGCGCATTAATAGACTCGTTATCAGAAGGACGTCGCGCTGCTATCGCGAAACAGTAGCCGTAAGACTCTTTGCCCTATACCGCGGCGCGTCGCACGTAGACGTACACGCGAACGCGTTGTTAGCGCACAGGCCCTAAGAGCTGTTAGTGCCTTTGTGATCCGTGCGCAAGCTTAGCACTTGCTCTTGCTAATTGCTTACGTAAGAAATTAAAGGATTAGCCTTAACGTGGTTCACAAGCGAGTCGCCAACACAAGCGGGTCGCCACCCCAACACCAGCGCGGCGCCTGCACAGCAACTTCACGTAATGTCACAACTACGCAATACCCAAAGAACCTACAATGAAGGCAATATACAGCTTGCTATCTTAGATATTAATTCTCATCAGTTTCAAAGCAACGCACGCGCTGCAGCAATCTATAACGTCCCACGAAGAACGCTTGTTGACCGGCGCGCTGGACGACGCTCTCGACGCGATTGTGAGCCGAACTCAAAACGCCTTACAAATCTAGAAGAGGAGGCGATTGTACATCGTATACTTGAAGAGAGTCTACGTGGTATACCACCCTTAAAGGCAAACGTACGAGATATGGCTGATAGACTGCTAAGAGAGCGTGGTGGGAAGCCTACAGGCAAGAACTGGGTTGATAACTTCATTAAGCGTACACCTGAGCTGCGAACGCGATGGAGCCGTCCGTATGATCACCAGCGAGCTGTCTGCGAGGACCCAGCGATTATCAGGCCCTGGTTCACGCTTGTTCAATCGATGAAGGCGAAGTATGGCATCGCAGATGAGGATACCTGGAACTTTGACGAGTCTGGCTTTATAATGGGCAAGATATCCTCTCAGCTTGTTGTTACAAGCTCAGAGAAACCTGGGAAACAGAAGAAACTACAGCCTGGCGATCGCGAGTGGGTCAACAACAAGAGCAACAACATCAACCCAGCTATACCACCAACACCACCTACTCAAAGCCTCTTAAGCCTGCATGAATCCCCTCAAACTACCTCATTTTCTGCGCATGATCATGCGTAGTCATACTCCTTACAGGATTCTTGCGCAACGCACTAACCATACCCGACGTGATATCCCTCACAGCCACATTCCCAGCCCCATACTGCACCGCCTCACCTTAATCCTGTGTCAAGCTATCCTTCCTAGACGACTTCTCCTTCTCCTTCTCCTTCTCCTTCACAGGTCGCACGGTAGTAGCCTCACTGCTTTCAGAGACGACGAGGGTTTCTTGGAACTGCGTTTCGGGCGGGAAGAGTCTTCGTCGTCGGCGAAGTTGATTTTGGGGGAGATCAGAACGGTAGGTGCGTTCGGATCGGTGGGAATGTTTCCTGGATTTGGAGACGGAGGATTCCGTGTCCTCATCGTATTTCTTCGATCGGTGACTGCTGCGGTGATACGGCTGCTTCGCTATCCTACGCTGCGATTTCCATAGCGAGAGACACCCTAACCTAACAACTCTAACCTGTTTCACCAGCGAGCGGCCCACCCCACCGAGCGGCCCATGAACACCAGCGAAGCGTACGCGCAGCGACGTAGCTTAGCACCACAACACAATTTTTATACTCTTGCAACAGTATAATATTATTTAGAAGCGTCGCTATCATTCGCATCCTCAATTTCTACCTTGCACGTACGAGAGTTATGCCCAATCTTGCCACAACGGCCGCAGCGTCGCCCTGCGCGCACCCTCTTCGCCGGCTCCTCACCCTCCTCACGACTGCCACCCTCCTTTTCAGCAATTAAGTCTAATACCTCGCCAACTGTCAGTGTCTCCTCTGCCCGTACGTAGCGTCTCTTGCGACTCTTACGCTTAGTAAGCGTCTCTGTTGCGTCTCGAAGGCGCCCCATCTCTGCGCGCATTAACACCATCTCATGAGCTATCTGCTGCGCGCCTTTTGTTAGCTGTCGCACCTGCTCGTCAAGTGAACTTGCTGGAGACCCTCAATAGATTTGCATTTTGTTTCGAATCAGCGTTGATTGCGCCTCCATTTCTTTGGCGTTGCGCGGTGTTTGCGCCTCCTAAGCGGCGTCATCTTGCTGTGGTAGAGTTTGCGTACGCAGCTGCACATCCAGCTTTGATAACACGGCTTGTGGATCATGTGGACACAATCCAGCGCCTCGAAACCCTGCGCAAGCATTCTCTCTTGTAAATGCCTTCTTAAAAGCTACTTTAAAGGCTGGTAAGAAGGTCTGTTTGTTGATGTGGTGGATGCGATCGCGTGCCAAGGCTGAGATCTCATCGCCGTACGCGCGCTTCAACGGCGAGAAGCAGGCAACGTCAAGCGGCTGCAGGAGGTGCGACGAATGTGGAGGCATACAGAGGGCGATAATCTTCTTCTCCTTGCAGCGTTCCTGAAAATCTATTAAGCAATGGCTCTCGTGGCCGTCAATAATAAGCAGCCTGTACGCTCCTACAGGCCTCGCATGCGTATTAAAGTGTTTAAGCCAAGCAAGCGCTAGATCGTTGTTTGTCCAGCCTGTTGGGCTTACTTGAATAACCTAGTTGCGTGGGAGGTCCTCAGTGAACCAGTTAGAGATAAGAACCTTGCCGGCAAAGATGAGGAAGGGTGGGATAACGCGCCCTATTGCGCTGACGCCCTGTATCAACGTAGTCCACTCGCGATCACCAGGCTGAAGCTTCTTTGCTTTCCCAGGCTTGTCTATGCCTGTCACTACGAGTTGCGACGATATCTTGCCCATCAGGAAGCCAGACTCGTCAAAGTTGTACATGTCGTCGTCTATAATGCCGTACTTCGCCTTCATGTTCTAAACCAGCATGAACCAGGGCTCAATGATTGCTGGGTCCTCGCAGAGAGCTCGCTGGCGATCGTATGGACGGCTCCAGCGCGTGCGCAGCTCAGGTGTACGCTGGATAAACCTGTCAACCCAGTTCTTGCCAACAGACTTGACGCCGCGATCGCGCAGCAATCTATCAGCCATATCTCGTACGTGTAGCTTCGAGGGCGGTACTCCACGCAGATTCTCATCAAGTATACGTTGTACAATCACCTCCTCTTCTAGCTTCGTCAGGCTCTTTGAGTTTGGCTCGCAGTCGCGTCTAGAGGGCTTCCCGTCGCGTCGCCGTCGTATCGTCGTCTTTGGGACTTTGTAGACTGCCTCCGCACGCCGCAGGCTTGGAATTTGGTTACGTTTAACGTCTAAGAGGGCAAGCTGCACATCAGCTTCAGTATAAGCCTTGAGAGGTTGTGGTTGTTGAGACATTACGTGTTGTTGCTAGGTACGCGTGTTGGTGGGGGAACTGGGCCGCTCGGTGGGGTGGGCCGCTCGCTGGTGAAACAGGTTAACGGTAACAAATTCTTAAAAGGACTGCTGCAACACAAGGAAGAGGCTCTTGGTGTATGCGCTGGTATGATTTGTATGGGAATTGATGTTGATTTCTTTACAAACTGTAGACGGATCTCACTTTGAATTTTTCTGGATCGCACTGTTGATGTTCCGGATTCGGGGTTAGGGTGTCGGTCCATGATCTAGAGCCGAAATTCGGGAAAGGAATTCGGGAAAGAGATTCGGCATGAACTCTACTGAATACATTAGCCTTATCATAGACTACGGCACGTGTTTGTGAGAGATGTGGGTTGGATCTAACTTGTTTGAGAACATGGAACCAAGTGAAGGGGCAGATTGACTGCCTCCTTGGATGTAGCTGTGCCGGCTCCACATCTTCCCCATGTTTTTCCCCCGCAATATCAGGATGTAAAATCTGTACATGCTCAGCCGTAAACAACCGGAATAGCGAGATACACTGGAGTGTAGCAGGTATATAAGTTCAGATCCCAGCAATGCCGATTCATCCATTTATCGCATATGTGAACATCCCAACTTTACAAACATGTTCGCGTTCACAACTCTTAGCACATCTATCCTTGCTTTCTCTTCCCATGTCCTAGCAACCCCTACCACAACTCACCACGACGATTATGTCAATTGGAGAAACTTCAGAGCCAATGGCGTCAATCTCGGCGGATGGCTCTGTCAGGAAGCCACCATCGATCCATATTTCTGGGGAACATATTGCAAAGGTACCGCTGATGAGTGGAATTGCTGTGCCAAACTTGGCGACAAGTGCGCATCGGTTTTTGAGAAACGCTATGCGACGTATGTCACTCGCGATGATATTGATAAGCTTGCCTCGGGCGGAGTGAATCTTCTTCGCATTCCGACCACATATGCAGCTTGGATCAAGGTTCCAGGTGCGCAGTACCACTCTGGCAACCAGCAATCGTACATCAAGAAAATCACTTCGTACGCTATCAAGAAGTATGGCATGCATATCGTTCTCGATATTCATGGTCTGCCGGGTGGTATCAATGGTCTAGATATTGGCGAGGTGAATCTTTTTTCACATGCAGTGCTTAACACATACATTTACTGACTCTGTCCAGCGCATTGGCAAATGGGACTGGTTTAATAACCAAACCAACCTTGACCTGTCACTCAAAGCCGTCGACGCAGTCTTGAGATTCATCCAGAGCTCAGGAAGTCCGCAGTCATATACACTCGCTCCCATCAATGAACCAGCAGACAATCCCGACTTTTCCACATTCGGCACTCCAGCAGCTTTGTCAGATAATGGCGCTGCTTGGGTACAAAAGTACATCAACGCCGTTGTCGAGCATACTAAAGCCGTGAACCCAAAGATCCCAGTCATGTTCCAGGGCAGTTTCAAAGGCGAGCCATTCTGGTCAGGAAACTTTGCCGCGAACACCAACATCGTTTTCGACGTGCACAACTACTACTTCGGCCGCCCCAGCGATTCAGACAACGTTACCATTAGCATCTGCTCAGACGCAAAGATGCTTGCTGGTGATGGCAAATTTCCTGTGTTTGTGGGCGAGTGGGCCATCCAGACATTGTCGAACAACAAATTTGCGAACCGCGCCAAGAATCTGAACACTGGGCTCTACGCATACAACAAGTACACACAGGGGAATGCGTACTGGACAGCAAAGTTCTTCGGCAATGTTTCAGTTGCGGGTGAAGGGGTGCAGGCCGATTATTGGAATTATCTGAACTTCATCGACATGGGCATCCTTGAGCCTAGCGCTGGTCAGAACTACTGTTCATAGTTGCTTGATTTAGCAAAGAAATACTTCGTGCCTTTGTCCTGTACGGAGATAATGTACTTGGGGGAATCAAAACGTAGGAAATCTAGGACTGTTCCCAAAGCTCGTAATACCGCCCCTTTCTCTCACACAATTCTTTGTGCGTTCCTCTCTCTACAACACTTCCCTCATGCAACACTAGGATTGAATCTGCGTCTACAATTGTACTCAGCCGATGCGCAATGACAATAACAACCCTCCCCTCTTTGAGCTTCTCAAGTGCCCTCTTGATCTTCCCCTCTGTCGCTGTATCTACCGCACTCGTCGCCTCATCCAACAGGACAATCGGTGAGTCTTTGAGCAGCGCCCTCGCAATCGCAAGTCTCTGCGCCTCGCCACCCGACAGCTTGACGCCGCGCTCGCCGACTTGCGTATTGTAGCCCTGGGGGCAGCGTGTAATGGTGTCGTGGATAGCGGCTGCGCGGCATGCTTCGTGGACTTCTTCGTTGGTCGCCGTGCAGCGTGCATATCGCACGTTCTCCACGATCGAGGTGTTGAAGAATGTGGGCGCCTGGGGAACTACACTTACGGCGTCGCGAAGGGAACCCAGTGTGACGTGCCGGATGTCTTGTTTGGAGATGGTGATGCTGCCGGATGTGACGTCGTGCAGGCGCAAGAGCAGTTTCAGGATAGACGATTTGCCGGCGCCGGTTTGGCCTACAAGGGCGACGGTCTGGCCTGGCGAGGCGGTGAAGGAGATGTCTCGGAGTGCGTAGCGGCTGGAGTCGTACCTGAAGGAAACTTCGTCGAACTGAACTACAGCGTCGCGCACTGCGAGTGGATAGGCTTCGTGTGCGTCCGTGATTGATGGCTGGGTTCGCAGAAGGTGAAGAAGTCGTTCGGCATCAACAAAGTCACCAACCAACCATCGTACATGGTTCGTCAAAAACTTTAGCGGGTAGATGATTGAGTCCCAGTATGTAAGAAAGAAGGCGAAGTCTCCTGGTGATGCTGTGCCCGCGGTGATGCGCTGAAGGATAAGGTAAGCCAGAGCAAAGAAGGTAATCGGCACCACCAGCTCAACGAGAGCCTTAATGAGTGCTTGTCGTGCTTCGAAACGTGTCTTTGCCTTCATGTGGTCGCTCACAGCACTGGAGAGTACACTAGCCTCTCTCTTGAATCGGTTGAAGTAGGTCACAGTTTGCCAACCTTGGATCGCCTGATGCATCTTTCGTGTCTCGAGTCGTTCGGCCTTCGTCACATTCCTCCGGTCGCCTGTCGTGAGTCGCGTTGAGAATGCTTCGGTAGCCAGGTATACGATTGATGCACCAAGCAAGACCATTGCCACCGCTGGAGTGAACTTCCGGTAGAAGACAGTACAAGCAACGATGATGTCGATCAAAGTTGGTGCGATATCGATGACCACTGACTCGAGGACGTTGCCCAACGCTTCGCCTTGCTCAACGGCCTTCATGACCTCGGCTGAGTCTTGTGTAGAGTGAAAATTGATTGACTGGGACATGACATGGTTGAAAGCAGCGTTAGTCAATTGCTTGTACGAGAACTGCTTGATGGGTATCTTTGAGAGCTCTTGAACGAAGAGCAATCCTGATTCGCCGCTAAGTACATCGAGGGCAAGGAAGACGAGGAGTTCTCGAATAGGTATTGATCCATGTGTGACTCTGTCGGCGATAATTCCAAGAACATATGGGATGGCGACATGTAGGACGCGCTCCATTGCGATCGTGAGGAGACAGATGAGCAGACATATCTGCACTTTGATGTCTCGTCTGGGTATGACGTAAGGTAGGAAGATAGTGAAGTCTTCCAGGTAGCCAAGCCAGCCTCCAGTCTCACGTAACCGCTCAGCACGAGCCTCTTTCACATCTTCGTCCTCGCCGCTATCATCATCGCTGTCTTCTTCGTCGATCTTGAGGTAATCGTCCTGGATTGGTGGAGGTGATGCCGCTTCAAGCAATGGATCGGTGTCTTTGGAGCCTTGTCCGGGCGATCTTCAGAATTGAAGTGGCATTGCCTGGAGTCGAAATGTCGTTGTGTGGCTTAATTTGCTCAATCACTGTCTGTTGCACATGTTGCTATAAGGGCCATCTTGGCAGCTAGACATGCTTACCACCGGTCAAACGGTGAGTCACGGCAGCCCTTTTTCTTCTTGTGTCTAGATGCACTGCACACAAAGGCATCCGGGGAACCAGAAAAGACCGAACGTCCGTGGTATGGGGATTCCATCTTCATGGTGGATCCGTTAATCTGTGCACAGTCACCGTGCTCAATACGCGCGGACTCTAGAGGTAGTGCGCCCTTTTGATTTTACGGGTTTGGGCCCTGCACAGCCACGGTACTGCTCCACAAGCTGGCGTCCAGCCGCTCCCGATGCGATTTAGCTTATGACCCAGGCCGTGGCGCAAATCAAGACTCGAAGTGATGTGATGTCGTTCCAAGCCGGCGCATTATGATCAAAAGCGGACCGACTGTGAGTCACGAGATACGTCGGCGTTGAAAGATGAATTGACTAATCTGCATCTCTTGCCTCGATGGCTCATTTATCAGGGCCCTGTGCGAATCTATTGCAAACCTGGCGACTTGGAGTTCAGAAGGGACGCTTGGGCAATCTTCTAAAGCACGATCATCTCAGGGCCTCTCCTATATCCCTTGCGTTCAGGCTAAGCTTTGCATGCGTTGGCTGATGCACGTTCATCTACTCTTGCTTGGATGGCTTTGCAGAGAAGTATTCGGATACATCTCGTGCTCCACGATGGTACAGTGTCCACAGATTACGCGCAAAGCTAAGTTGAGGAAGTAATATCTACTGGCATTTGCCTAGCATCAGTGGCGCCTATGTTGAACGAGAGTCGTTACCAAAACTGTGATGAGACACCGCTAGATCAGATGCTTTTTTCGGCAAACCTCGTATAATTGCATCTACCAGCAGTTCATTGGAACACGAGAACACAAACAGCAACCTTCACGGATCAACTCTGCTTCTTTTATGCAAGATTTTCACCGCCAGATGTTATTAAGCTTGACAACTCATACTCAAGAGACTAACTTTGCCTCTCTCGCGAGGTATTTTCACTAGCATAAGTGGTATGGGCTGTCGCTATAACAAGTCAATCAGGGTTCGTTGATGCAAGAAGTGCACCAATATATGTAGCAGAGCCTTCCTCGTCAGCGAGAATAAAGTCGAAGCCTCTAGCTGATTAGAACAATTTCCATCACACACACCCCGCAGGATCCACCATGATCCGCTGCTAGCTTCAGCTCGCCGCGTGACAGCAAAGATATTCAACACTACCTTTATTGAAAGGCGATAGGTCTGCCTTAGCCAACTGAGCAAACCGTATTACAGTATTTTGGGCGTACGTTTCCCTCTCCTGACCTATTCATACAACATGTTTACGTATCGCGTCCTGACTATGCGTTAGAGTCTTGTATCAACTATGTCAAAATTCAACTCTACTTCCGTAGAACAGTCGGTGTCCGTCATCCGTGACAAGTGGTGTATGTCATTTTCACATCTACGACCATCGAAAACCTCTATTGACGCTGAGCTTCACTCCTAGACTACCCGGCAGTAATTGCAAATGATCTCAACGACGTAAATCTTCCCCAACAAGCCAAAGAAGAGATTTATGCATGCGCATGGGAATACGCCCGTTGCGTTATTCCACAGTACACCAACTGGAACCGCTACGTTGCATGTATACGACTTGCGATCATTGCAATCGTTGCTGAATACAAGGGTGATATGATTCAAGTCGCAGTCACAGACGATCTGCTTGGATATAACGTCAGCACTCTTCTAGCCCAATTATTTGAAGGCACTCCAGCACAGTACGTAAATCTTGTCTTTCTCACATGATACATCTTCTACCTCGCAATGCACTACCAGTATACACTGAGAAGCTAACCTGAGTCTCATCAGTGCGGAAATGGCACGAGAGTTCCGCTGCAGTCTTCTTATTTCGGCGGAGAAATCAAGCAACCGAATCAAAGGTTTGCTATTCAAACGATATGTTGCTGCCCTCGCCAAGTCTCCCAGGCAGTGCTTCCGGATGCGCGATACGGATGTCTTGCTTCGTTTTGGTATTTACGCAGCTCTTGCCTGCAATGATCTCGATGATTTTCAGTACAGCAAAGATGAGTTAGAAATGCTAAACGAACTTGGTTCCACGCTTTACGATAGCGTTGCGTTCTTCAAGCACCGATCTGAAGGCGAGATTGTAAGTAAACGCACTGGTACGAAATGCGTGTAGTAAGCGCCGCTAACTTGGTGTTTACCCAGAACTCTACATTCGCATATGTACCTTCGAGTGCACGCATCAAGGCTTTTCGTCAATGCCGTGAGTTACTTTGGGCGCTAGATGTTGCGTGGGTTGGAAGACCGGAACACCTCGCTGTCATCAATTTCTTGCGCTTCTTGGGCGGACCCATACACATGAGTACGCTTTTCCCAATCACGATTGATCTTTTAGATGCCTAACCGATGGCCTTTGATATAGTGATGCGCCGGTACCGCTTCGTCGGAGACGGACTGGTGATCGGTCGACCCGAGACTCCAACCGTTGTAAAGCAAGCACATGGAAAGTTTAAACTCTGGAATCGTGTTGACGCTCAAGACAGCGAGGTCGAAGGTGCTGACCGTTACACAGCTATGATCGAGAGAAGCGATGAATTGCTGTTCGATGGTCTCAGCGGATATTTGGAAGCCAGTAACAATGTGACTTGTCAAGAGTGTCGAGAGCACCAGTCTTGTAAAGGAGACTCGTTATACGGGTTTGGAGGTGTGCGATTGTGCGACAAGTGTCGGGGCGAGTGGGGCGCGTACATCGACACTTTTCCTAATCGTTTTGCGAGCGTATTCCCTGAAGTCAGTGATGGGGTAGGGTCAGGTTGCCCGTAGGAGCGAAAACGGTGGCTATGCTTGTGGGGGCCAAGAACGGAAGCTTTCATGAGTCGTAGCTCGCGCATCTTAATGTTACAGATCTTGCAGCAGCCAGAGTTTATTGGACTAGCCATGACGTAACAGGGTTGTACTCGGGCGATGCGGGAGGTGGCATAGCGCCCAGGGTAAGCAAAGAAAGCTTCGAACATGAATTGAACAGCGCCGGCTGAGTTAGTCCGAAATACTGCCCGTCTTGTAGTCCATCCTTCTTTACATTGTTTCTTTCCAATTGTGCTTGCGCACAACCAAAGCAATCACTTCCCACAACGCAATCGACATTACTCTTCAACGGGAAGCTCTGCGCTCCACCGCGCTCACAACCCTCGCAATGGTGCCCTAAACAATCACAAGCCTGCTCTTCAGCCTACCCACCGAGCTCCAAAACGTTATTATCGATACGCCCTCGCATCCCCCGCGCGCACCCTCCAATACAAACCCCTCGCCTCCACCGCGCACGGCAGACCCATCTTCAAAGGCACACTAGGGCCTGAATACAACCAGAGCAGATGCACCCACAAGCAGCTCTACGTCGCGACCGCCGGTCTCGAAGTGCGCTTTAACACGCTGCGCTTCGAGCTCCGTGAAGGCGATGCCTAGACGCGCGCGCGGCGCAGCGCACGTGGTTCCACGACGCCTTCTATCAGGGTGCACGAGCCAGGAGGTGAGCTATGAACATGCGGGTGGGTTATATGAGTATAAGGCGCCCAAGTATCAGGAGGTGGTGCTATGCTTGAGAATAGCGCTTTGTTTGCGGGTGGCGCTGCCCTTATCAGTTGCGCGGAGGCCGGCGGTGGATATGCACTACACGCGAGCCTTGATACCCAGTGCGTTGTGCTTCTCATGAACTTCGCTAAGAAGAGTTGCAACGCTCTTCTCTACCTTCTCGAAGGTCTCCTGTACAACGCGGACATGCGTCTCGCTCCGGGGCTCGAAGATGCACGCGAAAGGCTTCGGAGCCGATACGAACCCTGTGGTGAACATGCTTTCCTCTACAACGAGTCTCTTCCCAGTCGGCGTACGGATATTGAATGCCCACAGCAAGCGCGCAATCACTATGCTTGCTGAGTTGCGCGCGATATGACGACCAGGACAGGTTCTGCGACCGTATCCGAAGTTTTGGATTTGCGACCTGCCGATCCAGCGCTCAGGGTGGAACTCCGCCGGCTTGTCAAAAAGGTCCTCATCGTGTCGCATCGCGTAGAAGAGCGGGATGACAACAGAGCCCTTGGGGATGAGGTAGCCCTGATAGTAGTCCTCGTGGGTCGTGGCGTGCGGAATGCCGGCTTGTTGTGGATGACGCCAGCGGAAAACCTCTTTTACTATAGCCTGGACGTACGGCAAGCCCTTCAAGTCCCCAAATTCGGGCAGTCGCTCGCTGCCTACGACTTCTTCGAGCTCCTTCTGCGCCTTCGGGAGCCATTCAGGATGCGTGATGCATGCGAGGACGAAGATCATGAGGGTAGCGCTCATGGTTTCAACCCCAGCATCAGCGAGTATACCGACATCCCAAGCGACCTGCTGCTCAGTCATGCTCTGCGCTTCAGTAGCCCTTTCGAAGTCCTTCGCCCAGTTCCAGCCCTCGCGTTTGAGCGCCTCTTTGTAGCTCTTGACGTGCAGGTCGTCGAGTTCATGGAACCACTTTGCAACCTTGCACTTCCAAGGCGCAATGGCTGCGGGCAGGTAATTGAGCCACGGCAGCGCATCCACGATCCAAACTCCTGGTTGGCCGGCAATGTGGAAATTCCTCATTCATCCGCGAGTTCGTTCCACCTGCCACTCCTTCCCGGTGTGAATACGCATACCGAAAGCCATTGAGTAAGCCAAGCTCGTTGCAAACACTTCAACGCAGTGCGCGATGCTTCCGGATGATTTCAGAAGGCTTTTTAGTAGTTGTTGACCCTCCAAGTCCTGGATAGGTGTGTAGCACGTGGTTGCCCGAGGGCTCAACACCGGCGCTTGAAGTTTTTGATGCAGCAAAAAATCATCGCCAAAAGGTTTGAACACGATCGGATTGCTATTGCTGACTAATTCGTGACCCATGACCTATTCAAACGAGTTACTCATCTATCCTGTTACATCACGGCAGTGTCCTACAAGGCGCGGCCTGCTACTGTATACGTTCCTCCGCTTGTCGAGCAAATCCTTCGCCGTTTCGTAGTCACCAACTATGATCATAGTACCTCCGAGGTCGACCGACACGAGATTACCGTACTCTTTGATCTACTTGGTAAACGTTAGCCATGGAGTCCCCTTCGGTGCTTGACGAAGGTTCCCGAGCAGTGGGAGGCCAGGAGGCCCCGGTGGTAGCTTTGCCCGCCGAAGTCGACGGGCAACTATGTATACGATTAGTATGCCTACGAGAAGGCCAAATATAGATAGAGCCATAGTGTGAGAGGCGTGACAGGTGTTCGTCCCGTCGCTCGACTGTAGGACACTAGTGGTGTTGCTGAGTTCAGCGACTGACCGGCGCTCGAAGTTCAAAATGCTGGCTAGATATATGTAAATGTGATAGACGAAATTGACCGCTTCTTGTGTACATAGGTGGGGCTTGTGTGAACAGGGCGGCATCGATAAACAACCCATTGGTCGTGCATATCTTAATATCTGTCGGTGCCGATGCAGTGAGATTCCGCCTGACCTCATCTCCACATGTCAACATGATGAAGATACGTGTTGCTATCAGAAGTCCAATGCCCGTGAACAATGTCCCGCCTTACAGCCCTCGCAGTGCTCGATCTCATGTGGCCCCTTACTCGTTCCACTAAATGGTCGCATCTCAACCGTCACACCTGCCCATTTCTTAAGCCTATACGCAATCCGCTCCACATACGATTCCTCGTCTAGCTTCAAGCTTCCCAGTCGGTCGCAAGATTTGCAGCGTTGATTGTACACCATAGCATTGTAACCACTACGAGGATATCCTTTGATCCAAACCGCTACAACTTTACTGCTCCATTGGCTCTTTCTGCATCTTTTGTTTTCGCATGTAAAATTTCCCATAACATTCGTCTCGTACTCGGTGTTGAAGTGAGCCTCTATGATGGGGTTGAACCATGTCGACGTAATCGTGGGCGCGACGGCTTCGGCAATTCTTTGGTGCAGTTCAGGAAACGTGAAGAAGGTCCTTGTCTCTTGCCGCGTATGGACGTGTGCTCGATCAATCTTTGGCGGTGTGACAATTGTCTTTATTTCCGGTATATTAAGAGCCTGCATTCGACTTTTAAGTACTGCGAATGGCAGGTCGAAGGTCGAATGCGTGTGAGAAGTGTTCTTCGTCGTGGCGTGGCCATTGCGCTGACTGTTACGCACTTGATGGCGGACAGAAGAGGTCGTTGGTAACGGCGAACGAGCATAATCGGCAGCTGGAACAGACGTGGAGGAGGTAACGACTGAGTCTTTTCTGGTTTTTCGGTGGGCTGGAGAATTGTCTTGATGCTGGCCGAGTGCGTTCAGGCTTTTGAAGGAGCGGTTGCATGCCTTACAGCCAAAGTTTTCCGCATGCTTTGGTGAGTTCTCTTCATGTTGTTTGAGTGCCTTCTCGCTGCCAAAATTACGGTTGCACAATCCACAAAGGCTCATTGTGTGTCCTGTTCAAGTTTGTTGTGAATTTGTAACTTAGGATTGCGGCTACGTGGGAACTGCCAACGATCACTGAACTTGGGAGTTCAGCTTATAAGACATGCATATAAAGGAGGTCACTATCTGTAGGAAGTCCTATGCGATCTTGGAACCAATGGTATAGTGACACATTACGCGCTGTGGCTGCATCTGCGAGTTGATTTCTTGGAAGTGCACGCATAAACTGATGCGGAGTGCGACAAGTTCAAACTGCGCCCCACCCACACCAAGGCTCACTCTTTACAGCCACTTATCATGGCGATTGTGATCTGACTATATAAGTTCTGATCAGGCTGAAGATTTATGTGCGGGGTCAAGCGGCTAAGCGGCTTGGTATGCAGGATGTCGTGTTTGCGCATATGCAGAGGTCCTCCATGAACAACGCGTTAATGGTTGAGTGGGATACCGTTCACGAATACTCATGCACGTAACCAACACGAGATGTCTCCAGGATAATCCTGATATCCAGATAAAGGCTCTTTGTCCCTGACTTCAGCGCCAGTCCAAGGATTCTCTTCCCTCGATTTTCCTAAGATCCTACGAATAGTGCCGCCCGAACTGCTTCGATTGCGATGGCTAAAAAGGTCAAGGGCGCAAAAGCAGCCAAAAATACGCTTCCTCGACTGAAAACAAGGTGAGGCAGGCTTCCTCCGTTCATGCAAGCACACCTTTTTAACGCTGACTACCTCAGCTTATATACAAGTCCATCTGTTACCTTACACTTTGGTCATACTCATCAGATATATTATATACCAGAGGTTCTGTTGCAAAGATTGGAGAATATCCCGAGTCGTGATCCCTGGACACGCGAGACCCACCTTGAAGATGTTGACGCAAGCATTGGTCACGTCTTGATCCACTTCCTGCACACGGGTGTCTATCAGACACTCAACGACGAAGATATCGAGGGTACCGAGAACACTCACCAAACTCTTGTCCGAGATGAGTTCCAGACAGCTGTGCTTGCTCTAAAAGCCGCTAAGAAGTACAGCGTGCCTGGTCTCCAGGAGTTAGCACAAATCGAGCTGGAGCGACGAGGCAAGGAAATGTGTTTACGTGACGCCGTGCGCGCTATTCGAGAAGATTCTGTTGCAGGGCCTGCTGATGAACATGCGTGGCTTCGAGACTTTGTGTCAAAGAAAGTTCGATGGACCTTCGAACAAGACCCTCATATGTTATCGGCACCGGACTTCTTCGAAAACATCGAAAGTACTACCCTGACAAAGCTATTGGCTCAACTAATCGTTGGTCTCTACAGCGAGAAGATAGCCAGTTTGCACAAAGGAGAGACCGCGACTAGCAAGATCTCAACGCCTGAATGTACTGAGCCTCCTGGATCCTCTTTGTCTGATCTATCAAAACTGCCTTCCAGGCGCATCGCCGAAATTTCTAACGCATGGCCTGCGTCTGTAGAGGAATTTGGAGCTTTCGATGACTCGGTAGCTGCCTGGGATCCTCATAATCTGGGTCAGGATCCGGGTAATAGACCGGAAGCTATTGCGTTTGCAGCCTTATCTTCATGCAACAAGGAAGAGAAGATGGAGCTCGAGAAGAGGATGAAAGTAGAAGCCGCGGCGGAAGATAGAGGGAATGCCGAAGCAAGGGCACAAGAGGAAGATCTAGCTGAGATCCGGCAGCTTGAAGCGGAGAAAGGAACCACTACGCAACTCCAAGAGCAAGACGTTACTACTGCAAGCTCTGCTACTTCTAAAGATGAAGCAGATACACTCGAGTTTAAGTCGATGTGGGGTAGCTGGAGCAGTGCGCCTGTCATTCCTGGAAAGAAGAAAAAGAAGGGGAAGAAAGACTATACGCTGGAACCGCCTCCGCCTCCAATGAGTTCATCCCCTCCATCGTCGCCACACAATATCCAGCTCGAGATCGATTCGACGCCAGTAATCGATGATGTCGCTACTGTTGCTGCAAACCTACCTGCTGCGCAGGAAGATCCAGGGGTAGAGGTAGATCCTTACGGAGGGCTTAGTATGTCACGGGCGAAGAAGCTGGAAGCTAAGTTAGACGAGGAGACGAGGTTAGAGGATGAGGAAGATACGAAGGGTCAGAGAGAAAAGGAAGAGGCTGCTGAAATCAAGCGACAGGAAGAAGAAGAGGAAGAACGGTTACGCCTAGAAGCAGAGGAGGCCGAGTTGAAGAGGATAGAAGAAGAGGAAGCAGCAGCTGCTGCCACTGCTGAAGCCGAGGAGAGCAAAAATAAGGAAGACGATGTCTGGGGCGATTGGAGAGGTGCAGCTCCAACCGTCAAGAAGAAGAAGAAGAAGAAGTACACGAAAGTAGAACCGATACATCTAGAAGAGGAAGAGGCAGAGCGGATCCGCCTAGCACAGGAAGAGGAAGCCGCCGCCGCTGTTGTTGAAGCTGAGACGAGCAGGAAGAAGGAAGACCCCATCTGGGATGAATGGGGCGCACTTTCGGCCGGTAAAATGAAGAAGAAGAGCAAGAAAGGAGAACTGATACGCCTAGAAGAGGAAGGGCGTCTCGCAAAGAAGGTTGAAGAAGAGACCGAGCGCAGGAAGCAGGAAGAGGAAGAAGCGGCCGCTGCTGCGAAACCGTTGATACTAAGTGCCACCTCAGGCTTGAGCTGGGGGGAGAATCTAGCCTCAAACACAGACGACTGGGCTGCGTTTGGTGCGGGTGCTCTCAGCAAGAAGAAGAAGAGTAAAAAAGCAAAACGAATAAGCGTTGAAGAGGAAGAGGCAGAACGGATACGTCTAGAAGAGGAGAAAAAGGAAGCGGCCGCTGCTGCTGAAGCCGGTGTGAGCACCTTCGATCCAGCGATCGAGACGGGCGCTACGGCTAATGATGATGACTGTAAATTGCGTTTGGAGCATCTGTCTCGAATCCATGGGTGGCAGAATTGTAAGCCATGCGAGCTCTACATGCGAAAAATTGCTATCAAGCTTCATTCAGTAGGGCTACCGAACGTAAATGGGCTCAGCACGATGAATTGACCGGTGCACCTGGAAAGGCTCACTTTAAATTACGACAGGCATGTCATACCATACAAGAATCATTCTGTCAATCCTTTCCAGGTTTCTATTGCTTAGTCATGTATCATGGCTTGGAATTACATCGACTTGGGATGCACAACCTAGGGAGATAAATACGTCCACCTGCCCAACTCCTTGCGTATCACTACGGGGATACGTCGTGTTATAGTATACCTCCATCACATGGCCGTGGAAATTCATCATTCGCTCCTTGGATCCACGACTTGCTTCCTAAGCTGCAAATGCCATTCATGTCGCTGTTGCCGAAGTACATGAATGGTGTATGTGATCTCGCCTCTCAGCAACGGCGGTATCAACCCCGATGCCTGCTATTAGACTATGACCTGAATGGCATTGATTAGTAATCACTGGCGATCAAACGTAGAGGAAATGTCTCAGATCATTACAATTTTGCTCCCTTAATGTGTTCATCGTTTTCTTGCTACTTGCGGCCGGATTACGGACTTGGTGGAACAGGCGTACGAAGTAGGGAAGTCGACTTCTGCCCCCGGGCCGAAAGCTTAGCATCTCTACTCCAGTCATAGCCCCACTAACCTTACTTGTAAATCTGAGATCGGATCTCGGAGAACTTACGAGCCGTAGGTTTGGTTGCTGCGGATGACACCCTAGTATAGCTCCGGGACACATGGTACAAGTAGCTGAGACATGGAAAGAGATTTAGGTTATTACTCTTTCCATTTCCATCAACGTTTTGACATCTTGCCGTGCACACGAACAACTAGCAAATCCAATTTCTCTTCCGCAACACACGCAAACTGTTACCATGGCAAGCGTGCCTGTCCGCCCGCCATTCGATGTACGCTACAAGAATGGCAGTGGTCTACCCAGCCCCGACCAGACTTTTGACCTCGAAGCCGCACGAAAGATGATACTGGCCATGGGAAATAACAAAGAATTCGTTGCCCAACAGCAACGGGAATACCAACATACCACTCTCATGGCTCCCGGCGTTATCGGTCCTAGTCACCATGCAGTAACCATGTCGCTTTACCAAAGCACCCACAAGATGAGTCGCAAATGGCCTACCGGAAGGCCAGTGGTCTATTATGTTCACGGCGGTGGGCAAGTAGTCGGGGACCGATTCTTCGGTGTCGTGGACGCCATGACGCACTTCTCGCCTGCCGACGATGTCATCTTCGTGAGCCCCGAATACAGGCTGGCACCTGAATACCCGGCGCCCGCCGGTGCATTCGACGTGTATTCAGGACTCGTTTATCTTGTCTCGCACGCGAAAGAGTTGGGCATCGATCCGGCCAGAATCGTCCTTTACGGGTGCTCAGGCGGTGCAGGCGTCGCGGCATCAGCATGCTTGGCCGCGCGTGGACTTGATGGTCACAAAGTCGCTGCGTTGCTGCTCAACATACCGATGCTGGACGATAGGCACGAGGAATATGCGAGTGCAAGCCAATTCCGCACAGAGACAGTATGGCCCGGGTGGTCGGATGAGTGGGCCTGGAATGCTATCTTGGGGTCGTCGGATAGAAACGATCCTGATGGCATAAGGGTTGCTGGTCGCGCTGAAGACCTGTCGAATCTGCCGCCAACATTTATTGACGTTGGTGCCTGTGAAGTTTTCAGAGACGCGGCAGTCAGGTTTGTGACGAGGATATGGCAGGTTGGAGGTACCGCAGAGCTACATGTTTGGCCAGGAGTGTACCATGGGGCCTCGGGGTTGGAGCCGCACGTTGCTGTTGGGAGAGATATGGTGCGTTGTCAACAAAGATTCCTGCACAGAGTACTGCAGATGGATGAGGAATCAACGACGAACGCCTGAAGTATTGATTCTAAGAATGTATGAACCCAGCTATAGAGAACATCAGCAAGACAGCATTGGCGATTCCTGTTGTTAACTCCGAAGCCGCCTTCGATTTGCCGTCTGGTGATGACTCGTTCCCATGTTATCCGGAATCACCGGTTCCACAATTGGTAACATTCGCAAGGTGAAATGATACCAGGTACAGAAGGGACGAGAGGGTTTGCAGTACTTATGTCGGGTGGTGGGGGTGCAAGTCCCGTTCGTGCCCAGGGTCTCCGAGCCGTGAAAGTAGCCTGTGGCTTCCCCGCATCCCCACTCCACTCTCTGTGCCCCGGAAGAGACAATATCCAGGAACAGAACTTACAATGCGGCACGCACATGCAACAGAAATTGCTGCATCCGGCGATAGATCTAAAGCCCGATCAATAGGCAAAGTTCAGTAAAGCAAGGATATCACGACGCATCGCACGTCTCAACTCAACTCTCACTACTCGTCATTCTCGAAGCTGACCGGTGAATTATCTTTGGCGCACGTGTACAACCAACACCGAATATGTCACACAAGCTCGACATCTTGATCGTCGGCGCTGGTCTCTCAGGTCTTGCCGCAGCGATACAATGCGCGTTATCAGGGCATTCAATCACGGTGTTGGAAGGCGCAAAAGAGCTGGCTGAGGTATGCGTTCACGTCCACGGCATCTAGCCACTGCACTCAACATCTAGCCACTGCACTCAATATCTATACTTATCACAACTCCAGATAGGCGCTGGCCTTCAACTGACACCTAATGCCACACGTCTCCTCCAGAACTGGTCTGTGTACGATAGCATCCGTGATCAAATCTGCGAACCCGTCACATTGACCGTCCACAACTACCGTGGCAAGATCCTCGCACATGAAGAAAACTTCGATGCGAACATCCGCCGCAAATATGGAGCGCCATTCTCCGACTGCCATCGCGTGGATCTGCAGCAAGCGCTGGTCAAGCGAGCAAAAGAGCTGGGTGTAACGGTTGTATTGAACGCAAAAGTAACGAATGTAGACTTTGGCTCAACTACCGGCGACAGAGCGCGTGTGAAAACCTCAGAGGGCCAAAAGTACGACGCCGATCTCATTGTCGGAGCAGATGGGCTATGGTCTTCATGTCGATCTACGATGCTAGGACGGAACGACCCTCCGCTGCCTACTGGCGACTTGGCATATCGGATTGTGCTCAAGGTCGACCAGATCAGCGACCCAAAGCTGCGAGAAATGGTGCAATCGCCCGCATGTCGGTTCTGGGCAGGTCCAGATGCACACGTCGTAGCATACAGTATGCGCGGCGGCAACATGTACAATGTGGTTTTGCTTGTGCCCGATGATCTCGAAGAAGGCGTCGCAAGGACGGAGGGCAACTTGGACGAAATGAAGAAGTTGTTTGAGGGATGGGATCCAGTGTAAGATGCTCCACTCGCCTCATCCTACGATTGCATTGTAGACCTAACATTGATTCAGGTTAACCCAGCTACTTGGGTGTGTGAACAAAGTGGACAAGTGGAAACTGATGCACCGGGCCGAGATGGAGTCCTGGATCAATGCGCAAAACAATCTTGTGCTCATTGGGGATTCATGTCACCCAATGCTTCCGTATCTCGCTCAGGGCGCCAATTCTTCTATTGAGGACGGTGCCGTTCTGGGACTTCTACTTGCCCCGGAACATTTCAGTTCGAAGGAGCAGCTACCAGATACCCTGCGACTATTCCAACAACTGCGGAAAGCACGCGGCGAGGGTATCGTACGGGAGACGTTCAAGCAGCGAAAAGACTTCCACCTTCGCGACGGGCCAGAGCAGGAAAAGCGGGATGAGTTGATGTTAGCCCAACTGGGCAAGGACCTCAAAGGCGCATTTCCAAGTCGGTGGACATGTCCCGAGGTACAACCCTGGCTGTACGGATATGACGCAATGGAGGAGGTGAAGGCGGCTGTGCAGGCGAAGGCATCATAATGGCGCGATAACGTAGGAAAAGAAAGTTTTCGGGACGTTGCGAGACATAAACGTCAGCCTCGGATGTGAGGTAAGATATTGCTACCTGATTGGGTTGATGGAGGTATCTGTTAGTAAACTTACGACTCGTGGTTGATGTTGCGCCAGGGTCATCGTGAAACGGCCCACATGGTGGCTACCGAGGCCCGTCGCAGGTCGCACCGTTGACATGGATGAGACAGCCCTACGCCATTCTGCTTGGTTACAATCCGTTCGCGCCCTTGGGAAGATCATGGGTGGTAATTGAAGGATGGTTGAATCCTTGGCGGAAGATGCCGTCTTGTCCTCCTCGATCGCTGGTATGTTCCAGACCATGCAAGGCATTGACGACAGTAAGCCAGCCGAGCTGACATGGCTTGCTAACAAACAACGACCTGAAGGTTCCATAGCAGTGGTAGATTTTGTACACATGTTTGACAGCGGGGCCTTTTGCGTGAACCACTCCGAAAAGCTGTGTCTAGCTCAAGTCAGAAATTTGGCTTTGAAGGTGTTAACGACGTAGCGTCGCATGTTTTTTTCGCGATGCGGGATGTCGACTGGAATACTGCGGATAGTATTCGCAACTCACTGGTGCCAGCACAGGACATGTGCCACTCGTCGAGGTTGATACAACACCCTAGCATCCCGTCCGCCGCTAATGCAACGGGAATGCTGCTCGATGATCGAAACAATCACTAGAGTCATGTACCCGCATTCATCCTGGAATGCAGAAACAAGAGCTTTACCCTTCCGAATACCATACCGAGGCTAAATCAGGGCAAAGCAGACGTCACCCGACAGATTCAGTGATGAGGCACGGAAAACATGGGTACGCTTCCCTGCACACATCAGCCTCTTCCCGCAAACGGGGCATGGAACCCACAAAAACATCGCGTTGATGGAGAACGTCTTGGCATTCCTTTCATCACATCTCGCCGCAGAAGCAATGTTTCGAAACCCAACGGCGTAACTCGTTGTGACTTTACTCCGAGGAAGTCAACCGTGGATTTTGTGTATAAGATGTAGGTTTCCAGCAAAAGTTTGGAGGGCATCGACTTTGATCCTACTTTCGCTTCCACCCTACCACCTTCGCTTTCGGCGCCAGTCTTGTTCTTCGTTGTGCAGTGCACCTACCTTCTTTTCCTCCAATCGACTTGCTCTATACAGACGACTCATCAAACTTCTCCCACATTAACATTTAAACAATTTTGCAAGATGAAGTACTACGCCGCTCAAGTTTTCGCTCTTGCCAGCATTGCAACTGCATTCCCGCATCCCCAGCTTCCCTCGCTACCATCCTTTTCGCTACCAACCGGAGGACTGGGTTCTGGGACAGGTACTGGTCTGGGATCTGGTCTGGGTTCTGGCCTAGGCTCAGGCCTCGGTGGAGGTTCAGGCCTTGGTGGAGGATTTAGTCTACCAACCAACATCCCGTCTCTTGGGGGAAGTGGAGGTTTCTCCCTTCCAACCAACCTCCCCAGCCTGGGTGGAGGCGGCACTGGTACGGGTGGCTCGGGACTGAGCAGCTGGCTCAGCGGTCTAGGCGGAGGTCTCGGTGGAGGCCTTGGAGGCCTCGGTGGTGGTGCAGGTGGTGCTACAACAACGGCTAACCCTGCTGTGCCCACCCCTTCAAAGACTGGTGCCGCTACAGCACCCACAGCGACTGGCGGAGGCAACACTGGCGGTGCCGGCACGATCGGCACGAACTGCCAGCCCCAATCTGGATCTTCCAACGCTTTCGGAGGAAGTGAGAACGGTATCATGGACAAGAACTGCTGCACCGATATGACTATCGTCTTTGCACGTGGTACTGGAGAGATGGGCAACGTCGGATCCGTGTCCGGACCGCCCATGTTCAAGGCGATTCGCGAGAAGCTGGGCAACGACCGTGTTACTGTTCAGGGTGTTGACTATGCTGCCTCTGCTGCTGGTAATGCCAACCTTGGTGGTGACGGTGGCCAGAAGATGGCCGATCTGGTCAAGCAGGCCAAGTCTCAATGCCCTGACACCAAGGTCATCGTATCGGGCTACTCTCAGGGTGCCATGGTCGTTCACAATGCTTTCAGCAAGGGTCTTTCTGCCACTGATGTTAGTGGTGCTGTCATGTTCGGAGACCCATTGAAGCGCCAGGCTATCAGCGGTCTCTCAGCCGACAAGGTCAAGCAATTCTGCGGTACTGCTGATCAGATCTGCGGCGGTGGTGGTGATGGCGGTGCTACTGGAAGCCATCTCAGCTACGGCAGCAGTGCGGATGCGGCGGCTACTTTCGCTATCCAGGCCGCTGGGCTTGCTTAGATGATTTGGGGTTACATTGTAAACTCGCACTGCTGGCCCGTGTGAGCTACAGCATGAACGATGCGCGACTGTTCAGGATGACGCGATAGGACGCTGTGTACATTCGACTGTAGATACTTGACCACTCATTCTCACTCATTCAATTCATTGACCTATCCTTCACCACCATACTTCCTAATAAGATCAGTCATAATACTAACCGCGCCGCTCCGATAATTTCCTCCGAACAGCGCATAGTGATTGAGGTGATGGTATAGCTCATATAGCTTCACCCTGTCTTCGTATTCTTCGGCCGGCTCCGTCTTCGGACAGAGCTCATGGTACTCCTTCAGGAAGCTCCCACCGAAGCCACCAAACATATTCATGATGCCTAGTTCAAACTCATTATGCGCGTAGCATGCCGACGAGTCAAAGACTACGGCTTCAGGCTCGCCTTTGGTGCTACCAATGACGCCTACGCTTGCATTGCCGCTCCATAAGTCGCCGTGTACAACGACTGGTGTAATTCCCTTGCCGTTGTTGAGATGGTCATCCCCAATCAAGCGGGGTACGACCTTGGCCGCGGTCTGCTCAACTAGCTTCTTCACGTCGCCATCCTTCCTCCCTTTCTGCTCCGCATATCGCACAATGAACCTAAGACGATTCTCTGCGTAGAAGTCTGCCCAGCTCTCCTTGTAGCTATTGTCTTGTGGTGTGTCGCCGCAACATGTTGTCGCTGGGAACCCAAATACGGGCTTGTCGTAGCCTTCTGGTATGGGCGCGGGCGTGGTATGTAGCTTTGCGAGCTTGGCTGCCAGCGATTGCGCTTTCGACGACTTGGAGCTCGATCGTCCCGTGAGGTGAAGGAAATCGGTCACAAGGAACGAAGTTGATGGCTGCGACTCGAATCGACCGTGACCAAAGGATTGAGGACATAGAGAGGGTACGGCGCCGTAGATGGCTTTGAGGGACGCGTATTCGCCTTCAATGCGCTGTCAGTTGATTAGCCAGCCCGGGTGTGCTAGAGATTGCGCTTACCTTGAAACATGACCTCTGCCTCTTCCCCGCTTCCAGTTTTCATGAAGAAAGCCTTGCCTGTGCCATCGTCAAGTTGCGACATGATCTTCAACGTCGATGCTGAACTCGAGCCGCCTCCGCCGGCGGAGGAGACATTAGTCTTCTCAGGGTTCAGGCCGAGAAGCTTGACGACTGCTGGATCGAGTTTCATGTTGGATCGTCTTGTGAGAGAGCGCGCGAGCTTAAACATGTCATTGTGGTGAGGGCGCCTGACAGTGTTTGGAGATGTGTTGATGGTGACGTCAACTTTACCATCCTGTGTGGAAGCTCGTGTCGCGCCGACGCGTCCCGACTGTCCTGACTACAACCCTTTCACACGTGATAATGTATTGCCCTGTGGGACGGCACCCAACACCCTGATATCATATGCATACACGTATGCAACGCATTGCGCCTCAAAATTTTCAGTCCAATGGAGCCTGTACACGTCACAAAACCTCAGCCTTCTCGCTGCCTAAACCTAGGTCATCTAGATGTTCGGCATGCCCGTATCCCTGAACGCTCCCACCTCCACTGCCGCGTCATCCGTACTTTATCAATATCATTTTTAACTACATTCGCCTTCGAAATGTATGGGCGCACTGTTATTGACAGGTTCAGCCTGTATCACGGCGCAAGAGCGACGATTCGATCGGACTCGCAAGCAGTCGTACCCCAGCAGGTTCCCTCAACCTCGCGCTTGGAACCTGAGAGATCCGATTACTTGCTTCCACGCCTTGGCCAGTTAGATTACAGGCCCATCGATTCCGAAAATGGGGACATAGGCTTGGTCGAGCGACTACCTGGGCAATACAACGACGTCATCCAGCTAAACCTCCATACATGGAATTTGAACGACGACCTAGTGTACGATGCCCTTTCTTATGCATTAGGGAATCAAAAACAGCCCACGTAGAGCCATCATCAATGGCTTCCTGGTGCCCGTAAAAGGGACCCTGGACTTAGGACTTAGACGTCTCCGAGACATCGATCGATCTCGCATACTATGGATTTACGCCTTGTGCATCAACCAGGGCGATTTCTGGAAAAGATCGCATCGGGTTCAGCATATGGCTACGATATACAAGTCTGCAACGGAAGTCGTGATATGGCTTGGTGAGTGGACGGATCTCGATACTTGCTTATACCGCCAAACGTGTCGAATGGATTGGATACAATGGGTAGATTTCTGCCGCAATAATGGACCGCTCGCGCTCTGGCCTTCTGATCATCTGTGTCAGCATGCTGTAGAGATTAGCCAGCTACCCTGGTTCCAGCGCCTTTGGATCATCCAAGAGTTCGTATTGGCCTTTGCCCACCCAAGGATAATACTCAGGGATTTTGTCACGATTTGGTTAGGCTTTTTTAAGGCTCTTAACAGATACCACTCGCGATTTATGGAACGTTCAGACCTGCAGATAAACGAGCGCTACCAAGCAGAACAACTGCAGTCACGAAGAGGCTTGCTGCAAAACATGAGGGCCAGAAGAGGTGTCGCACCCGGCTTGTTTGAGTGCACTGCCATGTCACGAGGTGTCACAGCTAAAGACCCACGAGACAGAGTCTACGGTCTGCTTGTAATCGTCCGATCTCGCGTAGCTGAGCCTATCGTGGCCGATTACTCCAAGGCTTGGCCACAAGTTCTTGCTGAGGCCACGATAGTGATGATCTCAGAAGATGGAGTGTATCCTTACATGCGATATATATATGTTTCCCCTTCTACGGACTGTTCTATAGAAGGCCATCGTACGCCTTCGTAGGCGCTGGAATTTTCCCAGGTACCGATGCATGGATTAGAGGGTGTTCCCGAAAGGTATACTGGACACACGCTAAGTTCAGAGAGAATTGAGCGCCGACGAAAGTCATTACGTTTATCGTAGAATTTCCAAACTCTTTACACACACGGGCAGTATGTTAGAACTATCACCACAAACATCCTCACTATCACGCCAGATCCTTATCAGAACGATGGCTATGTTATACGATTTTTACCATGACGTCTTGAAGACGAAATGTATAGCACCAAATCGCCTGTACAAGGGGCTTGATGCGAGGTTCAGGTGCAGCCTAAGTCTTGAAGACTTTATTTCGTCTCTGTTAGGTCACAGAGAGGATTTCAAGCGACAGCTTGAAAACAATTGTACCATCGAGCACAAGGTCACAGTGTTTGTTACTGAAAAGCGGGATACTGGGTTCACATGGCTTGACAGCACTTTTGAGATTCGAGCAGACGATCAACTCGTCGCTCTCTTTGGATTTCAAATGCCCTTTATCTTGCGACTGTTTCAAAGAGATTCCACCCATCGAATAGTTAACTTAGCGTACGTATCAGGACGTAGCGATGAGTTTTGCGAGCGTTACAATGATGCCTGGTACCGGGCTGCGATTGGGGAAGCTCGGGATCAACGATTAGAAGACGATCAGCGCGGCTGGGTCGGTAATGCCGCAGAGGGTTGCCCCGAGTATGCGATCATTTAGCTTGATCGCGAAGGTTTGTGGCTTTACGGCAGCACCAAAACTCGATTCTACTCAATTGGCAGTATGAAAGCGCTTCACTATTGACATCAGAAATGAGCGGCCCCCCACACAGCTTGCATACAGTTCGCACACAGTTCGCTTCCTACATCATAGCAAGTATGCGACAGATTAAACGTCGCCGGAAGTTAATGTAAGTCTGGTTCGCTGAAGCTTTATGTACGATGATCAGATCCATGATCCGCATGGACCATCCGACACTCGAACTACGTTGCAACGTTTGAGCCTGGCGGATGGTCAACACTAGCGCAATTTCCACTTTGAGGTGGGTTTGCCGAGGTACATGAAGATTAGTATCGCACGAGCCTTCATCGGCCCTTTTCTACACCGATATATACATCCAGTACGTGTCAACATTGACCCAAACATCAACGTAAAGGTTGCACCAGCTTTTCACCATGGACGCATTCACCGCAGGCGACATTACCCTCAAGAATGGTGAGGTCACTCATTACTACGAAGGAGGATCAAAAGATGGCACACCGCTCATCTTCATCCATGGCTGGCCGGATATCGCGGAAACATGGAAGCACCAGCTCTCGCACTTCGCTGCTGGATCAAAGTACCGTGTAATCGCGCCTGATATGCGCGGCTATGGCGACTCCACTGCTCCTCGCAAGAAGGAATCATATGCCCTTGAAGTCCTCATCCCAGAGCTGGTCGAGTTCGCCGAGAGGCTTGGCATAAAGAAAGCCGTATGGATCGGTCACGACTGGGGCTGCTTGATCAACGCACTCGCCTCCCACTATCCCGAGCTCTTCATCGGTATGGCGAACCTCTGTGTACCATACCGAAGCTTAGAGCTCGGCTTAGACAACATCAAGACTACGATAAACCGCGACATCTATCCTGAAAGCGAGACCGAGTGGGGCCAGTGGGAATACATGAGATACTACGAGTTGTACCCCGAAGAGAGCGTCAAGGCATTTGACGGCCACCCAGAAGTCATCACTAAGATCCTATACATGAAGGCCGACCCTAGCAAGTGGGGTCAACCATCAGCCACAAGTCGGGTTCTGAGGGATGGAGGCTGGTTCGGTGGACATCCCGAGCAGCTTCCTGATATTCCGCTTGAATACACGTCGCTTGATGAGTCGCTTTACTCGAACCTGCTCAAGAGCAAGAAGAAGCATGGGTCTTTTGGGGCGACTGCGTACTACCTCAACCACAAAGCCAATGCCGAATATGCTAAGAGCCAGAAGAATGGTGGTGTGTTGGAGTTTCCAATGCTGTTTATCGATGCGAAGTACGATAGTGTGTGCTCGCCTAGTGTGGCCCCGAAGATGGCAGAGGTTCAAAAGCAGTATGTGAAGAACTTGACATATGAGACGATTGAGGCGGCGCATTGGGTGCAATTGGAGAAGCCGAAGGAGGTCAATGAGGCGTTGGAGAAATGGCTGACTACTTTATGAGGAGTGTGTTTCTGACACACGTACATCTCATGTCGTGTAATCGACCTAATGCATGGTTTATTTCCAAGAACGTGTTGTGCGAACAGTGTATGACGTGGGAACATAAGTGTCGTCTTCGTTTCAAAACTCCCTCTACGGCGTGCTTAACAACTATGAGCCTCTAGAGTGTCCCACTACGAGAACTAGAGCATGGATTGGACGTCGCTGGTGTCCCAACACGGTGGCATAACCTGTGTAGACAGACGGGGTATGGTAAAGGTTGTTCCTGGTAGCTGTGTAGTCCATGGTCAACCTCTTCCAATCAGCTTCAGACAACACAACCAGCACACATGAAGGCACACGTACACCTCTCCAGCACACCTTGAGCACTTTCTACGAACGGCTGCATGCATCGCCGCATTAGACTTACCGGCGGTGGTGTTCTTGACGAGGCTGGCGAATCAAACTGAAGCAATGAACCAGGTGCCTTCGCTCTTACAAGAGAGTCGTTCGTGGCAGAATGCGAGGATTCAAGAGCCTGACAGAAATCCCACCAATAGTGCTTCGCGCAGCGCTACCAACATCTTACCCTGAGGCGAAACGCAAGCCTATCTTTAGAGCTTTGTATTATGGATTGTAGTTGTTATAACGTTGCGCAGCCCGCCAGATCTAACTTGTGCTGAAAAGCTCTGCACAATGGAGTATCGACCACTTGGTGAAGGAGAAATCCGTTTATTGTCAATTCTACAGCCGTTCGGTGATCTGTCAGGAGTTAAACCTGGAGTGGAACAAGATTCTCATCTAGCCGAAAATATACACTGTGAGCTCCATCACCGCACCATTCAAAACTATCGGTCGTCATCAACTCCCACCCTCGAGGATAACGGAAACGCCTTTCTCGCTTTGAGTTATACTTGGGGCAGCGTTCATGATGAAGAAGTGATTTTTGTTAATGAAACCAAGATCACAGTACGAAGAAACCTCCAGAAGGCCTTAGAAGCATTGCGCGAGACAGACCTCGTAAAGAGAGGGTGCATGGTATGGGTGGATGCAATGTGCATCAACCAAACGGATACCAAGGAGAAGAGCATAGTGATTCCTAAGATGGGGGAGATCTATCAAAAGAGTTGGTGCGTGATGAAGTGGCTAGGAGATGCGACTGCCGGCAGTGACGAGGCGTTTGATTTCATCAATGGGGTGTGTGAGGCTCGAGAGCGAGGTCTCGAAGCGACGACAGAATTTTTAAGTCAGATGTTGACTTCTAAACGCTTATGCACCGTGTGGGAAAACCTGAAGGATCTTGTGTGTCGGCCATACTTCTCTCGCCTGTGGATCATACAAGAGTTAGCGATGAGTTGCGATCGAAGCTTGGCCCTGTGCGGTAGAAAGACTACGACTTGGGGACGCATGCGCAGGGTTTATCAATGCCTCCGTATTCTCGAAAATGGCTTAGAGGACGATACGTTCAAGGATGTACTCCGAGATGTGATCATGAGCCACGATGACATCAAGATGGCTTACGAACGCGTCCCAAATTATCATTGGAAACTACTCGACGATTACCATAGGCTTCAAAGCCTTGACGCGAGGAGAACTGATAGTTACCAAAGATGCCTCATCACACGCTGTCGCATGGCAGAATGCCAAGATCTCCGAGACAAAGTCTACGGCATGTTAGCCCTTCTTAGAGAGGACCTTGCCTCCCAAATCGTTGCGGATTACAAATGCAACCTGTACATGGTGTATGCGGATTTCTCTAGGAATTGGATCGAAACCACGAATGACCTGAACCTTCTTGGTAATTGTGGAGGGACTGGCGCACAAAACGAAGACAAAGGGGCGCATTGTTCGTGGGCGGTTGACTTGTCGCAAGAGATCAAGCTGCAGACAAGCAACTACCACTGTCGATATCGCGCGAACGGAGACATGAGAGCGCACTACCATTTTAAAAGTACCGACCTCGTCGTGCGCGGCGTGATTGTCGACAAAATCGATGGGTTTACTGGGCGGCGCCATTGGGATGATGACTTCAATAAGCTTGCCGATTTCCTCGATTCAGATTGTGACAGCAACCCGTATGGCGACGACGCAGCCCTTACAGAAGCAATTTGGAGAACTCTGGTAGGAAATCGAGATTATGGGGGCGAGCGAGCACCTGCAAAGTATGCTTGTATACTGGATATTGGCATTCTCGACAGCTCATGTCTATCCTTCGAGTCTGATGGTAGCGGAGATATCATTAGCGTTCAGCACAATCTTCATCTCTGGTGGACACGGAACGCAAAGATAAGAATCAACGGGAAACCGCTAGAATCACATCTCAAGAGTCTCGGTATCTTACGTGAAGATTCAAAAACGTACAATGAAGCTGCCGGGCGGGTAGACCGGTTTCTATGGAGTAGACGGTTGGTCACCACCATGTCGGGTTTCGTAGGGATAACGCCTAACATGATTCAAAGAGGCGATGCTATAGCAGTCATTGGAGGCTGCGCTGTACCTCTTGTGTTAAGGCCACGATGCCAGCAAAAGCCGGAATGTCTCACGTATGAGATAATCGGAGAGTGTTTCGTTTACGGGATCATGGATGGAGAGATTGACCAGGGCGTAAGGGAAGGAAGACACGTTCTTAGTGATATAACCATCTCGTGATCTCCTTGTTAAAGTCTGCAAAGACCTGCATCTGCATTGGCTGGTTCAGCCCGTACCGTATAGTATACGGATGTCTAGTGCTAATGTCGCGTCCGCGGAACCATCGAGCTGAACGCAAGTTGTAGAGGTTTTTCCGATAGCAAATGTTCAAAGCACGGCCATGACTCTTTGGTTTTGATGCCTGTCGATGGAATTGATGATAGGCTCAACCGAGATGGGGTGGTGACTGGTGGTTGTCAACAGATGCGGATCGCTGTCCCTTTTGTCGCTAGTGCACTGGCCCTTCCCGTGCCTCCACCTACTCAGCTCTCGTTCATCTTATTGAAGTTGGCGCCACGCGATGCTCCAAACCTATTGCATGTTAACTTCGTCTTCCAGAGCTTCCTGAAACAGGTCGCAACGCCCTCAGCACCCGGTACGTGATGGCTACACCCGCAAATGTATTGTGGGGGCGGAACCGTAGCGCGATGAAGGGTCGATCAACTCAGCCTCCTGAACTCGGGCATAATCGACAAGCCGTCGCCCGCACATCGAAGTTGTTTCGAGCTTGTGGGCGGGTCTTGCAAATGATGCTAAGATGTGAGTGAACTTCGCCCCTTCGCTGTACTGCGGCAAGATCACTGCGATATACGTTCCAATCAGACCGCTCTCAATATAGCATCAAGCTGCAACGTCTATGGAAGGGCTTTCGATTGCGGCGAACGGTATTTTTGAGGACCGACTTAGTTGTCTCCTACTGACAGAATCTAGGTGTCGTTGTCATCTCTGTGGCTTTTCAGCTTACCAAGGCGTGTATCAAACTTTACACATTTTGGGAGACGGTCGAAGATGCTCCTCGGGAGATCATTGCCATCAAGGAGAATCTACGCTACTCAATCTCGGTTTTCAAAATAGTCGAATTTCACGGCAACCATCTTGGCAGCTGTCTAGCAGAAGGTGTAGAGCACTATAGTGCCAAGATCGCAGTAAGTGCATTGATCTGGGAACGTAAGCTGCGGCTGATCATCCCAGGATCTTACAATCATCGTTGAAAGATTTGATGACGGTATTCAATCGCTGTCGTGGAGGAAATGAGTATGTACGGCCTTCAAAGCTGCCCTTCACAGCAAACATGTTCAACGATTTCGCGACTCGTTGAACGATACAAATTCGACACTCACATTGGCTATGGCCTACGAAAGGTACAGTGGAATATAATGCATACAAAGAGTGGATTGCTAACTATACATACTAAGCGTGATTCAAGCTCGCTCCTCCCGTTATTCGACAAAAGTCACAGTGCTTGGAGAGATTGAGCGACATAGTGCCCCCAGAGCCGTTCGAAGAGGCCCACTTCGTTTGCCCGGGATTGAAGACGCGTCTACCTGGGCGGCAGTGCAGAGCGTCCCTTCAAAATTCATCGGACAGCTTTCTCTTCGCTCTATCACGTCTTCATCCACATCGAATGCACTGCAACCTTTCGGGAAAATGCTAACGGAGCACTGATTGATTGATTATGGAGTACAGGAACTCATGTTGCACGCCATCGCACAAACTGCGGTCACCACCTTCGAGTCAACATCGATGGAGATCTTTGCACAAGACGGCTATACGATTGACAAATGTGGACAGCTGCGGCCTAAGACTTTTGTCTATGCCGAGAACGTGCAGTATCGCGTAAACCACCATGTATCAACATTTCGGACTGCACTCAGATGTGCTTGGCTACGCACAACAACCCTTCACCACCACAACGAATCTTTCAAGAAACGCAGGAAGTCCAGATCATCCGATCGCTGATCTTTTACCCTACAACATGGCTGCAGTATATGGGCATCCAGACTGGCCTTGAGGCTGTTGTAGTATCCGGGGGTCGGAGCTGGCTCTTCAATTGTAACATAACAGTGACTCGTCCTGTTTCCGATGACTCTCTGATATTCGAGCTTTGTCGCACCGGTCAAACTCGTGCTGTAGAAGCACTGTTGGAGAAAGGGATGGCAAGCGTAGTAGACACGAGCCCAAAGGGGTGGAAGCCACTGCACGTAAGATGCTACGTCCGTGTAGAAGACTCTGTCGAGATAAGAACGCTGACCCTAGCCGCTTTGCTGCTGCAGCAGGTCACGTCGACCTCTGCGCTTTGCTGATCAAGGGAGGCGCAGACAAGCCCGCACTGGTGTACGAAGGACCTTCCGAGGCGATCCTGTAGGTTCTCAATGTCAAATGACGGAAGCGCTGCTAAGAGAATCAGGTCACCGATATCGCTTCCCATAGCATCTTGTACTGACGAGCACGCTGCTACCAAGATCGCCATGCTCAGACTGTTTTGCGAATGCATTGACATAGCCAACGCTGACAGTGACGGTTGGTCTGTTCACGACTGGCTCAAGAGAGCATACGCAAGGGAACGAGTTCCAATATCGCGGAACAGCATCACGTGGCTACTTCAATTTACCGTGAATGAAGAATATGTCGAATTCAGTGCGCGCAATATCTGGTCAGCCCTGCAACACGCGAATGAGATCGGTTCTCAACCATGCGCGCCACAGCAACTTCCTCGAACAGATTCTCAGTCTCTCTGACGACGAACGTTTGAATCTCAGCAAAACACATCTAGTCGCCCTAGGCTCTTGGCTTGCTCTACGCGTAAGCGGTCGAGTAGTCCTGCCAATGGTAGTGAATGCCGGCTCATTCCTGCAGATGAAGGGCTTTGATTGGATGGAGGATAACTTAACACATCGGCAATTCGTGCAAGCACTGCCGACTATCTACTCAGCTTGGTGTAACGCAGTACTAGACTGCATTGAGCAATTGAGAGCTTATATGCGGGAAGAGCTTGATCGCTATCTATGCCAACTTGGCATGACACGACATGCATTCATCCGTGCATTAACTCAAGCGAAAAGTGGCTCACACAACGTAAGTGCTAGCGGCCTCCCAAGCACTGTATGTACATCCTGCAATGATGACTATGGTTCATTTGCTTGCGGATTGGTCGAACCTGCGCGTATAGCCTGTAAGAGGCTGAAGCCTTGGTTAGTAGTACTTGGCCTGTGGCCTTCGTTATAGCTGGTTGGGATAGGCTGCAACCCTCGGAGCGTTGTCGGGGCTTCATCGGCGCTCCACGGACCCTTAGAAGTTTCTCGAACCTAGCACTACGTGATACATAGACTCAGCGCAAGCGTAGTGTAGCTTCTCTATCGAATTCATTACTGTTATACCTTGCACTTATGGTCAACCCATCGCACCCTTACATAGCCGTCACAGAATGCGTCAAATCTGGTCACAACTCGGACTGTGTCTGCGACAAAATCCGAAAAGACTCGAAAACATCGGAAGAGTTTCAAGAGTAAACCGGAATGTTGCAAATGAACGACAACGACGATGATACTTATGCGGATGACGAGTTCTTCGACGCCCAGCCACATCTGTTCAACGATACCGACCTGCAAGCTAGGCCTATTTTGAACATGTTCACCGACATAGCGACTCTGCTATACAGTTCTCAAGGCCGAATCTGGCTTAGTGAATACTCGGTCGGGGAGCGCCTGTGCTCGACTTGCTTGTTATGCAAGGAGAAGTACATTGGTGAAGATGGTCTATCTGCCGACTTTCCACCAATGCCGAAGAGCGTCGAAGGTCTACGTGTGAAGTGGTAAGCGCACGCGAAGTACTCTATTGTGACGCAAATGGCGCTGGAATCTGGCCTTCGTATGAGCTCCTCATGGCGACCCTGGTGACCTTGTCGCTAGTCTGACCTGTTCCAGGTCAATGCGTTTGCCAAGACATGCTAGACAATGTGAGCTATTCTGTTCGTAGTACCGACTTCCGCCAAGAGACTATGTATCATGCGAGAGGTTGGCTACCCACAAGTCTAGCTTCTGCTAGCTTACCTGAGGGAGCTTCTGAGTTATCTCACTATGCTTTGTAATTCCGACCGTAGTTCTGAACCTTGAAGCTATTATGTACGTACAGATCTACATGCATATAAGAAAACATGCTTCCTGGCCATCTTCAATACGTTGTCCAACTCGATCATTCTTCCACGATTCATTCTCACGCTATTCTAAAAGTCCCCGTTTATCAAAGTCACAGTATTCACTATTGTTACCATGGCCCAGAAAACGCTCCTCCTACTCGGTGCAGGACCGAACGTTGGGGCTTCAACGCTGTCTCTTTTCAAGAGTGAAGGATACAAGATCGCTGCTGTTGCTCGCACAGTCAGACCGAATGTTAAAGCGCATGCAGATTTGTGTCTGACCGCTGACTTCAGCGATCCGGGCATGATAGGGGCCATCTTCGAGAAGGTTGAGCAGGAATTAGGAGTACCTAACGTTGTAATCTACAACCGTAAGTCTTGATTTCTTCACATGTGGCCATGTAAGATGCCACCGCTAGTCATTATCCACTGCGCTTTGGTGTTGCAAGTACGACGTGCAATGTGCAGAGTTGTCAACAATCAAGCCAATCTGCAATCAAGCCAAATGTGGCCCCTGCTTACTAGCGGCCTAGAATATACAGGTACAGCTATACCTAGATAGAGGGATGGCACGTCTCTCTTATAGGCCCGTGGCTGATCGACAAGGCTAGTGAGCAGGGGCCACATTTGGCTTGATTGCAGATTGGCTTGATTGTTGACAACTCTGGCAATGTGCGGGCCTTTTGTTATCATATTTACTCGATATCAGTAGCTTACTCCAATGCAGCTTATTCCTGGACTAGAGGTCCCAACCTTGCAAACCCAGTCTCGGCACTACTCAAGGATTTCCAGAAAGATCTCACAATTAACACTGTGAGCGCTTACGCTGCTGCTCAAGCCGCCGTAGCCAGTTTCAGTAAGCTCCCTCATGATGCAAAAAAGACCTTCATCTACACTGGAAACAATGATAACACACTAGTGAGTCTCGAGGATATCTTCCCCAAGAGTTGGAATGTGCTTACATTTCTAGATCACGCCTGAGTTCCTTATGCTGGGGATCGGGAAATCTAGCGCTTGGTATATGATTCAGACGTTGGTTGCTACCCCCAGCTTCGTATCCAAGGGATACCGCTTCTACTACGTTGATGAGCGTACACCAGAAGGAAAGGCGATGTTTCATATTTCGGGACCTGGTCATGCAAAATATTTCCTGGAGCTAGCGGAGAAAGATGGGCAGGGGGTGCCATTAGCAACGTTTGTAAGGGGCAAAGGCTACGTGAAATTCCCCAGTAATGACAGGGCAGTACTCCCGCAGCTCGCTATTGAAGACACAGTAGATCCGAGCTATAGAGCACCAGGGACGACAGAAGGGAAGTTTGGCCATTGAATCAGTGGAGTTCACTTGAACTCGGTACAACATTACGATGCAGCAGCAGCAGTCATGAAAGTGGCATAGTTAGATACTGGGTTAGCTCTTCTACACTTAGATTTAGCCTCATCGATCACATATTCAACACACTTTTGTAACGCCCAGCAGGCACTTACAGCGGGCTCCTGAAGTGTGTAACCTAAAGCACGTTCCACCATTTTTCTGAGATGATATATCCAATGCTTACGATAGTATGTAGACATTAAAGCCCGACGCATTGTATAAGGTGAAGACCAGATCATCAAGGAATGTCCTTTCGCCATGGCCGTAGTCGGGCCGATCCGGTTACTCCTTGGCGAATTTAGCTGCTCAAAAGAGACAAGCCTATCGGCGAAGGAGCAAATCTGGAGAACAGTGCTCTAATTCTGCACTCGGCCGCTTTGAAATCCAAAACATGACCAACCTTGCTAACACCGACACAACATCCGTTGCGATGTCAAAGTTACTCCACCACGGATGTCTATTAGTCCGACCACGTGTAGGAAATGTAAGCGCTCCAAATGATTCTGAAGGTTTGAACCTGAGACAAAAGCATAAATAGTTAGCAGCTGCCCTCAAAGGGTGAATTACAAGACTTCATCGTCATTACTCTCATCACTATCATTCCCAAACACAAAAGTTCCAAATTATTCATAAACCACCATGTCCCGATATGCTGAAGCCCATGCCAACCCTTCTGGCCCAGGAGACG
Source organism: Alternaria atra (assembly GCF_907166805.1). Lineage (NCBI taxonomy): Eukaryota > Fungi > Ascomycota > Dothideomycetes > Pleosporales > Pleosporaceae > Alternaria > Alternaria atra. The sequence continues at coordinate 104,059 of NW_025091327.1, forward strand.
ATCGTCCAACTGCGCTCCAGATTGTCCAGGACGAAGGAGTCAAGGGCAAGCTGGCTGGCAAAGTCATCGTCATCACAGGCACTTCCTCTGGAATTGGAATCGAGACTGCTCGTGCCCTGTCCTTGACGGGAGCAAAGCTGTTATTAACTGCAAGAAACCTGGAAAAAGCCAAGACTGCTCTGAACGGAATCCTCGAGCCTGGGCGCGTTGAACTCGTTGAGATGGACAATACTTCCTTGGAAAGTGTGCGTGGCGCCGCGAAGAACATTCTGGAGAAGTCGAACAATCAGGTGAATATCCTGATCAACAACGCTGGTATCATGGCTCTCCAGACGCTAGAGAAGACGAAAGACGGCTTCGAAATGCAATTTGGGGTTAATCATCTCGCCCACTTCCTGCTATTCGAACTGCTCAAGCCAGCTCTCCTTGCTAGCGTCACGCCTGAGCTCTCATCTCGAGTTGTCAACCTTTCTTCTTCGGCCCATCACGTGGCCTCCATCAATGAATCCGGGAACTACAATTTTGAAAAGACTGACTATAAGGATTGGGTTGCTTATGGGCAAGCAAAGACTGCAAACATCTATATGACCAACGAGATTGAGAGACGATACGGATCTCGAGGCCTTCACGCGACCGCCGTTCATCCTGGTATGATCCAAACGGGACTTATGCAGCACTTGGACACCGCGATGCTCGAAGCCTTCAAGAACAACAAGGAGGCTTGGTTACAGATGAAATCGCCAGAGCAGGGCGCTGCAACCACGGTATGGGCTGCTATTGGAAAAGAATGGGAGAACAAGGGCGGAGAGTATCTTGCTGAGTGTGGGAAGACGACCCGTGGAAACGACAACCACGAGATCTCGGGTGTGGGATTCGCAGGTCATGCTTACGATCCCAAGATCGAGGCGAGGCTCTGGGGGGATTCTTTGGCAATGATTGGGCTCAAAGATGATCAGTAGTCTGGCATGAGTGAGCATGTTCAGCTCCTGCAGTCGGATGCCTGTCTAGATATGCTTGTGTGGTAACGAGACGACCTAATCAATATATGATCATACGTTTGTATTGCAGTTCTATAAGAGCGGGTATCGTTCCTTATGGCACTTGAATAGACTGTGAACTATAGCAGGTCATAACATCCGCTCGTTGCTAGTACCGGTATCTTGGTCCACTTTGACAAGCGACCGAGGTACGTTGGCGCGTAGTGAGAATCAAGCGTAGCGGGTTTTGCATTTTGAATACAAGCACCGATAGCTTCTCTCTTGCGATCCCGGAGGTCTTGGGTTCTGAGATTGGAAAGGCACTATTCAGCCACCGTCTCCACGATGAGAGCGAACCATCTCATGAGTATGCGAGTGGAGGTTTGTGGCTCTAGCGTTCAATCTGTAATGACGAATACAAGTTTCTTTCCCCGTTTGTCGTGAGTCCTAATGAACATGCACGTGTACTTCAAACATTGATATCGTTAAATAGAGGATGATTGTTACCGCCCACTCACTGTAGATCTGGGCAACGCAGCGATCGATCAGTTTGAGGAAGCTCCACGCGTTACTCATTGGAACAGTAGGAACAAGTGCACAATCGTATAAGAATATCTGGGAAGAGATATGTATGAAGCGTTGCCTTCATGATGAGGGTTTCAGAGCTTATGTCCAGTCTTGTTCAACGCGCGTTGGTAGCTTTCGGTTTCCCTACAAGCATCCAACCACTTGTTAACATTCGGATACTCCTTGCCCTGCGTCCCTAGCTCCCTCGCGACAATGACTTCGGCTGTGAACTGCATCATGGCGTCCGCTGCGGTAACATGATCACCGCAGATGAACTTGCCTGGAGAGAGCGACAACTCAGTTTCAAGCCAAGACATATCGTTCTGCACATTAGCCGACATGCTCTTCTCGGTTGCTTCAAGCAGACCCTCAGGTGCGTCTTTGGGGATGTGCGATCGCGCATAGAGGATAGCGAGGGCGTGAAGCGAGAACGTGCCTTCTGCAGCGTGAATCCACTGGCGGACTTTGATGCGCTCTTTGGGATCGTGGGGTAGAAGACGACCCTCCTTATCGTATGTCTCGCATAGATAGCTGCATATTGTCAGGATTCAGATGCAGAGTGCAGTCAGTTTTTGCGTACTCGCTGATTGCTCCGCTTTCATAAACAGTCAGGGTACCATCTTGGAGCGTGGGGAATTTTCCCAAAGGATTACGCGACGCAAATTTGAAGTCTTCTGGCGCCTTTCCGTTCACTCTGTCGGAGAACTTGATATCATAGTCAAGTCCCAGTTCCTCCAATAACCATGCGGTGCGTATGCACCGCGATGCTTGGAGAAACCAGAGCGTGATCGTAGGCATGTTTGAACAGTAGCAGTGAGCAAGAGGGGTAAAGGACACGACAGCGAGTGCCAAAGTCCAGCTTACTTGAGGCGTGTGAGCTACCCTGGTTGTGTGGCGTCATATAGGGCGCATCTTACGGGCGGAGTCGACACTGGCGGGGAAGGGTCCAGCGGATGTGCCGGTCCAATCACCAGTCGCTCTTGCATGGTGTTGGAAGCGGCACCAGAATACGCCAGCTATTCAGGAGGGTTCGTCGCTCGATGCCATCAAGCATGACAAGGTGAAGGTTATATACAAGAACCCATCATTTTTCAACACTCGTTGAACCTGGGATGATGATCAGCACTAGTTCATTTGACGACAGTCAGAGCTTAGAACAGTAAAGACTGACCCGTTTCATACACCTTTTGCTGTTTTCCAGAACTTCCTCAGGTGGACCCTAGGGGCCATCAAAGACCATGGTACCGTAGCACTATTGTCGAAAGCTATATCAGTGCTTTTGGACGAGATGTCTTTCATCCCCTTCACGTCCGCGTTCGCCCATGCCACACCTGACTCTAATGCATGACGCGACTTTATTATATTCGCAGCAACAGAAGAACAGTCCAAACATAATCAGCTGTCGAAAACTCTTTTGAGCATACCGTACGGCACCGTGTTTCAGTCTTTAGTAGCAGTCAAAAGATGCGACGATCCACATACACTGCCACCACTATCAAGGTGCGAAATCTTTCGATCAGTCTTCGGCTCCCCTGTTCAAAGAAGTTGTCTGGCGAAGAAACGCTCTAGCGATCCGGAACCCCGAATCCATTTGTGAGTGGGTTTAGCGCTATCTTCCGCTTTGGCATACTGCTCATCCCAAAACGACGCATGGCCGGGCGCGGCACCTGCGTCTGATCTCGACTTGTAGGAAAGCAGAGTGAGAGAATGAACCGTCGGTATGCATGATGTTAGTCTCGTCGTCACGCCAATGCAGCAAGTGTGTGGGTACTGCCCGTCTTTTGATCGTGAATTACCAACCAATCAGAGACCTGGACCCTTCGGGATGTCTGCCGAACGATGTGTGCCGAGGCACCTTCCCCACGCTTTCGCGCCAGCTTACTCGATCGTTGTCGTGACGCCCGATACTGCAACAACCTCATCAGGGCGTTTCTAACGCCTTGTGGCATTGATAGGTCCTCGGTTCGCGATATTGAATCAAGGCGAGTTAGACTTGACATCATGGGATGGGGTGGTAGACTGAGAGATAAGTCGCCCCGCGCTACTACTGCTAGATAAACTCCAATACATCGCCACGGCACAGGCACTGTCTCTGATCTCTTGACATCATACGCTTCGCTTTCGACATGGCCTCTACTGAGAAGCCGATATTGTTTCACTACGACGGTTCGATCTTCTCCCATCGAGTGCTATGGTATCTATGGCTTCGCGGCATACCTTATGATGAATGCGTGCGTACCATCTATCTAGTTGCTATCGAGTTGCTGATGGTACTTCTAGATTCAATCTGCATTCATGCCACGTGCAGATCTTGAACTCATTGGCGTCGGCTACCGAAAAATCCCTATCATTGCTATTGGAAAAGACGTATACTGCGATTCTCGGCTCATCATCTCCAAGTTGGAGTCATTGTACCCCAACAGCGCTCTCGCACCTTCCACGCCATCCGAGATCGGTATCACGAAGCTTTTCGAAAGCTGGACGGTTGATGGCGGTATCTTTGCCAACGCCGTGAAGATGATGCCATATTGGAAGGAAGCAAGCTTTCTTTCGAACAAGGCATTCATCGATGATCGCGCGAAGCTCATGGGAAGGCGGTTTACCGCCGAAGGAATGGAGGCTGGGCGACCAGACGGCGCGCAGCATTTGCAGCAAGCCTTTGACATGCTGGAAACCACTTTCCTTGCCGATGGTAGAGACTGGATTCTGAACACGCAAGAGCCGTCGTTAGCAGATATCGACGCTGTTTGGCCCATCAAATGGTTGATTTCGGACCCGAAAATGGAAGACAGTCTTCCCGCGGAGCACTTCAACGCTAAAACGTATCCGAGGGTGTTCGCGTGGGTGGAGAGGTTCGTGACAGAACTGGACAAGAAGAAAGAGCAGATACCAAAGCCAAGTGCGCTAGATGGGAAAGCGATGGGCAAACGAACTCTTGAAGCCACTACCTCACCAGAAACCATTGTCTTCGTCGATGTCAATTCGCACAGGCTCAAACAAGGCGACGAGGTCGAAGTCTTTCCATCGGACTACGGACAGATGGGTAAGACTGCTGGGACCATCGTTGGTCTTACAGTACACGAAGTTGTTATCCGTAACAGCAAAGGCATGCATGTACATTTCCCGCGATGGAACTTTGCCATTTCCAGAGCTGCTTCAAAGTCTATGATATAGACTGTGCAATCTTGGGGTATGTCAGTCTATGATTGTTCCAGTCGACCTACGCTATGAGTTCATTCTTGGATATATAGTATGTTCCTAATGTTATCTCATACCACCAGGTCAAGCGATGGATGATTTTAATAATCACAACATGTATGCCATGAAAACAATGTCCATGGCGAACTTGAAAGTCTACAAGATAGGAAAGAAACTGATGCTAATGTCATTCTAGGGCATTGCGATTGCGTCCCGAGCTTCACAGTGATGATAAGTAGGAGACACGCATGCCCAGGCAAAATCGCAACAATATACACATCACGGCACTTAACGAACATCAAGATGGGTTGGTTGTGCTTATGTGGTAGGTACTTTGTTTATCGGATTACATTAACCATGCCCAAGGATGTTTTACGAGATGGTATCCATCGAACACTGCAACAAGACGATATCGGAAATGTCCCGTCAGGTCACCAAACCCGATTTCGTTATCCCAATCTCTAAGATGCCAATGAGTCGCTCGCACCGTTTTGTGTGCAGTAGTAGTTCAACTCATCACCACCGATGTGGTTTTCTAGCGACTGACAGAGGTTCAGCTTGCCCACTTCCGTCTACATTTTATTAGTTTCTAAAGGATTCGGTAGTCATTGATTGGTAGCCTTACCATTTTGCAGTCAGGGCACTTGTCCCATTGCTTGTCTCCAGTGTTTCGCTGTAGGTATGCATCGCATGCCTTCTTTGTTGCGTCGGCGTTATACACGTACTGGCCGCCGATTTTGTCAATACAGAGACCCTCCTTGTGAAGGTCGGCGTTGACGAACGAGCCCATGAGGACGAAAAGAGCGGAGACGGCGACTGAGAAACGCATGGTGGTTTTAGGATTTGGAAGCGATTGAAAAGAGCGAAGTTAACAACAGAAGCGAGTGTGGATACTGGGTATATACAAGACTCAAAGAGCGAGAGTTTGGTGACCTTGAAAACAAGGTGCAGAAGCGGGATAAATAGTCAAAACCGGACAATAGTACTCACCCCCTTCTCCTACTTTCGTTATCATCACCTGAGTGTGTAAAAACACAGCCAGAATCCTTCGCCCGTTCTCGGTGTAATTGTGGCGAATGTCACTTCGTCGTGAAACGTGGTCGGGCCACCACGGTATCGAGGAAGCGCGCAGGAATACACCAATACACCCCAACTCCAGTTCCAGTCGGCAAGTGAGCCGAACCGCTTACCTATCAAAGCGTTCTACTAAGATCCAGGACCCCAATACCCCATAGTATTGCAGGTGGGTGCCGAGAACCCGGAACCTGTTTGTACGTCATGCGCTTCGGCCCGAAAGAACGAGGCGAGCGTGTTTCTGGTACACAAGGGACCACATCAATTAATATCGGGCCTGGCAAGTTCCGCTGCAGGAACGAGAAACCTTGAGGGGTACACGTTGCTAGGCATGAAGGAACTATTGTCCGTTGGAGACAGCAAATCACCGGATGACTATGCGGCCAATCAGCCTTGCACCTGAATATACTATCTGAATACGAACACTCCACCACCATTAATCCTTTATCACTCCCTGCCAAGTAATTTGTCTACGTTGGTTTCCTGAAAGAATACTGAACTATGCAGATCGCGTCTCAGACTCCATGTCACGATTAGTAGTACCGCCGGGACGGTCAATGTGCTGCTAAGTAACTGGCATCTCTCGACAATAAGTACTGCTAGTCTTCCTGGCGATTGAGTTTGTCTCACCACCTCACAGTCGCTCATTCACTCCTTTTGTGACATTCCCACATTCGTTGAACATAATCTGTGTATTCGCCACGATGCACTTCACTCCTCTCCTCGCCCTCGCTTCCAGCGCTGCTCTGATCGTGGCTGCTCCCACACCCGTCAGCATCGGCGTCGACGACGTTATCCTTCACGGCAATGGACGTTTCACCGTGATGAAGAGATCCGACTTTGAAGAGCTGGACGCTGCGCGCAAGTCCGGCGTGGTACCTCCCAAGCCCGCCTACCTCGACGAGAACCATTACTCCGGAAACGAGACCGTCTCGCCAGCCAACAAGCACTTGAAGCGGGCTACCAGCATCATCATCCCTAACCCCAACTCTCGTTTCCTCGGTTGGGATGTGCAGATGAGTCAGGTGACCAAGGGTGCACCGACTACCATCAGCGTCGCCTCGGGTTTCTCCGTCAGCAACACCATTTCGGTTGGCATGAGCAGCACTTTGACGCTAGTCAAGGACTTCCTTCAGGTCTCCATGTCGGTTGACTATAGCCAGTCATGGCAGACGACGCAGACGCAGACTATCACAGCCGAGGTCCCCAAGGACAAGTACGGCGCTTTTGTTAGCAACCCCTGGACCAACCGTGCAAGTGGAAACGTTTGGACTGGTAGCATCGGCGGTGACGGAGAGCTCTCCTACTACCAGGCTGATTCGTTTAACTCTAAGCAATACGACAACATGGAGTGGGTCGATGGTGTCATCAGCCTTTGCACGGGCGACGAATTCCCTCTCAAGAGGTGCTTGGGCGAGGGCACCTTGTAAAGCTGGATACGGAATGGGTACGAGATGAAGTGCGGATGTGGGAAATGGAGAACAAGTGGCAAAGTGGATATTCTCTCACCGAGCCTGCATCGCGAGCATCGTTGAGGTACCACTTCTAATGTAAAAGAGTTACTGCGAGGCCTGCTGAGCATTGCACTGTACAAAATCTTCCAGCAACCGGCTATTCGAAGAGAGTTCTTTTATCAATTCACTTGCCGTCATGTATCAAACAGTCTATCTTAGTAAAATTGAGTCAATTCCGTCGGCCCCTTCACGAGCCTGACGCTTCTCGAAGAAATCGTAGCTCAAAAGTCTATTATGCATGGTATGAAGAGAAAGTGATGTGAGTGGGGATGGTCTCGTGGTTCGCATTGAGTAGCTGCCTAGCAATAACACGATCTACATCGCGTTGTACGAAGCAACATTAGTATGCGTGAGATAGTAACGTCCGATGTAGTTTATAAACCCGAATCAGTAGCTATGTTTCATATGGCATCCAGATAACGTCCAAGGTACGAAAGAAGAATATGATGGGCGAGGTACAGGCTGCCAGTGATGTTCATATATCAACCATTAAAACGAATGAGATAGATTGATGACGCGTTGTTGGGCAATTTACATCAATTTTTCCCACACACATACAGAAACGATGTCAGCCAACCTACACAGACATAGCATCCCTCAAACTAGTAGCATACCCACCTGTTGACTCAAAGCTAGCAGTACCATATAACCCTCCAACCTACTCATCATACATCTCATCAACCCAAGGCTTCAACGCCGCAAGCCCAATAGTAACAGCCTCCTCAGTTCTAATCGTCCTACTTCCCTGTCTCGGCACCAAATTAACCCAAGCATCAAAAAGCTCACTCGCCATCGACTTATCCAGTCCCTTTGCCACGAGAACAGGGTCATTGGCGACAGCTGGTTCTATGCCCGCCTGGCCGCCGAATACGATGAGGAGGTGTTTGAAGGAATTCGGAGCCTTGGCTGTTGTTGCTGTGGACGATTCAGATTTGTTGCTGGTGCCGGAGAAGAGCGAGTAGACGGATTGACCGCGTTCAGATGTTCCAATGGACATGTCGTAGCCGTCTGGGTATTCACATTCGGAAAATACAGCGCTGAGTGATGGGGCGCGTCGGACTGTGTAGCCCCAGTAGTAACCTCCTTCTTCGCGGGGCACGCTGGCCGCACACGCGGTAGCATCCAGGTTGTCACATTCTTGCTGGGATAGGTGGGGCCAGTTGGGCGGTTGATCGGCGTTTGTAAAGCGGACGGTTGTGCGCATGCCTTGTTCAACAGGGGCTTCTTTGGGTACAGGAACACGGATTGGGTATGGCAGACCGCATTTCACGTATGCGTACTCTTGGTCGTCTGACAGAGACTTCTTTATTTTCTTGCTCTTGGTTGTAGATGAAGTGGGTGGAGGTGCAGGACCGACGAGTACGCCTTCGCGATACCGACACCACTCGTGACTTCGAAGATGATGCGGCATATCCATACTCGGCAGATTACCGACCCATTTCAGATTCTGATGTTCCTTGAAAATGCTCATCCGGGGATCCTCGGCGTCATACCTTAGATGAGGAGGGCACTCAGCATAAGACAACAAGTGGTAGAGGAATTGGTCTGGATTCTGCCAAGCTTCGTCGTGTTCCATGATGGAGTCAAGAACTTGTTGCTTAGTGCGTCCTTTGCGGATGTACTTTGGATCAACGACTCTAGCATCGACATTGCTTGGGTCATCGTCGAATACTACGATTTCATCGACACAATAGATGGCAGCTGCGCGTGCGATTCGTCCAACTTGAATGGTCTTGTGATCAGGCTTCTTAGCATTGAGAGTCCAGCTACCGGGTAAGGCAATAGTGACGGTCCAGTCGCGGCCTTTGGTTGGGTTGAAGATGGCGGTAGGTTTTGAAGTGTCAATGTCTTCTACGTGTTGTTCTTGCACTTCGCCTTTTCTCTTCTTGGTAGGACTGGCGTTGTCGTAAGAATTTTGATGAATGACAACAGATGCCGACGCTTTGCGTTTCTATCACGACGTCAGGATTTAGTTTTGCCTAGAACTCTGACACAACGTACTTTGCTATCATCGTTGGAATGTCCCATCTTTTTCTTGTTCTGATCGGTCGCCTTCCTGTCGGTGGTGTCGTAACAATGATCGCACGGTAGGCCTCTTCAATCACTTATGTAATCGCAGGAAGATGTGAGTAGGCGGGTGATATGATGTTGAGGTGAAAGTCGCAGATATCGAAGCTCGCCAGCTACTTTTTGTCCTGCATTAGCGCGATCCACGAGATCCACCCGCGCATCCCTGCCATCGTCAGCCCTAAGGCGACCTGCCGCAATGCCGCGCAGGCAACTGTGACAGCGCGACTTGACCACAATACTGACTCTCCCACCTTGACGCATCCTTTCCTCTCTCCCCACTGTCGCAGTCGCATAAGCCACTTTTATCGAACCGTGTTGCTTGAACAGCATAAACCTTCCAACATGGAAGGCCACAAGTACATGCACCCCACCCCCATCACTCGCATCCACCAACCCACTAACAACCTGGCTCTCTAGGTCTCCTACCTCCCTTATAACATCCACGACATCCACACTCTTCACCTTCCTCGCTCTCTACCTCACTACGCTCTTCTCCCTCGATACCTGGGCCGCCGCACGAGGCTCACCTTATCGCGCACCAGGCAACAATTCCTTCTACCGGCCGGCAGCCACACCACCGGCACCGGATAGTTACCAAGGCAGTATGCATGGACGGGGGAATGCTGGGCCTGGGGCGGGAAGTCGAGGAGGAGGAGGAGGTAGAGATGTCGGGAGAGTAGCGCAAGCGAGAGATTCGAGGCCGCCAATTAAGATGGGTGGGTCGGCGGCGTGTGGTGCTTGTATGATTTAGGGAAGATGCGCGGTTGTGAGGCGTTGCATGTTTCTATGTGTGTTGCGAATGGAGGTGCATCATCAGGGCTGAGTTTGAGTGATCGGATAGTTTTAATAGGCACATGTCCAACTACCCACTACCAATGCATCAGTCTCTGGGAACCACAGCATCATCCATATAAAAAAAATACTTTCATTGCTCCCTTTCGCGCCATGCTACTCAGTGATGCTAACGAAACTAACTATGCTCCCCTCCTTACATTAGTACTCATCAAAGTGATCTTCTTTCCCTTCTTCTTCTTCCCACCAGGCTGCTTCTTCGGAGCTTCTTCGCTTTCGCCCAAAGACATGGCCTGTGCTTGAGCGATCATGTCTTCCTCGGCAAGCAAATCCTTCTCCCAATCCTGGAGCCATCCATCATCGCCATCATGATGATCCTGTGGTCCGAAGACTGGAGATGTGCCAGCAACTACTGCAGTGCCCCATACAGTCCGCGGCGCTGACGGGCTTGACGAAGGAGAAGCCAACGAAGCGAAACCATCGCCACGGCGCTGTGGCCAGGGCGGCGACGTTGAAGGGTTGTCTCCATCCAAGACCGGCGGTGCGTCCGACATGCTTCCTGATGCCAAAGGCTGGAAGTCGTCGGCAGAGAACCTTTCGGTCATGCTCGGACGCCTTCTGCGCGCAGAAGCGAACTCGGCGTACTCGGCCTTCTCTGCGCGTTGTCGTGCCTTCTCCTCCTTAGTCTCTTTCTCGGTGTGCTTCTTTCGCCTCCTCTCAATCTCAGGTCTGAAGCGCTCCAATACTTCCGGGGCGACAGTGTCGGTCCAATCGCACTCAAGGAAACCAACCTCGCAGCCATATGGTAGATGCGCCAGGTATTTTGTGCGCTTCCGTAATTCATCATCGACTACATGGCCTGTAGATACATGCTCAACGCGAGGAAGGATCGTTGAAGGAAAAGATGCAAAGTTGCCGAAAGCCGCTTTTAGAATGCGAATGTCTAGTGGCGATAAATAGTAATGCAATAACGCCTGGTAAAAGAAATACTCGGACGGCGTCTTGTGGTGCTCATGTTGCTGTCGATTGCGAAGCTCTGCAAGTGTAAGAGATATCCCATGACTTGCTGCGGAAGAGTGTGATGACATGGACACCGTTCTGTCCTTACTTTGACTGGTGCCAACCTCGGAGATGTTTGGTGTTGGGGTGAAATCTTGGCCAGACTTGGAAGCGTTCTGCATTGTATACATCTCTGGTGCGGCACCCTCGTCGAACACGATTGGCGCCCTCTTCACCTTCGGTTCCGCAGGTTTGGCTGGTTCTTCCGGAGGGTTTCCGATTCCTTTCAACTTCTCTTTCGCATCTCGTATATTCTTGATCGCTTTCTTCGTCCACTCCATGCTGTCTTCGGCAAACATAACCTGATCTTCTTTTCCTTGCTGCTCCAGCTTCAAAATCTCCTGATCGAGTTGTTCTAACATGTAGTCCTCCCCGCCTCGCATTACGCGGGCATAGTCGGTGACCTCGGCGGCATGGTACCAGGGGATATCTTCGTCTTTACTCAAAGCATCCGCTCCATCGCGGGGCATAGCCAGTGTGCTTCCAGCGGATCTAACCACCAGGCGAAGAACTACGTCGCCTCCCTCTCGGGGAGGCTCACCCTCCTGTCCTGTGTACCAGCGCACTGGTCTAGTTTCGGACGCGTATATGGTGTCGAAGCACAGCGGACACTTCTTCGAACGTGCCTTCTTCTCTGGGGCCTTGCCTTCGTCTTCGGAATGCATGTAGCGGATGAGACATGGGAGACAGAAGATATGACCACATCTGGCCATCCTCGGGGCTACCGGAGTCCCAAGGCAAATAGGGCAAGAGGCCTCTTGTGAAAGCTCGGATGCCAATATCTGCAGGACGTTATTCCAGTCTAGGTGAATATCAGCATCGACGCTTTGGGCACGATAGTCGCCGCGCGGGTCTACGATGAAGCGGTAGTTGGCGTGTACATATCTACATCATGTTAGTTGCGCACTCCGTGGGGTTCTCCTGCCGTTGAAACTCACCTGGCCTTGTCGACGGCATGGTAGCCCGAGCCAAGACCCCAGGTCGGGTTGCGCCGATAGTTCCTTCCATAACCATGCGACTGGTGGTTGGTTGGGCGTGGCGGCAGACTAAAGTTCATAAGGTGGGTAATGGACGTCTGCCCTTTGCGATTATTGAATGGACGCATGGCGAGAGACTCGACAATAGCATCCTCGTCCGTCTGCCTGAATCGCTTGGAGCCTTTGTGCTGCTTCTTCTGCTGCTGCGTATTCCGAGGAGTGGGTGATGATCGCGCCGGCGCGCCACTACCCCGCGGCTGCGCAAAGAAGCTACTGGTACTGATGGATGGAGTCTGGTTCTGGGCGGGTGAAGCGGGTCCAGAAAGTGCGGAAGCCTTGGACGAGGACGCGGTGGGTGGGTTGCTAGACATGACTCCCAGCTAAGGGCTCACGATAGCGCGTCGATGACGATGACGACGTTCTGCGAGGGTTTCTGTTTTGGCGAGAAAAACCGCAACTACGACCAGGGTAACAGATGCAGGACTGAGCGTCTCCAACGACAGGTAAGAGAAGCCGTCTGTTCAGCTACTACGTATACTGCTCTGTCGCAATACTGGCTGATGTCCGGCTTGGCTGCAACGCGAGAGGGGATTCCGGGTACTGATAGAACGAACGTCAAGACAGCGAGGAGAGGAAACCAGAAGGGGAGAGGTAATGTGGGTGTTGTAGTGTGTAACTGCGAATGTTGGCGTCCCCAAGAGGGTGACTTGGAGGGGACAGGAATCAGAAGATGGAGTGGCGATTGACAGCCTAGGTAATGGACATGACGACTTCGGATCACGTGTTCATGCGGTTTGCGGTCCAACTCGCCCACCTACTACGTCTGAGACAAGTGCTCTACAGCGAAGCGTGCATTGCGAAGGAAGGTCATTCGTCCGCGACTACAATCAACCCAAGACATAGGCTATACAGGACAGCAAATATCTCGGTGGTGTTCTGGTGTAAACCTTAGCATCCATCTCTGACGACAGGGTCTCCGCACAGACGGTTGCGATTGCCCTTTCGGATCGGCTTAGGACTTCTTCTACAACCTCATCTCCATTCACCCTCTGCACTCGACGTCTTTCCTTCGCGGGCAGCCTCTGCTGCGCTCATGTCATCCTGATACCATGACCCCGCGGTCGTCTATTCGCCCATCCACACCTCAACCCTCCTCGCCTACAGCCGTCGCGCGACCCTGCACCGCATCATCCAAATAATTATCCGCGAATATCTCTACGCCGCATTGTCGCCCATTCCCATCACGCCGGGCGCCATCGCTGGCATATAGCAGCTCGTCGCCTTCTCGCACTCTCCTCGTTGCCTCACAAGTTGGCTGCTTGGTCTCCAGCCGGCGCCGACTGTGGAGGCAACACCGCGTCTACCGCTCATGATGCCCGGCCCTTATATGCCTGGTAGAAGGCAAGAGCAGCAGTACTACCACCACCATATCCCGCCCCAGACACACTCGCCCGTCCATCACAACCCCTATGCCGCCCCTTACCACCACCTCCAGCAGTATGGCCCTCCCCACGGCTATCCCCAACACATGCAGCCTATGCAGCAGCAATGGTACCCGTATCAGCAACCACCGCCGCCCCCGCCGCAGTACGCCATGCCTCCGCGTCAGTTTCAGCCTCAACCTCATGCGTCGCCCGTGGTAGTTACTTCGCACCTGCACATGGCACCCCCAGTCAATCGCGCCATGGGTCAAACGCCGCCTATTGTCCATTCGCGCACTCCGCCTGCTCCTCGTATGCCCACTCCCCAATCGGCGCCGTCCACAGCTTCACTCCAGTCACATGCTCAAATGACCTCTTCGACCCCGCAGACAAGCACCACTGTCGACAGCTCTCCCCCGGTTGCTGAGTCAAAGTCTACTCAAGCAGCTCCGACCACCCCACAATCCATCGCATTCAAGCCCTTCTATCCGCCTCTTCCCTGGCTATCCGTCCCTGACTCGGACTTCCCTGCGCGCGCTGCGCGAGGGCGGAGAAGGCGAAGAGCTCCGGTGTCTACCGAAGAGCAGGCTTTGGCACTCCCCTCACGCGAGCAGGCTGTGGACGAGCATGACACGAAGGAATCTGGGCATGACACTGAGGGTGATTTGACTCCAACTGAAGAACCAGAAGAGTCGCAGGCTTCGACCATTGCGGGACCCTCTGACGCTGAAGTCGATACCCCGTCTACCTCACATCCGCCTTCGGAAGCCGATTTGGCGCAATCTACCACACCGTCTACCACAACACCATCCGCTATGCAATCGCCTGCGCAGCCCTCAGCTGCTGTCAAGAAACACGCCCGCAACACCACGATTCCTGCCGTACCCCGCATTCCTGTCAAATCCGCAAAAGCACCAAGTGCGGCTTCTACTACACAACAGTCGGTCAAGTCGCCTGCCGCGACTCACAAGGAGTCGATCCAGGCTGAAGACGCAGTTGTAACGACACCAGACACGGGCGCAAATGCTGAAGAAACACCAAAGGCATCTCCGCCTAAGCCGGCAGCACCGAAGTCATGGGCAGAGTTGCTTAGAGCGAAGAATGCTCCCGCCGCGGCACAGCCAGCCCCTGTACCCAACGGCGCTGTTGCTGCTCCCAACGGTCCAGTAGTGCCAAAGAACACCACACTCGCCGATATTCTGGCATCTTTCTCAGTCGATTCAGGGAAAAAGGTTTCCTTTATCGAGCCTCGTGGTCTAGTAAACACGGGCAACCTCTGTTATATGAATTCTGTGAGTTTTGATCTGTTATCGCCCTCCGTCTTCTGCTGACATTCCATCCAGATTCTCCAAGTACTTCTATTTTGCGTTCCTTTCTACGACTTCCTCGATCAGGTTGCGAAGCGCGCTGCCCATAGCTTCAAATCTGAGACACCTCTCGTTGACGCCATGATCATGTTTCTACGCGATTTTCGACTTATCGACTCTGCGGATAACGTCGATCAACTCCGACTCCGGTTGAAGGGTAACGAGCTGGAGCAGTACGGAGACCCACTTACGCCCGAGTACGTTTACGACGTCATTAAGCGTCTGCCTCGCTTCGATAACATGAAGAGGGGTCAACAAGAAGATGCCGAGGAGTTCCTAGGGTTCTTGCTTGCTGGACTGCACGACGAGTGCGTGCACATCATCAAGAGTGGGAGGCAAAGCCAGTCCGCAGACACCGTCACATCCCCCAAGACTGAGCGCTCAGGGTCCATTGATGGTGGCTGGGAAGAAGTCGGACACAAGCAGAAAACCGCTATCACACAGAACTCTGGTGCCATTGACATCGAGAGCCCTATCACGAAGATCTTTGGTGGTAAGCTGCGGTCAGAATATAAGAGGCCGGGCGAGAAGGCTTCCGTCACGCTAGAACCGTACCAACCGCTTCAACTTGATATTGGCGAGCCCAACATCAATAATATCTCTGATGCTCTAAAGAATCTGACACGTCTGGAGACATTGGACGGTGCGGCTCGGGGGGCCAAGGCCTCTACGAAGCAAGTACACATCGAGACCCTCCCCCCAGTCTTGATACTCCATCTGAAGCGCTTCCACTACGACGAAAAGGGACCTCAAAAGATTTGGAAGAAGATTGGGTACCCCTTGGAGCTAGAGCTTCCCAAGGAGGTTTTCCCGCCACACAAACGAGGCAGCTACCAGGCTCAGGGAGGCTTCCCGCGCTACAGGCTCACTGGCGTTGTGTACCACCATGGTAAGAACGCGAGTGGTGGCCACTACACCGTGGACCTTCGACGACAAGAGGGCAAGGAATGGATCCGTATGGATGACACCATTATTCGTCGTATCCGCGCAGCAGAAGTCGCAGAAGGCGGCGCCGAAGAGGATCCCAAGGTCCTAGCTGCCGCTCTCGAGCAGCACAAGAATGATGCTGGGAAGAGCAAAAACTTCTTCGCCCAGATTGACATGGAAGAGGAGGAAACTGACAAGGGAGGTTGGAACCAGGTCAACGGGACGGAGAAGCAAAAGGACGGCATCAAGAAGTGGACCGGCGTCGTCAACGGTGCGGCGACCCCTAACTCGGGGGGTAGGAGGACACCACTGCCCAAGGAGAACGTGCGCGACAATAAGGTGGCGTACATCTTGTTCTACCAGCGTATGGAGACTTGAACAAAAAAAACATGTAGCGAATGGGCTAGCTAGGTGGGTATGATGAACAAGCGTTCACACGTGAGCCACTTTGTCATGTCAACACAAAAGTTAACTGCAGCATCTACGACCTGGAAAATAAATGGTCACGATATTTATGCCAACGACGTGTGGAACACATGCATCGCGTCTGCGCGGTATACGAAAAGGAGTAGGAGTAACGTCACGTCGCTGTGATACCCTTGAGGCGGGTGTCTAGGATACGACGGAATAATAAAACAATTCAACATTTACCTCTATTTTCCTCTTTCTGTGCTCGATATATTGAGCCGCTTGTGATCACTCCGAGAGTCTGGTGAATGCTTAGAAGAAAACGTACGTGTGGGTCTTGTGCAACTTAAAAGAACCAGTATGATGGAACTAGGTAATTGGCGGGTCTTAATGTCGTTTGTGCCACGGGCGTACGTGAAAGTGCAGGTATGGTGCAGGACCAAGGTAAGAGGTGGGTGTGTAGTGGAATGCTTTTGTGAGCGAGGCCAATCGTGAATCTTTACATCTCATAGCACGATAAGCAGAAGTATCAATGAAAGCGATCCATGACCGAGTGGAATAGTATAAGATGACGGAAACGGAGATGAAGGCTCCAGACTGTTATGGCCGGCTCTTCCATTGATGTCGCCTGAAATTGTAATGGAGGAGGTTTGTTATCAGTCCCATACGATAGGATGTCTGCATTGGGCTGGGTGACAATGGTGATTGAGCAATACACACGAGGCCATCCAACGTGGCCGCATTAGCGTTACGCGGGGAAGATACCTCGGCTCAACGCGCGCAAGCTTACCTATCATCCTTCTATCGGCGACCATGTAACATTTTATGCCACTCTCGGGGCTCTAAGCTACCTGTATATTTCAATTCTTTATCGAACAGCGACGACGACAACGAGTGCAATCTTGCTCGACAAATCTTTATCAACGCGCCGCTGTCCTGCCCAACATGTCATCCATCCAACCCCAAACAGCACCACCTCCCACCTCGCACGTCTTACTCTCCTACCCAGCCGACTATGTGCTCCTCGTCACGATTAATCGCGAAAGACAAATGAATTCCATTCCCTTTGAAGGCCACCTCGAAATGGGCCTGGTATTCGACTGGTTCGATCACGAGCCTAATCTACGCGTTGCCATTGTCACAGGAGCTGGCAAGAAGAGTTTCTGCGCAGGTCAAGATCTGATTCAACTCGGCAAGATTAGGAGTGGGGAGCTGAAAGCAAGTCCTGGCTTGATGAGACATCCATTAAGCGGATTTGGAGGGCTGAGTAGGAGGATGGGGAAAAAGCCGGTTATTGCTGCTGTTAATGGATTTGCGCTGGGCGGAGGGTTTGAGATTGTTCTTGGCTGGTAAGCCCTGCTTTCTCTTCTTGGGGACAGGGATTATGTTTTGTTGACGAGTTTACAGTGACATGGTGGTAGCAGCACCACACGCGACATTCGGCCTTCCAGAAGCTCTTCGCGGCATCTTCGCTGGTGCAGGGGGTCCACCACGTCTCGTCCGCAATGTAGGCTTACCCGTCGCATCTGAAATGGCGTTGACGGGCCGGCCCATCACCGCACAAAGAGCCAAAGAGCTCAACCTCGTAAACCGCATATCGCCGTCCCAAGATACTGTGGTGGAAGAGGCGTTGAAGTTGGCGAATGAAATCGCAGCCATCTCACCCGATTCGGCAATTGTCACACGAGCGGCTTTGAAAGAGGCTTGGGAAACTGGCAGTGTGGAGCGGGCTACGCAGTTGACGATTGAGCAGTATAATCACGGGTTGAACGCGGGTGAGAACGCGCTCGAGGGGCTCAAGGCTTTTGCTGAGAAGCGCAAACCGATTTGGCGACCCTCTAAGCTGTAGAGGTGGGATTGCTAGACATCAGGCCAGCTAAATTTACACATTTGCGCAGTGCACGGTTTGTCATCTGCCACTTGCAATATTCTCACATCATTCTGGTGTTGTGTCTTTGTTGCCCGTGGCTAAATGATCTCTCACAAGGACGAAACTTCGTCCGTGGTAGCATGCAATGGCAAGCTTCGGCAACGCTTTCCCTGGTACACGACGTCGATCGGCGTGTCTCTGATCTCCTTGGCCAATAATCCCGCACCAAGCTTTATGAGGCTGTCTTACCAAACCCAGTGGAGTTAGTACAGGATGCGGGAAAGCGTAGTTATCGCATGCGTACTCCTACTACCTACCCCATAACCCCACCTTCCCCCGCATCATGGCATCCGGATGCCGCTAACTCAACACGATGTCAAAGACCCGACTGTGGGAAAATCCCTCGGTAGGCGCTATCAACGGCGGATTATAACGGAGCCTTCCGTCGCCAGGATAGTTAGCATTGACTCGGTTACATTGACATTGATTTTGAATAGAGTCCCAATCGTCTACTGCTGACTTGAGCTGCGCGATTCGAAAAGGAACTAACGGACCTGCTTTGTCATCATACTTGTTCTACCATGGTGAATCGACGAGCTAGCGACGCAGCTCCTCCACCTCAAACGCCTATTGCGCCCGTCGCAAAGCGGAAACGACGTGCTTCCTGTCTGGGAGAACAGGAGCGACGCGAGAGGAAAAGAGCCATCGACCGCGAAGCCCAACGCTCACTGCGAGAAAAGACAAAGACGCACATTGCAGAGCTGGAGCGAACGATCCAGATACTCCGAGATCAAGATCGTAATGGAGCGACCGCAAGTTTACTGTCTGAAATTGATGGCTTAAGGGCGGAGAATGAACGATTGAAAGATGTAATTGATAGTGTCAAAAGCGTGGTAGGACTCGACTTTGGCGTGTCTAGTAAGGCTACCGCGACGGCGGTGCCACGACCACAACAGGCCGACGATGGGGGCGATGGGGGCGATGGGGGCATCTCTCCTGCTGCAACCAGTGCCGGTACGCATAATTCTTTATTATTGGCCCCTGACCTTGTGATGGGATGGCTCACTCTAGATGGTAGGCCAGCGATCGCCTAAGCCGCGCGCCATGTCGCATGGCAGTGCGACGAGACCATCTCTACCAACACCCGTCGATCAATCGAGTTCTTTTGTTCCATCTAGGATAAACCGCCCACTCGATCTCGATGGCATGACGGTCATGTCAGACGTGCACGTGCCCGTGGCGTTGGCAAACCAACATGAACATCTCGAGATGGAGCACGATCTCCAGCCTGTCCGAGAAAGCTCAGAGGAAGGGGAGGTGGAGGACTTACCCTGGGGTAATGCACCAGCAACAGCAACCTGGGCGCCCATGATGGAAGAAGTACGTTTCGCTGGACCTATGCCTTATCTCCCTTGCCTATTAACCCCCTCTGACTACAGATCTTTGGCCCAAACTGGCGTTATCCATCCCCAACTATCCTCCACATCGGCAATCCAGACACCCCAGCCACCTCAACCCCTTCCTCCGTCTGTCCCGTCTGGAAAAAGAGCAACGAACTCTTCGGCAAAGTCTTCACTTACCATCATCGTTCCCCTAGCACCACAAACAGCTCTTCTTCTTCTTCTTCTTCCTCCTCCTCAAACAATAGTCTAGTGCGGTCCGAGACTGCAGAAGCAGGACTTCTCTACCTAGGCATAAAACATGGTTGGGACAACTCATCATCACCAGAATGGACGAAGAGTCCCGCGCTCACGATTTTGAAACAGGTTGACGAGTTACTATTTGTGCATCTACCCAATGTGGAGAGGTTGGCTGTGGCATATAAGAGTCTCAAGCTGCTCAAGGTACGTTGAACATTCTATTTCCAATCTAAATGAAAAGTATGGGAAAAGAACGTTTCGGAAAGTTTACAAAGCAAAGGAAAGCTAATGTTGGGAACCAAAAACGTTTAGTATTATCTCAACGCAACAAAAGAAGAATTAGACAAAGTACCAGACTGGCTTCGTCCAAGGTAAAACCTACCCCCACCCATTTACCTATCTTGTCCCAACAACCTCTAATAACCCCCATCCCCAGTTTCTCACAATCCTCAACCTCCCACCCCATAGCCCTCGACTTCTTCGCCTGGCCTACCATTCGCTCCCGCCTACTCAACCATCACGCCACACTCTTCCAAACCAGCGCAGGTGCCGACCTCTCAAGCTGCTACTCGCGCTTCCTGCGCTTCGACTGGCCGTTTTCCTTTGAAGACGCCTTCTTCCTCGACGAGAATACCGGCATGCATTACCCCAGTCCGCTGTTTGAGCATTATCACGGGGATCTAAAGTACTGGTCGGTAGACGAACAGTTTTTCGATACGTTTCCGGAGATGAGGGGGGATATTGAAGGGGATAAGGAGTGGGGGAGGAAGGCTCGTTAAAGAGAGAAGAAAGAAAGAAGGAAGGAAAGGGATTGTGTGTCGTCTTCGTTTGTGTACAATGGTGGACGGTTCTTTCTAGCGACTTGATTAATTGAAACGAAACTTGCGCCCAAGAGTTCTGAATGTTTGGTTTTAAGCATATGAGATATGTATCCACGGCAACGACTACAACAATATGACGTTTGTATGTTCAAGTCAAAACTGGTTGTGTCCGCCTTGCTTTGGACATCAACGATAGGTATACCCACGAAAGACGTATAGGGAGCCAAGTCATCATCATCCATACTTTTTTCGTACTATCCTTGACTGTCTGTGTCTACAGTAGCTTCGTAGTGCTCGATTCTGGGTACTTTGACATTGCCCCAGACATCTAGTGAGGAGGCTCTAATCCTCGAAGAAGTAAGCATGGCGCCGATAAAGAGGTTATCTACAGCCGAGCGATCGCACGCGCGCATATCGTATACAAGCATATTTCCAAATGGTACGACGTGTTTGAATGTTAACGAGGTGGTGTTATACGTCATGTCAGTGGACATTTGCTGGGGTGATGCTTGGCCCCCAGTCGGTGATAGCGCCCATATAACAACGAGCAACATACTCAAGACACTGATCTGGCGGAGTTGAATCTGTGAGGTAACTTTACTCGTGAGGCATGTGCTTGTAGCCAACGTATCGAGGACTTGGATGCGTTCGCCCTTCTCTAGCCGCCAAAGAAGTATTGCGTGAGTTGCTCGCCCAATGACTGAAGCGAAGAGCAGCGGGAAGACGGTAGGACTCTGTTCATAATGTCAGTTTCCAGATAATTCTGATGTCGTGCGTAGGCTCATACATGTCTAGTCGCTTTCGTGAGAACGCTGGTAGCCGTTGAATTCTCGCTTGTGGGTTTGCCATCGTAAGACATGACTACTAACGAAAAGATGATGAAGCATGATGAGAATGCTAATAGAGCTATTTCAAAAGCTCCAACCAGTAGCACTGTAGATGAAGGGTGCTTGATGCGGCTCGGCGATGTTGGCCAGCCTTGTGGAGCAAGAGTTGCATCGCTGGGGTTGAGAAGGGGTGTCACCATCGATACTGGCTCGTGTTTGACCGATAACGTAGACTGGGTAGCCTCCTGATGGAGACTCTGAGTACTCTTCATGATGGTGTTGGGGTGGCCGAGGTGTGAGCAAAGAAGAAGGAAGGGAATGGAGGAATGCTATCAACCTTGCGAGATAAACAAAACAACAGCCCACCGGTGCATGTATACAGCTTTTGGCTGATATCTTGTCTTCAGAGTGGTTGCTGTCCATGGTGTGGTTGATCGAGGCTGACATATCGTAAAATTTGTATTCAGCCTCCGTATGCAAAGACGGGACGCGAGCACCGAATCTAATTAGACGCGTCATTCTAAAGTTGTGAAACGAATGGAGGCAGATGATTGCAAAATCCCATGTTATATTTGAAACTGGAGTAAGATGAAAATCCTGGAGATAGGTTGGGTATCATTATCGAGAGAGAACTTGCCATGTAATAGAACCTGCCTCCATACATGTCCTCTTCAAAGGTTGAACGTGAATACAGTATGACAAGAGGAGCAATACATACTCCTATAATTACTAGACCTCGTGTAAAAGCTTCAGATGGTGATTGCATCGACTTCTCCATGCTCTGAAGCTCTTACGTCGCATGATACGCGATGAATTAACCTCTGTAGCGTCTTCTCTTATGCTTGTAATGTTGCTATAAAATCACTTCCCCCTTCCCTTTCCTCCCCGTTTACCTCCTCTACCACCAGTCTTCCCTTTCTTCTGCTTCTCACTTATCGAACCGTCAAGCAACGCATTGAACGTCTCGCTCCGTGTCTTGGGTGCTTGATCCGGTGTTGGTTCCACGGATTCCTCGTCCTGCAAGTTCTGCGTTGAAAGCCTCGTATTCCTCCTTCTTGTGACGCGCTCCTCGGCTCTTGAGGGTGTTGCTTCGGCATCTGTGTCTGGAGTTGGTGTCGCGACGTCAATCGTGTCCGAATCCTGTTTGGCCCTTGGTGTCTTCTTGTCCTTCTTTGGGGGACGACCGCGCTTTCTAGGTTGTGGTGTGTCGATTTCTGGCTCGGGTTCTGGTTGCGATTCGCCGGCTGCGACGGAGAGGGAAGGCATGTCGTCCTCTTTGTTGTCGGCGTCAGCGTCGGTGCTCTCTGGGCTTTGTGTTGCCTTCTTCTCAGCCTTCTTGGATTCCTTCTTCGTTTTCGACTTCTTGGCCTTTGTTTCCTTCTTCTGCTTTTTTGACGTTGTCTGGCTAGACGATGTGGCTTCAGAGTCGATTTCCGTGACATCGGCTGAATTAACGCGGGCTTTCTTAGTCGCAGGCTCTGTTTCCTCAAAACCTTCAAGCACCTCATTATCCGAGTTCTCTTGCTGGCCATCGACTTCGTCGACACCCCTTTTCTTCGGCGTCGCGTCCTTGGATTCCATCTCTTTGCCCTCATCATCGAATTTCTTGTTGATCTTCTGAGCCTTCAAGTGCGCTCGCGCCTTTTCTTTTGCTATGCGCTCCTGCCTCTCCAGATCGTACCTGTCGTTGCCAGCCAATCCATGCTTGATGAATCTCTGCGCTGCGCCTACGTCCAATCGCGCCCGGCCTTCCGCGCTACCCATTATGCCCCTGTCCTTGATGTCCTTGATCTTGCTGTTGTACTGCTTCAAACGCGCAATCTCCTTGAAGACATCGTGTTCCATGGCATTGACGCCCGAAGCCTTGAGCACGGAGAAGAGGATCGCCTCGATGGCGTATGCAGACATGCAGTAAAACTCTGCTTTATCTAGGAGTGGGAGAGATGACGCGGTCGTGTGCAGAGGCGTTGCTAGTAGAGGTTCGAGTGCCGTCGTGAGCTCGTCGATGTTGACTTCTAGGTCCTCGACGAGGTCGGGAAGGTCTGTTTGCGGATCCATGATGGTAGATTTCTAGTCGCGAATATCAGACTCGTGTTTGCAGAGGTCGCGACTATTCGCAACAATTGCAGGTGAAGTTGGTCGGAGTCGCGATGATCTAGAAACACAAGCTAAAGAAAAGTTGCGGGCCGAGCGTAAACCCGCGCTAGCTCCGATAGCCAAACGTCCGATAGCTCACAGCGTCATTCACTCATCTCCGCCGACTCTCAAATTGTCTTCGCCTATTGTAGAATTGGTCGCAATATACACATGTGAATTTCAAATCGTTCAAGCTGTCTTTCTCTTCCGTTTCACAATTCCTACCCAGGCTTCGGCCTCGGATACCACACATAAGAAGAAGATGCGACTCCGGTAGCAATTGCGCGAGCCGGGTGGCTTACTATCAGACGAGGAGCTTCATGACGAGCTGGAAGAAGTCCGAAAGTATGGGCGCACAAGATGAACTGGCAGATGAGTCCGTATACACAGCGCTACTCTAGAACCACCATGGCTTACATGAAACAGCAAGGATAGACCAGATCAATCGGTCCCTTCACCAACTTCCCATAATACGGCCGACTTCTATCGCAGGCAGCCTGTACTCGATCGCCGTATTCATATAATGGGTGTCGGCAATGTAGGAAAATTCGTTGCGCATGCTCTGCGCGGAATACCCAACGCCCCTCCAGTAACGTTGATATTTGGGGGATGGGAAAAGTTCAACGAATGGAACGATTCGCAGCGAAGGCTGACGCTGGTCACCGAAGGTGATGCAGAGATAAGGGACGGTTACGATGCCGAGTTAGCAATACCGCGTGTTCGATACCATGGCCATGAGGTGGGCTTGAATGCTTCCTCTGTGGACACTCCAGAGGGGCCTCAGATCTTGCCTGGGGAATCAACTGAACCCATCAGCTCGCTGATCATCTGCTCGAAAGCCCCGTTCGTTCTACAGGCCATCTCTTCTGTAAAGCACAGACTACACAAAGACTCCGTGGTTTGTTTCTTGCAAAATGGCATGGGGGTGATCGAGGAAGTCAACAGAGAGATCTTCCCAAATCCGGAGACTAGACCACACTATATGCTCGGGATCAATTCGCATGGCATGCACACCTCGCGAGACGGTCGTTTTACCACTGTCCATGCTGGTTTCGGGACGATCTCACTAGGTATCTTGCCCCACGAGCGAGATCGCGATACCAACGAGCCCTATGTGCCCGAGTTGAGATTTACCGCACCAAAAGACAGCAAACCAGTCTATCCCGACGTGCCCGACAAACTCAACCCAGAGTACCCACCCCCGAGCAGCGGCAAATTCCCGTTTACGCCCAACCAACGCTACCTACTCCGAACCCTCCTCCGCACACCGGTACTGAGCGCAGCCTCCTTCTCACCTCCTGACCTCCTCCAAATGCAACTCGATAAGCTAGCCGTAAATTGCATTGTAAACCCACTTACTGCCCTTCTCGACGCGCGAAACGGCGCCATCTTAAACAACTACGCATTAACCCGTACAATGCGCCTCCTACTGTCCGAAATAAGTCTCGTCATCCGCTCACTTCCAGAACTCCAGTACATACCCAACGTGTCCCAGCGCTTCGACCCGGGTCGTCTAGAAACCGTTGTCGTGGCTGTGGCACACCGCACCAGGGATAACGTGAGCAGTATGCTAGCGGATACACGTCAGGGTGCACAAACCGAGATTGATTATATAAACGGATGGATTGTGAAGAGAGGCGAGGAGTTGGGGATTCGATGTGCGATGAATTATATGGTTATGCAGTTGGTTAAGGGGAAGAGGATGGTGGTGCAGCATGAAATGGAGGAAGGAATTCCACTTGTGGAGGAGAAGAAAGGGGGCAGGGCGGAGGCAGAGTTGATGATTAAGAGGGGTGAGGCGGAAGCCCGTAAGGAAGAAGCTCGTGAGAAAGAAAAGTTGTGAGAGGATACAGGTCTTGAATTCTGTAGCTACAGTCTTCGCATACGCCGGTCATCTAGCATCCCGCATACTACCAAACACAATAAATGTAGATGAACAGAGAGAGAATGCCCATGACTAAAGCGGACAGTCCATGTGACAGTGACATGTGGCCTGCAGAGCAGGATACGTTGTCGATTGCGGTCTTTACCTCAAACGCCATACGCCCATATGAACTGATTATACACGTCGCTCCAACTCAATCATGGCCCGCCCTCCCATCATTCGGATGTCCACCCAAGAGCGGATAGGCATATATGGCGGAGCATACGCCCCAAGCAAAGACACCCACTACGAGCACGAATCCGACTAGATGTGGCACTGTGCGATGTGCCAGCACCATACGCCCATGGCCGTTGATGTTGGGTGGGAAGATGTAGTATCGTCTAGGAGGTGGATAACCTCGTTGTAACGTATTGGTAGGGCTCACTTCGACACCGGAGTCATGAGCAGAGCTGGGGGAACCGATGCTCCCGTACACGGCGTCTCGAAAGGAAGGCTTCGATGATGCATCGCTTCGTGTTGGGTCAAGCTGTAAGGTGTCAGCATCGACTCGAGCCAGGAGAATACATGCTTGCGTATCTACCTCATCCGCCATGGCGTAGCATGGTCCACTGGATGTGTACACGTATATAGGTGTCTACGCTCCGCGATACTAGAGCTGATAGTTGTCTGGGGCCAAAAGCAAGGTCAAGCACAGCCGTAAATGTCCGGTCAGTCTGAGAAGTGCCGCAAGTGTTGCTCAGCCTCGTGTCAAGAGCTCGGTGTATCCTTGGTAATACCGAGCATCAGCCGGCGCGAACGCATAGAGGGTGCTCGCGAGACGCTGCATGTTGATCAATGACTAGAATGGCAGCGAGACGGGCGAGGCGCCGCACGGTTGAGCCACGATGCAGGTTGATGGGGCTTGGTCTAGTTTCGTGATGCGATGCTTTCTCCGCAGATCGTCAACCCACACGGCCCCGGTCACCCCGCCGATGAAACTAGACAAATTGGGCAAAGAGCATGATGCTAATCATGAACGGCCCTCCATCGTCGCGACCACGGAACCTCTCCTCGCAGGAAACATGTCTTGGTAATGGTTGTGCAGGTTATCGGTAGGCATGTACGCCAACCGGGCAATTCGCCTAGTCCAGGCCTTGTGCCATAGGAGGCTTGGGCGTACCATGTGCAGAAAGCGGGGCACGCAGTTGACGGCTGATGCGGCGAAGGACGACTGAGGTCCTGCGCAGAGTGCAACACTCAAGTTCATAAGAGTGCAAAAGAGTTCCATACGACATTTCGCGTAGTTGGCGGCCTCCCGATGCGATAGTGCAGAACCCCGCTCAACACATCTCTCCTCAGGGAGAAACCTATGTGTTCCGACGGCTCGACGTAAGTTACACGGCGTGTTTGCTACCTAGAACCTGCCGCGCCTGGCATCTTGTTGAAACTCCGACTCCATCTCCTCCATCGTTCCAGTCGTCTTTGACCCATCATCTCAGCGCTCGTCTGGCGTGTACAACGAGTCTGTTGACCGTCATCGCCGGTCATGGCGTCCGCGTCTCAAGCTTCTTCCGATCGCATCAAAATCGAAGACGATCCCGAGCCAGAAGTACTCATTGTTGAACCTAAACCGGTGCCCGTGAAACTATCGACACCCTTTAATCCCAGAGATCCAGAAAACTTTATGAGACGATGCTCAGGCCTTTCCAAGAAGACAAATCTCCGATGCAGCGCAGTGATTGGGAAGAAATCGCAAAAAGACACTCATCCTACATTTCTTCCTACATGCGGCTCTCATCGTGATCAGCAAAGCCTTGCCGGATGGTGCCAGTTCAAGTGCTCGGATGGAGAGAGGTGCGGAAGGCTTTTCAGATGGCGGCCGTACGTTGCATCCATGTATGAATCGTGTATGAGACACGTGCTGACCATGTATCTTGCTCCATAGACCATACTTTGAGCTTTGTGTTGATCATCAAGGTCATCCAGGCACGCCCTGTTACTTCCTCAAGCAGCTGCCGCTTGAGCTACGATGCGAAGTCTACCGCTATCTGCTGCCCACCGAATCGATCGGCTCATCAACGGCTGCCGTTCACCAGGAGAGTTACGACGAGCCTTATATTTTTCATACGACTAATCGTCCTATGCTGCCACCGCCGCCATTCGTACCTTCAGGTCTTCCACCACCACTGGTAGCTGCATTTCCCATGCGACTCACGGACCTCCTTCTTGTATCCCGTCAGATCCACGATGAAGTAAAAGACTTACTCTTCAGCGTCGTCACCTTCAAAATTGACGTCCGCAAAGACGGTGCGTTCATGTGCGGTCGTCGACTGCTGGAACCCAAACGGGCGGATGGATCTTCGCATATGATGGCGGAAGCGGCCGACAAAGCCAAAAAGAAGTTTCTGAAAAGCTTCGATTGGGCGTCTGTGAAGAATTACACTGTAGATATCCTACTGGAGAATTCGGGTGATGCGCATTCTCATATCAACCGGGGTCTCAACATTACTTGGGACGAGGAGGTTGAAATCTATGATATCAGAGGTACGGATCTGATGCATACTCTTGAGCATTTGTTAATGGAAGCAGATTATGTCTCTGTGGTCGTCTCTGGCATTTTGGCCAAATCCAAGAAGCTCTGCAAGCTTCAAGTTCGACTTGGTCTAGATGATTTCCAGTGGGACGAGTACCAGATTCTGTCCAACTCCAAGCTTTTGTTTAGCCCTTTTGAACGACTACGAAATGTACGACAGCCGAGTATTGGTGGTGTATTCGATGGACGACCAAACAATAACTCGGTGTATTGTGTGATACCTGGCACCTCTCAGATATATTCCGTGCCAACAGGTCACTACGAGAACTGCTGCTCGGTGCCTTCCCTGCCTACCAACAAACCGATGCTGGCAGCTAATATGCCAGCTTTTGATGCTTATGCTGCCGAATGGAAGCGCCAGATCTCCTCAGACAGCTCTACAGCCATTACAGAAGAACCGCCTATTCGGAGGATGTTTGCTGAATTTCGTAACTTTTACACTGAACTGGCCAATCACGTACCTGACGTGACGTTTCGAAGTGGAAAGCACACTTTCTTACATCAAGCCAGGGTTGCGCGTGAACAAGAAGATGTAATCGCATTCCGTGGTATAAGAAACGAGCTAATTCACTACTGGGAAGCCTACAAAGCTGATGAAGAGCGGAAGAAGCGGGAAATGAATAAACGTCTAGGAAAGCTTCTCGAGAGCGACATGTATCCTTCGCACGAATGGGAAGACATGAGCTCAGCGCGGCCTCAGTCCCCGTCTGGTCAAACCGCACAGTCTCCCGTGCTTTTGGACTCTGATAAAATGGCTCAAGAGGGTATACCCATGACGGGAAACTCGGGCGAAACGCGATCCTACACGTCGGAACAATACGTACGCATGATGCGAGTCCAGCAACAACAAAAGCAGTCCCAAATCCATGCTCCTGCTCCTGGATATCGACATGTAGCCAACGGTTCAACGAGTGTTCCAAGGAGAAGTCATCCCACACTCTCAGACTACGCACATCAACACCAACAGATGCTTCAAACTCAACAACAAGCCCAACAACAGATTAGACTGCTCCAAATCCAACAACAGCAACACCAAGCCAGATATCAAGCTCTAAGCCAACAATCCCGCAATTGCCTCGCCAAACTAACCGAACTAAAAAACCAAGAAAGCACCATTCGTCAGCGTGCAAACCAAGCACTGTCCTCGTTGCGCACGAAACAACATGCCGCAAACCCAGCTGCGCTCCAGCAGATATACAAGCAACAGGCCAGTGGAATCACGCTGGCTGTGCTGGAAGCGCAGAGGAAGTTTGATGAAATCGAGAGGGAGAAGAGGATTCTGAAAAAGTCTTTAACGGCAACGACAGGAACGGCAGGAATGCCGATGAATACAATGGTGGAGGCTGGTGTAAGAAAGGACAAAAGAACAGATGCGAGTGAATATCTTGAAAAGAAAGAGTCGTTGGGGTTGATGAGGGAGGAGAAGGAGAAGGAGGAGGACAGTCCAGATACGCTCAATAACGAGGATCTGTACTCTGATCCTTTCCACGACAATAACATGTCTGCACAGGCAACGGAGGGGGATGCGACGTCTGAGAAGCAGTGGGGTTTTGGGAGCAATTCTGCTGCAACTACTATTACTACTACTACTACTACTGCTCTTGGCGACACTACGATTCAAACTAGCAAGTTCCTTGCAGGAGTTAAAAGGGGAGGCTGTCACGAGGTACTAGAAGAGAGAGTCGGAGAGGTAGAAGTAGGGGTAGGAGGTGGGGTGGGTATGCCCGGTCCATCTACAACCAAAAAACGGAGGATTGACTCGGGGTACCGTGAGGCGATGGAGTGCAGTATGCACGAGAACCCGAATGATGAATGGAAAGGAGTGTTTGGCGGTTTGGAGAGCGTGTCGCAACAGCATGGGGGCGAGGAGTGGAATGGCTTGGTGTATGTGGGGAAAGGGAAGGGGAGGATGGATGATAATGGCGATGCTGAGATTGTTCCTAGCTGGGATTGAAGGTACTGGTGGAGGAGATGAAAAGGAGAATGGAATGGAAGTAAGGTATTGCACCAGTGGATGTGTGAGAATAGGAGTTGAATCTCTTGGAAGAGGGGATCAGGTAATCAGGTTGTATATGTAAAGTTGAGAATTTTCTTGAATCCGGGACGTGAAGATACACATCACAGGGAAGAAAGGCAGGACCTTAAAGGTTAATGCTTTCGCCAGTGGAAAGAGCATTTCTCTGCTCCAGGTGCGATATGCATATAACAAAAGTGAGGTGATTTGGTCCCCAATATAAACAACTATGCCAAACACCGCCACCATCGCAGGATATATGCTGTGTTCGCTATCTATGCTCCACAAATGCATTCCTTGCGTCTTTCTCTACACACATTCTTCCCCCAAGATTATACAATTCGTGTTTTTTTATTCCCATATCAAGTGTCCGTCCCACTAGTACTGGCTGGCTGCCGCCTGGCACGCCTTGAGCTGGTCCAAGTACCAACCACAGATAGTCAGACTACCCTGGTTCTCGTCCATGCACTTGCGGAAGCTTTGCACGTCATTTGCGCAAGGACCCGACTGAGCCATCTGAGCGGACGCTGTATCAGCGGGCTGGTGCTGGGCGGAGAATTCGGTGTTTTGAGGCGAGGCCTCTGCGGGGGCCGAGGAACCGCCTCCAAACCAGCCGCCGACTGCGTGGCCAATGGAAGATCCTACTGCGACACCGCTATCATGGGTGTTAGTCAGTTGTATTTGTGGTTTGAGATTCGGACCATATTTTCCACATTCCTTCCCATGACTGCAGCATGGCAATGGGTGGCGCAAAATGGTTTCGTGGTGGAAAATGGATGGATGCCTAGGATCTACTTACGCAGCGGTACTAGCCATTTGTCCAAACAGACCCGGTCCCTGAGGTGTAGGAGCCTGAGCCTGCTGTTGAGGGGGCGCATGAGCGCTGGCTGGTGCGCGAGGGGGAGCAGCGGCGGTTGAGTGCGGGCGCGAGGAAGCGGGCGCAGGTGCAGTGGTTGCTTGCTTCGCAGCTGGGACCTGCGGGCGGCGAGGGGGAGCGGTTCCGGAGCGTTGACGAGGCATGTTTGGTTGATTCGGTGGTGATGTGGAAATGGATTGGTTTTGGTGTTACAGCGGTTGGTGATAGTAGAAGGCGTCAGGATGGCGAATTCAGATGTTTTGAGCTCCGAGGTTCGAGAAGCATCGGTGTTAGCGCAGTTTAGAGCTAGCGCATATTGCGGGCGTCCTCATTGGTCCATTGGCTCCTCTTCCTCCATGTCCCATCGTCGAGATGCCTTAATAGTCCTTGTAGTTGCTTGTGAAACAGATGCGTGTCGCCTAGATCTGATATATAGTCTTCATTGGAATCCGAGCCACTCTCCGATCAGCAACCGCCTGCCTTTCCCAACAACTTGACGGCCTAGACTTGATGCCACACTCATTCCATCCTAACAAACATCTTCTACCTCAACATTATCACCACTCCTTGGTCCCAGATCACTTCGGAGCGTCCGATTGAAAAGCTCCTTTAGCATTTCAAAGCAAATTCCCGACAACGCCGCATCATATCGACCCTTACTAAGTTCATCGCGGATAAACGCATCTACAGCGTGTTAACGTTACTTCTATACAACCACCCCAATACCAAACTTACGCTGTGCCCAAGCCGGCTCGTAGAAGGAAAACGTGACTCCAGCCTCATGAAGTGTCTTCCTAATCAAATCCCTGCCCTCGGGTGGGACGTGAGTGTCCATTTTACCAAAGATCATGACAAGTTCTCCCTTGATGTCTTTGGTGCGGGCGAGTGAGTCGTCCTTTTTGCCCTTGCCCAGTGTGGAGCTGTGAATGTCGGTTGCGAAGTAACAGATTGCGCTGGATATGCGCGGATCCAGGGCGCAGCGGTAGGCTAGGTGGCCGCCTAGGCACATACCTACTTACGGTTAATTTGAATTGGTGTGGAAGTGGGGGGTTAAAAGGTAGGTTGCAGTAGATGTAGACTAGTATTGGGACGGCATATAAGAGAACAGAAACGTACCGGTAGCGCCAACTCGCCCGTTACACGTTGGCAACTCAAGCAGTGTGTCAATGGATAGTGTGGCATCTTCGTCATATGCTTCGACTGTCTTGGTAATCTTCCATTCGTTTCCGGCGTCTGTACCCGGACCATCGTATGCGAGAGGTTCTGGGCCTGTGAACTCGTGATAGGATGATGGGGCTGCGACGATATAGCCTTGAGACGCTATTTGACGGGCGAAGCGCGCGACAGGTCCAGTGACTATTCGGAACTTAGTTGGTAGGTGGAATGAGTGGGGGCGTATGGAAGGGTCGAAATGAATGAGTGGTCTTCAGGAAGCAACAAAACAAGTGATGGGGTTTCTATGGCAAGAGAAGGGGGAGTAAATACTCGAGGATATGTAAATTAGCGGCCATAATTACTCTTGGTCCATTGAAATCATGTATGCATTATGAATGGAGGATGATAGTAGTGACAACAATGACGATGCATGTCAAGAGCAAATCCCAATAGAGACTGGAATAATTTAACATACCTTGATATATCTCGGAGAACACAACGACTCCCGGAAACTTGGCTTTGGGGTAGTTGGGGACAGTAGGATGGAAGATGAAGATCCCTGGACGAGCACACAAATCAGCTTCCATGTGACGAACCAACATTTAGAACGGCGCGTGCAGCAACGTACTCATGTCACCGCCTGCCTTGGTCGGCACATCTTTGTGTGTCTCTGTGATGAGCATTGCGTGTTTCTTGTCCTGTTCGATCTAGGTGTTTGTTCGGCCGTTGGTAAGGCTACGCATTTGTGAAAGTGATGTTTGAAGTGGGGTGGTGGGGTAATGTTATCAGCACGGTCCAGGTTGCGGAAAGACTCGAGAGCATGAGGCTGTTACGACGACGAAAAAGCTGGCGCCTCTAAGAGTGTCCCTTTAAGAGTTATAGGAGTCGAATACCGAGATGATGATTGTTGATTCAAGGTCATGTCGGAGGTGCAGATACCGCTCCGTGTACATGTCCATGTCAAACAATGCATAGATGCGAACTCCTTCGTATATTCAGACGATGATTGACTTTTATAAGATGCTTCCGCCCACGCCCACTACAAGTGCCACATCGGAGTGTTCCAAGCGACAAGTTCGAGTATGATGTAAACGCGTGCCTTGTCAAGCTTAGGAAGTGGCCTTTGTTAAGTCTACTTTCGCCTAAGCTATGCGTGCGGAATATTAGTTTATGAAGCTCGATTCAGGCATCTGAGAAGGGAACGACCTGAGTGGTAAGCATCCAGCCCGTGTGACGACATGCAGCGCTGAAGGGTCATACCACGGATCTGATAATATCTTCATCGGAGTCGCGGGAATCCACAAAAGCTTGTCCTGACCCTATGGGTGCCCAGTGGGTCGATTGGGTAGCGCTGGTGGAGCCTCTTCAGATGACACATGCGCGATGATGTCATGCTTCAGCGAGTTGTCGCCAGTGGTGGTGTCGAAGGACAAGAAAAATGTTGTTAGGATGTCATCCGACGAGCACGGTTGCAGCGGCACTCGGTGTATGGAGACTTGCCGGCTTGGTATTCTGAACCAAGATGTGACGAAGCGGTTGAACGGGGGGTTTTGAGGCCTCACCGCTAATGGCACCATTTCGGCGACGATCTTCTCATTGTCGTGGAGCGACTGCGAAAGCGTAGCAATGGGTTGAATTCCGGATGCACGTTGTGGGCTACTCCCTGTGTGCACAGAACAGGCCAGAAGCGTACTAAGATCGCTATGCACAAAGTTCTGGTAGTCACGCACCCCTGTCATTGTAAGCCTTGAGGCTGCGCGGGATCAAGCGATGTCGCCTCAGATACGACTCGGAATAGGACCAGCTGTGTGGTTCGCTTGCTCGGTTAATCATGGCGGTGAGCATGAACAAAGCCGAAGCATATGGTATGGTGCAACCACAGCGATAAGTCCTCTAGGGTGTTGGTAAATGGGCATGAGCGTCTGCTACAGCCTGTGTGGGTTGCAGCGGCTATGTGGGTGCAGACACAAAATATAGCCGATGGGATGAGGCACCCGCGGAGCACATGGTGCAAAACTGGCGAAGTAGAGTGACCCAAGACATGGCATCCGCATCGTGAGATGTTGCTGGTATGGTGTTGAGGGGCCGGGTGCAGGGATGTGTCGCCTGTCATATAACTGGCAAGTGGGGTTGTAGTCGGCCCAAGAATCTCAGCCTCCAGAAACGTGGCTTGAGCCGCGGGATGACGAGCTCGAGTTGTGATTGAGTTCGAGATACGCTCTCTTCTGGTTCTTGAAGCCCGAACCCGCCCAATGGTTCTGTGCTCGCCGAGTCGCAGTACCGCCGGTGGCATGTCATCTCGCAGCAAAATGCTGATGCCATTAAACGGGCCCACCGGGATCCTTGCTCTTCTGCTCGGTCTGTGCACGGCCCCCCATGCAAGAAGGTGTCTTGTATGGTTCCGCTAAGCGGAGAGGGAGTAGAGGGTCTGGCGCTACCATGGTGTTTGATACCAAAGCCGTGTACTAGGCGCAGTGCGTGGTCGAAACTCCGGGATGGGCGCTGTCTTTGGCGAGTATCAACTGAGCAATCTGACATGTTTTTGGTTCTGGCGGTTCCAACAGCAGTCAAGAAGGAAGTTTTGTGTTCGGTATCTAACAAACATCATGTACGGTAAACGCGGTCAGGTCGGGATCAGGGTCCAGCAAGTCGGCGTGGTGCGGCACGG
The DNA here is from genome assembly GCF_907166805.1 of Alternaria atra. Lineage (NCBI taxonomy): Eukaryota > Fungi > Ascomycota > Dothideomycetes > Pleosporales > Pleosporaceae > Alternaria > Alternaria atra. Next base: position 138,854 of record NW_025091327.1, read on the forward strand.
TCGCCTGTACATGCTTGACCCCTCATGTGACGGTTCTGACGCGACGTGTGACAAGCATGCGCATCGCTCGCTGCTGTGTCAGGCAGATGATATGGCCGGCAAAGTGAGCAAAAGTTATTGTGGTGCAACGAAATGACATCGCAATTGGCCCGAGTGACAAGCGTCGGATCTGATGCCAGCTAGCTCCTGCAGGCAATGCTCGGCAAAGGCACGACTTCGCAAAACACGGCAGCTGTCTATCACGACAATCCTCCAGAGTCGGGGCCTGTAGTCGTTATCAGCGGGTGGTTGGTGAGAGGCAAGCGTGGAAAGCAAGGCCGAGGAGCATTAGAGCGATGAGGCCTCTCCATAGCCAAGTCCGAACCATGCTGAGCGAGTGTGAATGAGCCTCCCCTTGGTACCGTAGTCAGCCAGCGATGCGTACCATGTCTATGCATTTCTTCGAGTGTGAGATTCAGAGCAGGGTGAGGGTGCAGGCAGGGAAGGCGCGTTTACTAGCGCTATCTGCATGTGAGCCAATCAGGCGCCGCAGGGGTCTTGTCCCAAGTTGGATTTACAACCTGGGAGCCAGCTTTTGATGCCCTCTTGATGCCCTTGGGCTGCGTGCCATTGTCCACCGTTGCACCTCTCAAACAAGGTTCCTCCCCGCGATATCCTTCATCGTCGCCCCTATTCCTCTGCTTCTTCCTGCAGAGACTCTCCATCGACGGCATTGCAAAGGCTTGTCTGCTAGGCCCCTCCAGATCACCGGGCGTTCCAAGGCGGCAAGCCGTGTTCGGGAAGCCATCTAATTTCTCAGGTGCTCGACCGCCCTCCCCACTCAAGCCCATTCACTCTTGTGTTTGTCCACGACGGCCCCTGCGCGAATCAGCGCGGGTTTTTGATTTTTCCCCCAGCTGCACCTCGAGCCAGCGTGCGCCTCGGGTCGTCTTTTTCCCTGGCCAGTATCTCTATCCCGGGCCTCCGCTGCAGTCGCTGCTGCACCTCTTTTTGGCTCACACCTAGAACACGCCGCTTGGCTTCAAGCTCTGTGCTACGGCCGGCCGCCAGTGGGCTGCTCTCCCTGCGCCGCTGCATATTATTCTGCCCGTCCGACAGTCCAAGTCCTCTTGTATGTCGAGTCCAATCCCCCGCCGCCAAGACTTTCTTCGCCAGCGTCGTCGACTGTGACTACCTGTCCAGTCACTCTAACTCTGTGTCTCTCACTGACTGGCTCAGTACCTAGGTCGCCGCGTCCCCCAGCGGAGGTACCTCGCCCACTCCTCACTCACGGCCCTCGTACCGCGCCGTCCCCCCCCGGAAAAGGTCGTGTTTTGTCAGGACAGCCGCGGCGCCCTATATGCAGTCGTTGTCTGCAGTTCTTTCATCATGGATACCGAGGATGGCCACATCTTCATAAGGGTGCGGTTCCCAGTGACTGGTTTTGCGGGAGACATGCGTTGACACGGCTCTAGAACTTGGCATACTTTGTACGGACACACGAAAAGGCCCTGGCCAACGCCCTACAGCTGCAGCGGCAGAATCCTAAGAATGGCCAGGCCATCACTTCACCCTCATCGTCCAACGGCCCTGCTAGCCCGCCCGCGTCCTCATCATCGAGTGTCTGGGCGGCAGCGCTGTCTTTGCCGTCCCTGACTTTCACCTCACAGTCCATCAAGCCAGCTAAGCTTACACTGACACCCCACCATCTCTTCTACATTCTCTCCCGATTCGAGGAGCTCGGTATACCTGTTGGTCCTATGAATGTGCGGCTTGAGAACATCCACACGGATGCTTCGCCCACCAACTATGTCTCGTTCCTCGGCAGCGCCCAGCGCAACAAGACCAAATCCTCCGATCGCGACTCCATACATTCAGTGTCCAGCGTCCGCAGTGTGATGTCAGGCATGTCCTCGCTTTGGTCCACCTTACGTATTGGATCAAACAGTGAAGCCAAGGCAGAGAAACAGAAAGCCCAGCTTCAGGAAGACTTGCGATATCTCTACTCTGCCTTTACCAAGATTCCATGCCTAAGGCTGTCTCCTGACCACAAAGCTCGTCTTATTGCAGGCTACGAAGAGTTTCCCTTCGACACTGCGGTTCCTTTGTTCGCTTTCAAGAATGTTACTGCGCTTGAGATTCACGATGTAGACTTTCGACAGTTCTATGGCTGGGACCGCCTGGCCGAAAACCTCCGCAGCCTTACTGTCAAGCGAGCAGGTGTCGACGATCCCGCTGACCTTCTGATCAATGTCGTCTTGGACGACATGGACAAGCGTCGTAGACGCTCAGCAAAGACAAATGCATCTTCCGCACCATGGTCTACTGCAAGCCCGTCCGCTAAAGTTGGTCAGCTGGCGCGATCAGAGTCTCCGCCACTCTCGCCTGCCACCGCAAGCAAGCAAAGTACAAGCCCAAGAGGTGCTGCGGTAGCGCGGGACAATTCTTCCAAGGCTGGTCAGCGACAGCGTAGTACTTCTCCCACGCGTCCCCCAAGCTCCCGCCATGGTTCATCTCATGTCTATGGTCGCAGCACCACAAATGCGCCAAACATCCGCCGGTCATCTGGTAGCTCTAGTTCTAGCGTGCGTTCTACTACTCCAAGGGGCAGTTCCTCTAACTTACTCTCTCTGGGCTGGTTCCCTGCAACCAAATGGCGTTTTCTGCGACATCTAAGTTTGGCTGACAATGCTCTTACCAACATATCAGTCGCCAGTCTCGCTCCTTTGGCGAACACACTGCAGTCCCTTGATCTCTCTGCCAATTTGTTTGCTGAGATTCCGGACAGTCTTGCCAGCCTGACCTGTTTACGCGCGCTAAACCTCTCCAACTGCATGATCGATGGTCTGCACTCACTAGGTCGCAACCCACTGCCAGCCATCACAACGCTCAACCTTCGTTCCAACCGCTTGACGTCCTTGGCTGGTGTCGAGCGGTTGCTGTCTTTGGAGCGTGTGGACTTCCGTGACAACAGGTTGACTGATCCCACAGAAGTCGCACGACTTACCGGTGTTCCTGACATAACCGACATCTATGTCAATCGCAATCCGTTCTGCAAGACCCATACTACCTACAGGATCACCATTTTCAATCTGTTTCGTAAAACACCGGGCTACACAGAAGATATTGTTATCGATTCTACAGGACCCAGCAATGCCGAGAAGAAGCAACTTGTTGATCGGGTTCCTGAAAAGCATGGTGTTCCCATTGTCAAGCCACCACCCGAGGATGATGTGCAGCCCCCGCGACATGTACCTCCAAAGGTAGTCAAAGCCATTGATACACCGTCCGACGTGCCAGGAGTACTTCAGCGTACCGGGTCCTTACAGCGTACGAAGAGTGGACGCAGCGCACATGGATCTCAGAAGAAAAAGAAGGGTCCCAAGAGAAGAATAGTTGAGCTTTCCCAGAATGAGTCCCTGCAATCGTCGTCGCAGTCGAGTCTGACAGGCTTGGCATATGAGGACACTGTGATTGGACAGGCTCCCAAGATCGCCAAAGCTGCTAGCAACACGTTGGTGACAGACACGCCTCGGCTTGCGGAGCCATCCAAGGGGCAAGTATCTGGAGACACTAGCAAGAAGACTGCATCAGATGAGCGCACCGTTGCAGACGAAACCCACACAAGCCATCAACAGCTGCCACCAATCGATACCACCAACCCGACCAAATCTCCTGAGACAGAATCTGCAGAGTTTGATGTCAGTGAGGACATGTACAAGAAGAAGATCGAGGCTCTTCGTCAAGACTTCGGTAACACGTGGCTGAGCGCGCTAGGAGATGAGAACTGGGACAATACGTCGGTCACCAGCTTTCCTTCAGATCGCGGATACAGCTCCCCTACCATTCGACCAACACTGCCTCGCACACCAAGCCAAAGCATTGTTTCTGGTCGCACACTTGGCTAACATAATTCCCCCCCTGATCTATACACTTGCGATACCCAAAAGAATTTTTCGATTCGTCAGACTCCAACTTCAGTTTGCGGAGGCTATCACTTTTCTCTCTATAGTTTGTTCGTCCTTTAGTTTGTCAAGATTTGGGCAAGGCGTTGGACGGATATCCGTCGGACTGGGCGTCGCAATTTGTCACGCTCGTTGTACCGATAAAGTCTATCTCACATGGCTGTTTCGAGACCTGTTGGTGGTGTTTCTCCCTCTATGATCAAAAGGCGGCAGTGTTGCATTTCTGCGTATTCCTTTTCGGGAACATAACGACCATGTTCTTGTCGGAATGGGTTTTGTAAGATATTTCCATGTCGGCGCACTGTACTCCCGGAGTAAGTTGATTGCTCACTTTTATCGGCGACAAATGCATGGTTTTTGTTTTCTTCTTTCTGCTGCTTGTTAGCGTCGTTCAAGTTCTAGTGTGGAGGCAGAATGAGGGCGTTGATTGGTCTATTGCATAATGAAGCGCGCGTTACGGGTGAATGCTCGCATGAATATAACGATGACAGTCGTTCAATGGCAAGGGATGTGTGTGATTGGATTGTATGTGACACGTGAGAGGTGCTGGGGATGTTTCTCGCCACAGATCAGCATTCTGTGTTTCTGAACCAATGCTCGGTTTTCTGGAGCGAAGAAACGCCGGAGTCTAGAAGGGGCTGTGTTGACACGGGGTCAACACTGTTGTTTACGAACAAAGTCGCTGGAATTCACGAAAGAGCCGTCCTGTAAATGTGCACACGGTTAAAGTGACTGGAGGGGTGTGGCGATGGAGGGCTAGATATGGCTGGGCGGCAGTTGCACCTGACCATTTGCAGAGTGTCGGAAGATGCCACGCCGGTACCTGAGCCGCAAAAAAACCCTATATGCTTATCCAAGACAATTGATTTGCCATTCACTTGCATTGTTTGATCCGTAAGGGAATCGAGGCCTTTATACATGCTTCCCACGGTCCGACGCGCGTCTGTTCTAGGTCTAGGGGCGGCTGGCTTGGCACGAGAGGGTGCTAGCCCAACTGAAACTGACTTGCAAAACACTCAGGCGCCGCGATCTTCTCACCACCGCAACCCAACCCGGCCTACAAGTCAGTGTATACAAACATTTCTCACGCTTCCCCCCTAGGTCTACAGTGTCGAGCAGTTCGCACGTCATTAGCCGCAGCCTCTTCGCAGTCACGCCGTCGCCCGCTTGTTACAGGCGGTGAAGTCACTCTCAGCATCCCACTCGACAGGCTCCGGTCATAACAACGCCTCAGCGCCCTCCCCCGCTCCCACCGCGCTCGACTGCCCACAACACAGCAGCAGCCCGCACAGGTATCACCGTCTCAACGAGCACAATTGACCATCGCACATCGCAGCCGACCCACCCGTCGCGTGATCCCAGCCCAGCCGCCAGGCACTTTTGAGGGGCTTTGAGCCATACTCCACCCGCACATAGTCGTCCACCACCTGCGACCCGATCCAGCCGACTCATTGAGATCAGAGGTACGTTGGCACTTGGATTGCAGCCCGCTATGACCGACAAATGGTGCGCTACTAACACATGGGGTGCAGGAGAATTATCGCCAGTGCTACGCGCAATCCTTCCCTACCCACCCGCGCGAGGTCTTCCCTTGCACCTTCAGCCACCGACACCAGCGCCAGTAGCAAGCCACAGCTATGGCCGAAAACGAGGTGGACCTGGACTCCATCATAGACCGTCTACTTGAGGTCCGCGGCAGCAGGCCTGGCAAGCAGGTGCAGCTGCTCGAGACGGAGATCCGCTACTTGTGCACCAAGGCGCGCGAAATCTTCATTTCACAGCCTATCCTGCTCGAACTCGAGGCACCGATAAAGGTCAGTCACAACACGTAGTGCTGCGAAGCCCAAGATGCGGCTTCTGAGCACCTACTGACTTGTTTCCCCATCAGATTTGCGGAGATATCCACGGCCAGTACTACGACCTGCTACGGCTCTTCGAGTATGGTGGCTTCCCTCCAGAGGCCAACTACCTCTTCCTAGGCGACTACGTCGACCGTGGCAAGCAGTCTCTCGAGACGATATGCCTTTTGCTTGCGTACAAGATCAAGTACCCCGAGAACTTCTTCGTTCTCCGTGGCAACCACGAGTGCGCCTCCATCAACCGCATTTACGGCTTCTACGACGAGTGCAAACGAAGATACAACATCAAGCTGTGGAAGACCTTCACCGACTGCTTCAACTGTCTGCCCATTGCCGCCATTATCGACGAGAAGATCTTCACCATGCACGGCGGTCTCAGTCCAGATCTCAACTCCATGGAGCAGATTAGGCGCGTCATGCGACCTACCGATGTGAGTCAGGCTTAGATGACAACCACAACATCGTCATCTATAGAATGCATAGGCTAACCATGATAGATTCCCGACTGCGGTCTCCTCTGCGATCTGCTTTGGTCCGACCCAGATAAGGACATCACCGGATGGAGCGAGAACGACCGAGGTGTGAGCTTCACATTCGGACCAGACGTGGTATCGCGCTTCCTGCAAAAGCATGACATGGACCTCATCTGCCGTGCGCATCAAGTCGTAGAAGACGGTTACGAATTCTTTTCCAAGCGTCAGCTCGTAACACTATTCAGCGCACCCAACTACTGCGGTGAATTTGACAATGCAGGTGCGATGATGAGCGTCGACGAGAGTCTGTTGTGTTCCTTCCAGGTAAGCTCTCAACACTGAACCAGGTCAAACACATACTGACAGTCTGTGCAGATTCTCAAGCCCGCAGAGAAGAAACAAAAGTACGTCCCCAACCTTGGCAGCGGCAGACCAGTGTCTCCACGCACCAAGAAAACCTAGAAGTAGTCACCACTACTCTCATTCAGAATCAATACGAACTTCTCTTGTAGCAGGTTTGGGCGTCGTTAGACGATGGCAATCGTTAGCCCTCCCCCGAGTCCCGATGCCGAACGACCCGAAAAACGCTCGATCTCGATTTCGCTACCCACCCTTCGGCTACGGCTACCCAGACGGCCTTCGACATTTGTACACAAATCCCGTGCTTGATTTCTTGTCATTCCAGCACCGTTGCGCACGCATCATCAGCACAAAAGGGCACCACGGTGGACCCTTCTTTCCTGGACGATTCGACGATGATGGCCTTTGTTTTTTGCACTTTGGTGGCAGCACAAGATGGCGGATATGAGAGCATTCATCATGTCGGCATCATGGGCAGCAACAGCATTTCAGAAAGCATGGCGAAGGCAAGAAAAGGAAAGGACAGGATACACGGCCTTTTTCCGTCAATTATCTGGGTAGCATAAGAGTGGGAAGCAGCATGAGGGCAATTCATCGCTGGCCTTTGTTGGGGCTTGTGTAGGCTTATTACTCCATTTTCATTGGGCTCGAGGCTTGTTATGACGGGGTGTAAGGCTTGCATGCTACATGCGATAATGTCAGTCTTTTTTTATTTTTCCTTTTTTTCTTTTTGTCGCGTTCAACAAGCAACCTTTTTGGGGATGAGGGATGTAAGCTAGTGGTCTCGAGAATGGAGTATGCGTATCCCCTTGCAACATGTTTGAAGTTGGCTTGGTGAAATATACAGTCTGTGCGCAATGTCTGTGAAGTATTGCTGTGGTAACATGGTGATTTGAAAGGGTTTTGCTTTGGTATGCAACTAGGTGTAATGTCAGATTCGTCGAGTAATGGGCTCAGAGTTTGTGAGCTTTGGATAAGCAAGATGCATGTATTACCAGCGGGTATTTTTACGATTAGACGTGACAGCTGTCAAGCCCTAGATTTTCCATTGTGTCAAGTTCGTACCTGATACGAGACATGATACGAGACGGCCAAAAAAGTATTGGCACTTCCCAACACGAACAAGGATGTTGATCAAAGATTGTTTTTCTTGACTGCTTATAATAGCTAAGAGAACGAGAGCGAGAGAGAGAGAGGCCCTGGCATTTTCCCATGTTGATCAACTAGAGAAGGGATGGGTTGAGATGGAAAAGGCTTGGCTTGTAGGCACGATGATGTCAACGGGTAGCCAATCAGCCGTTCTCGGATAGGGAAGGATATATATGCACGTGGCAGAGACGGGAAGAGAAGAGAAGAAAGCAGTGAAATATGCAAAGCAACATGTATCACATGGTGCAAGGTACAAGAGTAAACGAACAGGTCCAAGCACGGTACTTGGGTGTGGCAGTGCGACGCAGCGCAGTGCAGTGCAGGAAGAACTATTGAAAGGAAAAGGAAAAAGGCCTAGGGAAAGGGACCCTCGTTGGGCGTCGTCGTCATGTCGTAGGTTTGATTGGCGGCGGGCGGGGCTTGGAAGACGATCTGAGCGTAAGCGCCCGAGCCGACCGTGGTTCCGGTGCAGCGCAATCGCTGTCGTAACCGTACAGTGCCACCACCTGCCCGTTTCTATGTAGTCATTCTCTCTCTCTCCAACGTTATCAATTCCTGTGCACCTTGTTCTCCGTTGTTGTGTTTTTGCCTTGTCCTACTTGCGGTTGTTGAGGATAGCTTTGGGATGAATGCCTGCGTGCTGTAAAGATTGGATACTTCCCGACGCTCTCCACGACTAGCCTCGTAGTCGCACGCTTCGCCTCGTCGCCTCGTCGCTACGTTCCGCTTCGTTACTTCGCTCCTCGCGCCTGTCGTCACGTCACTCCTTTGTCTGCCCACTTCGCCTGCCGCGCTTTCCTGCCACTTGCCGTTGATTTTGTAATGCTCTGGAGGATATAGCAGATTGTCTGCATCGACTAATACCATGGCCGAGTACGCGTAAGTCGATGTTGGAGGAGCGAGGCGCTGCCCGGACACTGCTAACCTACATTCACCCACCAGCTTCATAGCCCATTCCGCCCCCTGGGTTCACGGCTCAGGCACCATGACCCCCTCGCGCCTTCGCTCCTTGTCGCCCATACCCAAGAATCACGTCACCCGATCCATATCCACGCCACAACTCGCCAAAACAGCCCAGTCGCAGTCGCAGTCCGAAAGCGATGGCATGAATACCATCCCCGACCCGCGCTCAGCCACCCCACAACCCCCTCTTTCACGCCACGACTCGACCGACTCCCACCCAGACCTGAGCCAAGAAGTCTCCACACTCAGCACCAAGCTCATCAACGCCATCAACCACTCAACCATGCTCGACGACTCACTGCAGCAGACGAGACATGAGCTAGAATCCGCAAGAGAGAGGCTGGCGCAACTCGAAGCCCAGGTTAGGCAGCACGAGGAGAAGGTCTCAAAAGGTCTGCTAGTGGACAAGATCGTTTACGACAAGATGGAGAAGCAGTTGTCCAGCGAACTGCACGAGGAGCGCAAACGAAGAGCCCAAGCAGAGTCGGCGAAACGCAAGACTGACAGCGAGGTCGAGGCCCTGACGGCTGCGCTCTTCGAAGAGGCTAATGTCATGGTCGCAGCTGCACGCAAAGAAACTGAGGCTTCTGAGAAACGCGGCGAGCAACTTAGGCAACAGCTGGGCGATGCCGAAGTGCTCCAACACTCTCTCCAAGACCAATTACATGATCTCAAAGGTGTTGTGGAGAAGATGAGCTCCCATGGCGATGATAACGAAAGCCACATTCTTACAACAAACACCGCTCCTTCAACCCCCGGCATCACCCCAGCGGACAAGATGAGCAAACTGTTCGAGGCTATGAACCTAACACCCAGTACGCCGGGAACCGACGAGATCAGCCCTGATCACCCGCTCCACTTTTCGCATCTAATCCACCCTGTGCTACGATCTGACCTTGCCGCTTTCAAGGAATTTCAAGACATGCTCAAGATCAGCGCGCGTTCCTCGGCCCCAGCCAGTCGTGCTTCGAGCGGCAACTACAGCAGTCTGAACGTACTCGGACTTGGCTCACTGACCAATAGCTCCACCACGTCTCTACCGTCCAAGTCGCCTACCTCAGCCACCAACTCGCCTCGCGAATCTGTAGCCACTACTGGTATGCCTAACTTGAAGGATGAAAAGTTCTACAAACGCGCTCTAGTCGAGGACATAGAACCAACATTGCGCCTGGATATCGCTCCCGGACTCTCATGGATGGCACGCCGTACAGTGCTCAACAGCATCACTTCTGGTTCCCTGGTTGTAGAGCCAAATCCTGCTCCGTCATCCAAGTTCCGAGTTCCCATCTTTCCATGCTCGTTATGTGGAGAAGCAAGAAATGGCGACCAGTACGCCCGAAAGTTCCGATTCAAGCCCTCCGACACGGAAGATTCGCAGCGCTACCCGCTTTGTGATTGGTGTTTGGGTCGTGTCAGGGCAACATGTGATTACATTGGTTTTCTGCGCATGGTAGCTGCAGGGCATTGGCGAGCCGAGACAGAAGAAGAGAAGAAATCCACCTGGGAAGAGAGTGTGCGACTTCGTGAGCGCATGTTTTGGACGAGAGTTGGTGGAGGTGTGGTTCCATCTTTTGTTCCCCTGCGAGACAGCCCACGGAGTCCTACATTTACAAACGACGATATCAAGCGCGAAGAGAGGATGAGTGAGGAGAGCGTCATCTCATTTGAGCCCAGAGATATTACAGCGAGTGGCTCAGCCGCATCGACAATGGCAAACGAGTCGAGGAAGAGCGAGGAAGACCCTTTTCGGAGCAAGAGCGAGGACAAAGCTAAGAGGATTTCTATTGGCAAGACCATCATCTCGAGCGACGATGTCCCGGAACCCGGATCTACTCCACTCGCCCATCCAGAAGCTGAAGCAGCGCTAGCCAAGGGCAACGGTCAAGGGGATGAGCCTGCCGCTGCTGCTCCCGCCACCTCGTCGATACCTTCGTTGACCATCGAGGAGGAGAAGAAAATTGAACAAGATGCTGAAGCTCAACTCCAAGACGAAGTGAAGAAATCGCTAGAAAAACCAGCGTTGCAACGTCTACGCTCATCTTCGAACCCGGCACCCGCTGTGCAGAGCAGGAAGAAGGATGAGAGCGGTAATAGACTTAGTCTGAGGATTCCTGCTTCTACGGGCACGAGTATGAATATGCCTGGGGCTTTTGATTGAAGAGGGCGAGAGTTTATAGGAGTAGACATGGGAGGGGCAACCAGGATTCGGTGGGAGGTTTACTAATTACCGCAGGTGTTTTGAGGGTTGATTTTGCGAGTTGTTCCATGGTTCCATCTTTTTCAACACAACTGGACTATTTCTTATCTCTCTTTTTTTTTCGTTGCCCTCCATTCCTTCAATGCGTCGAAAGCATTATTTAAGGCGCGTTTGGCAAAAAAGTGAGGTGGCTTGAAGGATTATGCTTCTAGTATATACAAATCACGTTGTTTTTTTGTTGGTTACCTAGGCTTGAGTTGGGTTATATCATATACCAGGAGTTTCTTGGTTTGTTATCTATTGGAAATTTGGTAAAGGAGTGGGGTTTGGAAAGGATGCAAAGGCTGGTTCTGGGCCTATTCGGTCAAGGACATGATATGTCTACCTAATGTACTATATTTATACCAGGGATGGTGGATGGGTGGAGCCGGAGGAGGAGCAGGGTGAAGGTGTTGTGCAAACCCAGGGCCTGTTTAGTGATAACAGTACATATTTCGCGAAAACGGTCAATTGTGTACCTTACCTCTATTGCCTTGTCTCTTCTGTCTGGATTCCATGAAACTACATTGTTCAAACATTATATTGCATGGCGACTATACAGGTAGCAGACGCAGCGGAGGCGGCCTTGCAAATACGGTGTTGACTGCATGCGTCTCTTCAATCGGAATGCCTTCCCAGATCTATACCGGACAAGTTGCACAAGTTGCACCAAGTTCTCCAGTATCTGGTGGAGAGGATATGTCGCTATTTTCACGCACGCTTCTGATCCTAGACATTTCTCCAACTTAGCATAGTAAAGTCCGATTCTCCTGTACATGAGTCGCCTCTTATACTTCCGACTCGTTTGGTTTCTAATTAGCTAACACAAGGCCTTACATCCTGCAAGATTGTAAAACCATCACGGAAGAGGTCCTTAAGCAATAGTCTCTTACAAGCTCAAACACTTCTATTGCCCAAACAGAATATTCCGATTGGTATAGAGACCATAGCTTGTTTCCCAAGAGAATTCTTCTTCCTTGAAGTACAACTCGACTTCTTCGTTGTCCTGCCCAGCTAGTCTTGGTGCCCTGCAAACCAAGACCTTCGCGTTACTACCGCAGTGTATCGACCCATTCCTCCTCTTACCACCGATGTAAATCAAGTACGCTCCGTCCTCGCTCGCAACCTTGAAAACAAGGAACCCACACGCGATCAGCGTAGGTAGCTTCAGCGGATAGTCGATCGCAAATCCATCCCCAATTCCGAGGGCGGTGCGCTGAAACAGACCGTTATATTCTCCAGTCGTGTAGAATCGTTGGTGGTCATTTCGAAGGAGATACATCATAATCACCTGCTCATTCACTCCCATGAATTCGCCGAGCTCTTCAAAGCTCTTCAACGCTCTTACATGGTAGTTGCCTGTGCATAAAATCATACCAGGACCAGTCTTTGGTATACCAACTCTTAAGAAGCGTGATACCGGAAACAGCCAGAGTCCAAAAGGAAGATGAGGATATTCGAGCGATCAACGCCGGCCATGTTCTTCCCGATTCTGAAGAGAATTACAAGACCGATGATCATGAGGGCCAGAAATAGTCCAACAGCGGAGAAGACAAAATTGTCGCAGTATACAATCACGGCTTTGTTGCTCATCTTCCATGACACCATGGTTTTTTGGATACCGGCCGTATAGTTGCTCTGCCTCTTGGACACCAAGCAAATCGTGAGGACCAAACAATCCTAAATTAAGCATCTCCAAATCGCTTGACCTTGAGTTGGAACGCAAAAGCCGCTTGGAGAGTAGCCGCGAGCTGGCTCTTCCATCCACTATATTTATTTTCCTTTGTCTTCGCTCGAGTGCGTTGCGGTGCGGACAATGTTATTGAGCTCGAATGAATAAGGATTCCAGTGTGAGATACGCTTCCTCTGGGAGGATCCGTCTAGCAGGCCATTCAGGATGTTCGTCAGATGGTTTCGAATACGGAACTGCTTGAGGTGATACACTATCGGCGGACTTGTGTTGTCCACTAGGTCAGCAAATGTTTCGTTCAGAGACGATTGACCCTGCCCCCGATGCGCGGCATAGCCAGATTCTTGATCCGGTGGAAATGGTAGCGATGTTCTGCACATATCATTGGTTTATTCATCCCAAGGAATGATGTACGTCACTACCATAGCCACGTCGCACCGGTTAAAACAAATCTATGAAATCCAAAGCAGAGTTCGAGGCCATCGTCCACTACGAATGCTCGAACACTCAGCGCAAGATCCGTATGTGGAAAAAGCAGCTTCTCCAGGCGCCTCTAGATACAGACGAGGCAAGTCAGGTTACAGAACCCTTGGGTGAGAAGTATGCAGAGGTAGACTACCGTGTCATCTCGAAGTTGATCAAGCTTGCTCTGCTCCTAGCAACCTCGAAGGGTACAAGCTTCGGTTTGGCAAATCTAGAGGAGGCGGTGGTTTTGCATCGCTGACGGCTTTTGAAACAAGATTCGGAGGAAAACGTGCAAGAGGACTCACTGAAACAAATGCCTTCATGACACCAAGACATCTAAAAGCAGTGAGTCATCGTTATTAGATTGTTTCCTCACCAAAGGCTACCTACATAGGCAAGCGCATCTAAATATCCGCGTTCCTCAACCCCCTCTTGAATCTATCCAGCGCCCTAGCCTTCGTCTCCTTCCAATCCACATGCGGTTTCGGGTATCCCAACTTCTCAAACTCGCTTTTCGACAACCTCGCATAGGGAGCAAATACTGCCTTACCCTTGACGTCTTTGAGCTCTGGAACCCATTTGCGAATGTAATCACCGTCGGGATCGTTCTTCTCAGCCTGAGAAACAGGGTTGAAAACAGTGTACGAAGGCTCCCATCCTTGAGTGTTGTTGGAAAGGTCCCAATCGATAAGAGTTTCAGCAAAGTATCGTTCGCCGCGGCGGTAGTCGAGCAGGAGGTTACAGTAAAGGTAAGAAGAGACGTTCATACGTAGGCGGTTGTGCATGTATGCTTCAGCGTTGAGTTGACGCATTCCGGCGTCGATAAAGGGCTCGCCTGTTTCGCCTTTGTACCATTTTTCCCAGCCTTCTTCGTCGTCTTCCCATTCTACTGCATCGAATTTGAGATTTTGTGGTAGGTTCATGGACGTGTGTGGTGTCGTCATGGTTGTCTGTCTGTAAAGTTCTCTGAAGACGATCTCTCGAACCCAGCCATATACGCCGTTGGATGCCTTGGCTTCGGTGAAATCGGTGCTGCCACGGTTGTAGTCTACGACTTTCTGCAATGCTTCGCGCACAGAAAACATGCCCGCGCTAAAGTAGGCGGACATGCGAGATGTGCTGTTTGCGGCGGGATTGGAGCGTGTGGTGGCGTAGTGATCTATTTGCTTGAGAAATGCATCCATACGCTTTGCTCCTGCAGCATGACCGGCAGGCCATAATTTCCGTATCCTCTTCTTGTCTTCTTCCGACTCGAACTGCTTATCTTTTGCCGGTTCTGGCGCGGGTGTATCAAACAAATCTTTGAGTTCCTTCTTTGCAGACGGGGGATTTGCGGCAGGTGGAGGGTTGGTATCAAGCAGCTCCGGCTCATGCTTTATCTTGTCAAGCCAAGCTTTGAAAAATGGCGTAAATACTTTCATTGGTGTTCCAGCACCTGTAAGCATGGTACCAGGCTCGACGACTGTCTGGTCATGGTACAACGAGACCTGGATGCCATCGCCAGCTATTTTGCAGAGCTTCAGATCCCTCCGCATTTCATCAATCTCGTATTCGAAGTTGCCATACACATGTGAGATCTCTTGCTTCTTCATCCACTCCACCGCTGTCTCCACAATCTTCTTTCTGTCCTCGCATTCTAGAAAGACTAGCGGTATATTCAATTCCTTGAGCTCTCTTTGCATGATACGCAACCCCTCGCACATGAAGTCCACTCTTGCAGGGCTGGTGCCGTGCCATGACTCGTCTGCAGCGCAATTGACATAGAAACATACTAAAGGTTTCTTCGCGCTTTGAGCAAGCTCAGAAGCATGATGCAGCGCGGTATTGTCTTGAATTCGAAGGTCCTTTGGACGAAACCAATGCGCCACCTTTGTTACGGCCTTGATCTCATCTTGCGCGCCGAGGGCTTCTTGTACTTGATCGTATGGCAGGTCTTCATCTACTTGTTTCGCGCGCTTGAGAGTCGTGTGTCCGAGTTCAGAGCGTTCGTATGATGTTCTCTTGGACATTTTCGTATGCGACTGCGACTTGTTCGGCTTTGCGGGAGTGTTTGGCGATGTTCTACCCAGGAAAGGTGTCGCGTCTCGAAACGTGCGGATCGGTAGCTGTACTTCGGCACTACCACGTCCAAGTCGAGTAGCTGATAACCTACGGAGAGTTTGCGGTAGGAAGACGCGCTTGAAGGAAAACATTAAAGATGCGCTATGCGCTTAGCGGTATCTTTGTACCTGATTATCAATAAACCTTAGATCAAAGGGTTCAGAGTGGTGACGTCGGCGGACCACCCAACTAGAGCCGATCAAGACGTTACCCTGATGGACACCTGGCGCTGAACACCAATCGAAGGCATGTCTATCGTCGTTTCAGATACGAGATCTGGGAAGATTCTTAGTTCCCGCTGCGTATCGCGATCTGTAGCCGCTTTCTGGGGTTTCTGTGCTTTCCATAGGGCTGCATTTGATCCACAGCATGCCTGAGCAGGTGCTCTTCAATGATGACTGTGGATGTGAGCATGCGACAAACTACATTGCTAACGCCAGGCGTCAGTTCGACCGAAATGATTCCGCTCGGATGCGCTTGACAGACAAGGGATGGAGGAGGCGTGCAATCTGGAGTTTTGTTGGTTTGACAGGAGGATGGCGGTCGAACCATGCCAACCGGGTACGGTGCCTGGTCGCCGACACGTGATGCCAGACCTGACTGAACCTTGGAATTGCGATCGAACCATTCCAGGACTTTCTTCCTCAACTTCGCCGGCACCGTATCCGTTGACAAGCCAGGCTAGCAGAGCTTTTTCGAGTCGTGTCGCCGGCCGTCACTGTTATGGCGAATGAAATTACGCCGTCCGGAGCACACAGCGTGCATCAAAATTCCCAGCCGCTCCCAATACCCCATCGCCAAGGAGAAATCTACGGGGATACCGACTTTGGATCCCACGAAAGAACCATTACACAGCGAATCAGACTACAGCTGCCCGGAACGTGACGCCAAGAGAGACCAAGCCACGCCAAGGCCTCATCCTCCAGCCCTCCATCAACTGGCAGAAACGTCCATATTTACCCCAATGAGGCAGCTCGTTAAGATTCCTGATGATGACAGTGGCTCGTGGCGCGGATCAGGCCTGTGGAATGCGGACTGGGTCCAGGTAGCTGGAGTCGTCCTCTCGAGCAGTAAGAGCGCTGCGTTATCGCACGAGGGACGGGTCAACGCAGCTAAACGGACTTTGTACTGCATAGGAAGACCTGCCGCTGGTATGACATGTGGACCCTAGTAGCTTGATACGCGGGATGTAGTCTTATTCGTCTTGATGCATGTATGCAGGTCCGGAGAGCTTTGCATGCTTATAAAGGTTGGGTTACCAGCTTCCCAAATGCTGGTTCATCGCACTTTTGAGAGCCTTGCCCAATTACTAAACTCTCAATCGCGTTCGCTATGAAGTGTACATGCTCGGCTGTCGTGGCTGCGGCCCTTTTGGTGGGAACTGTCTCGGCGCAGACATTCCGCCGTCTGGGAGCTTGCCCAACGCTTGGTTGCGTTTTCCCTCCTGACCAGTAAGCATGCAAAGTGTAAGAGGCCAGAGAGCTCAATTGCTGACCAAAATTTTAGGGCCGACTTTCTCGCTGGCCAGTACTTCGACATCCGTCTGGAAGTTCACCAACCCAGGAACGGATCCGAGTTCATCGGTCTGCCTCTGGATGAGCAATTTACCTTCACTCTTGGCAAGAAGGGTGGAGAGGCAAAACCAGTAACAGAGTTCTTCAACCTTGAGGAACCTAAACTGGAGAAGTGGAACTTCACATGGTACGAAGACCTCTTCGCCCGCGACGCGAAGAAGCCCTCTCTCGTCAATGTCGCGGCCAAAGCCTACCGCCGCATTGCCCTTTACGAGCCTGGCGAGTACACAGCTACTCTCAACTACAACAATGGCAGCAAGACGGAAGCTACTTGGCTCGTTCGTGATCTGGCTGAGGAGCGCAAGGCCAAGAACATTGTTCTCTTCATCGGTGACGGAATGACCACAAACATGATCACAGCTGCTCGTTTGATTGCCCACAAGCAAATCAATGGTAAATACCAATCTCTCATGGCTATGGACAAATTCCCTGTTCTTGGCCACCAGATGACCCACTCGATTGACAGCTTCATCACTGATTCCGCCAACTCTGCTGCTGCGCTCAACACGGGTCACAAGTCAACAGTCAACTGTCTGAACGTCTACGCGGTGAGTATTGCAACTTCCTGCAGACCATGTTATGGCCATCACTTTACTGATGAACAATCTAGGACAGTAGCAAGGATCCATTTGACGACCCAAAAGTTGAGACCATTGCTGAGATCTTCCACCGTCTTACAGGAGGTCACGTGGGCATCGTGTCCACCGCATACATTGCCGATGCTACCCCCGCTGCCTTGGTGTCGCACACCCGTCTTCGTAGCCAGTACGGTGCCATTGTTGACACCTACCTCAACGGTGTTCAGAACTACACCTGGACCGATGTTCCTCTTGATGTCATCTTTGGCGGTGGCGCTGAGCAGTTCTACCCATCTGAGCTTGGAGGTGTTACCTACCAGAACAAGAACTACTACGATGAGTTCGCCGCGCAAGACTACCAGATTATCCAGAACCGCACTGCTCTTCTCTCTGCCAGCAATGACGAGAAGGCTCTTGGTATCTTCACCACCGCCAACATGGCCAAGTGGCTCGACCGCAACGTCTACCGTGACAACCTCAACCAGTCGCTCTCCCCCACCGGAGACGAGACACCCGCTCTTGACCAGCCCGGTCTTAAAGAGATGACTCTCAAGGCCATCGACATCCTCGAGGCCCGCTCCGGCGACAAAGGATGGTTCCTCATGTCCGAAGCCGCCAGCATCGACAAGATGATGCACGCCCTCGACTACGACCGCGCACTCGGCGAGCTTCTCGAACTCGACGACACCATTAAAGCTACCATCGCCCACCTCAACTCCACAGACTGCCTCAAAGAAACTCTCATCCTTGTCACTGCCGACCACGGCCACGGCTTCGACGTCATGGGCTCTGTTGACACCCACTACCTGGCAGCGCAAAACGTCGACCGCAAGAAACGCAGCGCAATCGGCACCTACGAGCAATCCGGCGAGTCCCAATACATCAATACCGGCAACCTGACCTACACTGACTCAAACTTCCCGTCCAACTGGTGAGTTGTAACTCTACAAAACGCGCGTGAGACAAACACTGACTTGCGCCTCTACAGGGACCCGCGCTACACACTCTTCCAGGGCCTAATGGCCGATCCCGACCGCCGCGAAAACTGGTCTGTTCACAAGAACGGTCCGCGCGAGCCCGCCGCAGAAATCGAAGAAGATTCCAATGACTACTACGCCAACTCTGAAGATGGCGAGGGTGGTATCCTGCTCAATGGTACTCTGCCTGTTGAAAACGACCAGGGTGTGCATTCTTTGACTGATGTTCCTGTCTTCGCCATGGGGCCCTGCGCCGACTTGTTCGGTGGTGTGTATAACAGCATTGATATCTTCTACAACATGGCTGAATGCTTTGGTCTGGGTAGGGGCCAGCCGAGTGCTGAGGAGTAGGGTGTAGCTATAATTGTAGCTTGCATATCTAAGAGGAAGGGAATTGTGGCGTGTTTTCACGATGAGATGAATGATGTCGTTGTAGTAGTAGAACGTATAACTGCATGTAGTGTAGCTGTAATGAATGTTTAATAACAGAACTATCTTGTAGGAATTTAGTTCTCTGAATTCACCCTAGCTAAGGAAAAGACTGAAT
The DNA here is from genome assembly GCF_907166805.1 of Alternaria atra. NCBI lineage: Eukaryota > Fungi > Ascomycota > Dothideomycetes > Pleosporales > Pleosporaceae > Alternaria > Alternaria atra. Next base: position 157,769 of record NW_025091327.1, read on the forward strand.
ACTTCTTCGTAGGCTAGGCGTTCTTTTAGGCTACTGCAGCAAACGTAGTAGAAGTATTATACAGAGAAATATATAGCTTTAAAGTCTAGGATAGTGTTAGGTTCGATAGATCTTCTTATCTAGTGCGGCTGTGGGCTATAACGTAGTGGAAGATTAATTTTCTTCACCCATGTTTAGTCTCTTCGTTGTTTAGGGTGGCCTAGACACGGAGCGTTTTTCACTATCAAGATGCATGGCTACGACATTTAGCTGCACTTGATCGATGGGTTATCAGAGGCTGGTTATCCAGCCAGCAGTACACATTCGCATGGAAACACACAGATAGGCAGAGAATAAGTGAATCGTGATTTTGACATTACTATAAATCCATTAAACGAGTCATAGCTTTCATACGTATCATGTTCGTCTTCACCAGGCCACGGAGAGGCATGACATGTGTTCAGATCACATGCAATCAGGACCCTTTACACCGCCATTTCATCATGGCCAACCTAGAAGATCCCCCCTCGCATACTAAGGTTTCCACGGGTATCTGTAGCGCCCATCTGACCGGTAACGAATGTAAGGTTCAATTTCACTTGGACGCGATCATTAGCACCGCACTGTGAAATCTGGATCACTGCGTCAAGGGCAGTGTGCTCTCACAACTCCCGCCTATCTTTGGCCAGCTCAGCCTGTTGGCGCAGGTTCGGCGCCGTGGTGCTGCCTTCGCCGCTCTGGACGCCCTGCTCCATATCGGCAGCCCACAAGGCAGCGCCAACAGTGTTTGTGAAGGAGAAGAAGATACCAGCAATGGGGACGAGCTCGAGGAGGACAGCGGGGATACCGAAACTATGAAAGGTTAGTGAATCGGCTTTGAACTAGACATGGGTGGGCTGACCTGGCATATGCAGCCTTGCGTTGCTCAATGAAGCGCTCCTTCTCCTGCTTCTTCATCTGCTTGAGTTGGAAGTAGCGAGCATGGGCGGTCGGGCCAAACTTGCGTCCCTGAAGGATGACGAAGAGTACGGTACCGACAACGGGGATGAAGTTGAGCGGAAGGTACATGAAGTATCGGATGATGGCGCTGGGTGCGAACTTTGCGAACGGCTTAGAGACCAGCTTGCCCAACTTGGCAACAGGGTCATTTCCTGACTTCACCTGGCGCTCTTTGGAAACCAAGGTAGTCTGGTTGCGGCTCAGCAAGGTTGAATCAAAGGTATCAATCAGCGCTTCGTCGATGAGGAAGTTCTTGCTCAAGACGGAGAATATAGTGGAGGACTCGCTGAGTACGAGCAGGACGGTGGTAAAGACCGCGAGTGGTCCATTGAAGAGGGTAAGAAGTGCGACCTGAGGAATGTAGGTGACGGCAAACATCAGCACAGTGACACCGAGACCGAGCGAAACGGTGGGGACGAGTTTGGCAGCGAGAGGCTTCCATAGCGCACGGTGCGTGAAGAAGTAGACAATGCCCTTTGGTCATGTTAGTGTTGTTACCAGATGTTGCTGCGTACTCTGCGCGAGATGGCCATAGAGCACTTCATGGTTTCTCGGATTCGTAACACATTGTTCAACGAGTTTCGCGAAGAAGTCTCAATGTCGCGTCACCATATGATCGGAGCCAGGAAGACGCAGTAGATGAGAAAGACTTTAAACGCGTACCTTGAAAGGGTACAGATATGCGGCCGAGCGTACAGCTTCTGAAGCAAGCTGTCTGGCCTGGTTGAAGTCCTCCTTGGCGACTTCCTTGACCTTGTCAGGCACTCTCATCCTAGATTCCGACATGATTGCAACGGATAGATCGGAACGAATGGGAAGATTAGGGATTAGGAACGGGTATTTGCGCTCGTGATAGAAGCGAAGTGGTGTTCCCTCACCCACATGTTGGCGGGGTGAGGGCTATGGAAATCTGGGAAGCTACGTCATAATCGCGTACTTGGGTAGGTCCAAGCTCCAATCTCAGCAACGCGGACTTTTTTCCTGTATACTAGCGACGTCTTTGCAGCAGATAACTTGGTATCGCAGAAGAACAAAGACCAACATGTTGGTAGACGTCTGTTAGATTGAGATCGTCAATGGGGGCAAGCTGTGAATGTAGTGATCAGTACACGATACGTCATAACGTGTTAGTTTTGACACGTTCTCTTTGAAGTGCAGGGAATCCCAGGTACTTGCAATGTCAGGGCAATTTGCTGTCCCGCTGATGCTGCAATAGTCCACCTATGGGCGATAACTCAGGAACGCGTTTCCAAGGCATGAGGCCAGCAAGGAGTGCCAGTCGGATTTCAACGCTTCTAGACCCTCGAGAAAGTACCCACTATGGCCACTGTGCCCTGCTTCACAGGTAGCTGTGGCGGTGTCATCAAGGTTTTACAACAGGAGATCTGCTACCAACACGCGTCAAGTACCAGAATTTTGATGCAAGACAGGGTAAATCAGGAATTGAAGACGTGGCTAAGCTTTCCTCTTCCCCACCTTTTCATGCACCGAATCGCGAAATGACGCAGCGCCGGCCGCGTGCTAGCCTCCACCACAACTGAACGGGACATTTGCTAGCTGCATCCGTCGCAAAGCCCCTCATTGAGGGTCCAGTTCTCCAGTGGCTGATGTAATTAGCCAAATCCTATGGCGGCGGCAGACAGCAAGCAGCGCCACGGCAGGTGTAAGCTGAAGGATTCAAGGAAAGATAAGCGAACCATTGCCGTTTGGGGATTGAATTGGCCACGTTTAATGGCAAGATCCAAGTTTCTTATGACGTGCAAGACAAGTCGAAGCGGGTGTCCACCTGTGGCTGTGCTCACAAACGGGATTCGGAACAGAAGCGGGAAACAGGGATCGTGAACCGCGACTGCCCTTTGGAAGTTGTACGATGTCTGCTGATGATGTCCAGGCATGACGTAGGACCATGGGTCTCCTACTCTTATGCTCACCTGTGGTGTATATATATCACCGCCAGCACTTGCTTTTGTCCAGCATCTAAACAACAACAACCACTCAACAACCCAACACTCTAATCAACTTCAACCAACCCCAATCAATCACACTTATTCCAACTCAACTTCTACACAATCAGCAAACATGTCAGGAATGATGGACAAAGTCAAGGCCAAGGTCGACCAGGTGATGCACAAGGACAAGACCCATGGTATGTACTTTAATTGAATACCTTACAAAGGCAACAGTTACTCACAATACGCTAGATGATCCTACTGGTCCTCACAGCTCTCACACTGCCAACACCGCCGACCCTACAGTACACAACACATCCAGCGCTACTACTGGCACTGGTGGCTTTGCGGGTGACCATCACGGCTCAGGTGTAAGCACTGGTCTTGGTACTTCAGGTACCCACGGCGAGCACGGCTCTACTGGACTTGGCTCATCAACCACTCACGGCTCTACTGGTCTCGGTTCATCAACCACTCACGGCTCCACTGGCCTTGGTTCATCAAACACCCACGGCTCTACTGGTCTCGGTTCATCAACCACTCACGGCTCCACTGGCCTTGGTTCCTCCAACACTGGTGCCTATGGATCTACCTCCCACAACGACCCCACTGGCCCTCACGGCTCTCACATGTTGAACAAGGCCGACCCAAGGGTCGACTCTGACCGCCTTGGAAGCGCTGGCAACACTGCTGGTGCAGGTGGCTACGGTGCTGGACAGTACACTGAGGGCACCCACGGCACCCACGGCACCCACGGCACTCATGGCACTACCAGCAGCGGCCTCACTGGTCACTCTACCACCGGTACTGGTCTCGGCTCTTCGACCACTGGAGCTTACGGCTCAGGCAACACTAGTGGACTGACTGGTGGTCACGGTACTGCCGACTTCAACGACCCATCTGGCCCTCACAGCTCACGCATGGCCAACCAGGCTGATCCTCGCGTTGGTGGTGGTGTAGGTAGCACTACATCTGGCGCGTACAACACCACTGGATCAGGACTTACTGGCCACGGCACCACTGGTGGCCTCGGTCACTCCAGCACTACTGGTACCCACAACCCCCTTGACCGCAACAACGACGGTAGAGTTGGCGCTGGAGACCTGACTGGTAGCCACTCCCGCAACGACCCTACCGGTCCCCACAGCTCGCACCTCGCCAACTCTGCCGACCCCCGCGTTGGTGGCGCTGGCAGCACAGGTCTCGGTTCGTCAACCACCCATGGCTCTACCGGTCTTGGTCACTCTTCCCACAACGACCCTACCGGTCCTCACAGCTCGCACCTCGCCAACTCTGCCGACCCTCGCGTAGGCAGCACAGGCACTGGAGCCTACGACAGCCACACTGGCGGCATTGGCTCAGGCAGCACTGGAGGATTCACATCCGGCACCGCAGGTGAGCACGCTAAGACTGTTCCTGGCGAGGTTGGAGGAACAGGCCATGGCTTGGCACACCGTAACAACGAGGACGGTGACTTGCCCAAGGCCCTCACTGAGCCTGTTTCCCACGCCGAGCCCCACTCTTCTCTGCAAAATGACCAACACCACTCAGGTCACGGCACCCACGGTACCACCCACGGTACTACTGATGTTCACGGCAAGCCCTCTATGATGGACAAGCTGAGTAAGTTTACCCATCCGATTTATGTTGTGAGAGAGAAAATACTAACGATAGCTGCAGATCCCAAGAAGGACGCTGACCACGACGGCAAGACTGGCATCATGGACTAGATTCTTCTTAATCTTCCGCCCTTACGCTCATCTCCAGAAAAGTGGATTGAGAGTGCTAACAGGCATGGTTTTCATGGCATGATTTTCACGAATACCCCCGAATAGCTTAATAGCTCAATGAATAGTAATCTCCCTATCAAAATAGTGCCCCCTAATCACGTGATGCAATGTCGGTATCCTTATCTGAACCAGGCCTCAATGCTCGCTCTCATATCGCGAGGCACAACATCACTGCTGTCGTAAGATTGTGGATAACTACATGTTCAACAAACGAGCAGCAGATGATATCTCAAACATGACTCGCGTTTGCATCCCCTCACCCGCAGCATCATGAGCCTTCTCTACTAGCCATCTCAGCCATGTCTCTCCTGTCCTCCGCACTCAACGTATTACTCTTAGCAGCTTCCTTCCACCCCTCCACCTTCGCAAACTGCTCTTCCCCCAACACTCCCTTGAGCAACTTCAACAACTTGGGCGCAAACTTGCCCGTCGCATACACCATACCGCCTCTCTGCTTTGCAAAGAGCACAATAACCAATGTCAAGAAAAGCACAGGCCCGTCTGAAGCTTTCTGCTTCTGTAAACGGCGCAACATGTCGTCTAACATGCTTTGCTTGGCCGCAGACAAGGAATCCGCAGACGGCGGAGCAATATTTTGCTTCTTGTTGAACCTGTCTAGTGCAGAGGATATGGATGTGGTATCCGGGTTCTTGGTAGCGTCTACTATGCTTGACAGCCTCGCGAGGTTTTTCCGAGTTTTGCGACTGAGGACTAGACCCTGTGCTCGTGCCTTGGCAATGGTATCTGAAATCAGGTCTTTGTGTGTATAAGTGGCGAGGAGCTCTGCGAGCTGGTCGTGGAGTTTCTGGTCGGTGATTGAGGTTAAGCTGGAGTTGTAGATGGTGTAGCGGGTGAGGAGGCGGTCTGTCCAGTATGTGGCAAAGTCCTCTTCGTTGGGTGCTTCGTAGGCGGATATGGTAGACCAGAAGTCTTCTTCTAGCGTCTTCTCGACGGGTCTCTGGTCGAAGAGAAGGCGCTGTACGAGGCCTGTTGGGGGAATCATGGCCTTGATTCTGTCTCGGGTGAACTTGATGTTTTCTGCTCGAGTCGGATCGTCTTGTAAATTTCGCCATTGTGCTTTTGCGTCTTGCTTTGCGTAGCCAGCGAGTTCGTCGAGCGCTCCGTCTCGTCGTGTTTCCGTGAGGATTAAGGGACCAATTCGCACTATCTTTAGCCCTTCACTATTTTCTGAAAAGTGGGCGACGATGGAGTCTTTGGCTCTGGCAGCCACCGTGTCTAGTATGCTTGGTGGAAGGCGTGAGCCAATCACTTCGGTGACGTCAAGGGTACAGCCTTCTTGTTCGAGGATTTGTACGCAATCTTGCTCTACATTTGAGATCCAGGTTTGTGATACGGCGAATGACTCGATTATGTCGATGCCCGAGAGCTGCTGGAAGTGAGATGATACGTCTTGATAGGTTGGAAATAGCTCGGGAAATTCGGATGCGAACTTTTGCAAATCGAGGTAGGCAAGCGCGCCGGACTGTAGGTCTTGTACCGTGGTATCGCGTTTGGTTTCTAGGTATTGCTTGGGTGTACATGATACGCTATTGGTATTTTCTTGGACGTTGATCTTGGAGGCGAAATCTTCTGACTGCATGGCTTTCTCAAGAGTTTGGAGAATGAACCATGTTGGAGGGTTATTAGACAAGTCTTCTGGTTTGATAGTAACAGTCCTGCCTGGGGTTAGTGTATGATGCACCGGGAGTGGTGCTTGTACTTACTGAATATCGTTGAGTGCCTTTCTCACCATGCTTTTGACAGTCTCCACAGTCCGATCAGCGTAGAGCCTAGTGTAAACATAGCCGTTGGTTTCCAGGACTTCATCGTTTTGGTCAGATAAGAGGAAATCAAGACTCTTGGGGGAGACGTCCTGTTGCGCAACGAAGTCGGCCTTGAACACAAGTCCGCCGGACAACAAATCAATGGCTTTTTTCCCTATCGCATCTCGTTCGTCTATGGGAATGATGCTTTCCTCATTCGCACTGAGTATGCATAGTCTGGGATGGTTCCTGACGAGTTGATGGACAAGTAGCTGATCTATATCAAGATCACTAGCCAGTGCAGATAGCGATATCCGCTGCGTCTCTGGCATATTTCTTAGTAAATGCAAGCAACAGTGACTGTTAACACGCACCTTTTGTTACACGACTTCTGAACTGAGCTTGAACAAATTGAAGTGTAGCGAATCCATGACCGCTGGAAGACAACGCAAGCCGTGGAACAAAATCGGAAGTTTGTTGTGGGGGGAAGAGAGCAAAGATGTTCTTCACATCATTTTCCGTGAACATCCTATCCTTCATTTCCTGGTGTGTTCTTGGCGGGGGTGAAGTAGTGATCAAGACTAAGTCGGGAATGTTTCTTGTGTGCAAAGGTCCTGCTGCTGAGCAAGGAGGAATTCGGACTACAGAAGGTAAAACCTGCCTCGAGCCACGAGTGAATGTTTTGTAAGTAACCCAAGGGTTCTGCGTCTGGCTCTTGCGAGATGGATGGGGGAGAGTCGGAGGCAGGATGGCGCTGATTGGTGGCAAGCGGGGAGCGCGCGGCAGAACATCGGAATTTGAACAACCTCATCGTCAATCATCGAATGCTCCAAGACGAGGCAGCTCATCCCGCCAAACGCCATCATGTCCCAATTCCGCGCAGCCAAGCTCGACATTGGATGCTTTGCAAAGATTCGCAACATCCGCGACCACACAAAGCGGAAGGTGTACTCTGAGAATGAGCCCGAACGGTATGCGCCTCTACACCCTCGTGTCGCGCAAGAACTGACGATGATACAGACAAGCCCTCCGATACATTATCCGCAATACCACTTTGCCACAACGAGTCCGCGCGCAGGCCCAGCTCCAGCTCTCGCAGATGCACTGCTACACACGCTACACACAGATCAAGAACAGGTGTATAATGGGAGGCAAGGGCCGCGGTGTCTTTAGCGACTTCAGGATGGGAAGAGTACGGGATGCGAGTTTGTTCAAGCGATGCAGGGCTAACAATTTTTCAGTACCAATTCCGAGTAAACGCCCTCGCTGGAAACCTACCGGGTGTGAAGAAAGCAAGCTGGTAGATGCATCTTGCTGAACGAACGACGGGTTACATGTACAATACTATGAGGCGAAGATTTGGCATTGGGCGGCGTAATTGCGCAGGATATACATGGATTATGACACGTCTACTTTGGGCTCCAGCTGTGTCCCTATCGGTGAATGCGTTCGGGGCAAACAGTGATACTGACTGTAACATGTTCGTGCCCCAAGTATCTCACTCACCTTCACCCCGTTCCATCACTGTGCCTTCCACTTTCGGAGTTTGATAAGTTACATGGTTGGCAAGACGCATCTTCTCTCGGTTGCTCTCACCACCTACACTCTCCATTGTAACGGCGGCTTTGAGTTGCATTTATAAACCATCTATCGCGAAGATATCTTCGGCCTTGCAACAACGCCAACGTCTACACGACCATGTTCCGCCGCATAGAAGACACTCTAGAGCCGGACCCGTCTTTCCCAGCGGACCTCAGCAAACTCGGCTTCTTCATCAACATCTCAGGTGATATACGTATGATCAACGCGCCTGAGAAGCCCTATGTCTACCACGCCACAAACAATGAGCGTGTCAATGAGATGCGCCGTGAATCCATGCAGAGCAAGTCCCAGTTCTCACTGAAAAAGCTCTGGCTAACATGTTACAGCCTGCCAGCGCAAAGAAGCAGAGAAGCGTCTGTCTAATCTTGGCCTCAAACGCATCCACCTTCCCAATCTCGCCATGACCAAGCCCAACGGTCCGCATGTACCTATTCTTGCTCCGCCACCCGAGATTCTCAAGACGCGTAAGCGTGTCATCGTGCTAGTCAACGACACTATGCAAGACCTGGGCATCCTCGCGTATCGGCAACTACAGCGAGAACTTGGCATCAATGGCGGCTCGGTGGTGAACTTCGTCAAGGAGATTATCAAGCGCTCGGCTACTGACAACGACGCTGAAAACGGTGCAAACATCTTCAAGGATGGCTATGTGCTCGAAGATGAGACTACTACTCCTGCTTTGATCGTCTTGAATACTGGTCAGCTGCTTTATTCGCACAAGTACGATCAGGCCATGACTCTACGCAGTTGGTCTGCTATGCCACGCAAGTCAATCGCTCACGATATGGTTCGCATTCACGACGAGGAAAATCGTGTTCAAGGTCACGGAAATGCAAAGGAGCATGTCAAGACTGTCTTCGATCAAGTCATCTGCAATCCTGACCATGTAGCGGCCGACGCAGAAGTCTATGTCATCGCCATCGAGGATGGAACTGAGAGTGTCATAAATCTGCTCACTGACGACTGTAAGTACGAGAAGCTCATTCTTTATAAGTTGTTGCCCAAAAACGACCTTCTTCTCAATGCCATTCTGACCACATCTGAGGAATTGAAGCTAACAGCTGTTCTAGTCGACAAGTACGGTAACCGTATTACCGCCATGGCACTAATCCATTCCCTGATCGACGACTCACAAATCAAAGATCCACACATCCGTGCCTTTCTACATCAACGCACCCGCCAGTGGAGGTTCAGCAACCTCACATCGAACCCCCAGCACTGTACAGATCTGCCCACCTTCTACAACCAACAAACCGACCAGAGCCCCATATCTACCGACACACCATCCGTGATGCAAACAAACAAGCACATATCCTGGCACGAATCCATCCCCGCAGGCCCAGTCTCAACCCTAACAAAGGCCCTCCATCGACTCGCCCTCAGCATCACCCCTTCCACCAGCGGCACTACCCCATCCCCAGTGTCCACCACAGAGGAAGAAACTGCGGAATGGTCCTCAGGCCAAGCAGTCATCTGTCCCACCTTTGCGGGCGGCGAAAACCCAGTCGGCGAATGCATCTTCACGGACCCCCTAGTCCAACTCGCCATCCTCTCCTTCTTCCAAGACGTCGCGCAAGACCCACCCAACTACCACAACCCACGCACCCTCAAAATCTACACTGAAGCTCCTCAACCCAGTCCCGATAATCCCTTGGCGCTATCCCCCAATATCGACGGCGACGACGACAATGACGGCACAGGAATAAACTTCCAGACCCTGTCCCCGCAAACGACACCCGAACAGGTCGAGCTAGAAGAAGCGCTTGAGCGACTCACTGAGCTACGAGTAGCGTTTACTGCGTGTCCAGACGACATCCCCGAGCTAGGCAAAGGCCGCGCAAAACTGGAAAAGAAGATTACGGTTATGGAGACTCGGATTGACAATCTGAAGACCATGGCGCTGGGTCATGGTGGTTTGGTCGCGGGGGATGTTGGGGATGAGAAGCGCGGGAATTGGAAGATGCAGGTTCAAGGGCCGAAGGTGCCGTTTGCGGGGACTATGGTGGATAGTGAGTTGTTGAAGGCGGCGGGGTTGATGGAGAGTGCGGAGGAGGGGTTGGGCATGAGTGCTGGCCATGGTACTGCTAGTGAGACTGGTACTGCCCAAGATCAGCGTGGTGGAGACGGAGATGGAGACGAAAAGAAGGCTTTTGTCTAAGTGGTTGGTAGTAACGGTCGTGGTGGTGCGGCGACGACGACGACGACAAGGAATCAGTCAACAGTCCTAACAAGAAGGAGATCAAAAGCGCTCCTTTTCACAACATTTCACTACCCTTTGCTTTCTTCCCCCATACATACACGTGAAGAAAAATACGTCTTAATCACGGACTTGAAAATGCCAAAAGGCATCTCTTTCAATTGTCTCGCTTTATCCATCAGAGCGATCGAAGAGTGATCTAATCCAGCTTTTTCCAAACAACCCGGGCTTTGATAGAAACATAAGAAAAAAGAATCCCCCCATAATCTTACAAACCCTCCCTTCCCTCACTCTATACGGTCCTCCCTCCCACTGTCCCCGGCGCTTCTGATATGTGTAAACCACACAGCCCTTCAATCCCTTTTATCGTTATCCTCCGGCCTTGGCTCCGTACTCAACTGATTCCCATTATAAAACTGTTGGGGCTCTCTCGCACGCTGATCAGCCAGAGTCCTCACCCTCATTGTCGTGCCAGAAGGCGGTTGTTGATCGAGCACAGGATCATGCGTAGGTTCCCGAGTAGGTCTACTACCCATGGTCCTCCCGTTACCATCACCATTACCACTACCACTACCGCCACCCTGTCCTTGCTGCGCCCCAAAGCCCATCACCGAGCCAATCGTACTCCCCACCAACCCAACGGTCGAACTCAGAAGCCCAAACGCACCACCCACAAGTCCCGTTGCAGCCCCCGTTATTCCCACCCCACCACTACCACCCCCCGAATACGCATCCGTGTACCCTTTGACCGGAACCAGTACCAGTGTTGCACTAGGCGCTAGGTCAATCTCGCCCAACTCGACACTCTCGTCTCCAGCAGAGAGTTCGCGACTTGGGGCTGGAGCGAGGATGTGGCGGAAGAAGTAAGGCGGGAGTTGTTTGTTATTGATATTCTCATCGTCTTGAGCTAGTTTCCCAAATTCCGTGTCGATCCAGCGACGGACTTGGTTTGCTAGAGTGGCGGTGCGGGGGAACGTAGAACGGATTGTGCGGCCGTCAAAGAGGCGGATGTTGAGGGCGACGGTGGGGGAATTTGAGCCTCGAGAGGACTTTGTTGCCGTCGCTGTGGTTGGCGGTTGTAGTGGTGTATCAGAGCTTTGTGTTGTGGACTTGTTCTTTTCCTTCTCTCGTTCTGCTTTCCGTAACGAGGCTTCTATTTTTCGCGCTGCTTTGTCGGCTTCTATTCGCGCTTTTATTCGCGCTAGTTCTTCGGCATCTTCTCTCTTCTTCTTTCGCAGGGCGTCGCGGGCTTCTTGTTGGGCTTTGCTTGCGGATGCGGATGGGGTTGTAGGGGTCGAGTCTGGAGCTCTCTGCTTGCCTTTTGCATTGGACGACAATGTGGGGACTGCTACTGGTGCGGAAGAAGCGGGTATCGAGGGTTCGGAAGGGCCATATAGATCGTCTTCGGCTTCCGTATTCGTTGGATTATCGCTCGGTTCTGGTGTGTTTGTTTGTGGTGGTGAGGTCGGTGCTGCGCTGGAGCCTGGTATCGGATTTGCTCCCAGTACCCGTCGTATTGAATTGATGAAATCTTCCTTTGTAACATCGCTCTTGAGCTGGACTTGTAGTTGTCCGTTTTGGATGACGACGAAGGTGGGGACACTGGAGATGTCGGAGAAGGCAGCCAGAAACCCTGCTTCGGTGGAACCTGCCTCGAGTCGCAGGACGACGGCTTTTTGGACGAGTAGATTCGATAGCTACGTCTTCGACATTAGCGCACGCTTCGAGTGCGTCTTCAGAGGTTAGCGTACCCATCCACTCTTCAGCCACTCGTCTTCCCACTCGTTGCTCGTTGCGCCATCATCTATGCAGTTTGTCAGTCATGTCTCCACATTCCGACAGAGCACCTCGACATACCTCGTACAAAGCAGGCGACGAGCTTCTGTTCCTGAATGGCAAGCGTTATTCCGCTCTGTAAGGTGCCTTGGTGGAACATGGTGGGGTATGGTTGTGTGTGGTCAGTGGGCTAAGTGGTGATTGTACGCGGGGTGAAGCTTGGGGACGCGTTGGAGCTAGGATGGTGCCTGGAGCTCCGTCTCCGCACTACCGCGGGGAATTAATCTACTCTGGGTACCGAGGCCAGATGGAGCACGAGCATCATCATCAGCTCTATTCACGTTTGGTGCGCGCTGGGTGTGAGGGTTCGAAAGGGAAAGATGCAATAAACAGTTCTATCGGTAATGCTAATCCTGTGATTCCTCCACGCCGAAGAAGAGTAATGTTGCAATAAACCAATGCTAGACTCGCCCGATATCCAACCGCTCCAAGTCAGAAGATGCTGCAGAGCATATGCTATTTCATGTAGATGGTGCATATGTTGCATGAATCTTCTGCTTGATCATGACTTGGGAAGAAGCCACTTTCATTCCGTCATTCGTGTTGGATTCGCAATGATCCCCGTCCTCATACGATGTCCTGGAGTAACTCGCATATTCAAGCTTTTGGTCCTTCCTCGATTACACCAAAACTTTGTCCCCTGTCCAGTCCTCTCCGTTTATAGAATAGTGCACTTCTTCTTGTTCTTCGTCGCCGACTGCTGAGGACGGGGGCTAAGGACAGCGCTGGGTAGTGTTAGGACAGGCATACAATAGGGGTGCTTGCAACATACCGAATTGCTTCGTCAAAGACACTCTTCAGGTTACGCTGTGTGAGCGCAGAGCACTCTAGGTACTTTTGTGCCTTGATCTCCTTTGCGACCATGACGGCCTGCTCGTATTGGATGGGCGCCATCTTCTTTTGCCTCAACGACTCCTTGGTCGCCTCATCGTCCCTCAAATCAAGTTTTGTGCCGACGAGGATGATGGGTACGCCGGGCGCGTGGTGATCTATCTCGGGGTACCACTGGTCTTGGGTCAACGCGTGTCAAATACGCTTCTGTGGCGCTTGTTACCTTTGCCTTGACGTTGTCAAACGACGGGGGGCTGACAATGGAAAAGCAGATGAGGAACACGTCTGTCTGGGGGTATGATAACGGTCGCAGTCTGTCGTAGTCCTCTTGTCCGGCGGTATCCCACAGTCCCAAGCTTATTGGCTTTCCGTCTACCATGACATTTGCGGAGTAGTTGTCGAAGCTGGGCCTGTTAGCTCAAGCTGGGGGATGCAAAGGGGGATACGTACACGGTAGGGATGTACTCTCCCGGGAAGGCGTTTGTCGTGTACGAGATGAGGAGACATGTCTGAGAGGTTAGCAGGTAGGGACGCGATACTGGGAACACGGTATCTCACTTTGCCTACAGCACCGTCGCCGGTCACGACGCACTGATTTGTTAGCCACGATTCTAGATGACACTACTCAGTCGCAGTCGCGCACCTTTAGGGATTGGGTCGCGGGAGCAGCCATGGTGCGATGTGTGTCGGCGGATTAGGGTGGCTTTCGGGGACCCTGTTCGGCTTCAGGATGGGGCTTCGGGGCAGCGTGAAGCGATTCGCCGAGTGTTGAGACCCTGCACGATGATGGAGTCAGACGCAGGACAGGATGCAGTGAGGCGGCGCTTTGGAGGGTGAAGGACGCACCGTGGAGACTGCTCAACAACTTCCGGGTAGCTTCTGTGAAGGCGCGGGAGCTATCTGCAGCGTAGGGGGGCGTTTTATCGCTTGGCAGGCGGCGGGTCAAGAAGCGAGCTCGAAAGTTGGATGGTATGCAGCATGCGCGAGTCGACACAGCGCGGGCCACTGGGTCTGGCGGGGTCCGAGTCGTGGATTTTAGATGAGTGCAGCGTGGGCGAGGTCGTCGAGAGGGCAATGTTGATGATGAGAAGAGGCAGAGGTCAGTCAGTCAAGTAGCCAAGTTAGCTGGCTGTCTGCCAGCAGGCGCGTATGGTCTTGAAACCAATTTGCAACACGCTTCTACCACGCCTGATAGGTACGGTGCACGGGTGGAACTATTTGCTGCCGCTCTAACAAGCCTCAAGTCAAGAACACTCGGCACCAACTATCTCTGGTGCCTGTCGGTGTCACGTCGCATAACCCGGCGCCCCTCTGCGAATCACGTCTGTCCAGACACTTTCAATGTTTGACAACCGCGTCTATCGTGCCGTCGCATCATGCGGACGACTAATGATTATTCGCTGCCTCCTAGCGTCGTGATTCGCCTGTAGCTGCATAATTCTGCTCGCCAGTGTGACCGTGCGGCCTTCCTATTAGCCGTGCTAACTCCAACAACACGTGAATACTACTTGATCAACTACAGCCTATATCGGGTATCTTTGTCGCTCTCCTCCCACGTCTTTCGTGCCATCAATAGAAAAGGAAGAGTCCGTCTCCACCTTGCTTGTCCTCCCCAACAAGCTCTTTCCTCAAAAGCAGCTTAATCACAGCCTCGTGCAGGTCTTTCATGTCAAGAATGCCGCGTTTCTTCTGGTCGATGTAGGAAACGTCAATCACCACTCGTTTCAAGTTCACTGTGGACAACGCTCCGTCCTCGAGAAGTGCCATCAACCGATCGGGTGTCCCGACTCCGTAGTCGATTCTGAGTCGCAATCAGCATCAGTAATCAGAACGCAAGACGCACAACTTACTTTGTCTTCTTCAAGTGTGCTACCTGATCTGGAAGCTTTAGATGCTTCGCAAACAATTTGGCGACATTGGGGTTCTTGACGCCCTGTTTAGGCAGACCAGACTTGAGAGATCGGCATACGTCTGCGGCTCGAATCCCAGAAACGGTGACAATGAGCGTATGTGGAGCGCCGGGTGGCTTGGATGGTGTTGGCTCCAATGTACCTGACTGCTTCTTGAGAAAAGCAGACAGGTTATCCGTAGTTCGTGGCTCGGTCCAGCTGGTGCTATCTTGCACGGTCCGAGCTACTTGACGTCAGCATTTACAACATGTTTAGTACAAGCTCAGACTCACCAGAAATGAACTTGTCTTCGAGCTCAACGCTGCTCAACTCCTTCCCATAAAGTCGTGTTCTTGCGTTGACGTAGTCGGCAACAAGCTGCCCATCCATGCGCTCAAAAGAGTGATTGACCCCCAACGTCTGGTCCAAGTCATCTTCGTCAATCTCCTTTGCCT
This sequence comes from Alternaria atra, assembly GCF_907166805.1. Taxonomy (NCBI): domain Eukaryota; kingdom Fungi; phylum Ascomycota; class Dothideomycetes; order Pleosporales; family Pleosporaceae; genus Alternaria; species Alternaria atra. The sequence goes on from NW_025091327.1 coordinate 173,059, forward strand.
TCTGCTTCTTCTTCTCTTTCCGCTTCGCCTTCTTGGCTGCCTTCTTGGTGTCTTTGCTTGCTTCGGGCTCGGCTTCTCTTTTTCTTTTCTTCGATGAAGCGTCAACGTCAAACTGAGCCTCAATCAGGGGCACGCCTCCTTCTGAATCAGAGTCCGACATGGTGTGACTAGTGTTTTGTGTGAAGGGGGAAGGACCACATGAGTTCGCGACAAAAAAAGTGACAGGAGATTAAGGTTATCGATAAGCGTCGGCCTAACTGCTCCGAGTTAGTCCGGCTGCATGCTGGGGAAGTCGCGTCCAAGCGACGCGTTTCTCTGACGTCTATCAACATAACCACTGTGCTCTTCTGATGCGTCTCTTACAATGGCCGAGTCTGCGCGCAAAAAGCAGCGTCTCTCTCCAGAGCGTGACTTTCAGCAGACACCCAGCAACGATGCATCCCTTCAACCCATAACCCCGTCCCGCCGTGCCATAATTGCGGGCCCCACTCCAGGAAGCAGAAGGACGCCAATTGTCCGCACACCGGGAACAGGAGTGACTCCTCGTGGCGGGCCGGCAACTCGTCCTCTCCCGTCGCGCAGAATTGCGCCGACTACACCTCATGCGATAAGAGCCTTGAGAGAGCGGGCCAATGCAGCGAGGACGCCTGGGAACAGCCGAAGGCGAAGCGGGCGCATACAGAGGGAGACACCGCGGGATATACTGCGCGATCTTAGCAGAGGTACCATACTCAATGCTGCTGTTACTCATGTAGCTAATTTCCCATGCAGCGCTCGCTCGTGATACTCGCCCAGTCGAACCCTCCCCACAAGACCTGCCTCAGCGGACACGCCATTCGGCCCTTGATCTTCCAGACGTAGAAGATGGCCCAAACATGCCCGCACCCCGGCTTTCCATGCCCCTCGAGAACATGTACGACGACGACGATAGTTTCCACAGTGCCCCACCACGGCAGTCACTACTACCAGACCTACCGGACGATGTCGATGGCGGGACTGTACAATCGCTGGAGTTTGGACGACGAGCAATCAGTGAGGACCCACGATTCATGTTTGGGGGAAGGCAGAGTGAGCGATTTGGGGATCTGAGCGAACTCGGGGCGGTAGACGAGGAGTACGAGGTCGATGGGACCTTCATCAACAGACGTGCAGATGGGCTCTTTGATCCTGCGATCGACGAAGCTCTAGATGGGGACGAGACGACAATACAAGCACTTACAGGGCGAAGAGACGGACGGCCAAGCGACGTAAACTTGGGGGTATTTGGCGAGGGAGAGGATGATACAGAAGAGCCTACCTTTCGCTTTATGATACCTGAGCGCATGCGTGTGCCAAATCAAGAAGACGGGCAAAGAAACCAAGACGAGCAAGAAGAGGACGAACAACAGCTGGATGACGAATCTTTAAATCTGCCCGATGATTACGACTTACCCGATAGCGACAACCAGGACGAGATAACCGCTGTTTTGAACGGTGAAGATCCGACAGAAACCGGCGGTATGCTAGGTTGGGAATCGGATCCGCCTGCAGATGACGACGCCGAACTAACCGCCTATCGAGAAGAAGAATCAGCCATTGATCGAAGTCGGCAGACCAAGTCGCCTGAGCAAGCATCTGTAGCCCAGCTGAAGGGTGCTCGCAAGTCGAAAGAATACATGGTTTCCGAACACGGTATCGGCTTCCCCTCATTCCCAACCGCGCCTGTCAAGAAGCTCGCCTTGAGCTTCATGAAGTCGCAGGGGGGCAAGGCTCAGCTTAACAAAGAAACGCTTGACGCGCTTGTGCGGACGACCAATGATTTCTTCGAGCAGATCAGCATAGATCTCGCAGCATATGCAAAGCACGGTCAACGCAAGATGATTGAAGAAAGCGACGTCATCGCGCTTATGAAGAGGTATGTTACACTAGTCTACTGTACATAACATGCAGATTCATAGTAGACATGTTTGGTCGGCCCGCTGACTTTTAGACAGGACTCGTAAGACCACCAATAATAGTACATCGTTTTCTCTGGCGCAGAAGATGCTTCCGAGAGAGCTACTCCAGCAGCTGCGCATGGAGCCTCCAGTCAAGCTGAAGGGACAAAAGCGGAAGCGATTGAATCCTATCCGTGAGGAACATGAAGATGACGACTGAAGAGGCATGGTAATGTCTCATGACCAATCAACACTGTGTCGTACTCGCCGTTGGGTGCCCGACATGGGCTTCTTGACCACCATCCAGAACATGATTGAGGTCGCGAAACTGAGCGCGTACCTACTTGGAGTTAGATGATTGCTTGCAGGGAAAGCGCGAGACGGCGAAACGTACCATGTGAAGATGTACTGCGTGTGGTTGTTCCGCAGGTTCACGGTGGGCGCCCTACCAATCGGTACGCCCTTGGGTTCACGTTCATAATTAGTGAGCAAATCCGGCGCTGTGTTATAGTTAGATACCCCAATTGCATCAATCAAAGAAGAAAGACTACTCACTCATCGTCTCCTCCACCCACACAGCCTGACTCCCACTATACGCTGCCATCTCCTCGACACTAGGGAAAAACCACTTGCCCTTCTCCGGCTCGTTTTTCGGCGTAAACATGTTCCCCTTGGGCGGTATCCTCAACAGCCCCTCAATCGTAACCTCACCCTCAGGCAACGCCCCATTCTTCTTGCGAAACCAGTGCGGCGCAGCATCCTTCTTAATCCACCCTCTGCACGCCAATATCTTATGCACATTCCCCCTCGCGTCCCGCCGTTCCAGCGGCGTAACAACCGTATACCCCTCCTCGCCATCCAAAATCCGCGGCCCAATCAACATTTCCTGATCATGCCTCAACACGCCCCTCGCATAAACCCTGCGATAATCAAAATCCTGAATCGCAGCCGGATCAATGCGCAGCGGGAGTTCCAAGGGCGGGAACGTCAATCTATCTTCGAAGCGCGCGACTAATTCTGTTTTCCAGCCTAGACGCTGCACTTGCCAGCAGCCTAGTATGAAGGCTGTGACGGGGATTATGGCGAGGATTATGAGGCCTGGGCCGTGTTGTTTGCCTACTCGCGCCATTTTTGCGGGCCGGTCGAGGATCGAGACAAAGTTTGGGTCGAGGCCGGGGCCGCCGCCTACGCTGCGATTTTGTGGGCGGAGGAAGAGGATACGTGTGCGCAGACATTGAGGACGTGTGGGTGAAGAACGGGCGAGGCTTGTGCGGAGGAATGACGACGCGGGTTGTGAGTAGTATCGCCGGAAAAGGCTCATGAAAGGATTTGGTTTCGACATGGCGGGCGATTTGGGTATTTGTGTTTGGTGTGTGTGGATGGGGAGCAACACAACGGAAGGTCCAGACGGTTGCGTCTGAGAAAGTTGGGAATGGTTCAGTGATGTCGGATATCCGAGCTTCGGGTTACCTTGCTAGACCTCGATGCGGTATAGTCCCCGCATCTTAGCACTAGATGCCCTGGGGGTGTTCTCCAGCTTCAATCGAATTACTACTCTTACATCACTACTTCACCACCTCTACATCTGCGGAACTACAAACTCATGGCGGATATACAAGAACTACCGATGGATCGAGCGGAAGTTGCTGCAAGGCGGGATAAAGATGGTTTGCTTGATCTTTTGGATGAGAGGCTTGAACACTATCTGCACACGCTACATGAGTATCAGGAGGTTATGCAGCAGCTTTCCAAGGAGCTGTCCTCAGTAAGTGTTGCTTGCCTCTTGTTTGCAAAGAATTTCGTGTTGATAGGATAAAGGGATATATGTCTCTAGCTCAAGCAAACTTTCATAACTCGTCTTCTGCGATCCGGTATGGACGGGACTGCTATGACGAACGTATGCAGGCTTTACGGAAGGTGTGAGTACTATACTTTTTCTTTAAGAATCTTCGTGTCCAACGGCTTCGTTCTCTTTATGCCCAAGTCCCCCCTACCTTGTGTACTATATTGACACGGTCCAGCCACATCTCCGAAAACGGATGCGCCAGAAGTGATCGACCTCACTTTTCCATCTACTCACCATCCATTACTACCCAGTATGCCGATGTCAACAATCCCACAAACCCGGCAGATCAGGCAAACCCAGCTGAAGGACCAGACCTCCCAACCCCCGGAGAAGGTGACGCAAACCCCACTCCAGACACAGGCCATCAATCCTCTCAAGAGGCAGAGAAAGCAAAAAAAGAGACCAAGTCTACAGAAAAGCCCGCAGATCCACTCAGATGGTTTGGTATTCTTGTCCCACCCGCTCTACGAACCGCACAGTCGACATTTGTAAGTGCAGTTGAGGGCCCGATACCGCAACTAGCTACTATAGTGAGGGACCTGCGGTCGCAGGAGATCGAGATAGGAAGAGTGAGGAAGCAGATTAAGAAATTCTAGGGGCTACTTTGGCGCTTGTAATCTGACTATTCTACGGGTGCTGAAGAGGAAAGTTAGTGTTAACATGAGAAAATATATAATGCTAATCTCTCCATCGTACACATTCGAACCATCAAGATATGAATAAAGATACATTAATTCTAAAGATATATGGGCGTTGTTTCTATGTTGTGCATTGTGTAGTACTGCTTGCTTGCATCATCGAATCGCTACTAATGAAAGACATTAGGAGGATTAAGTGTTTTTTCGTTATGGAGTACACACTTTGCAATTACCCTAATCGTACCGAAGACGGCTCGTGAAATAATCCCGACATGTTCTTCCTATCAGTACTACAGCCTCGCGTAGAGTGTCATGTAGGTATCGGTCCCACTGCTAGATAGTTTCCAGACAATTCATTTACACATTTGTCGCAGACGCAGTCGAACACGCTTTGGCGACAATTACGACTTACAAGTATCAGTTACGGATGTATGAGTGTCTTCGGTATTGCCATGGAAAACATGATAACCTCGGAAGCATTCTACTTACCAATGATTCGCTACAAGCTCGTTTTTGGAAGCCGTCCTCCATGGTCAGCCTTATAGATGAACATCTTTCTAGTCTACCAATAATAGGTCATCAGTTAGTTGCCATTCTACAGATCCGGCTTTGATCTTGCCATCGGTGAACCAGCCTCGTGCGACGAGCTCAGCCTGCCAGTTAAACCACCTCTGATCTGCAAGCTGGCAGCCTTAAACCTGATGCGGTGCAGATACCAATATAAGTGAGCCACGTATACTCGCCTGATGTAAGCGGGGTATCTGAAGTGTGTTATTATCTTCCCGTTCAACTTCCACATGTTCCGCCGTATAGTCCACACACTGCACCGTCACACAAACACTTCACACATTCTCATAACACAGCCTTTATCATCCGCATAATACCAATAATCACGCAGATTTATATCAACATGCCCGGCTCTTGTAATTCATTCAACTGTCCATACGACGCATGTGCAGGAGCCCGTTTCTGCAACACTCGTACGGCGCCCATCTTCCTCTTCCATCCACCCCCTACTATTTGAAAAACTATGTTTAACGTTTTGGTATCTTATAGACAAATGCAACGTCTGCGACGACGGAGTCCGTGATGTAGGTCCTTACTGCCACAGTCGTTCGTCTCTCCCCAAAACATGCTACCCGATACTTCTGATACATGACTAGATGCTTGCTCCAACGCGTCATGCACTGAACAAGGTGACGGGCGGTACTGCGATACTCGTAAGTTCTAGAGCACACACACACACACACACACACACACACACACACACACACACACACACACACACACACACAATCTCTCTATATTCCTCTTCAGGGCGGCATATGCAAGCTATTGATTTGGCTAGTGTTAGGACTGCCAGTATGATTATCGAAAGTGCTAACAACGTCATAGACAGGTGTGGTGGGGGGTGTTACAACGAGAAGGCGGAGGGATATGATACTTGTTCTGACCATTGTAAGAGAGCGGAAACAAGCTGCATGCGATGACCTTTTTTTGTTTCGCAAACTAACAACATATACTAGATATCAAGCCAAAACGCCACTGGTGGGATTGATAGCATCATGGAGACTTGATTTGCCATTGCGCGAGGCGATAGTTTTTCAAGACCGGGGACTTTTGTGGGCGAACAAGTATCTTGGGTGATGGTGGGCCGCAGCCGGTCTTTTTTTGAACCATCTTTCATGAACATGAGATCAGTAGCTATGCCCTCTGTTCAGAATGCGGACACACAATCATATTCACATCGTGCCTATTCCAGAAACGCCGCCCAATGCAACATTTAACCTTCCTTGTTCCTCAATCCGCCCTTACCCTTTCAACCTCTCAAACATCCTTCATGAGCTCCTCCAACTCATCATCATCGTCCCAGTTCCCTCCCCTCCTATTTACAACAATCTTCTGCTCATCCTTCTCCTGCTGTTCTGCCACCGCTCCCAGTATCTCCTTCAGCTGCTCTTCGGTAACCTTCTGTCGTAATTGGCCTGTTCGCGCAAGCATTATGAGTCTGTTTTCGATATCGGTTGCACGCGATTCTTTGACGAGGCGGATACGTCCTAGGCGGTCGGCTGCTTCGGGAAGGAGAATTTGTGAGAGAATGGAGGAGCGTTGGTCGGCTGGTATGGAGGGTCAGTGGTTGGCAGCTGGTGGGGGTTTGGAGGAATAGGTAGAAGAGGGAACATGTAGTCAGGGGATGGATGGATGGGTGGGCACAAGATCTAGAAACATACCCTCTTGTTGCCTGTAGTATTGTCTTAGTAAACAGACTTCATCTTCTTGTATTGGTATATTTACTTTCGCGAATCTTGCTCTGAGCCCTCGCCGCCTTGTCCTCCGCCGCCCCCGCCTTGCTGTTGTAGCTGCTGCAGGCGCGCGCGTCTTATTTGCTCGAGATCTTCGTCGGACATGTTGTTGTTATTTGGAGATTAGAAAGTCTGTACGCGAGAGTTCGTTATGGTGCCTAGGTATGCGGCGCAAGTACTGGTCGAGCAAAAGTGTGTTTATGCGGGGAAGTTCGGGGGTCCGAAGTTCTGCTGCAAGCGCACGGATCATCTCCATCTTCCTCTCCATCGCCCACCAGTGTGACGCAACCATCACTATATTGTCGTGTCTCTTCGCATGCGTCAAAGACCGCGTAGGGCTACTCTGTCGTCAAAAGCGGCAACTGTTACCTTACAAGAACGTCGTTGCGAAGAAGCTTGTACTTTCTGAGTTGGGGCATAGCTTTGGAGCTTCCTAAAGGTATTTGCTACACCCTACGTTATGCTAATCGTGATATATAGCATTGTAATTACCTTTAGAGGGAGTGCTGCCGCCAGCTGTTACAAATTAGAAGAACGAGCTTCCTCGTAGGGATTCATTCTGTAAACATGGGCGACTCTATCGTTGCTTATGAGCAGCTTAAGCCAGTCATACCTAGCTATGCATCGATTATCGAAGCACTGTTTTGCATAAGAATTGAGAACCTGGTCGACAGCTTTCTCAGGAGCCCTAACCAGACAGCTCATAAAGGGTTCAAAGCGCATCAAGGACCTCCAACGGCTTTCCAGGAACCCACAACCTGCCTTTACATCACCCGCACCTTGATTGCACAGAAGTCTCTGATACGCCTGCGCAAATCAAAGACAGCATCCTCCTGGCTGTCAAAGCATTGCTAACCAATGAAGCCGTCAACAGTCATCTCAATATTCATCTACGCGACTTGTCTACCTGGGTTCCATTAATGTGAGACGATTGACCAAGATAAGGCAGCCTTGGAAGGTGCGGTTGAACTCCAACCACGCGTAGTTTTCTAAACGTCACTCCGCAGCCGTTCTTGACCGTCACTACCACTTCCTCACCTACTCTGACTCGTCACACGTTCCCCCGCGCTTTGCAATGGGGTACGCTTTAAAGGCTGTCCGTTCCGTTAAAAAGGCTTTCTATATCGGTGTTGCTTCAGCTGCAAACGCGCTCGAAACACGCACCACTAGGGAATCATTACATAGCGTAGGGCGCGCCTCAGCTCCCACAATATATCCAGAGGGCACTGTTAAACTGCATGAGTTATGCAAAACCTGCACGTTATTCACCCAACGTTCAGTAGCGCTGAGATGGCTTGATGATTCTTACCCACATTCGGACTGGCCCCCATGAGAGCGTTACAGACTCTGTACAGTAGCTCATTTGCGACGATTCAACGGACGCTGTCATTTCTGCACAGTCCTCCACTATTTTGTTTCATGTATGAAATCACTTGGAAGGGTTGGAAACGTTGACAAGAGTTGGCTGTATCTCGGGCTGCTGATGACGAAGCAATTGCGCTCAGAACAAGACCTGAAAGGATGCTCGCAATCGATAATGACAGAGTGAAGCTTATTTGCAACTGGTCTGAATCAAACGATTACAAATACCTTGCGTTAAGCCACATGTGGGGTATCGATCGCAAACAGCAGCTGCGACTAGTTTTGTCCCGCCTTGATGAGTTCCAGGAAGGGATATCCTGGACGGAACTCCCGTTCATCTTCAAAGAGGCGATCAGCATAGCTCGGCAGGTTGGCTATAATCATATCTGGATCGACTCGTAAGTTTTGTATAAGAACACTTTACTTTTTAACATCTGTGCTGACCACTTGACCGCATGGCTTAGTCTTTGTATCATACAAGACTCAGCAAGTGACTGGGCAAACGAAGCTGGTAAGATCGCTCACGTTTACGGACATGCGGACTGCACTATTGCTTATCTTCTGCCCCCACAAGATGTGCTCACCAAACCACGACAAGACCCAAAGATCTGGTCTCCTTGCATCTTTCGTCGTCCCAATCTTGCCTTGCGAGGTGTGTATATCCGTCCTAATATAGACGAAGAAATGCCTTGGAGCGACGTTTGGGATCAGAGAGATCTGGATATCGATTGGCTCTCACCCAGGAACTGGCCACTATTTACGCGAGCCTGGGCATGCCAGGAGTATCTCCTTAGCCCTCGCATAGTGTTTGCAGGCCACCGAAATCTTATGTGGGAGTGCTCGGAATTACTTTGTGATGAGCTTCTGGGTCTGATTAAAAGGTTTCCTAGAGCCACAGCCTCAAAAACACATTTCTCTGCTGTCAGATCAGTCACGCTCCCAGCAACGACTATGGCTACGCAACTAGGGTTCATGGAAGATTGGGAGAGGCTTATCTATCATTATCGCGCACGCGTATTGACGCATCCTAGAGACCGTATCATGGCTTTCGCCGGGATTGCACAAGCTGCTCACAATAGCAATCGAATGACCTATATGGCGGGATCTTGGGCTCAGATATTTCCATTTTCTTTCACCTGGAGTGTGGATTTTGCACGGCGCGCAAGCACGACAAGAAAGGCGGAAGCAGTCACCGAAGCGGTACCTTCTTGGTCATAGTTCTCGGTTTCGATATTCTCGCATGACGTATTTGGCTTTTCCGTCAACGATCATATACGAAGAATGCTAGGTTGTTCGGGTAAAACCAAGATTGGACCGATGTATCAAGCCTCTCTGCTTTCCTCGGAAGACAGGTCGCAACAAGTTTATGCCGATCTCGGATCAACCAGAGCTTTCCACGATTTCACAGGTATGGCCCTAAATCTTGTCATGAAGACATTCACTGGCTTCCTGTGGTACTCCAAGGAACCCGATTTTCGGAACGAAACTATCACAAGACAATTTGATAGGCTCGTGGGGAAGCAGTATGGTTTATTCGAGTATTACCTCGACCGACCTGATAGGGTGCACACTTACTCTGACAAGATGACTCTAGGGCTTCTCGTCGAACTCAAACTTAGCACGTGGCATGAGTCGTCACGGAGTCGAAGTTTTGGGGAGCCCCTCATGGTAGGGTTGTTAATGCAACCAGAGTCCACCGGCGAAGCTTACAAGCGCATTGGTCTATGGATGCTGAAACTAACACGATGTCCATCAGAGTGGAAGACCAACGTATTCAAGTCGGTCTCGATCTTCGATCAACTTCAAGGCGTTCGTTCAGGGCACATCAGGCTGGTCTGATGAGGAAGGCAGCTTCACGCGTTCTAAACCCAGATACTATGAAACATGCGCTGCTCGGGAATTACATGATTGTTAATGTAAATTTGCTTTATAATATCGCTTGTCGTGCTACCGGAGATTGCAGCTTTCTCATATACGACTTTTACACATGACTGTCCACTTTCACGCTTACGCTCGCCTCTAGCCAGCCGCGAATTTACTAGTACTCCTCAACTTCTCCCCGAACTTCCACAGCATAAACGGTGCCGGGACACCCAACGCTAATGCAATAAACCCTAGCACGCTGTTGCCCCATCCAAAATCCAACTTACTATACATAGCCGGAGCAAACAACGGGAACCCAAATCCGGCCAGCGACCTAAGCACAGTCGCGGCCGCAATAGCACTCGCCGCATACCTTGTATAACTATCAACAAGATAAGTCTGAATACACTGAAATCCCACAATAACGCCCGCACAAAAGATCGCCGCGCCAATATTCGGCATGATCCAATGTACCTGAGCCTGTGCACTCCAGCCATACCAGAAGAGGCCGATGGGAACAAGGAGGGACGCTGGGATCATAATCGGGACACGGAATTCTGGTTTACCAATGCCATTGTTACGCTTCTTTAGGCGGCGGTAGAGAGCGTCGTTGAGGGGTGCGGTGATCTGGGTGCCGAGGAAGAAACCGATACCCATGGAGACGAAGTTTAGCGAACCGACGCCTGTGGACATTCCGTAGCGCGTGACCCATAAGCTAGGGAATGTGGAGAGCATGAGATACATGAGCCCATAGAGGTAAGCCATGTAGCATGCCAGGACTTGGACGATGGGTTGGGTACCCAGGAGCTTGAACGGCCTCTTCATGGCGATTTTGATGGTCGTTGCAAGTGTGCGGTCGGGGCTATCGAACTCGGTATGTAGTTGTTCGTTGCCAGTCTCTTTGCGTAGCTTGTTTCGCTTCCACTCGAGGAGTTTTGGTGCGTATGTTTCTTGGAGGAAGAAGAAGCCGAAGCATTGTACCATTGCGGTGAAGATGGTGGTGGCGTAAAAACACCATCTCCAAGTCGTGTTCTGAGAGATGAAACCACCGGCGATGGGACCGATTGCAGGCCCCAGCAACGGGGCTAGAGAGTAGATGGATATGGCACGGCCACGCTGCTCAGGAAGGAAACAATCGCTAAGGACGCCCTGGGGGAAAGTCAGATTTCTGTTCTCACGATGATCGTCGACGGAGTACTTACACCACCGATAGCCAATGGTGCAGATCCACCCAAACCACTAAAGAACCGGAATGCCATAAGTTGACCGGATGTTTGAGCAAATCCACATCCTAAATTCCAGGCCAAGTAGAACAGGTTGGACAGCTGTAGGATGACGACACGACCGTAGATCTCAGATAGTGGGCCTAAAAACAATGGTCCAATCGCATATGCTAGGACGAAGATGGACAAGGTGAGTTGGGCTTCGACTTCATTCGTGATACCAAATTCAGCACTTATGCTACTCAGAGCCGGTGATATCATGGAAGAAGATATTGGTGAGACAAGGGTAAAGGCGGAAACAATAAAGGTCGCTGCCCATTTCCGTTTCATAGACCCTGCGAACTGTTAGACTATGATCTACCTACAACTAGTAAATAGGGCTGGCTTACAGTTCTTCGGATTATGTGGGTCATCTTCTGAATCCCATGTAACCTTGTGGATATTAGCTGCTGACTTACTAGCCAATAGTTGACAGGTGAACATACCAGATTCGGATCTTTGACGGACCGCGTAGACTTCTTCTTTTCCAATGGTGGTGGTGCTTCAACATCATGCTCATATGGAACACCCCCTCGTATCTCTTCGTACGTCGTCTCTTCCTCGTGAGCGGCATCGTCTTTCGCTTCTTTCTCGTCTACGTCATCGCCGCTGTCGTCATCGCCGCTACTAACTGTGTTTGCGTCTCTCCTTTCAGTCTCGGTCTTGTGCAATGAACTGGCGTCAGAATCAACGTGAATTCCTTCGCCGTCTTCATGGTGATACACAGAATGGTCATCCGGAAATTGACTGGACAGGATGCGATGTAGTGGTGCGTTGTCGGATCGCCGTGGCCGGGATCTTGATCGACTTCTAGATGATCTTTGAAGTCGCGGTTGCCTGGAGCTCTCCATGTCTATGTGACACTGGAAATCGACCTCCACGAAGGCTAGAGCTGGTATCGTGTTCCGTGTAGCAAATTAAGATTAGTAATATGGGAGTTCGACACCCGAGTATAGTCCCGTAGTAGTTCCGCGTCTCTCAAGTACAAAGAAGGATCAAAGTGAAGGAACTAGTGTGTCTAGGTGCAAAGCCAAGGCCTGGAAGTAGATATAAGAAGGTCATGTATACGGCGAACTTCGCCATTAGAACGGAGACTGCGTGTTCGGATTTAAGCACCCTTAGAACGAATGTCCGTGGGTCGCGTGCCCCACAACGTAGTTCAACATCCTCGGTGCGTCGGTTGACATTATCTCCCGGGCCGAGAGGATAAACAAATTGATGCGATTAATTATGCGGTCTGTTTTAGCTGTGGCGTCGAAGCTTGGTGGTGGTTTGACGGCTGATGAGATGGGATGACGTCAAGTGTTGCTGTTTTCCGGCGCTACTGTCGCGTCGAGTAGAGATATATCCGGTGTCGCGACTCCAGCTCCCAGGCCGAGCTCCAGAAAATCTCGAAATTTGCTTATCTTAATATTTGCTGTGTGTATCAGCAAAGCAAAGCGCTATCCATACAGTCTGAGTAGGAGATTTCGCATTCCTTGAGTGACTGCATCGATAGCATACATTTCATGACTTTTTGTGTACATCTATATGCGACGGAAACATTTAGTTAACGACCACCAAGGGGCGCGGTGTCAACTTCGTGCCGTGGCTGAACAGATTATCAGGGTCGTACTTATGCTTGAGCTCCTCAAGTCGCTTGACATTTGCGCCGAAGATCTCGTTTGCCTCAACATCAGCAGAAGCATAGTTGCCGTACTGAGCCACACCATCATCCTTTAAACGGTCCGCAGCAGTCACTGAGGCCTTCTTGAGGAGGTTCCGTGAGAATGTACGGATCTCCTCGTCGAGTAAGGGCTCAAACCTGTGCTGGCGTTAAAATCGAGCTCTACTAAGCGCTGATCCAACTCACCATTTCATCATCACAGCGACATTGTAGTAATCGCCGCGGTTCGAGAACGCCATCTTGTCGTTGGGAACCTCTATGACCTTCTGGTAAGGAACGGCTTCGAAGAGTATCATGCTCTCGTTCATCCGTTCGTGCGAAGCCACAAAAGCGTTGAACTCTGCATGAAGCTGCACAGCGAAATTTGAGTCTATCGGAAGTTTGAAAGCACCTCCACCGAAAAGCTTACGCCCATCGAACCCGGCCCCCTGGTTAAGAAGGCTATTTAGCTGTGGGTAAGGTATCATGGCGGTCATGTTCGCTATAGGGCCAAGTTCAAATAGGTCAGCAAAGAAGGCTTTTCCTTCTTTTTCAGTGCCATTGTGGAAGATCTGGCAAAGTACAACGGGTGCATTGGCAGGTGGTGGAGCGGAGAAGCCCATGAGCATGGCTTGGTTGCCGTCGTTTGTAGTATGAAACTTGTTCAGGAACTCAACGATCTGCGGTATTTTGTCCGGAAGGAAGACCAATGGTCCTGCAAAGACAGAGTTTTTCTGTGCGTAGCCTTGGAATGTAAATGCCGTTGCTACTCCAAAGTTTTGACCTGCACCTCGCACAGCCCAGTAGAGGTCGGGATTCGAGGTTGCTGATGCGACAACTTGCTCACCAGAAGCGAGGACCATGTCAACAGACAAGAGGTTATCTAGATGACATCAATTATGTAAGTTTCGCCGGTTTATTCACACATGGAGGAAATCATACCAATTGTTAAGCCATACTTTCCAGTGAGATAACCATAGCCTCCCCCTAGTGTCAAACCGCCTACACCGGTATGGTTGACTGTACCTCCAACAGTCGCAAGTCCAAACTTGGCAGCTTCAACATCGACGTCTTCCCAGATAGTTCCTCCTTCGGCTTTGATCGTTTTGGCATCCGCGTCGACAGTCACCTTGCGCATCTTAGAAAGATCGATGACGATGCCATCCTCGATAGATGCGGCTCCGGATGTGCTGTGGCCTCCTCCTGTACGAAGTCAATGTTTGCTCCAGGCGCGTTTCGTACATGTATATTCTTACCACGGACTGTGAACGGGATGCTGTGCTCGCGTATCTGAGCTAGAGTTGCGGAAACGTCATCTGCGGACCGGACTCTGATTACAGCAGCCTTTCCTTGTGTGAGTACATGGCTCTGGGATAAATATGATCTGCCAGATAGACGAAATCGGGCAAACCCACAGCTCGTTTGATGCAGTGCTCACTCCACCTTTCGATGCTCTTTTCATACTCTTCGCCGTCACCCGGAAGTAGGACTTCAGCAGTCGTATCCTTTAGTAGCTCTTTGAGCGAAGGATAGTCAAAATTTCCAGATGCTGAGATCATGTCGGTGTTCTGGAACGGTAGTTGAATGGAGAATGAATGGGGATGATTTCGGTAGATGCAGGTCTATTTATCAGGGGATCGACCCGGCGTGACGTGTCTATGGGAAGAGTCCGCGGTATCGGGGGAGGCACTTATTGGTAAGTTTTTGATCGAGTCGTGTGCAAATTCTGGGAATATATTGGGCTGGCACAGGCTGAGTAAACATAAGGCTGTTGAGCGCGAGGCGCATGATGGTAGCGCATGGTGGGGTACAAGTTATAGGTGGGTCGACCGAGGTCGCATCCAACGGATCGGAAGCATGACAGATGCAAAGTCTCCTCGTGGATATTGATAAGATCACCGGAGGTCGGTAGGCACAGTGTCTGCATTTCCAAGACATAGGCCCATGACAAATGAAACTTAATCTAGCAATTCGGCTGTGTGCTTACCGAAGGCTTTCTGGGGCCTGTACTAACACCAAAGTGTGTAGATAAACAAGCTTGCCCAAAGAGGTGTCGGCATGCGTATGGATTGACTCCCATGGTTTGGCATCGATGTCGAGCGATGTGGGGTATAGCATCAGCTGGCATATGATTGGGCGGAAGTAGCGAGGGCAGGGCTTAGCGTGGACCCTGGAAGTGAAGATGCGGCGAACTTTCTCTCCTCCGACGTGAGTGCATTATTCGACAATTCCCAAAGTCGCCGCTCGACCATGCTAAAGACGAGAGGGTTACAGTCGGTTTGTGCATCATGCCGACTGAACATCGCAATTTCACGAGCGCGTAGCGCAAGATTACCAGCCCAGACACGATCCGCGCCGCAACAACTTCCCTCGTTCGCCTCCAAGTATACAACGCCACGGAGAGCATTTTCCACGACGCTTGGAAGGAGGCAATTAGGGCAAGATCATGCGCTGAATGCAGAAGACGTACCTCCTTCTGCAACCGAGGCGGTGAACTACGAAGTCAACGCGCGGAGAGCGAGGCAACAATTCGGCGACACATTACCGCACGACCACCTGAGCGAAGAAGAATACACTATATACAAGCGATTGTACGGCCCGGCGATCTTCGTAGATCCTGACGCAAATGTAGAAGAATCTGGCGATATAGCTGAGGAGGAGATAATCGAGGAAGAACGGCCCGATGGCTCTATTGTCTTACTGAGGAAAGGAAAAGATGGCGAGCTTGAAGAGGTTGAACTCGTCGAGGAGCTCGATGCTGAGGAAGACGTAGCTGCTGAAGATTCTGAGCTGGACAAAGAGACCATGACACCAGAAGAATGGGAAGCGCGCAGAGAGGACGAAGCACAAGCATACCACGATGAAATCTACGAGCAAAGTCGGCTGCAACAAGAGGAAGCAGAGGCTTGGGAGGACGTGGAAGAAGAGCAAGAGGAAGACAGCTTCATGCGCGCGCATCCTTTGACCATTGCCGGCCGCTTCAAGCCATCGCCTTCGACCGTCTTCCTGCCTAAAGAAACTCTCGTCGATCCGACAGCATTGCTCCTAACACGCGCGAATCACAAACACCTCGCCGAATCCGCGAATCGCATCTTTGGTGGTCGCGGTCTGCCATACTCCGCCAGCACAACCCCCGCACGTTTGGGCAATGAACAAAAGCCGATTCCACTGGACCCATCGCAGTCGGAGATGGGTAACATCGAAGCTGATGTTTACATGGCTTCCGTACAGCCAGGCACATACGCAAGCGTCATGAGCGCCATGGTCGAAGTTCGTCGACGATTGGGAACAGGATGGCTCGAACATATGCTGCAAAACAAAAAAGGTGGCACTATACTAGACGCTGGCTCTGGTGGCGTTGGTGTGCTTGCCTGGCACGAGATGTTAGAGGCGGAATGGCAACGCATGCATGAAGAATCAGGAAACACGTCGCATGGTGCTACCCCGTTGGGAAAGGCAACTGTTTTGACTGCATCTGACACGCTCCGCCATCGCGCAAGCAAACTGCTGGACAACACAACGTTCATTCCGCGACTACCAGAGACCGTAACAGCAGCCGACGAGGGTAACACGCAACAACCACGCAAGTTCTATGATGTCATCATCGCACCGCATACGCTGTGGTCTATCAGACAAGATTATCTGCGCAGAGAACAAGTTGAGAAATACTGGTCCCTGCTGAATCCCAAGGGTGGTGTTCTTATTCTTATTGAGAAGGGCCTCCCAAGAGGATTCGAAGTTGTAGCCGCTGCCCGTTCGTACCTTCTGAACAAGCACATCTCCTCTCCTGGCTCGGAGACTATCGAGGCGTTGCTCGAGTCTCAGGTCTCGAAACCGGACGGAGACACCAGATTCACTGAGAAGGAAACGGGAATGATCGTTGCACCATGCACCAACCACAGCACATGCCCCATGTACCAGTCTACCGGTGTCAGTCAGGGAAGGAAGGACTTTTGTTTCTTCAGCCAACGCTATATCCGCCCTCCATACCTTCAACGCATCTTGAACGCAAAGGACAAGAATCACGAGGACGTGCAGTTCAGCTACCTGGCCGTCCAGCGTGGACGCGATCAGCGCCTCCCCCAACACGACATCCTTGGCAAAGGGTTCGTGCAAGGTGAAGCCTCCACATCTGCAGCATTTGAAGGACACGAATGGCGCGCATCGTCGTCGAACCCAGAAACCGAAGAGCCTGTAATGACCTCAACCGCCGATGTGAATCCACTCACACTCCCACGTTTGGTTCTCCCCGCGCTGAAGCGAAGAGGTCATATCATCTTAGATGTCTGCACACCAGCCGGTACGCTTGAACGCTGGACCGTCCCCCGCTCTTTCAGCAAGCAAGCCTACCGCGACGCGCGAAAAGTCCGTTGGGGTGACCTCTGGGCTCTCGGCGCAAAAACACGCATACCACGTAACGTACGTCTAGGCCGACCGACTGACGAATTCGACAAGAAGGGCAGGAAAGTCAAGAAGGCGAAGCAAGTCACGATCGAAATCGGTGTTGGCGAGAAAGACGGAAGGACTGTGGAGGAAGGTCCCGCGAAGGTCCTCGGCACAGGTGGAAGAATGTTGGTTGGTGATCGCGATGGACGGTATACTGCGGATCGGAAGATTCGGGGTAGCAAGGGAAGAAAGGGAAGGAAAAAGAGGGTTGATCATGATGGTTATGACTTGGACGACATGTAAACGGTTTTGTATGACTATGAGTGGTATATTGTACGATATAGTCGGCACCCCAACTCTAGCTGGGTCAACATTGGAATTGAGTACCTTCCGTCTCGCCTATTGGGTAAGACATAAGTTCACGCAAGAGAAAATGAACCGAACCTCAGTTGAACCAACAACTTAAAAGGCTCAAATTACCATACAGGCTGTCTAAAACTTGACATATCCCTTATCCTTGACAAACGTAGCCAACCATGGTACGTCGTTCGATTCCCGCTGCACCAGCTTTGCATAGAACTCTCCATGCGCAGGCCCATCAACACCATTCCCCATGGGTGCACCATCAGGCTGTCGTTGATCCGCGTAGAAGAAGCTAGAACGACCAGCATCAGCCTCTCCAGTCCACTCAATTCAATTCAAGTCAAAGAAAAAAAGAAAAGAAGAAAAGGTTGCCCTAGGAAACTCACCGATACCCTCGTTCCCTGTACGTAGCATCCGCCAACCCAACCCAATGCGCACTCGCACTCTTTCCCACGCCCAGCGTCAGAAACAATGGAACAGGCATGACAATCTGGTTCAGCGCATTCCCCGTGTAGATGAATGTCTTGTTACCCCCTTCTTCCTTGCCCTGCATACCTTCCCAGGCTTTGACTGCTTCCATGGCCGCCACGTACGGACTCACGGTGTTGACATTGAGGTCTTTTGTAAATTGATCTGCGGGCACAGATAATACGCTTCCCTCGATAGGCGGGGGTGTAAGCGTAGCGGCGTTCCAGATCACGACGCTGGGGGGAGTACCGAATTCTTGGGCCACGGCGGCGAAGAGGGTGGGGATAGAGGACGGGGTTGCGAAGTCCGCGGTGAGAGAGAGGATACCCGTAGAGGGGGAGAGGTTGTTGGTGCCGGAGCGGGAGGCGGTTGCGATACGGTAGTTTAGGGCGGTAAGCGAGGAGGTTATGGCGGTGCCTACGTTGGGGCCGGAACCGAGGATTAGGGCGACGCGTTTGGTGGACATAATTTTGCTATGATTGAGCGATGGGACAGATGGATGGACGAGGATGAGTAGTTATTTTCGATCGAGGTAACGTAGGTAACGATGAGAGACGGGCGTAGGTGCACAACAGTTTGCTCGAGGTCGATGGTATAGAAGATGTTTGTTCCTTTCTGCTGGTACTTATATCCAGAGAGAAACACCCAGCTACAGGCATGTCCGTCCGTCTTGCCCGTGATTCCTTGTTCCATCATCTTTGTAATCTTTTATGCTACATACCTGTATGTCAGCAAGATAACTCCGGCTTATCCAGTCCTACATCCATGCCCTTTTGCCAATCGTGGAGCAGATACGACCTGCGTCATAAGCTAGGACGACAAATCCGGAAAGAGCATTGGAGGGCACGTGCAAGAGAAGTAACGAAACAGGCGCGAAGGGTGCCGTGTGAGAGTTGTGTAAGCCATGCACGGTTACCAATCAACATCGCTTGGTGAAGTCGGGATGTTTTAGGGCCGCAAGATTTGGGCCGCTGTCGTTCAGCGCAGAATACTCCCTCTATGAAAATACGTCGTCTGCCTACTAGCGTAATAGTGAAGCACAAAGTGTAGTGTTGTAGGGCTAGAGATCAGGCGTAATGTCTAGATAGTGACTAGTGTGCATTCGTCTATGACGATGCTGTTAACATTTGGAAAGCTTGGAAGGAAGCTTGTATAGTTCCCCCATCCTTGATTACGTTGGAAACTGCTGCGGAATTATACCGCGCAATATGCTTTAGTATACAATTGAGCAAGGGATATTTAGTCGAGAACATGGATATGTAAGATTTGCATATGAATATGTTGAGTGTTGATATAGGCTATTATATACATCTGACGCTCTTCCTCCGACTACGAGTTCCAACCCAATACAATCCTTCTTGCTATACTCCATACAAAGTAAAGTGGGTATATCCTCCTTCCTGGCTTGCGGCACCAGTACAAACGCTGAAACAAAAAATAGTAGTAGTAGCAGTAGTAACGCCCGCAAGCCTTGAAATGCGCTCAAATGACGCCATATAATGCAGTAGAACATAGGAAAATATGTCAAGGAGATGTGTGGAGGGTGTTCAGATCATCAAGCCAACACCAAGTGTAACGGCGTTCAAGCCTGTCTCGCGGCTATCCTCGCTCGGTCGACGCTTTCCCATGGTCTCCAGTTGGCGTGCCGCATCCATTTTTGTTTGCGACATGCCAGACGGCGATGGTGGACCTGATGGGCCTGTGGCATCACTGTTCGACTTTGAGCGAACAGGGCCCAAGTCCTCGCCGAATGAGATGGAGGTGATGGAATTATCGCTAACACCACGAACAGGCGAGCTGGGTCTCTCGGGCGAGACAGTTGTGGTAATAGTCTTACCCGCAGTGACTGTTGGCGAGCTGTGATTCGTTGTGATGTTGGTAGGGCGTTTAGACCTCGCGAAGCCATGTACATCGTAGCGAGGTGGGTGCGGGGTATAGTCGACGAGCATATGAGCCTTGACGCTAATGCGGAAGCGTTGGCCTTTGCCAAAAACTACGTCGCTTACGCGTGGAGAAGAAGCAAGCAACACTGGAGCACAACGGCGGCGATACCGCAGGGTCTGCGCAGCTGAAGGTCGTGGCGCACACGCTGACTTGGGATCAAACGAGGAGCCACTCTCATGACGCTCATCATCGCCTTGCTCGTATTCGTGTGAAGAAATGCGTGCTAGAGAATCCCTCGCATAGCGTGTCGGAAAGCGAACATCCTCTGGGTCGAAATCGTCGAGTTCTAGATCTGCCGTAGGAGCTGTGTGGCTGATACCTGGTTCCCGGGTCCCGGCCAGATGTGGGTAAAGTTGGCGGATAATCTGCTCCTGTTGTGCAATGATGCGTCGACCGGCTTCCAGACTCGTCAGGCTCTCGAGGTTGTCGCCAAATTGCACATTTTCCAAAATGCGTTGTCGTCTGCCCCTACGAGGAAGACTTCGGTAGCGGGGCTCGCTGCGATCTTCTAGAGGTGCGCTGATGTCGATGGCGGCGCAAAACGATTCTACCCAGTCAAGCATGCATTCCTCAGTCGATGGACAAAACAGGAATTGCTCAAACTCCAGACGCAGCCGGATGGCATGTTCCCGTACAGGCTCGAAAAGATGTGGATCCGTCTCGTATAGTTTGGGCCGAGCAACAGCGGGAACCAAGTGCGCGAAGGGTGACTTGGGTACCAACGACGTCTTTTTGAAATCGGATGCCACGCCAACTTCAGCGTGCTGTAAAGAATAAGTTCGTAATAATCGTCCTGGGGATGGCTCCTTGTTCTTGCTGAGGAGACCTGGGTACTTTATGCGGTGTATGCTCAATTGCGTCCCTCGAAGTATGGCGTAGACATCGTGCCACTCGCGATGTCCCGAGACTTGGAATGGCGATGAAAGCTCTTGCTTTATCCCAACAACTCCTTCAATCTCGACTGTGCACGTGTATGGCGGTGGTAATTGGGTGTTGCGAACTGCCTCCTTCTCCGTCCTTGTCCTCTCATCCAGGATGTAGCGGGTCTGAGGGTCGATGGCTCGAGCGTACGAAGGCGGTGACCCGACCGGGAGCTGCGCATGAGTATGGTAGGTGTTGTGGTATCCATATGTCGACGTGGCTGGCGATGGGTTCATCGAGCGAGGTCGTGATGTTCGTCTTTGAGCCATGGTTTCAGTGGTAGACTCCATTGTTGAAGGTTGTTGGTTTGAGGATGAATTGCTGCAGCCTCCTGCCGGGAACTTTTCACGAGGCGGGTGGAGGGTTTTAGGGCTGATGCTTGATTGTCTGCAGGCTGCAGGGTTATCGATGTCGTATTTGGAAGCGGCGGCGTGCGATGGGAAAGCAACTCATGGACCTATCGAGATCGAGAAGGCGCCATTGACGGGTGGCTTGCGGTAGCGGTTTGACGACGGAAACCCCGTAGTCGATGCGAGGCAGTGATCTGCTCTCGCCTGAAAAAGCAAGTCGAAGAAACGAACAAAGCTTGATGTCGCTGTAGAGATGACGCCAAAACAGCAGAGGACGCGAGAGAAATGGTGGCAGGCGCGTTGGGTATATCTGGAAACTGCGACAGGGGTGCTCCTGCTGTAAAATGAAATGCGGATGGGGGCGTCGTATGTCACCGAGGAAGGTGCGACTGGAGTCTGACGGTGAGAATGATAGTGCAGGAGTGTGCGAATGGAGGCTGACGGAGTAGATGACTGCACGGCGAGGCAATCTCTAGCGGGCATCCGCGGCGCGGTCGCATGATAGAGTTAAGCAGCATCACTTGTTGCTATCAGCTGCCCTGCAGTTGTTGGTGCCATGCAAGGATATCCCCTCACAGCCCGAACACGTTCCAGATCCCACTAACACGCCCTAGGCGAGACCCCCCTGCCCCTCTGGGCCTAGTTGACTCCTGCACCTCTGCAAGCGATCCGTCGTCTGCATGCCACTGTGCCGCTCTCCACTGAGTCCACTCCACCTTGCGTGCTTTTTTGCTTCAGCTGAGTATCTCGCGCACCTCTCACGGAGCCTAGAATCGCAACACCACCACGTTTCTGCTTCTTCTGCATCAGGTTGACCGATTGGTCTCCACCAGCATGACACGCAGCTTTCCCTTGCACCCCATGCAGGGCTTCCTCCGCTGAGTCAGACATGGCGCTAGGTCGATTTCTATTTGGATGCAGACATGACGGGCTGTGAGGTGCGGCGTCCAGCACTGAGCCTTATGGAACTTGGTTGTCCTAGGGGTCCAGAAGGACTAGTTCAACATGCACAGTCATAACATGTGTTCACGCGTGCGTGGGACCGTGGAACTTCTCCCGTCTCGGTGATCAGCTAACTGCAATCCCACAGCTCGGGTTCGCGGTACCCTGGCGCAGGCGGCACGCGTTCGGCGCTTATCTTTGACTTTTGTACCGCGGATAGGCTCGCCTTGTGGCCTATACTGACCGACACGCTCAGCACACCCTCGTTTCCAGCTCTAGGTTTCATCAACCGTCTCTCCACGCTGATTGTCGTCCTTTCTTCTTCACCAGTTTGTTTTGAAAACACTGTCTCCACGTTTTTCACGTCATCTTTCCATCGTCTCCACGTCACCTATGAGGCATTCTTGCTATCGCAGCGCCAAACCATATTTCAATAAGTGCTCCCATGGTACTGTCAGTTTTAGGTGAGGAACCAACGACTATCGAAATGTAAAAATATCCTCAAGGACAACTAGGCCTCGCACATTGAACAAGTCGCAGGTACAAGTACACAAGCGGCATCATTACAGCTACGTCTATTTGCGAAACAGAGCTATCAAAATAACGCGTTTCTACGTCACTTCCTACGACGGTGTCAAGGGTAGTGGGGCCGATTATACATCCAGCCGTAAGATGTTATATCATGGCATCAGCATCATGATCGCTCTCCACCAATACCTACTCGACCGCCATGTTCCGCCTAAGACATTGGCCTAAAGATAGTTGCTGTTCAGGAGCGAGCTCGAGGATATCAGACACGTCAGGTCATCGTAAAGTAGCTGTACGCGGGCGAAGCCGAGTATTGGAGTTCACCTTGATCACCCGCTCGCCGCTGACAAGCTTCGATATCTAGCCCGCCATTGACAGTGACGCCTTCGTATCCTTGATGCTTTTGGATCTGAACATCGTGCATGGTACAAAGTTGCGAGGAAGGAAATTGCTGTGGTTGCAGTGACAACGCTAGAAACTGCAGCCGACAGACAAGGATGGTCGTGGTTGAGCAGAATATGGGGGCCGATCACGTTGTGAAAGCCCACGTCGTAGTGTGTGAGTTGGGCTAGGTCGAAATTGCTATCCCGCACAGCGATACCATGACCTGAATTGGCTAGTATGGATTCGATACCGCGCTGAATGGACCGGGGACTGCGTTTGGCAACGTCCGAGATATCGATCCTGCTAACCCAACGACTGGCAATGCGACTATGATCTCTCTCCGTGTCTGTGATCTAGAATCATCACTTTGGATAAGGATCTACAGACGGCAAAGCCATGGAGTATATGGATTCTGTTTCGTGACTGGAGGGATATGCCCTAATTTTGGACTTTTCTGCAAGTCAAACTCATCACTACAGAGAGAGAGTAACAATTGTACTGGCCGGGTCTAGGTTTGCGACTGTGATGATTATGCTGACTTTCTTTCAAGTTGCTTTAAGCATTGCTCAAGCTGTAGGATCATTTCGTTAACGAGTGGCAAGTGTTTGCAATACGGCGCAGCGACTAAGCAGAGACGTTTTGAGGGGTTTCGCAATGATTCATGCATTGCATCCAAGTCGCTGGAGATGTTTGATAGGTCAATATGCACTGCCCCGCAACTCCAGCCACCACATCCAAACCTTCGTGCAGCCGCGCCACGCCTGCTGCCTGTTCCCTCAAACCCCAGCCTCAGTTGACCTTACTATATCATCACTCACCAAGCTCGTTTGTCTGTCCAGCATTGAAAATATTAATTCGCCTGCATGGTTGTTGTCGCTCAAATAGATTCGAGGGCACCGATTTCTATCCGCTGGCAGAGTTCTCTCTAATGGGACAGGTATACTTGGCTTTAACGCGTCCGGCCCCAACGACCCAAGCTTCTTTGCCTTGGGAAGTAGTGCCGGGTGGCATAAGAATCAAGACTCAACAATGGGTTTGTCCTCCTGGTGGTGAACAGGCTCGACCAGCCTGCTTCGGGGACAGTCAACTTCGGGTACCAGACCGTTCAGAAAGCGACAGACTTTGTTCCGCTTGTATGAGCCTCGGTCATCTAAAGAGTACGCACTGGGATAGCATCAACAACTTCCGTGGGGTCGTTGTGAAACATCACCACTCGCTTAGTGCATTACTCGAGAGTGCACGTGGAGGTTGCCATTTTTGCGGATTGTTGTTGACAGCGTGGGAGGGAAAATGTCGCTTGTATCAAGAGCCCAGGGGTGGATGGATTGGTAAAGCAGATTTTAATTCGGCTTCCTTAGATGGCGACATCAAACTCAGATTTCAAAGGGTAAAAACCACAATCCGCTTGACTGGTGTCAAAGTGGATGAAGTCCGAATCACCATACTATGTGGCGACTTGCTGCCAGGTATGGGTGGACAACTGATCTGCGAACCTATGGACAGTGAGCGTTCTTTATTCCTAAAATGTCTACAGTTTCTCACGATTAATCAATAGAATAGGCAACCTTCCAGCCCTTCCAGAAACATGTCTTCCTTCAGGGAGCGACACTAATACTGGCTCCTCGGCGAGTTTATCCAGAATCAAAGCCTGGCTGGACATCTGCACATCATCGCATCCAGTATGTTCCCAGGCCGATTCTCAGCCTCCACCGCTACCCACGAGAGTGATAGCGGTAGGGCAGAAAGGATCTAGCAGATGCTATCTTGCGTCTGGACAAGAGAAGAATGGTCGCTACGCTACTCTAAGTCATTGCTGGGGAGATCCCAACAATCGACCGTTATCGACAACTGATCGGACTCTTCTTTGTCGACAGCAAGGCATCGAGGATGAAGAATTGCCAAAAACATTTCGGCACGCTGTTCAAGTCTGCAGGGAAATAGGCATAGATTACCTCTAGATCGACTCTTTGTGTATCATTCAAGGGCAAGAATTGCAAGAAGATTGGGCAAAAGAAGCGCCGAGAATGGGACTTGTGTACGGCAACTCGAGATTGACCATTTCCACGGCAGCAGCAGCAAATTCCACTCAAGGATGTTTTAAAGAGCGCCTTGGTCTAATGTTTTGGCCTTGTCCAGTTGTCCTATCCGGACAGGCATGCTATATTTCTCGGTATCCAACGAAAGAAGAAGAACAACATGGCGATCCAGGAGACCTTGAATCCCACTTGTGGAATTCCTTAGCCCGAAGAGCCTGGGTTCTTCAGGAACAGGCCTTGTCTCGCCGCTCTATCATATTCTCGGGAACCCGTCTCATCTGACGTTGCCTGACACTATCGACCAGTGAAAAATATCCGCTGGGAATACCGCACGCTCCAAACATATCAGTTGACAACCATCGTCTTCTCCACTGCATAATCAATGGCATGACATCGTTCATGCCGAAAGCCCCAGAGGTCGACATCTATACCTGCTGGTACAAAATGATAGCAGGTTTTACATCTCGTGATCTGACATACGATGAAGATAGGCTACCTGCGATAGCTGGAATTGCGAAAAGATTTGGAGTGATAGCAAATGACAGCTACCATGCAGGGTTATGGAGGCGCGATATGATCCTCGGTCTCCTATGGTATGCAACAGGTGCTACTCCTGCAGACACAACCAAACCAGCCAGGGCACCGTCGTGGTCTTGGGCTTCAGTCAATTGTGGAGTGAACTACGACCATCTTTTGTCGGCTGGCTCCGACGCGAGTCGTATCCCTTTGTCTCCACTGGTCGATATTCTTGACGTTTCGGATCCAACAACCTGTGAGGATCATCCGTTTGGAGTAATATCGAAAGCGTCGTTGAGGTTGTCTGGCGTTTTGTTGGAAGTGGTGCGAGACGAGCACGAAGACTCCGGGCTAGCTCTGGTTGAAAACGGCACCCGTTTTGCGGGTGATATTCAAAATTTCTCCTGGGACCTCTGGAGTTGGGACCGGTCAGTTCAAATACCCCTGGTCTGTCTACCCGTATGCGTACGCCATGATCCTTACCATCGAGGTATACGAGGCGATGGCGAATTGTACAAAGCCTCGTGGAAAAGATCCCTGAGGACAGGAATAGATGAATTCAAGCGATCTAATACGTTGTTCTGCTTGATCCTGCAGCCTATCGAAGAAAAACAAGGCAGGTATCGCCGAATAGGGATTTGTCATGTCGGCAGGCATAAGACAATTGAGATTAGCAGGATGACCTTTGGAGAACGTAGGTCCCTCACTATCGTTTGAATTTTCTCGAATTTGCACATATGCAGCTCAGCCAAGGGCCCCTTTGTTCTTTTTCCCTTCTTGGAATATGAACAGAAATGCGGCAGACCTGACGCGCGGGAAGTGGAGAAGCTGTTGAAAGAGACCACGTCATCGCACTATTCCTGCAAACCCCTCACCATTGATCGTTGGACTGCGCGTCACACGAGACATGGTGAGTACTGTGTATGTGTGCATGTGCATCAATTGACTGAAAGTAGCTCCGTAGCACCCTTAGCGTGGCGTTATGCTGTACGCTACTAGTTGGGACATGCCTGAGAGCTCACCACATTCGGGGTACAACAGTTAGCTTACACATCCTACGTCACTCTGACCAGACACCTGTGTATCTCATAGCATTACGAAGCACATTGTATCCCGCTCTTCCCGACGAATGCGACTCGTATCTATGGTACTCGATGGATACCAGTCCTTTTCCCCATTGTGATACGCCATGCTGTACTCAGACACATACCACACCAGCCTAGTACCATCCACGAAACAAGAACGCCATAGTTGAGACCAAAATGAGTTCTTGTGCCAAACACAATAGACTTGGTAGCTTGAATCTGGATCTTGATTATTAGCTCTTCAGATTCGTTTGATGTTGACCACTAGATCACAACGGACAAGAACAACACCAGAGACACTTACGCAATGATAGAAAGGCATCGCATACCCATACTTATAGAACCCAACCATAAGCTCAAAGCTAGTAAAACTCGCACTGGCATTCGCAATCAACCAGATGTTCAATCCAAAAGGCGCCCATGGCATCCCCATAACGGTGAACACCGCTTCCATGATCAGTCCGCACGCGCCCATTGTACACCAATTCAGCATCCACAGCGCCATGAATCCGCTTCCGGGAGTGGTGTAGTGACCAGTCAAAGGGATACCAAAGGCTAGGATGCCAAGCGTGTACATGAGGCTGAGAAAGAGGTACGCTGATAGTGAAGAGATGCTGCGCATGTAGAGCTGCGTGCGGAGCGTGAAGACAGACCCGTGGATGGCTGCGGATGCGCGGAGGACGGTGAAGATGTTGAAAGTGAAGGTTAGAAGCTGGAGATTGTCAACGCGGAGATTAGAGAGAGGTTCTGGGTGTCAGAACATACGAAGATAAGCCCAGTGTTCAACGTTCCAAATGCCACAGGCGAAGAAAATGGTATCAGGTCGATCTGCCTGACTGCAAAAGGCGAAGCAAGACATTGTGCACACTGGAGACTGGTCAAAAGCGCTGTCTTATCACTAGCCATCTTCTTCAAGAACTCAGCGGTGGAAACAGCGGCGAGCCTGGCAAGGATTGGGTTGACGAGACTCATGACAGCTGGTACAGTCGCCGAGAGCGTGGTGACCTGGTTCCTTGCCGATGCAAAGTACAATGTTATCGCAGACGACGGATCGTATCCTGCATCTCCTGTCGCCAAAGCTTGTTGCAAGTTCAATGATGCATTAGCATTGATTTGCAACACGGCCCAGACTGCCTCGTCCAGTACCAGATTTCTACCCCAAGTATCGCTGGCGACTGGATCCGTCTTCTCGTAGCTGAAGCTCCATTGTAGATGCCTTCCCGGGCTATCTAGAACTTCTCGTATACCGCTCATCATCCCTTCCCCAAATAACCCATCGTCTAGGTTGATGGCAGAGACGCTTATCTTGCTCACGTCGTTGTTCTGAACCAGTGATCCAAAGAACAATGATATGCACGCCCATAATAAAATCGCATTGTAAACCAGCGGGAGGACAAGTCCAGGAATAAGCGCTTTCCGCGCTGCGGCGCCTTGGGATGAGAAGAACGTATGTCTGTACAGTGAGGGAGGCGGATTAGGGTGTGGTGAAGAGGACGAGAATCCTTGCTGAGCCGGCACTTTGGTGTCTTGCATGATTTTCAGCGTAATCAGCACATGGTAAAAAGAGGAAGCCAAAACCTGCTTGTCGCGATACGACACTGTTCTGAACATGTGTTACCATAGCACGAGTAGCCCATTACTCATCGTCTAAGCGCGACTAGGCTAAGACTGTTCAGGTCTGTCCTCTTGCTCAAACAGGTGAGCGTGCAATACAAAGTCCTCTACACCCGCACCCGGTGCCATCATGCAGGTACTGCTGATAAATCCGCCCCTGCAGATTCAAGAGCGGCTTACATAGAAAGTGTCATCATTAGAAGCCCGTTCGAAAGTGCGAGCAGTTAGCGAGCATACTAGAGGGCCAAAAGCATAATGCAAGCGAAAGAACGGTAAACCTCGTAGAACTTGAGTAAACAGAAGATTGCTTGATTGACTAAAGTCCGATTAGGGAAGGACCCCACATACAGCCAAGTCAAAACTCGACTTTCTACCAGAAAACCCCATATCACGTGCAATTGTAAGTAAACAAATTTCGCAAACACCCATCGTTCATCTGATGGGCCGGTAACTCAGTGGTAGAGTGTAGGACTGCAGTTCACCAAAACCGCCTTCCCGAAGCCACCGGTTCGACTCCGGTTCGGCCCTATCCATCGCGAATGGTTCTTTTTGCCTACGTGCTTGTCTTTTTTTTTTTCCACACAGGACGAGTGTTGATGCATAGGCAGGGCAACACAACGCGATCAGATAATTCAATACAATAATCTTAATGTAGGTGTATTTTCCAAACACCTCTTAGTCACTGTATGCAGCTGTAGTAGTCCATAAGACTCTCATACGATGGCTTTCATGCTTAAACGGACGACGAACGTATAGGCGAAGCTCTCTCCCACTGGAGACGTCATGGCGGCTCTTATGGCGGCCAATCTTTGCACTAGTCGTGGTTCTTGTCGTTGCTTTAGAAACATGTAGATACATATATTACACGTATACATTAGTAGGGGATGTCTTACTCTTCTTTATCACACTCCGTTATAGGTTGCAGAGTAGAAGTTGCCGTCCACATGTGTTTACTTTCATGATTGCATGGGGTGTCTACATGTTTGCAACATGGGTGTTCATACATGTAGTGTACATGTTCCTGCCTGCGCTATAGTACAAGTTCACTCCCATCATATTCGTACACAGTATTTCTACACTGCTTCTCTAATCGTGTAACCTTCGCACGCGTCTCATGGATGATTAGCCACTCCGGCCTATTTGCATTTCCAACGCTTTGTTCATATCGTCTAATTGTCTACTCCCATCTCGTCTCCTTCTTCAACGGCTTCTCCCAGTCCTTGATGTGATCCGAAATAACCTTAGCAGCCTGATCAGCCGTGAAATTGCGTCCGATAGCCTCGACGAAATCGCCTTCTGGGTCTATATTGTCTGTTAGTCCAAAATCCTTCCACTCCAGATACAACGTAACATACCCATCAAATAGAAGTAGATGCTATGATCAACCAGGTAGTCCTGACCAGGCTTGGTATCCTTAGGCGTGCTAAAGTACACCCTATACGCCTTGCAAGTATTCTTGATCTGCTCGTGGTTGCCCGTTAAACCAATAAAGTCGGGATGGAACTCCGCTAGGTACTCCTTGAGTACTCTGGGGTTGTCGCGCGCGGGGTCGCAGGTGATCATGATGGGGAGGAGGACGTTTCCGCATTCAGCAACGACTTTGTCGTACATGAGGGCCATTTTGTCGAGTTCGTCAGGGCAGATGTCGGGGCAGTGGGTGAAACCGAAGTAGACCTGTCATACTAGTGTCAGTGTGGTTGCTTAGAGGGGAGTGGGAGTCTTGTCGTACCAGAGAGTATTTGCCTAGCATGTCCTCGTTGCTAAAGGGCTGGCCGTTGTGATCTACGAGGTGGAATGGTCCGCCTACTTTGGGCTTGCCGATACCTTTTGTTTGCTCTGCTATCCGCTTTCGTGCCATGCGCTCTTTCTCGTATGTGAAGTAGGCCCATAGTCCTCCACCGGCTGCGACGAAGAGGATGGCGGCTGTGAGGTTGAATGGCTGCAAAATGTCAGCCTCTGACCGAACGTCCGATTGTTTGCCATCTAGTGAATGATCCTTGAGAGAGAACGTACCCCGCCCTTGTTCCTTGCCCGTATCTGATCTATCGTCTTAAGCTTGCTCCGCGATGCGGATTGCGAGAAGTTCCTTGTCTGTCCCTGGCAGCTACCTGAAGCCTTCCCAGATCCATTCCGTGTGGTCTGTAGTTCCCGCAGACATGTTGTGTTCCCCGCCGTTGCTTTTCGCGATGATGCGACCGGACTCGATGTGCTGGAGGCGAATGTTCGATACGTAATGCGCGCTGCTCGTGAACTTTGGATATTTCTCGTGGCCGTGGCCATACATCTGGTTGGTGCAGCCATATGAGTGGTATTGGTAGAGAGTGTATGATGACGTGGTGTTGCGAATTGGTGTTGCGGGAGACTTTTCTGATGATTCGAGATGCGGACTTGCCGCGCTCGGGCCAACCTCGACTGACATCTTGCTCACTTGCTTACCTGTACACCCTAAACACGTCATGAATATTGGAAATGGATCGGTATCCCATACACGGAGGTACCAGAAATCAACTTGAATCATGATTCATCTCTAGGTATTAGTAGACAAAAGTCTTATAAAGTGACTATCACGTCCGTATTCAGCCAATCCGTAGAACGGCTTACCGGCCGAACCTAGATAACGCAGACGTGCTCGAGCTCACAAGCAGATCTGTCCCATAATGCTTTGATATTCGTAGGTATAGCAATCCATCAGACGGACCATAGGCTGACTTATCTAGTCATTGCTTGACATGAAGACATTTGTCTCAGAAAGACAATCGCTTGTAGTGCAGCAAATAACATAATCAATGTTGCATCTGTTTCCTTCTATATTTCAAAATGATTTGGGTGGGGGTGTGAAAATTGAGATCTGAACGTGGTAAGGACCATAAGAACCATAGCGAGTGCAACCAGGAGTAAATATGCATTTGTAATAGATCAGGAGAATTCGACTATACTAGACAAGGGTGACGTCGCAGACTTCGTAGTCTTTTCTCATGGAGTCGAATGTAGATCCAGAAAGATAGTCAAACATGCCGATGCGCTCATATGCCCCTACGCACGTGACTGACCGTCCGAGCAAGAGTCCCGTTACACCCCAGCTATATCTAAAGATTGGAAGAAGTGTTACCGGGTAAGCTCCACCAGGATTTTCTTCTTGTCTTGCAGCTCGCTTTGTTGTACTCTCTTCAGTTCCATTCATGAGTCGAGCATCCACTCGAACAATTGGTGTGTCGATGTAGGAAATTGCACTGGAGATGTTGTACCGCAACGTGGACATTTTGGCATCCTCCCAGGGATCTGCTGGCGAGCGACCAGCTTCGAGCGATGCTGAGATCAGTATACCGGCCAGGCGTATTGTGCCAGACGAGACAGGGCCGTAAGGGTTGGTGGTCGAAGGCGTTACTTCGGTCTGCACATTGAAGACTAGTGTTTCTTCCAGAACGTGATTTGACGTAACTGTCGGATCGTAGTCAATTTCATGAGGCAGTTGAAGCGACATCCAACTCCAAGTA
This sequence comes from Alternaria atra, assembly GCF_907166805.1. Classification (NCBI taxonomy): domain Eukaryota; kingdom Fungi; phylum Ascomycota; class Dothideomycetes; order Pleosporales; family Pleosporaceae; genus Alternaria; species Alternaria atra. The sequence continues at coordinate 204,925 of NW_025091327.1, forward strand.
GGGGCAAAAAACGACGATGGACGTCCCGGTGGTTTGGAGAACCATAATAGTGCTTTGCAGAGATCTTCTTTCCACAAGCCGGCGAGATATGTACCTTGGAACTGTGAATGGAACCGAGCAGCAAGAGCTGATATTGCGACTGGTGTATCCGTAGCTTTCGTCAGTGATCTCCGACAGTATGGGTAGACAACACGAGTACCCCAAAGCTGTGCAAAATCTTGTGGACTTGTAGTCTCCATCCTGGCTCCAAAACTGCCCTCTTGTTGCGAGATTGAATCGCTGTCAAGGTTGTTACCGTGGTATTCGCAGCAAGAGCACTCTTTGCACTCCCAGCTCATTTCCCAGTTGCCATACGCGAGGAAGCGACGAGCACACAACCTCTCTTGTAGAGTCCATCCCCGTTTGTACAACGGCTCTTCTATGAAATCATGTGAATCGGGCACTACCCTATAAACGAATGAAGATTCGCCTCCTCTTACACTGAGATTTACAATTCCTTCACAAGATTGCCTTGGTTTTCGCAAAAACCCTTCATCTGCTGACCCGGCTGCAACACCAGCCAAAACCAGATCAGCATTGCTGTATATACTTGCCATTATACTTGATTGCTGCTCCCAATCTGAAGCGTCATCTTGAATAATGCATAGACTATCAATCCAGATATGCGAAAATCCAAGTGCTCGCGTGACATATATAGCATCCAAGAATGTTTGCGGTAGGTCATTGGGAGAAATCCGCTCTTGGAAACTAGCCAGAGATGCCAACGTAGTTTGAAGTGATTGCGAACCGCCCCAACAGTGGCTGAGCGCAACGTAGGAGCCCTGGGTTGACTCTTCTGGAGCTAGTGCAAGCTTGATAACGTCGCCACGAAGATCAATTAACCGAGAGGGGCCAGCCGTATCGAACCGCTTATCGCACTGCTGATGTCCATTCAGGCAAGTCGACAACCATTGTTTTGCCAAACTCAAGCACGCAGGATCAATGGCATGTTGAGGGACTGGCTTGTATCTCTCTAAGAGACTGGGAAGATCAGAATCTGTGGTGTTGGTATCGGAGTACATATCTATTAACAGAGCTAGCTTTACCTTTTAAATAGAGAGTGATCGTTGCATACACGCCGCGATGAGCAGTATGCGGTAGTTTGGAGAGTATGTTGACCAAACGTAGCAAGTACTGCTTACCTGTAGTAAGTTCTAACCTTACATATCCAGACCTGTAGCATCTGTATTGCTGTCCTGCATCCGCCCAAACTGTCGCTATGAGGCAACAAAACACGCAGCCGCCTGCAGCACCTTCTTCCCAATATCTCTGTACTTCCTCCTGATTGAAGTATTCGGCCACCGACTCCAAATCTAGGTCTGCTGCAGAGAGGTCGCTGTTGCAATTCGAGCATCGTTCGACCCTGTCCGCAGGGGTCATCGAAGATGCAGGGTGTCCTGAAGCGACGAATTCACTGCATTCGGACTGCATTGCGATCGATCGTGTTGTGATGATGGAGGAGTAGAAATGAGAAGAGGTTGCGTAGTGTATGCATCGCCAACTTTCGGTCGGATGGTAGAGTTGAAGACGTCAGGCTGAGGCAGAAGCTGGACCCACATGCTGCATTGTGAGTTGGCTTAGCGAACGCAGCCAATGGAACCTGGTTCGCGCGGCTCCTTCTATGTGCTCATAGAAACAGCGCCATAGATGAACGCAGCTTTTCACTTGATACCGATAGCCTTTAGGAGTTCCTCCTTTTGTATCTTCCCAGTCGCGCCTTCTGTTTCGACGCCCTTGACGATGTCGCTCATACTCTCCATCTCTTTGACGCCCATGCCATGTGTAAAGTGCCAGAGCTCTTCTCCCTCATATCGCACCTGGAACGCTTGCCAATTTTTTGCTTTCAGATCGTTGACATGCTCTGTGACAGCTACTGATGGACCGGAGTAGACGAGGATGCCGGGATAGCCAGGTTTGGTGAGCCCAGATACGGGAGGCGTCACTGCTGGTGGCAAGAGAGCAATCTTGCGTTTGTTGGTATTGAGAAGATGATGCAGCCACACGATAACAGTTTTTGAGGTGTTGTCGTTTGCATCTGCCTTTGAGTCGCTATTTGCTGGGGTCATATTTGATTTGGCAGGAGCAGATTCCACGACCTGCTGAAAAGCAGCGACGATGGCGTCAAGCACTTCTTCTCCTTCAGCTAATTCAAGCTCTGTCACCGCATATTTGACACGTATGCGCAGGTCATCCTTTGCTGCGTCGGTCGCAGAGATGATGTCCGGCAATCCTAATTCCGGATACGACTCCGGTAACCGAAGAAGGAGCGAGGCATGGTCATTGTGCGAGAACTTTAACTCCCGTGACTTGGGGTCATAGTGTGTCTGATCGGGATACATGGCCTCTAACAGCTCGAGCTCGGTTTCAAGGCGGGTGGGTCCTTGGTCTGACATGGTAAATGCAGATGCAGCTGAAGGCTGGCGAGACGGAAAATTCTACTGTATGCTTTTGCTCGGTAACGGTAACGCTTCAGGGGAATTGGAGATAGTTGGAGTGTGACCTGCTTTTGCAGCGAAGAAAGAGGCACTGAGTGGATCCGTGTATCAAGTGATGCTTCGTATTAGGATAGTGTGGTTGAATGCACTGGTGGTGTCTTCTCATGATCGCGATCTTCCAGTCTAGGCCCGTGCATAGAGTGCCCTGGATGACATGGCGACCAAAACAACGGGTCAGTAGTTCGTGCCGCATAAATGATAAGAAACGTAGCTCGTTGTTGGATGCATAAGTGGCGCTGTAAGAGGCCCATATCTCGCTTGTGTCTCATCTTTTAGCTCGCTGTCACCGGGGTGACGGAGGGAAGCGACATGGTTAATCTTGGACCACGGCGGCTATACCGTCAACTGTAGAGTACTCGTAAACAACAGCAAAGCTACACACGAGAAGTAATACCCAAGGACGCGTCCTTGACGTAGCAAACACCTGCTTTATAGAGAGCGAGTCGTGCCCGGTGCATCCGACAGTGAAACCAAAACCAATAAGCTTTCCCGATCGAGCTAGAAGGCGACGCGGAACGTTCGCGCTACCGGGTGCGTGTGCAGGCCGCCCAGAGAAGTGCCTACCACTCGAGACCCATCAATTGCCTCAAAGACTATGTCAAGAGATCTGCACGCACCCAAAGAAAACATTGCACCCAAAACCCGAAGCCATATCCACTGCTGTCCTCTCGTGACCTCTCGCAAACCATCTCCTGCAATCAGCACATACGGCACGCTCCCCCCATCAGCGCAATCATAGTCTGACACCACCAACCAACACCTTACGCATACCTCCACGTACACGCTTCGATACGACTTCTTGCTCAGAAGCTCGATTCTTGAAAGGGCCCATGAGCCGTAGCCTCACCGAAAATGAAGGCTGCTCCGCTTCTGGTGTCCTGGCACAACGAGAACGCTCCCATCTACTCAGCTCACTTTGAGCCGCACGGCAAGGGACGCCTCGCAACAGCTGGCGGAGACAACAATGTCCGGGTGCGTCGACATCAACTTAGCAATAACTTGGACATGCGCTGATGTGTACAACAGCTCTGGAATGTCGAGACCCATGGTGAAGAACGCAAGGTCACCTATCTCTCAACCCTCGTAAAGCACACGCAGGCCGTCAATGTAGTACGATGGTGTCCACGAGGTACTCTCAGCCCACGCTAATCAACGAAAATGATGAATAACATCTTACAGGGGAAATGCTCGCAAGCGCCGGCGACGATGGCAACGTTCTGCTCTGGGTCCCAGCTGAGAACCAGACCACGCACACTTTCGGCGAGGAGGGCCTCGAAGATAAAGAAACATGGCGAGTAAAGGCCATGTGCAGGTCTATAGGCTCCGAGATCTACGACCTTGCCTGGTCTCCAGATGGCGTCTTCTTTATCACAGGAAGTATGGATAACATTGCCCGCATATACAACGCTCAAACTGGTACGACACCTACCCTGGCACCACCTCCCCAATAGTTGCTCAATAATGTCTAGGAAGCATCGTACGCCAGATTGCCGAGCACAACCACTACGTCCAGGGCGTGGCATGGGATCCCATGAACGAATACATCGCAACCCAATCGTCTGATAGATCGGTACACATCTACACATTGAAGAACAAAGACGGCCAATTCTCGTTAGCCCAGCACAGCAAGGTCACCAAGATGGACCTACCCGCACGACGTGTATCCTCGAATAGTCCTGCACCCCCAGACTTCGGCGGCCGAGCGTCCTTCGTTGCCGACTCAATGGCAATTGGCTCACCCGTGCCATCGATGCCTGGCACGCCGCAATCACTGGCTCTGCCAACCATGCATCCGCCGCCAACATCACACAGCCGCCGTTCATCTTTTGGTTCATCTCCGTCAATGCGGCGCTCGGCCTCACCAGCCCCTTCTATGCCACTACCTGCAGTCATGCCCAACTCCCCCAGTATTAGCAGTATTGGCACAATTGGGGTTCGCAACGCACCCATCTACTTCAACGAAACCTTGACCTCCTTCTTCCGACGCCTTACCTTCGCCCCGGATGGCAGTCTGCTGTTCACGCCCGCAGGGCAATACAAAGCGATACATCCATCAATTGGCGAAGCGAAACCAGCCGAGGACATTACGAATACAGTCTACATATATACTCGTGCCGGCCTGAACAAGCCTCCGGTCGCATATCTTCCGGGTCACAAGAAGCCTTCGGTCGCTGTTCGTTGCTCGCCGGTATACTATACCCTACGCCAGACCGTTCCGCCAACCAGGCAAATCACCATCGATACTTCAAACATGGATGATGAAATTCCTTCTTTGCCTGAGCCAGTCATGCCGTCGAAGCCCCCTACGTCACATTCATCAATGGACCCTCCGCCCATTACAAGTGCGCCTTCCCCTTCGCCAAGTCTATCAGCACCGTCGCCCAAGCCCGCCGATGGGGAAGCTTCCGCTCAATCCGGATTGCCGGCCGGGCCTCCATCGGCTTTCGCCCTCCCGTATCGTATGATATATGCTGTTGCAACACAAGACGCCATTCACATCTACGATACGCAACAACAAAAGCCACTTTGCATTGTCAGCAACCTGCACTTTGCTACTTTTACAGATATCACTTGGTAGGTGATTGGACAAAGCTTTGATTTGTGACTCGACTGACAGATGAATAGGTCCAATGATGGCTCTATGCTGCTGATGACGTCCTCTGACGGCTTCTGCTCATCCATCACATTCGCTCCCGGCGAACTTGGGGAGAAATACATGGGACCGTTAGCTGTCCATAGTCGCCCACAGCAGACACCTGCTGCGATCAATACCACAGGGGGCCACGCGTCGAATAATTCTACTCCGACCCCCACACCGACGACCGGAAGCATGTCAGCTACTGCGACGGCTACTGCGCCACCAATGCAGAGGCAACCATCTGCAGGCTTCCCAGCCTCTCCGAGCTCGTTCGTTCCCGCAAGACCCGGCAGTCCCACAAGGAGCAACTCAGTATCCAGCATCGCTACTGCTTCGTCCTTTGCTCCTGGTGCAGGTGACCAGAGCCACATGAACGCTCCAACCCCGGCTATGTCGTCAGTTCCTAGCATAGCTGCTGCCAATTCTGGACCCGTCCCAATGTGGACGCCACCCCTTACACCAGCTCATGGACAAGGCGCAACGCACAGTGCAAGTAGCTCAGTCAGCGGGATGCCAAACATCGGCCAGGTCGGACGAAGAGAAAGCGAAATGAGCGAGTCTGACCGTGACGATGTATCCTCGACTTCTAAGAAACGAGAGTTACACGCCGTGCCGGAATCGGACGTAGACGCACGAGAGAGTAAGAGACGGCGGATTGCACCAACACCAATTACGATGATGGCGGAGGGCGACAGTGCCATCGCGAGCACCGAAGAGAATATCCCGACACAGACCTCTGGCCAGTCGTAGGTTTTTCATTTTGTTCAGTTGTTTCACCGATTTGATGGTTGCGTATACCTTCTCTTAAGCATGGCGTTTAGGATACCAGGGTTACATCCACAGCGATATTATGTACAAAGGCTTATCTTCTGCCTGATCTTATACTAGTAAGGTGTCTTTATCATCCAAGTATCGGGGCTTTCACTGCACGATGATACGTGTAGTCATATTTCGAAGGAGAAACTACCATCAATGCAGATACATTCAGCTAGAGTACTCAGTTTTCGCGGCACGTTCTTACTGCTTTGCACCTTCGTCCTCTAGCCAATATACCTGATGTTGCCGAACTCTGCAATATAGCCGATTTCCATCTCCAATCATCCTGCGCGCGCATCTCCACCTACACCCGACATCCGATCATACAAAACACTTACGTTACTAGCTGAGTTAGCAACCCTCCCGTGTCGCTATTGCCCGGAACGCCCCCTTCCCAAGAGATACCAAGAGCGATCGGCTCATGTAGCTACCCTGTCACGGACAACCCGCCTATGATGTCAGCCAATCATAGCCGAGCCACGAGCTCGCAACCGGCTGCCTTGATTTGCTGCGAGTAACACTGCGTTCGGCCCAAGCGAGAAACGTGGTGGGATCGGACGTTGCATTGGGTAAATCGGGTAGGAAAGTCTTATCCCTCGCTTCGCCCTCGCTGCAAGTGACGGTGAGATGCAGATTGTCGGTGCGATGGCGATGCATAGATCTACCTTTACCCCTCGTGTGCCCACTCTGTTTGGAATCTCGTCTAGTTCATCGCTACGTTTTTTTTCAACGGGTATCGCGTGCGATTTTAAGACATTGAAAGAGTTGGGGGTTTTGTATCAAGGCAATTTGAGTGGCTTTTGTGGTGTCGCATCGGCCTTGCAAAGATGGAGGATACGAAGAAGATTGCAGATAAGAAGGTGCAGGAGCAGGGACAAGAGCAGGACCACGATGTCGAACACCAAGACGCATACGGCGAAACGACTAGTTTGGGTAAGGACGATATTCTGCAGCTCGAGCATACAGATCCTGTGCTGAATGCGAAGATGCATTTGGTCAATAATGCTATTGACGAGGTGAGTTTGGCTTTTGAGGACATTTCGGTCGTTATTTACTGACTGGGTGTCCCTAGATTGGCTTTACGAAATATCAATGGAAGGTATTTATTGTGTTTCTGAAAGCACTTGGGCGTCTCTAATATACCTCAGCTCTTCGTGCTAAATGGTTTCGGCTACGCTGTCGATTCGCTGATTCTACTTATCCAATCCGTCATCGCCGCCCAAGCCACCCTCGAGTTCAATCCTTCCTACCGCAACGGGTTGACCATCGCCGCATACGTTGGTATGCTCGCAGGTGCTTTATTCTGGGGTCTATCCGCCGACATCATTGGTCGAAAGACGGCGTTTAACGTTAGTCTGCTGATATGCTCCGTCTTTGCCATTGGTGAGTTTCAACTGTACGAAGTGCACGTGAGAGGCATACACTGACTTTGTACCTTCATCTTCACAGTGGCCGGTGCAAGTCCGAATTGGGAGGTCTTGGGCTTGTTTGTATGCTTGAGTGCTTTTGGCGCTGGAGGCAACTTGGTGTTGGACACGGCGGTCTTCTTGGAGTATCTGCCTAGTTACAGGCAGTGGATGCTTACGCTCATGGCAGCTTGGTGGGGTATGTTTATTCTTACTCTCAGTCAACTAGTACTGAGGAAACTAACACAAAAACGTTGGATACTAACACTTCAAACAGGCATCGGTCAACTTATCGCTGGTTTCTTCGCCTGGGCCTTCCTCCCAAACTTCAGCTGCACCGACCCATCCATCGACCCAAATGCGGGCCCCTGCACAAAGTCCAATAACCAAGGCTGGCGCTATGTCTGGTACGCATCTGGTGCTCTTGTGTTCGTCATGTCCATCCTCCGCATAACTATTATCCGGCTAAGAGAGACACCCAAATTTCTCGTCAGCGAAGGAAAAGACGCAGAGTGTGTCGAAACCCTCCACTTCATTGCAACAAAGTACAACCGGCCCTGCAGCCTCACCCTCACCCAGATGCAGGACTGCGGCACCGTAGATCGCGTTGCAGCACGGGGAAACAAGAGCAAATGGGGGTTTGGGGAGATAGCCATGCACCTCCGCGGTCTTTACTCCACTCGCAGAATCGGTATCTCAACATCACTAATCTGGCTCTCTTGGACACTAATCGGCCTCGCCTATCCCTTATACAACGTCTTCCTACCCGCCTACCTCTCATCCCGCGGTGCCGCTTTCGGCCAACCATCGCCATACATCACCTGGCGCAACTACACCCTTGTGAACTTCAGCGGGATCTGGGGTCCTGTACTAGCGGGATATATGTGCCATACTCGTCTCGGTCGCAAGTATACCATGGTCATCGGCGCACTGGTCACGATGGCGTTCTTCTTTGCGTACACGCAGGTTCGTACTGCAGTGCAGAACGTGGCGTTTACGTGTATCATCAATTTCTGTCTAAACATTTATTATGGCACACTTTATGCGTATACGCCGGAGGTGCTGCCGAGTGCGCATAGAGGTACCGGGAATGGGATTGCGATTGGGTGGAATAGGGTTATGGGCATCTTAAGTGCGGTCATTGCTACGGTCGCTGATGTGAGTCTACCCTTCTCTTCTTCTTTTCAACCTTTTTCTTACACACTCTGTCTCCGTTCACGTGCCAGATACGAGGCTGTATGAGTTTGTTGCTAACATTTGCGGTTTTTTAGACTGGGACAGCTGTTCCGATATATATCTGTGCGGCATTGTACATCTTCATGGCGGGCATTGCGGCCGTTTTTCCTTTTGAACCGTATGGAAGGAGAAGTTCGTAAGCGCTGGGCTGAGGGCTGTTCAACTACGCGTCAGGCCAAACAATCTGGAAGTAGGATCTTGACTGGTCTCGTCTCGTTAAATACGTTCAATATGCGGTTTGTCGCTTTAGGTAAGGGTAATATATTGCACCAAAGCTTCCACCGATTTCCGCACAAGACTCATTCCTTGTATATCGTTCCAAGCACGAAGTGCAGGCCGGATAAATTTCATCTCAATGGATACAGGCAGGCAGCATACACCGGATATGCCATGGAAAAGCATGAATTACGTTGTGGACACGGTGAGTCTATCATGCCACTCGCTAGATGAGTACGCTAACTAACTTTCTTTGTATCGTCCTTCGTACGGAGTAGCAAAATCACAATGGTCTCTGCGACAGACGGACAACCAAGCACATCCTCACTACTCATAGCAAAACCCCTCTCAGAGTATTCGGAAGCGAACGCTGCAGCGGCGATGCTATTACCCCAGATCTCATAAAATGGTGTCTGGTATGTAAATCCAGGATGTGACCTGAAGTCCAATCCCAAAACTGACTCCCAAGCCGACAAGACCAGTTCTTCCAACGCCTTGGGATGTTTTGTCTCCGGCATTGTTACCTTCTTCGTTAGCTGATCATGGTTGATCATATGATTTAGGGGTGCAGCCACACCGAGCTGGGGAAGGGTCTCTGACAGTTGTCGTTCCAATACATTAGGCAACTGCTGGTACACTTTGACAAAGTAGTCTAGCACCGTCTTTACCCAATCCTCCGAGAACGCTTGTGTTGAGTATCTCAGTTCGACCTCCAGTTTATCATCACGAGCAAAGGTCTGCAGCCAAAGATCAGCCTTGTCATGTTCCGGTTCATGTACGCTGAACGCGCACTCGCCAAGTTCAAAGAACGGCGGCTTGACAAGCTCGAAGCTGAGATGGTTCACTACCGTAGAGAAGCGCGTCCAACGAGGCCAGTTGGTGCAGTTCTCAATGATGCGGTAGTGTCCAAGATGGCCATGCTGGAGTGACTTTAGGTAGTTGGTCTGAATTGAGCTGAGAAGCGAGGAAGTGTGCGCAGTTGACGTAACATCGACACGCAAAGGTAAGATGTTCATGCATGGCCCGAGGACATCTGAGACACCAGGCATAGGAAGATGTCTTCCGGAAGTGATGTATCCGAATACAGTCGAGTCCTGACGCGTGAGCTTCGATAGTACGACTGACCAGGAGGCAAGAACGGTTGTTGCACTCGTATAACCGGACGTCTTTAGTTCCACTAACGGAACAGATGTTTTGACGGCGCTGTTGATGGGGCAGTCAGCGCTAGGACGGGTGTGAGGGCAAACTTCGCTCATCGCGCTGTTAGCCAAGGCCTCTTTCCAAAAGGATTCGGAATCCTTGCTTGCTAGAGACGCTTCCGCGCAGAATTTGGTGAAGGGGACGACTTGCAACGACTTGTCAAGATACAGCGCTTCGAGTGATCGCCACAGCTTGTTAAGACTTAGTGCATCGTACTGAGCGTGAGAGATTCGGAGGACCAGTTGGTGTGTGTTCTCTGTGGGATCTTCTACTAGGGTGAATGTTACCAAACAATCACCGAGTTGCGTGTGTCGCTTCAAGTCCTGCTGGGTGGTGTTTTTGACAAGCTCATCCACGTTCTGACCGTCGCTCGCCTGTATCACGGTGAAGTGGAAGGGATAAGCCTTAGAATTCAGGATAACCTGGAAGGTCTTCCTTGCCTTTGCAACGAAGACTGTCCGTAAAAGCGCGTGCCGGTCTATGAGCTGTCGGCAAGCATACCGCAACTTCTCAACATCCAGCGCTTTAGAGAACTTGAAGATCATGTAGTCATGCCAGCCATGCGACTTGAGCAGACCTTGACCGATACACCAAGCTTGCCAATCCGTTGCTAGAGCGATATCTTCGACATCTTCCTGTGCGATACTTGGGGCGATGTCACTTATCCTGTACGTTAGTTCTTCGCTTTCTGACTTGGTCGACAGGACATCCACCCCGAAACTGGCTGATCTGCTCATGGCCTGGAGGGTTCGGTGTTCGAGGATATCTTCGATAGAAAGCCCAATCTGCTCCCTCCGCGCTTCCGCGATCAACTTGATACAGTGCAGAGAGTCTCCGCCGAGATGAAAGAAATCATCCTGCAATCCAATGTACTCCATGGGAAGACCCAGCACAATAGCCCATAAACCCTGCATCGTTTTCTCTTGCGAAGTTACTGGCGCTGCCTTATCCAAAGAACCAGTGTGCTTCACCAATTCGATCAGTGGCATATCGGCAGCTTGTTTGCGCAACAGTTTCCGATCGAGTTTTCCGGATGGGTTCAGTGGTCGTTCTTTAAGCTCCACAAATCCGCGCGGTACCATATGATCCGGTAGGGTAATCGTTAGTCTCTCTCTCAACCGCTTAACTCCGCTGGAGAAGTCCGCCGACAGGCCATGAATAAAAGCAACAAGCATAGGTCCAGTACCATTCGTCGGCTCCACAACCTCCGCCGCAACAGTCATGCCCGACGGAAGGCAGTCTAACATGGACTTCTCCACCTCTCCCAGCTCGAAACGCTGCCCGTGCAGCTTGACACGCGTATCTTTCCTCCCCACGATCTGGACAACACCATCCTCCACATATTTCGCCAGATCTCCTGTCCGAAATAACGTCCTCGGTCGCTCCCCTCCCCTCTTTTTCGCCCAGGTCGGCAGCCCTACAATAAATGCCTTCGCATTAGCTTCTGGATCGTTTCGATACCCCTGACACAATGCTGGTCCTTCGAAAAGTAGCTCTCCTGTTTCCCCAATCGGCGCTAGCGTATCTGTATCGTCTTGATCCACTATCCATGCACAGCCCGTCATAAACTGTCGCGCTCGACACTTCTTCCCACTGACATCGATGGCGTTGGCAATACCGACACCCTCAGTCATACCAATGGCCTCCACAAGTGATAGCCGCGGCGCCCAGATATCAATGAGGCGTTGGGTAACAGGCTCACCGCCTACAGTCAAGAACTGTAAGCAAGCCACTTCCTCCGGTTTCAGCAGATTCAACAGCGTGGGCGTAAGGAATGTCCGTGTGATCTGCTTCCTAGTGATGAAGCTTGCTATACCGCCCATGCGCTCTCGCTCTGGTGGAAGGACCAGTAAACCACCGTTGCACAAAGTCTTCAAGGTAGTAACGACGCTGGCAGCGAAAGCCTGGGAGGCAAAGTTCAGAACGCGGCTTGTAGCCGCGTAGCCGTGACCATGAACGACGTTCGAAACCGCACTGCTTTGGGTATGCTTAACTACCTTGGGCAAACCCGTGGACCCAGACGTGAAACACACGTAGGCAAGATCGTGGGGTAGGCCAACGGGCAGGTCAACTTCGTCGTTCGTTCCAACGTCAGAGCCGCTGCTGCATATGTCGAGTACGTTCGCCACCAACTTCATCCCACCATCTCCAGAAAATTTCTCCTTGAACTTGTCCTCTACTAGCATCACCCGGGGACTGATCGTGGCCAGACACGCATGTAATCGCTCCGTTGGATTACCAGGATCAAGCGTTGTATACGCCATTCCCGCTTTCGATACAGCCATCATGCAGACAACAAGCCAGATGGACTTATCGAAACAGATTGGAACGATTTCATCAGCGGTGATGTCTGTGAGTACGGTGCGGAGATGTCGAGCTAGGCGCGTTGAGTAGTCGTTGAGTTGCGCATATGTTAGCGAACCGTCTGGAGCGTCAACGGCGGGTGCGTTAGGGGAGCGGTTGACTTGTGCGGAGAACACTTGAATAATTGTGAGGTGAGGTGTTGGCGGCAGTGTAGCGTTCCAAGACCATATTTGGTCTTCTTCCTCTTGGGTGATCTTTCTCTTCTCATCTTGGTGTATGTCGCCCATCGTCGAAGTAATGACTAGCACTTGTGCCTGGTGAGAGTGAGGTTGGTGGTGGAATGCGAAAATAGTCACGAAAATGATATAGATAGAATTGCCAGCTACCTTTTGGCCTCTTTTGTATTATGCTAGCTGCATGTACTCGGTCTATTCTGCCCCGCATCGTGTGTCACCAGACTCTGGTAGAAGATCGAAAGATCATTTGCCCGCTCGCCGATTTTTCGGCCCAATTCTCGTGTCGCCGGTGTGTTAGGGTCTAGAAGTTATATTCGGTCCGTAATAGATACGGTAATTCATCTAAGGGATGTGCATCCATTTCGTGGGCGGTGTGTGATGATAAGAGATACGCTTCTTAACACACTGACAACGTTTGGTGATGCTTTGTACTTTAGTGTCGACGATATCACGGAGACTCCAGGTGAGACGCCGTGGGAGAATCTGCTACATATTCTACACTGATAGTCGCGACATTCACACGTATACTGCCCTCGCAAAACGAAAGCGTCGTATGCAACTGAGATAATAAGCACTAACTACTATGGATGAGATTAAATCGATCGCAGTGCTGTTCAATGCCATTTCCAAGAAAGAGTATTGTTCAAATAGATACGTCCAGAATCTCAAAAAGAAACCGGTATCCCGGCTCCACTTGATCTTTCCACTCCTTGCTCCCAGGCTTCAGATTCAAATCATGAATATGCTTTACTCCTGGAATGGGCAGAAAGCCGCACTTCACTCCAGAGTTTTCTAGTTCCTTGATAAAGGACTCAGCTGTCTTGAACGGAACAATTTCATCCTCCATTCCATGGATGACGAACGTGGGAACATTGTAAGAACCCTCCCGCACATGTGCCATCGGACTGATCGCCTCAACGAGCGTTGGCTCAGGCTTCAGCGCCAAAGCTTCATGAGAGAGACCATAAAGCAGGACGTTCAGTCCAATCCCTTCCTTGAGGACCGCGAAAATGAGCTCTGAGCGTGGATCGCCAGGCTTGACCCAGCCTAGCTGACTGCTATCCATCATAGTGCCATAGTTCGTGACTGGAGTGCGTGGTAAAGACTGCATGATCTTCTCCAATCGCATTCGGCGTGCAGGAAACTCGTCGTAATGCTTTTCGTCGTGATGTTTCTCCAGAGAACCGGATTCAAAATCGGTTGGCCCATAGAAACCCAATACAGCAGCTGGTGGCGGGAGGTTGAGCTCTTTGGTAGTCCAGGCGAGACTCATAGCGAGGTGGGCGCCGGTAGACCAGCCAATCGCGACGATGCAAGATGTGTCGATAGAGATGCCATATCTGGACGTGATCGTAGAGAGCTTTGTCTGGATCCAAACATACGCATCTCGAACATCGGAAAATGGCCCTTCAATGACGTTCACTTCTGGTACCAACCGATAGTCCACGCTGATGGGAAGAATGTTGTGCGAAAGCAAGAACTTCGTCTGCGCTGGCCTGACCGCTTTGCGCGACAGCGTCATGTGGCCACCTCCGTGAATCATCAATGCTATATGACGTTTAGTGAAGATCAGGACCGCGTATACAGGTTTATTTACCTACAGGCATTGAGCTGGTAGGCGTACTGTTCGGCAAGTAGACGTCCGCTTCAATCTCAACCTCATCGATGGCTTTGTAAACGACTGTCTCAACGCCAGTGGCCGGCGACTCTATCTGACGGGGCGGTTCCGGATATTGTTGTGCAGAGGCTACGAGTAGTCGTTGAAGATTACAGTCTTGTACGCTGCTCTGGGAATAAGTGGCACTTGGGTATCCAGCCCGATGCAAGAAGTTCATCCAGACTGCTGGAGGCTGAATGGCATGCGTGGCATCGTTTGCCAGCCACCAGCCGTCTAGCAAACCAAAGACGGCCTCGTGCCAGTCAAAGATGGTGGTGATTTCGGAGAGTACCAATAAACCATGCGGGTTCAGCATCTGTTTGATGCGGCGGCAAGTATCCGTCCTGTTGGCTGTCGCATGAACGCAATTCGTGCTGATAACGACATCAAATTTGCCGACCATATCTATAGGAGGTTCAACCTCCAGGTTGAGTGTCTTGAACTGCATCCATGGGTACTTGAACTTCTTAGATGCGTTCCGAACAAGCGTTGAGGATATGTCTGTGAAGAAATACTCAATGGGATGGTTGAGCGCGCTGAGTGCTTCACCAAGTCTCTTGGTAGTCCCTCCCATGCCGGCTCCAACTTCAAGGATGCGAACTGGGCCGTCAGCTTTCTCGACCAAGCGAACCATAAAATCGACAAGAACTTCGGTCAGTGTGGCGAACATGGGTGCTTTGGTGTAGAAGTTACCAACAATCTCCTGAGACTTGCTAGTGCCAAAGAGAAGCTTGACGGGATCTTCGGCGCCTGTCAAACATTCTGCAATCTTCGGGCCCGTGAGAGCCATGAGTTCAGCTTCGCAGCTGTATTGAGGGAAATCGGCGATGAGGCGACGCAAAAGCTGAGGGGAAGGCGCGAAAGTGCATGAGCCGGATGAGCGGATATAACCGAGACCCTTCTTTTCGATGATGCCATGCCTCTCCAGAATCTCATAGTATCTCTGTACCACCTTGCTGTGTTTAGACTGATAAGTAAAGGCAGGAATCTTCTCGCCTTTTCCGATAGCCCTTAGGTCGATTCCTAATTTCTGCAACCCTTCAACGAGATAGGCGAGTAGTAACTCATCCTGACGAGTGGCGACCTTTGCAAGATACTCTGTGAACTGGCAAGACATCGCATATTCTTGGAGTGAGGACTCTGCTGCCAAGAGAGATTGAAATGGATCCATGATCCCCGTGGACTGATCAGGACCGCTTGTAGAAGTAGCAGACGCTTGTGAGATTGGCGGCGCCGAGAGCGAGGAGCTGAATTTTGATGAAGATATTCCAACTAACTGCATGAGCTCTTTGACGGAAATATCAAGGAGAGTATCGACACTGTTAAGATCGAAATTGAAATCGTCGGACATACTAGACCCAAGTTCTGTTGTAGACAGGGAGTCAAAACCGAGGTCCTGGAGAAGTTGGTGTTCTTGTATCTGGCTGACGTCCGCGCCACAAAGCTCTGAGATGAGTTCGAATAACTTCATACGTCGAGTATCGTTGGTAGGGTCTCTGATACCACAGTTGGGGCTTGAATCAGACTTCGACCTGGTTTCAAGCACCTCAGAAGCTGGCGAGGAAGCTATCGCGGCCTGGCTCGTAGATGGCATGACGCGCTTCCGATTGATCTTGGCAACACCAGGAAATATCATCTGGCTCAATGCACCAAAGCTCATCGTCAAGAGCTCGCCAGGTGAGACCAATTTTCCGAAGCATTCGCCAATCTCATCGGAGAGCTCGACCGATGCTAGTGAATCAACACCAAGATCCCCGATACATGTGTTCGAGGCAATGAATTCAGCCGGTGCACCAGTGTAGGTGGAGATCATTGCTTTCAACGGAGCCTCTCTATCATCAGACTCTTCTTCAGCGACCGAAGATGCGCTGGAAAAGCCAGAATCGCTGTCGGGCGCTAGCAACGTCGGAATCTGGACTATGGTAGGCCTGGAACTCTGGAAGGAAGGTATGGAGCTGAGGAGAGAGGGACGTGAAGTCTCTTTTGAACTGGCTTTCGATCCATTGGCCGCGTCCAGCGTTCGCTCAAGCTTGGATATCTCCAGACGATGGAATTTGGCACCAATAGCTGTCATGGCTACCTCGCCGTCCTTGGTCAAAATGAAGACGTCACCAGTCACATGCACATCATCGATCAGAGTGAACATGGCGTAGACGTTCCACTCCTTGTGAGTGTCAAAGTCACAACGTCTTGACATGGTAATGCTTTCAAGACCCGAAGCTACGAAGACTTGGCCTGGAGGACAAGCCTTGCTGCTATTGATAAGCAATCCAGAGACCTGGATGAATGCATCGATGGACACAGTGTCACAGTGCTTCGTCACAGAACTTTCATCGCCCCCGATATGACTGTCTGACATGCGAATCTCTGCCAGTGCCTCGTTCTTGTCGATGACGATGCTGTTGATCCCATGGAAGAAGTCGGCGTAATCGACAACTTTTGAGAAAAGCTTGTATGCTCGTCCGCCATTGAGCTTCTCCGCACTTGGGCTCGATCGAATAGAGTCAAGGCGGTCAGCTATGAGTCGCTTGTATGTGGAAAATCGAGGATCCTCAACCAAAAGCATTTGGCCTTTGCCATGAACAGTTGCACGTGTTGAACCACTTGCAGATCCGGGAGAACTCGAAAGGACAAAATTCCAGCTGTTCTTGACAGTTTCTTCCAGCGTCAGGCTAACGTCGCGGTCCAGGTTGACACCTAGTGGGGATTCGAATGACAGATCCTCAAACACCAGCGACTTAGAGCTGAGATCTGCACCTAGAAGCTGCGCTGACATAGCCGCGCACTCCATATACATAGAAGCGGGGCAAAGCGGCCGTCCTCGGACTGCATGACCGCTGATAACTTCGCGGAAACGACTGGCCGAATTGTCGATGACGAGCTTTTCCGTACTACCAGTTGACCCAGCATGATGCAGCAAACGAACAGAAACAGGAATGGAGGCGACCTCGGCCTGCTGCGAAGTGAGACTGGCTAAACTTTGTTGGAGCTCAGTAGCTCTATCAATGTTCTCTAGCCATGCTTTGGTTCTCTGAAATTGATAAGGTGGCAGCCAAATTGGTTCCACACCAGCATCGGACGGAGACAGGAAAGCCCATGGGGTGACGTCGACTCCTTCCTTCCACATATCGAGAGTGCTTCGAGAAAGAATATCCGTAGGTTGATCAACAATAGCCGTCTTGATGCTGTAGAATGAATGGATCTCTGACTTGGCAGTCGCACGCTTGACCATGGGAATGATAGATGAATCAAATCCTGTCTCGAGCCAAATGCAACCTCCTAAGCGCTTCTCTATCCGCCGCACAGCGTCTATGAAGTAGACTGGCTGTCGGAGGTGCGATACAACATGTGCAGCAGTAATCGAGCCGGCCTGAACTTGTGTACACGGCTCGATAGGAGTGGAAGCTTCCCTGAAAGTCAAAGAACCCAATGATTTGGCCAAGTCGTTCCGAAGTGGCTCGGTGAAAACGGAATGGAACCCATGGGTGACATCAACTCTTTGACTCTTGACGCCCTTGAACGAGGGGTCAAAAGCCAACAACTTCTCCGCATCGGCCACTGCAGCCTGGGCGCCAACTATCACCTGACTATTGGGAGCATTAAAGCAAGCAATCTCTAGAGAGTGGTTGCTAACGGCTTCGATGATGCGTGTGACGACAGAGACCGGCGCGAAGATTGCAAGCATGGTGCCTCTCTCCGGTCCCCATTTAGTCACCATGAGCTGCGCTCGTGTAGCAACGAGCTTAAGAGCATCTTCAATAGAGAGCACACCTGATACGGCTAATGCTGTCAGCTCCCCAAAACTGTGCCCAATGGTACAAGCAGGTTGAACACCGGCATCCATCCAACACCTGGCGCTGGCGTATTGAACGGCCATGGTACCCGTCTGTAACAGAACTGGGTCGGTGATAATGGTAGTTTGAAAGATCGCTGGGATGATCGAGGGAAAGCCGATTGTGACGAGAATAGAATCACACTCCTCGATGTAGTGGCGTAGCCTGGGGGTCGACTCGTACAACGTCTTCGATAGACCAATAATTTGCTTACTCTGGCTGGAGAACGCTAGCACCACATGTTTAGATGAGGCTGTGATGTTGCATGGTCGAATAGTGGCAGAAAGTTCAGTTTGCAGGCTTGTGATCTCGGAAGCTGTTGTCATCCATGCCAAAGGATGTCGCTTTCGCCGCTCGCAAAGCGTATAAGCTAGACTAGCAAGGTCTAGATCTCCTCGGCTGATGTACGACCTCAGAGATTCTGCATAGGCCCTGAGACTCTCGACTGTGTGGGCTGACAGTATGATAGGGTACCGAGTACCTGCAAGCAGTTGTGTTTGTCTGCCCAAACATATTAGTCTTCGCTTTGCTGGGATTACGATGCAAACTCACACTGCGCCAATATCCTTCCGAGGTCCTTCACAGACGACAAGTGATGCGTTACTTCCCGCCGCCCCATAGTTGTTCACCCACGCAGCCCTGAAGGGTACCTCCCATGGTTCCAGACTCTTTGCGATGACAATTCTATCTGGGCCTAGTGAGGGGATCTTCGGGTTTAGGGAATTGAATAATGCATGGGGTGGGATTGCTTTCTTCTGCAACATGGCAATGACCTTGAGTAGTCCAGCGACTCCAGCTGCCGACTCCGCGTGACCGGTATTTGCTTTGATAGAACCGAGATACATCTTAGTAGGACGAACTGTTCCACCGAACACGTCCCTGATGCTGCTAACCTCCAGAGGATCACCAGCTTGTGTACCAGTCCCGTGAGCTTCAACGTATGACACATGATGTGGGCTCATCCCAGCACGCTTGAGAATCGACTGGTACAGGTCGACCTGGGCTGAGGGTTGTGTAACTGTCAACGATGCAGACAAGCCACCTTGGTTGGTGGATGAGCCCGGTATGACACCTAATACTTGGTCTCCGTCTGCTAAAGCCTTTCTTAAGGGCTTCAACACGATCATTCCGGCACCATCCCCACGGCAATATCCATCCGCCGATTGGTCGAATGGCTTACACTGACCAGTCGGGCTAAGGAAACCAGCCTTTCCAAGGTTCAGATAGTTGTGGACACCGGATATGATGTTGACTCCTCCAGCGACGGCCATAGGGCACTCGCCTGACCAGATGGACTGACACGCGCGATTGATAGCGACAAGTGAAGAAGAGCAGGCAGTATCGATGACTTCCGCCGGGCCAGTCCAGCCAAAGTGATAGCTTAGCCTTCCACACAGGAATGCGCGAATTGTGCCAGTCGCTGTATATGCAGTTGGCGCATGAGCACCAGTATTATCCGTATACTCGATGAAACTCGCCCCGATGAAACAGCCGACTCTGTCTCCGTTCTCACGAACATGTCTGCGGAGATAACCTGCAGAGTCCAGAGCTTGGAATGTCAACTCCAACAAGATTCGCTGCTGAGGGTCCATGCTGGCAGCCTCTTTGGCATTAGAACGGAAAAAAGCCCAGTCGAACTCATCGGCTCCATCGATAAAGTTGCCGAACCACTTCGGCTTCCATTTTTCGTTTTGGAGCGCCCGAAAACTCTCTTGCATCGGAACTCTGTCATGGCGGATCTCTTCGCAGGTTGATGTGCCAGCGGCGAGGAGCTGCCATAATTCTTCGAGGTCGTTTGCTTGTGGGAGTCGGCATGAAACTCCAGTAATGGCGATGGCGTCTTCCGGACTGGCGTCATGCGTTAGTGCGACGCTAACTTAAGCGAGATAGGGGTATCTCTTCATCGGCATCCTCCTCGGGCGACTTACTACTTGTATTCGGCCAATCTGGCTTCCTGAATAGCGGTATGAGCTTCTATCTTTGATACCCGCAAGCGAGCATTGTGAAATGGCATGAGAGGGACAGGGTCTCCAATCCCGAACAATGCAAATGTATGGGCGTCTGTACCGCTTCCCGTTAAGTCTTGCGCCACCTCTTTCAGAAGCCGATACCACTCGCATCGGGAGGCAAGAATCGTATTGATTGCCTCATGTGTCAGCGAGCAGTTGTCTAGTAACTTGCCATTCAAGTTCGACCGTACAGGAACTCGCAGCTGACTTGCATCAGGCAGCGCCATCTCATCATGCTCGTTACATATATCGAATAGCACTTTGACCAAAGGTGCATTCTCCGGGTTGTGTACTTTGCCGCGGATATGGATATCTGTGACTAGTAGTCCCTGATTACGAGCTCTTTCGGCCACCTTCTTGAGTTCTAGCACTGGGCCAACAATACTTATTGTTCTTGGGTCGGTTATCGCAGAAATATAGCACTAAACGTCGTAAGCATGTGGCTATCGGATGAGAAAGAAAAAAGCTAGATGCTGACGGTTTGCATCCATCACCAGGCCGAGTTATGACCTCCTGAATGTACCGAAGGGGCAGACAAGGGACGACTTTGCAGAAAACAAAAGAACGAAAGCGACTTACGCCAGGATTGTCGTCTACAAGCTCACCGCCCTGCTGAGAAGCTCTCAATCGTACCGCAATGGTCGTAGCTCCTTCGATTGACTCGTCATCGCTCAACTCGCCAAACGCACCCACAGCAAAGGCCAGCCGAAGGGCCTTAGTTGCAAGACGGACCAAGTCTTCCTCGTCTTTGGCGCAAGAAATAGCAAAGGCCGTAGGGAGGCCTCCACAGTATCCCTGGGCACCACCGCCGTTCCTCAGGCTTGATAGCATTTGCTCATGTGTGAGGTCGTGCAACTCCAACAACTGGAAGTATTGACAAATCTGTATAACGACCAATAACGGTAAGGCTAGGATCCCGGACATAGAGCTGGACACAGGCCCAGCTATGCCGTCGGTAATCCATCGCTCAAGACTGGCGACATGTCGTTCGCCTGATTTGAGCTTGGCAATGTCCGCATGGCCTTCGCAGAGTGTGCTCCACGTGTATCTCAACGACGTGATGGCCTGTGCGAAAGGTTGGAGAAGGGGAGTTCCAACAATATACTTCTGTAATTGCTCGAGGTACGCCTCTGTGGGGGCTTTGCTCTGGGGACAAAAGAATGCCACAGAGGGCGCGAAGTGATTCATACCGAAAAGACTTGGATTCCCTAATAGAATTCCAGAAAGGTTGAGATGTTGAATCAGAACGATGTGAGGTGTATCTTTCCTGAGCGATGATATTCTACGTTGGCTATATACAATGTAACTCCGATATATGATTCGTTCTACACAGGGCTGGATCACTCACCACACTCGTCGAAACGGACCTACTTACACCCTTCACGATACAGAGATTAGGAACTGCCCCAGGATATAACGCGTGGTGGAACTAGTTTTCTTCACTTGTCTTGATGAAGTCTAGGGTTGCACATAATGCTAGCGAAGAGACGCCGAGTAACGACCGCCCTATCTGGCCATGCATTCAGAAAAACACCGAATGCGAGGGAGCCGTCGCGTGACATCGAACGAACGCAGTGAGGTTTCTTATCGCGACTGAGTAGCGGCCAGTCATGGGTGAAGATAACCAGATAATTCAGAGACTGGGCGGGCATTTTGATCATCTCTTCGTTGACACGACACCTTCTTTTGCAGAATCTTTGCGTAACTCGTGTACGGAGGACTTCAGTATGGCGATCCTGACTTTTCTTCTACGTATCGTCTCTCTGGCAGTAAGTTGCGCTATGAAGATGACTATTGCCCAGAAGTTCTAAGTGTAGTCAGATTACCGTCATCGTCGGATGGCTGGCTTACAACATCCTCCTCCACCCACTTCGAAAATATCCGGGTCCACTCTTGTGGCGAGCATCCCCTATACCCCGCATTCTGTCCAGATGGAGGGGTACCACAGTATTCGATGCGCACCGCCTCCACGAACAATACGGTCCAATCGTGCGGTTGAGCCCCTGGGAATTGAGCTACACATCCAGTGATGCATGGAAGGGTAATTGCAGCCTTACCTCTGTCTGCATAAAGTTTCACTGATTCCAAAAGATATCCACGGCACAGGCAACTCTGCACCTCGAAAGCCGCTGCCGAAGAATCCTCTCGCTAACCCTCCGCCTATGTCAGGTGAGCCGGGTATCATCGACGTTTTGGACGACGAAAAACATCGCGAGCAACGCCAACTCTTCAACCAAGGCTTTTCCACCCGAGCATTAAAGGAACAGGAGCCTTTGCTACGCAAGCATGTCGATAGACTAGTCGCGGCAGTGCGGTCGCGCGCTGACCAAGGCCTTGAGACAAACATGGTGGACATGTTCAATTTCTTGGCTTTTGACGTTATGGGAGACCTGGCGTTCGGTGCATCTCTTGGTCTACTGGAACGGTCAGAGTACAACAGCTGGGTACGGGTGATCGTTGCGACTATCAAAGTCGTCACTATCCGCATTGTTGTATTCTACCATATCCCATTTGCATCCAAGATTTTGCCGCTGTTGGTCCCGAAGCCGATGAAGGCCAAGCGGGATGCTCACATGAAGTTCGCCGAAGACCGAGTTAGAGAAAGACTGGAAAGGAAGACTGATCGTCCGGATCTCTGGGGCTTGATCACTGGTGGGCCTGATAAGAAGAAAGCACAACTGTGTTTGGATCAAATGGTCGGCAATGCAGCCCTCTTCATGGTGGTGGGCTCAGAAACCACGGCAACTGTGCTATCAGGGACGCTATACTTGCTGTTGAAGTCTCCCAGGTGTATGCGCAGACTCAAGAAAGAGATTCACGACAACTTCATTTCAAAGGAAGAGATGACCATAGAGGCCCTGCCGAAGCTTACGTACATGACCGCAGTCCTAGACGAGGCCATGCGGGTCTACCCCGGTGCCCCAGAAACTTTGGCGAGATTGGTTCCAGTAGGAGGAATGCAGATCTGCGGCGAGCATGTCCACCAGGGCGCTACAGTATTCATCCTCCATTACCCAACGTTTCACTCTTCACGAAACTTCGTCCGACCAGATGACTTCGCTCCGGAGAGGTGGCTACCCGAAGGTGCCGTTGAATTCGAGAAAGATGATAAGAAGGCCTTCAATCCTTTCTCGGTCGGCCCACGCGCTTGCCTTGGAAGAAAGTAAGTCCACCACCCCGGTCACCGTCACGCATAGACCTAATTTTTCCCCACAGTTTGGCACACTATGAGTTGAGGCTGACTCTGAGCCATTTGCTCTGGGACTTTGATTTCGAGCTTGACGAAAAATGCGATGACTGGTTGACCCAAGAGACATACTCTTTCTGGCTGAAACCCCCACTCATGGTCAGAGCTCGAGCTGCAAATCGGAAACCGTAATCCTACACGTAGTTTCAAAGGTAGATGTCGGATCGAACGCCACATGGAAATAAATATGTCAATGTATCTCAGCGGTTTTGGTTGTGTTGAATCATACACGCATTCTTTACGTCCATACTTCCCTAATACCTCTTCCTTTGTAATCTTCAAATAAGTCCAATTTCATTTACCGTCATATCCGCAGGACGTGTGGAGAAATGTCTCCAACCGAACTATCGTGGATAAGTCGAGGGAAATTACACACTCGTCTAGACGAGAGGTTGTCTGCCTGTGCTTCGGTACCTATTGTGACCAACAGATAACAGGCTCTCAAGGCAGAAAGTTTGCCGCACTGCTTCGATCTATCAGCAGCGTTACGAATCATCAGGAGACCACACGCCGTTGAAGGTCCGACATACGTGCATTGTTCTCGGTTCTGCGCCGTATCATTCGTGCCTTTCGTAAGCCAATTTGTTGCTGTGGCAATCACTATCACCGTACTTACAAGACTTACACTTATCGACCTTCCGTAATCGGGTTGCGGTGGAGTCTAGAAGGCTCTCGTATACGTGGCGGCGAAACTTGTATTCGAGATACAAAGAAGCTCGGCTTTTCTCTTTTGACCAAATGCCCGAACAACCTGGTAGCGGAGTGCCACGATTCAGGAACACGGACAACAGCGTACATCATTCTCGCAGAACGAGAGGGTGCATGATACGAGGGCAAACTTTTGAAACAGATGCTCCCGACATCTTGGTGCGAATCGAAGACGTAGTCTGATCGTGCGAAGCGCACTGCGAATGGTTGAAGCTAAGCAATTGTTGCGTCGGCGACCGTTCAACCGTGCACCCCCCAGGAACCCCACAATCTTCGGCAGTTTAGGAACGCCTCGTAGCTTGTCTAAGCTTGTGTTACCAAGATGTCTTGGGTGTGTAAAAACTCCGATACCGGAATGTGGAGGCTGTGGACAGACGTGGCAGATTGTGGTGGCGCACACCGTTGTAGGCCATAGCCTTGAGCGTAGTGCCGTTGCCTCTGAGAAGGGAAGCCGATCGAAAGCGCTTCAGTGGGTGCTTCAGTCACATCCACAGGCACGAACGATTGATGTCGATGCCCAAGTAGATCGCGCAACGTTGGTTCTCGTTTACGACTCGTGTTCTTAGTCTAGGTGGCGGTGATCTACCCAGTAGATAAGAATCATATTATGAAGCGGTAGGTCGTGGCACGAGACCGCGCTCAAACATCAGGTCTCGTTCCGTGTTGTGAAGTGACAACGTCGCGATAGGGTTGTGGGCATTTTGAGTGCGGTTGTTGCTACGGTTACTGATATAAGTTTCCAAAGTCACGGCTACGGTGCATCAAGAATGGCTGGGGTCTGCTTATGCTGACTTGATGGACAGCCTTAGACGGCTGTTCCGATACATGATTGTGCGGCGTTGTATATCTTCATAGCGGGGATCGCGGTGGTTTTTCCGTCGGAACCATATGGTAGGGGAAGTTCGTAATGACTGTATATGGAAAGATTTCAACTACATCTTGGGTTGTACTATTGCCAAGCGATTTATTGGGCTTGACAACGTAAG
Organism: Alternaria atra; assembly: GCF_907166805.1. Lineage (NCBI taxonomy): Eukaryota > Fungi > Ascomycota > Dothideomycetes > Pleosporales > Pleosporaceae > Alternaria > Alternaria atra. Next base: position 229,951 of record NW_025091327.1, read on the forward strand.
GCCGCTCAACAAGACTTTGACTTATCGAGTTACTGGACATGCGGCCGCGATCACTTCATTGACATACTCTTCTGATTTTCATACTTCAGCTGCTTCGCAAGTTACTTATGTTTGCGATGCTTCTCATTCAAAAGCCTTTTTTGCGTATGGAACAAATGGATTATGGAAGTTGTGAGTGGCTCGTCATCGGTTACAGGTTATCGCAGTGCCAAGGTTGAACTGGATTGCAACCACGATATGGCTTCGATTTGGGACGGACAAGATACGATTGTGACTAGATGAAATAAACTGAAAGTATATTGAGGCTGGAATTGGGTGTGATTTGTGACCATGGATGATGCCGAAGATGTGGTCGCTGCGACGCGTAGATCTCGGAACAGTGATTATGGTTCCATACCAGCAACAATGGAACCAACTCCACAACTGTCGCTTACCACGATGCAGTTGATTGGTTACGGCGCTTGGTAGGAGCAGAATTTCAGTGAACGTGGGAGTATATATAACCTACTTCAAGTCTCCCTGGCTTTACTCATTTCTCCATCCACGTACAATACACAAACACACACGCACTCCATGGCCGAAATCAAAGCCTCACCAGACTGGGGTTGCTATCCGGAGGAAGACGCCGATACGAAAGAGTTTTACAGGCAATCAGTAGATTATCGCGGTCCCGACCGACACCGCAAGCCTGGAAAGTACTTCCCAGTTATCCGAGTTCCAGCAAGCCAGCTATGGCAGCCTCTCTGTGGAATCAGTATACGAGTATTGGTGTGAAACCGGTAAAATTGCCACAGTGCAGTCAGATAATACTCGAAGAAATCCTGACACCGGAACAATGCTAGCCGCCTACCGTTTCGGCCTAGAGATGAGCCGCGCAGGGTGCGCCGACTTTCGCGACGCCATAATAGATGCACTAGCTGAGCATCTAGACGTGCAGAGAGAGCCTGACACGAGCTTACTTTGTCAACTTTTCGAAGTCGTTGAGAGCGTACCTAATTCCAGCCTGGAACGACTTCTTGTATTTCATGTCGCGTTGAGCACTTATCCCGAGAGCTTCAATGCCATTTTGATCGAAACAGACAAGCACTTCAGACAAAACATTCGCGAACAGATTAAGGAGTTCCCCAATGGAGCGCGATACTATGATATCTGGGACAACTTCATGCTCAAAAACCGCTGCAAGTTTCACGAACATCCAACAGGGAGATGCTGGAGGCCGACAGATTTGGGATCTGAAGCCGCGCCACCGGAAGATAAAGAGACAGCGTCAATTTGGAAACCAAGACAGGAAACGAAGAAGGTAGGAGAGGTGGATCTTGGGGAGGTTGGCTGGTTTGGGCTTTAGGACTCGCCATGAATGCAGTACACGATGTAACGCAATCTCGCTTTACTCTCAACGATCAATCAAGCGGTCCTGCAGAAGAAGCTCAGCATTCATGATCTTAACACTTTCAGTATTGCCGTTTGAAGAATGAACTCTGATATACGTGATTGCGATTCATGCAATTGCCGGAGATCAAACCATAGTATGGGTGTCACCGTCGTACGCGCTCATGTTCAACACTACCTTGGACGAACTGGAGTTCATGATTGGGGCCGATGGTGGAAACTAGACTGCTGGGTCATGGAGAGGTCTCTGCGAGAAAGACAATGACAGCTAAGGCGGACATGAATGATAACTGGCGAAGATCATCGTAAACGAAAGATGATGGTATTATGTTGTGAGGAAAGCATCGTATCTAGCTCAGAAGTTGCAATGTTAGTACTCTGTTACGGGAAAGCGTCGTGTTTTGTGAGTAGAGAAGGCGCGGTACCTTCAAAAGAGGAAGCAATTCAGCACATCGCCAATAGGGACACAAAAGCGGTGAGCACATAGCAGCACTTTCTTGACTTGAGCACGGGCTTAGAACCTTGCTTGAATAGAATGATTTGAGCTTCAACATCGCGCATCGTACTCTTCCCGTTTCCGCAAGACACACGTACCGTACCGTTTCTTCGTTTCCGCTTCACAAGTAACATACCGCTACAATGGAGTGCTGCCAACCCTCTGCCGATTTCCTGTGTATCTTAATTGACCATCCTCGTATACCGGTAGAGGAGAAGGAGGCTATACTGAGGCAAATCGCCCACCTAGCAGAACTGGAGGAGGATACTCTACCGTCCAATCCTGAGGACTACTACCTCTCTCTTGGTACAACAGAATCTGAATGCGAATCGCCGCTCGAAAGGCGAGCTGAACGCAGCCCTAGTGGCGAATCGCCATCACCTGAAAAGGTGAATCTACGCGGAGGGGGTGGCGCCCCAGTGAAGCCACGATGGCGCATATATGACCACGAACATGCCATCAAAGGATGCAATTTCCAGGTGGACAATAGCCATCTACCAGGGGCTTTGCGGCGCGGTGAGCATGATCCGCCAGTGTTGATAGCGGATGATAACTCCGGGAGCGCAAATGCGCTATACGATACGATTGAACAGACTGTCGTATTTTTCAAGATGGTGTTTGGCCACGACCCCGGTCTAGGGAAGAACTACTTGGTGGCTTCATAACACTACGGAATGAGCGTAATTGGAGGCCGTTGGAGCCTAACAAAAGGCAGGCTGTCTTTGGTGATGGTACCTCTGTCTTCAATAACGCTGCGCACTGCAGTGACCTGTAAGTTTTGAGTTTCCTTATCACTTCTTTCCACCTATATTCCCTAGGTAAAGTAGCGATACTTCCTGTTCTTCCTCCATATATCTACTCCTTGAAGTATATAACTATACTATATTAGTATAAGATGTGTTTTATTCGCGGGACATTAAGTAGATATAGGGTGAAGCACGAATTGGCGCACGGAATTATCTTCGGAATGTTAGGTTTCCGTACGGGGCTTACAAACACCCCTTTTGAGGCTCGAGTCTGGGAAGAGGGAATGGCTCTTTGGGAGCACTTTGCAGACTTCGTTGCCCTCCTTAAAAAGAGGTACGATGACCCTGCCAAGCCGAATTACCTCATCGAAGACACCTTCTTCAACCCTAGTTTGGGTTGCCGCGCGCTTCGAGACGCGCTGAATCCTGGAAATGCCTGGCAGTACATGCACGACGATGGCAAACTGCGTTCGGATACCGGCATCGGTCACGTGTGCAAACAGTACTCGGCCGTCACGTTCTACGATGTTTCGCGCATACCTACTAGAGCATTTGTTTTGTTCAGTCAAAAAATCGACTACAAGGTTGCTGGCCGGATTTGGTAGCTCGCCATTCAGAGTCTCAAGTCTAGCAATGGCGTAAGCTTGCAGATTACCATCTCCGAGTTTGCAGACACAACTCTGAGAGCGACTATGGAAATTAATCTTCAAAACACAAAGAACCCCCTTCGGGAATCCTGGGCGATGGTGGGAATTTTCAATGTATGAGGGATGGCCCTCCCATCGCTTGAAAACACAAAAACATTGATCGATACTGCTTACAGTGTGCAAAGTATTGCAATCTCAACATTACTGCTTACTATCCGAGCGGACAACTTCCGCATCTTCCTCAGCATGCTCCAAACTCTGCTCCTTGCCTAACTTCGGATCGCGGATAACCAGCGAGAATGCGACAAGAAGCACTGCAAGACAGATACCCGCAATGCAAAGTAGCTTTTGCACATGCCGATATGCCTCAATCACAGCAGTACGTTCGGCCGTGCCCACTGGATACGAAGCAGCGAACGAAAACGGATCGCCGTAAACGACGGATGCGAGGGAAGGATCTCCAATCCGACGAGCCAGCTCATTCGGTATGATTTGCTGCCACATGGCACCCGAGACCGTATTACCAAGCGCACTACCAATGTTGTAAGTTGCGAGGTAGATGCCTGTCACGATGGCGACATCTGTCATGAATCGTTAATATTGCTCCTCTCATCGAACAATTGGGAACGACAGGGGAAACTTACGTTCGTGTTTTGTTGCAGCTTGGATGCTGGCCTGTGCAGGATATGGGAACATGCCTCCCGCGATACCTAAGCATATCTGCGCGCCAACAATGCCAGAATGCGATGAACCGCCCGAGCCACCGCGGAAGCGAATCAGAAGGCCGAAAGCTACCACGAACAGACAAGTGCCCGCGATGATGAACGGCTTGAGGCGGCGAACTTTGAATACAATTCCACCGAGGATCAATCCGGTGATGACAGAAGTGAAACTGTACAAAGAGCTGATTCGAGTTGCGCTCTTGATGGATTCGTCGAATGCAACGACGAGTACGGTGTAGAGGAAGTCGCCTTGCATAGTCCATGCGAAGTTCAAGGTGCAAGCGATTCCAAGAGCACCCCAGACGGCGCGATCCTTGAGAAGATGGAAGGGAAGCATCGGATGCGGTGCTCTCTGCTCCCACATGACGAAAATGGGGACGCACAGAACCCCGATAATGAGGGGAGTGATGACTTTTGCCGTACCCCATTGCGACTGTTCGCCACCCGCAATAGTAAAAGGCTTTTCGGTAGTCAGCAAAGCAAACATCTAAACAATGCAAAAGTATACCAACTCACCGTCAGAATGCAGCCGAACACGACGATCAGTAGCACGATACCAGGGACATCCATTTGCCAGAAGAGCGCCATTAGCAAGTTCTTGGTACTTCCATGGACCTGGTACGGCGTTTGGTACTTGTCGAGTGCTCCAGCCTTTCGGGCTTGTCGGCTTGACCACATGAGCGAGGCAACTAGCGGGATGCAGCACACAGTGTAGATGATACACCACATGCCTACACCCCATCGCCAAGTCGTTTGGTTGAGCACAGCCTGACTGACATCCCCACTAACCCACGTATTGATCAAGAACGGAATAGCGGGTATGTAGGAGAAGAAGAGGCGGGAACGAAGGGATGTGATGTCGGCTATGATGACTTCGATGAGGACAATGACAGTCGTGTAGCCTACCTGGTAAAAGACTGCACCTGTAGCGAAGGACTCGACATCTTTGCTGGCAGCTTCGATGACTGTTCCAAGGATGTAGAAGAAGATGGAGAGGACGACGACTTCTACACGGCCAAAGACATCGGCAATCTTGGCAGCGGTGGGCTGCGCGGCGGCTGCGATGACACTTCTCAATACATCTGGAGGACAGGTTAGCTTACATGCCGTCCACAATTACTAGATCATAAACTGCATACTAATAGTGGCTAACGTCGAATGTTCCTGGAATCCTGCAGTAGCGTATGGCTGATAAGTGTACCGTAGCGTTCCATCCAAACCATACGCATACGCGACAAGGAAGATGCCGAAGAAGATGCAGCAGCGATTGATGAAGGACGTGTGAGCGTTGAGAGCTTCGATGCGTATGACACCGGGGGACTTTGCACCGGGTAGTGCTGCCGGAGACTGAGAACCATGGTTGGCGGTGGAGACGCTTTCTTGCTTGGTACGTGAACCGACGCCTGTCACAGCGGTGTTGAATTGGGCATTCTTATCAACGTCAACGTCGTTGTCGCGAGACATGGCGATTGACGGGTTAGAGCAGTTGGTTGTAGTGCAAGAGTGCTCTATTTCTAATGACGCGCTGGATGGTCTTTTATTTGTACCAACGCTGGGCGAGTCAAGTACAGGTGAAAACCCAGATGGCCTGACATGTATTGAATAGGCAAACACTCCGTACATTCACCATCACCTTTCCTCTCTTGGAACATGCGACAAGCGAACAAAAAGTTTCTTAGAGATCGGGATCCAGTAAGATGCCGTAAATCCTGCTTTGCATGGGGGATGGCGTTCGGCTAAGACTGATTGATAAGATTAGATGCAAATTTTTGTTGTCTTGGCGTGCCGACTCCGAAGCTCGGAAATAGTGGTCGAGGCCTTGGCTCTCGGCTCGTGAGGGCTATAACGGATACTTCGCTCCTTGATGTTGGACACAGCATTGGGTTACAGTCGGTTGTATACGATAGAGTGAATGGAGATCTAATGCGTGGCATACAGCGCGGAGTTTTTGCACCAATGTACCGAGAACAGCGGTGAGTTACCGGCCTTCACTTGAACTTGCAAACATGTATGGGACTACAAGGAAGCACAGCTATGGACCAAGTACGACGTAAGGCGCCCAGGTGGATTCATCTCTGCATCAGATTTCCCGTGTTTGCTAGTTGGCGTAGAGTAGCGTGAACGAATTCCCAACATTGACCCTCATACGAGACTTGCTTTTCTCGCTATGCCACTCCACGAAACACTCCGAATTCCCGGTGGGATCTGGAGAGACGGAGATCGTCTTGGCCACTTTGAGCAAGCCTTAGCAAGGCTTGCGTGCTATGGCAATCACGTCTTTCTCTCGAATTTCAAGCTTTGTCACAGTCTGCTCGGTTGCAGCTTCATGCAGTAGTCTCAACTGCCATTTGAAGTTGGGAATTGACCGATGATCAGCATTTCATTGCTGTTGTAACGGGTGAAAGTACATCAAATATCATGTTAGTGATTTTGTTGTGTCCACGGTTTGCTGGGCAGTGGTAAAAGAGTGATTGTAGGGGATCTGTAGGTGTATGATCCTTCACTGGGAGTAGACGTGACAGGGTGATGGTGAGAAGTTATCAGAACTCTGAAGCAGATTAGCGACGTGACACAAGTGAGCGCGAGCTGTACCAAAACACATATCTTCTGTGTCTCTACCGCACAGTACGACAAGGTTTTGCTGCGTTCCTGCCAACGATAGCATTCTATTCGCGACCGCTGCTGCGATGCAGTGTCCACGGAAGGGCGAAGCTTATCGATGCCGCGAACAATGATCCATGCCCGTCTTCCAGGCGAACGTCCAGAGACTGCATCGATGGATAACAGTAGAAGCATAATTGTGTGGCCGGGACAGTAGAATGATGCAATGGCCACAGCTTCGCGTACACTGTGACTGCAGCGTGATATGAAGCCTGATTTGCTGAGGATGATTATAGGCTGCGGGTCACGATACCGTACACTAAGTGATGTACGGCTAGTGCTGACAGTGCCGAGGGTGGATATGCCTTGAGAGATCCTCGTGCTTTCATCTCCACTTTCTAGCTTCAGCTCGCTGAGGTCAAGCAATAATCCGTTCTTGAAGTTGCTGATGCGTAAGGCTGGAGTAGTACAGCCGGCTTATTGTGGGAGAGCGGCTCTGCCGACAGCATCGAGTTGAGGCGATGCTTTTTAGAAAACATGCAGATTGCTACCTAGACGCGACTGGTTGTCATAGTGCATTGAGCACCTATGAGTGTGAGCGACCATGCAGAGTGTGAGGACAGGACTCAGTCAGCACCGTCTTCAAGTGGGTACGCGTGCGGGATATGACTATAGAGAGTCTGGTCGCATCTCAAGCCAGGGTGTCGCGGTTCCTTACCTTGACCGTGTAAGATATCGTGCTTGCGAAGCTGCAGTCAGCAATGCTTCCGCTGGAGAGTAACCGTTTGGGCTAATTAGCGAGACTGGTGCGGTTGGGTTGAGAACGGCCGCCATCAGCAACGACGCCGCCGTTCCCCGCCACTGTTGCAACTGAAGATGATCAACCGCAACTTCGGCCGACGCTGTAAGCAGAAATGGGTCGTAAGGTAAAGATTCTAGTGTGAAGAGATGGGTCAATCATGTGTTGAATTGCTGGCGTAATGCAGCTTGCGTATGTAGGCGTCGTAGGCATGCTCTTGGTTGCAGCAATGCAGAGTGGTTGAAGAAACGCCGACTAAGCGGTCCATCGGCCCCAAACCGTTTCCTGGGGTCGTTTAGATGGGCTTCGCGCCACCATCTGCATGGCTATCGAGTTGGTCCAATCTCTGGTTGGGCTTTGTCGCAGCGGAAGTGAGCACCTCTAAGCTCCACCCCTACCGTTTAGCTGGATTATAAGGTCGTGGTGTTCAGCTGTCCATCTTGTCGAGATACTTGAGCCTTGCGTCCCCCATTGCGAGTCTCGATCCGTGTTCCATCCACTACGGAGACTACTCGGTGCTTTGCAAGGCTCAGTCAGTACTTAGCAACCCAAAATAGCGTGAAGCTCCTCCGTCGCGCTACAGCTGTGTTCGCCAGCAACGTCGAACAGCCATGGACTACTCTTACTTTGGTGGGCCCCAACAGCCCTACAACCATTTCTTGGGCATGCAGCACTCGTTCGCACATACTGGATTGGACACAGACACGACGCAAAGCATTGTGAGTATGGGCGCGGCGTTCCGGAAGACCCCGCAAACCGCCTTAGTAATCTGACATGGCAACAGGAGCCTCTCGACCCCGTTCTCTATCCAACGTCCTACGATGCCTTTGGCTTCAACAACGGCTTGCCGACCCCGCAGCAGGGCTCACCGGAGAACATAGCAGCACACACACCCATGCCTGTCGGCAGTGTAGACTCGGGACTTGGCGCCGAACTCGAAGATGGCCAGCCAAACCAAACACGGAGTAGCAGCGAGGAGAAGGACAACCTGACGCCTGCCCAGAGCAGGCGCAAGGCACAGAATAGGGCAGCGTATGTTGTCCTCCTTTCTCTTCTAGTGTCACAGCATGTGCTGACTCGCGTCCCAGCCAGCGCGCATTCCGCGAGCGCAAAGAACGCCATGTCAAAGAGCTAGAGACGAAGCTCTCCGCCCTCGAATCAAGCACACACTCCCTCCAGTCAGACAACGAGCGCTTGAAAGCCGCTCTACAGCGCGCCCGCACCGAAAACGAGATCCTACGCGCTACCAGTGGCCATTCTCCCGCAGCCTCGCGTCCCGTATCCGCTAGCTATCCCTCGCCAGGCGCCCATCTCCCACTAGAGGATGATGAGGAACATGATGTGGACTACAATGTCGAATCACTTACTAACGGCACTGTTGTGAATACAGCTGGTAGGGAACATTCACGGAGAAAGGCCAAGGGGAGAGAGGTTCCGGCTGCGCAGGCTTGGGACCTCATACAGTCGCATACGCTCGTCAAGCAAGGTCTTGTCGATGTGGCTGATGTATGTGAGCGACTGAAAGGAAAGACCAAGTGCGATGGTCATGGTCCGGTGTTTGAAGAGAGCACGATATGGCAAGCAGTCGAGGAGTCGCGCCGTTGCGGCGGTGATGAACTCATATGATTGCCCGCTTTCGTGCTGGAAGATTCTTTTCTCGTCAATACCCCTTGTGTCTGTTCTACTTTTCGGGGCTGGCAAAATTGCTATGCGGTTTTGGGCGTTGGGCGTTCGGCATGCTGTAGCCAGACGAGCTGTCCCATGGAATGGGCGCTTGAGTTCCGGGGAGGCATTGATCCAAGGCAAGATGTATGTACTTGCAAAAAGGCTGTTGGGCTTTTCACCTTGGTATTCATTCAGTGCCTCTCGACGTGGCAACTCGATTTAAGAAATATCTCAAGAAATATCTCAAGAAATAAAAATTCTCTGATTCATCACATTTCCGCCACCAGCGCTCACATGTAGCGTAGCAAAAGTGGTCACGATTCCTACTATCGTATTTCACACCAAGGATATGTCGTAGCCATAGCAGTACGAGGATAATGCACGAACAAGACACACTTACCAAACACTGCCCGACACCTAACCGTATCTAACATTTCCTAATCAAAACGAACATCTGCAAGCACATCATAGCTCATCAAAACCCCGCGCTCGCTAATCACCCGTCATCGTAGACTACCATCCAAAAAGAGTAATACGTGTTGAAGTATCCCGCGTTCCCCGCACAGCTACATGAAACTTCATGCGGAAAGCATAGCCGTAAAGACGAGGTTTTTGTGATGTAGCCTATAGGCTGCGGACGTTTAGCACGGTATACAATGAAACATATGCACACCTTACCCTTGTCCAACAACCGTTCCAGGCGCCGAGCTAGCTGTCGTCGGCACCGTCTGTGACATATGCATGTGCGGGTGATGAGTGTTTCATGCTCAAAATGTGTAAACGAGGGATAATGTGGATGAGTGGTATGGCTGAAACGGTGGATGGTTATCTATTGGAGCTTCCATCCCATCACACCACGAGTGCATATGCATAGGTGCTACGACCCGAAGTTCAGATTACAACTACCCTCAACACCAATTGTGCATGCTCGGTAAAGAATGTTGCCTGTGAAGCGAGCTCCATATCTTCTCTATTTCGCTTCGTTCGCCATGTCATTGGTTGCGTTTCCAATGCATCACTATGGCAATGTTTGATGCAAGAATGTGCTCACCAGTGGATCGACAATTGTCCCTGCCTTGTTCACGGTCCATAACTCGCAACATGTTCCCTCCTAGAGTAGGAGGCTAACCCGTTGCGGCACGATACTTCGGATGGGGCATGTGTTGCAGCCAAGGGAAAACAGCTAACCGTGGCTGCTTCAATCCCAATCGCTATCGTCGTCGTCGCCCGCGGTGGTCCCCTGTCTTATCTTGCTCTGGTTGGTGTCTGCATCGTCCCTTTTCTTTTGTAGGCGCGAGTCTCCTAGTCTGACCGCGCCCACGTCTACGAGAAGTCTTTCAAGATCTATCGCAGCTCGTTAGCATATTGTGATGCAGGATTACCCCCTGAAGCTAAAGCACGTGACTCACCTTGTACACTTGTCCTCGGCCCGTTCAGCTGCATCAGCGTAACAATCTGCCTCTTGATATCGCCATCCTTGTATATCAATACGGTCGGCGTGTTCTTGTCCGGATATCCTTCAATGCAAAGGTCCGCCCTCATCTGGCAAAACTTGACGTCTCCGAACCTCTTCGCCAGCTCCCTCCAATGTTCAATCATGACTCTTGACTCCGTGTTGGTACCTGTCGAACTTGTTAACAAGACAAGAACATGTGCCTTCTTGCTTTCTTCGGTCACATCTGACGAGTAGTCTGGTTTTTGGATGTGGTAGACTTGGTTGTAGACTGAGGCGGTGGTTATGGAAGAGAGCTCTGCCATGCGCTTTTGGCGATATGAATCAAGGAAGTCGTCGTCTTCCTCGTCCTCTAGCTCGGCTAGTTCGTCTAGGTCTTTGCCTTCTAGGCGGTTTTCGTGGGCGAGTTCACGGGCTTGCTCGAGCGCTTCTTGGATCATGGGCGTGGGCGATGGGGGCTTTTCGGGGATGACACCATGTTTACGGAGGATGTCATTCCTATTGCGCGTACATCAGCGCTGTAATTTCTTGCTTGGGGTTGATGGTCGAGAGACTCACCATTCTGTGTCGGCGTTGGGGTCGTCAATTGGGACGTTGACGGGCATGTCTGGCATCTGCATGGTTGAGGGTTATGAGCGGAACTCGTTTCTATAGCTAAGGTAAACGTGTGGTGTGGAGAGGTTTAGTGGGAAGGTGTTCTTGTTGTAAGAGTCTGGTGCCTGAAGTGTCAGATATTTCGACGAACGTGAAGCTCCGTCATGGACCCTGCCAATCTGCCCCGCCCCCACCTCAGCTCCACGCGACACCCACCCATGTCTCTTTGAAGGCTGCATCTCGACTCCTCAACTGAAAGCTGCGCCACCGCTTACTTAATCATGCACTCTTTCATTCTTCCGCTGGTGTCAACGTGCAATCCGCAAATTTCCTTTGCGGCCATCTCCAATGACAACTTGATCGGCCTCTTTCTACTGCCCTTGCAATATGCACCTCTTGCGACGTGAGACTAACGGCGAGTTCAGCCTCACCGAGTACTATGGAACACCGCCACCCTATGCTATACTTTCGCACACATGGGGCTCTGATAGCGACGAAGTGACCTTCAAAGACATTGTAAAAGCGAGAGGCAAAAGCAAATCCGGCTACGAGAAACTACGCTTCTGTGCTGATCAAGCTGCCAACGACTGGTTGGACTACTTCTGGGTAGGATCTCGAGGTCATCCTCCTTGCGTGCATGACTAATGTTGCTAAGGTCGATACCTGCTGTATTGATAAGAGAGATAGTGTAAAGCTTTCTGAGGCGATCAACTCCATGTATTCTTGGTACCAACGTTCAGCCCGATGTTACGTATATCTTTCCGACGTTGTAGTACAATCGAGATCCATCAGCGATTCCCGTGGATCTGAAGCGCCGCTCAGGCAAACTTGGAAACTGGCATTCCAGAAGAGCAAGTGGTTCACCAGAGGCTGGACTCTCCAGGAACTACTTGCTCCATCTTCAGTTGACTTCTTCACTTCTCAGGGACTACGTCTACGGGATAGAAGAACACTCTCGCAAGAGATTCATGAGGCCACAACGATCGCTTTAGAAGTTCTGCAGAAACATTCGCTGTCACCATCTAGTTATAGCATTGAGGGGCGTACGTCATGGGCAGCAGGGCGTGAAACCAAGCGAGAAGAGGACGCAGCCTATTCTCTTCTTGGTCTCTTTGGCGTACATTTGCCACCCATCTATGGAGAAGGTCGATCGAACGCATTCGATCGTCTTCACTGGGAAGTTGAGCGAAAATCAGCCATTGCACCAAGAACGGGCGTCTTGCCTGCAACTAGAAGCACAGAGGGCGGCGTTTCAGGCACAGAACCATTGCCGATCGCACCCAAGTTCAATCAATCGACGAAAAGACTGCCTGTAATTCTACCTCCTTTCACAGACTCCAAAGGACGTCCGGTTCTACCTCCTCTATCGTACTCGGATGAACATTGTCCTGTTCCAGCATCGATGGAAGAGACTTTTTCTGAAACAGAATCGCTCGGAGCCCACGGCGGAGAGAAGTACCGGTTATCCAGTAAAAGAATGACGCAAGATGATGCGACAGAAATGGAATCGTGGTGGGATGAAGCGATAGCTGCGAACATGGACACTTCAGGCGCTTACGAGAAGGTTGCAGTATTGCTAGTAAGGTGGGCAGATGAGCTCGATGAGCAGAAATCCCGCAAAGAGGTGTGTGATCTCTATTAAGTGTCCATACCGTAGCCATTGATAAGGTCGCTAACACGTACTGGTGGCTACCGTAATTTATCTCACTCGCAAAAATGTACCCTCAAATACTATGCTGACTCCGTGGCAGGTGGAGGATCTTGAATATGTCTTCCGTGCTCGGTTCAGATTCAATACCACTATTGTCGCGCTCGACGCCTCGAGCAGACCTCAGCATCAGATGGACCGATCTCTTGCCACATTCGTTGAGCAGAATGACGGGCCTCGCAACCTGCTGATTGTGTACTATACCGGCCCTGGCGCATACCGCGAAGACCAAAAGCACCTCGAACTATGGTCCGAATTTGGACCCAGATTACAACGCCGACGGAGCCCTCCTGTGAACTGGCATAGATCGGAGGAGATGCTACGATCTGACGAAGTTGACGGAGATGTTCTCACGATAGACACACCACATGAAAGCAAACAACTTACTAATCGGATGACCGAAGACAACTCCCCAAAAAGAATGATAAACCGGACAAGACGTTTTGAACTGATGACTGCCTTCGAATTCTACTTAGCAACAGCGAGGCCCGGGAAATCTTCATTCACTCGCGCTTTGACCAACGCTTTGACCGCGTTGTTAGACCAAAATGTCTGCAACCCATTCTCTACATTCAGTCTGAATCAGCGGATCCGTGGATATCGCCCGAGGTCTGCAAGGAATTGTACGCACTGTTCGCTACTTCCTAACCGAAATCATATTTTTCTCACGCCAACAAGGTCAGCAGCAGAGCGGGCAGCGCAGCATCAGTCAGAAGTCAAAGGCTACCTGAAACTAGGCTTCGAGTTTAGCGACGATTCCCTTTCGCATGCACAGATTGAGAAACTTATAAAGAAGTTGGCGGTCATTGGAGATGACGCGGATATTGGACTGCAAAGGATTGAGTGGCTCGGATTCCAAACAAAGCACAGGTCAATCATACCATTCGTGCGAGCGGTACACGTGATTCTGCTTGCAAAGCGATGGAGGTTCCTCATGCACAGAAAGCTACGCAACCGCGAAAAATATATGTTTCGATTCTAGTGGATAGAAAGAAAGGAACTTGAATCAGCTTATGCGACGCATGATTGGATGAGGGGCATTGATCGACGAGTCGATCGAATTGTCGAGGATGTACGGCACTGACTCTTTTTCGACACTCAATTTACAGGATGCGCAAAGATCGGAAACACTCCTGACGCTCTGATGATTTCTATCCAATGAGTGTCACATATCCCTTGCTCAGATACAGGTACCACACGGGCGGATGACGTGGCATCATGGCATGGCATCCGGGTATCGTAAACTGGATCGCTGGTCGAAAGTAGATCCGTGGCACGAATCCACTCGAGTTCTAGGCGAACAAATGAATGATTGGTCCAAACGGATGCATCTGTATCCGAAGTTGAGTTCGCCCATAGGGATTCGAAGAAGAAAGAGTTGTAAGACTTGTACTTGAGTTCAATGGCGGATATGGTCACAAAATGGACGTGAGGGCACGACCCATGTCTTGAAGCATGATTCCGTTTCGTCTAAGGGCACATCGGCCTCCGCAATACGCGGCAGGGTCTGCCTGTTGAGAACATTCTAGACTAGCACTCTCCAGCGCATCGATATACTGCACTCCTACCTCAATTGTGCCCAAATAATCCCACCCACAATTACCACTGGTACAAGAGAACAAAGGGTCTGGTTTGGGTATTATTTTGGACGATAGTAGGCCAGTATGAACAGCAATTTTCATGATGAAAGGCAATGAGAACTCTGGCAATCATTATCGCATTAGCAAGGTGTATCTGTAGGGTATGGTTACCGCAAAAACGTACCTGGAGCGGCATAATCATCCTTATTATACCCCTTCGAGCCATTGTATTAGAATGCAGCCGATGTGTAAGCTGACGGAATGTCATCTACAACGCGAGCACCATAGTATACCACAGTCTGCTGGAAGCAAGGGCCGACGGCCAGCATCACAACTGTGAGTGAGGACAAAGCCGACAGAGACGAAACAAGTGACATGGCATGACGGAGCCAGAATAGCCAGTTCACCATATACTCCACGACTAGCTCGATTGAACAAGACAACGTCTCCCAAGGGTCGTTCAGTCTTCGCAATATAAACGCAACTCCGATGGCGGATACATTTGGTGATTGGGACCATGATACACGCGCGGGATAAGACTGAAATGATGATAACGATTATGTTGAGTGAGACGCGTGCGACCCAGGGTGAATTTGGTTGCTTATCGTACATGACTAGGGGGTGGGGGGACGAAGAAGCCGATCGCGACGAACGAGAGGCTGAGAGAGAAGAGTTCATAGAACCATGGACCGAGTGAGAAGCGAGCAGGGCGCAACGAATCACGGAGAACGACTTGCTTTTTGTCGTTCATCATAAGGTTTCCTGCGACGATGCCATAGATGGACTAAAGAATCATTTTTAGGAAACTACTAGGCGATACGCTATAATCAAGGTCTCGTGGATATCGATCTAGGAAGATGGAGGTCGTACCACCGCAAAGCCGATCTGCTTCAAGCATCCCATTACCACTCTAACAAGCACTCCCAGACACGTTAGCACGAAGCGCAGCAGGATGTTTACAAAGTGAGTGAGAGAGCGAGTATGTGGACTCGATGATATTGTGGGATTTACATCGCGTCTCTAACATCCCAACTTCGACGGCAGATTTGATTACGTTCGCGAGGGTCAAGAACCCGTATTCCCATTTGTCTTGTCTAAGATTGCCCTTCTATATTCTCCGTTGCTATCCTTTTACTATAGATGTACGTATAATGGTATCCACCAATGAGAGATACCGCAAACATAAGGGGGTCTAATGAGCGTAAATACCTTACCTTCGCACAAGTGTCATTCATGCCTGTAGTGCTGAGTCCATCTGCTTCAGCTGTTGGTAGATGTCCGTTGTATAAGGCACTTGGACTCCTACACGGGCAGCTTGAGCGACTAAAAAGCCTAGACATGGCGCGTTAGTAAGGCGGTCGTGAGATGATGAAAAAA
Source organism: Alternaria atra (assembly GCF_907166805.1). NCBI lineage: Eukaryota > Fungi > Ascomycota > Dothideomycetes > Pleosporales > Pleosporaceae > Alternaria > Alternaria atra. The sequence continues at coordinate 245,728 of NW_025091327.1, forward strand.
GCGATGCATTGCCTACCGGTTATGGGAGCCAACTCTAGCGCTCGTCCTCGTCGAGCATCGAACAGCGTCGATGTGACGATGGGTTCGCATGATTTCGCAATCTCAAGTACCTTCTCTGGAGCCATCCCCCCCATTTCTACGCCGCTTGCAATTCCGATCTGACATGCTTCGTCAGCAAGGTGGCGGACCAACTCAATGGCGGCAGGAGATTCAAAGAGCTCGTGAGTGTTGACTCCGGTGAGAGCGGTCATGGAGTTCCAAGCGTTATTGAAGACGATCTTCTGCCATTTTTCCAGTAATGCGTTGTCAACGACGATGAACTGTTCGTCGCACGCAATCAAACTCTCGATTGCTTTCGATTCTACGGTAGTGAAATCGGTTTTAGAAATCCTCCCGTAGACGCCAGCATGGAAGGCGTGCGGCTTGATAGACGTGCGCTGTTCGGTGACACCGGGTGAGACCTGACAACAGACCAGGTTACACACCATGGATATTATAGGATTGTTCGGGAAAGCATTACGTAGGGCTGCTTCGTTCCCCAGGCCATTCTGTGTCGACACAAGGATGGTGTTGGCGGTGGTAACTTGCTGGAGGTCATGCAGCATTTGCAGGCGACTCTGCTCGGTCTTGATCTTGTTGGCGAGGATGATGTAGGCATAACCTGATTGGGACATGCATTGCAGTGCAGAACCAGCTTCGAAAACGTGATGGGGCGTGAAGACACCGTTGCCCCAGATTGTGGTGTGCAGCTGGAAGCCTTGTTCCTTGACTTGCGCAAAATTGGACTTGCAGACAACCCACACGCGGTGTCGTCCCGTACGAGCGATCAACCAGCCTAGGACAGATCCAACGGCTGTATGCAAAAGCGTGTAATTAGTGGATGTTCAGGGAAGTGTTTCGTCAAGGATCCTCACCACCAGCGCCATAAATGAGGACGTCACAGGTTTCCATGGTGCCGCAGTAGTGACAAGACAATTACAGCAGGCGTGTACCTTATGCAGCACCTTTCGACATCTACTGGGGCGCATTATCAGCTAGCACGCCATGCACGGCGAAGGCGATGCCCACGCGGTTAGCTGGCCGCATTGAGAGAGTCGAGTCAGCGCGGCATGCGATGATACGACTCATACTACTTGCCTCCACTGGTGTTGTGCCAAGAGCGAACGCGCGCATATTTCCACGCCTCAACACGGAAGGATGCGAGTGGCCTTCTCACGAGAGCTTTTGAGTGAATAAGAAGCCCCAAGGAGACTAGCGCGTGCCTCAAATGTATGATTGGCCCGCGCTACAACTTTCCTGTACGCGAGGAGACGAACCTCTTAACAGTGGTGCCGTAAGATGAACACGTCGGTAGATAAAAAGGCTCTTCTGTATCGTTCGTAGCTGTGACAAGTATTCCTAACACTCTTTTACGTTGGGTAGCCCAGCTGTGCTTGTGTCGCTCGCAACCATGCCGTTCGGCTCCCTCTGGTCCCGGTGGACTAAGAACTCAGCGCTACACACGTACATCTATGCTCAGACGCTGATTTCGTTGCCCTTTTCTGTTTTCAGCACTTACACCACTTACCAATTGCAGACCGTCGGCTATGTCATCGGCACTGACCGCGATGGCCTTCCCTGCATGGCTGACTACTGTTTGGTCAACTGGGCCGGCACGAGGATGGACCTCAACTCAGTCCTGCTCTACATGCAGGCCTTTAGTACCGGCCTTTCGGGATTAGTCACACTGTTCTTCGCCGCATACTCTGACTACTGGTGTAAGCCTGACTCCTGCTTTATGCATCCTGTTTCCGTGCTGACCACATATAGCCAAAAAGCACTTGCTTATCACAATTCTCTTCGTCTTATACGGTGTCATCACCATCCCTGTTTACTGGCTACAGGCCTACACCGAGTACGACTTCAAGGTTCTGACCGCCTTGCCCATCCTTTTCAACATCGCCACCAACATTCTAGTCGCCCTGCTCAACATTTACATTCCCCATTGCATGCGCCAGCATGTGGTTGCCAACACCACTGCGACGAGCGAGGAAGTTCAAGGCGCGACAAAACGCACGTACGGCTTCAAGATGGCTGCACTGGGAGCCGTGGCCAACTCTGCTGGGGCTTTGGTCATGTACTGCATCGTCATTGCCATTCAAGAGACCACAACCAATGTGACAAGTCCTGGACTCCTCGTCACCACCATAGTCGGTTTCATCACCATTCCCGCTGCTGCTGTCTGCTACTTCGGCCTCCCTAAGATCCCTGCCAAGCCCAAGTCTGAGCTGAGAGGAGGGGTCGCAGGCCCTCTGATTGAATTTTTCGGACCGTTCAAAGATATGTACAAGCGTCGCAGCATGACACTGCTCTTAGTTACCTACACCATCTACATCGACACCCAATACGCAGTTGCCTCGGTCGTGGGCCAACTATACTATGCTGAAGTGAAGCCAGGAGTTCTCGAGTACACTCTGTATTCTCTCAGTTCGACCATCTGTGGCGTATTGTGTAGCATACTGTTCTTGTGGCTCAGGCCTATCACGCCCATACGTCTTGAAGTTTGGCTTTTGATTGGATATGGCGTCCTTGCACTCACCGGAGTGTGGGGTTGCATTGGTTTCGCGGATGTTAATTTTGGCTACAAGGTGCGTCAAGAAGACGAAACTCATCCCTGTTTCTTTCCATATTCCGTGTGAAGCTAACTCAAAATCTTTGCTAGTCGCGGTGGGAGTTCTACGTGCAGCAATTCCTCGTTTCTCTTTCCGGTATCATCGCTATCACCAGCTTCCGCGTCTTGTTCTCGGAAATGGTGCCACCGCGTAATGAAGTGCGATGGTTCAGTTTGCAGTATATCATTTCTAGTGCAACCGTAAGTCCTCCTCTCCTCTCCTCGTACGGTGGTGTGTATGTTGGGTAACATTCTAACTGTTGTTCTTTCGACACAGGTGTGGGTCAATTATGTCGCAAGTGCGCCGTTGCAAAACGCGACGAACAATCTGCGATATCCGCTCGTACTCAGTACAATATTCGGAACAGTAGCGGTGGTACTGGAGCTTATCCGGGAACTCCATCCATACTTCAAGCGAGATAGAAAGAAGTGGACAGCACATGACCTGACGGAAGCCGAAGCGGAGGCCCTGGTTCGCAGCAACGGCAGTGATAATGGGCGGATTCCAGACAAAGGTGACTACCCAGTGTCTAGTACAACTGTATCGCATGTCAAGATGTAAACCCTCTGTATTATAGCCTGATCTACTCAAGTTGGGCCGCTTGTGTCCATTTTGTACATCGCAATTATCTTTTCGTGGAGGACAGTTCAGAACGTGTATATATATATGTCTGCCTTGATCCGATCCCATTTTCCGGAATTTATTTGCTGTTATGAGACTAGACCAAAAGTCAGCTCTGATGAGCACATTCTTTTCGGGGGGAGGGGGTTTGGGCGCGGCAAAAGGCGAAAGCAGAATGATTTCATTCGCAGGACAGCTAGTGCCTTCGGCCCCAGTCAAGCGAATACTATCACTGCAACTATTTAAGTGACGCTCGTCTGCTCGTCGAGAAATGACACTTGCGTTCTCTTGCAGCAGGCGTATAACACGTTAATAGCATGGCACGTGGAGAGCAGCGGTCTCGCACGCTATTGGACATCGACTTCGATGCGCTCATCGCAAAGCATCTGAAAGAAAACCACGTACCTGGGATAAGCATTGGAATCATCCATGACGGCAAAATTGAAATCAAGGTAGACTTCTCATAGAACCTGTGGAGTAGGGACAACTTCTAACAAGGGCAACAAATGATAGGGCTACGGGTTTGCACAGTTGCCATCGACGCCAGCGACTCCGGACACATTGTGGCTCGCCGGCAGCGTCGCAAAAAGCTTCACCGCAGCAGCCATTGGAAAGGTTATTCATGATGCGTCGCCACCATCTGTGTCCGGCAACGTCAATGTCCGATGGACAACGCCGCTGCAGGCCATGATTCGCGAGGATTTCGTTCTCGAAAACGGATACGCCACTGCACACACAACCATCGAAGATGCCCTATCCCACCGCTCAGGATTGCCAAGCCACGACATGGCGTATGGTTGGGATCATGCATCAGCTCGCGACGTGGTGCGTCGCGCGCGACATTTGCCGATGAATGTAGAGCCGCGAACTCAATGGCAATATAACAACATCCTATACGCTGCGGTGGAGATGTGCGTTGAGGCTGTGACGGGGCGCACACTCCCCGAGGTACTAGAAGAACGGATCTGGAGGCCTCTTGACATGCTTTCAACCACATTTTCGCTGATTGCGGCCCATAATAAGAAGGACTCGACAACGGGAACATCTAGACTTGCTACCGGATATTACTGGCATGAAGAAGGCGAATGCTTTGTTCCGGACGAATACATGGACCTGACTGCGGTGGCCGGAGCCGGCGCTGTCATCTCTTCGGTCAACGATCTCGTAAAATGGATGAACGCTCTTCTCGATGTCTCTTGTCCTCGCACGAGACGAAGTACTGATTGCTTTCTCCGCCTGTCATTTGTCAAGATCTCTTCCAGGAGATGACCACTCCTCGCGCCATTATCCCGCACGGAAGCACATCCATATGCGACCACTGCAGCGGCCCATCAACCTACGCTCTGGGATGGTTTTTGCATACTATAGGAACCAATCGAGTTGTCTCGCATAGCGGTGGCATGGTCGGCTTCGGCACAGTATTGTACCTGGTTCCCGAACATGGTGTGGGCTTCGTCACTATGGCAAACACAATGGGATCTAGTAACACGGTGGGGCAAGCTTTATTTCTCGAGGTACTGCAACGACTGAATTTGTATCGACCCGATCCCGTCGAACAGCACGAGATTCTACGTATGACACCCACCTCGACCATACCAGCGGAGGACCAAACCAATCACCCATCCCAAACACTCATGCAGCAACCAGCACCACTGAGGAAGAACTGTGATCGGCTCACTGGCTCTATCGAGGATTACCTAGGCAAATACTGGCATCCAGCGTATGGCGAGTTCACCGTCAAGACCGCTCATAACATAGACCTCCTTCGTTCCATGGCTAAAATGGAAGAAGGTATCGGAATTCAAGCGAACGAGCATGATGTCTTTCTTCAGGCAGAGCCCTCGTCACGGACATGGCCCTATATTTACTTGCTGAAGCATGATCAGGGCTCGACGTTTGAAATGCATGGCTTCTTTCCACACGGTCCTTTACCCGGGGAGAGAACACTCAATGGCGACTCTGCAAACCCTAACGAAGACTCTGCGTATAGTGACGGCAGTATTGGCGCAGGAGCCCTCATGAATGGAACAGGCAAAGTGCCGTTCCAAACTGTATATCAATATCTCTATCAAGTGAAGGCAAAGTTCGAGACGGGAGATGTTGACAGGGGCTCTACACTGGCAAAGCGGCTGGGGATGGAACTGAGCGTGGAGATGACAGTGTCAGAAAGAGCAGAAAAAGATCCATCTGCGGGGATGATTTGGCTAGAGAGGATCTAAGGAAGCACAGGTTTGGTATTGAAACGATTGATAGATCTAGAATGTAGCTTCATAGTATCTCGCACCTCTCACACACCACGAGCATCGAGGGCTTTGTTGAGCGCTTTCTGAAAGTCCAAAATATCGGGCTGCTTCAACACCGTGTAATGATTTCCTGAGATTGCATGCACACGCGTGTCGTCGGCGTGATTCTGCCACTGATCCAATACGGCGTGCCACGATTCGAAGCCCGACGCATCAAACAGTGGCAACGCATTCGGAGCAAAAATGTCCATCACGGGCACTCTTCCGTGGGGTTGATAGTCCCATGCCATGCGACGGTGACAATCCTCTACTTTGCCATACGCTTTGATGCGTTGCACCGTTAGGCCGCCATTCTCTTGCAGAACGGCAGATGGCAGCCTCTTATGAATGGCTTCGTAAAACTCAGGATCTTCCATTTCGGACGTCTCATCCATAAAGGCCTTTGCTTCCTCGGGAGTCATGCCTGTGAGCGCGGGAATAAAATCCGATAGCACAGAGCGATATCGCACATGGCCCAGTGCGCGACGGATATCAGGAGGATTGTCTAGACCGCCGCAGAAAACCACTTGTTCACCCGCGGCAATGAATATCTTGCCCAGCTCAAATGCCAGCAGGCCGCCCCAACAGTAGCCGAATAAGGCGTAAGGCCCGTGGGGTTGGGTGCGACGGATAGCAGCATAGTAGATGTCGAGCATCTCTTTGAGACTACTAAACACGGGTTCTAGTCCGTGTAATCCACGCGCTCGCACAGCGTACAACGGACGGTCTGGCAGATACTCCAGGAGGGTAAGCCAGCAAAGAAATTCACCAGCCCCAGGAGGAAGAAGAAACAGCGTTTGCTTGCTTCCCTTGGTAACGAGTGGAACGACGGGGTCGTACTCAGCTGATGTAGTGCCCATGAGGGTGAGTTCGTGAGCCAGCTGAGACACGGACGTGCAGCGAGTGAGGATCTGCATCGGGATCTCACGATCCATGTCCAATGCCTTCTCTAAGTATCGCTTTACTTGGATAAAGCGGAGAGAGTTGAGGCCCGACGAAAGTAACGCATCGTCTGCACCGTGCAGAAGACTGTCGACGGGAACGTGAAGCACGGAAGCAAACACAGCCGCAACCTCTCGCTCCATTGGGGTTGTAGACTCTTCCAAGGACTCCTGTGGAGAATCAACCCTTTTCACGCTGCTATCCAATACAGGTGACGTGCTTTTGACTGTTGTGGACCCGGGCAATGATAGAAGCTCATCCGCTAGATAGTCGTCGAAAGCTCCTGCCTCGTATTCTTTCTTCAGCTGCGCACGGGAAAGCTTGCCGATAGTGGATTTTGGGAGCAAGGACTTTGGCAAGGGAATAACGTGGAGCGCTCTTTCAGATGCGAAGTTGAAGACAACGCGATCGATCGCTCGAAGTGTCTCTCGCAGCTTCTTGGGACCCGTGGCTTCTTCAGTAGGATTGAACACTACGACGACGGCCTCAGACTGTTTTCTCTCGTCCCATGTTGAAAAGACTGCAGTATATGACGTTGTCAGGCCTACGATGCCACTCGTCTCGAGAGAGTACTCGAGTTCAAACGAGGAGTAATTATTGCCGTGTAGAATGAGGATTTTTTTCTGGCGACCAAGGAGATGGAGGTTTCCATTTTCATCAACACGAGCAATATCTCCCGTATTGAACCATCCCTCGCTGGTCATACATTGTTCTGTGGCAGCTGGATTGTTGTAGTACCCCTTGAATATGAGCGTCCCACGGAGATATAGCACGCCTTCATTAGACTCAGAGCCGTCTTCTGCGAGCACTTCCATCTCCAAAACGTCAGGCAAATGCGAACCAGCCGATGCAAACCGGTTCCCGTGCTCGACATCATACTGCGGCGTCTCTAGACAGTAGAAGCATGCGGAGCACGTCTCACTAAGACCGTATGCCGCACGAATGGAGTGTGAAGGTGCCCCGAGTTCCCGAAGAACCTCGTCGGCAGCAGCTAGTGTCTCGGTGCGGTTCGCTTCCCCAGCGCACATGATAGTCTTGAGTTTGCTCAGGTTCCAGGTCTTGACGTCTGCAATACTCGTAGCACGGAAGGATCGTGTCGCAGAGGCAAGGAAGAAATTGGGAGTGAACGTGTAGCCGACTTGAAAGTCGCTCAGCAGTTTGTAGAAACGATACGGCTCCACTACAAGCTCTGATGTCGGCACGTGAACCTGATCAGTGCCGGCAAACATCGACTGCAGATGGACTTCACAAAAATTGGCCGAATGATCGAAGGAAATCCACGACATGAATGTTCTCCCATCCGAGCCTAGATGGTTCACTTTAGCTTTCGCCGAGGCAATCAGCTGACAATGCGAGTACTGAACTGCTTTCGAGTATCCTGTACTGCCCGATGTGAACAAGATAGTCGCGATGTCGTTTGGATCTGGGGCAATGGTGACAGCATCAGCGGGTTTTGTGGGCTCCTTCTGCCCCAGGTTTTCCAGATGACTCGAGATCATGATATTCAGCCCCTGGACGGCGAAGTTCTGAGCAAACTTATCGTTCGTGATCAAAGGCGAGTCACGAAACAGATTCTTGATGTTTTGTAGCTGTCCAGCGGCAGCTTTGGGTTCGTTGGAGAGCGGACTGATGATTGCTCCTACTCCTCCTGCCGCAATGACCGACCAGAACCATAAGATGTTCTCGTAGTGGGAATCGAAGTGTGTGAGAACAATCTGTCCGGGTCTCTGCACTGCAGTTCTACGCAAGACTGCGGCTTTTTTCTATGTAGTGATTAGTCCAATTCGTGTGCCTTTATGATAGTGCTTCCCGCTCACCTGGGCGCGCTCCAGCAACTCAGAGTATAAAACTCTAGTGGGAGCTGAGTCAATGCCGTTGTCAAAGAAAACTAGTCCTTGCCCAGAGGCGGCGGCCTTCACAAGAAGATCCAGCAACACTACTGGCTCATTGCCTAACGGTTGGTGTTTGGATACATCCATGGCGATGCAAACAATCCAATGTCGGATAAATGAAGACAGCAATTTGGACGGGCGCGTTCATTGAATAGTCTTGTAGAGAATAGCGGCATGTGCCCTGGCCATGGTTGCGGCCGCTGACAGATGCCGTGGGACGTTGCATTCGACTAGGCGTTCGGAGGCGCAGCCACATTGGTAGCAGGATCATCATGTGGGTGTCGCTCCCACGAAGAACTAGCTCACCAAGCGTCACAGCATTGGTACCCACCTGGCTATAGCGTCTTTGTTTCTCAATGTCAGCACATTCGTATATGCATACAAATACTGTTCCTTCTCAAACCATCTCGCTCTCCGTATCTTCGAACCTTCTCAAACTCCCTCGATTCCTTCCGAACGCAGCATTGCTGACGGGTCGACCCGTGCCATGTAAGCTGATCGCTATCACCCTGCATATTCTCGCTTAAATTCTGTATAGGCTCGCTGACATTCTCGCTGACAATAGGCATAGATGGCTGAATCTTGGCGTTTCTGGGCGTATGCCGTTCTCAACATGTTTACTGCTGTGTGAATACATTGATTCACTCAAGTGAGCAGGAGAAAAATAGAAACGTCGATAGTTTCTTCAGAGACCAGATTAGTGGATTGAGCGATGGCCTGATGCGAAGGGTAGGCTCTCCGCGGAAATCTTTTGAATGGCTGCTACTTAGGACTACTAAAAGATTGGAGCCAAAGTCTCACTTGACTCCCACGTTAGGAAGACCGTCAGGACTTTCTCGCTAATAACATCGCTCCTGCTGTGCATTGGCATTGCGGCTAAATTTGCCCCCTGTATGTCTCATGTCAGACTTCGAATGAATTCGAATGCACCATATCTAACCGTCCACACAATACGGGTCGCCTAACACGTCGAATTGTGGCGATAACGCAATTTCACCGGTTTTACAGACGAATCATACTTATGGACACAGGAAACAGGGATGGATGGCGAAACGGGATATTACCAGGACAGGACGTGTTCAGATCATAAGAGCATCGTACTGACGGAGAAGATAGGCTAGACAGAAAGCTTGAGTCTACATCCTGATTCCCAAGCTTATGCGCAATCCTTTCGCCTGGTCTCGATTCCGAGGTAAGTCTTACGACGTGTGCACTGCCTGCATCGACTATTCTCTCATGCGTAACGCTCACACCACAACCAACGGTGCCCGGCTTGGCAGGCTCTCCAACTAGGGTGTCATTTTTTTCAAGTGGATACCAGGGTAGAGGGAATATAGCTAGGCGTGCCACGCAAACTGATGAGTTCTGAGATGAAATTCCAGGGATTCTGGGGCTGTAAACGAGCAAGTTCATCTGATGCCCCATAGCAGAAGATCGAGCGAGAAAAGTCGTCCATAACTTACCTCACTGCTGGCACTCCCTACTACAGGAGTCGCCGTGCTGATAACTTCCGGGATCAACTACCCAGTAACCTCAGGCGTCGCAATGCCTTCATCAATCAGCAAAGTATACCTGCAGAAGTCAACTTCCAGGCATTTCGAGCTAACTACCTCGGACTACACTGCTCCAAAGGACTTCGCGCTCACACATACGCTTTCCTGGCCGCAACGTGGATCCAGGAGTACAGAAGAAGTACACGCCAGCCTGAAGGAAGGACTGTCAAGGCTTGTGCGCGACGTGCCACAGCTCTGTGGAACACTTCAACGTGGCTCGAATGACCTGCGACAACTCTTTCTCAAGATCGATGTCAGCGCTCATGTCGTCTTTGAATTCCAAAATCTCTCTAACAATCATGGACTGCCAAGCTACGATGAATTTAAGAGAGATCACTTTCCTATATCCGAAGTCCACTCTGTCTTCCAGCCTGCAATCCTGCAGCAACCTGTGCTAGAAGGCTCGCCAATGATGGGGGCCAAGATGTGCGTCATCAAAGGTGGCTATACTCTGGCGTTCGGCTTCAACCATGTTTTGGCAGATGGTACTTCGGCATCCGAGCTTGAGAGCCTTTGGGCACAACATACTGTGGATACGAGTGCTGGAGAATCATTCGTCTCGCATCGAAAATACGAAAGAGGGGTTGATGAAGCGATCAGGAAAAGACTTTCTTCACCCCAATCAGGAGCGGAGAAGCTCCGACAGAACGACCAGCTCTGGAGGACGGTGCCTGCGTCACAATCACTGACGAGCCTGCATACAAGTATGGGTTCCGTATTAGAATCGGTAGTTGGCATGATGGACAGGAAAGAGGCATATTCAGCGTCAAGAGCCGAGACGCCTGTAGTCAAGAAATGGCATCTCTGGCGCTTCAGACCGCAGAGCCTAAAGAGTTTGAAAGCGGACTCCACCTCTCCAGGGTCCGATGGCTGGGTCTCAACGTCGAACGCCCTCATTGGTCTTTTCTGGTCTCGGATAGCTGCGATACAAAAGATTTCATCAACGGGGCAGCAAACATCCACTGTACTGATGCCAATCAGTATGCGGCAACGATTCGATCCCCCAATTGCAACGACTTTCATCGGCAATGCGGTGAGCATGGCATTTGCGAGTTGCACTTTGGCAGCGCTAGAAGCAACAGACGGGATCTCCGCTCTCCAGTCTGCTGCGCTCAGCCTTCGCAAAGCGGTACAAACATGGTCGCTCTCTGAATTTGATGCTTTCCTCAATACAGTCCAATCACTGCCTCCCGATCAAGGCATGATGGTCCGTTCTGAGCTGGTCTTCGACAGATTTCGCATTGTGTGTAATGACTGTACACATTTCAAGTCGAATAGGCTTGATTGGGGCCGCCATCTGGGTGTTCCTGCACCTACGAGATTTCCCATGCCGGCTGCACTGATCTTTGGTGCGACGAGTATTGTGGTACATCCGAAATTGCCAGACGGAAGTCTAGAGGTGGTTGTCTCGCTTTCGGAGGCAGATGGAAAAGCGCTCAGAGAGGATGAGGCCTTCCTCCGCTATGCTCCGGACTTCCTTTGTGTCCTTCCTGCAGGGAAGCCTTTCAGAGTGACTGCTTTACTCAGGTTATCTGTGAGGATGTTGCTGATCTACGAGCGATTGACAAGACGAGCTGTTTGGAAATGGGGCGCTGTGGTACTCATTGTGGCCGCTTCCTTATTTATCACGGGTCGCCGCGGGGTGGGCAATTCATAGTACTTTGTCCGGCGACTGCCATCATGAGTCAGCCACGGAAATGTGCCTTAGTATTAGATCTCCATGACCTGTGCAAAGCATGTGCGACAAACGAGCCATGGAAACAGTGTGTAGAATACAAGGGTAATCTGTAGTCTAATCTGCAGTTTACATATGGAATACTAGGATCGCGACGAATTTGTGTGTACATATACCGTTTTACGTTGCACTCTTGCTACTGCATAGCCAAACTCAAAAGACCAGAATCAAGTTCCAGGGAATACGAATTTTCTTCTGTCCTGATATACAAGGTATTTGCTTTGAAAGAATCAGCCTCTGGCATGGGATCCAAGCCAAGGAAGCAGTGTAGCACGGCTTCTTTCACCAGTACAATTGGGTACATTGCTAGAAATCGTGAATCTTCAACCACTTATATGCTCCTAGTCGCGTCATCTAGAGATATCAGAGTTACTTGTTACATAGCGGTTCCGCGATTTTTCTTGGATCCACCAAGGCGGGCTATCGTCTAGAGTCTAGAGATAATACTGGGAAGACGCTCTTTCTTTTACGACTAAAGCCTAGCGAAGTCGTGTAGCAGAGAATAAATTTAATATTTTGAAATCTTATTGGTGGGCTTGTAGTTACTATCTTGGTTATGTAGGTAAGCGTACTAAATATAATATGCGAGGACTGCTCAGACTGAAGTTTAAGATGTATTCTCTGATATAACGTAAATCTAATTAGAACAGCTCGAACAAGCCCAATGCCGAACAAGACCTAATAGTCACATTCAACTATCGTGTGCTCACGACTGCAAGGGTTTAGCTTAACAGCATCGGAAGAAAGGTCAAGGTAAAAAAGACCCCCGGCGGACTTTAGTGTTGCTTTCGTAGATCCACAAATGTACTGGCCGAAGTTGGCTAGAACCTCTCACGGTTCGATAACTAATCGCTGCAGTCAAAGCTCATATAAGCAATGTCTGCAGCGAACCGATAATAGCATCCCTTTGAGTATAACTAGTTATAACAGCCTCGAAGTAACCAGATGTTAGCAGAATGAAGACAGTAATCCCAATCCATGTGAAGAGCGCGTGGTTAACGTACTTGTATGCGAAGTACGGGATTATGGGGACGAGCCCCCCAAGGAGATAAGAGTGACCCATCCTCAAGGCTGAAACCCAGCGTCTTGAATTCCATGGCCGTGTGACTTCTAGGTCAAAATCTATCATGAATTGCATCATATTAGCGACCAAAGTTGGGTGTCACAGAGGATGACCAGATTAAGAAATACAACAGAGGACAGTCCAGCGGTGAGTGTGAACGAGACAGTAAGACCGTCATATCTCACACTTTCGAACGTATGGGATGGGTTGGAAGTAGATAAATGACGTAGTCACATGCCAAAGAAATGGACAATGTGTACATCACTCGCTTGTGATCTAAATTATATATTTTACATGTTTTACAAGCTCTGTTTCTTGCTATAAGTTACGTTTCTAGTGTTTCTAGGTGTCTCTAGTAAGATGATTCCACTCTAGTCCGGAGTATGGTATGCCCAACAGTGATTTGTTATACCAAGGGACACCAAAAAGCCTTCCTCGCCACTTGGAGAACAAACACGTCAGTAAGGCCGACCATTTCTTTCTATAATACCGAAAAGCTCGCCCCGTCATCTGTATCATCCTCCGACACAGTCTTTATCCTCTTTTCCTTAGATTTTCTTACTGATGTCACATCGTCCCACGTTCTTTTACTACTCTTGCGCCACCTAAAGATATGAACTTAATTACGATAAGCGGCAGTATCCTAACCTTCATAGAATCTTGCTTACCATTGAGATACTATGACAACGCGCTCGGCCAAACAGCATAGTAAGACGAAGTACAAGACAACCTGCGCCTTGATTCATGCGTAAAAATACATTATAGCCGAGCATCGAGAAGTCTAGATGCCTTCCGTAGCTCCCTTTAAATATTGTACTCGCCCCGCTTTTGACAGTCACTGTGAGGCCTGAAATGTGCCGAATTCCCACATCTCTTAAGGCAACTGGGGCGTATAGAGTTATAAAGCTAGTCAATCGATTGAAAATGTTCGTCGCATGTATTCTATGTCAGAGGTTAAGGGAAACTATCAAGTCGCAAGCGAAGTTCCAACTTAAGCGAGCTAGATGCCGCTCCGGGATGTTCTTGTAGTATCTAGGTGACTATTCCCTGTTAGATTACCTCTAATCTATTTATGAGCGGTAGCCGCAGCCATAGCTTCCTTGTCAGCGGCTAGCAGCTTCTGTATGGCTGGCCTTGTTATGCAGCGATTCCACCAAGCACTCACAGCCTTGCGACTGAGGATGACGTCCCCACACCCGCACGCGAACAGCCTCTGAATCAATGGAATGTAGTTGATATCCGCGAGCGTAAATTCGTTTCCGGCCATGTAGTCTTTGTCTTTTAGGAGACATTCTGCCACGTCGAAGAACGCTTCAAGCGACCGCAGTGCGTCTGACACAACGGTTTCGTTAGGAGGTAATCCCGTGAACTTCCTCTTTACAAACTTCTCGAATGCGATTTTACCCGCGGGATCGGCGAAGTAGAGTATTTCTGAGGATTCCGCTTGGTCGAATAGTGCTGCGGCTTCAATATCGGAGCTCTGGGGTAGAAGTGGGAAGGAATACTTCCTCGCCAGATACTTGCAGATAGCGCGGCTCTCGTAGAGAGCGAACCCATCGGGAAATGTGACAGCGGGAACTTTACCCCATGGGTGACGCTTCGTGTGTTCTTCCGACTGGATTCAGTAACGTCAGCATAATACACTTTGGGCATGTGAGGATAAGCTACGTCGTCTGCAAAAAATAATGCGGTACACTCACCTTCTGTTCCCCTTTCTGCAGGTCGACAAGCACAAACTCATAATCCGTGAAGCCACCTTCAGCAAGGGTCAGGCGGACACGATTGGTGTTGGTCGAACCGAGAAAGCCATATAGGGTAAAGGCTGGCATTTTGGAGGTTTGTAATGATCTTGATACGAGTCTGGGGCTGTTCGTGATAAGCTTCGACATGTGCAAGTATTTCTTTCGAGGTCTTGGGCCAGCTACACGGTATATAAGTCGAAAGAGACTCTTCGGCTTCCGTCCAGCGCTACGACAAATGCGTCCGTACCGTATTGTTGTGGAGGCTTCTAGCCCATTTGTGGAAGGAAGCGTCAGACGCACCGAACAGGTCTGATTGGTAGGATCGCTCTCGTGACCCAATCAAGTTAGCGCTGATGCCCGCCTTATAAACTACACGCTTCATGGGATGTGACACCAACTCACTGGCCTTTTCATCCCAGTATTAGACCAAGGTGCATCATCTAATTCGTCTGTTCGGACATTTTGCTTTCTGTGACCCAAACGATGACCGGGATTCTTGTCGCCCATGAGCGGGGCAATCGATGTAGAAACAAGGTGAAAACTGGGTGTGTAACCTGCAGGTCAGTTGCATATCCCGACGCCGATCTAAACCTAAGATTATGGGCATAGACTGAGGTATCCACTATGCGGTGACGGTGCTGATTTGTTGATAGGATAAGAAAAGTAAAATGCGACGAGAGCAAGCCACATTGCCAGAAATGTCTCGACACGGGTCGTAATTGCGATGGCTACGAGTCACCCTTCAGACCTTTCACGAACCATCCCGCTGTTAACTCTCATGCTGGTAGCATCAAGTCGTGTGCTAGTTTGCAAACCATTCGGCCCACTCTGACCAAGATCAACGTCCAGGACATCGAACTACTGAATCGTTACTTCTCAACCAAGTCTCTACTTGGAGTTAGAATGAGCTGTGACGAAGAAGCCAAACAAATTCTCCTTGCCAGCTTGACGAATCCATCGATACGATACGCAGTCTCGTCTCTTAAAGCTCTTCGCGAGGATCTCGAAACGTCCGGAGCCGTTCTTGCGTCTGCCCTACAGCAGACTCAGAGCTATTACTACGGCCTCCAGCAATACGGTATGGCTTTGAGAAGTCTGGCGTCCAAGCTCACCTGTTCGGGCTCCGATGGGTTGAAGTCGGCCTTGCTCTGCTGTCAGATCTTCATCAGCATCGAGCAATTACGGGGAAATTATGATACAATGGCCCAGCATATCACTCAAGGCCTTCGAATCATGCACGACTATAGGGCAAGGCCCACTTTAGTTACCGCGCACAGGTTGGTGCCAGCATACCATGATCAGCTACCCTTAGTAGATGTCTTTGTCGTCAAGCTATTCGTTGCACATTGCAATTTTTCGGATTACCCAGTAACAGCCAATACATTTGGAACGACGGAGTCTGCGTGTTTGACTTCGGCGCATCAACAGCGTGTCAGACCTCCCAGTCTTCGTCCGATTGCGCCCGATATGCGAAAGGGGCTTAGAAAGATCGCTACATCAACGCTTGAATTTCTCATTATGGTATCTCATGTAAAATCGGCAGCAGATGCTCTTCAATTGCTGTCGAAAAAGGCTTTCCTACTGGGTGCCTTGGATTCGTGGCTGATTAAGCTTGACGTTGCTATTTCGGAGATAGGACCTTCTGTCCCCGAGCCTCTTTCGGTGTCTTTCATGCGTCTTTTCCATCAGATCCTAAGGATCGTTCTCATGGGGGTACTAGACACTTCACCTGATTTCTATGCCGAGCTGCGAATTGAGAACGAACGATTGCAGAGTATATCCAGCACTGTGGGTGAAGGATTGCGAGCATACAAAGCCCACAATGGGACTAGGAATGGTTGAGAGGTGATTCGATGTAAGAATGCATTAGATATTTCCACTCAGCGAGAGCGTCTCTTGCATCTTCGCATGTACGTATTATATCTGCCAACAAAGCAAAATCCAAGCTCATCAAACTACGCTTGCTTAGTCTCTTTACCCCCCTGTATACTGTAGCACGATAAGGTATCGAGCAAAGTCAGGAGGCAGGTGTTCGACCCGCAATCGGATAGAGGAGCAGAAAGAAGTGGTTCGAGAGCAATCGCTAGAGTGAAATTAAAGAAAGAAGCTGCCTTTCTCTCTTGAAAGGTTTTCGGTATATATACTGTCTCTCCGATCACGTGTTATCCTACTACACCACAATACCCTTTCTCCTCCGCTTCACCCTTTCACATTCCTATTAATTTAGAAGAACTTCCCTTTACTGCCAGTCTCCACGCTGCTGTGCTCGAGCACAGCCTCACCATCATGGTCGTCAAACGCACCGGGTCTATCGATGTTCCGTGGGATGGGTCGATCAAACGCATCGAAACGACGACCCTGAACCCTGGCCTTGACCCAAAGGAAACCAATGCGAAGAGCGCAAGCAGCGAAAGCCCAGAGCAGACCTCCAAAGGGCGCTGCTACGAAAGCGCCTAGAAGCTGTCAGCAGTTGCGCCAAGGTATAGAGCTGAATAAGAACAAATTGATAACTGCGTTCAGTAGGAACAATTGGAAATTTGTTATTGCCCTCATCGTGTTTAGGGAGTACAGAGTTTCATCATTGCAGTTGGGGAGAAAGAGATGGGGCTTGGACTTACCAAAAGCGCTCCAGTCATTGGCATACAATCCACCTTCGAGTAACAGCAAGTTGCCAGCAAGCGTCACATCGCCATCGTAGTATACGAGTCCGAACAGGAAGATGGTAAAGATACCCCCGAGACCACCAACAACAAAGTCGAAACCGCGGTAAAAGTAAAACTTCTCGCTCAACCCGATAACAAGACAAGGCACAACCGCCGCACTAACCAGGTCACTGATCAGGAAGATCTGCAAGATATCCGGACTGCGCAGAGCGACGACCACGACAGGGATGATGATCACAACAACGCAAGCGCGAATAATCCAGATATTGAGCTTGTTGCGGAAGAAGTCGTTGCTTCCCGTGCTGATCATAGCAGACTGGAAGGAGTCGAAGGCAGCGGTAGATAGTGAAATAGTCATCACAAGAACGACGCCGACGACCCATGCCGGCAGCCGCTCTAGCAACAAGAAGAAAG
This sequence comes from Alternaria atra, assembly GCF_907166805.1. Classification (NCBI taxonomy): domain Eukaryota; kingdom Fungi; phylum Ascomycota; class Dothideomycetes; order Pleosporales; family Pleosporaceae; genus Alternaria; species Alternaria atra. Next base: position 263,286 of record NW_025091327.1, read on the forward strand.
CCAGGGAACCGTTTTCTTCGTCACCGATCGTGTACGCGCCAGACCATGCGGCAAGCATACCTCCGACACCCAGCAAAGTGAGGATAATCAGCACACCCACACTAGCCAGCGAGACACCAATCCAAAGATCTTTGTCAGTACGAGCAGCAAAAGTGCGCATCCAGAAGCCTGAGAGGAAGAAGTCGTTTGACAGGATGGCGACGGGAAGAATGTAAATGAGTTGCCAGCCTAGAAGGCTGGACTCGAGGTATCCGGATTGGTCGATGAGGGAGCGGTCGATGTCTGTTTCTACGCCTACGGCGATGACGCCCATGATGATTAGACCGATGACCATCACTCCTTGGATGTTATCGGTTACGAATGAGACTTTGAAACCGCCGAGTGCTAACATTTTATCATTAGCTGGGCGTCCTTAGTCTCTTGGGTTGTGGGGGGCTTACAGGTGTAGATGGTGGTGACGGCGCATTCGACGATGACGACGGGGAGGCCGTTGAGTCCGGTGAGGAGAGTGACGATTTGTTGTAGAGCTGAGAGCTCGGCTACCATGTATAGGAACATGGTGATGAGCGTACAGACGCTCAGGAATAATCCTCCGATAGCTCCATAACGCTGCCTCGTCCACTCTGTCAGGACGAAACCTTCAGGGCATTTCCGTCTGATGATCGGACCCAAGGCGCCAAACACCAACAATGGTAAGGATGAAGATAGCGCGTAGACCAACAGACCTTGCACACCCGCAATCGTAGCGATCTGAGGATACGTGAACAAGATACCGGATCCGAGAGCTGTGGGTGTAGAAAAAACCTAGGTCAGCTACTTGCACCAATGAGAGAAATGGGGGTATTGTAAGAGGGGAAAGTAGCGGCAGCACGTTCCTCACGCAAGTATTATCTTGATCGAGTTCTTACGGTACTTCTCAGCTTCCCCTTCCACCAGGTTCAAGGTTACGACACAGACGAAAGTCATGTGTGTTCTGAGCCTAGCTTTGGTTCCGCGCCCGTAGTGTAGCCGCACAAAAGACTGCTTCCCATACCACCGGCATGCGATGGGAACTGCAGTGAGTCTTACAACGCAGCGGTAGTGATGAGAAGCAGCTTCCGTGAGAGATCTCAATACGAACCTAGAGGATTTCAATCAAGCTTCATTGGAGCTTGAAGACGCGCTTTGCCTTTGAAGGAAGCATGTCTTCGTCATCGTCGTGGACTGCTCAGAATGCGTCGCGATAAAAACCGATACTGCCGCTGCTCTTTTCACGTGCAAAGAAGCACACTCGGTGCACGAATGCACTCACCACTAGCAATGAAATTGAAAGTGAGCGGGACGCCTGTCGCAAAAGTCAGTCAAGTCCTACTTCGATAGCATTTGATGTCCGCGCAGTTGCGCAAAGTCGGTGGTGGAGAAGCTTTGTTGCAACCGGTCGCTGCGACGGTTTCTAACCCTTCTGCGTGCGATTACTAGACAGCCATTCGGTCTTCGACTGGTGTCGCAATCGCCATGCGACGTAACATCCTAGGACCCTATTCCCACCGTTAGTTCCACTATTCCCACTTGTTTCCCCCTCGTAAACGGTTCTTATTGGGGTCTTACAGGAAAGCGCCCAAGGTGAGGTAGATGATGGCGTTGGACGCTGGTTGCGACGGCACACCCATGACTGACAATATAGTATCTGCACCCGGATAGCAAACAAAGTTTACAAAGATAGGTTGAAGATGTATCAGAGCCACAAGGTCGGGAGCATGCAGGGTTAAGACCGTTCGGCACCCAAAAACTTTTGCTTGCTGCTAAACCCCGCGCCTTCCTTGTTGCATCGCTAGCGCTGCGCGGAGGAGGCTCGCCGCTGATGTCAAGTTCTTAGCAATCGTTCTAGCCGGCGCTCGTCCCCAGCCATCGACATGGAAGCTCGTGGGGGTGCGTGAACGAGCTCATATCGAGCTTGGTTTATGTGACATGTGATGATGGTGATCAACGTAGGCAGAGACTCAGGCAATGGCGGTACTCATTATAGTGATTTGCTTGGGATACCCAATGGACTCTTCAAAAGTCATGATGAATCGTTAACATTTTCCCAGTGACTACTTAGGACATGATAATACCCAGTCTCCCGTGTAAATTCTCGACAAAAACGCCCTATCGCTCCGTAACGCAGCAAATGCGACAATCTGATATTAAGTGTCCCATCATTGGCGCCTCAACTGCCTTTGCAACAAGCAAGAACATGACATCAGTAGGTGCCTGAAGACATCCACGGCTGTCACCATGTGGCGTGCACTTGACCTGCTTAGACCAGTCTACCACGCATGTCTGTCCCAGTTGGGATCTGCCAGTCGTCAGTCAATATTCCCCCCAGCTTTCGATATACACGCACCCTGGACGAACGCCGCCAAGACCTTGCTGCCGGTCTGCAATAACGGATGGCCAACTACAATCTGTAGGAATCGCTGTAGCCCTTCCCGTCGGTGTTCAATCACGTCGTCGGAGAAGCGATTCGTAAGGACCTTGCCCGGCAGCGGTGGTATTGTAACGCGCGCCGACTCGCGCTCGAGAATATCGCGGAAAGCTTCGAATTCGCTGTATCGGCGGCGCACCGTCGACGACTTGAGCTTGAAGGCGGGAATGTTGGTTCGCATTACGATTTCGTAGGTTGTGTACATGCCACGGCCGACACCTAACCAGCACATTAGCTTGCAGTCTTGCGACATCTCACATGTCTCTTCTTCCACTCACCATGTGTCATTGGGTTTCTAACCTGTGCACGCGACAACTGTGAGCAAGGCTGCGGGACAAGATCAGGGTGAAGGAGCTTCTAGCGAGCCTACCTCGATCTCCAGGAAGTTCTCCGGGGGGCCATAGAGCTCCTCGAAGCTTTGCGATCGTGCATCTGGTAGCGACTGCATGGTGGGCTGCGTGTGGGGATGGATATGTGTAGCTGGGCGAGGGTTGGTTGCGCGAGAGTTGATGATCAGTGGCGGGGCTGTCGCGAACTCATTGGCCCGACGCTTCGGTTCCGTGGTTTGGAGAAGGTGCTGACATCCCAACGCACGTCCATGTGCATACAACCGCCTTGCATGAACCCCTCGTCTGGTATAACTCCCATAGTGGAGAGCTCTTCTTGGTTGTCGTCATTCCGCACGCCTTCGATAGTGGTTGGAGGCGGATGTGATGCCATAGGGCTTGGTTGTTACAGCACCTTCCAAGCGCCCTAAAGTCTACACTACCCTTTCTATCCGCAGGATGCCATCGGAGTTCTATGAGTACTGGTCACAACCGCTAATGATGAATAATGATTCCAGTGTGTCACGGCACATGCAAATCGTACAGATAGTATGCCATAGAGGTTCTGACCTTGGAACGCGTTTCAATTCCTGCGCAATCTATCAGGTCCACTTCCGTTCCCCAATTCTAGCCACTTCGTCATCTCGGAACTACACTATACTATCTATTCCTCTTTGATGGAGCCTACAAGAGCATCGATCAGAGCGTTTTCCAAATCTCTCGTCTTTCAAACGAATAGGATCTCATCAATGACCACTTTCGAGTCTTGAGGTCCGTCGTCGCACCTCTACTGGTCAAATTCTAGGCTGCCGATGGATCCGCGAATCAAGCCATATTCTCGATAAACTCCAGCCTTCTAGGAGCCTCACAAAACAAGCACTTGAATCGTGCCCCATGCTGGAGTTCCGCCGAGAATTGAAGTCCTTGGTCCAAGCAATTTGCGGACTCTTGTCATCTCACTCATGTACGCAACCCCTGTTTTAGAACTATCAGTCACCCAAGCAAATCAACTATAGTAAGTGCTTACCTACAGTCGGTCATTTTATTTTGCTGAGCGCCCTTGATCATACTGTCGATAGTAGCATCCGCACGGAATTATTTTCATGGACATCTTCGCAGACCAGCTCTGCCACTACAAGGACATCGTTGAAATTAGGACTACATGTGTGATCACCAACTCAAGCAAGCAATTGTACTTCATTATACAAAACTATCCTCACTACGATAGTGGTTCTGTGTTAGTCTAGACGGGAAAACAGTGGGTCTCGTCATACTCAAGTACGTTATCGCTCGACCGTCTTACACCCGTGGACCGCAACAACGCCGAGCACTTTCCGATGCGATGACACCGAATTTTAAGTACCATATCATACTTCTGGTCTAGCTCAGGGGCTATGTCTTGTCTTGAGAAGAGTCCTCAAGCCTATCTACAGAAGTATATAAGAGTGATCATGATGGTCAGGTATAGGGTATTCAAGGCTCACGCGAAAACCTACTACTAATATTTCCTACCGCACAACTCCACTCTTTAATCTTAATCCAACTATGTCACTCTTTTTATCAAGCTTGCTTCTCGCCGGTACGGCCATGGGCGCTCCTTTGCAGCCTTCCTACCCAATCTTTCCCAACGCGACCATCACGACGCCCTTGAACGGCAAGTTACCTAGCCATGCAGTCGAAGCAACTTATGCCGATCCTAACATATCATTCTCCAGGCACTATTCCTTCTCCTCTTCAGCCTGGCATTGTATCCAACTGCGATGAATTCTACCTTGTAAAGCCCGGCGACATCTGCGTCGACATCGCCAGCGCAAAAGACATTCCTCTCGAGGACTTCCTCGCCTGGAACCCGCAAGCCGGCGACACATGCGCCAACCTGCTAGCCGATGCCTACGCTTGTATTTCCGTAACCGGGCACACTCCTACACCTACGAAGCCGTCAAACGGGATCGAGACGCCGAGGCCCATTCAGGACGGCATGGTGGACAACTGCAACAAGTTTCATTTTGTGGAGAGTGGTGAGACCTGCCCGGCTATCCAGGAGGAGTATGAGGTTAGCCTGGAGGACCTTGTCAAGTGGAGTGAGTATCCCCGCGTTCTGAACACCGCGCTGAAGATGATGGCTAACGTTGTGTGTGCGTGTGCTTAGACCCTGCGATCCAGGATGACTGCACACTCATGTGGGCAAACACGAATCTCTGTGTTGGAGTAATCGCCTAAGCTTTGTTCTCGATGGTGTTCGCTTCTGTGCTGCCCTGAGAAGCCGCGCCCTGCCCATGACTTCGGTCTTGGTTTTGGAGGCTCCAACTGCCTGGGGTTGTGGTCTTATCAAGCTCTAGTATTGGGGACAGCTATTTAGTACAGTTTGATTTTGTCCGCCGCGGAAATTACTCAATCTAATGTAATGTTTGGTCTACTTGGAAGCGTACGCCTGCCATCCTCTCACATTTGCATCTAGAATGACGGAGATGAATGCGGACGGTTTGTGAATCCAACCGGCAGAGGCCACCCGAAATAGCATATGTCATAGCCAGCTTCGCCAATCTGACCGATCTCTTCCAGTCGCTACAGTTCGTCTCTCGGTTCGGGCCCTTCGTGACGACACCACCACGTCGAATTACCAATCGAAACAACAGCATGTTCCACATCGTGTACTAACAGCTCCTTCATGCGCTTGTGGTTTACGCTGTCAGGTGCATCTCTTTGACGCAGGATGTGGGCAAAGTGTTCGAACTCCTCTGGATCTCTCACATGTGTCTCTAGCAATACCTTCCACTCCCGTCGATCTGACCAGGTCCCTGGAACGAGCATATTGTAGATACGGCCAACAGGAATACCTTGCGGGAAGTAGAACTGGTCTCTGAGACCAGTCTCTTCAGCTTCGTCTGGGGAGCGAAATACAACCCAACCCCCATACAGAGTTGTGATACATCCGGCTGCATAATGTTGCTCCGCGCCAACGAGCTGCAAGCAGTTTACCAGTCGGCCTGATGCTGAGACTAATGACATCGACCTCCAACTCGCTCCCTCGCGAAGGTATTTTGCGCGCGTCGCCAGGTTAGACACCCAAGGGAGTGCTGTATATGGTACTCATGACTGCCTGGTACCCGGCTGATACTGTGAGCCAACTGCAGAACCATCCAGCACCGCGAAGAATTGCGACTTAAGAAGTCATAAATGGCGAGGCTATAGTTCCCCGGAGTCTCTTCGAGCATATCTGTGACGATCGCCTCGAAAACTTTACGAGTCCGGCGTGCGATGAAGAGCGATAGAAGATTTGTGTTAACAACTTTGAGATATTTCTCCTGACGTGAGTAGAACTGCGCGTAGATGCTCTTGAATGACCGAATCGCTTTTGGCTCGAGAAGGTGGTCGGCGTTCGAACGTAAAACGTAGTATTGTATTCACCACGTGTAGAAGAGGTGATGGTTCTAAGGTTGTGGGTGGCTTGCCTATCAGAAGATCTGAAACTTAGGTACTGTGATAGCCCAGTGTCAACGCATACGGATGAATATGTCTTCATTTATGCAAGCGCGACCTCTAGTTGGCACGAATAGGACCTACGTTCACTACTGGCGACCAAATTTGGTCAGGTTACAATGTATCGAAGCTATGGTATAGCTTGTAAAAGGCATCGTTTACAACGGTTGTTGCACAAAGTTCCAAAGTTCGCTCACTAGCATCGTGACCAACGTACAACAAAATGCGATAACCGCGAAATTACATCGACCGCTACTCGCGACATGATCAAATCTCACCATCCATTACACAACGTTGCTCAGTCTCTCGGATTGATCTAGATCAGTTTCAAAACCTGCTTCGGCGCAGCAGTATCAACGCTTTAGCACAGCTGCACCCACCACGGGACCGCCCATCAATACTCCATCGTTAACTCTAGAACCCGGTCTCTGCCCTGTATCACTTGCTTCACGGCGTGGTTACCTCATGGTTAGTGTAGAATAGGTGTATACCAGTTGCGGATACATGATACCGCCCGAAGGATGATACCGAGATCTATTGTGGAGACTGAAGTGCTACTGTCCCAATAGAAGCGCATACATGGTCTTTCTTATCAATGCAATAATCTGGTAGACTTATGGGGCACGGTTATGCTTCCAAATCATGCGCTTTAGAATTATGCAACTGCGGGAAGCTACGCGGCTGGAGTCGATGATCTTCAATTCGGTTCTTGTCATTGGTAGGTTGCGGCGGGCTAGATCAATGACGCATGCAGGAAGGCCTTCCGGAGCAGCTCCCGACAACACAACACACGCTTGAACCTCAAAGAATTGGAATCATTGATGTGCTACCCCGCATGATCTAGAGCCATTCTGTCCGCACTGCAACATGGGGAAGTCGCAGTTGTCGGCGAGGCGGAAGCTTGATGCTATTGCGGGGTCGCCACGAGGACTACGCTGGTGACTTAAGTAGGGTATCGTCCGTTTGCGAGCATCAGAGAGAAAATTACTATCACCTGGTAAGCATGAGTGGAACCAAAATCGAAACATGCCCCATGGGCTACCATCGAATCGAGAACATTCACAACGGCAAAGTAGCCAGCGGTACGATCAAAGCTGGTGGACAGGACAAAAAGGCTCCTGGCACATACATCAAATGGGATGCGCCAGGTGTTGAAATCATCCCAGATGATGAAGAAGAGAAGATTAAGGAGGTGTCTGCTCAGTTCAATCGTTTTCAGATGATGAACTTCAATGAGCATATGCATTGTTTGAGAGGCACACATCTGAAGACTCAGGGTGTAAGTACCTTCTGAAGCTTCCTCCAGATAATTGATGTGCTAACCTGTGCAGTGCGTTATGGGCAAATTCACCGTCCATGACGACCTCCCGGAGCACCTCGCCCAAGGCATGTTCGCCAAACCTGGCACCTACGATGTAATCATGCGCTACTCGTCTCTGACACCCAAGATCTTACCCGACAACCTGGCAGCACCGCGCGGCATTGGCATGAAGGTCTTCGGCATCGAGGGTGAGAAGATCTGGGGAGAAGACAAGAAGACGCAAGACTGGACCTTCAACAACTACCCAGTCCTAGAACTGCGTGATCCCCAAACCACATATGACATCGCCGACGCATTGGAAAGGAACTGGAACGACCTTCCCAAATTTGCAGACGAGCAGAGCAAGAGAGTAGACGCTGATGTCGCAACACTTGGAGGACAATTACCAAAGCAGCACATGGTCGCCATGCCCGAGTACTCCCAATCAGCTTACCGCCACGGCGCCTACGTAGCCAAGTACGGCGTCTTCCCTGCTAGCAAATTCCAAAAGGACTTAGAGCACACCGAAGTCAAGGACTCAGACCCCATCAATATCCTCTCCCAAACCCTCCGTACACACCACCTCAATAACACCATAACCTACAGCTTTTGCGCACAACTCCTCCAGGACCTCACAGAACAACCCGTCGACGACATCGGCATTGAATGGGATCCAAAGAAGTATCCGTTCGAGCAAATCGCCACTATCGAATTTGCGCCGCAGGACTCGTGGCTACCAGAGTTTAGGACATGGTGGGATGATCGCATTACGGTGAATAGTTGGCATGGGTTGAAGGAGCACCAGCCGCTAGGAAGCACGAATAGGATGCGCAGGGTTGTTTATGCGGAGAGCAGGAAGTTGAGACTGAGGGTTAATGGGTATAAAGAGGAGAATTACGTGGAGCCGGAGGGGCTGGGCGATGTTCCAGGGAAGGGGCTGGAGGCGCCGCAGTTGAATTTGAAGTATCAGAGTGCTGTTACTACTGCCGAGGTGGCATGATGGATAGCTTTGTGATTGGTTTGTTTTGGGGGTTGCTTTTTCCCAAATGTACATGATGTGTTGTCCCGGACATATGCGCGGTTTCTCGGGTGAAGTCTGTCCAATGCATGAATAGCCCCGATTTATCACCAGCTCTACTAAACTAAATGATTCTAGTCGCGCTTCTAGCTCCGATGACAAGCACGAAGCGGGCTACAAGGTACAGATATGATACCCTTGGTGGCGGCTCCCCGCACATGCGCGTACTAGTTACATGAAGCTAACCCACTGATCCAACAACAACAACCTTTAGGGTCACCCACAACAATCTGTAAAACATAACAAACATTCTACGTGCGAGACCGTGAGTTGAGCTACAACTTTCAGATATGCGATATCCTTCTTTGTCCTTACTTACGTGTGGGGTAGTCTACATCTGGGCGGCAACCACAACCGCTAGTATCATCAACATATTTCCTCACATCAGGATGTCGTCTAGTGAACGAATGGTGAGAATCCGAGCTTTGCTATGCTCTATGTACTCTGCTGTTGAACTAAGAAGACTAATACGGTGAAGGCTTATCCCTACGGCAAACCTTACTCAGCTCCCTCGAATGGTACACACCACGACGAGAATAAACTCTGGATGCAGATACAATATGAAGCTTATGTTGATGGCATCGACCTAACAGTATTACCTTTTGCTAAAGAAGCGATTGCGAGTATCGCTTCGCTAGCTAGTAATGTGGTGGATATGCAAGAATTCGATTTTTCCACTTCAAAGAGGATTGATACACATACACAGTAAGCCTATATCTAGCCCAACCCAATACAAGCGATCCATGTGAAATGAAAACTTACTAAAAAACCCTCGATAGCCCAATCCCGGACTGGTTCCGGGCTCTTGAACTTAACGCTGCAGGCCGAGCAACACCGTCTTGGAATGTATCATCTCACCTCAAGTTTATGAGCGAGCACAGCATCGCCCATTCTGTACTTTGCATCTCTACACCTCAATCCAACGCCTTTTTGACCGAGAGAGATGAGACACTAAGGAAGAAGAAGACGCTTGCCCTTGCTCGTTTACTCAATGTCTTCGCTGCGGAACTTTGCAGAATCTATCCGGAGAGATTTAGCTGGCTAGCCATTATGCCGTTACCTCATGTGCAAGAGTCGATTACAGAATTGAATCGGATGTTCGCCATGGTGGGGAGACAGCCAGTGGGTGTCGGTGTGTTAACGAACCACGAAGGGTTATACCCAGGAGATGAAGCCTTCGATCCGCTCTGGGAGTTTCTCCAGGAAAGAGCTGGGAAAGATGGGGGAAATGGTAAAGAGGTGGTCTTCGTGCATCCCACGGAGCCCATCCTCAAGCTCGACGATGGCCGGTTAATAAATTCCCGACCATGTAAGTTCTTCTTCTTTCCCCTCGAACGCTGTTTTGTAACAGGCAATTAATCGGAATACCTACACCAGCACCCCTGCGCTCCGGCCTCGGGGAATTCTACTTCGAAACCGCCCGCGCAATTTCTAGTCTAACAGCCTCCTCCACCATCCTCACCTATCCCTCTCTCCACTTTCGCATCTCCCACGGCGCAGGCGCTTTCCCCGATATCTCCGAGCGCTTCCTCCTTGGCTTCCCCAACATCTCCTCCGCAGCCAGGGAAGCATACAAATCCCGCTTTTGGTACGATAGTGCAGGTCCTGTGTGGCCGAACCAGATCAAAGGATTGACGGACGGGATGGGTATTTCGATTCGTCAGATGGTGTTTGGGACGGATTACCCGTATGGGATTGGGTTTTGGAACGTGGATGACAATATCAATGGATTGGCTTGGTCGGGGGAGTTGGGACTCGAGGAGAAGGAGATGGTATTTTGGGAGAATGCGAGGGAGCTGTGGAGAGGGAAGATTGGGGTGTTGGATCGGATGGAGAAGTAGAGGTCAGGGATGGATGATTGTGTTTCGTGATTGGTTCTGTGCATTATCAAATCGTGGTTGGATTGAGCTTTGATCAATTACCCCATAGTGTTGATGAAACGATGTGTAGTCAACTGTGGGTTGAACAGTTTGGGGGTATAACACCAGAAGGAAGCAGTGAGCGGCTTTAAAGGTTGTGCGTTGAGGCAAGGAAAACGCGATGAAGACCTAATGGCGATCCACCAAAAAGGTTCTGGTCAAGGGCGGTTGGCGACGTGGCATGTTTTCAGCGATCGTAGTAGCCGTTCTTGAACTTCTCGCATTCGCGAAACTGGACTTTTTGGATTACTGTATGAAGTTTGCTATCGGCAATGTTGCTTGTAGAACGGGGCGGGAATAATTCCCACCCAATTGATGCGAAGCCATAAACCTTGCCGGTTAGCCGCGGGGCGGTTTAGTGTGTAAGGACCGAATTTGTTAAGACAGCAACGACCCCGCCGCGACATCCGCCACATTCACGACAACAACTCGCCAGAAAGCGTACAGATGAGAATGCGTTACAACACTACGTCGAATTACTATGAGGAAGAAGACTACAGCGATGTATTGCATATAGGAAGACTAGGTTGCACACGCAGGACAATTCTGACGCCCCAGAGCGACAGGATGTACTGAGTCGTGCAGGAGGCTGGAATTCGTTCAGCCTCATGCATGGACACTATAGGTAAATTTTATACTTGACGTTCCACAACAACCCGCACTAATCGATGATTTTGTAGAAAACCCTGATGCGTGTCGCAAGTCTTCTGAGCGAGGCCCCGGACGCGATCGCCCGGCGCTTGCCGATGGACCGGGGCTGTCCACCGACTCCATATTACCAGCGAAGGCAAACATCAAGAGAAGGTCAAGATGAGGCAACAGGTCATTTTACGATCCATTCTAAGACAGCTCCTCCGCCTGCCTAGTCCGCCAGCCAAAGCCAGATCACTATGACTTCAGCCTTTCGCATTTCGGCAAACGTCGAGGGGATGACGCTGATGACAAAACCCCAAACCATCGGGCGATTTCCAATCAACCTCCAGCCGCGGAGTGCATGAGCATAGACGTCGTCCGAGCCTCAGATGAAGCAAACCGACTACTGCTGCCGAATGATTGGCGAGACTGCCTTACATAAGGCTGGCAGGAAGAGTTTTGCTCCACCATGTACTAGCGCGAATTGCGTGATCGCACGTCTTCACCCCCAACTATCGCACCTTGCGGAGATGGGTTACAAAGCGATCCCGATGGCGGCGCCCAATATATACTCGAGGCCGTGGTCGCTCTCCCTCTTTCCACCTCCAGAACCCCACGATTGATAATAGTAGTTTCTTTTGGGAAGCCTCCTTCAGACACCAAACCACAAAGACATTCTGCTTCTGGCTTCTCCGCACGTGCTTGCCATACCCCAAACTTCCGCCACACGATCTTGAAGATGTCGTCACCATTGTTCGCAAATGTCGACTCCTACAAGCAGCCTACACTCCGTGAGGAGTCAGGCTATGCTTCAGCCGAATCCAGCCAAGAGAGTCTGCCCGAAGTTTACTTCGCAAAGCCTCACTTGAAGTTTATCAACGCTCAGCTACAGAAGCTCGAGCCTCAGGGTATGTGGCAGTGGTTCGTTCTTGGAAAGCTTCATGAATTGACTTGACGTAGACATCCTTCGATGGGCCATCACATCTCTGCCTGGGCTATTCCAGACTACCGCCTTTGGACTTACTGGCCTCGTTACTGTGGACATGCTTTCGAAGCTTGATGGACCGTTGAAGCACAACATCGACTTGATCTTCCTGGACACCCTTTACCACTTTGATGAAACATATGCCCTTGTCGACCGGGTAAAGAGGCGATACGGAACACCAGTACACGTTTACAAGCCTGCTGGGTGCGACAATGTCAACGACTTCACTACCAAGCATGGCGACAAGCTTTGGGACACCAACGATGAACTCTATGACTACGTTGCTAAAGTAGAGCCTGCCGAGCGTGCCTACTCTGAACTTCAAGTCAAGGCCGTCCTGACTGGTCGCCGACGCAGCCAAGGTGGAAAGCGAGGAGACCTAGACATCATCGAGATCGATGAGGCTGGCCTCATCAAGATCAACCCTCTAGCCAACTGGAGCTTCGCCCAAGTAAAGGAATACGTTGACGCCAACGACGTCCCATACAACGACCTTCTCAACAGGGGTTACAAGAGTGTTGGGGACTGGCACTCTACACAGCCAGTGGCCGCTGGAGAGGATGAGCGCTCAGGACGCTGGAAGGGCAAGAACAAGACCGAGTGCGGTATTCACAACCCCAAGTCACGATACGCTCAGTTCCTCCAAGAGCAGGCGATGAAGCAACAAAATGAGGATCTGGCCAACAAGCTGCAACAAGTCTCTCTGAACGTCTAGTTTACTGGGCAACGTCATATTCTCGTTTACATGTATCGCATTAGCATCGGCGTTTGGGTTGTTCCTGGGTCAGGGCATAGCGTGGGGTTTGGGACATCGTAGTATTGGGTTTGCGGAAGCCGCTTCCGATGATGTATACGGGGCCGAGATACCACCGATATACGAGCCAATGAAGCTCAATCATGAATCAAACGAATATCAAGCAAAAGCGCTAGACCTGTCATATACGTGATGTGTTCCTGAAAATCGCTAAAGCGCATCACATACTGCAGGACGTAGTACTGCATCTCCGCTCCACTCACGTCACCGTGGTTACTTGACCCAACGAAAAGCCGGGCAAGACAGGCTCCAAGTATCGCGTGCAATTGCGCAATCGCTTCCAAGATCTGCCGACCCATACAACAACCCGCTTTGTACTCTAGTCTCTGCAGCAGGAAAAATCCAGTGAAGCCTATGGTCAACAAGCGGAACTTGGATCCTTGGAGTGTCCGTAGAACCCGGGGAATAAAAAGGTCTTTCCCTCCGGTCCCATTTTGTAGTTCTTAGTCGCGCATATTTCTTTTTGAGTGACCCAAAACATCCTTTGCGAAGCCAGCCTAGCATAGCCAGGAACGATATCAAGTCTTCGCCGACATAATTCAAGAGATTCTTGTCAAATCCTTTATCCCTCAAATACCTTGTAAAGATGGCGAACGCACCCCATGGTGAGTTGACCGGCAAACCCGCTGAAATCGATAATGGATGCTGACGGCAGGTGACAATAGGCGGCGTCCTCAAGGACCTGATCGCACGCGATGCGCCCCAACGCAAGGAGCTCTTCGAAGAGGCTGAGAAGCTTCCCGCTATCGTTCTATCCGAGAGGCAGCTTTGCGACTTGGAACTCATCCTGAACGGTGGTTTTTCACCTCTAGAGGGTAAGTCGTCATCCCGCCGCGCTAGGCGAGGGGCACAGAAGCCGCCCCTCGTGTTTGCGATGTTTGCAGCAACACGACCCCTGACAACACCATGCAGGTTTCATGAACCAGAAGGACTACGACGGCGTAGTTTCCGACAACCGTCTCGCTGACGGCAACCTCTTCTCTATCCCCATTACGCTCGATGTCTCGAAACAGACCATCGATGAAGTTGGTGTGAAGCAGGGAGCTCGCATCGCCCTTCGCGACTTCCGCGACGACCGCAACCTCGCCATCATCACCGTCGACGATGTATACCAGCCAGACAAGGAGAAGGAGGCCAGGCAGGTCTTCGACAAGGACAACGACGTAGCACACCCTGCGATCAAGTACCTCTACGAGACCGTCAAGGAGTACTACGTCGGTGGTAAGCTCGAGGCCATCGACCGCCTGGACCACTACGACTATGTCGGTCTCCGGTATACGCCTGCGGAACTGCGTCTGCACTTCGACAAGCTTGGCTGGTCCAAGGTCGTCGCTTTCCAGACGAGGAACCCCATGCACCGCGCTCATCGTGAGCTGACTGTCCGCGCTGCTCGCGCTCGCCAGGCCAACGTTCTCATCCACCCTGTTGTTGGTCTGACCAAGCCCGGTGACATCGACCATTTCACCCGTGTCCGTGTCTACCAGGCGCTGATGCCCCGTTACCCCAACGGCATGGCCGTACTTGCTCTTCTGCCTCTTGCTATGCGTATGGCTGGTCCTCGCGAGGCGATCTGGCACGCCATCATCCGCAAGAACCATGGTGCGACCCACTTCATTGTCGGTCGTGACCACGCTGGTCCGGGCAAGAACTCCAAGGGTGTCGACTTCTACGGTCCGTACGACGCTCAGGATGCTGTCGAGAAGTACAGGGATGAGCTCGGTATCGAAGTTGTGCCTTTCCTCCAGATGACCTACCTCCCCGACTCTGATGAGTACAAGCCCAAGAACGAGGTTGAGCAGGGTGTCAAGACCCTCGATATCTCCGGAACTGGTACGTTACCTCTTGTTCCGACTCACTCACGGATTGGAAACTAATGCAGTGAATAGAGCTCCGCAAGCGTCTCCGAACCGGCCAAGAGATTCCCGAATGGTTCTCTTACCCCGAAGTCGTCCGCGTCCTCCGCGAATCCCACCCTCCTCGCAACCAACAAGGTTTCACTGTCTTCCTGACAGGATACCAAAACTCTGGCAAGGATGCCATCGCACGCGCTCTCAACGTCACCCTCAACCAACAAGGAGGTCGATCCGTCTCCCTCCTTCTTGGTGACACCATCCGCAGTGAACTCTCCAGCGAGTTGGGCTTCAGCCGATCCGACCGTGATAAGAACATTGCCCGTATCTCCTTCGTAGCCGCCGAGCTCACCAAGGCTGGTGCGGCAGCTATCGTCGCGCCCATTGCTCCTTTCGAGGACTCAAGAAAGGCGGCCCGCCAGACTGTAGAGCGATACGGATCCTTCTACCTCATTCACGTCTCTACCCCGCTCGAGCACGCCGAGAAGACCGACAAGCGTGGCGTATACGCCAAGGCGCGTGCTGGTGAGATCAAGGGTTTCACCGGTGTTGACGACCCATATGAGGTGCCTGCCAACGCTGATCTGACTGTTGACCTGTCGACCACCAACGTCAGGACAGCGGTTCACCAGATTATCCTGCTCTTGGAGAGCGAGGGTCTTTTGACACAGTTGTAGATATGGGGAAGATAATGTTTTGGAACATTGATGCATTGAGGGTAACATTTTAACGGATTATGATTTGATGGATATGGTGTTGGCCTGGCTTTAGAATTGCCTGGTTTTAAGACGCACAGCATAGACGATGTGATCCCTAGACATGAGGTTTAGACGATTGTTTACGAATAGCAACAGAGCTGCTTACTTGATTTGGAACATGCGGAGCAACTCGATAACCGATTTCTGATGCCAATGTTGATGTGATAATACTATACTACAGTTTCGAAGAGTGCCTGCGATTACTCGAAGCTGGCCATAACGTAGGTATGCCATGGAGTATACCATGCGCAATATCTCCCTAAGCCGGCCCCGCTATACCCCGGTATCCATCTCCATCTCCATTCTCGGACAAACGACACAGCAGCAACAGCAAGCCCCCCACCAATCACAGCAGTGAACTGCGCATCTATCACGGACATCAGTATACGTCCCAAACCACCAATACAATCAAGCGTTCAAACAAAAAACTTACCATTCGTAGGCGCCACCGCACCCGTAGTCGCCGTAGGACTCGGACTCTCCGCCACCCTCTCAGAGATACTACTCGTAGCCGATGACAACGCCGAAGAAAACGCCTCGGAGGCAATTGACGAAGCCGCTGACTGAGCGGCTGAGGTAGCTTCTGCGGGAGCTTGCGTTGAGGTGTTTAAGGTGTTTCCTGATGCTGTTGTTTCGGCTTCGGAGATGGCTTAGTCTTGGGTGAGGGTGAAGGGGAGAGTGGTGAAGATGGGGAGGAGCAGGGTGAGCATGTTGAAGGAGCGCATTACGATGGTTGGTGAGGAGTAAAAATGGATGATTGCGAGTTATTGTATTATTTCACCGGTCGATGGACATTGGTACATACTGCATATACATAGGGACATGAATTGAGTTGAGTGTTGGTATATATCAACGCTTACTCGTACATATATCTATATCCTTGAATCTATTCTTCCTAACCAAGATCGCCAAATAATTCGTCGTATCCTATCCCGTCGCCTCCCAATACAAGTCCAAATCCAGCTTCCATGACTCTGCGTCCCCCAAACCTAATCATTCATAACGCACAACCTACCTGCATGTCCTCAGCCTCTTACCTCAAATCTTCAGAACAGCAAGCCGTAACACCTCTTCCAAGCGCAGAATTAATCTTGGATGACGATCTATTTGCGGCGAAAAGGTTCCGTGGTTATGGTGTAGGGTTCAAAGGAGCCATAGATGTACAAGTACGGAAGAACATGTTTTGATGCAGCGCTGTTCTACAACTCGGAGTATTAGGGGAGCTAGCAGCGGATCGAGGAACGCGTGTGGTGGTGTGGATTGTAGATCGAGGAAGTGATGCAAGTAATGACGTTTGAGGGGTCCGCGGAAGCTAGTGTGGCGTGGGAGGCTGGGATGGTTGCTTCTTTTTACGGGACCAGAATTTGGATCGAGATTTCTTTAGAATTTCAGAAATCAAAGTGTATGTGTATCATTATTGTATCGCCTTTCGTATGCTGCATATTTTGTGATGGGTAGCGTATTACGGCGTTGTTGAGGAAGTCGCAACATTTCCAATCCCTTGACATCACTCCAACATCGCCCTTACTTCTACGCGTAACATTACTCTTCTACATGAACGCGTTCAAAGCCACACCACCAACACCAAACAGCGCAGCATATTTTACCTCTGCAAAACGTCAGCCTTTCTATTTCTAGGAGATGCACCACGATAATCGCGACTCCCAGAAATGACTCACCATGAGCATTTGCACCGCCCGTACTAGTCGCCTCAGCCGAAGCAACAGATGCCGAAGACGCAGACAGAACCGACGCAGCCGAAGAGTAGACTGTAGGATTGATAGCACCAAGGCTACTAGAAACACCAGCCGGTATCTCTTGCGCGGTGGCTAGTGCACTGAGTAAGGCGATGAGGATGTATAGTGGTTTTGTGAACATAGTTGCGAGATGCGTCCGAGGAGTAGTATTGGTGATTATATATTTCAAATTTGGGCACGGCGTTGAAGGAAGTGCAGAAGTCAAGTAAACGATCATGCGAACTGCTACTCAATGGAGCCAGTGGCTTTACTATATTTATCAGTATGTCTTGTTACTACTGCCATGTATGACGCAGACGGCATAATTCATCGACATGTTAGTCCTCCCATACATGATGCTTCTTCTTTACGGCCTTCATATTTCGGTGAATATGGTTAGCAAGCTTCCTAGTGCGGAATGGTTATGTGGCTAGCGCGGATCTAGGACGATGTCGAGATGTGCTAATGACGTGGTTAAGACGGAACTCGGTCCTTGGGACAGGACAACTCACAACACAGGGATAGGTATATTCCGACTTGTTCTGAAGAGAGTACGTATCTCCGGTATACTTGGCTGGGACATGGACAAACAAGTTGAAAATCATCTAGCATGGCGTCACTTGCTGCCACAAAGTCATATGTACATGGTGAGAACATCAAAGTATGAAGTAGCCGATTCGATATCTAGGCATCCATGCTCTCTTTTCTCACATCTATAATAACGACATAAAATACCACCATCCCTTCACGTCTCACCATTCACCAATACCTAGCACACGCATCTTCAACTACTCATTTTCCCCATCCCCAACGTCCCCTCAGTGGGTTGGTGATACCGCATCCTTGTCCAGCCTTTTCCTGCACCTTAGCTGCCTGTGGCGACTTTGCTCCTGCATCCGCCACAGCTCCCTTCGCTGCTCCACCAGACGTGGGCCCAAAGTTCGTCATAACTGCACCCAGCGGTTTCGCTGCTGGTGCCGGCGTTTGCTGTTCCTGCTGTTGTCAGAGCCTTCTTACTGTTCACTCGCCTGCATAATAGTTGTTCGACGAATCTGCTGCACCGGAGATAGAAATTCAGACTCATCTCGATAGGTTGGCGATAGGTTGGCGATAGGTTGGCGATGGCGTAGTGATTCGACGTATTCTTTCTACCGGAGAATTAAATACAGGTTCCTCGATTTCGATAAGCGGCGGCTGCTCAGGGGCTTCGGATTGGGAGCGAGTTGCATCGTGTTCAAGCTCTTCCTTATCGATGACTGGTGATGGTTCGCGAGATGCCTCAGGCTTGTGCAATGCGGTCATAGTCCTGCGCATGCCTTGTAAGGTAGGCAAGAACTTAGACTCATCTTGACCTTGAATAAGTGGCGACTGTATGTTTCCTCCCGCTGCTCAGAAGCTACCACAGTAGCCATCTGGTGGATTGGTTGTACCAAAGACTGAAGATCATGATCTTCTTGCTTCCCGACATTTAGTGACCGTGTACTTGCTCACCGTTGCCGAGTAGATGATATAATGATCTTCCGGCGAATTTGTTGTACTGAAGGTAATAGTTCCGGGTCTTCCTCTTCAACGAGAAGCTGAGATTCCGGCTCCGAAAGGCTAACAATACGCTTAGACTTTTGCATCGTATGTCTTCCCCAAGGAATTCTATCCGGTTCCGCAAGAACTGTAGTCGTCCCAGGAAGCGTACTTGCTCTAATCTGCTGGATATGGAAGCAACTGGTGATGGAATTAGTTCCTCGGCTTGTACTGGTGGCGGCGTTGCAGATGTATCATATCCAGACGACTGCTGTGTAGGCGGTGTAGGCTCACGCGCTGGCTCGCTTACGGTCGGCTGCCCTGAGCGCATCATATTCCGGCTTCCTTTTAGACATACAATTTACCGCCTCTATCGAAGACAGTGTGAATAGTCTTGGAGACGCGCTTGCGACAATTTTTAGCGACGACGACGAATCTGAAGACCTCGTTCGACTTTTGGGTTTGCTTGACGAAAAAGCAACCTCGATTCCAGAAGGACTTCGCCGCATTTGAGAGGCAAGCTCGTCAGGCAATATAGCCTCAGACGACACAAAAGAAAACGTCCCTGCAGCTTTCTCCATAGGTTTAGAGTCGTGGGGTAGAACTGAAGATCGCCGTCGGGTAGTAGAACGCTGAGGACCCTGTAGTTCTTCTGTCTCTGGGCTTGGTAGCCGACTTGCGCAAACGGGAGAGAAAGTTCCTGCGGTATTCTACGAGGCAGAGGCGATACGAACGATGATCGACGGCGATTAACAGCGCGTTGAATCTCTTGCAGCTCCTCCATTTCTAGATCTGGTGGAAAATCTTGATCTCCTTCTCGGAAGCCTGTCAGAGGGACACTGATCTCGTTTTCATACTCTAGCCGGAGCGTTAACTGTCTCGACAGCAGTATGGCGGAACGCCTGACCATAGCCCATCATCACAGTTCCACTTTGAATCTACTGCCAAATCCTCTGCAGTCACCCTCCGTACAGACGGCATTGAATTAGTCCTTTGAGAAACAGCTGAACGCCCGACCAGTACGCGGTTAGGGTTTTGCTCTCGGAATTTAGACTCAAGCGACGTCCAGACTCAGTGACCTCATCATACAGGTCTTTATTCGGCTCACTAAATCCGGAAAGCGACGAATTCAGGCTGTTGTCGTCGTTGTAAATGTCTGTCGTAGTTTGGTCGTATTGTTGGTCTGGTTGAGTCCCGTGTAGCTGCTCGATCTGAGAGTTATCACTTGTTCCATACTGTGGGCTTGTATCGCGCCTCGTTTATCGGCTCGACATGCTGATTCAGCTCCTCAACGTCGCTAGTCTCATTAGCAGGTTCGTATTTGGTCTCTGCCAATGTCTGCAGGATGGCAGTGGTGGAAGCAACAGCAGCCAGGAGCTCGTTTCTCGCCACTTAAAGCACCTCCTAGATTTCCTCTGGCGAAACTTCTTCAACTTAGTAGGGCTCTCGAGTCGCAGATGGAGGTTCTTTCGACTGGGTAACGATACGAATGAGTGCGTAGCTAAGCCTTCTCTGATCATTACTGTCGTCAATCATGCTGAGCATTTCCTCACCGGCAAAGTCGACTGGTTAAGACCTCGACCATGTGAGCTTGCTTGGAACACCAATGGGTTCTCGGCCGAGTATGCGCTGTACGATGTTGGTGACTACCTCTCCCTCATAATCGTCTGGGTGGTTGACTTCAAGATCTTTAATGACAGCATCGATAAATCTGTCCATCTGCCACGTGGATGTAAGAGAGAAACCAGTGGGGACATCGTCAGGCATAGGATGCATGGTTCCAGCGGACGATACATTCTCGTAGTAGTTCTGAGTAGCATTTGAGTCGACGGGCGTAACATCGTGCCATGTAGACTTTTGTGAGACACCAGTAGGAGCTTTGCTGAGTACACACTGTACGGGTTCGACTACGGTGTCATCCACCGGAAACTCACACTGCAATGTGGCTGTGCGCAAAATGATAGTAAGGACTATAGTGAGCATGCATTGCACCGATTCGATAAGGGCTTCTCTCTGCAACGTGGATGTATGCGAGAGGTCCATAGGGGCTTTACTAAGTACACGTTGTACAGGATGTGCGACTGACTCATCCCCTTGCTCGGTCTCTTGTTGATTCTGGAGCTGGACGTTGAGATCTCCAGCAATGGAATCCAATTCGTCCATAAGCTGCTCCCGCCCCTCCGAAAGCTCGATCAAGTGTCTGCGTGTCTGCTGTAGCCAGCTGTCCTCGGTAAGCGGCTCTTCATCATTCGCCTTGTCCTCTGTGGCTTCGAAAGAGATGTCTGAATTATACGAGACAGATTCCGTACATACTTTCGTAGGGAGCGTTGCGAAACATGTTGTCGTCGGTTGCGGTGGGTCTTCGCTCAAGATCAACTCCGAGATCATCGGCTGCAGAGTTGACCAGGTCGACGAGGTCAGGTATTGACTGCAATGCTTCGCGCAAGCTGGAATGAGGATCGTTGAGGTTTGGCTGCAGTTGCCCGGGAGATCCCACGTTTAGTATCTCCGCTGCGTTAGGTGGGACGTATGGACAAGGAGTGAGCCAGTCGTTATCTCGTCGACAGGATGTTTGTGCTGGCTGACAAGTTGCTTGATAGTGCTGTCCACAAGCGCCGTTGGCCTGACATCGCTGAACAAGATCTCCAGACATTCGTCGAAGCTGATCAAAATTCGGTCGACTGTTCTTGATATTACTGATGACAGACTGCACGGTGTTCGCATGCTCTTCTAGAATGTTGCCGATGATATAGCTCAACTCTTCAGCAAATTTATCCCCACACTTGTCGTATGGTATGTATTCGGAGTGATGCTTACGACGTCTATGTCTACGGCCGACGTCATTGTTGGAGGGTTTCGAAGAAGAGGTTGTGGAGGTTAAGGATCCGGATATGCCTCGTCTGCGTATCAGCCGTTTTGTAGTTGGCAGTTCTTCAGGCGGTGGTGCTCGACCTGAGCATTGCCGACATATCTTCTTTTGTGCATGATCGCGATGCTCGCTTTTGCCCATGTACGAGAAGTGACCACAAACCCGCTTAGTCCAGTTACCAGGATCTCGCAATGGCTTGCTGGTTCTGTTCGTGCCGTTTGACTTTATCCTTGCACCAGGAAACCCAAAGTCTTGCGTGACGCGCCGTCCATATCCTTGTCGGTTGTCAACATCGTTCGGAACTTCAATCTCGTGATACCTCTCTTCTACACCAATGTTGGCAGTTAGGATTGAGCTTGAGATAGTACTTCGTCGAGAGAGACTGAGGTCACTTGCTCCATCGTGGCCAAGGCCCATTGACACGATCTCTTCCGCTCGTCTGCGAACACTGACAGACTTTCCAAACTGATGACGAGGAACTGTGGCACCCGTGCTCGGAATCCACTCTACGACACGATCGACGGGTCCATTCGAAGGACTACCAGTCTCAGTCAATGGAGCAGTGTGTGATCCACTGCGCCTGAGCCGTTTAGGGAAAGTTTCCTGGTCTTCCTCGAAAGTTCGTCGAAGAACCCGACCAGACTTCGCACCTCTACCTTCTTGTTGCGAATGAATATTGGAGTTCTTGGCTTCTTTGGACTCAGCAGCTGGCACTGAACTACGGGTGGATAGACGTCTCACAACTTCGGAAGCGGGATCTGATTTATCAACTGATCTTGGCTCTCCCATGGCAACGAGCGGCTCATCGGGTATGCTTTCTTGCACAGAGCGGACACGAGCGGTTTGTAGATTAATACTGGAAGGTTTGGCGTGTCGGGTTACGGCTGCAAAGATATCTGTAGACCTTCGGCGACCGATGGACTCTCGCTCAATATCATGCTCGTATTGCTCCTCGTCATCAGGCATCTCTGCAGGTGTTGCTCTTCCTGTTGTAATAGTACGAGCACATTCGTCAGGGGCACCTTGTTTGGATGGAATCACGGACTGCACAGACTCGCTGGTGTCGTCAAGGTTCGTTGGAAAAGGCAAAAGTTCTCCGAGTTCAGGAGTTGTCTCTTCGGGGGTGTAGGACACCTTTGGACTTGAAACATGGGCAGGTGGTTCATGAGAGACACTTCGTGGCCGAGTTTTGGGTGCGAAGCTCCTCGTGCTAGCGCCGGTTGTTGAAGGTGGAAGCAGAGCTGTTGACGAGTAGTGAGAGGCTTTCGTCTCGAAGAAGTTTTTGGCAGAACGAACTGACTTCGGAACTTGTGGTTGTCTCAATGACGGAGGTGCCGTCGGTGGGTCGCATCGTTCCGGCTCTTGGGCTAGAGATCGTGTCTTGAAGTCAGAAGGAAGTGACAGACGTGATCGTGAATCGATATCGGAGCCAGCTTGGGAAGGCGGTACAGCTGTTCTCGTCACTGCCTTGGGCTCCCGATGAGGTTCAACCCTGTCAAGGACCTGGCCATAGGGGTTCCTGCCCTGTAGATAGGCGGGCGTTTTGCGGCCAGCTGGAAACGGTTGAGGTTCGCTTGAAGATTGTGGGAGCGGCAAAGCTGATGGGTTACTAGAGCTGCGACTGGATATTGCGTGTGGTTGCTTTACTTCCTTGGCTTCCGGTATCGTGACAGGAGCTTCAAATCTACCCTGTCTAGTATTTATGCTTGATGGTTGTTGGCTCTGCTCGCGTGGTCCCGTAATGGTAGCTCGGGACGTAGAACCTGACATAGGTTGGTCAAAGCCTCGGGGCATGGGACGCTAGGTTATCAGATGATACTTTGCCGATGTGAGAACGGTAATGTTGTGGATTGAGGTTGACTGGTGATTGTATGTAAGAAGAACTGAGATCGCTGTGGAACTGTAAAACACGCTATAAAGAAGTAAGACGAAGTAAGACAGGATGCAAAAAAAGGTAAGACAAAGCGATGGGGCTATAAAAATGAAGGTAATGTGTAGCTCATAGGGTTGCTGGTGGATCCAAGTGCACTCAATCCAGGTTATAGAGGAAGACGGTCAAGAGAGGCGGGACTGCAAGAGGTTGGAGGTGTTTTGGTCACCTCATGGAGCTCCTTCTATTCTTTGGGCACGGAAAGCACGCATGCTCTGCACTTGCTACTATACATACCACGCATGCCGTACTCAAGGAACGCTATTTAGACATTTACTTCAACGCAGCCTGGAGGCTCTCAAGGACCTATGTCATGTCAGTACTTCTTGCTTAGCCACGCCCATGATACGCACCTCAAGCTCGATCTTAGCCTCAGCAATGTCAGCCTCGCTACCACTTCCGCTGGCAATCTTCTGTGCCTCGCCGATCTGGTTCCTGACAGCCTATCTCCACGTCAGTCGCTATTTCCCCAATTCCGTGTATTCAGTCATACCTCGGCGCTGAAGTCCTCCAATGGGTAGCCCTCGACAGCGTTGATGCTGAGGACGGAGTTTGGCTGCACAACGGCAAATCCACCAGAGAGGAAGAATTGCTTGCTGCCGCCCTGCTCCTCGATGATCTCGACTAGGCCGGGCTTCAGCTGCTCAATGGAAGCAACGTGGTTGGCGAGAACACCCATGTCACCAGTTTCCGCAGGGAGGTTGACCTGGACACTACAAAAGGTCTCATGTCAGTATTCGCGTTTTCGCATTACGGGATCGGCCGGGGTCTCGAGAGACATACACGTCCTGGGACTTGTAGATGGACTATTGGCAATCAGTTAGCCTCATATTTCCAATGATATGTCCAGCCAAATGTATCCTCTCAGGCTTCGCGACGGCTGGTATGGCGTACCTGATGCGGGAGAGCTAGGGAGAGCTTGATCTTGTCGTTGGCGACTTCGGCGTATCCTCTGCGCTGGATGGGGCGGGCAATGGCAGCGGGCCTCGCGCGGAGGGCGGCTCGGGCGATGCGGAGAGAGCTCATGATGGACGAAGTGGTGGGGCAATGGCAATGCGTGTCGGAAGTTGGATGTTCTGCGAGGTTGAGTTTCTGCGGCCCCGGGCACTTCTCGGGATTAACCGAAAAGGTACCGCCAAGGCGGTTAGCATCATCACTGACTATCTTGAGCATCTGAACTTTGACAAGGCAATAATACGAAGAAGTTCTTTTCCTATGAGTTCTGCCCTAGTCATACCACACTTTGAAGAAATATATTATGTTATGTTTTATAGTATATTGCTCCATTACACAGCGTATGCCTTGAGGGTGAAGCATAGGTGCGATGGGACTTTTGGAAAACGAACTTCTTCGTACGCAAGGGATTGGTGCTAGACTCACGTTATGACTCAGCTTGTAAAATGGGGCTTGGTATAATGAGGTGTATGTATTCAATAACTCCGGGGTATCTTAAGTGCAAAACGCCCATTCCAAGACTAAGAACTTGTCCAGCCCGTTACGCTTTACGAAAGTGATGCTTTCTGTTACTCGAAAGTTGCGAAGATCAATCGTCGTAGAACTGCTGTGGTGCGGCCATACTCATCCTTAACTGCCTCTCCCTCTGCTTCGCTTGTAACTCCAGCGTCTCAACGGCATAGCTCAGCCTATCCTTCTTCGCCTTCAGTGTCTTCATCCTCAGCTCTTGCTGAGCGCTGATGGTCTTGCCTCCGCCTCTCTGAGCAGTTCTACTTGCTGGTCTAGAGCCCGATCCACCACCGTTGTCACGTCCAAGCCTGCCATCATTTAGGTCGCATTTCGCTATGAGGGACTGTTCGCGCCGCTCCAGCTTGTCTAGGTAGTTCTCGACGCGCTTGAGGAGGTTGTCGACTTCAGGGCGGATTTCTGAGAGGAGTGCTGATTGCGCAGTCTGGAGGTCGGATTCAGATATGAGCTCGAAGTGCTACGATTGAAAGGTCAACCTGGTGAATGCAACTTGGTACTTTGACTTTTACGCACCCGTGTCGTCTGCAGTACTTTGGCCAGTCGAGGAAAGTCGCTCACACCTTGGTCCAGTATGTTGATGGATGAATCGAGTAATTGCATGCTACTGCGCAGCGAGCCCACGCAACCTTCCAACGCCATGATGCAGGCGGATCTTGAATATCACAAGCAAGAACCTATGGCGGTGAGTTAAGTGGAATGTCGCGGGGCTGTTACTTGGGAGTTGTAGGATCCGTGCGCAGACGCCAAGCATATCGAAGTTCCGGTCGTTCGGCTTGAAAGCTCAACCTCCATCACCGTCATCCCTCGCCGCAACCGTCAATCAATCCATTGCCCCTCCAACACAAGTCACAATGCCTCTTCTCGGAAGGAAGTTCCCGGCGCAGATCGGTATGCTCCCCTGCACCGCGCGGAGAGTGGAAGATGAAGCTTGAAAAGATGGCTAACCAAAGACCTACAGCCAAGCCCATGTGGCCCTTCTACGTCTCCGGTACGTTGCGCGACCTTGCTTAGGCCTAACAAGGCTTGGGGAAACTACAATGGGCGGGATTGAAAAGAGCTGGAGAACACGGGGAACGGAAGGCTAGCTTTGTGGGGATAGGATTAACAGAAACACCAGGTCTCGTCATCCTCTACGGTGTCAACTCTGCCGCCAACGCCATGGGCCAGGGTGCGTAATCTCTACCCGGAAGACTCAGCCGGCCGACTTGATCCATGTTCGCAAACTGACCAGGACAGCCGACGAGTACAAGAACGACCCGCGCAACCCAGCCGTCAAGAACCAGGCGCCGAACCACTAAGCTTGATGTTTCGCGATACGGGGAGCGGTCTTTGGGCATACGAGTGCCATGAGAGGCAGTGTGCAATAGCCGCGGGGAGGGAAGATCAATCAAGATCTCTTACTGAGATGGCTGTATAGACTTTGGCAAAATCAACCCCATCACGAACATAGCATTGCTCTTATTCTATTGTTCTGGTTCTGGCTACGTGAGTGTTCAAGCTTACACCGAAGCGCAGTGCGGATGCAGACAGCGTTGCCGAGTTCCTGGAAAGCGTCTTCTGGTTCCGACTAGAAGCGTTCAAAAGATGCGACAGGATGTATACCATCTAGCCAAGCAATGTGCAGACGCAACTCAAGCGTGGTTCGTCTAGTATAGCACATTCGATCGGCCTGCATATGTAGATAGTCGTAAAGAATCTCGCAAATGTGACATCACAACGAGACAGCCGGGAGACAATGTTGGGACCGATACTTTCCTTTGTTCGGTATCCAAAAGCACCTCGCCGGGTGCTACCAGGCCATTGAACAGTCTTCTAGATGTAGATGGGAGAGTCTACATGTGGTGGTTGTTAGATTCAGATGATGAAACTTGCGTACACGAAGCGATGATATGCCTCACCCATCACGTTGCCTGAATCGTGATTTTGTCTACAGAGTCACTGCCTGACAGCCACCCGAGCATCGTAACGAGGCATATTCGGACCGTAGCCTTTTCTAGAACGTCGGTTACGACAGCTTTTTATTCTAGCAGCGGGACGGCGTCTGCAGAACATTCTTGGTGAAAGTCAAATATAGCGCAATCGATGCGAGAACTATTTGAGAAGCATTTCAGCTTCGGGCATGATGCATAAAGGGGTAGATCTGTGGCTCAGTTGCATGATGCGGCCGTCAGGCGACGGCATACGAAACGGGCAGCCGCATTTTGGCAGACACACCCTGGCCATGTGCGGAATCGCAAGACGCAAACGGTACTGGTCTAGGTAGCGATTCCTTTGGGCGGCTCAGGGATCAGATTTACGGTCCGCAGGCTTGATACACGGCGGCGGGCAACAGTGAAAGAGCTCGTCTAGCGCGCCAAGCAAGGTGGCCGAATACAAGGCAGGTGGTGCTTCTGCGTCCTCTCCGTCCGCGTTCCTTTGATACAGCACCACGATCGCAGTGTGCTTGTTCGACGAGGCTTCTCTGCTGTTCTGTGCCCTGCAGCTGCCTTTTTGCGTCCTTTTGCCATAATTGCAAACATCGCCCGCTCTCCAGCCCGCTCAAAAACCCCCCCGGCGTCGTGATCCGTTGGGCTCATTCACGCCCTACAGTAAGTCCTGCCCAGCTCATCAGTCGGCTCCGCCCTCTGCACCCCGTGCCCGACTTATCTCTCTCACCACAACGCACCTGTATTGCTGGCACTTCCTTTACCTGTCGGTCAACACGCTCTACTGTCCCTCTTAGCGTTTCTCGGTTGCCCGTTCCGCTTACTCACCGCCTTGTTGGCTAAAGCCTCATACTGACCGGTCCACCGCAGCAGGCTGATCCTCAAAACACCACCACGCCCCCGTTGTCACAACAGACGACCCACCCCCTCAACACCATCTCCTCCACCACAGGCCAACCTCCTCAAGGTTGAAGCTACCGCAAGCATGACGACAATGGTACACTCCGACCCCACTTACCGTCACCATGGCGAACAAGCTCGCTCGTCTTTGCAGCACTATGGGCTAACACCGTAGCAGGACCTCCGCGTCGGCAACAAGTACAGAATCGGCCGCAAGATTGGTAGCGGCAGTTTCGGTGACATCTACCTCGGTATGTCGTCGCCGCCCACCGCCCATCATCTCCACCACCAGCTCAGCTGACGTCTACAGGTACCAACATCATCTCCGGTGAGGAGATCGCCATCAAGCTCGAGAGCGTCAAGGCCAAGCACCCCCAGCTTGAGTATGAGGCCCGCGTCTACAAGTCCCTCGCCGGCGGCGTGGGTATCCCCTTTGTCCGTTGGTTCGGAACCGAGTGTGACTACAACGCCATGGTCTTGGACCTGCTCGGCCCTTCCCTTGAGGACCTCTTCAACTTCTGCAACCGCAAGTTCTCCTTGAAGACTGTCCTGCTCCTTGCCGACCAGCTCATCTCCCGCATCGAGTACATTCACGCCAAGTCCTTCATCCACCGCGATATCAAGCCCGACAACTTCCTCATGGGCATTGGCAAGCGCGGCAACCAGGTCAATGTCATCGACTTTGGTCTGGCCAAGAAGTACCGCGATCCCAAGACTCACTTCCACATCCCTTACAGAGAGAACAAGAACTTGACTGGTACTGCCCGTTACGCCAGTATCAACACTCACTTGGGTGTCGGTACGTATCCTCCGTCTCATTCGACTCCCTAAGCTAACATCTGCAGAACAATCCCGCCGTGACGACATGGAGTCTCTCGGCTATGTTATGCTTTACTTCTGCCGTGGATCCCTTCCCTGGCAGGGTCTTAAGGCGGCCACCAAGAAGCAGAAATACGACCGCATCATGGAGAAGAAGATGACCACCCCCACCGAGGTTCTCTGCCGTGGCTTCCCCAACGAGTTCGCCATCTACCTCAACTACACCCGCTCCCTCCGCTTCGATGACAAGCCCGACTACTCGTACCTCCGCAAGATCTTCCGCGATCTCTTCGTCCGTGAAGGCTTCCAGTACGACTACGTCTTCGACTGGACCGTCTACAAGTACCAGAAGAACGCCCAGGCCATCGCCCAGGCTGCCAACCAAGGCCAGGGCGAGGAAGACGACAAGGGCCGCGGACGCCATGTCACCACCACTGCTGCTGCCAATGCTGGCACGGCAGCTGGCACCAAGCGCGGTCCGGTCAACGCACGCCAGGAGGGCACCGGAATGTGAGTTCGTTATATCTGATCCTCGTAAGGGACCCTCTCCTTTGCGTTTGGTGTTGAGAACGCTTAGCGCGGGGGGCGCCAGATACAGATCTTACTAACCTTCTTCTTTCTTTCAGGCAGCTTCGTTCGGCCAATAAGCGTGGCGGGGACCAGTATGCATCTGGTTACTGATTTGATGCGGCTTTCGATTCGTCATCTCAACTCTTGCGTGACCGCTTCTTCTGACTCGGCTCCGCACACACAACGAATGGGAAATGCGGCATTGCCGTCCTGGCAACATTGTGGACGGCGTCGCTCCTTGATCTGTTCATGGGATCCATTTGTCAGGCACCTCGTACGGACCTAGGAAGACATTCCACTGTCTTGCATCTACTACGGCCATGGGTCTCTGACGATTGTCTCTTATCTCTGGAAGCTCGACCCACACGGTATCTCAAATTGGCATAACAGTTCGGCTTGCAAGCAACACATGTCGACTTTTCCCGGATCAACAGCCAACAGATTATCTTGGACGTCTTGCACAGCTAGCGCTTACTGGGCGGCTTTCCAGCTGATGACTGATCTTTGTTTGACTTTTTCCACAGCTTTCACCTCGCATTAATTATCCCCCCTGCCCCCCCTCTTTGTACTTTCACGTGGTTCTTAGTAAATTTCTTTGAGTTTCCCCCCTTCGGATATGTCTGCCAGCTTGTGGGGAGGTAAATAAGCTTAACAAGGGGTCGATTTTCAAATTGTAACTTGGGAGAAAGAGTGTGTATGTGGTTGAAGCTTGGCTGGTTAGACTCGAAGGGTTTGCAATGGGTAGTGAGCGGCTAGATTAGTCTCTGCGTGAATGACGACGGTATCTCTTTCTCTCTCGATTAAAGAGGCCGCGCTTCCGGGGACGAAAAAGGGACAAGAGAAATATCTAGTTTGCTGTTACGCCCATTGCGCTTGGAGACGGGGAAAGGGGAACGTGTGGGATGAGTGATGTAGTGGTGTGGTCTGTTTGTTTGTTTTTCTGCTTGCCTGCACGCTTTGGAAATATATGGTTTTCTCGAATCTTGCTGGTTTTGATGTGTGCGTGATGTTTTGTGACTGTTGTGTATCCTTTGACGACTCACTTGGTTCAATCCAAGAAACATGTCGACGAGTGCTATGCCTCGTGCGTTGACTTGCAGACCTACAAGAAGCCCACGCTTATTAAGCTTTTACTTGAAGATTTTCCTGTCCTCTCCCGGAATTTGTAGATATCATTTGAACTTTGGTCATCAAATACGGGGAAGTAGATGATTTGACTTGCAACACGTCGTCGTCGTCGTCATTTCCTCACACCTTTTCCGCAACTCAAAAGTGCCGAATTGAAATAATAAAAAAACGTCAATCATAGCGCCAATGAACGGGGCGATACATGTATCTTCTCATTTCGCTTCTTTGCCTTTAATCGTGACTCTCTCATCCTAATTTTCAGTCGTTCCAATCATTAAATTTGTCCTCTCTCAGGCGCGTAGAAGAAGAAAGATATTTCAGCTACTTTTAATATTATATGTTATGTAGACGTCGTCGGTTGAGGTAATAAAACGAGCGGTATGACTAAAAGTGAAGATGTTTTTGTTTCTGAAGGGACAGGCGAATGGATTTTTTTTTTTACTGGTGTATGTATAAATCGAGCATTGTGTTGATTGACGATAATATCGGTGATGTTGTCTTTATCCTTGTATATTTTGGCATGTTTTATATATACATGATATGAGCGGATAAAAGGAAGACGAAAAGTAGATAAGACGTTGAATGTTTCAGTAAGTGGAATCTAATAATGGTTATCTCTGAGATGCGTTTCTGTCTTTGTGCGCGTGAGACTGAAGGCTTGGTTTACTCTTTCGTTTTGGGGGGCAAAGTAATGAAGGAAATCCGATATCCTGTGGATAACGTGGTCGTGAGTGATTTGATTTGATGTAATGGTTTGCATTTGTTTTTCTAGGGACTGTAGTATCACGCAAGCATCAACATTCGCACCTTGTTTTATAGTTGTGGCAACAGTGGACGTACAATGGAGTAGCTATGATTACACCTACGTAGAATCACCTTAGCTTGCTGGTTGATCACGGTTCGGTTTAGAAATAGAGGGGTTTTTTTTGAAGTAGACGAATGGCAAAAATGTCATCCAAGGACGCACAAAGAACAGCAACAATTCCAAGACATTTGATACATTTCAATATGATTGACAAAGGTCAAGTAGGCACAACTGGTTTTACTCGAAAGGGGTATACGAACATGTCTACTTTCCAGCAAAATTCGTATGCCACGGCAACAAGACGACACAAGGGATACTTATTTACTAGTAGTAGCATGTAGGTTCTGTGAATGCTCATCTTATGCAGACCATGCTTTCCCCTCTCCCTCAGTTCCATGCAAATTCGATAGCCGTCAAATACAATGTAGCACGTACGTTAGGATGCAACATGGGCTCCGTCGCGGCTATGCTACGCTGTATATCGACCATCAATCGCAATAAAACGATATAAGAGTCGATTATGCTGTGTGTCGATGCAGTCAGTGCGCGAGGCAGATGCCCGTATGTAGCATGCGGATAATAGCCAAATGCTCAATCGAGCAATGTCAAGTAGAATAATAAGTCATGTCATCACCCATATCTCATCAAGTTTCGTTCTCGGTATTGGGGCTAGAAGACGGCTCAGCTTTGAGCTGGGCCGCTGCTTCGGGTGTCAAGGCCTCTGACCCTGTCCTCTTGAGTGCAGCAAGCTCTTTCCTCAGTGCGTCCATCTCCTGGTCCTTTTGGCTGATCAAATCATCCCGCTCCGATACCTCTTGTCTCAGCTGTTTGATGTACTCGATGGCACTTTCTACCTTGGCTGCTTTGGAGTTGTTGGAGTTTTGGGCGTTGGTCTCGGGGCTTTTGGCATCTGGAATGGCGCCGAGTTGTGGGGAAGGGAGGAGAGCCTGCATTTCTTGGAGGGCCATGTTGATGCGGTTTCGGCGGCCTTGCTCGGCGATCTTGTGGGATGTGCGTTTAGAGGTGAGGTTAGTGGAGAGTGATGTGGGGTAGACGACGCCGGGGACTGTGGTGCCATCGAGGATGTTCTGGTAGTTTGATTTGGATGCCAGAAGAAGGGCGTGGGTGTTGTCGGTTACGCCTGCTGAAAGTCAGATTAGATCACGTAGCCGGGTGTTGGAAAGTACTCACCACTTCCACCGTCGGGTAGTAGAGGCTTTATGCTGGGTGAGATCTTGGGTCTCAGAGCGGGGCTGACAAGATTCGAGCTGACGCTGTTCCTCTTCTTGGGATTGCGCGTCAGCTTCGGGTCTTTCTTGCCGTTGGTCATGGAGAAGGCTGGGCTTGTCGGGGTCGACATGGCGTCTAGCATCGGACTAGGTCTGGCTGACATGGAAGCGCCGGGTGTGCTCAGAGGATTCAACTTTGGAGTCTTCCGCGCAGATAGACGAGGCGTGTCGCCGTCTTCATTCCGGACCGCTGTGTCTAATCTTGATAGGCCTGGCCGGTCCAGAGAAGCTTCTGGTAGAGTAAGGTCTTCGAGCATCGGTGGTGCTTCTTGGGAGCCACTGAAATCGGGCGAGGGTTGTATCCGCATAAGAGACGCTGGAGTGGCTGGAGTGCCATTCTGGCTATTACGCTGGGCCATCATAGCAGGGGAAGCGGTCGAAGAACCGGGCTTCGGTGGTGGTCGCATATCAGACAACATAGGCTCAGGAGATATGGAGTCCGTCTCTGAGCTCTCACGAGTCCTCGGCACATCCAGACCATTGGTAGACGGACGCATCGACCGCGCTTCGTGCATAAGTTCGGTGACGCCCTTGGGAGGGATGAGCGAGGAAACGGTTGATTTTCGCCTGTTGGGTTTCACAATGGGAGACTGTCGTACGCGACCGTTGCCGTTTGTCCGTGGCGCGTTCCTTTTGTTGGTACTCCGTAGACTCCTCCGTCCTTGGTCCTGTGGCACCATGGCAGGCTCACCCAGCATATCCATGTCCACATCGACAGGCGAGTGCCCTGTCGAGCTCCCGGAGGTTGTGTTCTGCGACTGCTGGTGTACATGCTGATGGCTCTGGGCATTCAGGGCAGGCGATGTAAGGGGGCTGAAGTAGGCTCCCGGCACGGTGAAGTCGGGAATCTGGAAGCGCGCATCGTGTGGCGTCACTGCGGGCGAAACTAGTGGGGTAAATGTCTATCTGGGTCAGTAGGGTTCTGTGGTGGCTTCCAAATCCAACATACCGCATCGTCCTTGCGCATATGGTATCTCTGGTCGAACAGCGACTGGTGGTCCAATTGGAGATAGCGATGAGGATCACCATGCATCTCTATGCTATTCGGCGTTGGCGGGACGCCCTGATGTGGGCGATATATCTGGTCCTGGACCTGGGTGAAAGCTGGCGTTCCAGCCTGGCTGTACTGGGGCATGCCATAGTCGAAGAAGTTGTTGGCGGGCTGCGACATGTCATGGCCGCCCATATTCTGGACCTGCTGGCCACCGTTGGCGCCATCGTGGTGGTCCTGGGGAAGTTGCGGGGGAAACTGGCCCTGGAGATGGTGGACATTGAGCGACTCGGTCAGATCGGCGAGTTGGTTCCCATTAGAGGCGGGTCCTTCGTGATTGTAACCGTCAATGCTGAAGTGCAGGTCTAGATTGTCGAAGTCGATGAACTCAGCGCCAGCAAAGTCCTCTGTGGCCGGGTCCATTTGAAAATGCTCGGCAGCACTCCAAGACTGGGCAGTCGAGCTGTTCATATCGTCGCTGCGGGACCCTGGGCGGAGGGGAGAGAGAAAATTGCCGTCGCGAAGATGGGCGGGTGGGGCTGCGCGGCGGAATAGGAATTGAGACCGGGATGCTGCGTCTCATTCACATGTGCCTTCTAGTGTGCGTCCAAGGTGCGTTCGCGTTTGGCGACAGTGCAGATGACTGGCCTTGACTCTGGCGTCGCTCTCTCCAGTGGATACTGAAGAGAGTGTCGTCGAAGTCAGGACGAGGCACTGCACGAGAAGAGTCCGGGTCGTGGTAGGCCCCCACGGTGATTTGATAAGACTGGGGGGCAGTTCGCCCGCGCGCATCGAATCCAGCGCGGGTTGTAGCCAACTGCGGCTTGCAAAACCTGGCCTCGCGTCCTCAGCCTATTATCATGTGGCTCCGAAGCATCCAAAGACCCACCTGACGTTCAGCCTTCACCCTGGTCGTCATGTTTTGCGCATGTTGTTGATCAGAGTCTCACAAATGACTTGACTCGCGCGCGCGTGGGGTGCATGCAGCACACCTCAAGTGCCTGGAGTACAACTACAAAAGCTACTGCGCGACACCCTCGTCATTCACTCAATTCAGACTCATGGGCCGCGGTTCAGAGTGTGCGAAGCGGCAGCGTTGAGTTAGGCACAGGCTGGATGGAAAAGGCAAAGATGGGCTGGTTTCTTGTAGACATCAGACTAGTCGGCCAATAGTGCGGTCCCGCATACATTGCACCGGGGAGGGGCGTAGGCGAAGACGACAGCTACGTCGCATTCGTTCGCTATTGACATGCATCCTAGTACAGCGTACATTACCTCGACATGGGCGCACCAGTCAGCTGTTGGAGCAAATTGCAGGCTGTGGTTGCTTCGTCTTGCAGCCACACGTGAAGGCGTCTGGTTGGATGGAGAGGGCCTTTGTTTTGGACAGGCCGATTGGGCTGTAGCGCGACTGACTACGGCTGTTTGCCGGTGGAGCGCAGCGCCATGTTGATGCGCCTTGTTAATCTCGTTTGCCCTAGCATGTAGCCACCTACCCCTTCCAGCAAGTTCCGGACCGTTCAAATGGCCTCGTTTTGAGCTTTGCCGCGTCGACATGTTCAAAGGAGTGATTGAGATGAGGATTGATGGGAAATGAATTATGAGAGTGCTTTTTATCTCGTGATTGTAGAACCTAGAAAGCCGCCATGATCGACTATAAGAAAAAAAGACTGAAACCCCCCGCGCTGCGCTGCAAACATCAACAGCAGCGAGCTCCGTATCCGAGTAATTTACACATTGCTGAAAAGTACATGACCCGTCCGGTTGCCTCGCTCCCAGGACTACTGCGCGAGACTTGGCCACTCCGGGTCCTTGGGTATTATCAACCTCCTCCTAAAGGGTAAAAGAAAACAGACTCTGCCGTAAAAGGGCCCCGCAGAACGCCGGTAAAGGACATGTCCATCTGCATCTTCGTCGTCGTTTACATTACGATGCAGCAGCCATTGCTCTGTTGTGGCGCGTAGGGGTCGTCGCGCTTGTCAATCTGCGCACTTGTTAGGCGTGTAAAGAGGTAGCTGGCGCGCGTATACTGACCGTTCCCCATCGTGACGGTACCATCCAGTCTTTTGGCTCTTTATCCGTGAATGCGATGAGACTGCCGATCGAGGTTAGCCGTGTTGTTCGCGATTTCAATGCGACATGATCCTAAACATACTCCAACGCGGCTTCGGATACGGGTATCCGGCGTCGCTCGAGGTCCTCTCGCAGGCGCTGGTTGAGTTCGGTGAGGCGTCGCAGCTTGAGCTCGGCCATGCTCTGCTTCTTGCTCTTGCCGTCGCCGCCCGTCCGGATCTCGTAGGGCGCTTGAGCCATCATGGTGGGCATGGCGGGCATGGTGCGCGTGGATGTATTATGGGGATGCGATGGGCGTGTTGTTGTTGTTTTGGTAGTGGTAGTGGTGGTGGTGGTGGTGGGTGTTATTACGGGGGATGCGTCGTGGTGCGACGTGAGTTGTGCGTGTCGGGCGTGCGGCGTGGATAGGGTGAGCTAGGTGAAGGGAGAGTAAGGAGCGAAGACGGCCAGCCGGGTGTGAGCCTGCCGCCGAGTATCAGCGCGAGAGCAAGGCTGCTGCGAGGGCGTTGACGACGGATTGCTGAGATGGGCGACAGGTGAAGCACGGGAACCAGGAGAGGTGGTTGGAAGATGAGGGCCCTCCCCTTGATGGGCCTGTTCGTCGGGCCCCAACGCTTGCGGTATAGCGCGATATTGGGTTTGGCGAGCGCTTTGTCCTCGCTCACCTGGGCATCCAGCCAATCTTCAGTCCCTCTCTAATTGACGCAACAAGGAATGCAGTGGCCCAGGCTGGTTATATCATATATGCGACTTCGAGTGTGACTGTTGTAATTTGTAGTTGACTCGCTCGAGCATCCTGCTCCGCCTCTTGCATCCGCGTGCATGTGCGGGGAGTCGGGCGCGAACCTGCCGGGAACTGGGAATACCTCGTCGGCTCGCTTAGTCAGACCTACCACAACCTTTTTGCAGCAGTGACTCCATCGCCGTGTGAGACCCGCACCCATATCTCAACACCAAGCCTTTCGCTGCGTCGCCTGCTTGCTATAAAGCCCATCCGACTCGTGTAGTTGGATCCGCGACTTCAAATTGCCCAGCATGGCGCCTCCACCGCACTCCAAGCCGGAGAACACACTGTGCGCCCCGCCTCGATGAAGCCGTATAGGCAACAAACCCACTAACACCGCCCAGTAAACGTGCCCAAGAACTCATCGGAGTCGAGCAGCAACAGGCTGCCCTCCAGCTGCTCCACGAACATGTCACCTCGAAGCGCACCCGCAACAGCCCCATCGCCTCACTCGAGCCTGTGATGATACTCTTTGTCGAACTCTGTGTCGATCTACGAAAGGGCAAGCTGGCCAAGGACGGTCTGTACCAGTACAAGAACACCGCCCAGAACACAAACGTCGGCACTATCGAGGTAGGCAAGATCAAGGGGAAACATGACAACTCCTCAGGCTAACACGCCGTAGACTGTTTTCAAGCGCTTCATCGAACTCGCCGAGCAAAAGGTCACAGAGGCCCAGGCCAAGGCAGACGAGGTCCAGTCCTCGCTCGAACCCTCTGACGACAAGAATGTCGACGACTTGGAGGCCACCGAGACTCCCGAGTCCATCCTCCTCTCCACCGTCTCCGGCGAGCAATCGCGCGACCGCACCGACCGTGCCATTGTCACACCATGGCTCAAGTTCCTGTGGGAGACTTACCGGACTGTCCTGGATATCTTCAAGAACAACGCCCGTCTGGAGCTCATGTACCAGTCGACTGCCCACCAGGCCTTCCAGTTCTGCTCCAAGTATGCCCGCAAGACCGAGTTCCGTCGTCTCTGCGAGCTGCTCCGCAACCATCTGCAGAATGCCGCCAAGTTCTCCTCCCAGATGCACGCTATCAACCTGTCCGACCCCGACACCCTACAGCGCCACCTCGACACCCGCTTCCAGCAACTGAACGTGGCAGTTGAGCTTGAACTGTGGCAGGAGGCCTTCCGCAGTGTTGAGGACATCCACACCCTGCTCAGCTTGAGCAAGCGCCCGGCCAAGAACATCATGATGGCCAACTACTTCGAGAAGCTCACCCGTATCTTCTTGGTCAGCGAGAACTACCTCTTCCACGCTGCCGCATACAGCCGATACTACAACCTCCTCCGCCAGTCCGCAGCGGCCGTCGCATCTGGCCAGAGCCCCAAGAAGGACAACCCCGCTGTCACAGAAGCCGACATGACCAAGGCTGCTTCGTTCGTCCTCCTCTCCGCTCTCGCCATCCCCGTCATCAGCACTTCCCGCTCTCGAGGTGCCCTTGTTGACGTTGACGAGGCGAGGAAGAACAAGAACTCGCGCCTCACCAACTTGCTCGGCATGTCACAGGCTCCTACCCGTGCTATCCTCTTCAAGGACGCTCTCAGCAAGGGTCTGCTCAAGCGTGCCCGCCCTGAGATTCGCGATCTCTACAACATCCTTGAGGTTGATTTCCACCCTCTGTCCATCTGCAAGAAGATCTCTCCAATCTTGTCTCAAATTGGCGCTGATGAGGGTATGGAGAAGTACGTTGGCCCGCTTCAGCAGGTCATTCTCACCCGTCTCTTCCAGCAGCTGTCCCAGGTCTACGACTCCGTCGAGATCAAGTTTGTGCTCGGACTCGCCCAGTTCCCCGAGCCTTTCCACGTCAGCGCAGGTACTATTGAGAAGTTCATCATGAACGGTTGCAAGAAGGGCGATCTCGCCATCCGCACCGACCATGCCACTGGTGTACTCACCTTCGACTCCGACGTCTTCTCATCGGCCAAGGCTATGCACCCTGGATCAGGTGCTGGATCTGCCGAGACCGAGTCCCGCTCTGTGCAGCGTCTGCAGAGCACTCCGGCGGAGATTGTACGATCTCAGCTCACTCGTCTCGCCAAGTCCCTCTTCGTCACATGCCAATATGTCGACCCTTCATTCAACTCGGAGCGCCAGCGTAATAAGGAGGCCGCTCTTGCACGAGCCAAGGAGGGTGCTGAGAAGGAACACCAGGAGATCCTCACTCGCCGCGACATCATCTCGCAGAAGAAGGAGGCTGCTCTGAAGGCTCAACAGGCCAAGGACAACGAGGAACAGACCAAGAGGCTTATCCGTCAACAGCAAATCAAGGATGAGGAGGCTCGCCGCCTGGCCGAAGAGCAGAAGCAACGTGCTGACGCGCGCATCAAGGCCGAGCAGAAGCGCATTCAGCGTGAGGAGATGGAGAAGCAGATCAAGGAGCTCAAGGCGACTACCAAGGTCGACATTGAACTTCCTGAAGATCTTGACGATCTCGACTCCCAGCGGATCCGTATCCTGAAGCTTCAGGCTCTCGAGAGGGAGAAGAACCAGCTCGGCGAGCAACTCCGCATTGCCGGCAAGCGTATCGATCATTTGGAGCGAGCCTACCGCAAGGAAGAGATCAAGCACCTCAAGACTGACTACGAGAAGCAGCAGGAGGAAGATCTCGCAGCGTATGAGAAGGCAAAGGCTGAGGAACTCAAGGAGTCAGAGGAGAGGCACAAGGCGGATGTCGAGCTCAAGCATCGTCTGTCAAGACTGGTATCTCCCTACCAAACATTCGTCAAGACCGTCAAGGAACAGCGCAAGGCCGAGTTCGAGAAGCGCCAGAAGATCGCACAGAAGGAACTCGAGAGCAAGAAGGCTGCTCGCGTCAAGGAGGTCAAGGAGCGTATCGCCAGGGAGAAGAGAGAACGCGAGGAAGCTGAACGCCGCCAGCGCGAGGAGGAAGAGCGTGAGAGGGAAGAAGCTGAGGCCAAGGCCAAGGCTGAGGAGGAGAAGAAGGCACACATTGCCGAATTGAAGGCAAAGAGAGAGCAAGAACGAGCGTCAGTATTAACCCTCGCATTCATCCAGTCACACACTAACATTTCTGCAGTGCCGCTGATGAGGTTGCACGTCTCCAACGTCAGCGCGAGGAGGAGGCCTTGGCCAGGCGGAAAGCTGGTGCCGGTGCCCCTCGTGCTGTTCCAGACCGAACCTTCTCTCGCGAGCCAGCTGCGGAGCCTTCTTCGGCTTCTGGCCCGCCAAAGATTG
Organism: Alternaria atra; assembly: GCF_907166805.1. Taxonomy (NCBI): domain Eukaryota; kingdom Fungi; phylum Ascomycota; class Dothideomycetes; order Pleosporales; family Pleosporaceae; genus Alternaria; species Alternaria atra. The sequence goes on from NW_025091327.1 coordinate 302,899, forward strand.
CCCTTCCTGGCGGCAAGCCCAGCTGGCGTGAGCGTGAGGCCATGAAGGCCGCCGGCCAGGCTCCTCCTGCTGCCAGCACTTCGCCAGCGCCTGCACCTGCACCTGCCTCTCCAGCCCCCGAAGCCGAAGCTCCCAAGAGGAGTGGATACGTTCCACCAGCTCTCCGCCAGGGAGGAGCTCCTGGAGGTGGATGGCGCGAACGTGAGGCTAGCGGCAGTGGTCGCGCACCTCCTGCCCGTGCCGAGCGTCCTGAGCGCACCGAATCTCCTGCTACTGGTGGCCGCTTCGAGGCTGCTCGCGGAGGAGACCGATGGGGTTCAGACAGGAAGCCTGCATCGCCCGCCAACGCCGGCGGCTATGTTCCTCCCGGTGCCCGCGGCGGCGCACCACCTCGTGAGGGTGAAGGCGAGCGTGAGTCTAGGCCTCCTACGCAAGCACCAGCTGGTGGAAAGTACGTCCCTCGTCACTTGAGATAGGCAGTAGAGTACGACACGACGGTAAAAGCAAAGGCGTTCGTTTCCTTTTCTAGCCTCTCACACTACGATTGACGACATGGTCAATGACGGGTATAGGAAGGACATGATGGCATGGGGGAGTTTTTTTGCTTCTTCTTCTTCTTCTTCTTAGAGCTGGGCGGTAACGAACATGAGCCTACGGTGTGTAGTCTTCTTCATGAATGCAGTTTTCGATTTTTCAAATCCTTGAGTCTATGGCTTTTGTGTAGATGGATGCGTTGTTGTGAGTTTAGCGGGGTTATGTGGCTGAGGCAGGCATGACAGGCTATCCTGGAAACTCGCACTCCGCTCTTCAACCAATCTAAAACAGCAGATCCTGCCCCGAGACGAGCATTACGGTGAGGTACCGCTGTCCATTCATCCATTGCAGCGACGTGAAGCCCAAGGCGAGTCCTACAAGAAATTGTCCAAGGAGAAGACTTGCATCAAGCTTGACCACTGCGATGATCGCAACGTTCCCGACACCTTTTTTTTTTTTTTTTTTTTTGGCGACATTGACCCGTCTTTGTTCTGCGCCTAGGTAGGATCTTCAATCATCCAAAGTTTTGAGAGATCGACAAGTAGAAAGACCCCATAGGAGACGAAGCCAAAATTATCCGTTTGTGCAGGATTACGAGCTAACTGTATATCTGCTAAGGGCCCAAACATTAACCGATTAGTCCCTATACTAATGTCTCCTACTATAGACGGTGCTACTATCCAACTCTGTTACATTGTACTGGTCTACAGGAAGTTCCTGAGGCCCTGCTGTCACTATGCTATACGCAGGCAGTTTCGCATCTTCTGTCTGCAACTCTGGTTCCTGTACCACCACTGTTGCAGCGCCGCTTGTTCTTCGTCTCCGATACAAAAAGAAGCCTATGATGCCCAGTAGAACAACACTCCCCACCGCACCTACAGCTATCCCACCGATTGCGCCGCCTGACAGCGTTGGCGTTTTGTCCTGTGACGAAGGTGTGGTGGAAGACGTGGGCAAGGATGTAGCACTAGATGAGCCGCCTGTAGAGCTCGCGCAGAACTCACTGACCATGTTGTTTTTCTTATCCATTGCGACGATATCAGAAGTCTTGGATTCCGTGTTCGCTTGCCAGACGGAGAACCTGCCAGCTTCTTGGTTGACCATTACGTAGGCAGAGCTCATGAACAGTCTGCCGAGAACTGGTAGATCGTTGTCATTGTCGGATTGAAGGGAATTGATTACGACGTTACGGACCGATGTATTCGTCTGAACTGCGCCATCGGAGGCGATGTATGTGTCAGGAACGACTAGTTCGGTGTTGGGAATCCTTATGGAGACGCTGTTTTGAAGCTTGATTGTCAGACCACCGTAGTAACTACATTTTGGTCATGAGCTGTGAGCGTTTCGAACGGAATCGGTACAGCACCTACACATCATTTGGGGCAAAAAGCATTGTGAAGTAATTGATACCCAAGCTTCTCGCCTCGCTCCTATCATCTGGAGGTGTTCCACCTGCGAGCGACCGGAAGTTGTCGTAGTAGCTCAGTGGGAGGGACATCAGCCCTGCAAAGCTGGGGCTGATGCACGCTTGTATGGCCGCTGATTGCGATCCCATGAAGATGCTTATGTCGGTACCATTCGGCCAATTCAGGAGGATGTCGCTAATCGTTACTAGCATGCCCGTCCCACACCTATTGCCCTGGAACAGCGGCGCCGTGAAGTTGTCATTTGGATCCGCGATCAATGATCTGTCCAGGCCGCCGAGGACCAATGACCCCCGAGTCTGCTTTTCCGCAGGACCACCGACCAGCCCCCAAAATATGGAGTATGCCTTTGTACCTATATCGCCGGCTGATACGAGTGCTCGCAAAAAGGATGAGTTCCTCCCTAGGCCGAGCTGTGATTGGCTGGTGAACGCCTGGTTGAGATCCTGTCGCGGAACGCCGAATCCGAATGAAGACAGTGAGGTGTTACTGCCAAAGCTAAGGGTATCCTCTGTCCAGTCTGCATCGAAGCCATCACTATCCTTTCGGTTACCGATCGATTTGTCCGTTGAGGATTTTGATGTGTCGTATGCGCCGCCACGAAATGTTACGCATGCTCCAGCTGAGTAGTCATCTGTACAGTATCCGTCTGTTCCGTAGATGTAGGTCTCGTTGTAATCACTATAAGCGGTACTAGTTAGCCATACCAAACCCCCAAGCTCGTCGAGGTTTTGACACATTTTGTTCCCCAAACAAGGTAATACAACAGCCAATCATATCAAAACCTGCGACTTATACTCAAAGACTTACCTGCTAGCGATGAAAGCGATGTTTTGGTTGCTGGAGCCGACGGCCATGGAAATTCCTCTTACAAAGGCTCCGTTGGGCAAAGATACATTCTGGATAGGTGCGACAAGGGGCTGTGGCTGGCATTGGCTCTTGACAGAAGTCGTGAAGTGTAGCACTCCCAAAAACAGTGGAAATAGGCCTGTCGGAGGTCCCATTGCGATACTCAATGTTAAAAGTTATGATGCCAGGTAGGACGAGAGAGCTAGGAGTTGCTGATCTATGGGAACAACAGGGTGGTAAAGCGAATTCGATCGATAGCTCTCAAATGAGTGGCACAGCATATTCATTCAAATTCGGTGTTTTACCGCAATTAGGTTATGTCCTGCTGCATCGCAATCCACTGTGGTTAGCGCCAGGTACATGAATACACCAACCAGCGAACGTCGCTTAGCGCCGTGGAATAGGCGCTACAGTGCCGGTGCGCGTAATGCACAGGTTCGCGTAACGCCCCACCCCACCCCATCAACAACACAACTTCAACGCGCCACAACTCCACCGATATGGATCTGATTTAAGAAGCAATTGAAGAAATAGAATCGCGCGAGCCAGGAGATGATTTCTCGTACAACAAAGTTGCTGCCAAGTACGGTGTTGAGCGCAGTACGCTCGTTCGACGGCACCAAGGCCTAACAAGACCCCGCAACGTTGCGCATCAAGTCCTCTACCTAGAACACGAAGCCGAGCTTGTACAATATATTAAAACACTTAATGAGCGACGTTTGCTACCTACAAGGACAATGATACAGCAGTTTGCCGGTTAGCTGGCTGGCAAAGCGGTCTCTAAAAGCTGGGTTACCCGGTTCATCCACCGGCATCCTGACTATCTCATCTCTCGCTATAGCAAAGGCATGACTAAGGAACGGACTAAAGCTGATTCCGGAGCTAAGTACAACTTGTATTTTAAGCTTCTCCTTGAAAAGATGGAGGAGTACGATATACAGCTGATCTATATATTTAATATGGACGAGAAGGGCTTTCAACTTGGCCGAGTTGGCAGAACAAAGCGTATATTTGACAAGAGACTCTGGGAGCAGAAAGGGGTAAGGCAAGCACTTGAAGATGGCTCCAGCGAGTGGATAACAGTGATGGCTTGTATTTGTTCTGATGGCAAACCTCTGAGTCCTACACTTATCTTCTAGGGGGCTAACGGAGCTGTTTAATTAAGCTGGGTTGATGCTATACAAGCAGGGGAGCACTTAGTATTTGTCACCTCCTCTCCCTCTGGCTGGAGCAACAACGATATTGGGTTAGCTTGGCTTAAGGGGGTGTTTGAAAGAGAGACTAGACGACACGCTTTAACTGGGTATCGATTACTACTTCTTGACGGCTACGGATCCTATGTAACTATGGAGTTTATTGAGTATTGCCACGACAACAAGATCCTCTTGTTTGTATTTCCCCCTTACGCTACCTATACGCTTTAACCCCTTGACGTTGTTATGTTTAAACCCCTCTTGAACGCTTACTCAACTGAGTTGGCTGGATACCTTTAGGACAGTTAGGGGTTGCTCAATTTGACTAAAGGAGACTTCTTCCCGCTCTTCTGGAGGTCCTGGACCTCTGTATTTAAACCTCTACTCATTAAGAGGTCTTTTGAAGCTACTGGTATACACCTAGCTAACCTAGACGCTGTACTTAAGAAGTTTGCTAAGGAGGCTTCAGATTCTGACAGCAGCTAGTTAGTACTCTCTGGGGAGGATTGGCTCAAGCTTAAGTCAATTATACGCCGTGAGGTGAAGGATTAGAGCAGCAAGGACGTTAAGAAGCTTTAACGAAGTTTGCACTACATTGCAGCTTAAAATACACTCCTCCGCGGTGAGGTTAGGGGCCTTAAGCGGTCCCTAGCCATCAAGGAGAGGCGACTAAAGCAGTCCTTCACCCTCTAGCTTGATGAGGACGAGGTTTACTATGGGAGAGCAAAAGTCTGGTCGCCTAGGAGTGTACAACGAGCTCGCGATCGTTAGGCATTACAACAACAACAACAAGAGCTTAAAAAGCTTTAAAAAGCCGAGCAAGCCGAGGCTAACAAGGCAGCTCGCCTTTGCAAGCTTTAACTACAAAGGGCGAAGCGTATTGAGCGGGAGAGGATCTGGGATGAGAACAGAAAGCGGAAGGCTGCAGAGAAAGCTGAAAGAGACCTCCAAAAGAGCCTCCGCGACGCTTAAAAAGCTATACAATTGCCCTAAAAGGGTAAACGCAAAGCTCTAAAACCTTATAAGCTAGCTACAAAGCGTCAGAAACGTGTTGGGGGTGGTACAGCTTCTGTAGGAGCCTGGGTAGTTGCACAGCCAGTTCCACCCTAAACTACTAGATCGCGGGTAATCTGCCGCCCAAAAAAAGATTTGGACTAGCGCAAAGTCTTCGCAGGCCAGTATATAGTATAGAACTACTTTTGCGCAATATTATCACGATTTGTTGAGGCGTTACAGCTGCAATACTCATGAAGCTGTTGTGTTGTGGGTGGGGCGTTACGCGAACCTGTGCATTACGCGCACCGGCACTGTAGGATAAGTGCCTGCTCCACCCCCCCCGACTCACTTGTACGTGTCTTAATGATAGCTGAGCTGTGCCGCAATGGCACATCGCAAGACCGCGGGCTGCGACAAAAGCTCCCCTTTATTCGTCGCAACAAACGTCTTTCGCGTCCCTTTTGAGGAGGTTGATTTAGGCCGCGCGGCTCAGTTGCGCTTCACCTCCTGGTAACCGGCATCTCCTCTAGGCGCCTCATATCACCTGCGCACGTGCATGCGAGGCAAAAGCAGAGCCTTCGCCATATCCTGTTCGGAATAATCTCTGGAAGGGGTTGTCACATCAAAGTTCGATCACCTCTCGATTACCCACCCACTTGTTACAAAAAATGATGCGTTCCCGCAAGAAAATTGAATTTATGGTGGTAGCAGTGTTCCTGCTCTGCGCATGGTTCCTCTTTGACGCCCACTTCAATGCTACCCAAGAAGAATCTGTCAAGGCTAGCGCTACTGACAAGCCGTGGCAATATGAGGCAATAGAAGTAGAGGAAGGGCAAAAGAAACTTGAGCAGGAAGTCGCGCATGGCAGCACGAAAGAGGAAACATCATCGGCCTCCACCACTCCTCAACATACAAGCATACCAACGCAAAGTACAGCGGTAGCGACACATAGCCCATCGCTACCTGATCGCGTCGTGGTAATGGCGAAGCTTCCCACAGACGACACCCGCTGGGTACATACCGATCTGCAAGATTGGCAATCAGCCATCTACGATATCGATACCGAAACTCCGCACAACACGTCGACCTTGGATCCGCTCACTAACAGCACTCTACGTACTCTTCGGAATAAGGGAATGGAAGCAAATGCATACCTCGCATACATAGTGCAGAATTACAATAACCTTCCTTCAACAATCGCATTCATACATCCGCACAAAGACGGTTACCCGATCGCCTGGCACACCGACAACAACGAACATTCCAACGTAGTCTCTCTGCAGAACCTCAACATCAACTTCATCCAGAGCAACGGCTACGCGAATTTGCGTTGCGTTAACGATCCAGGCTGTCCGCACGAAGTCATGCCGTTCCGAAACCCACCTGAGGATCATCGAACAATCGAAGCAGCGATGCCGGATGCGTGGCAAAGCTTGTTCAATAATACGGACGTACCGCAAGTACTTGCAACCCCTTGCTGTGCGCAGTTTGCCGTGTCGAGCAAGCAAGTGCAGAAGCGGCCGTTGGTCGAATATCAAAAGTATTATACATGGCTGATGGAAACGCCGCTGAAAGATGAGACGAGTGGCCGGGTGTTGGAGTATCTCTGGCACGTTTTGTTTGGTCAAGACCCTGTTTAGTAAGTATACTCGATCAAACTTGAAAGCGGGACGCGCGGCGTGCTGACTTTGATGAAGCTGTCCCGCATACGAGAAGTGTTATTGCGATGTGTACAACAGATGTTGAAGATGTTTCTGTTTTGCAGACGAACTAGGGAAGCTGCGGTATGTATCAGAGACATCTTCCATCATCAAGAGAGAGAGAGAGAGTCAAGTTGATATAGCATCTCCGGCAGGCACCCGAGCTCTTGTCTACCATGCGAAGTTGCAGTGCCGAATTTCTCCAAAGATATTGTGCATTGGCTGAATCCATATCGAGACTCTTCAATACTGACCTTGGGCCACCAAGTTCTGATAGTTGGATGAGGAGGTGCTGCTGATGCGCTCAATCCAAACACAGGCATGCACACTGAAGTAGTACCAAGAGCCGCAACCTCCGTGGAGTTCCTGGAGTTTTAATTGTTTTATACGCTTCCAGAGCGAGTGTATGGGTCGAGGAGCAAAAGAAGGGCAGGCAAAAAAGAGCAAAAACATACAACAGCGGGGATTCGCTAGTGGTCACCCACCTAACTACTAATCCGCCGGTACACTGCTTGTATATGGCTGAGCGGACGGGAAGCCTAATTTTCAGTGTCCTATGGTCGTATGTAGAAGGATAACTCTTAAAATGTGTATACATTCGCTAAAAATATAGAAGACTGTCAGTGCACACGATGCTACAGCTCTTGCGAATGTATTCATAATTCAAGCTCTGTGTCACTGGGAATCATCTGGAACGACAAGTATGTAATTGCGATGAGAAACTAGATACTACGTATGGCCTGTTAAAGAAGATCACTATGTACATGAGTTGACGGCTCCATTCTTTTTATCTTCCAGCGTTCCCCACAGCAAACCTATGGCTTACTCAACTGCTCCTTCCTGAAGAACTTAAAGAAACCTAATGGAATGACCAGCTGCGCTGCCAATGCTATCCAGAACCATGGTTTCTTCAACCCTTGCATTACTCCTGCCGAAAAATCTGGGAAAACGTCTCCGGGCCCATTTGCGTCGGGGGAGGTGGCTTTGGCAATCATTGTGACGATAGTGCCAAGAATTTGTGCCAGTACTAGGCACACTGCGATATGGATCCTAGTCAGTGTCTGGAGGAGTATCATACCAAATCCGACTCCCTGCAGCGCATCAAGAAGACCAAGCCAGAGCCAGAGACTGCGACCAGCGAGAGCACCGGCGATAGGACCACCGGGCATCCAGGGAACCCAATTTCCGATGCCTGATACGCCCCAAAGCATTTGAGCCCACCTTGGCGCACCCAGCCCGATGGCGAAGATAGGCAAGAACCAAGAATGACTACCACTCAACTTCGCGAAGAAGAAAAGAAACATCGCCCAAAATACGACGAAAAAAGCTAGGACAAGGAGTCCAACAGCCCACTGTGGTGCTGCGTGAGAGGACCAGAGGTAGGCCCAACTACGTCCATACGGCGTACTCAGGAAGTAGTTTTGCATGACTATCATGACGAAAAACCAGCCGACTAGCTTCCTTCGAAGAAGTGTCGTGTAGAACGATGGTATCTTGCCTGGAGACTGATGATAATAGGACGGCAGAGACGTGACTAGAAGTGATCCGATCGCAAACAAGAAGCAGGCAATTGGAAGCGTGATCATAGCGGCCTTTGGTGAGGAAGTGAGCAAATTGCTCGGGGACGAATTTGCGAGTGTGCTTCCCCAGTAGAAGAGCGCGGTGATGTATAGTTGCTGGGTTCCTTGAATCATGCAAGCTCGGAAGATCCAGGATTCGATAGGAGCACCACCTAGGGAAGTCAATATGAGCGAGACATTTTGAGAAGAGAATACCAATCTTACCCTCATCGCCGAAGTTAAGCGCGAAGAATATCGAGCCACTAGCAGAAGCAGCCACGTAAAAACCGGTAGCAACATTCTGTATCCAGTCCCTCGCAACCCCAAACTTCGCGAACGGTGCGACACCCACAAATAAGAAAGCAACTCCATAGACTACGAAGGGTGCGGAAAGAACAAACTTTGAAGGTAGGGTACGGAACATGATCCACCAGACACTGGACATGACGATGAAGATGACACCAACGATATACAGCTTTTCCGGATTTTGGCCCTGTGGCCCAGTAAGAAGGGTAATCTGATACGAGTTGGCCGCCATAATCTGTCCGAGTGCGAGGAGAATAGAATATATGGGCCAGTCACCAATTCGAGTCTGCATCCATCGCTTGAGGAGTGACGGGCGGTGATAGTTCGCACCAAGAAGAAATTCGTCAATCTCAGCCGATGGCCGAGGAAAAGTCTCGTCGCTTTCGCTCTCTCGTGTATGTGGATATGCAGAGATACTGGAATCCCGGCTACGATTGCTGTGCAGGCTGTCGCGCGGCCAGGCAGGGCTGGGACCGAGGCCCAATCGACTGTCCTGGGAATGGGCACGATCCCCCCGTCCAAGTCTTTCGGCACGCATTCTCTTGAACCACGCTTTTTCACTCTCGACCAGAAACTTCTCAACACAAAGCTCATCTTCCGATGTCTTGCCACTCAGGGTATTGAGCATAGACTCGAACTTGGAATAGTACATGCCTGTTTTGTCCTCGAACGTAGGATCCACTTTTTCCAAGCTGAAGTCGGTGGTACTAGCGTTCTTGATAGTGCTCAGGTCGAGAGCAGAGGACCGGTTTCGCCTGTGATGCGACGACTTCACGCGCATTGGGAGGCTACTCGGATCGAGAAAACTGATCGAGGAACGCGGACTCGTCAACATCCCGTCGGCCTCAGCAGGGAGCGGGCTGCGAGATCTACGACGGCCCCTATCACTCTCGGGAAAGATGTCGGCAGGCGTTGAATTCCGGTCGAAAGCTTCCGCAATGCTGCCCTCGAGAGCTACACTGGCGAGCCGCCGCTCAGACTCCATATAGTCAGCCTCTGCTTGCTCTCGACTGATGAACATCTCGTGATCGTGTAAAGACCCTTGACCTGAAGTTGTTGCACCCTCTGGATCGTATTCATGAATCACTGGTGTCCTAGAAGGCGAGCACTGCTTCTGAACGTGTATGAGCGGTTCTGTTGTGAACCCCGTCCGCTGCCCATGTCCAGGACCAGAGCGAATACCGAGAGAGAGACCACGGCGAAGCTTTGTGTGGTGATCATCAGATTCTTGGGTTTCGGCGTCGTCCCCAGCAGGTCTCTCCTCAAACGCAGATAATCTGTCCATGCTGACTTCTCGGGAATGGACATGAAAGAAGCCCTCACCGGGCAATTGCAGCGAGGATCGTGAAGCCAAAGCGTGTGATCGCGGTCGGAAGATATTCTTGGAAGAGGAACCCTTCTTTTCGTTGTGAATCCTGATCGCGGTCTGCTGGAGGGTGTTAAGGTCTTCTACCCACTTCGCGACCGGAAAGCGTTGTTTCGCGGACCTTGCCCTCATGACTGCCCTTGTCTCAGTTTCAGATGTCAGTGCTTCTTCGATAGCCGACTTGAACTGGTGTAGCATGTGTTTAGTAGTTGTTGACTCAACCGTGAACCACCATCCGGGCATCTGACCAAGGCCGCCAACACGAGCTCCCACACCAAGAGCTCCTTTCCTACCAAACTCAACAGCGACTAGGCCGAATGGCTCATCGCGAGATGGAATTAGAGCAAACTCCGCCCCCGTAAAGATAAACGGGGGAAGTGCTGTGAATTCTGGCTTGGAAAATACGCGCTTGGGATATCTTTCCATCATTTTTCCAAGCTTGAGCGCCGCGAATTTCCCGTAGAGGTCAATCACGGGGCCTATACAGATGAGCTGAACACTGGGATGCTTTTCGAGGATAGCGGGGAAGACATCAGCGATAAGATCGACGCCCTAACTCAGTTAGCTAGAAACAACATTGGGAACATTGGACGTACCTTTTGATTACTCCATCGGCCAACAAAGACAAACAGCTCAGCGTTAGGGTCCTGCTCTAGACCGGCCCACTGTTGAGCCTGTATTCGAAGACCCCCACGGCTCATTTCGTAGGCTGGGTCGACAGTGATCACCTCATTCTCCTGCTCTGGTTCCAGAGGAGCGGTGTCGCTGGGATCCGGGTTTGGTAGTCTGCCAACTTCCTTCAAACCCCAGAAAATAGGATAGCGAGCGTAAGATCGTTTGCCATATTTGTTGGAAACACCGACAGCGCCAAACCCACGTTGATGGATTCGGAGATAGCTCGCACCAGCGTGCAAAAGATTGAAGACCTCCCCGAACTGGACGTACTTTTCCACAATAGAAGGCTCGAGATTATAAACGCGGCAGACTTCATCGCGTTCCTTGGGCGTGCGCATCGGCCATAACCCTTGGAACTCTGCGTTGTGAAGAGACAGCGCACAAGGTATCGTCTGTCCTTTGGAGAGCAGGTACAAAGGCGCCGCAGCGCCATGATAATCGTTGATATGATACAAGTCGATGGGAAATCTCTGGATAGTTTGGGCGATACAGGCATTCCAAGCGCTATAGTACACAGCCGAATCGAGATCGTCCATGCGGGGTGGGTAAGGCTCGGTCTTAGATTGTTGTCTGAAGATTGGAGCATCTAGTAAGACGTATGTGATGTTGTTGAGTTTGTGATATTGAACCTGGATCTCGTATTCAGTATCGAGAATAGTTACCAGCATAGGATCCGCGGGTGTATCAATAGGGTAGTCCACCCCACCGACACATGGAACGACCCATATCAAGTCCTGGTGAGGCAAATTTTTCCCCATAAGCTGTGCCATAACGCCTAATCCACCAATTTTGATCTTGATCGCCCAATCTTCGATATCGTATTCCATAGTTGCGATGAGGATCATCGGCCTTTTCTTCCTCCCTCCGATGTTACTGATAGACGCTGTGATCATGGGAGACGGATCTCGCGATCGCGGAAAACCAAGGCGCGAATTAGGCCGTTTCGATTCCACAACCTCCTCGGATTGAACATTTTCGAATTTGTGGCCACGGCGCCAAAATGCCAAAGACGCGAAAATAGCGAGACTCTGCGTGCTCACACCTGTCTTATTGAACTTGACACCGTAGAAGGCACCCTTGTAGATCCATATACTGATTGCAGCGGTCGCTACTGGAAGAGACCAGAGAAGTGTAAAGAGGATCAGTTGTACGAACCGGTTGCCCATGTAGACGAGCTTATAGGCCATAGTAGTATCGTCGACCTCAATGCGGTAAGCCAGGTACGGCCGAGGTGGCAGAGTAGACATGTTCAGCACATTTTTCGCAAGAGAGTCCGGAGGTAGCCGGTCCATGATACCATCCTTGTCAACATCGCCAAACACGAATCCTGCGTCAGGTTTGCCGTCTGGATTCATACCCCAAACGTTGACTTGGGCGACCGAAGGCCATTCGGTCATGATATGCAATTTCCACTTCCCATCGTTGGCCAAGTCGAATGCGCTTTTTATACCACTATCGAATCCAAATTGGTTGTAGGGCCCATGGGCAAAGAGATGTGGGAACCGTCTTGGATGACCGTCATAATTTGCATCGGCGTGCTGGATGTGATCGCTGCTTCCGGTCACACGGCTCCAGTATTGTAGAATAACATGCTCGCCCTTCCACTTTTGACGTTTAGTACCCGACCAAGGTTGTCTCAACAGATCACTGTCTCCTCCTTTGTAGTCTTGCCACTCGCTCCAATTTGATGCCCAATTCGTGGAGTATCTCCATTTGTTGGCGCCTGGGGCGACGTGTGACAAATGCAATCCTTTTGAGTCCTGCTTGAGTGTGTCCGTAGTATAGTTTGCGAGCCGTGGAAAAACTATTGGATTGTTCTTGGCTCCTATACGGATGATGAATTTATCATTCGCGTTCGTAAAACGTTCTCCGTCCTTAGTTGTGGCGTTTTTGATAGTGACAGTGTGAACACCATGCGAGATGTCGTTCAGAATGGCTTTCCAGCTCCATTTCGAGACTAAACCCCCAACAAGAGTAGATTCTGCGGAAGAAATTTCGGTGCAGCTGATTGAGTCTCTGTCCACTGTTGCAAAAAATTCGTTCTCAGTATCAGAAGTAAGGACGAGGTTATCTATGATTGGATCGCAATCCATCGCTTCGGAGAATTGAATCTCAATCTCGAGTGAATCCTTTTCTTTCGATGACTTCTTAGACTCAATCTGAGCGTCATGGCCAGGCAAAAATTTCGTGATGACAGGCATTGGATCTAACCAGTTGGCCTTTGGTACATACGCCCGGAAGTCATATGCCTTCATGTCAAGCTCGTCAATGCATCCATTGAACTCTTGGGAGCCATCGATCCCCAGAGCGGTGGAGCTGTTCTTGAGCTCAATCTCGTCGTATGGAGCGAAGAGGTTTTTGACGAAGGTTCCAGCCTCGAATGGCGAAAGGACCGCTCTTTCCTTGGACTCACAATCAAATTTGTAGTTGACATTGTGATCTTCGTTGGAGTAGACGAGCCAGACCTGCGTATGGTTTTCTCCTTTGGTCAAATTTTGGACACCCGGATACTGATCTCTCATAACACTCCACATTCCAAATTCTGATGCCGTTCCGTTCGAACCTGGTAGTTGCACTACACGGGTCTGATTGGAGAGCGACTGTAGAAAGTACCCATCGTTGAGGATGGGATACTGGGTACGACGGTGGTACATATTCTTGATGATGTTGTGAACCGGGTGAGAAGGATCACGATGATCCTGGCTAACGGTATCGTCATGGCAGCCATTAAGCCCAGCTTTGACTGGCAGATTGTGGTACTGCGAGCTGCCGAGGCGATAGCAACCGTGATTTTGCCAGCCCAACGCGGATGAAATTGGCTGTCTTCCAAAAATATAATTCGCGGCAGTGCTATCATGGACATAGAACGCTTGCTCTTCACCCCAAAGTAGTTTTGGGATGCCAGGGATATGAATTGTTGTGACGAAAAGACCAAGCAACATCCTTTCAGTACCTTGGTCGATGGCAGGCCAGCGGAAAACATCCTGGTAATATTAGCGTCGCGCACAAAGAGACTTTGAAAAGTTCGGAAAGGGCCTACTTGGTTCGTGACTCCATACATGTGCCGTGGATCAAACTCTCCGGTTTCGGCATTGACAAGATCGTTCGTGGTGAGTATTGTATTCCAAGCATCAACAAAGTTGACGGGAACATCGTAGCCTGCAGCTAAATTGCCGTCTAATCCAAGAAACCGGGTGAGCGATCGGTAGATACTGTAATGAAAAGCTGCTGCATCTAATGCCTGTTTTCCGACTTCTCGCAAGAAGTATTTATCATCCGAATTATTGGTAAGGGTGACAGCTTGCGTAATATTGTGCGGGGTCTGATCAGGTTGTCTTCCGCGTCCAAGGTAAATGGAAGCGAAGTTGTTTCCCCCCGTAATCTCCCCTGGCATGAAGAAGTTGGTCTTCCCATACTTTCGCGCGCACTGTCGGATGTAATTACCAAACTCAGCTTGAGCGTCGACAGTGATCTGCGTAGCCTTGTCGAACCGGAAGCCATCGATATCTAACATTGAAATAGTTATGCACGAGAAGTGTTGGATCTTTTCTCGAACTGAAGGAACCCATTCTCGCAAGCGGTCTTGGACTGAGGCAAACTTGGACAGTTGGCGCTGCCAGTCAGGAAACACGCCGAAGGCTTCGGTATCACCGTACTGTAAGAATTAAGCCATCAGTATAAAACGCAGACTCTTGGATGCAGGTACGCACCTGATCGAACTCGCTGTCGTAGCATCCGACGAGTCTACTGAACGTCGCATCGGAATCCTTCAGGACTGGAAGCCCAGATTCATTCCAAAACCTTGGATATGCGCATTTATCCTTATAGTTATTTCCAAACGAGAAGTCATGATAACGGCGGTCTGATTTCCACTGTACTTTGTGTTCGTCTGGTTGGAAAGGCGCGGTTTTGTTGAGAAAGCCCTCAAAGCCGAGAAGATCTCCCATTCTATAGATGTGTCAACTGAGGTGTGCCTTTAGCTATCCTGTTACATACGTTGCCATTGTGTGATCTAATATCACATACATCCCCCGCTCGTGAATCGCGTTCACTGCTGCTCGCCATGCCATAATATCTCCAAAGTGTTTGTCAAGGAGCGTCAAGTCCAGCGGCGAGTATGAGTCTGCTTTCCATGGATTGTTGACGAAAGGAGAACCGGCGATATAGATGCCCTGCATATTTCAGCACAGAATTCAGAAGGGGTTAGAGCTGCTTACCTTGATACCAAGTCCCTGAATGTAATCCAAGCTATCTATCAATCCCATCAGATCACCTCCATGCCTCAACTGGTTGCTTTGTGGATCCTTCTCGTACACTGTCCCATTTATGTCATCGTTGGTCGGGTCGCCATTGACAAATCTATCCAGGAACAGAGTGTAGAATGGAAATCGCCAGTTTGTTGGTGAGGGATGAAATTTATGGTCTTTCCATTCACCCGAGTAGTCGAGGGGGTCTACAGCTGCTTGATTCTCATTAAGGTTGTACCCAACAAATGCATCGTTGAACCTTAGGCAAGAGACAAAAGTTACCAAAAGTAACTGCAAAAGAAGAGAATGCGGCATCTTGATTGAGGAAGTTAGGTGGTTGGTTTCACGATGGATGCAGCAACGAGCTGTGCTGTTTGATGATTCCTTTATTGGAAATCACATTGACATAAGAAGGAACCTCAGCCAGTTCCGTCAGAAGCAGGCAGTGATCAAGGAACCGGACGTTTTCGAAAAGCCAGCCCCAACCAACACCGAAGTCACTTAGCTGCTGAAAATCAAAAATAGTGTCGCGCGACATATCATCTGAGGTAATCGCTCCCACTCTTGACCACCACACGAAACATAGAGCTCAGCCTTTGATGGTGCTTCGGTGGGTGCATCATCCCGAACCATACTGGCCGATAAGGGAACGATGTAGCGGTCTGCCACCATAAAGCCATTGGATTGCTGATGATGATTTGTAAGGTGGTGTGATTGAAACAACGTCATAATATAAAGCTGACGAGAAAACAGTGGTAGATGGCTTGAGGCTGAGATGATCACCATCAGACGGTCCAGTGATAGAGATAATAAAGTTGCACAAAGATAAGGTTGAGAGGTCCACTGGGGTAGAGAAAGACGGGCACTGCAGACAACCTGCACAGATTGGCTTGTCAGCAACGGCTTAATCCGCGGCTGAAGGGACTAGACCTGCGATTGTCCTAAGTAGCTGAAGGTAAGCATGGGAACTAGACTACCTTCTTGGAATCCGCAGCTTGCGACTTTTGACGGCTCACCGGTTGTGGCAAGATTCTACACTTGCGAAGTGGTAGTTTCTGCTTACGTATACCTCGGTCCCTGGTAGCAACTGGATATCTCTATCTTTCCAATCTTTCTGGCAACGTCTTAGGTGGGCTTCCTTATCGTGCTGCAGGAATATCGATAGTCGAGTGCGTGTAGAACACTCCCAGAGAGATCATGCGTGGGCGTAATTGCGAAGACGTCAAGAGGGAAGTTTTCGGTTCTCGCTTACTAATCGAAGCGCGAAGATGCAGTCAACAAAGGAGTAAAGCATGTTGCGCTAAAATCGTTGTGCACTAGCAGAGCGATAAGGTGAGGCAGAGTACCAATAAAAGCGAAAATGTGAAACAGAGTGGGTGTTGCTAAGAGGAGCCTCGAAATCCAATATATTCGACAAGGGCCATACAGCATACCGTCGCCGGGCGGGTGATCAGGCGACGCGCGTGTTGAGCTACCCCACACACAACCAAGGATCCTACGCGCACATCCAACAGTACGAAACTCCACCACTATAGACTCGATTCAGGGAGGATTGAAGACGTTGAATCGCGCGAATACGGCGCATCTTTCTCGTACCGTGAAATCCGAGTAATGTACTATATAAGCGATTAACGCACCTGAGCGAGTACAGTGTTCTTGCACTAGAAACTCTTATGGTAATTCAGAATGGAACTTTGTTGTTATGTCGTCTACGTTGTTGGTAGGTGGCTAAGCGAGCGCGGTAGCTCAGCACGCGTCGGTGCACGGTGGGCTAGCGCAATTTATAGGCACCTGAGTCTTGTCCAATTAACTTTCCGACCTGCTCTGCAACCCTCCCCTATGTTCCTAACTCGGGCTCTCATAACACCGTGTACATTGAATCTTCGCAAGTGGGTCTTTCTCGATATGAATCACTAGAAATATCGGGCTGCGCATTCCTTATGCTATCACCACTAACTCCACCGATGTGACTGGGAATATCGGAACGCCACGTCGCAACTTGTCAGACATACGGTATAGATGATAGAAAGACATAGATAGCTTGCGAATCTCACCTCCTCGGTCTGTGACAAGTGTTATCGCTGCCGGCATGATCGATATCCGCGTGTTTTCTCACGCTTTTCTGGTTATCGTGCACCTTGACCTACGACGAAATGTTGGAATCAAAAGCCGCCAAAATCGTCCCACCCACAAAACACAACTTCAACGATGAATGTAAGAGCAAACGCGGCGGTTTTTAAACTAAGGTTGCAGAGTTTTTCCTTTTACATAGTGCTCTTGGGTAGGTTCGCTGATTGTTTTGGTTTGGAAAAAGTTTACTAGCAGTATGATCTTGAACAGACCAATCCACACCTGCCCAACCGCACTGCTGATCGTGATATAGGAACAGGGGGGTAAATTGATATATACAATTCGAAGGAATGTTTGTATGCGAATCCTTGAACACAGTCATTATATACAAGAAGATGACGGCTCCATCTTTCCTCCATTCAAAGGACCCCCGGACCAAACGTTGACTATCATCGACTTAGACTGACAGTACCACACTACAGCGAAGCGGCATTTCCAAAATCCACGGCTCTGTTCTCTTTGACCCATATCTTCTCTTCTTCGCTTCCGAACATGGGTGGGAAGATAGCATTAATCTTCCAAAGCCTCCTCTCCGTCTCATCGACATGGAACTCATAGTTGTAACCTTTGTCGAAAACCTGGGCCTTGAGGACAGCGTCAATCCCGTTGGCGGTCCTTCGGTAGACTTCGTCTTCGTCTGGTAGTCTCACGGCAATGTGTTCGATGACGATGCGGATGAATGGCTTTTCATCTTTACCGACTTTCTTGCCTCCGACTAGCATGGTGTTGCCAGGCATCTTGATGAAGTTCGTGATAACGTAGAAGGCGGGAAGACCGATGTCGGTGTACATCTTGACGACGTCTTTAGATAGGGCTTCTCTGGATGCATCGTCCTCAAATGTACCGTCGGGGTGGTAGAAGATCCAGAGCGGCATGTTGGTGGGTTTTGGAAGTGAATGGTAAGTAATATGTGTGGCTGGGTATTGAGTATTGTTGAAGAGTGATGAGGAAGTATGTTGTCCAGGCTGTGGTTGAGTTGTGATGAGGAAGCATGTTGCTCAAGTTATATTTATTACCTTTGGTATATCTCTTCTAACAATCACGTAGTAAGCGGTGCTAGTAGTACTGCGCTTCTTACGCACGTAAAATCGCGACCAGAGCACCACGGCCGACGGTTGCGGTCAGTTTCCACCCCGATGGTCCACATGTCTTTGGCGTAACGCTTGGCAATGTATGAGCTAAAGTGGTCGACTGCCGGGGTTCATTCTCCGCTGCCTCTAAAAATGACGCAACAACTAGTGCGCGGCTTCGGCCGTCGGAATGAAGCTTTAGATTACGGTGATTAGCCCACTAGTCGCTGGGCTAGAAAGATCAGTATTCAGCAAGCACTCTATCGGGCTAGCGTAGCATGTTTAATAATCGGAGAATCATACGCACGTAGGCCTATATGCGTACGGCTCCAAACGGCTGGGAAGGTCTTCTCTCGCGAGTTTGTCACTAGGAGTTACGCTGAAGACGGAGGTATTTGCAATCTCACTCCGGCTTTGAGCTGAGACTGCTTACAGTACCCAGTCTCGAGAACTAATCTAACACAGCCTTCCGGCACAAGGCTGGATAACACTATGGATATAAAAGGACTCTACGGCGCTGAATCAAATAAGTCGCAACCATCATTTACTCATTTATAACAACAGGCATCATCATTGATCATCATTTCCTTCACCATGACTCCATCTCTCGTTTTCATTACCGGGTCAACAGGCTTCATCGGCTCCCACGTCGTCCTCCAAACCCTCGAAGCAGGCTACAAAGTTCGTCTGAGCGTGCGCAAGGAATCCCAAATCGAGGGTCTTAAAACTCTTTTCTCCAAGCATGCTAACAAGGTCGACTTTGTCGTTATTCCCGATTTATCTATCTCTAGCGCATTCGACAGTGCACTCAAAGATGTCGAATACGTACTTCACATCGCCTCCCCAATGCCTGGGACGGGCATCGACTTCAAGAAAGAGTATCTGAATCCCGCAGTGCAAGGTACAACATCGGTGTTGAATGCCGCGAAGAAAGTCAGGACAATCAAACGTGTCGTTATTGTGTCATCGATACTCGCCTTGGTCCCGTTGGATGCCTTGGTCACGGGAGTGATGAACGCTAAAGGTGTGTCTCTATGCCATAAACATGCCTTGCCCTTTCCGTATGCAATCAAATTAGACACGTATCTAACATGTTCTTTCAGAGGGGCTAAACCCTAGTCTTGCTGTGAATCCCGACATGGAGTTCCCCGAGGACCCCATGGCAAGCGGAGGAATGAAATATCACGCCTCGAAGCTCCTAGCTCATCGAGCCACCCTCGAATGGGTTGCGGAGAACAAACCTCACTTTTTAGTCGTCACCCTACATCCCTCCTTCGTGTTCGGTCGCAACCTTAGCCAGACATCCCCTGATGGCGTTGATGGTACTAATGCCATGCTCTGGGGCAGCCTTTACTCCGAAAAGCCATTCATCCCCGCGGCCGCCGTGGATGTCAGGGACGTTGCGCTTGCGCATGTACGCGCCTTAGGGGCGAATCTGGAAGGAAAGAATGGAGTTCAAGAATTCATCGTGAGCGCTAGTGAGAAAGATGGGTGGTCGTGGACCAACGTAGCGAAATTTGTACGAGAGAAGTATCCTAACTTGGGTACAAAGCTGGAAGGCTCATTTGATGCGCCTCCTCCTATTGAGGCGCGTCGCGCTGAGGAGATTCTGGGCCTCAAGTGGAGGAAGATGGAAGACACCATCGCGTCTTTCCTGGATCATCAGCTGGAGTTGAGGGCTCAGCTTTAGGCTCTCAACCACGCAATGTAAGATAGATACTAGTCGCAATCGTGGGCGTCGCTCTTTTTCTTTCGCCAGTCTAGTACAAGTAATCCTCCATTATTTTTATTGCAACTTCGAAGTCTTTTGCGATTATGCGTTGTCGTCCGCTTCGTCAAAGTCGATCAAACCGACACGTCGGAAAGCTTCCTCGGGGGCGTCTGTACTGGACCTGGGTTCGATAGCCAAAAGCCCATGCACTGGCGACGTGCCTATTTATTGGGGAATCGTGTTCGTGATTTCTCGTGCGCAGTTGGCTGATAGCTTCCATAGCGGGCAGGGCAGCTTAGTCTGGTCATTCTTAGTTCGTGTTAGCAAAGGAAGAAGGCGATTCGATGCTAAGCGTTAGTTTCGAGATGTGCCGAGGTCGGAAGAAGTGACCGCGTCACCCTACTTCTCGTCATCAAAAACACACCTCTACTCGAACGACCCCACTTCCATTATTCATATTTAAATAGATGATGCGCGTATGCGACAGATGGCACACGATGGCTGATGAGCCTGGAGACCAATAACTTGCTCGAAGCCGGTAGATCGACAGGAGCGACGCCCTGAGAGGGTGGCGTCTCACCCACTAGGACCATGGCTGTTGCCCTTTTTACACACTCTCTTGATGGTGATCACGAATTCTAGCGCGTACGTGATTCCTAGAAAGCTGCTCTTGCTACTGCTATCGATAAGCGATGTCAACTTCTTGATACCGTCCGTTACCGCGCGGGCCGCTACCGCTACCGACCGGAAATGGCCCCCAACCTCACTTACTATTTCGGTGCAACAGTGCGACCCTCTAGAATTGCATCCAATCATACAACTGCTATCTATCGGTCGAGCGCTCGATCCAGACACTCCCGCTGGCATCGACAAGGGATACGCTCACGACCTGCATTAGTATGCTTAATCGGGCGACAATGCTAGGTCCGATGCGGCGTCCAGCCCCAAGGAGATTTCTAGGGCTTATTGCTGTGGACGGAATTCGCCAATGGCGATGGTTTCATGTTACATGAAGGCTTTGCCGATGCGAAGTATCCTCCACTGCTTGAAACTTTCCATACTTGAGCCTGACACCCGCTGTCAATTCAACGATCCAGCATTCGCATTCTCAAGTGGCCGCCATGCTAGAGTCGACATACCTAATCGCATTCCTTGCCTGTATATGCTATCTTCTTTGGCATGTCACTAGCCATGTCTTTCAGTCAAAGTTATCAGAAATCTCTTTTGTATTTCTAAAACCAACACTTGTGGGAATTGGCTTAGAAAAACAACGGCTATCGAACGCATACTTGGGTGCTTCATCGATCAGTAGAGGCTATCCCCACTTAAGTCGTCACCCATCCTCTATGAAACCTGAATACGATGTAGTGGTCATTGGTTCAGGATATGGCGGTGGTGTTGCAGCATCGCGCATGGCAAGAGCTGGAAAAAGCGTTTGTGTACTAGAACGTGGAGATGAGATGTGGCCAGGGCAGTATCCTCATACGTTCAAAGAAGCCATGCGAGAGTATGGTGTGAGTGGAGGAACATCTGGTAAATCGATCAATATAGGAAAGGCGGCAGGGCTTTACCATACTGTCAAGGGTGAAGGACAAGATGTCTTCCTAGGTTGCGGCCTGGGAGGGACGAGCTTGATCAACGCCGGGGTGTTTCTAGAGCCGGATGAGAGGTTGCTGAAAGCAGCAGAGTGGCCGAAGGAGATTAGAGAAGATACCGAGAGCCTTAAGAAGTGTGAGTACTCGAGCACTTCAGCAGGAAAGACACCCATCATAACCTTTCAACATAGACTATGCAAGAGCTGAGCGCATGCTCCAGCCAACAAGTTTTCCATCACATTATCTGACACCGCGCAAACTGGCCGTCTTTGAAAAACAAGTCAGAGATCTCGGCTTACTTGATAGCTTTTACTACCCTCCCCTGACAACAACCTTCCGCCCCAGTATCAACCGAGCTGGTATACACATGCGTGAAAGCACAGGTTCTGGCAATGAGTCCACAGGTGCCAACGATGGTTCCAAGAACTCAGTACTCGTGACGTACCTAACTGATGCTTGGACAAGAGGCGCCGAGATCTTTTGCGGAATTGATGTCAGCCATCTGAAGAAGAAAGACAAAGGCAAAGGGTACATAGTATTCTACGAGGTGTCCAATGGAAGAGGAAAGAAGATAGCGAAGTGGGTTAGTGCCGTAAGTATGAGATTTCTCAGGTATAGCTTGGACTAACGCAATATAGAAGGAGGCTATCTTCCTAGGAGCCGGCTCGCTCGGAACAACAGAAATACTGCTGCGATCACATCGCTATGGCCTTCGTACGTCGCCTTTGTTGGGTCAAAGATTCACAGGTAATGGCGACATGTTGGCTTTTGCATACAACTGCAACCAAAACGTTGGAAGCGTTGGCCATGAACACTTAGACAACGTGAGTTCCAGGTCGTGCGGTCCAACGATTACCGCTTGCGTCGATATGAGAGGCCCCACACATGCCAAAAGTCTACGGGACGGGTATGTGATCCAAGACGGCGCTATTCCTGAAGCACTGGCGCCAGTCATTCAAGGTTTGCTCGAGACCCAGACGACTGCCGTGCCGTCGCAAGTGCCTAACACCACACGCAATTTGCTGGCCAGGTTGAAGGCCTGGATTTTGGGACCGTATGCTAAAGGCGGTAGCGTCAACCGAACGCTAGTCTTTCTCACCATGTCGCATGATGAGAACGAAGGGAAGATGCTACTTGAAGGCGATGCAGTGAGTTTGCAGTGGTCGGGTATAGGGAGCCAGAAACGAAGTGCAAACATTGACAGCGTTCTCCTTGAGATGACCGAAAACCTTGGGGGTAAACTTGTCAAGGCTCCATGTATTACCGTCCATCCTCTTGGCGGCGCAGTAATGAGCAATGACGGAACTAGTCTTGGAGGCGTGGTCAATCATTGTGGACAGGTTTTTGATAGGAGAGGAGATGAAGTGTACGAGGGGATCGTCTGTGTAGATGGCTCAAGTATTCCAACATCACTCGGTAAGTTGCTTTGTTGATGCGTCCGGTTTGGTGCGATTGCAGCTAATGATTGCCCTCCAAGGTGTGAATCCATGCGCTACTATCACCGCACTAGCTGAGCGAAGCTGCGACCTGGTCATGAAAGAGCGTGGTTGGACAGCCGACGACACTTCAAATGACAAACTTGATCCCTTGGACGATACGACCCTTCCCATACTACTAAAAACTGGAAAACGGCTCGCTCTTGATATGAGCAACGATTCCATAGAAGGCGTACAGTTTGAGGAAACCATGCGGGGTCACGTTCACATCGGCAACGACATCTCGGACTTTGGTATTGCAGAAAAGATAGCGAGAGAGGCTTCTTGTTCAGCTCAACTTGTACTTACGGTTGACACGCGCCGTATCAGTGATGATTCGTACCAGGGTGTGCCATCTGGGACCTTTGCTTGCGGTGCGTTATCCCAAGACCCACTCCTCGTCACTGGTGGCATAGTCGAATTCTTCACAACCGACGAGAACGTTGCGGATGCAATTAACCTCGTGTATAAATTAAATTTTCTCGGCACAGACGGCGCGAAATACGGCTTCCATGGCTACAAAAGACTCGATTCAGCCGCTACATTCTCGTTCTCGGAGACTTGGGGCGGCACAACAACCTTATACACAACAATCACTGGGGACGATGGCATAATAGTCGGCCAAGGTATCTTACACCTATCACTCCGCGACTTATTCTTGGAACTTCGATCCCTACGATCTCGCTCAACTATGGGTATCGTGAGCGATATTCAAGCGCAAGCTCGTTTCCTCAAGTTCTTTGCAACCAACATCACATCGTACATGTTCAGCCCATTTCGTCGACTCCAGTATCCAACGCCGCTTACTGACAAATCGGACTACTATGAGAAGGCAGTTCCAACTGTGACTAAGCTCACTGCCGAAGACAGAGTCGAGTTTCCGATTAAGTTATGGCATCCTCCATCCACCATACACGAGAAACAAACGCCGATTGTACTTATCCCTGGTGCATCTGTAGATGATCAAATCTTCTCTTTGCCAACTATATCCACGAATACTGTCGACTACTTCACCTCGCTCGGCTACCGGTGTTACGTCCCCATTCTCCGATTCGGATTCGGAGAAGAAGCCAGAAAGGGCGACACTGTTTACGATGCTCGATTGGACGTTCGAGCCGCCATGCAGTACGTTCGAGAGAAGGAACAAAATAGAAGGATTTACGTCATTGCTCATTGCTTAGGAAGCATAGCAACCGGCATTGCCCTGCTTACAGGAGATGTAGAAGCTTCCTGGGTGAAGGGCATGACATGCAGTCAAGTATTCATTAACCTGATCTTCAGCCCAGATAACGATCTCAAAGCGCGGCACCCAATTCTCATAAAGGCCTACGAAGTAAGTCTTTCTGCGTCCTCGTTCAAGTCCTTCCACTTACAGCCAAGTAGACATTAGCAGGCCCCTGGTTCTCATGCCACTCCTCTTCGTCCTCGCCATGGGTGCAGTTCCTGCTGGATCAGATACTACGTTTCTATCCCACGGGCACTAGAAGCGAGATTTGCAACTCTGCAGTTTGCCACAGATGCGACGTCCCATTTGGACGCTGCTGGACGCACGCCAATCTCAATCACGCCACACACAAGCATCTTGGTCACTGGTTTGACGGTACTCATACCAACTTCGTCTCGCACTTATCGAGCATGGGTGCTATTCCACCTCACCATGTTCGCAGCAATAAGTCCGGGGTTGGAGATCTGGTTACGCCGACGAATCTAGAGCGGTTAAAGGGATTGAGTATCTGCTGGCTGAGTGGAGCTGAGAACGCCGTTTGGAGCCAGCAAAGTACGAAGCATAGTTTTGATCTGCTGAGGGAATGTTTCCCCGATGGGAAGTATGAAAGATTTGTTGTGGATGGCTATGGACATCTGGATTGTTGGATGGGTCAGCATGCGCATGTGGACGTTTTTCCGAGGGTTGGACGGCATTTGGAAGTTTGTGAGAGAGCAGAGGAGACCTGTGAGATGGCGGTAACCGAGATGGGGTCTGAGGAGGATGGGTACGTGAACGTAGCGGCGGAGGACTACAATGGGTAGGTGGTTACTGGCATGGTACATTCAGGGAGCCTAGTAGTTACTTTTCATATGGTAGGGTTTCTGGTCTTCTATATATCCCACACTCTGCAATGTACGATCACCACTAAACAGACCCTAGATATCCAACAAACCCGTCTCCATTATATCCAAGCAGCTCAGTCACCATTTCCGCCACCTCTATATGCTTTTTTACCCTCTGAAGATTTCCTGTCTTCTTCCTTCTACCGCAGGATAAGAAGAACAACAGCTTTGATACCATGGCAATACCTATGAAGCTTAAGAGCAGGTAGATCCGTTAAGGTTCGTATAAGGCGGATATCCACAACATGAGCCAAATTCGACTAGACATCCGTATGGATCTAGACAATCGTTAACTGAACATGGGGCACCCGGACAACCTTGAATGGTCGTATCGCAACACGTCCTAGTTTCTCCGTTCGTAAGACACACATTCGGCTGCTTGCACTGGCTGTTGGCAGTGCAAGCAGCGCCACCAGAGAGGGGAGCCTCTGTTTGTGTTGATTGAGTGGGTGAGTCCTGTTGAGAGTTCCCCTGAGATGTAGTGGTCTGGGATGCAGTAGACGGTTCGAGCGGTGGTCGCTGGTTTGATGGCAGGAAGGCATCAGTCGAACTAGGAAGAGAGCTGAAAGCAGCCGAAGATTCTGAAGCCTAAGAGAGATCAGATGAGCTCGTAGGTCATTCCATATGGGAACGTCAGAATATAGAACCTACTTTGCCTTCAGATTGAGATGCAGATTTTAGTCCGACTGGTACGCCTACAGCTACGCCAATGATGGCTAAAGCCAACAAAACGAGCAACACAACGTGCCACAGTTCAACCTTGCTCGAGTGCAAATGGTTGTTAATATAGGTATGGACGGCATTGTCGTGCTGGGTTTTGTGGCGAAGTGTGTTCTGATGAGATTGATCACGATTGAAGGAGTTGTCGTTGTTGTTTAGCGCCCCAGTATTTTTCGAAAGTGCTCCTAAAGGTATGCCGGCTTCTGAGGATGAGGGCATGATAAGGAAGTGGTTTCCAGAGTTTGGGTAGGCTCGATACTGGGTAAGGTGGCCTGCATCAGATACTCGCAACAACTGGCGTGATATGTGCCACAAACTGGAATAGTAGCATTGTGCTATCTATTAAGTTGTCGGCAGCACTCGGACGCCTCCAGACTTGAAGCGCTGGTGGCTGGCTGTCAGCAGCACGAAGTTTGGTGAAAGGGGTGCGCCTCATGGAGCTGACCGGTTACAATTCCAAATTCATGTTCAGCCTGCCTGCACAATACCCTGTGATAGGAGTATGAGCCACCCCCTAGCTCGGTTATGCAAAGAGTAGTGCGAGTCACATAACAACCTGATACGGCAGGTGCTATGGAAAGAGTTTCTTTGGTTAGACACTGAAAGTTCAAGTATACCTTACCCACGCAGACACTGATAGTTTAAATTGATGAGTGAAGTGCTAGGATAACCAGTGCCCAAGTCTTCCATCAGAGAAGTGCCTATAATGGAATATGGGTCCTCAGGCGATATCAATGTAAAGACATATGTTGGTTGGAGGATGTACAGTATAGCGGTTTCTGCGCCCTGGAAGAATTCCCAGTCGTGCGCAGCGAAGTCAGTGGGTTCATATGGCATTGGATGGCTTACTCTTGATTTCTTCTTCTCGTCGCCTTCGCATCCGTCCAGTTGCTATAACATCTCCGCGGGACGATATTGATGCTGGTCAACAGGATTACCAGTGTGGCAAATACAGCGATCGTCGTACTTGATGCATCTAGGTAGAGACTGGGTGGTACAAGGGATAATCTTCACCGGAAGGCAGACAGCTAAGCCAATAAATCCAGCCATCCGGACATGCGCGGACCCAAAAACTCAACAATACAAGAAACAACTCATATGCGGCAGCATAAGCCCATGGTCCTTCAAAGTGCATCGTTGACCGCCAAGCATCGTAGATGAGCAGCGATTGGATGCGGGCGTCTATCCAAGCCTTGTGTGTCGTGTATATTCGCGGCGTTTACTTGGAAGCCAGCCCGTTCCTTCAGCCAAGTGCAAAAGCCTCCTTTTACTCGAGAACAAGTTTCCACCAAGCCTTACACTTGTTGAAGGTTATAACTGTTCGTAACTCCATTCATCGAGTTGACATTGCCACTCAAAGTGCCGATGATCACAGAGCCAGCCTTGGCACCTGGTGCTGCAGCTTCCGTGGTCGGATACCGTACATGCTCTGGGGAAAAACTAAGTTCGTTGCTACAGTCAAAGAATTCTTGGTCTTACCTGAGTCGCTGTCTTTGTCGATATGCGTCGAGTTGGTTTCATCCGCTTCCGGCTGGAAAGAATTTGGCGTTCTTCGTCTCGTCTGCTGTATGGTTAGATGATATGCAACCCCCGCACACTCTATATCGCAGTCATTGCCTACATTTGCATTCAATATACGCCTTCTTCGATATCCAAGATAGGCAAGCAACACACCAATGAAAGTAAGCACCCCAGTGGGAATGCCAACGGCCAGCGCAATAATATCTGACGACGATAGGCCGTTCGAACGTCTGTAGCTGTTCATTGAAATTTTGTCCGTACGCGTTGGATTGTGGGACGATGAAAACTAGATAGCGAAGTTACTGTTGATGTTAGTTATAGGGCAACTTTGCCACGCCAGCATCATTCTCAGGATCATTCCGGAAATGCTCACAAGGATTCGGTAATGAGTGCCCAAAAGTCAAAGCCAGAACCCCATGATTATTATCAGGCGACTGTCTTGCTTAGCGAGCGGGCGCGAGTCTGTGATACCTATCGCGTCATCGAGCCCCACCTTTCTTAGCTACACATAGGCATCTCAGTAGCCCACCGGTGAGCCTACTAAGCCTCTCATCTCTAATGGGATGATGTGCCTTATCTCGAAGCTTGGATCCCTGGCATAGGTTCAATGGAGATATCCATTCCGCCACGTCCACAGACGCCAGCTTCCAAGGCTCCGTTCACTGCTTCGCCTGCACCGTCTGAGTTCCTCCAGAGGTGACTCGCTGGTCTATTCCCGACTGGTTTCACGACCTTTTCGTAATATAAAGAGGGAAAACGCTCTAATCACTTATGTGTTTACTATATATACCAGTCTTGGTCCTTGTCATGATCACACGAGAACTTGTGCAGGCCATCTACGAGACTTTTCACGCCAGACAAGGCTCTATCCTAAAGCCGAGTCCTCTATTTACTTCACCTCCATATCTTGTGATTTTGAAATCATGTCGAGCTCGACCCAATCGTCAGAGCCCACACACTCCCTTCAAGAAGGGCATGATATTCAAGGGAAGGAGATCCAGATCTACCGTGGAGAAGGAAGAGATGACACCAGCACACCCGGAGACTCAAGTCAAGAAGCAACAAGCGAAGTAAACACGTCAATATGCCCTCAATTATTTGACATGCTAATTTTCGCAGGGCAATAATGCGAGCGGGGCCGTCCTTGCGAATAACGACCGGAGCTTTGAAGAAAACGACAATTCCTTTATCGGACTAACTGCTGGCAAGGGAAGTTTCTCCCATAACAAAGACGCAATAAAAAACAATAAGGGGTCTTTTCATTGCAAGTAGCTAGGTTGAGGGATACGTTAGCAGGTACTGCTAAGATGTTTTGCTGCATGTATGTATGCAGCAGAGATATTGGCATCTTTGACCCTGTCCACGATACTCAAGTTGGAAGCCACCATTCGGCTCGGTTGAGGTGGAAGCTAGCCCTATTCATGCAAAGCCATTATCTTACTCGCGTTCTATCTGCGACTGTGCTGTGACAACATGCTGCTAGAGCCATGGCAGTCTCCCTAGTTCCATGCGAGCCTTCCTCGATTTCCGTCTCTTCCGGCCTTTAAGAAATGAGGCCGTACCACTAAAGGCCTTGCATATATGACGAGCAGGCTATGTAAGTCTTTTAGCCTAGGGAAATCCAACCTTGTGCTCCGGTCAGTAATGCCTTTTCTTAGTTGAGAGAAGCGAAAGCCCTGAAATCCTAGAAGACGAACGGATAACCATAAGCCTTTTCATGGCAATTCTATTACCACATTCTCTTCCCCAAGCCACTGAATCCCTCCTGCAAAACCTTCCTCCCAGCCAACTCATTCGCAAACTCAAGTTTCTGCTGCAACGACCATTCATCATGCTCATTAACCGCAAACAGCATACCAGCAATGAACGTATCCCCAGCACCAATCGTATCCACAACCATTGACTGCCCAGCTCCTCCTTCCACCTGCCACGCCCTAACATCAGCCCAAACCACCTCCTCATCATCATTCCCCTTATTAACCACAGCAGTAGCCCCTCCAGAACCCCATGTACAACACAATATCGCCCCATCCCTCGTCATCTCATCCCGTCTTGCTTCTTCGAGAAAACTCCTCGCATCCGTATACCCATTCTTCCCCGCCCATAGTCTCGAGTAAAACACCACATCCGCGTACTTTACGACCTCAGCCATACCAGTTCGCTCAGGCTTCTCACACTCGACGCTGATACCGAAGTGAGGGAATTGTTCGCGGAGGAAGCGAACGCAGGAGAGTGTAACGTCTGGAACGCGGCCTTCAAAATGGAACCACGCTTTCTTCCAAGCGATTTGCTCTTGCCCACCACCGCTGCTAGTGAAACTATGAACTTGCTGCATGAACTCGTCGTCCCTCATTTCGGGTAACGGGTTGCTACTGACGATCGTACGCGAGCGGGTTTCCTCGCTTTGGATAATGTAGCTAGATGCAGCTTCCTGGTGCTGTTGGCGAAATAGGGTAACACCGGATATCTTTACTTCAGGGAGTGACTCGCAAATGAATTTGGAAGCAGCAGAGTGTTCGTTAGGAAGTACGGCTAGTAGATGCAAGTCGGTGGTTTGAGCATTCCGCGCTGCTTCGGGGTCGTGGTGCTGTAGCTGCGACAACACTTCTAGACTGTTTGCTGTGTTGCCCCCTCTTCTTCGTGTGATAGCTTTGGCGCGGAGCTTCTCATCTTCTATGGGGAAGTGTGGGACTCTGGATGCTTGGAGGTGAGTAATCACTTGATTCACGGGGCTGCCCGCATGGAGCATGTTACATACGTTAAGATGGTGTCGATGTATACGGCACCGACGCATACGATATGATTTGTAGCACTTCCAGGCATGTTTTTATGCGAGAATCAGTGTGTGCAATTAGTTTGAAGTTGGTGAAGCGCGAGGGAGTGTCGAAGATTAGAAGTTTGGCATTGTGGAGCTCAAGTACTAGAGGTTACGTCAAGTGTCGCGTGCCCTTCCAACGCGATTGCGCGCCATCACATGTCCCGCCGAATGATGGATCTACCAGAATGTTCATTATCCAAGTTATTCACTTCCACTGGATACATGCCCTGGAAATAAACAGATGACAAGTTAAAATATTCTACGCTACCTCCATCTTACCTCTGGTCATCCAGGCCCTGTAGCCCAATAGCCTCTTTAACAGCATCCGCCTTCTCCGCCTCTCCGTTCTCCCTAAGTGCCACCTTTTCCACCTCATCAAATGCCTTGAGCGCATCACCATACTGTTCGAAAACGCCCTTTCTATATCCCTCACAAATCTTCTTAACAAAGCCCTCTTCATTCCAACGCGCCTCGAGGAAATCTTCAAACTTCTCTTGGGGAGAAGAACGTTGCACACCCCAAGCCGCTTTGTACGCGGCACCGAGAGCGCAGGCGTTTCCTCCGATTTCAAGCTTATACACGCCGTCTGAGCCGCCGAGAACTTGGCCGGCGAGTTCAGCGATAGCGGGATTCACAGCACCACCGCCAACCATGTAGATTCTGCGGGGCTGTGCGGGGAGAGAGCCCTGGGGTTCGACGAGAGATTGCGATCGGAGTCTTAGAGAAAGGAACTGAGATTCGAGAATCGCGCGGGCGTCGGCTTCAGGAATAGGCCAGGACTTGTCCTCCGTCTTGCCCTGAGCAGCTTCCGGTGCTATAGGCGAGAGTTGGTTGTCTTTGGAGAGGAAACGCCATGTTCCTGCTTTGACGTTTGGCACAATTTCTGGGCGGGGGAAGAAGAGGCCTAGACGCATGGGATCGGAGGGCTGGGCCTGGCCGAGCGCGGGCGTTGTGAGAGCTGTTTCATTGAACTTGTCCCAGGACTTGTCAGGTGAGCCCGAAGCTTTGTTGATTGCGTCGCGGATGTGCTCGCGTGCTAGGCCACCGTTCTTGTAACAGAGCATGAACATGTAGAGGCCTGCTGTGGTGGGGTGGTTCATGAAGTGGTATGCTGGATCGGGCCTGTACTGGGGTGTGGACATAAGGAATGTGGTCGAGGTTCCTAGAGAGACGATGGCATCTGACGCGCGGAGAGGAAGGGCGAGGATTGTCGATGGGTTGTCGCCAGTAAAGGCAATGACCTGAGCTGACGATGGGAAGCCGTAGCGCTTGCTGAAATATGGCGAGACGGTACCGAAGCTTGAACCACCGTCTTCAGGAACATTGCCTAGCTTCTTCCTAAGATCTTCGATGCCTCCGCTTCCTCCAGCTGCAAGTGCTAGAAGATCCTCATGCCAGCGACCGTTCTTAATGTCCCACAGGTTTGCTCCAGTTACGTCTGCGATATCGATGGGGGCTACTTTGCCGAGGAAGATGGAAGCGAGAAAGGAGGATACGAGGGAGATGCGGGCGGTCGCCTTGTAGGCTTCGGGATACTTGTCGTGGAACCGAAGGATCTGGGGGCCACTGAAGCGCTTTCATAGTGTTAGTATTGATGAAGGCTGGGAAGGACTCGGCAGCTTACGTGGTGAGCACTGCTTCCAGTAGCCAGCGCCAGATTCCTGGGTTCTTGTAGTGTTGCATCAAAAGCATCACACTGCTTCTGTGTACTTGCGTCCTGCCAATTCGGACTGAAAGGATGGCTGAAAGCACCCTTCCTCTCGCCCTTGGAACCACCTTCAAGCTGCTCGAGCAACGTCTTGCCAGCATCCAGACTGCCGAGTAGTGTCTCTGCATCTTTGCTCCAGAAGACAGTGCCGTGCTGCATGCCTGCACCCGAAATACCCTGGACCTTGGAGAAATCGGCACCTTGCTCCTTCAATCGCTGCAGGACAAGGTCGATGGCTTCAAGCCACAGGGCGACAGGCGCGAAGACTTCGCCCTCGTCGGGGTTTGTGAGGACACCCTTCTCAATTCCATACTTGGAGAGATCGGCATCGAAGTCGACTTTGGCTTCGTGGATAAGCTTAAGGTCGGAACCGACAATGATACCTAGGAAACCGCAACCGCGTCAGTTCAGCCCTACAAGTTGGAAGTTCAGATAGATGGTGGGGTAGCTCCAGCGGGGTCTCCTCACCTTTCAGTTGCTGAGTGCTCAGGTCGAAGCCCAAGAATTGATCAGCCATGGTCGCAGAATGTCAATGTCGTGTCGAGCTGCAGAGGAGAGAATATGAGTGTTATGACTTTCCAAGACATGGCTAAAATAAGCAGATCACGTCTCGTGGTGTTGGAGGACCCTCTCCACACCCACACCCAAGATACGGCACACTTACGCAAGACCCACATTGACGGACAAGCTACATCACAGGCAATTTTGCCGGCGGTGCCTGCAGCAGCGCCAGTACTTTGCCGTAGGATCATTGGACGCCGGATAAATTCGTGCCGAGACATCGTGACTACAGCTACGATTTTCTGGAGTTGCATCTCGGCCAAACGCCGATGGCAGCTAGGAATTTTTGTTAGCGTGGGGAAGTACGAGTCTAGAGCGTGGGCCGGGGTCGAGTTGAGGTGATGGATTCAATAGATATTCAACTGTCGAGTGTCTAGTATATGCCGCCGGGTAGTCCTTCTGCCCAACTCCGAACGCCCAGCCATGCTTGTCTATAGATATACACAAATCACTTTCTTCGCCTTGCGTTGGCATCGGTGGGTTCGTGTTTATGGTCGTGATCGTGGTCGTGATCGTGGTCGTGGTCGTGATCATGTTCTGCTTCAGATGCGGAGCTCGATGTCGCAGTAGGGTCACCAGGGATGAACTCGTCAAGAAAGTCTGGTGCTTCCGCTGAGTTGGCTACGAAGCGCACGCGCACCTTCTTTACTCCGCGCACTTTGGCACCGATACGCTCCCGGATTGTGTTTTCGACGTCGCGTGTCTGATCAATGGTCCAGGTGCTGGATACGCCAATTTCAACATCCATCAGATAGTTTTGACCGGCTTTGACACCCTGAATCGCGCGCACATTCACGGGCTCCGATGCCGTGGTGATGCCCTCGACAGCGCTGGTTGCGGCTTTCCGCACGTTATCCTTCATCTCCTTGTCTACGCCGACGTCTGCCAGTTCCAATAGCGCCTGCTTAGTGTTCCCCCAGCCCGCTTGGACGACCATGAGCGAGATGACCAATCCACCAACGGGGTCTAGCCATTTTGCGTTGTTGAGGATGTTGGAGCCGGCGATGAGGAGGAGAGCGACGAAGGCGGTAAGGGAGTCTACGCGGTGGTGGTAGGCGTTGGAAGCGAGGACGGTGGATTTGCGTTCTTTGGCGACCTTGAGAGCTGGAGTGAATGTCAGCGCGCGCTTCTTGCATTGTTGGGGGGTGTGCTTACTCGCTCGGTATAGCCACTCCTTGATGACGATTGAGCCGGCTGCAAGCCAGATGGCATTGATGTTGGGGCCCAGGTCCTCGATGCCGTGATGGTGGTGATGCGGTATAAGTCCCCATTGCTCAGCCATCTCAGCGGCTTCAGGGAAGAATTGCTTGCAAAGGGCAAGTAGAGCGGTCCAGCCCATGAAGAAGCCTCCTGCAAGCAGTATACCACTGACACCGAGCGAACCCAAGCTCTCGACCTTTCCGTATCCGCTGGGGAAGCGGTCAGTGGGTGGCTTGAGGGACCAGCCGACGGTCGCGAGCGTCATGATGTCGCTCACGAGGTCGGTGAGACTGTGGATGGCATCGGCAATGAGTGCTGGCAGATGTTAGCTCAAGTCAATCTAAAACGCGTACATGTGTCTTGCCTTGGCTGTTGAAGACGTAGCCTCCAAAACCCTTGCTGACTGCCATGCCCAAGTTGACGTACAGGCCAATCTTGGTGATGCGCACGCCGGCGTCATTCTTGTTCTTGGACAGTAGGAAGGTATTGTCGTGGTGATGGTGGTGGGAATGACCAGCATGGTCTCTCTTCTGCGTGGCCGATGTCATGGCGGAAGGGCAAAAGTGTGGTTTGCGGTGGACGGTAGAGGACCAGTTGAGTAGGGGCGCCGTATGCGAAGGATAGTGGAGGTATTGGGTGCCTTTAGTCGTCGTCTGGGTGCAAAGAACGCGCAATTTGGGCCGGCAAGCGGGAGGCTTGTAGGCGTATCGTGATAGGCCGTGCGGTCGCACTGAGGGTTGCGTCGAGTAGTAGTTGGATTGAGCACCCTGCAGGGTTCGGGGTGAAGGTAAGACGCGTCCACGCTGGCTAAACTGGACACGCATGCCATCTCCATTTCTGCAGGCGGTGCGCAGTAACATGGGACGTGGTGGCAGCGGTTGCGCCTTTTAGTTATGCGGGAAGCCCAGATGCGACTTGCTGCGAATCTCTCCAAGACAATTTTGATCCTCTTCCGCGGTTGCTATCGGCCCTCGTTCCTGGCGTATCATGGCGCCTTTTGCGTCAACAGACGGCAATTGTGGGGGCAGCCTTCTCTACCGCCACATCCGTCCCGCCTCGCTTCAACTCACATCACCACGCTCCTCTTCCTACGCAGGAATAAGGAAGAGAAGGTTATATTCGTCAGTCGAGCGCTCTAACAGAAAACAATGGCGGCGCAAGTGCAGCAGCAAACTATCGTCATTCACTTTCAGTACTGTTGACCCAGAACATTGCTGCATTTGGCATCTACATACTATCCTGTTGTCGCTTTCATGCGCCGATTCCATCGCGTCGTCATTTTCATACAGACATGGACCTGAAGATCCTCCGCGTTTCACACTTCGGGAGGACGCGCGTGTCAATACGACCAAAGCCAAGAAATCTAATAGCTTTGTATCGTGGTTACGTCGCTCGGCTCGCTTCTTGCCTGTTATAGAAAGCTTCTACCAGTATTTATAGCCTTGGCTTTGCACTATCGTCACCCACAGGGTCCGTCGCGCGAGCAAGTACCCAGTTGACGACGTCGTCTCGGAATGTGTCTTTATCAGGACTAGGCTCGTCATGTACTGACAGGGTTAGTTTCAATCTACTGGATTGGACCAAATACTCACAGCGATGGTAGTAGCCCGCATACGATCTGAACTCCTTGTCTTTGACTTGCAGGGCATCGAACAGACGCTTCGAGGCAGGGTAGCTGGTGATGCCATCTTTATCTCCATGAGCGATCCAGATCCTCGTCACGCCACCCTCTCCAACATTATCAGGAATAATAATCTTGCCGCTGGACAGAGCATTGGTTCGATCGAGCAGTCCGGCAAGCCCCTCGAGCGTGCCGGTATCATGGCAGAGCTCGTCTTCGTCGAATTGCTTGCAAACCTCCGGGTCTCGTGAGATGAGTTTGGGATCCAACTTGTTAGTCAACTGACGCTTTGCCATGAGCTTTCCAGCGACTCTACCGAAGAAGACTGTGATGGGAGATGGTTTCGACTTGGGATCAAAGTCGACAAAAGGCGATTCCAAGAGAAAGCCGCGAATATGCTTGCGGACCTCCTCTGGCCCTTGTGCAGCGAAGCAAAGGGTCTCACCGCCGCCCATAGAATGCCCCATCATGAAGAGTGGTACTGGACTCGGGATCAATGTCTTCATGAAGGAGGCGATATCGTCAAGGACCTGACTAGTCGGGCCCGTATCTCCTCGCTCGGCGGGCTTTGTTACAGAGCGGCCCCATCCCCTGCGCCTCCTCAGTATCAAATATTGGAAGCAACGCGCGTACGTACCTTTGGTCGAACGTGTATACTTCAATGCCTCTGGACGCCAGATGGGGAAAGAACGAGCCGTAGGTGTTGACTTAATATCTGTTAGAGGACAAGTACCCATGTGGCTAGTATAGTCTCACCGTGCTAAAGACAACGTTAGTGATGCATTTCATGTTATGTCTACAGGAATCATACATCTGAGAAACCATGGATGAATACAAGTCGGGCTTTTGCCGGCCCATCCGTCTGCTCAATAAATTAATGCCGATCTTATTGATTTGGTTCCACCGTACCCTGAACGTCTTCGTGTACAACTGCTTGCCATCGGCCAAAGTATGTGTGCCTTCTTCAACGGACATGGTGACACGATCGAGGCGGATTTTGATGAGATGCAATGCACGCTTGGAAGCGATATTAGAGCTACTGGAGAGGTGTAGTGCGCTAGGCAGTGCGGATGTGGTTGAGTTCAAGTAATGGAGAAATCAAGAGTAGTTGACATGTTATGTTGTTCTGCTCTCGGGTGACAGCCGCGGCTCCCGCACGCGTCATAGCTTTCTTGGTGCCACCGGCCACTCGCACATGTCAAACGCGACAGCTCAGCTTGCGACATGGCCACAGTCAGCTCATTCTCGGAGACTTGATGGTCAATAAAACATGGCTATATTTGGAGACCCGAAAAAGTGCCGATGACATGATGAGAGTGAAGTCAGCTAGCCTTGACGGCTGTTGTCCAAGCTCCCGCCCAGTGGATCATCCTGCATAACGCATTGGACCCCTCTACCCGGTGTCCCCACTTACATTTTCCTCGTGGTAAGATACTTTCTTCTTACTATGAGCATTCTTGCCCGTCGACTTTTGTCTCATCACTCTTTTTCAAGACGACTCTCTTCGCAGAGAAGCATGCTGAGCAGCATGCCACAGGCTCGCTCAGCAAAAGCGATTCTAAGCCATCAAGAGCGCACCGCGACTGAACCGCGAGAGAACGACATCCACACTGCCACCCTCGCCAAAGTGACTCCCGTCAACCACCGGATCAAGCGCTTTAAATTCGAAATCAAGGAAAAGGACGGCTTCAACGTATGACGATCTCCATCTCGCTCGCGACATGCGCTGATGGATAAGTCAGTTCCTCCCCGGCCAATGGCTCGATGTCTTTGTGCCTGATGTAGAAAAGGCCGGCGGCTTTACCATTACTTCGTCGCCTTCAGAAGCCCTACCGCGATCGGATCCCGAATTCGTACCATACTTTGAGCTAGCCGTACAGAAGAGCCCCGATAATCCGCCGGCAGCATGGTTGTGGCAGCCGGTTGACGACATCCTAGGGAAGGAGGTCACTGTGCGTGTTGGCGGAAGCTTTGTATGGCCTCCTCCCTGTCTGGATATGAAGAAGATTAAGCGCGCCATCTTCATCGCAGGAGGTGTCGGGATCAAGTGCGTCCAGCTATGCCATCACAGAGTCGCATGTCTCGACTGCTAACACCCCACAGCCCTATGATGTCAATGATGACCTACATAAACCAAAACTACCCAAACCTCGAAGTGCGCTTCTTGTACTCTACTAAAGTCCCATCGCGGGAAACCGACCCGAGCGAAGTCCTTTTCCTACAAGACGTGCTCGACCTCTTCCGCATACCCAGGTTCAAGGTGACCAAAGACCGCCTCGAGCTTTTCTTCACAGGAACTTGGGACGGGTCTGAGATGGGCACAGATGATGGTGACCTGATACATCCACTCATGTCTCTGACGCTGCCGCAAATTGACTCGGCTACCGAAGTGCCAGTGTGTGCCTGGACGCATCGCATTGACGATATTGCCCTCTCTAGCGCAGTCGGCAATAGGAAGGAGGCGCAATCTACCGTCTTCTACGTGTGTGGACCTCCAGACATGACAGATGAAATGGTGAAGTTTATCAAGGAACAGGATGACGTGGCACCAGAGAGAGTGCTGTGCGAAAAGTGGTGGTAATGGAAATGTTAAGGTAATCTACCACTGGATAGTCCAAGGCGATCAATACCAAGTTTTGCATTCGACAATCATCCTGTCACTGCGGCAAGCGCTATTGTATGTACGATGCTCACACCATTAACTCGAATTTACGCGCCCACAAAGGCCGTAAATTCGAGACGGCTCGTGATGGTCGAGCGAGCTCCACCAGACTAGCTCCACCTTCCAAATCTCTGTGCGCGAACCACGACCACCATCACTCTTTGTGCCTCAAGACATTTACCGTCCGCAATCACTTTACGGCACAGTTAGCGATCGCTTATGCTGTGCGACCCCGCGATAAGGCCCTCTATTTCATCCGACCTCTTACCTCGAAGTTCTATATTGAATTACCCGATTCGTCGATATTAACCCACATTCTTCGGTACAGCAGGCAGGGATGGCGCAAGGAACAAACCGTCTAGCTCCCGCATGCAGCGCCGTCCTGCAAGTCTGATTCGCCATCACACTCTACAAGCTGTGTGATCGCGCAGCATGCGTGTGCCACTCAGCGCCTGCAATGGCTCTTTCGCCCCTCAATTCACTCACTGGCGTCGGCTAAGATGGGGGCTTACATGGCTGTTAAGAGCGTCGAAGGCCCCCGGAGTGATGGATGCTGATGCTTCGTTTGTGCGTCTGAACCTCGAGTACGAACGACGACTGTGTACGACCACGGGAGGCTTTTGGTAGCATCTCCAGCTATCGACTTCGGATTACCGACGGTAGCGCAACAAGACAGGACGGCGCATTCCAACCTTATCCCCGCAATCGCGATCCATCCGAGCGCAGCTGAAAGCGCAGCCTCATATATACGGCAACGCCTGCCACCGCACATCGCCGTCGAGTGTGACGGTTTCGAACGTCCATTATGGGTTTCTTCATATCACGATCATGGCGCCTACCAAAAATCATCTATTTCCTCATGGTTTTTGAACTGCCATTTACCGTGGCCAACCTTGCGCTCTTCGGTATCGCATCGCCAAACCTATATCGCACTATCTTGTGGAGAGTAGGAGGCGAGCTGGGCTTTAACTCGAAACCAAGCACAGTTCTATACGCGGCTGCAAATTATAGACCTGTGGACACACCTTTAGTGTGGAGTGGCTTGTAAGTAGCATATGCTGGATCAATTACAAGGATGCGCAAGCATGCCTTGTATCGAACCGGAGTATTTCATGAATCATATTGTCATCCTGTACAGGTTACAAATTCAAGGCTACGTACTGACAACCACAGCAACACCCAATATCACCTCGTAATCGGCGTAGTATGCATGTTCTTCTGGCTCGTCAAGACAACGCTATGGCTCCTCAAAGTCTTCTTCCCGATCCTCTCGCTCCTCCTTCACATTGCACTCATGGCTCTATGGGCCTACGGCATCCACATCCAAACCGCACCCGACACCATCGACCCGACGCATACCAATAACGGAGCGCCCTGGTACATTACCAAGAGCTGTAACATTGTAGATGACAAGCACATCAAGAGCTACTGCATGCAAGCGAAGAGCAGTTTCGCCGTCAGTATCATCATGCTGTACGTACCCTATGCATCCATTATACATCCTTTCAGAAGACGCTAACCATGAACCCACAGCACCATCTACGCCGTCTTCGTCGTCCTATCAGTCTACTCCCTCATTCCAACCACGGCGCAGAAACAAGCCCACGCGGCGCGGAAAGCAGAAAAGAAAGCCGAGAAGGAGAAATGGGCTTCCTCGCCCTACGACAACGAGATGACCGCCGAGGAACAATGGCAACACATGTGGGAACTCCAGCAACTACCTCGTACACCCGGTACCGTTGGCGGCATGAAGTCGCCAATGACACCACGGACACAAGCGTTCAATAACCTTGGTGGCGAGGAGGCTGGGTACGGAGGAGGAGGAGGAGGCTATTACAGCAATGTG
This sequence comes from Alternaria atra, assembly GCF_907166805.1. Taxonomy (NCBI): domain Eukaryota; kingdom Fungi; phylum Ascomycota; class Dothideomycetes; order Pleosporales; family Pleosporaceae; genus Alternaria; species Alternaria atra. Next base: position 342,495 of record NW_025091327.1, read on the forward strand.
CCTGCTGGAGGTAACGCATGGTATGGGCCGCCGCAGCAGCAGCACGGGTCCATAACGATTAGTCCGGTGATGGAGCAGGATGAGTATTACTCGCCGCATGAAGGCAAAGGGAAGGCGCCGGGCTGGGGCGGTAACGCTTATTAGAGCGCCTTGTATCGTCAAAGGTTTTCTCCATGTGTTTGTCTGGGATTAGGCGTTTGAGCGTGTGTTTTTCGATGATACCAAATCTGGGAACTATGTTTTTCACTCATTGCTGGATATGAAAGGAGATGGAAACAGATCATTTATTTGACTCAATGTTCAACACTGCCACGTTCTGTGACGCGCAGATTTATGGCTCTACTGTATCTTATCTACGTTGCAACAAGATTTACAGTACTGCCATCCTGGATTTCTGTTTCGTGTTGCTTTGCACGTGTTGCCCGAGGTGTTGCCTCATTTGATGCCTAAGGCAGGTGGGCGTGGTATAACCCCGCTTACTGCATGCACAGCCATAATGTTCATCGCAGCATTAACCTGCGGGCTTATATAGCATTAGGCGGCAGCTCGAAAGCTAACAGTCTTGGACTTCTCTTCCTCAAAATACTCTACTATACGAATTCACATTTGTCGAGTCCTATTGAGATGTTGTGTGCCAACTGCTTAGACATCGATCTCTTTGCAATCTTGAAGGGCGACCACAAAGGCATACCGCTGGAAAAGGGACATGAAGTATGGATCACACGGAGTTCTGACCCTACTGCTATCTGGGTCTGGGATTCAGAGCCTGGTTGCGAATTCTGTGAATTCCTTTCGGCGGCACAGTCAAACTTGATTCCACCAAACGATTCGATACAGCCACGGTATCTCCAGCTAGATTGCGGGAGAAGCTGGGTGAGGAGACTGGAAAGAGATGGCACTGAATGTGAGAAGGTTCCCTTGCATGTCAACATCGTTTTTGATACATGGGATGGATGGCCCGCGAAACATACCTGCAGTGAACCCGAAAATATCGTTTCATTCAGTGTGTCCGAAGATACTGAGATGCCAAGCTTCCAACCATCCCCGATACGGGTGGATGAGATCCCGACATGGCTCGATCTCGATAGCGTAAGAAGACAGCTACAAAACTGCTTACATGGTCATGGTCCTTGCGGCCAACAGAAAGAAATGTCAGGTAGCCACCCAACCCGGCTTCGAGTGATTGATTGTTCCACAAGAGCAGTCGTCATGCCTTCTCACGACGTTTCTTACGTTGCGTTGAGTTATCGGTGGGGCAAAGGCCATACTGGGTCCCCTGACCAACAAATGGATGTGCTACCATCGGATGTCCCTGCCTCTATCAACGATGCTATTCGCGTAACCCAAAGCCTCGGCCTCCAATACCTATGGGTCGATGCATACTGCGTTCTCCAGACAGATGAGAACGATTTTAGACACCAGATCCGTCAGATGCACCTTATTTATCGTTCTGCTGAGATTACAATAATGGCAGCTGGATGTATGAAAGCCAAGTCAGGACTCGTGGGCATTTCAATACCGCGTGAAGGTGTGCAAACAAAGGGTCGCTACGACAAGCTGAGCCTAACCACCTTCTATCTCTGGCCATGGACTTCTGTATATTATTATCAGGGATGGATTCAGCGTGCCTGGACGTTTCAAGAAGCTTACTTCTCCCGGCGAAGGCTCGTCTTCACTGAAGAACAAGTTTTGTTCGACTGCAACGAAGGTGTCGTCAGCGAAGATCTACAAAGTTCTCAGATCCATTATCGATACAGGTTGGAGAAGTGGGAGCCTGGGGAAGAAGTACGTCTTGTTTACAATCTGATAGAGTCATACACTGGAAGAGTACTCACTCACAATGCCGATATTCTGAATGCATTTGATGGTATTGTGGGGCATTTCGAGCAACAAGAGCCACCTGTCAGATCACACTGGGGTATACCCTTGCTTTTCGACGCATCAGGATACCTGAATGGGCTACTAATCGGGTTGTGTTGGGCCCATCCGATCCAAAATGGGCAGATCTATCGTCGGCAAGGCTTTCCAAGCTGGTCTTGGGCGGGATGGTCACGCCACCTACTTGCACAATATCGTCTACGAAGGATGCCATGTACTGAGCTTTCAGTTGCGGATGGTATGGCAGTTCAAGTCGAGAAACAGAATGGTCTTGCAGAGACTTGGAAGACGTTTGAAGAAGCTAGTCCGGCTTGCACCCAGCGACACCACTACTCCCAGCGAATACATATCTCAGCTCCCTCCCTGGAGGTCAGGCTTCACAAGGAATTCGACTCTTTGGAGTGCCATGGCGGGCGCATACGTGGGTACCGCGCATTGATTGTGCAAGGTGAAGAATATGGTTACTGGTGGGAGGAAGCCCTACTTGACAGCCGGTTTGAAAACCTCGACTTGTCACCCGACACCTTTGGATACCAAGAAACCAGAACTTGTTATGCCATTTATTTGTTCTTGGCAGACAAGATGAGATGCCCGCACGACGATAGGCACGTACGCAACACATTTGCAATGCTCCTCGTGTCCAAAGTGGGGACCAACTGGGAGCGAGTTGGTCTATGGACACCATCATTCGAGTCCAAAGAAGACGCCCAGGGCTTTGAGCAATGGCTTCAAGGCTCGCAGACGTACGAGACGAGAGGCTTTTGGATTGCATAAGCTGTGTAGTGTCCATTGTAGCAATACCCATGAAGAAGCTGAAGCTCGTCGATAAAGCACCTCTTTGGGAAGACGTGTGAACGGAACAAGATCTTGTGGTATGATTCTTTCGTCGTGCAGTTGGCACATTGACCTTCTCGGTGTACACGAGGTTGTATATTCCCATTGGATAATCGGAGTTTGAGTATGACCTCAAACTGGGGTTTCTCCCCACTTCAAGCTAGCAGACACCAGCTTCAGCTCTTCTTTCCTCATAACCATTATTCGTAATCATGATAGCCTCGATCCCCGGCTATGCGTAGTCTCCAGAATACATCTCCCAGCTCCCATGTAGCGAAAAAGACCACAGTTGTGCCATCGCTCGACCTCCGAACTACACGGCCACAAGCAATACATCAGCCTGTATCAAGATCGATATCTATACATGCCAAACGCCTGGACTCTCTCGCCGCCTAGCAGCCAAGTATCCGCCTCAGGCAACGCCGTCCCCCTTCCTCCCTCCATCTGCTGCTGCTGCTGCTGGCCTCCTCCTGCGAACCCATTTGACCCCCCACTAGTTCCTCCCTCACCCTTATTACTATGACCAACACCATGCATATTCCCCGCCGACGTCGAGGAAGAAGAAACAGCAGGGGTGAAAGCGTAGAGCGAAGATGGATTTGCGTCAGCCCAGCGGAGGATATTCCGACTTAGAGTTATGGGACTCTCGTCGCCTACAGTACTCATGTCTTGTGTGAGATCGGGATCTGCGTCGTCGAAAGGAAGGGTCGGGAGAGGGTCGGAGAGGTAAGACGACGAGTTGAAAGACTTTAGAGCTGGGTTGTGATGATTATTATTGTTGTTGTTGTTGGGAGTAGGCAGGTGGGATGACATGTTGGTGTTTGCTCCGTTGTTATTGTTATTGTTGGAAGGGTGCATGTCTTTGCCTCCCATGGTAATCGAGTCGTGTTGTGGGTGCTGTGTTTGAGCTTGCTGTGAGGAACTGTGGACCAGGAAAGTCTGCTCTGGTTGCGCAGAATCATCGTGTCTCTCTTGCTCTTGGACATGTGCTTGATTCGATGATGTGCGTTCTTTTTCTTTTGCTTTGAGTTTATATCCTGCTTTGGCGTACTTGTCCGGATAGCGGATTCTGAAACGATCGCGCAGATCCGTAGGATGCCGAGTAGCAAAGTCTAGATCCTCGTCGTCACGCATCAGATGCCAAACAGATCCATATTTCTCAAAGCCCTTGAGAAGATTGACGTCATCGCGTGCACTGAAGGCTCGGCGCGGTCGACGTGTGATTTTTGAAAATGGTTCGCGAATACCGAGCTCGGCGAGGTCTAGATGCGTTGTGGTTTTGCTACGAGTTGCTCCCCGTGGTTGATTTTCTGTAGGACTGGGGGGATTCGAAATCAAGTTATTGCCGTTATTATGACCACTGATAGGAAGAGAGTGCTGATGGGTATGGATGGTTTGGTTTGGCAAACCAGAGGCCGTCTCATCCAAGTTTACCTTCTCTTTTGCTTTCGTCCTTGGTTGCCGTGGCTTTAGACCTTCACCCGGGCAGCACACTCGGAAACGGTCTTTCAGATCAACGGCCGTGCGGTTGTTGAACGCAAAATCTGGATCCTGTAGTATCTTCTTCCAATTGCCTATACCATACCTGCTGACTCCTATAAGCAAATCTTTGGTCTCTTGCTCAGACCATTTGTTTCGTTTCTTTCCACGCTTAGTTTGGGACGGCGCTAAAGTGCCCGTGACGTTGTTTGTTGTTAAATCGGCCCCATGGACTGCGTCTGGTGTACTAGAAGACACAGACTGAGGTGCCGCTTGAGAGACGGATGGATGTTCAGCGCTTTGAATGGTTTTGCTATAGTCCAATGCACCACCTTCGAGAAAAGCATGATCATCCACGTCCTTGCCCCTAGATTCTTCAAAACGCGCATCGTACCCTCTCTCGCCTGCGAATGCATTCTTTTCCCCAGTAATCGGCGGGAAGAGTCTCCCCTCAGGCGGAAGCGGAGGAGGTTGATGCAAACCCTGCAGCAACGGCGGTATTCTAGGTCGTTTTGCTGTCCGCTTAGGAGGTTGCGGTAGCCTCGGTAATTTGATGACAGAAGTACTGCATCCTGTGTTTTCAGGCTGGAGAAATTGCTGTTCCTGATCCCATCTTTGCCTTGCATGATCCGGGCTGTCCAAAAGCAAGTCAACTAGTCTTCCACTGAAGGGCGTCGTTGACGAGGCAAAAGTCGATGATACAGACTGTGCAGCCCCAAGCACATTCGCCTCGCTGTTTAACACCTGTGCTATCGGAGCACTAGGCATCGACCGTATGGGATATAACCTCTCGTGTCCGTCCCTTCGGACGTCGTTCGACTGACTGGTTTCAGGGGAGGTGTTTGCCAGCATTAGTGCTTTGGGGCGTACGAAGCTTTGATCAGCATGATGCGAGGGCCTTTGTGAGCCAGATGAGCTCATGTTCGGTGGCTCTGCGATGTACGGCATGCTACTTTGGTTCGAGATGTCCAGTAGCGCATTCAGTCGTGGCTCCATGATTGGAGGCCTTCTCGTGGGCTATGTCGAAACAGGCACAGGTCCGTGGCGCTCGCGTGGGTTCCCGACCTGCCAAGCGGAAGCTAACGCGCATCAGCTCAGCTGTCCTGACATGTCTGCGTCTCATTCAAACAGTTCAGTGCGGCAAATTTTGGAGCTTTGTTAAGCCGCAGAGTTTGGTGCAATCGGCTTGTGCAAGGGACTGGAACCATTCGAAAACTCAGAGATGAAGGTCAAGTTCTATCAGCCAAGCATCCAGACATATCGTGTCACCAGATTCAAGGCTGCAATGATCTGTAAATTTGTACATTCTATAGAGGGGAATCCATTGGTATGATGAGCGTAGTTGAGCTGGAGGGCCGCAATCAGGAAGCCAACACGACGGCGCCAAAACAACGCCAATCAATGCAACTAATCTCAGATGAAAGATGAGATGTATATGCTAATATCGCACAACCAAAGCACACCGAGACATCTACGGTTCAAGAAGTCCCTGCGCAAAGAAAGATCAGCACGCTATCGTGGCGATATCGACACCCGGCCAGCTACTTTAATGTCCCGAGGAAGCCGTACCATTTGTCTTTGCGGCAACGTCCGACATCTTGGTGTCGGCGTGAAGCTTGTCGAGGTACTCCTTGTTGCCTGCGGGTGTTGCTTTGATGGTTTCATCACCAGGGTTCCAGTTCGCGGGGCAGACCTGATGGGTTAATGTCAGTATGCTTGCGAAGACGAGGTAATATACGAGTAGGTTAGATCATACCTCGCCATATTTGTCGGTGAATTGGAAGGCATCGATCAGGCGAAGCGTTTCGTCGACTGATCTTCCAACAGGAAGATCGTTGATAGTAATCTGTCGTACGATGCCATTGGGGTCGATCAAGAAGAGCCCTCGTAACGCAATACCCTCCTCTTCGATCAGCACACCGTAGTCCTTGGCGATGCTATGGTTCTTGTCGCTCAGCAGCGGAATGTTGATCTTGCCCAGGCCTCCGTCCTTCTTGCTCGCATTCGTCCAAGCGAGCAAACTATACTCGCTGTCTGTGCTGGAGAAGACGACGCTGGCGCCACGGGCTGCGAAATCGGAAGCGCGTTCACTAAAGGCGAGGATTTCGGTTGGGCAAACAAAAGTCCAGGCCATGGGAACGAAACCCAGGACGAGCCATTGCTTGGTGGATGTGTATGCTGTTAAGCTAATGTCTGCGTAGGGATTGTCAGTATGATGCTCTGGCTGATGGGTGATTGGATGGGAAAGTGTAAGATAGTCGCATACCTTCGAATGTGCCGTCGACAACTGCAGTGCCAGAGAAGTGGGGAGCGGGCTTCTGGACCCGCGCCTTAGGTTGGTACGCTGCGAAAGCCATTGCGATTGTTCGTACACTATAAAAGGACGATGCGACACAACGTTGGAAGTTCCAGTCGTATCAATGCTCTTCGAAGGTCAGACGGACCGATTTCTTAGGGCTCGGGATGTGATGGTATGCAGGGACTCGTTATCAACACACACGTTGGCGGGATTGGCGCAAGTAAGGTTTGGTTGGACCCTTGAGGTTTAACGGCAGCTGTGGAGTTTGGGGGTTGGTGTAGAGTCGGACGTCGATCAAGGTGTCAGACTAGGTGGATTTGTGTTGCGACGGTCGTAGAAGAGTGCAGCAGGTCAGGCGAATAGGAATAGAGGTAAAAGAGTATTCAAGATCAGCAGATAATTTGCGACAGATGTCAAAACGCGATGTCGAAGGTAGCTAGCCGTAGGAAGGTAAGCGTCAACGCCTTGTGCACGTTTCCGAGGTATGCTACTCTAGCTGGCACAGCGTCTCTTCGGCGACTTCGGGGGTTTGTAAGATTCTCGGAACAGATGCAGGCATATGATTCTTAAAGTTCTGCTAGTCTACCGGGCCGTTGCCATCACACATGGCCTGACATGTTACAGTCAGAAGTCCCCGTCCATCGGCGTCTTCGGCACGTCGAGTCGAGACTTGGCCTGCTTACAGAACGGTCCCCGATTATCTCATCACTGACAACTGCAAGCCGCTAATTCTCTCCACTCAATCGAGCACCCAACTGTTGTGGGTGGTCTGTTAGCAATCCATTGCATATAATGGTACTAATTTGAGCGGCCTGAGACATTTGCTGTGCCGCAGACGTACCTGCATGTGCTCGAGACGACGTGGCTTACACTGGTGCATAAGGCCGCCCACTATTGGCCGATCAGCACGCCTGGTCACGGGAAAACGCGCGAGCGCGGCACAGACGTGCACAAGCGGCTTGGATGCCAGTAGTGGCATGCAGTTTGGATCCGAAGTGTTTTTGATCAGTAGCCTATAGCTTTGCAACATGCCTTTATCTAACATCGAACTATGCGCCTATATCATACACTATGCAGGCTATCCACCTACCCAGCAATTCTCCATGCTCGCAGCGGCAACGCCTGTATCCGCATGACTGCGGGCTTGATATAGCCCCAGAACGTCACTACACCGATTACAATACACAGAATGTTCACAATATAGTACCCATCACTTGTGACGCTGCAGATACCACCGCCTTGCTGGCATCGATGCTTCTCTGCCTCTAGAGAACAAGAGAACGCTTGTGTGATAAGAGGCCCTTTCAAAAGGTCTGCTTTCGGAACGTCGGTGGGTGGTATGCAGGTTGCCGAGGTGAACATGTCGACAGCTTTGAGGACGAAGTAACGTGGGAATGTGCCGCCGAGGTTGGAGACGCTGCACTGTTGTTAGTGACGTACAGGTAAAATGGGAAAGCATGGGACTTACGTAGCGAGGAGCGTCATATAGGTACCGCCAATAAGCGGATCCGAGATCTTTGCGTGGAACGCGCTGACTGCAACGAACATGACTGTATTCATGAAAGTCGAAAGCACATGCTCAGCAATGACCAACATCAGGAACCCGGACGATGCGCCTCCAACCGGGAATATAGACACAACAAATTGCGCAAACCCGGCAGCAACCAAACGTCCCATAAAGGACCAACACCAAATGTGCATTGGCGGGTAGGTCTGGCACCACTTTCCGATGTAGTAACCCAGGAAGACCTCAACAGGGAAATCAACAAGAATAACGAGCGAAAGCTGTTCCTGTTTGAGGCCCTTGTCGAGAAGCTTCAGGCTCGTAACAGCATCGTTGGCTTGGAATCCAATCTTGGCGATGAGGTGGATGATGATGAAGCTCTGAATGTTCTTCAGCTTCAAGATACCCCACATGGTGCGGTAAACCTCTCCAATGCCATCGCCGTTCTTATCGCGGTCCTCGCGTTTCATGACGGCCAATCCAAGAGTGACGATCAGGTATGCCCATCCCCAGAAGCTCAAGTAGCCGTCAAGCTCCATGATACCGGTCTCTGCAGGAGTGCTGCGAAACCACTTGTTCGCAAAGTCTTTGGAGTTGAAGGCTAGGAAGACGGTGTAGGAGAGGAACTGGCCTGCGGTCAGGCCGACGGTTTGCGCGGTCGAGGCGTATGCGAGGTTCTCTTTGGAGAGAAGGGTAAGTGCCCAACCTGTTCGTCATTAGCCTGGTGCATGTCAATATGGGAGATGAGCGGCGCCTTACCATCCACAGCGATGTCCTGCGTAGCGCAGAGGAACACGAGCGCAAACCACCACCAAGTGAAAGTCCAAACTCCGCTGTCTGTCTCGCCCGCCTCCTTCATCATGCGGTTGATGTTCCGCCCCAGCCAAATCATGGAGAAGCCAGAGATGGTCTGGATAGGTAAAATCCAACTCTTCCGGCGTCCCACCTTGGGCGACCATACCGCGTCCACAATGGGACTCCAAAGGAGTTTCAGTGAGTAGGGATAGGCTGCGAGCGAGAAGACGCCGATGGCCGCGTAGGATACATTGTGCTTGAGTAGGAAGGGCACAGAACCGTGGGCCAGCCCCATGGGTATGCCTTGGAGGAAGTAGAGCAGCACCAGCAGGAGAAAGTTGCTCTGATCCTTCTTGGAAAGCTCGAAGAAGCCCTTGGAGGGCCCTTCATCATCCTGACCCAGTTTGGGTACCTCATCATCCAGCGAGAAGTTGGAGTTGCCCATGAGGGATGCAGCCTGGCTCGAGGGCGAAGTGCTGTCAAATGAAGAGTGTTTGCGCCGATGTTCCAACATGACGCTGTTCATGGCAGTGGAGTTTGCATTGCCGTTCTTCTTCTTTTCCTGCAACGAGTCGGTGGAGCTCTGCTCACGTAGTACAGAGCCGCGGTTCTTGGATCGCGAGGCTCGTTTGCTCATTTGGGTGCGTCGGCGGAGTGTGTCGGATGAGGAGGGGTCTTCGTGGTGTAATTCGACAAATTTGGGCGATAGGAGTCGGGCGGGTGTTGGGTGGCTGATGTCAGGGACTGCGGACGGCGAGAGGAAGACGCGAACTTTAGGTGGTGATGGTTGTTTAGGGAGCGACTAGTGAAGGACAAGAAACGTGTTAAGAAACAGCCGAGTTAGTACGACGCGGGCACCAGTATATGATTATGCAGCAATGATGGCCGCGGGCCCTGGATGTCTGGACGGAACCGTGTCCTCTAGTCTCAAGCTCGAGAAGGGCGGAGCACTAGGCGAGTCGGTAGCTTTCATCCCACCTCACCCCTGCCCAACGCTTATTCACGTGTTAGCGCGTTCATGTCGCCGGTGCACGCGTTTCAACATCAACACTGACGCACTTCCACGACGGCATATCATTACACAATGGAGACTACTGAGCAACTCGACGATGAAATCAGCGACCTACATACCCGGATAGCGACACTAAAAGCTCACCGCGCAAATTTATCTTCCGTTCTCCTGTCACAACCCCACCTCGCAGCGCGTCTTCAAAGTAGCGGTACGCACAACAAATCCGCGGATCATGTTGATCAAATCATCACACAGCAGTCGAAACGCAACCTCGAGAATGCCTACCGCGCCTGCGCTGGCGTCACTGCATACAAAGTCAAAGATCCTGACCCACATGCGCTGAATGATGGCAACATTCTTGGCGTCAGCATAGATGTATCACTCGGAGGTAGATTCGTCGAGACATACCATGTCTTGCTGAGCGTCAGACAAAAGGATAACAAGAGGATTCTGAGAATAAACAAGCACACTATTCCACCATGCATACCTCTGCAGCAATTGTCCGACAAGTGGCTACCTGCAGGTGGCAAAGACGAAGAGAACGATCCAGAACAGGACCTAGTGCAGTTTGGAAGACTGCTGAGGAAGGAACTGGTGAGCTGGCACTTGCGGGTAAACGCTGTGGAAGAGTTACAGAAGGAGGCTGGTTTAGCAAAATCACGACCGGATAGTGAAACCGAGGGCTTTGCATCAACTGGGAGAGTTCTGAACGCTTTCGTGAGCGACGATGAGACGAGTTCAGATGTCGAGGAAGCCGACGGTGAGACCGACAGCGCACGTATACTGGACATCGAAGCCGATGCTGCGGTCAGGCAGATCACTGTTGTTTGGTCCAACAGACGGACAGCAGTCATGTCCATCACCAAAGATGGTAGAGTTGAGAGGGCCGTGTGTAGAACCAAAGACGGAGCTCGAGATGATGTTTTCAGCAGGAAGGCCATGGGTCCCATAAGTGGCTTGGTCCGCAGATTACGGGCATGAGCAGGAGAGCAAAGCCTCCACCAGATGTTTTCAGCCTTTATGAAGGCCTGAATTTCATGGGACCGCCGAGCACGGCGTTTTGAATTTTTACGATACCCATTGATAGTAAGTCGCTCATCGTCTTGATCAAACGCCTTCTCAACTGAAAAGTCACACATTCAAACTTTTGACTGTGAAATCACGCGACTCCGCAACGGTCGGTCCTTACAAATCGCCTATCTGCTATGGTGATCTGATAGCGTTCTTATCGCCATGCCATGCATGCGCAACGCTCATGCGGGCAGAGGCGGGATCTTGTCTGTTACCCGACAGTGTAAGAGCACTGCGGATAGGTTCGGACAGTACACCTTTCACTCGCGATGTTGTTCATTCTCTAAGTGGTGTGAGGATGTTACGGTGCAGTGAGAGACTCCACGTGCACTGGCCACACTACTTGGACGGGCTGGTGACACAAGTCGGGATGATCCCTTCCACCTTTCACTTTCACGCAACCACGTCTTTCTCGCCAGTTGTTTCCATCACAGCAAACCTCACATTCCAACTCACTTTGTCCTTTGCCATTATCCTGCGTTTGCGTCTATCTCTCTTCCAATATTGCCGTGGTTGTGTCCTCACCAATATGTGAAAAGTCGCAGTGGCGAGCCTATCGGCCTGGCCCTCCTCCCGTGCTCCAGGTTTCAACCTCAGGTACGATGCAGCGCGATGTGCGCGTTGACCCTGGTAGCTCCAACTTCTTATCCAGCCCTGGGCTTCTCCAGCGCGTGCTATTGCTATAGCGCTGCTTCGATCTGCAATAACCCCAGCAAAGCATCGCGTGTCTTTAGTCACCAGTGCAGGAACATGGGTAAATTCACATGCTTTCACGCTAAAATGTGTCGAGAAACGGCTCATCTGAAGCGCTAGAGGCCTGTCTTTCCATGCAGAGTGGAAGGTTACAATCTCGCTGCATCTGGGCCGGGTTTCCTTCTATATCTGCTCATCCGTCGCGTATGCACCGCAGCTCAATGCGGCTAGCCGTCCGTCCCGCATGCCATTCTTCCCGTCAAGCACCATCCCCTCATGCGGCTTCAGTCTCCACTTATCTCCTCTGCAATATGCCACGGCTAACTCACAATCTATCTACATCTGGCGCTGGCAAACTTATCATAATATGTCTGCTCAGCCCAAACGATCAGAAGGTCCGACGCCTTGCCATACGCACGCGCACGTAAGAGGTGGAGACATACGATCACACATGGATTGTCGTGAGTCGAGTTGACGTTGCCTCCTCCCACCAGAAGCTGGGCCTTTGCTTCCAGGTCGCTTGTGGTAGAGACACCTTGTCTCTTATCCTGGTTCAGGTGGTATCTACCTCGTGGAACTTACTCGAGTAAACACCACCACGTCCTTTGTGCTCAATCTTTCATTCGGCACTAGAAATGTGTCGCCATGTGCCGATGTGCGGTTTCATCCGCGGAGCGGCCTACCGAGACCATGCCGCCCTGGACCAGGCGTGAAGCAAGCATTTGAGGTCGCAACGCAATCTGATGCTATGTTGTATTTTGATGTTGCACATCCCAACGTCCGCGAGACCATCACGGAGCAGTATGAGAGTTCTCACACACTACACACTCTTCCGAAGAACGCTGTCGCAACGAGAATCTTCATGTCACTTAATGCCCGAAAAACATCTTAGCTTTCTTTCTATGTGACAGACGAGCTGCCGCTCCAGTTCTCATTAGCCGCTAGACGAGTATGGAGAGAGATGCCCAGTCTGTACTCACACATTCTCTACCCGCTCAATATACCAGGTGTCTCTACCGAGTGTCCAAGGCCACCTGTTGCTTCTGTCTATAAGTCGACTAGTCATAGCTTGAAGCGGTTCGCTCTAGAGGGCTTTGACCGTCGTCCCCAGATCATAGCCGTCTGTACCTGGTCGATCAAGAGTAATCTCCACAAGCGTTCATGGGCCTGGGACTAGTATGTCTTATCAATGGTGCGTGTGCGAATAGCCTTGCCGCCCACGCTGCGCTTGTAGTGATGCAGGTGCGTGGGCGATGATATGTACCCTTGGGTCCTGGGTTTTTACAAGCATTTGTGCCCTTCGCTATGTTTTTCACTGTCACATTCCTTTCAGAGAGCTATCGTAGCATTCACTAGTTGTTACTCAACCGCTACTTGGTCGAGTGACCCTCCTTTACGTTCCTTGAAACACTTCTCCGGACAACTCTCTCTGACCGCCCGTTATTTCCAGTCATTCTTTCGAGTATATATATTCGCTCTTTGAGCGCCTCTCAATACCTACAATTCTGCTCATTCTATTCCTACTCTCTACGTGGACTTTCGGCACTCAAGCGAAGCCGCGTTCGTACCTGCACTAGCCCGCGCCACAGCCACGTATCACGACATAGCGCGCCACTAGCGACATCATAAGGATGCGCGCCGCCAACATACTCGCGGGAGTAACGTCGTTACTTTCATTCTCCACTCTTGCACGAGCCGTTGCAATCCCGCCAGGTACCAACGACACCATGACTACTACTTCAGCCGCTTCAGGTTACAAGAATGTTGCTTACTTTGTCAATTGGGTTCGTCCGCTTCTCTAAATGTACAAGACCTACAACTGATAATCCTTGCAGGCTATTTATGGTCGCGACTTTCACCCCCAAAATCTTACTGGTGAAGAACTTACCCATGTTCTCTATGCCTTTGCCGATGTTCGGGATACTGGCGAGGTCTTCTTGACAGATACTTGGTCCGACACTGACAAGCATTACGCGAATGACTCGTGGAACGATGTATGTAACTTCCATATACGGACTACATGTGAGACAAATACTGACTCCGGACACCTACATTTAGGTGGGTACCAACGTCTATGGATGCGCCAAGCAGTTGTTTCTCCAGAAGAAGCGCAACCGCAAGTTGAAGGTGCTGCTATCGATCGGCGGATGGACCTACTCTGCCCACTTTGCTCAGCCTGCCTCGACCCCTCAAGGCCGGGCCAAGTTCGCAAGCAGCGCGGTTCAAATCTTGTCTGATCTAGGCTTTGATGGCCTCGACATTGACTGGGAGTATCCGGCAAATGAAGCTCAAGCAAACGACATGGTTTCCCTTCTAGAGGAGACTCGTCGAGCTCTCGATGCATATTCCGCTGAGCATGCCCCTGGTCAGCACTTGCTCCTGACCGTTGCTTCACCTGCGGGCCCCACCAACTACAACAAGATGAAGCTTGGGGCTATGGACCGGTATCTCGATTTCTGGAACTTGGTAAGTAACCTTGACTCATCTAGTCGCGCGCAGGCTGCTAATGTCAAGCACTAGATGGCTTACGACTACGCCGGGTCCTGGGATGCTAATGCCGGTCATCAGGCTAACTTGCAGTCCTCTTCTTCCAACCCCAGCAGTACACCCTTTAGTACCGTCAAGGCAATCAGCGACTACATCGCCGCTGGTGTACCTGCTAATAAGATTGTCCTCGGCATGCCCCTGTATGGTCGTTCTTTTGAAAACACCGATGGCCCTGGCAAGCCGTTCTCGGGTATCGGTGACGGTACCTGGGAACGAGGTGTATACGACTACAAGAAGCTTCCACTACCTGGCTGCGAGATCAAGACAGACGACAGCGTAACCGCCAGCTGGTGCTACGACCCGACCAAGAGGTCGATGGTCACCTACGACACACCTGAGATCATTGCGAAGAAAAGCCAGTTCATCCGCCAACAAGGACTTGGTGGTGGTATGTGGTGGGAGAGCTCGAGTGATAAGTCGGGAGATGATAGTTTGATCTCTACGGTACGTTTTTCTGTTCTGCACCCTTTTCCCTAGTTGCGATCTATGTGTGTATGTGTGTTTGTATAAGGAGATCGACTAACGGGCTATATAGTTTGTCAAGAGCGTTGGTGGAATCGGTAACCTGGATCAGTCGACCAATTTGCTCAGCTTCCCGGCGAGCAAGTACCAGAATCTGCGCGAGGGCTTTCCGAATAACTAGTGGACTAGCCTATGGTAGTGCTGCATGGACGTCTGCGCGCTATGGGAAAGGCGTCATGTGCTCAGGTTTCCTGAAAGAGCACTGGACTAGTTTTTCTACTTGTTCAACGAATACGCTGCACTCTTTTACTGTACATACGACGATCGTTCACTTCATTTCTTGGGGCGGCAAGCGGCTGGACGGCGTTTCTTGGGGCTGGAGAGTGAGGCAGGTTTTGGTTGCATGAGAGGCCTATAGAAACGGGCTGTATATACGCGTTTATGAAATCGTGATTTCCAAAGATCAGTCGCGTTTGAGTCTTGACGGCAAAACGTGGTAAGAATGCATTGTCAGTTGCAGCACTTCCCTTCAATGGGAACTTCCACAAGGGAGTAATACAGGACTAGTTATCACCTGGCGCTTGATGAGGCGTCGCAAGATTCAAGCTTTGCTGCGAGTATAGACTGCCAAAGAACATATGTAGTCGGAATAAATGTTGTACATTGCACGGCCTGGTTGAAGCAGGCTCCTACTCAGGATCGAGTTGAGGTAATCCTGAACGTCGCAGTGGGGGCTATAGCCCTATTTCCACATCTCTATATCTACAACGTCTTGCTGGTTTCCTCTGCAGCACTAAGATCTGCGACTTCGCTCTTTCCTGCGTTGCCCAGTCTCCGCTTCTTGAGCACGTTTTCGATAAAGGCCTCGCCTGCTTTGTAACTTGAACGCACGAGTGGGCCGGAGGCGCAGTATAGGAAACCCATATCGAGAGCGCGCTGGCGCCAAAGTTCGAACTTGTCGGGTGTGACGTAGTCGTGAACGGCCATGTGGCGCTTGGTGGGTCGCATGTATTGGCCAAAGGTTACGACGTCGACGTTGTTTGCGCGGAGTTCTGCGTGGATGTTAGTTTAGTCTTGGTTGTACGTCAGGTGGTGTGGACGTACCTCTCAACGCATGCCAGAGGTCCTCGTCCGTCTCGCCCAAGCCCAGCATCATACTGGTTTTGGTGATGAGCTCCGGTCGTGCCTCCTTGGCCGATCTCAACACATCCAGACTCTGCCTGAACTTAGCCCTCCTGTCGCGGACAAATGGTGTCAGGCGTTCGGTCGTTTCGATGTTGTGCGCAAAGACATCGACACCACTTCTCGCGACTACCTTGGCCATCTCGAGATTGCCCCCATAGTCTCCGCCCAACAATTCAACAAGCTGTGTCGGGTTCTTTTGCTTGATCTTCATAATGGTCTCCGCAATATGATGCGCTCCGGAATCTGCGAGATCATCACGATCTACCACTGTGATGACGACGTAACCCAGCCCCCACCTCCGCAACGCTTCAGCGGTGTTCTCTGGTTCGTGGGGATCCAGTGGTGGAGGTGCCTTCGATGTCTTTACGGCGCAGAACCGACAGCCTCGTGTACATGTGTCTCCCATAAGCATAATTGTCGCGGTCGCCGCACTCTTTGAGCTTCCGCCCCAGCAATCCGAAATGTTGGGACATCTTGCTTCCTCACAGACTGTGGCTAGATTCAGCCCCCGCAGATCTTTCTTGATCTGCTTGTAGTTTTGGTTTGCATTTGAGGGGATCGGTGTCCTCAGCCACTCTGGAAGTCGTGTAATAGTCTTCTTGCGGCCTTCCGGGCCTACCTGCACCGTCTTGATCTCGTATGCTTCGGCGGGGGAGAGGGGCGCCTCAGGGTTGACGAAATCGCCGAATGATGGACCGGCATTCAGGGTATCGCTAAAAGATGTGGGTGGTCGTGAGCGCTTTGTAGGAGCTTCAGGTGCTGAGGTTTGCGGCGTATCGGAGGTCGTGGCAAAAGTTCTAAGCGGCGTCCTTGAGCGAGGGACAGCCTTTAATGTGGACGAGGAGAAGAGACATCGCGATCGTGGTATTGAGGCTGCCATTTTAACATGTATGAATGTTGGAAAAAAAATTAAGGGAGAAGAGCGAGTAAGTGAGTGTGTTGGGTGTATGTTGGATGGCAGAGCCTTGAATACCCGCACCGCATTGAGTTGCGCATTCCGGGCGCCAAGACCTGGAACATGCAAGAGCAGCCCACACGGCGACATCCCTGCAGGTGGACTCCCTCGCGCTGGTCGAGGGCATCTTCAACGTCGCCAATTCTAGACGGCTAGGCAATCAACACAGCGACTTCCCCCCGACACCTCGACGTATCCCCACCCGCCAATTCCAATTGCAAGGCGGCATTTGGACACATTTCCACACCCCGTCGCAAAAGGCCACGTTAGGCGGAGGAAGAGCGGGACAAGTTTATACATCTGCGGAGAGAGCTAGCCGTTCGGAGCTGCACTACAACACCATGGACAAGAAGCACGAGGACGCCGGCGGAGTCGCCCAGATTGACAAGACGTCGGTTTTCCAAGAAGGTAGGGCGACTTTCATACACGCCAAAGGTTGGTGGGGGAAGCTGACGTTGTCCAGCACGAGTATTCAACCAGAGCCCTATATCGCCCAGGAAATGTAGAGTGATCCTGACGAAACTGGCGCTGCTGCTCTTCACTGGAGAGAGCTGGGGACGACAGGAAGCCACGACCCTCTTCTTCGGCATATCGAAGTTGTTCCAGAACAAAGATGCCTCGCTCCGCCAGATGGTCTACCTGGTCATCAAGGAGCTCGCTGGCTCCGCCGACGATGTAATCATGGTCACTTCCTCTATCATGAAGGACACATCCGTCGGCAGCGATGTCGTATACCGCCCAAACGCTATCCGCGCCCTCTGTCGCGTAATTGACGCCTCTACTGTACAGGCTATTGAGCGTCTCGTCAAGACGTGCATAGTCGACAAGAACCCCTCGGTGTCCTCCGCTGCCCTCGTCTCCTCGTACCACCTTCTCCCAGTCGCCAAGGATGTTGTTCGAAGATGGCAATCCGAGGCTGCAGAAGCAGCGTCGGGAAGCAAGTCGGGTGGAGGTTTCTTGGGAGGATTCGGAGGAGGCTCACATACCGCTCTGCAGGCTAGCACAAACTACATGACACAGTACCACGCCATTGGTCTCCTCTACCAAATGCGCTCTGGCGACAGGATGAGCTTGGTCAAGATGGTACAGCAATACTCGGCTGCTGGCGTCGTCAAGAGCCCTGCTGCTACTGTCTTGCTGGTCAGACTGGCTGCTAAGCTTGCTGAAGAGGACCCGAACCTACGCAAGGTAAATCTTTCCGAGTCCCTGGGGAAAGGCTCACTAACAATTCTCGCAGCCCATGATGCAACTTCTCGACGGCTGGTTGCGCCACAAGTCGGAAATGGTCAACTTCGAAGCTGCAAAGGCCATCTGCGACATGCGCGACGTCACCGACGCCGAACTCGTACAAGCCGTTCACGTCCTCCAGCTCTTCCTCACATCCCCTCGCGCCGTCACCAAGTTTGCCGCCCTCCGCATCTTGTCGCAAATGGCTTCCTTCAAGCCGGATGCTGTCCGATCATGCAACCAAGATATCGAATCGCTCATCACCAACTCGAACCGCAGTATCGCTACTTTCGCCATTACCACACTCCTCAAGACGGGCAACGAGTCTTCAGTTGACAGATTGATGAAGCAAATTACAGGCTTCATGGCTGAGATTACCGACGAGTTCAAGGTCACCATTGTAGAAGCTGTCCGAACGCTGGCACTGAAGTTCAAGGCGAAGCAGTCTGGGTTCCTTGCTTTCCTCAGCGGCATCCTACGCGACGAAGGTGGTTACGAATTCAAGCGGTCTGTTGTTGAGGCTATCATGGATCTCATCCGCTTCGTACCCGAGGCTAAGGAAGATGCGCTTGCTACACTTTGCGAGTTCATTGAAGACTGTGAGTTCACCAAGCTCGCCGTCAGGATTCTGTTCGTTCTTGGACGCGAAGGTCCCTCGACACCCCACCCCACCAAGTACATCCGCTACATCTACAACCGTGTAGTCCTAGAGAATGCGATTGTTCGGGCTGCGGCAACATCTGCTCTGTCCAAGTTTGGCGTTGGGCAAAAGGACCCTGAAATCAAGAAGTCGGTCCACGTTCTCCTCACAAGGTGTCTCGACGATGTCGATGACGAGGTGCGTGATCGAGCTGCGCTCAGCCTTCGTCTGATGGACCAGGAAGACGACGACATGGCTGTCAGCTTTATTCGCAACGACTCAATGTTCTCACTCCCTGTACTAGAGCACCAGCTGGCTATGTACGTCAGCTCAGATTCCCGCGATACCTTCGAGACAGCCTTCGACATCACCAAGATCCCAACTGTCTCTCGCGAACAGGCAGACGCGGCCGATCTTACTAAGAAGACCGAAGGCGCTACCCCAACGCTCAAAGCGCCCAGCGCGGCCAAGGCACCTTCAAAGGCTGGTGCCGACGCCGCCGCGAACGCAGCATCGAATGCTCAGAAGTACGCTACAGAGCTGCAAAAGATTCCAGAATTGGCGGCGCACGGTGGTGTGCTCAAGTCAAGCGACGTCGTCGAACTCACCGAATCAGAGACCGAATATGTCGTCACTGCCATCAAGCACATCTTCAAGGATCACATTGTTATCCAATACGACATCAAGAACACACTAGAGGACACAGTGTTGACAGATGTGGAAATGGTCGTCACACCAGAGGATGACGGAGACGTGCAATTAGAAGAGGAATTCGTTATTCCAGCGCCGAAGCTCGCCACCAACGAGCCCGGTACCGTTTACGTATCCTTCAAGCGCCTGGAGACCGAGTCACAATTCATCGCCGCTAGCTTCACCAACGTACTCAAGTTCACAAGCAAGGAGATCGACCCAAGTACGAACGAACCAGAGGAAGGCGATGGGTACCCAGACGAGTACCAGGTTGAGGATCTGTATCTCACTGGTGCCGATTACGTCGTTCCGGCGTATGCGGGCAGTTTCGATAATGTCTGGGATCAGTCGAATGGCGATTCGGCGACTGAGACATTGCAGTTGGGTAACATGAAGAGCATATCAGGTACGTCATTTGTGTCTCGAGCTGTCACTGATAAGGAACACGCGACTAACAGTTTACAGATGCAACCGAGCAACTTACCAAGACTCTATCTCTCCAACCTCTCGAAGGCACGGACGTCGCTCTATCAACTTCAACACATACCCTCAAGCTTTACGGCAAGACCATCACAGGCGGCAAGGTTGCTGCTACGGTACGGATGGCCTTCAGTGCTAAGACTGGTGTGACGATGAAGATTGATGTAAGGAGCGAGGAAGAAGGTGTCGCTGCATTGGTCGTGGGTAGCGTGGCGTAGGTGGTGGTAGGTCGAGCTTTGTTTAGTAGCGTGTCTTGAAAGCGTAAAAGATCAACGGGCTTCTTAGTAGAACTCTTGGTATGCACAGTTCAATGACCATGACATCAATGTTACATGTTGAGGAGATCGACTAACGAGCGCCTTGAGCTATCAAATCTCTCCTGCAAGTTTTCACGATGCAAGTGCTTCGATAGCCTTGTTTACGATACTCCGGATTTGTTTCCACCTCTTCACCAAAGTCTCCCTATGACCTTCCACAAGCTCATGCTCGTCTTCTCCGCCCAAATCCAGATCCCCAACCTCCTCCAACGTGTCCACTATCTCCCTCGAATATTTGGTCAACTCGTCCGCTAGATACTTGTTCAATCTTGCTTGATCCCTCGCCCCATCATCATCCCCAGACACAAACGCCGAATACCTCCTCGAATCCAGGACCAACAGCCTAAGCACAGCCTGTGTCCTGTAACACACAGTCTCCTCTTTCCCTGCACCAAACAACGTGTAGTTACCGTAGAACCCATCTTCTTTCAGCGCATCCGCTTGCTGTTTGTCCAGCAAAGGGAGTAAGATGGGATCCAGGGGTAAGGAGTCATGGACGTTCTCGTTGAGAATGAATCCGTATTCTACGAGGAGGAAGTCGTTTGTGTGGGGTCCGTATGTGACGAATACTTCTTCGCCAGCAGAGTATGATCGGTCGGCAGTTACGGAGTAACCATGACTATCGTGTTGGGGATGACATCCGTTGTCGGAGTGGTTGAAGTAGTCGATAAACGGACACATGCAGTAGCAATCATCTGCGGTCAATTTCGCACGCCGCTTGGGTAAGCGGGGGTGTGCGTTGGGTAGGTCGGGGTATTCCCAGTAGAAGGTTCGGGTATTGACTATCAGCCAGGTGTAGGTGTAGAGGGATTTGGTGATGGATGAAGGGAGATGGGGGGAATGGGTTGTCCAGTCTTTTTCTAGGTTTGAACGCTGTTTTGAGAGGAGCGTTTTGCAGGCGGGTGGCAGAAGGGACTGGAGGGAAGACGGGTAGTGAATTGGCATAGTGGTTTTGAAATCTTGTTGCGTAGGCCAGACGTCTTGCCACAGGTAGTAGGAGTGTGGTTCCTGGCCGCTGTACCATAGGCATAAGGATGCAGCGAGTTTCCCGTGCACGGTGGCATTATCTGGGAGTTTGAAGTTGTGGATGGAGGGGAGGGCGACGTGGACGAGTGATTTATTGGAGACGTGGACTAGCTTGTCTCCTTTCTTGATGATTTAGTTGAGGGTCTGTTGGTAGATGAATTGGGGAGTGGGACTGACTTTGATGTCTTTTGCAGCTACGATACCCATTCCTCGGCCGCGGAAGCGTGCTGGAGCGATTCCATTGATTTCAACACCATTGGACGTGGCCCAGTCGACGAATTGGGTGTGTTGTTCACCAGGGTCTAGTGCTGTAGTCATGGCTACAGTGGATAGTTCTGGAAATCTCTCAACTTAGTGTGCCTGTAGAATCTTGAAAATCGTCAGTGGGCAGGTCTGCAGAGCAATTATCGACTGGAACGACTGAATGCCATACTCAAGGTTCCCGGTGAAGGTTGCTGCACAACCAGTTTAATCTACAAGTTGCTTTGCGTCAAATCGAGGTCTAGGCTTTTGAGCAAGCTGCATCAGTAGTACGGCTTTAAATGATAGTGAAATCTGTATATGTACATCAGCGAATCGATGGCGCAATTATCCTTTCCGGAAGTCGACCAAAGAGTCATGGTTATTAACAGACTTTGGTGTGGCTAGTGCATGTGGCGTATCGATAAGATTGCATCATGCCATCAGCTCGGAATCCATGCCAGCCATCTTTCCCACGTTTTGCGCAGTTGCTCGTTGACACGCACAAATGGCGAGAAATGTGCGGATACAGCAGCTTCAGAAGCTGACGTTGCGGTTCTCATCCCAAACACCTTCGTTTGTACAGTCATCTCGCTGCTTTTCAGTCCTCAATCGCCCTCCGCCAAACTATGAGGGCCACATACCATTGACGCGTACGGAGAGGTTAGGGCTGGCAATAGGTTCGGGTCTCGGAAGCTTCTTGGACCCCCGGAGAGGAGGTGAGATGGAATCCAGAGATTTCATGTTATGGTGCGCTGCTTACACAAGTCAGACCTCATCGCATCCTTTGGCGAAGCAACCGCACAACCCTACTTCATATACAAGCTTCGCGATCGCATGCTCCTGAACTCAACTGGCCGACGAATACTACGCGACCGACCACGATTAACATCCACTTCGCTTGATATTCCACGCCTCCGCAAACTACCGCCGAATACACTGGGCTATGCATATGCTGCATGGCTTGACCGCGAAGGCGTCTCTCCAGACACGCGAGCGGCAGTACAATACATAGATGACGAGGAGTGCGCATATGTCATGCAACGGTATCGCGAATGCCATGACTTCTACCACGCCTTGGTAGGACTTCCTGTCTTCCGTGAAGGCGAGGTTGCTCTAAAAGCATTCGAATTCGCAAACACTGGCCTACCCATGACTGGCTTGGCTGTGTTCAGCGCTTTCACCCTGAAGAAGGCCGAATGGAGACGTTTCTGGGACGTCTACGGACCATGGGCTACAAGGAACGGCGCACAAAGTGCCGACGTGATCAACATCTACTGGGAGGAAGAGCTAGAGACAGACATTGACCAATTAAGAGCTAGGCTGGGTATTGAGAAGCCACCGGATCTACGGGCTATGCGCAAGGCGGAACGTGAAGAGCGCAAGAAAGAGAAGGAGGCTAAAGAGAACATGGCACGGGCTGCCGTATGAAGTAACATATATGTACATTATCGTGTAATAACCACCTGACACACGTCGCAAACCTGGCTTGTCACTTGTGCAGGATGAGTCTCATGCAGATTACACGCTCGAAGTAGGAGGCGACACAAGGATGCGGGGTCTCCACACGGGACGGAACCCGCAAGCCGAATCATCCACTTCGGACGTCCATTTCCTATGAATGCGGCCCACCCACACCATGCATTTGGCTTGCTTTCCACAACAACATCCGATCGATGGGTGCTGTCATGGCCGAAAAACGGAAGCATGATGAATCCTATGGACCAGACCAGTCGCGACAACCACTAAATGATAGCCGACCGTCCACAAGCCCAGCGGATAGTCAAACTGTTGTCGAGAACTACCCCAGAAAACGTATAGCGATAGCAGTGGGTCGAGACTATCTCTTGCTTCTGACATGGATCACTCATACCTTTTAGTGCAACGTCTGTAGATTTCGGAAGACTCGTTGTGACGCTCAAAAACCAGTTAGTGGGACAACATCGCCTTCGCTCATATCCCTTGTTAACACTCATAGTCGTGTGGCTTCTGTACTGAGCTGGGCATTGAATGCACTTATCGAAAGCCAACAGTCGGCGACCGGACAAAATCTGTTGGACCTCCGCCAGAGGCTTGGTCAAGCATTGAAAGACGATTGGCACAAGTTGAAGCTAGGCTAGATTCTACGCAGCAATGTGTGCACGGCTCTGCAGCGCTCTCACCTAACACGTCTACTCATAGCGACATCCATCCTCCACCGGGACCTAGATCTCGACACTCAAGCGCCAATAGAATGGCCATTGAAATGATCAACAACAACACTATGTCTATTCCATCGGTCGGTACGCCAGTGCCATATGATTTTGCTTATCGACAGACAAGTACCGAAGGCAAGACCCCCAGGCCTAGTCTTACAACTTTCCGCGCGCCTTCGTATATTCATGTGGAGAGCTGGGATTACACAGCTGACTTCTACGATGATGAGATCCTGGCTGGTGAACAACTAGCCGATGAATGTGACGCAGCCATCTCACGCCCAGCGGACTTGTCGCGAAGAACTTGCCGGCGACTTCAACAATCGTTCGTAGAGAACTTCCTCCGTTGGACACCAATCTTCGATCAACGAACCTGTATCAGTGCGCTTGAACAGGCAGACTTGAATAGTTTTTCATACTCTAGTGCACCAACATGCCTAGCCTTCTTGATCTTGGCCCTTGGTGCAATCTCTGAAGATAGAAATGATAATCCAAACAACCTCACGCCTGGACTGGAGTACTTTGCACGTGGCTCGAGAATCCTTGAGCACTTGTCGCTTCGTATCGGAAACCTGGCTACCCTTCAGTGTCGGATCCTACAAGCTTCGTACTTCAAGTTTGCCATCAGACCCCTACAAACATGGAATTCTATTACGCAAGCGGCACGTGACTGCATGCATATTCTGTCCTCCAGAACGATGCAGCGATACAACCCATCCGATCAAGAAGCATTCAATCGAGCGTTTTGGGCTTGCTCTACGGTCCTCCATGAGTGAGTTAGTCACGTGTAGCCTGCACTACTGGGCTTGATTGTGAGAGTTTTAACTGATATCTTCTTTTGTGTAGACTCGAGGCAACATGTAAAATGCACCCTATTGGACTGCGTCACTTCCACGAACTGGTCCCGCTTCCCCAGTTCGAAGAGGAGAATTCCGGCTTCTATTTCTTCTTAGCGCAAATCAGCCTAAGAAAGTTCTTGACACAGACGCTTGAAGTGGTTGGATACTGTAAGTGCTTGCAGATTCGATGATTGCAGCGCGTACTGACTTTTCGGACGCCCCTTTCAGTTACAGGGAAGGTCATATTTGCACCTGTAGTCATTGGCGAGCTCCGTAAACAAGTACGAGAATGGTACGATCATCTACCTTTGGTCGTCCGGTTTCCCTTAGATTCGACGCCGTTATTTGACTCTAGGAAATCTTTCCTAAGGGTTCAGTACATCGCTTTACACGTAGTACTTGGCTGGCCATCAGTGCTCAAGATACTCGAGAACAGTGAAGAAGAGACAGGCGTTCAAGACCACGAAACGATAGTGGTCACAAGGGACCACGCGCGACACTGCATAAAGAGTACAGCCTTGGTTCTAAGTATAGCAGACGAGCAACTCATGGGAAGAAAGATGGGAACACACTTCACACTATATCCGTACGGTGATTGTTCTCGATGAAGCTGAATACTTACTAAGTCTGTCTAGGACGTTTGCGTGCTTCGCAACTCTCCTTATTGCTTTCAACCATCCAGCTCTCGCTTTCATCGAAGAAACCAAGCAGGAGCAGCATATCCGGAACGGATACGAGGTACTGCGACCATGGGCCCATCTTCCCCTCGTCCGACGGGGACTTGAACGGGCACGCATCTTAATGCAGCAGAACAATCTCGCACACATATTCCACGCATACGCGGATGAACTACCTCAACATTTGTCTGGTATCAGTCCACAAATAGCAACGAATCGTGACTGGAGATCTCCGCATACCGGATTCATGAAGCAATGATAATTGCCTGGACCTTTATAAGGCATCTGGATTTCCTTATTGTCGCACAACAATCGTTGAGCGGAGGCAGAAGGTATTCTACCCGCGATCGGCGGGCTAGAGGAATCAAAGAGGTGCCGAGAAGCAATCGCTGAGTTGATGTTGTGGCGATTCGAAGTTTGGTAAGACAGGGGCCGCGGCTTAGCTAGCACGTGTTCTTGTAGACTAGTTGCCCCAACGTGCCTTACGGGTACCGTACCCATCCGGAAAAGCCCGTTCGCTGTAAGCATCTAGAGTGTAGCTGGGCTAGCGATGGCAGAGTCTACCTAACGTGTTTTAGTGTTCGGCGGGAATAAACCAACTCCAGGTAACAGACTGCATTGTATAAGGTTTATTAGCCTCTGTCATCTTCCCGTAGCGCAGATCCCCTGCAGTGGTCGCTGCACTAACTAGATCACGATTCTCAAAAATCCATCTAGATCATAATCTTCACTGCGAGTCACGAAAGACGCCACTCTTAGAAAAATTGCAGATCATTTCACGATTGCCATCGAATCCAAGTTAAGATTTAACATACCTCGCACCGAGCCAGCAACATCCTACGCAACTGTGGCTACGATACGCGTCTTGCCTTACCTGAAAAGGGAGAGTCGGTCCTTACCTAGTTGTGCATCTGAAGCAAACCTAGCTTTGACCACCTATGCGGCATTAGCTTACTACAATCTAAAAGGACCGACCAAAATACTGAGAAGGCCGCCGTCAACGATACACGCGAAGGCGTTCTTGGCTGAGAACAGTACCGCGGAGCCACGAAGCCCCTAGCGCGCTACGCTACAAGTCAGGAAGACTTTATCTCTCGTTACCATCAAAATCGTCGGTGGTGGACAAACGCCATGGGAGAATTCCAGGGGTTTTCCTCGCCCGTCTTCCTTGACGCTCACGAGATGCCATGTGAGGAAAACAGGAATCGAATTCTCACACCACTTTATGTATCGCTAATGTCCCGCATCGCAATCTCCGTTTCCAGAACTACGTACCGGCGTCACCGAGAAACTATATTACAAGTTACAGAATAACGCATCAATAGCTCGCAGCTGCCGCACTCTTCTGCTTCTTGCGAAGAGACTCATTATCACGTATACAGTACTAACACAGGACAATCAGCATATCACGAGCAGATTGAAGAAAGCCTTCTCGCCTGATTCATGATGAATTGTTATCTGGATGGCAACCACACGTGACATGCCGTTGGTCGTCGACTGATCAGCACAGGGTACACGCTACCTGCCGCTTGGAACTATGCGAATCATGGCACCAATGCGGGACATAGCGCACCCAACCATACCACTGCCTCGGATGCACGCGACTAGTCTCTCATGTCAAACTATTCTAGTCTGTGTCAGAGTCGTTCCCGGTATATGCATGTGCCAGTGTTGAGAAAAAAGCTTACACTCGCCGCTGTCCCTTTTATAAACCATTTGACCCAATCTGTCGGAAAGAAGTTCGTCTTGAACCTCCACCGGACACGGTATGCATAGCTGCCCAACGGAATGCAGACAGTAACATCCGTTGTGAGTGCTTCGAAAAAGCAAAACACTCCAAGCCCTCGCTAACATGCAACGCAGGTCCTTCAGGCGCTCTTGGTTGGTCTTGCATTAGCCGTTACGATCTTGCGATGCTGGATCCGCCTTCACGTAGAGCATCGACGGCTGGCGATTGCCGATTACCTCGTTTGGGGAGGATGGATTTGCACACTGGGATGGTTTGCTTGCTCCACCCAAGCGCTCTACATCCTGGTCAATCATCCATTGAACGAAGAGGGTGTAACGGATTCAGTCGATTACTTGAAGGTGAGTGAACTGCACCACCTAAGACTGGAACTCCTTCCAAGAGTACTAGCTAACTGACACCTTATCGCAGACAGTCTTCGTATCTTGCTACTTCTTTGACACTGGACTATACTTCCCTAAAGCATCTCTTGTGGCTTTCTACTGGTGGTTAATTCCACGGGGATTCAAACATCTCCGGATATCGGTGTACATTACTGCTACTATCATAGGCTGCGCTTGGATCGCAAGTCTTCTCGCGGATACTTTCATCGCACCTTCGATCTCGGACAACTTGTATGGCGCAACTTCAACTTCCAACACTCAACGATACCATCCGCTGACACGCGTCATTCATCAGGTCGATCGAAAACCAGCTCAATTCAACATGGAACTCTTACACAGATCTGACCATCAACTGGGCATTGAATATCAGTACCGATTTGTTGCGTAAGTGGTTTATCTATTCGTTTCGTAAAATTTGTACTAACAAAGTGTTTTGTCTAGTCTTCTGTCTCCCTTTCTCTATCATCAACTGCCTGAAGCTCCGTAGACGGCAGAAGATTGGCTTAGTTGGAGTATTCTCTCTAGGTGCTATTACTATGGCTATCAGCCTTGCTCGGTTCATCGTATACAGCCTAGACTACAACGTTTCCGATACTATCGGTAGTAAGTCTACTAGCTTGCACTTTTCCACGTTTCCACCTGCCCACCTCAGTCCTCGTATCATTCTTATCTAGTACTAACAAAACTATAGATGCATGGTGCACAGCCGAAATGTGCACAGCAGTTGTCGTCGTCTCGCTCCCATCACTCAAATCCCTTATCATCCGGACAACGCCTACGAACACGGCGAATCGCAGCAACACCGGGTACTTACAACCCGGATCCGGAAAACCGGTTATCAGTAGCAGAGGTGGTACCTACACGGCACGTATCGAAGGTGGCACTGTAGATGAGGAGGAGATGGAGTTGACCTTTCTTGATCGAAAGGCTAGTCTAACCCCCACTGGAACTACGGATGAGACAAAAATGCAAGATGGAAAAGATAATGTGATAGTGACGACGAATGTTACGGTTACGAGAGATGTATTGTAGATAACCGCACGCGACTGTTATCTAAATGACGCTTAGACTAAACCCCCTAAGTGTTGTTAAGGGTTACTCTAAGCTAATCCTAGTATATAACTTAGATAACATAGCATCCTATGATTTCTTGTCTATCAAATACAACTATAGTATACCTGTGCGATAGCTACCTAATTGTAGCCCCTTACACAGGGCTGCGTCTTGACAAAATTCTGAATCTGCTGGTCGCACCGAATTTGTCCCTCTGGAGGTGACGTCGAAGGGAAGTGCTAATAAGGCAGCCCAGCATGTTGAGCGCTCTCTAGGTGATACGGGCCTCGATGCTCTCATCAATAACGCTGGCATTCCAAGTCACACTGAGGGTAGTATCGAGAACATGTGCGTCACTGAAGGCTGGGTATCATCTATACTTTGTGTACTAACGACTTACTAGGACGGATCTTACCGAGGTGCTAAACGTCAACGTCTTTGGAGCGCATAATGTCACCAGAGCCTTTCTACTGATCCTCAAGAACAGTCAGCTCAAGAAGATTGCAAAAATGTAATTTTTCCCTTTTCTCACACGATCACGTAGCCCTAACGCGATATTAGTTCTTCAAGCCTCGGCTCTATGACCATATCAACAATGGGCAAGTTTCAGCTACTGCTGCGTACAAGGTGTCTAAAGCTGCAGTTGATATGCTCACCGTACAATGGGCGGAGTCGCTCGAGAGTGATGATTTTACTGTGCTTGCTATTTGCCCCGGTGTAAGTGCTCCTATCTCCTCTCGGAATGCGATTTGTTTGCTAACAGTAAAGTAAAAGTGGGTCAAGACAGATATGGGAACTGAAGTGGGTCAATTGACTGCTGAGGAAAGAGCGCAACTGGTGGTCTTAACATCCTCGTTGGCCATACTACCGCAGATAGCGACAGGTTCTTTGTCATTGATCTTCCTGGCAAGGAGGTCAATGGTGAGGAAATCAACAATGGTTCTATTCGTCCATATTAGAGGCCTGTTTAGTAATAGCCCTACGTGTAGGACATGGGAAGTGACCAACAAGACAATAAGTAGAATAGAAGGAAGGGTGGCAATATTGTTAAAAGTCATCTTCATTGGATGCTAAGCGACTGCCTGCCAAAACAATAAGCCTTGCAGTGCCGCCCACCCCAAAACAACTTGGACACTGTTAGCAACGCTGCAAAGTAACCTAAATTCAACAGGATCTACACCAGATCAAACCATGCAATCATGCCGCCACGCGCTTGGAGAGAGATATACACCCTATCAAATGCGTTGCGCTTATCGGCCACCAACTGACCGCTTAGACACTTTGCGTTTTTCTTAGAATAAGGGTTGTCCTGACTTGAAACAGTCGCTACCCGTATCACGGATGAGGTGCAAAACCGCGTTGTGTCCGCAGCTTCACCATTCACCGTGCCATGTTCCCTACCTTTTTCTCTTTGGCTCAGCTACTTGCATGTCGCTTTGTCTCATAACATCATCTCTCAGCAACCGATGGTAATGCTGTACGACTCGCTTTGTGGCTGACCATGGGGCACAACAGACAATCTGAACTCTATGCAGCGGCGCTTATACCTTACGCAGCTGCAGCAGTTGCGCTGGTTTCTCGGCTGGCTGCACGTCGTCAATCTAGGCATGCTTTGGTATGGGAAGACATTCTGGCCGTGATAGCTTTTGTAAGTGGACTTGACTCACGAGTCGACACGATACTTACGGTTGTACAGTCTACCGGAAGCGCTTTCACTTTCATCAGCATCTACAGTATGTAGCATTGTACGATCCAATCAACTGAGTGCTGACTACAGCGAGAGATGCGATGGGGACTGGGAAGGCCACTTCAAGACATCGACATGCCAGAGGACGAGATCGTGTACCACTATTTCCTCGACCTTTGGGTGGATATGTAGTTCTACACATTCTCCGTTGGGCTGTCGAAGTTCGTGATACTAGGCTTCTACTGGAGAACCTTTTCGTTATCAGTAATCCGACAGCCAATCAGAATCCTGTTCATCTGCTCGGTAGGTTGGATCGTTGTCAGAGTAAGCGGAATATCGACCTTACGCTCTCAGCACAAAATGTCGACCTGTAAAGGTCACACTCATCTCTACGCAGTGCCAGCCAATCCGCAAGTTTTGGCATAAAGATGTCCCAGGCAAATGCCCCCTGACACCGATGCTGTCGCTGTTTGCAGCAGGCATACCTCACCTCATCCTTGAAGTCGCTATACTGCTTTGTCCGCTCATTGAGGTATATAGACTGCACATCTCAGCCGCACGCAAGATTGCTGTGGCGGCAATGTTTGCATCCGGGTTACTGTGGGCTTCTCTACACGACGTCATCCACATTCTGCTAACACGATCAAAGGGTTTGCGGCTCAGCGCTCTGCACCATCATTCATACTATCGCACTAGGAAAAAAGCACGACCAAGACCTCACATACGATGGTATCAACGACCAGATATGGGTAGTCTGCGACGTGAACTTGGCATCCTTTGCAAGTTAGTCATCTACGCTGAATCACACTATCAGAACAAGTTACTAAATCCTTTCACTAGCATCCCTTCCTCTCCTCCGCCCCATCCTCCGCTCCTGGGGCGGCATGTTCACCTACCTAAGATCAAGCGACAGATCCAACGCTTCCAGTAATTACGGCGACCCGAACTCCGTACCAACATTCGGTAGTGCTCCTAAGAGGAGACGTAGCCGACCCTTGACAAGTACCAATCTAGATACCGAGTCTATGGTCGAGCTTGCTGCGCAACTTCGCAGTGACAGAAGAGATAGTCGAGACAGGGTGTCTGTCTTATAAGAGCACTGAAACGAGTCTGAGAGTGAGCGTGGTGTGCACCATGCCACATATGACGGGTTTGAGACTTGGTGTGGTATACGTGTATGGGGTGAGACTTGATTCTCAAAGTTGCATTCTACTAAGGTAGTCAATCACCCAACCCGGTAGTAGCGTTACAAGAGTAAAAAAAAAGGCTCGAGGTTCGCTGGTTCGATAGTGACTGGCGGTAAAACCCCTTTCTTTCGGGGTGGACATGTGAATATACGCTACTTCAAACGCTACAGAGTATAGTTACGGCTCCTCACTACAATTAGAAATTATGATTATAAGAGGATTGTAGTTGGAATGGCATTTGCTATGACTAAGTAGGTCCTAGACCGCTCGACCACAACATGTCTTATTTTCTCTTACCTTCATAGCTTCTAGCATGTAGAATCCACGATTGCAGAGGTAATGTTGGTGGCCTAGCTTGACCTGCTTGGACATTCTGACGTTGTAAAGCTTCTTTTTGCTCGGCCTTGAGCCGAAGTGCTTCCCATTGAGCTTCCTCTTCCGGAAAAATGCGACCCGGGAAGAAGATTGGAAGTAGACTTCTTCCAGCATGAGTATACTGAGCCTCTAAAGCTAAGAGTGCATCCATCGTCGACATATGACCAATAACGGCGCGGAATTCCAGACGGGTCAGTGGATGTCAAAGAAGCTTTGTATCACGTAGATGCTAGTTTGAAATCATGTTTTCCCTCGGTATTAGCTTGTCACCAGATCACTCGGCCAATTGACAATCTCGAATTACGGTCCAAATTACGATTGTATATGTGTTATACTTGACATATTTCATGCTGTCGGCTACAGAAACTCGGGTATCACTACTCCAGATGATCGTTAATCAAAACTCGTCATCTTGCGGTTTGGCAGAGGGCAATAGAGAATGCTCTGAGGTCCCCTCTTGTAGCCTCTTCAATATCCTCCTCAACTACGCGACCATACTTGTCTTCGTATTCTGCCTTGACTCTAAGAAGATGTTGACGATCCCAGTGCAATCTCACAAGGCGAGAGATGAGTAATTCGACCCTTTGTTGACGTTCATGCTTGCTAGAAGTTGTTTTGGAGGATCGGGAATCATTTGCAGGTTCCATGAGGTCCATGAGAGCGTGATGTAGGAGCATTGCATCTCTTGCAGGGCGATTGACTTGAGCACGCAATTAGTACATATTATGAGAAGCAGATTGTCTCGGGTAATACTTACTGACGCCATTGAGGATATGTGCAATGACTTCGCCAACCAGATTGTTGCTCTTCTTGAGAGCATCTCTCGCAAAGTTGCCTTGGTATTTTCTCTCATAGGTCCTCAGCACCTCGCGCAAATGCGCGTCGCTTCGCATGATAACAATACTGAGCATGGTACTTTCTCCGCCTTCCCTAGCTCTGATCGCTTTGTATAGATTGTCGACATCGCGCATGCGATACTCGGGCGGCCACACATCGCTTTCCTCTTGCCGCTCACCTTCCAGTGCCATTAGCACAGCTTTTCGGAACTTGTCGGCTTTGAGCTCCTTGTCCATGCAGCGAGTGAGGGAATCGCTGTAACGCTTGTCTTTGAATGCGTCCTTGATTTCGCGAATCTCATAGTTTTGACGTCCCATCAACGATTCGATGAGTAGCTCACGACGCGCCGAGTTTGACTGATACCAATAGTTCGCCCAGTAGCCCTCACCTTCATATTTTCCCAGGGCTGTCACGTAGGCGATCTTCCCGAAATTGCCAGACGTTTTCAGTTTAATGTGCTTGGCGATGTTGATACCCCTGCCTTGTACTTTGCAGTGGCGCTTATACTCAGCTCTCAACTCGAGCATCTGGTCATGTGATAGAGCCGGGAGAATATCAACTATAGTATCCACATCAGGGGTTCGCGCAGCCAAAGCGTCAACAAGTGCTAGAGCATCGTCTGTAGCGTCGTATACTCTTGCTCTCCGCTCCTTTCTCTCAGGAAGCCTCTCAGGGAGCCTCTCGCCGCGGCCATATGCCGCCAATGCTAGCTTATCGGTATGCTTGGAAGACCTCGATGGGCTTGGCGATCGCCTCGAGGCACTAGAATGAGAACGATGACGGCCATGCATAGAATGACCAGAAGCCCGAGGGGAGAGGGTATCGAGGGCAGGCAGATGGTCGAGATCGTCATCTAGCATCATCGCCTGAGGCATGGGACTGATCGACTGGTAGGTTCCGTGGTAAGCTTCGAGCAGAGGACTCGGCGGTGGTAGTCCCGTTGGAAACCCTCCCGGCATGCCTCCTGGTACGATGGTTTGTAAATCGGGGCGGTTTCCGCTCACTGAAAGCCTGTCCATACGCAGCTCATCAGGTCTATTGCCTGCACCAAGGTGACCCTGTGGACGCAGTTCGACCACATTACGACCGTCGTGTGCGCTCATTGAGCCCGAATAGGACGCCGCTCGATGATGGTCAGGGCGCGACGAGTGGTGGCCCATTGGCGGAGGTGGATAGCCGGACTGATCAGCTGGCGGCGGCTGAGGAGCCTGCGGCATTGTCGCATACTGAGACTGCGGCGGAGGGGCCTGTGACATGCCCGTATATTGGGACTGTGGTGGAGGAGGAGGAGGTGACATGGTCGCGTATTGGGATTGCTGTGGAGGAGCTTGCGATGCGGCAGTGTATTGCAGTGGTGCTGTCGGAGGGTACGAGGGACTCATGGGCTGTGAGTTGTGACGTACAGCTGGGGGCTGGCCGTTGCTCTGAGAGTTGTGTCGGACAATTGGCGGCTGGTTGTTGCTGCCCACTGGCTTCGCCGTGTATTGGAGGGTCGGGTTTGCATACTGAAAGCCCCCGTTCGCCGTCGCTGCCGTCGTCGGTGTCCTTGTGGGCGCGTTATGGGAAGCTGGCGCTGCGGTGTAAGCAAAGTTGTGTGCGGTCGGCGCATACTGGACGTTGCCTGGCTGAGCATATGCGACTCCCGCAGAAGGGGCCGCCGTAGTCGCAGGGTGGGCGAAAGAGGCGGGTTGAGAATAGCCTGGTCTCTCGTGCGGAGGGAGATCGGTGTAGTTTCCCATGGTAATCGGTTCGCTCGCTGGTCTGGCCGCCATATCTCAGTTGAATTCCCACGATGTCTGTCGCAGACATTTGGTAGAGTCAATTCTCGCAGTACTCACGTCGCATATTGCTGACCCGGCTGCCTAATCTCATATTGCGGGGTTGCAGCTCCATTGTCAGCTGCTCCGTATCGCTGAGGCTCGCGCCCATCATGGCTGCGTGAGCGCGCACGCTCTCGACCACGCCCAGGCGACTTGGACCGCGAACGCCTTGTGCTGTTGTCGGGCCGTAAAGACATGGCCTTGATCGTTCACTTGTCAATTGACTGTGCAGATATTAATTCACGCGTGGTCGTCGCAAGTTACGCGCTGTGCAACCCAGTCCAGTGCACGGTACGACGAAAATTGCGATGGCGGGAAGCTGCCACACCATAGCCGCTTCTTTCAGCCTCGCTCATATTCGAGTTGGGGGCCAGAATCCGAGCTCAAATCGCACTCCTCTCTAGAGTTGGAAACCCGGTAGGCGTCTGAGTACATCGTGGAGCAGCTCCGTAGGTTTATGTTGTAGCATTAAAGTGCAAACCCGTGTCGTTGGGTTTGACACGTTGGAAGCGGAGACGGAGGCTTTCCCGACATCACCACTCACGTTCGCGTTGCATTACAGCCATACCTCTTATCCTGCGTCGCGGCGTTGGACAAGTGCCAAAGCAAAAAAGGTGACGACTATCAGTCAGAGACTTATGTTGAGCCGCTTCAGCTCCGTAATGCGCCGATATCAAAGTCGCCATCGGCGAAGACATAAACTGTGGGTCTCAACTCACCGCTTTAGCTACCCTTGATGGAAATTTCGAGTACTCTACGTACTGTTTACAGACCATGACCGGGGAATGCTGGGTACCTTGATGCTTAGGCTATCCGGTCTGTGAAAAGATTTCAGCTCGTGCTGATGATCTGCTGTGCCGGCAAAACGCCACGATCCAGAGATAAACCAAGCGTGACAGCGGCTTATAGGCGGTGACTTTCAGCCTCAAGCCACGCAGTTTCACGTTCTAGTTATAGCTGATGTGATATCATCTCCAAAGATTGCGTTCTTTTGCTTTATACCCTGCCACAATCATGGCTATCATTATTCCACCCCCTGACAATCTTCAGCCTCAATCAGAACTCCTTCAACTGCCAGCAGAAATCAAACACATCATCTATGGACTTTGCTTCATTGCCGACGCCCCCATAATCAATCCCCAGATTGACAACCCAAAAGATCGACAAGATGGAACGGCTTGTACAACACCAGGTGCTGCTCTGCTCCAGACATGTCGCCGAACTTACCACGAGATCGACCGCCGTCCATTATTCGCGCAGAATACCTTTCGTTTCTCAAATCTTATTATGATGCAAAGTTTCCTCCATGCGCTTCCTCTCGACCATAGAACGCGTATCCACGATATCGAGATTGACCTGCGGGAACTAAATTCGGATCACCCTCATATTGCACGTGAGTGGTTGCAGTACATTGCGTTGGCAAAGAACGAAGCCTTGGGTTCGCTTCGCGCCGATGCGGCCGGTCTACAGTGTTTGCGAGTAAATCTAGAGGCATGGCCTATCAGTATGTGTATCCAAGTAGGGTTTTGTGTGAGACATACGCTGACTGTGAACCAACATTCAGTGCCCGTATTCAGGAGCGAGCTTTGGCAGTTTCTTCGAAGCATGCTATCGGAGCTCAGAGGCTTGGATAGGATTGTAGTGACTGGAGCTAGTAAAGGCAAAGCAATGGACCGAAAACTGCCATGGTCGCCTGTCCATTTCGTTGGTGGGGACGACGTTGGAGCTCATGACTTGCTTAGTCGAATGAACAAGTGTGTCACTGGAAACTCCAGCGACAACCTTGTAAAGTGGTTACGGCAGGACGGGAAATTACAGCTGGAAGTACTCTCGAAGTCGAGCCTACAAAGTAGCGTTGCTATGCAATGGGCACAAGCTTCAGGAGTTGACAATCGCACGGAGGTCTGGCCCCTGAATGGAGCATGTTCATTATTCGCTTGCGAGAACCGCTACTCATATGGAGAAGAGTCCGTGGATAAAGAACTCAATCCCAATGCCGTCGGATGACGGGCCTTGCTGGATCCCAGGGACCACGAATCTCATTTTTATACTTCTGGAGACCGATGAGCCACCAACTGCAGACGCCCATGCTCAAAAGAGTGAGGATACCTCCTACGATCGCGCCTGCCAAGAACGCGCCGCGACCTCTTCCTGTCAAGGTGATAAAAAGGCCTCCCCATGCGCCTGTTACCAGTGTAATGGTGAGGGCGAGGTGACCCCATGGAGATCGAGCGCGGAGTTGACGACGGAATATTGGAAACAGTCCATAAACTTCGATAGAGAAGAGAGTCAACGAGAAGACGTGCGTAGTGGATGGAAGGCGCGAGGCAAGAACAGCCGACGCCATCATGGCCGAATTCGTAGATATCGAAGCTGGTAATCTGTAGGCACATGGCTTAGCCGCACGTACGTTCAAAACAAGAGTGATCCTCATACTGTGCACCCGTACCTCCACTGTAGTCAAAGAAGGCAACGTTCATCATGAGCAGCCAGGTGCTCAACGCCCATATTGAATCACTTGTCGTGGAGCGTGTAAGCGACTTGAGAATTGGACTAAGCCCAAGTAAAGCCGCATAAATCAGTAAAGCTGATTTGGCAGTTGCCAGACGCTGTTGAGCTCGTCCTGAGAGCGCTGGCGAGGGTTTCATTCCTGCATTGTCTGTGTCTGAAGCGGGTGTTGGTTCTACATTGGAAACGGTCTCGAACTCCTGGCCCATCCAATGATCCCATAAGAACCAGGCCAGAACTGTGCACAAAGTGGCCCAGCCGACTATCGCGACAGGCGACACCCTATCATGAATGATGGCCACGAAACAGCAACAAAATATTACCACTGTTGCAAGATGCTGCACGATAACCGTGGCGTCACCCATCAGTGACCAAAATTCATATGGCTGCAATCTTGGATTTCGCTGAAGGTGGTCAAGAAATGTGGTCTCATCTGTGTAGTTATCGGGAACTGTATACGTCAGATGGTTCCCAAGACAGAGGCCTATGGTATTACTCACAGGGTTGTTTGAACCAAAGTAGCTTCTTGTAGTTGCCCTTTGCCTGCCGGTTCACGATACGTGGCCCACCTTTCCTCTTCTTGCTAGTGGGGACAAGAGACGCGCCCGTCGGGTCCAGTAGCCGGTTTTGGTACATGTCACACTTTTCAAGGGTTTCCGCAAATATGGTTGATGATGGAGGAATAGTTCAGGTGCGAGTCTTGGTGAGGCGGGACGCGATACTGCACGTGCGGCCAAGTCCGGGCGATTATCTCCGAGATTATCTCCGAGCACTGGAGGCGTAAAACTCGCAAGTTATATTATTAACGATTAAGTGTTTTCCAAGCAACCATTATCCTCCTCGACTTGGGCACAGTAGCGCGTCCAGCTTTGACTTTGAACTTGTCCTGACCTAAAACCCTTCCAATTTCCATATAACTCTCCACCGCGACCCGAATGGGGCCTCTCGCCTCAACTGGCAAACGCTCGATTGCATCTTTGGCTTTCTCATACAGAGAGAATGCGTCCTTCAGAAGACGCTTACGCAGGCTCTCGATTTGCGCGTGGTCCGGTTTCTTCAACACCTCGTCGTAACTCAATCCCACTTCAGAAAGCCATTTCAAGGGAAGATAAACACGACCAATCTGAGCGTCTACTTCTATATCTCGCGCAATATTGACGTACTGCAAGGCCACGCCCATGGTGTTACCAGCAGCTACTATAGTACGTTGCTCTGCAGCAGGTAAAGCGCTAGGATACCAGTTGAAGATGAGTTCAATGCACATCTGAGCCACAGTGCCCGCCACACGCTCCGAGTACACGCGCAAATCCTCCGTGGTTTTAATCATAGGCTCCTTGTCGAAAGCAAGATCCATCTCGAACCCGCGTAAAAGATCCTCCAATGGTTGGTGCGAGAGTTTAGCGGCTGGAAGCTGTAGGAGTGCAGATTGTGTGTCGACCGGAAAGTCTTTCCGGACTTGAGCTTCTACTGCAGGCTTGGACGCAGAATCGCTGTAAGCATTATCTAGGAACTTGCGCAGTTTCAATATCCAGTCCTTAGCTTCATCGGCAGAGGAAGCGTTGTCCACCAGGTCATCAGCAACGCGGCAAAAGGAGTAGAGTAGCAACAGGTCCGCCCGTAAAGGTCCAGGGAAGGTCGCGGAGGCCAGGTAGAAACTACGGCTCTTGCGCTTGAGACGATGCACGGCCTCGGTAAGACCTACAAGGCGCGCGTTATCGTACTTGGAGCATGGGGTGAGCAAAGCGCGCATTAAGACTGCGGGTGATGGGAGCAGGGAGGGCTTCGCGAATAACGTCGGGAAAGTGTACAGCACTGCAAGAGCATTGTCAAACGCCAATTGACCAAACACTATAAGCGAGTTGGTGACCAAGAAGAAGAGGGCTTCCTCAACCTCGAGACCATCCCACAAGTGCACGCCATATTTTGTACCAGTGTTGATTACCCATGTTCCTCTGCGCAAGGCTAAAGTGTCGACGATCCAGAGATAGAGCGTTGGAAGGATGATGGGTAGCGCGGTATTGGTCAGAGGAAGCGCCAGAATGAACTGGTATGCAAGAGTCCTGTTTTCAATTAGTGTGCTTTCAAGGTATAGTAGTGATTTTCATACCAGAGCATCAGCAGGAACGGGCCGGCCCATATCAAGATAAGGCCAGTGTAGGTACCTTTGCTGTCATCCTGAATACAGCGCCATCCCCATAGAATTACACCCGAAAAGAAGATCTGACCAGCAAACTTGGTGAATCTCCATCGACGGCGGGATGCGCCGCGTTCAGGGCTGAGGTAGACGGGTTGAAAGGTGGGCCTGCTAAGGAGAAGATACAGAACCGATGTGTTGTATGTCTGCACAACGAAGAAGAAGACCTCCTCCAAAGGAATGTCCAGCAGTTTGGGTCCAATAATGACATGAGCGGGGTAACTCCATATGCCGGTGCGAATAAGATACGAGTCCCATGGTATAGTCGACAGAACAGCAACCTGGCCTGTTAGCACGAGGAGGGTTGGCGAGGATGCGCGTACCAACCAATATCAGGTAGACGACCTTGTACAAGTCAAGTTTGGTGAAGAAAGGGCGATAGAGCCAGGTGAGCCCCACGGCCGGGGGGATCGTGTACTTGAGATGACTAGCCGTCACTGTCAGCCATGTTGGTGCAATGCAAGAAGAGGGCGCGTCACGTACACGAGCGCGTAGTCGAAGCCCATGATGGCACCGTGTAAACAGAAGGGAGTGGCCGGAGAGATGTGCAATCGGCGTCACTCATGGACCCAATGCTGCAGGGGAACAGACTAAGCCGCGGCGGGCGTCAGGCACAGGATATTGCGCAAAAGAGGCCATGATGGGGAATATTTGCAATGTCGTTGAGACGGCGCTGCTCGGGCGGCTGTGAAGGATGCGCCCTGCCCGAAACAGCCTAGTGATTATGCAAGCTTCGATATGACATCACGATTGTTTGGCCGCCATCACGAGCCTTGCCGTGGAGCAGACGTCAACCGGATACCCGTAGAAAGCGGGCAGCCTTGGAATTGTCGCGTCATGCTACCTGCTCCTGACACCGTGCCCCCGGTTGCTTTGGCCGCGGCGACATGTGAAGATCGAGTCCACTATACTAATGAATTGCTTGCGCCGTTGTCCTGAGCCAAACCACCCGCGTCTTCCAATGCCGCCAAGACAACAATATCGCCGTAATGTCCAAGACTGGACCTGACAGCAAGTCAGCGCCAAAGCACCCGTACGCTTGCCCTTGCAATTCCCTCCTCAATGCCCTACATGGCCCTGACTGATCCCTTCCAGATATCTCTCTGGCAACTTTGCGCCTGTTAATACAACATGTCCTCCCACGCCTGTCTCATGGACTGGCCGAATTCCAGAAGAGCTGCTGGGCGGCATGTATGTCCGTAACGGCGGCAATCCCGTGACCAATTCCGACCTGGGGCGTGAGGCACATTGGTTCGACGGCGATGGCATGCTCGCAGGAGTGTGGTTCAGTCGCTCTCAAACCGACCCTACGAAGCCCATTGTCAACTTTGTTAACCAGTTCATCCTTACCGATGTGTATCGCACCGCCGTTGAAAACCCGACACTCCGCACGCCTATCCTGCCTAGCATCGCGACACTTGTCAATCCTGCATCCAGCTTATTGCTCATCCTCTGGCGCATTCTGCGTACTGTATTGATCGTCTTCTGGACCCATATCTCAGGTTCTGCACGCGCCATCAAGCGAATCAGCGTCGCCAACACCAGCATATTATACCACGATGGACGTGCACTGGCAACATGCGAGAGTGGGCCACCAATGCGCATCGCGTTGCCAAGCCTGGAGACAGTTGGCTGGTTTGATGGAAATCGTGCCGAAGGCGAAGCTGCGCCTCACGACCGGGACACCGATGATGGCGACAAGGGTGAAGCTTTTGGTGGAACTGGCTTACTGAGCTGGATGAAAGAGTGGACAACGGGCCACCCCAAAGTCGACAAAGTAACCAATGAGATGGTTCTTTTCCATTGCAACTTCGTCGCGCCTTATGTCCACTATTCCTTGCTCCCGGCTAAAGGCTCGATCGCGACGAGAACCAGTTCGGAAGGAAACAGAATCATCAATGCAGCGGTCCCCGGGTGTTCTGGCGGACGGCTCATGCACGACTTCGGTGTGTCCCGACACAACACCGTCATACTCGACTTGCCGCTCTCCCTTACCCCATTGAACCTGGCGAAGAACAAGCCTATCGTCTTCTACCAGCCCGAAAAGCCTGCCAGGTTCGGTGTGTTTCCCCGGAGACATCCTGAACTAGTACGATGGTTCGAGACAAGAGGTTGCTGTATACTTCACACAGCCAACACTTGGGATGAGTACAACAGCACCGGGGATATATCAGCCGTCAGCATGCTAGCCTGTCGGCTAACTTCCGCATCTCTGGTTTTCAGTGCCGGCAACATCGAACCTCCCCCACATCCAGATCGCAAGGAAACAGTGCGTAGCAAACCCATGTCTTTCTTTGCCAAGTACGATGACGAAGAACATGAGCAAGATCTTGAGAAACCTCTCTTGGATGAAACTTCACCTTTGCTGGTACGCCGCGATGAACCAGAGTCCTCGAGGGCGCATCACAACATCCCCATATCGCATGACGACGAAGAACAATGTCGGCTATATTACTACCAATTCTCTCTCGCTCCGGGCTCTTCTAACACCATCACCCATGAGTTTGCTTTAGCAGCCATTCCTTTCGAATTCCCTACCATGTCTCCTGTCACGGAAATGTCGCGTGCACGATATATTTACGGATGTAGCACTACAGACGAGTCATTTGGCGCGGCACTAGGCAAAGCAACCAAAATCGACATACTTGTGAGAGTCGATGTGCAGACTCTACTCAGTCGCGCTGAGCAATCAGCACCTCAAGCTATCACCGGCTGCGTCGACACCCGTTCGATGGACCAGATCCTTGCATCAAAGGATCGCAATGATCCCATCAAAGCGTTCAAGCTTCCGCCAAACCATTACGGTCAGGAAGCTAGATTCGTGCCTCGCACGTCGACCAAGAGTGTAGCCGATGATTGCGCAGACACAGCAGAGAAGGATGGTTACCTACTCTTCTACGTTTTCAATGAGAATCAGTTAGACGAAAACGGGGAATGTAGAGCAGATGCAGAGAGCGAGTTGTGGGTTTTGGATGCAAGTGACATGCAAACTATCATTTGCAAGGTCCAACTCGGAGCTAGAATACCCTATGGCCTGCACGGAAACTGGTTCACTGAAGAAGATATTGCTCATCAACGAGAAGTCGCGACAGTGAGATCCGAGTCGGATGGGCAACTCGAGGCGGGATCGAGCAATTTGCGGAAAGCTCTCTTTAGTTATTTAGGCTAGTGACGCCTATGTGTTCGGACCACATGTTTAATGAATCGGAGGGTTTCGCGACTTTAGCGCTACCACCATCTTACGTACTCTACAAACTCTTTCGGCAAGTTTTAATATCCAAAGTATTCAATCACCACGTTTTACACACGCCGTGAATCGTGAAGCGTTGAGTGAGGTATGACCCTAGCAAACGTTGTAGGATCTAGATTTGCCCCGCTTCGATGAAAGCTTGAAGTTGCCGATCCTTGCCTGTAGTTGTTGATCTTGCGGTAAGTATACTTAACGCCCGCAATCGCACTGACGTAAAAAAACACTGACTGGTTCGATGATCGTCGACCCTGTCGACACCGGTCGATACCTGCCTGGGCAGTACGTGCACAAGAATAT
The DNA here is from genome assembly GCF_907166805.1 of Alternaria atra. Taxonomy (NCBI): domain Eukaryota; kingdom Fungi; phylum Ascomycota; class Dothideomycetes; order Pleosporales; family Pleosporaceae; genus Alternaria; species Alternaria atra. Next base: position 384,878 of record NW_025091327.1, read on the forward strand.
CACACCACTATGAGGTGCCGTAATGATCAACTGTCCGGCAGTCACTCCCATGGTGCAGCATATCTAGAAGGTACACTCAACGTTTTTCATGTCGAAAATACTGCATCAACACTGCTAAGTTTGTCAATGGCTATCGTTAGGCTAGCTGTATTTTAACGTGACCGACGCATATCGATGTCGAAGTAAGCTTAAAAGATCGACGTCATAAAGCTTAATCCTGCTTGCGCTTCACTCAAGTGGTGCGACGGAAAGCCCGGGCACTATGCTCAGTGGCTCTTAGCGTCGGTGGTGGTAATCCTAGTGTGACATGTCTATTACACCGAGCAGCCAGTCGATGATATCAACCATTTTGAGATCAGAGACTGCTAATGCTAAACACAACCCATGGCTCTGACTGGTCGTTGCTGGCCTGTGTAGCATATTCCAGGCCTAGTGTGGGACTCCCTGGTCGATTGAGGATTTCTGACATATGCATGATCAAGCTCTAATTCCCACGCAAAATATGTCGTCATGACAGCATGTTTGGATCTCGTGGGCTGGTCCCTAAGATATAACTCAGGGCTTGCAACCGGGTGGCTTGCAATAAGGCGTTCTTGGTACATTTCCGTTCCGTACAATCAACTTGGCAACTTACCACCTCTTTCGCAATGGATCTCTTTCGCAGAAACAACGCACTCAGTCTCAATGGTATGTTTTCTTCCCTAATCGATTTGACGTATTGTGGGCATGCTCCTAACAAACCATAGACAACACCGTCAATGGTGCCACGGCAGACATTGCCATCACGACACATGGATCCGACTTCTACTTCGCGATTTGCGCCGCCATGGGCTTCTCTGGGTTTTGTTTCCTAGGTCTTGCCTACCGTAAACAGCGTCGTGACCGTCTTTTCCACTACATCACCGCAGCTGTAGTCTTTGTCGCATGCATCGCCTACTGTAAGTAGACAAACCTGGGACTCCAGATGCGCGAGCTATATACTAATCTGTCTTCTCTCTCAGTCACAATGGGATCCAATCTAGGCTTCACACCGATTGCAGTCGAGTTCCCCCGCAGTGACCCCAAGGTAGCAGGAACTTACCGTTCGATATACTATGTCCGTTACATTGACTGGTTCATCACGACACCTCTTCTGCTCCTCGATTTGCTTTTGACTGCAGGCATGCCATGGCCGACTCTGCTTTGGGTTATCATGGTTGACGAGATTATGATTGTTACTGGTCTGATCGGTGCCCTTATCGACAACCGCTACAAGTGGGCTTATTTCGTTTTTGGTAAGCACTTACTCGCTCTCTCGTCAAGTCCCTTGTCAAAACACTACTAACAACATGCAGGTTGTGTTGCTCTCTTCTACATCGTTTACCATCTAGTATGGGAATCGCGTATCCATGCCAAATCCTTCGGCCGCGATGTTGAGAGGACCTTCATGATGTGCGGAAGCCTGACGGCTCTGCTTTGGATCTTGTATCCAGTTGCATGGGGAGTGTGTGAGGGCGCGTAAGTTTGCAACCCGAGGTATAAAGCATCAAACAATCATACAGTCGCTAACATTGGAACAGCAACCTCATCGCCCCCGACAGTGAAGCCGTCTTCTACGGTGTACTTGACTTCCTAGCCAAGCCTTGCTTCGGCGCCCTCCTTTTGTGGGGCCACAAGGACATTGACCCAGCCCGTCTCGGCCTCTCCATCCGAGACTACGATGGTGATGCTATGGTCCATGAGAAGCGCAAACCTGAGGCCTTGAACAACGGCCAAACCGCTACCCACCCTGATGGCTACAATGGAACCGCTCCTCACGTCGACAACACTGTTTAGATCGAGCCCTGAATTCTGTTTTGATAGAGATCTCTAATGGGGAAGACAAATCGGAGCCATCGCGGAAGTTGTAATATGGTAATGATAATGTAATGACTGCGAGGCAGATTGGATTAGAATTACGCACGGGATACCCTCTTTGATAGCAACCTAATAAATCTTTTCTCCCAACCATCCATCACCATGTGTCAATTCCTACAGGCCATAGCCAACATGTACCGTCTGTGCTTCTTTTCCAGCACACAATCACATCCTTGGATCCATGTCAAGCTGACAATAAGAATTGGGGTATTAAATAATGTAGATACAATCAAGACTACGCGAAATTTTAAGGCCCATGTCTTAGCGAACTACATATCAAGACACTACCAATCGCCCATCAACCCATTTCCAGCCTTTTGATAGTACAAAGCGCCCGGTACAGTTACAAACACGAGGAAGATGCTTAACAGTATCCAAACGAGCCAACTGAGATATGGTCCGTTTTGCGTGCGATCCAACGGACCTGGCGATGCCTTGGGCTCTTTGGTGCCTAACGGACGCCACGGAATGCGAGACTCTTGCTGCCGGTCGTAAAGTATCTGTTCAGTGACTAGTTTTGCACCCGCGAGCACAATGGGAACTCCAGTGCCCGGGTGGGTGCTTGCACCAACGAAGTACAGATCCTCGATGCTGCGATGCTTCGTCTTCGGCCTGAAGCTGAGTACGTTGAAGAAGGAGTGGCTCAGACCTAGGATGGCGCCGCGGTCGAGATTGAAAGTAGACTTCCACGTGGGTGGCGTGTTGATGGTTTCTTCGATGATGTGGGGACCAAGTGATATGTTAAGTCGTGCTTCCATGGTTTTGATGACGGTATCGCGCGCTGATGCTACCATAGAATCCCAATCTTGAGTCAATCCTTTCGTGTGCTTGGAGCCCTTGTGTGAGTTTGTGGAGTCGCTTTCCAAATGTCCGACGGGTACCAAGATGACGATGGAATCACAGCCCTCTGGCGCAGCAGAAGGGTCAACGCGGGACGGGACGTTGACGTAAAAGCTCGGTTGATCTGGTATCAGGTGCTTCTTGAAGATACTATCAAAACTTTCCTTGTAGTCTTCGGCGAGAAAGATGTTGTGAGCGCTTAATTCGGGAAATTGCCGGTCCAGAGCCCAGTAGAAAGATATGCTCGAGCAAGAAGCTTCCTTTTTCAAGAGAGATCGTCCGAATGAGGTGGACGGAAGAAGCTTGTTGTATGCATAGGCCAGATCTGCGTTACAGACAACAACGTCAGCTGTTAGCGGTTCCTTGCTGTCGTCTTCGAAGACAACGCCAGTTGCACGCTTCCCATCGTTTGATAGCTGTATGTTGCGGATCGGACTATCGAATCTGAATTCGACGCCTAAGCGCTCACCTACGTTGACAAGAGATTCTACCACCTGCGCAGGTTAGTAAGAGAATTTCCTGCAATGGAACGTACTGACTTTATGGAAGCCGCCAATGGGATACCAGATGCCCTCAGCCAGCTCAGTGTATTGCAGTAGACTGTAGGTTCCTGGAGCGTCAAACGGGCTCATACCCATATACATGCTCGCAAAGGTGAAGACTCTCCGTAATCTTTCTGTCCAGAAGTATTTACTCGCTCGGTAGTAGATACTCTCAAACGGATGTAGTTCGAAGAGATGCAACAAGAAATCGAAGCGAACCATGCTTAGTAACGAGTAGAAATTCTTTTTCAGCACATGGATGATAGACACCTCGTAGTGGCGATGTGACTCTTGCAGGAAAGCAAGATACCGCTCGAACCCATCTTTGCCTTCAAATCGCTCGATTTCACCTTTCATGATGGAGATGTCGGTTGAAAGTTTGAACGTAGTGTCATCATGGAAGTGAACGTTGTAGTTCGGCTCGCACTTGACCAACTTGACGCCCTCGGCATCGAGTGAGGTTCCAAGGTCCTCGAATGTCTCGTGGAAGAATCGAGGGAGGAGTAGTAAGCTCGGACCTTGGTCGAACCTCTGCGTAGCGATTAGCGCTGGGGTGCAACGCACCTCACATTTGTCGACTTACATATCCCCGACGATGTATCAAACTGCATCTTCCGCCAGAAAAGTCATTCTTCTCGACTACAGTGACCTTGTAGCCTGCCGCCGCAAGTCGCGCTGCAGTCGCGACACCTCCGGCACCAGCACCAACGACGATCGCACTAGGGCGCGTGCCCTTGTTCTCGATATGCTCCCCCATTTAGTAGACTGGTAGATGTGTGAGAAGCGGCACAATTGCGATGAGCGTTGTAAAGAAGACGCGCTGTAGCGCGCCACGCTCGGGTATTCCTGGATCAGTGCACCAAATCTACCAGTCATGACGTCTACAAAAATCAATAGGGCTAGTTGCACCTTGAACATTTGTTGAATCGCATCGGCACATGTGTTTCGCATGTGAACGCGTCTTGCTGTCCAAACACTAACATGAGTCTTGCTTTACGTGTTCCTACGCCCCTGCATACGATGTTGAAGCTGTCAAGCCACCCCGGTGTAGCTCAAAACTTCAGATATTGCTACCCACCCCAATACTATGGTACAGCGGAAGCCGGCGGAACATGGACATGCTCCAAGACTTGGCATCACTGGGAACATCAATTACCTAATTGTCTAATGATGTGATGTTGAGCGTTATCCAGTTCACGATAATCGTCAACGATTCAACAAGTGCCCGCGATCGCCGAGCCCACTAGCGTCACTTTTCACTCAATACTTGCTGTGCGAAACATGGTTGGAACATTACAAAATATTATTATCGCGACACAAAGCATCGTCTTAGTTATACAAAGTGAGAATGTCAGTAGAGTTTGAGTACTCTGGTTGGCACTCCTCGGTGAATCCACCAAAAAGTGCGGCCCTTTCTTGAATAAAATCTTGGAACGCGCTCTTGGAACAACTCTCTCCTGGTCCATCAGCACAAGATAGCGGTTGGGGATCCTTGTTAACCAGAACCCGGAAGTACTCGTCAGCAGAGAAACCGTAGCTGTCGCATGTCATCTTCTCAATGGCAATGTTGGACAAGAAAGGTAGGATTCTTGACGACCTCCATGCTCTTGCGTGGTTGGGCTTGTCGAGCGGCATTGTGGCGTTGGGGTTATTCGATCCGGAATCGGCGGAATTGTTGAACAGGCCCATGGCGACGATGACGGTAGGAGGCAACTCACGGTGCGTGAAAGAGACGTAGAGATCCTGATCAGCCTCATCGGCGAGCATTTCGACGGCGGAAGCATTGAGCCAAGGAAGGCCGAGGGCGCCCGACAGCTGCTGACTTCCATAACCGGTGTTGTAGAAATACATGATATCATTCATGTACTCGAACGAGAGCCACTCGTCCTGGGAGAAGAGGTCAAGGGAACAGAATGGGGATGAGCCACGGATGACAGTCTCATATCCGCACAGCTGCTGCATTCCCACAATGTCGTCGGCGGTGAAGTTGAAGGCAGGAGCATACGCATTCAGACGTTCGGCGATGGGCTTGGTGTAGATTTCTTGGTATTGCTACAGGAAAGTCAGTCGGTGTCATGTTTTCTCGCTTGAGATACGTACAGATGACTGCTCACTACCGTAGGAAGAGCTGTACTTGGGGCAGCCCTTGTAGGGTGTCAGAGAATCTGCGCCCCGGGCAGCATCTTCGCGCACGGAAACGCGTTCGGTGTTGTTGCTATCAGCCACTAGGCCGTCGATGAAGGACGATGCGCTGAGCTCGGTCCTCTCAGCCGTTGATGTCCATACATGCTCAGGGTCCTTGAAAGTTGGATAGCGCAGACGGACGTCGACTCCCAGTTTATACGATTGCAGCCTCCCGACGGAAGTGAGGTCCTCTAGCTCTTCATCGCTGATGGGTGTCTGCCACTTGGACAGGAAGGATAGAGGTCCCGCGCTTCGCCAGTCTGCCGTTGTGTTCTTCAGCTTATCGGTGAAGGGCTCAATGTACTCTTCGAAATCGAAGTCATTCGCATAGATGGCAGCATGGCGGATGAGGTACGAGGCGCGCGTCACGTTGCAGCCCTGGGGTGGCTTTGGGTCGAGACGCGGATCTTCAAAGTAGGGGGCAATGCCGGCAAGATGCTGCAACGGGTCAAAGGAATAGGCTGCCTGTGCGGTGGCTGCATTAGCAATTGCTAGGAGGGACACGAGAGCCGACTGCATGGTGGGCGATGAAGGCTAGAGCGCGAGCCGTACACTGGAAAATTGGGAGACATGATCGGCTTTAACCACTGCACGACGCAGAGCAAAACGATGTCATTATCCGGATTGAGCCTGCCGTACGCTGTCGAGTTAGCCGAAAGCAGGATGTGCTCGACGACTATGGAATGATATGACGATGTTTGCCAGGTACCGACCAAGGCATGGCTAAGCTTTGACTACACCAGCCACGTCAGCCACCATTCAGAGAGCCTCACCGTCCCCACTCATGCACGCTGACGCCACCGCGATTTCCGACTCCGCATTTGAAACCAAAAAATATGCATTCATGGGTATTCGGCAATCAACTCGCTCCTGGAATTATACAGCCTCCATCACACTACATTTGCCCGTCGCTGCAGCGTCTGCACTTTGAGCTCCAACACTTGGCACTCGTTCTCCTTGCGGTGCAGATCTCTCATGAGTCCCTCCTTCTCTGACCGGAGAGCCTGCAGCTTGCCTCCAATGCTCTCACGGTAGCTTGCGTGTTCCTCGAGCAAGGCCTCGATCCGGTACCAGTCCATCTGCCCGCTTCCTGCAGAGGCACCCTGGCCCCGTAGCCGCGACAGCTCAGCGTCCTTGGCCTTGATCTTTGCCTCGAGATCGGCAACTGTCCCTTTCCATGCCTGGTGAGCCGTCGCTCGGTTCAGGTCATCGATGCTACCACCTCGCGACGTCCCTAATTGCGCGACTAGATCCGAATTCCTCTTTTCTAGTTCAAGAGCTCGTTGCTCGAGGGCTGCCACCTTGGCCGCGGTAAAGAGATCTGTTGTGTCGCGCCGTTCGAGAAAGCTGCCTGGACGCCCTCGGCCTGGGCTGCTGCGTCCAGTCTGTGCATGCAGTCGCTCCACCTCTCTTGTCTTTTCCGCAAGCTTGCTCCGTACAATCTGCACGTTTAGAAGATCTTCGTCGCGTAGCGCTTTGGTCGCGTCTAGTTCGCGTCGACAGCTAGCTAGTAATCCCTGCATGACACAACATGTTAGCACGCTGCTTTCGCCAATCCATCATCTCTTGCACTTACGCGAATCTTGATGTTGTTTTCCACGTCTTCGTCTCGAAGGCTCCAGATGGCCTCGTGTCGCTTCCACCACAGCTTCTTCTCCTCTTCCAACGCTTTCAAACGCGCCATCGTTTGCTCATACTCCTCAGGCTTGACTGTTATGATAGGGTTCGCTTGTTCAATGTAGACAAGCTTGGACATCAAGGCAGCAAGTTGCGACTCTAGAGGGCCGGGAATATGCGGCGCGGGTGCTGGAGATGCCGGTTCCTGTCCTGTAAGGCTCATCTTTATGGCAGAATGCGCCAACGATTTCTTGGGTGGATACGGGACGTCCTCTTCATTGCCATCCAGCGTGGAGGATCGCGAAGTCGCATCATCATCCACTGGCCGCTCAACAAAGTTTCGCTGGTCTTGATATTGCGGTCTATCCGTGTTGACCGCGTAGCCAACATCGTTTCCTACTTTTTGAGAGACTAGGCTCGCTGTGGAATTAGGTTGTTGTCGCTGCATTTGCGACATGGCTGACATTGACGTGTCTTGCGGACGTCGGGTGTACGGTTGTTCGTCCTCTGAACCCAGGTCAGAGTAGTTGTCCGATTCGTAACTCCTCGATTGTCTCTGCATCTGAGGCGAACTCATCGATACGGGACGGCTCCCTGACTGTAAAGACACGATTGAATGGACAGATGAAGTCCGTTTAGCACCCGGGTGTACGCGGTTCGGTGCCCACATCCTGTGCTGGCTTTGTGGTCGAAATGGTGCTGCTGGATGACGTCTGCGTATATGATGAGACCGCGCGGGCTGAACTAGCAAGCTGGGTGCAGCTGGTTCTATTCAGATTTAGGATGGATTCGATAGCCTTTGAAAAGTTGAGGTTCGAGTACCTCTATGTAGTCTATCGTGGTCATGTTATGAAACGATGCTGAGACGTAGGGGTCAGGACGAAGATATCTGCGACACAGACATATGAACGACAGCGGTATCAGGCTAAAATTACTGTTCAGTCCTGGACTGTACGAGTTCAACATACTGTGTCTGCACTTGGTACAACATGTCGAGCCCGTACTTGGAAAAGGCCCCACTTGAAGCCCTATCTCTTCACTGGTGTAACGCCAAAGTCCTGCACGAGTCATGTTACGGTTTTCCAATAGTTCAAACTAGAGGAAGCGGAGCGCTACGGATGCTGGTCTGAAACACTTGGAGCCGCGATCCTGTATCAACGCTACCCGTTATCACATCGTGTCTAACACGCATTCGTGCCCTCTTGCAATGGATGCCTCAGCCAAGCTGCAGGCACATACTTCTGATGAGATTACGGACTTATGTGTGTGCACAATGTCAAGCAGAGCATTTTCGATATTAAATCTAGCTATGCCACGCCGAAACGTAGACAGAGACGTACTGTCCTATCACATATCGTAGCGGTCCGTACTATGCTTTACAGGTGTGTATAGAAAGTAGTCGAATGACGCTACCTTCTCTGTGCCGTTGATATCAGATGCTGCCATGCCCACGAATGCGCCAGTAAAACTTCCGTGTCTGTATATGCGCAGTCAGTGTATGCATGGTATATAACAAAAAGAAGCAAGTAACTCACGCTTGATGACCGCCACACTCGTCACTCAAGATGGAAGCATCGTAGACGGGTCCAATGTCCGTCAGACCCGACTGTCCCTCCAGCGCGTAGCGAAATTGGAGTTTTTTCCCCCGAATACTCAGCGCCAATCTAACCTTGCCCTCTTGTGGAAGTGGCACCGGATCTGCGAGTGGAAGTTTCAAATTTCCGTCCGGCCATGAAGCTTCCGAGCTTAGGATGAGCAGTTCGCGCTGACCGTCAGAGTCGGCAGTGACGGTCAGATAGAAGAAGTTGTATCGACAATAGTAAGCAGTTAGACCTGCATATGTGCGTTCGTCGTCTGGGCTGAAGCTGACGACTGTTTCGGCATCGTATGAGAAATGCGTTTGGCGGCGTGCAACGAGAGCTTGCTCGAACCAGGACCCGATCGACTCGCGTCCAACGAGGTGCAGGCCATTCTTGATGCTAAAGATACGTTCTGGTTCTGGTGTACGGAGCCACTGAAAGTCCTTGTGGAGACTGTCGCTACCATCGAAGAGGTAGCGCTGCTCAGACCAGTAGGAGCTGTCGTCGCGCTGTGCTGGCAGTTCGACATGGAGAGACGGAACGGGTCCGTTCTTGACATACAGCCAGTCATCCTTGTCCCAGTATGCCTCTTGAATCGCACACTCACGCCCAAGAACGCAACGACGGGCTTGGGTTGTTGGACGACCGGCCAAATGGACAAGGTACGTCTTGCCTTCTGGAGTGTCGACCAAATCTCCATGACCTGCCCTTTGCAAAGACGCTAGTGGTGCGTCTTTGGAAGTGAGTATGTACTTTTGAGGATGAAGTTCGTATGGACCCCAAATATCGCGGGATCGAGCCAATGTGCAGGCATGCTCATATGCTGTCCCACCTTCAGCAGTCAACAAGTAGTACCATTCGTTCCGCTTGTACAGATGGGGGCCTTCCACAAGAGCCAATTCAGTACCAGGGAAGATAGTCTTGCATGGGCCAACAAGCTTTTTCGCTTCAGCATCGTATTGCTGCAGCCTAATACCCTGCATATAAATACACGAGGTCAGTTTCTGTCACAGCGATTGGTCATGGGAAATATATACTAACAGCGAAGAATCGTGGACGCCGCCGATGGTCTTGTAGCATGTTCACAAACCACTTCTTGCCATCGTCATCGTGGAACAGAGATGGATCGAATCCCGAGGAGTTGATGTAAACGGGGTCAGACCACGGACCCTCGATGCGATCAGCAGTGACGATATAGTTGGGCGTATCCTTGAACGAGCCATCCTTGCGTTTGACATCGGTGTACACCAGCCAGAACTTGCTGCCGTCATGTGTAAGGCAAGGGGCCCACACACCTTGAAGTCTGTTACAACAGGGCGCGATTGTAGTCAAGTTTGATCGAGTACGTACCGCAACTGTCGGGGTCACCCCGCATGTCCAATTGACTCTTCCTACTCAAAGGGCGTGTCACGAGCTCCCAGTTGGCGAGATCTTTGGAATGGTGTATCTGTACTCCCGGATACCACTCGAATGTGGATGTTGCAATGTAATACTGATTTCACATAGTCAGTTCATACCATGAGCTAGTCTTGAAATCCAAAGTTTAGTTGTTTTCTGGTCGTATCAGAGCACCCCATGATATGACTCTCTCAAAAGGTACTACCGTTGTGGAAGAGAAGAAGTTGTAGAGACTGTAATACTCACTATGGTATTTAGTTAGCTCAGATTACTTATACGGAACATTGCGATATCTTACCGTCATTGCCAACACGTAAAACGGAAGGGTCCGCGTTGAAACCTGGAAGGATAGGGTTACGAACTAACGGCATGATGGCTGTATGAAACTTTTCTCAGTGTGGGTTGCGACACGCTCTGCACGATTGCTCAGCTATATACGGGGCTTTTGAAAGACGAGATGTAGGCGATTGCCCGCAATGAATTAGCCGGCTGCGAACCGCCTCTTTTGCCGGCGCCTACTTGGCCAGTGTTCTGTCAACCCCGCGCCTGAGCCGAAATGCAACGCCACGCCGAAGGAAGCATAAAACTGGAGCTGATGAACGCGTGCCACTAACTATCGTGTTTTAGGCATGTTGGTAGAAGGGCTGCAAGAGGACGTCAAGCTACCAAGCGCGAAGCGATTGAGATTTCGATTGTAGATGACCGGAGTCAAAGCACGATGATACACAATCAAACAGCCATCAGGCAGTTCAGTATGAGTGAGGGTATTTGCGATGATCGTACCAATTCCACATGAGGAGATGTTCCATGCAACCTGCGAGCTGCCCAGTGACCCACATGCGGCTCACTTGACACCGCCTAGCAAGCATCTCTACCTCGTGCAGGAAATACCGAAATCGGGCTATTATAGTCCCGATCACTTGAGCGCCAACCCTCGCAATGCTCCCGCGCTTGCCACAAATTTACCGCTTGATATTCAATATAGTTCTCTAGTCCTGGTCTCCTGACACACCTTCCTTGCCTGCTTCTAGTCTCTCTGACTCTTGATTGTTGGTGGAGCTGTGACTTGTCTGTTCGACGTTCGATGAAGCAACTACACCGGCAGGAGGGACGAAAGTATCGCCTTCATCCGTGTCTAATTGCATCAAGAAAGTCTCCCAAATCTCAATAAGCTAGGACGCAAGTTAGTAAGCCGTAGAATTTGATGTGATGCATAAACTTACTTCTTTTTGTGCTTCTACAGCACTTTCCAGGAACGTTTCTACGCCTGACTTGAAGTCTTCAACCTTCTCCCTCTCAAAACGTTCTAGTTCGCTGCGCATCAGTCGGCCCATATCATCAAAGAGCAACCTTGCTTGATGAACCTTGCGCTCGGCGTCTGCAACGTCGGCACTGAGTTGGTTTAGGCGGTCTTGCTGTGATCTGCCTTGTCTCAAAAGTTTGTCCTGGTTCGTTTTCCGCTTCTGTAATTCCTGTTCGGCAGAATGCCAGGAATGATAGGCCTTTTGTCGCTGCTGAAACGCGGTTTTCACGGACCCTATCAACCGAATGTACTCGTCTATCACGATGCCCATGGTGAGTATGTCTTGCTGGGCCTGGCGCTCGTAGAGTTCACGGATGCGAATCTGGATGTCGGACAGACTATCAAGCGGTCCAGATAAAGATGGTGATAACTCGACAGCGGATAGAGAATGTAGGGAAGCCGAGAAGTCCCCACAAGCTTCAGCTAGACCTTTCCGTTGTGTAACCACACCATCGGTAGCCTTGAGAAGAGCCTTTAGCTGCGCTTCAAGAGCATCGAGATAGATACGCCGGTCATGGAACCACTGCAGTACCATTAGCATGTCGACTTATCACAGAAATTGTTATACGTACGTCATCATGTTCGACAAATTTACCGCTGCTACCAGAGAGCATGGAGCCAAACATGCCTTTGCTCTCACTTAGACCGGGATCCTTGCGCTCCTTGTTCTTGATATCCATGTTGAAGGCATCGCTTTCAAGGAACAGCTTCAAGTCACTGTCGTGTTGCAACACTGGATGAGCAGCCGCCTTATTAAGCATACGCTCCAGAGCAGAGCGTCGCGACTCTACAAAGTCAGCTTGGAAGCGGCCGACGGCCTGTTTCTCTGGCGGTGGAGGAATAATGACTCCGGGGTTGTTGTTGTGCAGTTGTGTGTACAGCCAAAGGAAATCACGGTAACGGCGCGAGACGGTAAACTCGGGGTTGCGGTAGCCCTTGGACGTCGTCTTGGTAGTGACGGAGTATTCTGTGTGCGAGCTCGTGAGGTCACCGACTTTATGAGGGTCGCCTACAGAAATGGCAAAGGAGGGCTTCGCGGCCTGCTCAACGCTGACGCTGGGCTGTGTCTGGCGCTGGGGCGCGGTATTAGGCGGCGCCTGGACTGGAGGCGGTATTCTGGCTCCATGAGAGGAGGGTGGCTGCTCGTCGTTGTCGTCGTCGAGGTCGACGGAGTCCATCATGCCGCCTAGCGAAGGCGTAGAGGCGCCGCCCGGGGCGGGTCGAGTGGTGCGCGATGCAGCAGCTTCTTTCTGAGGCGGTGCAGGAGGGGCAGTCTCGGTGCCTGTCGTGGGCGAGGGAGCCCCTAGAGGGCCCAACGGATCATCGACAGCCTCGAGTTTGGTCGACTGCAGGCCATACTGCCGCCGTCGGGGACCGCGTCCTGCGGGTGAGCGCGGAGCAGAGGCGGCGGTAGGAGCAGAGTCTGCAGCTGGCTTGGCAGAGGGAGTGGGAGAGTTGGTATCGAGCGTGTCGTTCTGCTCTACCTTGGAAGCACTCGGCGCAGGGCTCGACCGCGAGGGCACATCTGGAAGCCTGTCAGCTTTGCGCAGTATCGTCGCCTAGACCATAGACACATACCTCCCCACGGGGAGCTCTCTTCATCTCCGAGGTCCATTGGCGCAATGATTGGCTATATGCGGGGGTGGTTGTAGTTGAAGTCGCGGGTGTAGTTGGGAGCCGTATACTCATGGCAGCTATGCATTGGCGCTGGGTTGCGTATGACATACAGGGCCCACTAGTCGCGAGACCCCCATCCGTTCACCACATGTCACATCATTTCTTAGCAACACCCTCATCGGGAACCAAGGGCCTACTGCATCTGTTTTTCTCATCGGGTGCTTTAGTTGTGGTCTCTCATATCTAACATGAGCATAATGTTCCTGTTAAAGGTGCAAGTCTTACTACCGATAAGCATTTACATCTAAGCTCACTAAAATTACAGACCGGAACTACCCAGGCTCACTTTCCCATGTTCGCAGGTATAGCAAACTTTGCCGTCTTCAGAATCCAGCCTCATCAAACCCCTCGTCTGACCCAGTCGCTTCCCGAGATGAACAACCCAGCTCTCGACAAAGACCTTTGTACCCTCAGCTGCTGGTCTTAAGTAGGTCGTGTTCACTTCAAACACGTCAAGCAAGTAATTAGCAAGGTTCTAGCTAAGTTTTGTTCTCCAGGCCTCTGGATATCACAAGGTCGATGGTATTCGTCGGGTTGCACTTACTATCAAAGCATTAGCAATTATGTCACAACTCTTCTCGCAAAATCACCTTACCGGTTGCGTGAGACATGCCCACTATCCCAGAATCCTTCGCGGCTGCACGGTGTAATGGCCATTGACGTGGTAATGTCAAAGATTAAAGCCACGGCGCCGCCATGAAGCGTACCACCCGCATTACACAGCTGTCTGGGCACAGTGAAGCTCATAACGTTGCGCGAGTCGTGAGGATTGCTGCTTGATGGCACAAACGTTACAGATTCGAGCTTAAGAATGCGCGCAAGGATAGCATCGTGGCCCTACAAAAAAGTATCAGAGCCGCATTATCGAGTTTAAAAGGCAACATGCGTCGTAGTCGTCGCTGGAGCTTATTGCGTCAAACTAATGTTCGCTGTTAGCCTTGGGTCTTGCTGGAAGGTATTCACGGCGATCACAGACCCATTGCTGGACTTTCTGAAACGGTGAGAGGACATCATTACCGCCACTCTCGGCGGCGACCTTCGCGCTGTATTTTCGTGCAAGACTGCCCATATTCGAGTGTTGTGAATGTAGAGAGACATGATACTGATCAAGCACTATGTGAGATGCACTGGGACCTCGGCATCTCCAATAGCGCTAACTGCTTCGAGCCACTGCATCAGAAAATATCCCCGGAGGGCAATGAGAGCACAAGTTTCATCCCACGCGCCTCAAGCCCGCCTGTTTGAAGCAAAGTCTAGTCATGGACCCGTCCAGTCTCTTCCGCCAGCTGCTACGCATGCCGGTAGTACATCGAACCGCCCTAATCGCGCCTACGCGTCCCCATGCGCGCGCTTTCGCCATGCTAGCACCCCCACTGCCGCATTCACGCTTCCTGTCTATCCCCCGCATTGTCCAGCCGAGCTTCTGGGCCTCCTTGATACCCAAGCCACTCAAGACCCGCTCCGAGCAACCTAGGCGCAAAGAATGGAACCCCGCTACCCCGTACATTATTCTTGGACTGCTTGTCGGCAGCCAGGCCATTCAGATACTATGGTTGAAGCAGGAGAGGGCACACAACCTTCGTAGAGCCGAAGCGAAGCTTGGTGTGTTGAGGGAGGCCATTGAGCGCGTACAAAAGGGGGAAGACGTCTCGGTTGAAGCAGCTTTGGGAACGGGCAATGAAGCAGACGAGAGAGAATGGGCTGAGGGTAAGTCGACACTCACAGACACCAATACTAGATATGGTGAAAGCTGACATGTCATAGTTCTGAAAGATATCCAGAACGAAGAGGCTCTTTTCCAGAGCAAGAAGAAGAGGAAGGCCTTGAGAGATGCTGCTATGCAAGAGGCCGCCCATACTTCGGGCAAGGACAAAAAGGAAACAGCAAAGAGTGACTTGCCCAAACAAGAGGTCGAGAGCGTCGGCGGAGTCAAGTTCTACTGAGCCTTGGAGAGAATATGTGACATGACAGTTGATATTGAACGGGTATAAAGGCCTCATGCTTGCGCGGGCCAGCCGCCAAAGCAGAAAGCCAAAAAAAAAGGGAACGGGTATCGAACAGCAGTGGAGATTTGGCATCCAGCCAAGATCAGTTCCTCGTCGCCAATCCGTCATCCATCGCCTCCATCATCATCACCAATACTCATGGTTACTCTTCCTCAGACTCTTCCGCCTCCGCTTCCGCCTCCGCCTCCTTGGCGGCCCTCAGTCGCTCTCCACGCTTTGCGTTACCGGTGTTATTGGAGAGCTTGGTAAAGCCTCTCGCCTCTGGATTATCACACAAAAGCGCAAGAGTCACACCTCCACGAACGGCGTCATCGACCGTCGCCTTCTTCTGCTGGAGGCAAAGACAGATGCGAGCTAGCCGCCTCTCCAAGCACTTCTCGCTGACGTCTGTGAGCTTGCCGCGTACCACCTTTTTGTGGTAAATGATGGGTCGGACCCAGCCTCGCTCGTGTACAGCCAAGGACTCATCGAATACATGGTGTGCCGCGGCTTCCAGATCCAGGGGATTGAATGCTGGTTCCTTCATGAACCGCGTTCGGTGGATGGAATTCTCGCTGTCACTGACGTTGGAAATGTCAATCATAGACTCGTAGATGCGTCGTACCCAGTACATGCCTAGAAATAAATCAAATTACTTCATATTGGAAAGCTAGTGCACTGTGTGTTACTTACGTCCATAACGCTTGACACGCTCGACATCTGATGCATGAGACTTGGGTACTATGCGGTTGCGTTTTCGGTATGCTCTGGCAGCTGGGCCAGACTGGAACCGACCGGTGTATGCTGGATAAAGAGGCGGAGGTGGCGGAGGAGCGTTAGGATCCAAAGCTGGCTGAGGCTCCCAAGCGACGGGCGTATAGTTGTTCTCGTTGAGTATCCCGGATGGAGTGGCGGCTGGACCGGCAACTGGGATGGCAGACGGAGCTACAACTGGAATGGCTAATGATATGGCGTTTGGCACGGCGGATGGATTATCGACTGGAATGGCAGTTGGAGTAGTGAACAACGTTAGTTGAAACCCACGAGAGCGCATCAGGTCGTGATACAGCTTGTCCATGCTGTGCTCGGACATGCAGCTCATGGCCTCGGCCTGTTGACGTGGACTGAGTGCTCCTGACAGTATGCGTGCAGCGACATCTTCGAGGTCGGAATCGTCGTTGTTTAGTACCTGAGGTTCGTTGTTGCGTTGTGCGGTGAATTCGTCGAACATAGGTGCTAAGGGTCCGTTGTATCTTTGCGCTGGAACGAGTGCAAGCTGTAAGGCCGGATCGAACTCATCAGGGATGTATTCGGCGATTTCGTGGTTGCTGGTAAAGTCGTTGTGTCCAAAGTCAATATGACCAAAATCGTTGGATTCAAAGTCGTTGTCGGGTAGTGCAGGAAGCGTTACGAAGGCGTCATGCACGATACTGTGACTGCCGAGATCGTCGACGTGTTCATGATAACCGGCATCATTGTGCTGACCAGAGCAGTTGACAGGTAACTCAGGGAGAGGTGCAAAGGCATCGCGCACATCAATGTACGAATTTGAGTTCTCTGAACGGGCAGGAGAGTTTGGATCATGGGTTGAAGACATTATTGCTTGAAAAGAGCGGTACCAGACCGATGATGAAGTAGATTAGGAGGATAAAATGTTCAGTGATGACCAGCGTCAAAGGCAAGGAAAGTCGGAAGAGAAGGGAAGAGAAGAGAAGTTGCGCGATGATGGAGGTTGAGGAGTAGAAAGTAGATTGTTGAGAGGAAAAGATTAGAGGAAGTAAAGACGTTATACTAGACCATTTGCTGCCCAAACGTGACATGCTCCCATTGTCAAGACGTAGGATAATAGCGCACAACTCCTCGCTGTAAATGACCCTACTGAAAGCCGGATTAGTCTCGCAACTCCCACACCATCATATTGTTTAGACAGATCTGGCGATTCAAGCTTTGTCGTTTCTATTGTACCGCGTGGGAGAGCGAGAAGTTTCACACGCTAGTGATGTCGAGCCACCTTCACCTTCACTTACACCCAAAAGGTGTGGCTCGTCGGTCCAATAACCTCATTTTCGGCAGCAATGACAACCCAGATTCGCAAGTGCATTAATCACTTCTTGATAGATTGATTCGTATACATTAATGTGTGTCGAAGTTAACATTTGCCTGTGATTGTCCCCGACTCTTTAAACTCCCCTGACATGGAATGCCGACCGCCATATAATCGATGCGGAAAGCGAGTAACGTCAACCGACTGCCAAAAAGTGTAACAAGGCGCAGAAAGTCCAAAGGTCTTCAGTCATAGATCCTGCAGTAGTAACAAATGGTATAAAACGAAATCCCATCGAAACATGATGGTACAATGAGAAAGAGAAATTAAAAACCAGATTGCGCCTTACAAATCGCTGAACACGTGTCCAATCCATTAAGCAGCGCAAAAACGGTTCAAGGTTCGTATGCACCTCTACGAAGATCCGTGGAGCTGTGTCGGCGAGGCCATGGTAGCAGCCGGCTGAACGGATTTTGAATCCTGACTACCCGCCGCAGCTTGGAATCCATCCTCGCTCTCCACCTTCTTCCTCCATTGCGAAAGTTCATTTACATCCGTGTTATCATTGTCGGGCATGCGTTCGAAATCAAAGCGGTCACTCAATCGGTAAGCCTTGTTGGTGGTTTCCCAGTGACTCCTGAGAGCATCCAACTCAGAGGCAAGGTTATCGAGAGCCATGGAGTTCCGTGTAGCAGTAGATGAACGACGGTTAGTAGCCTCCGGGGTACTGGAGCCATCATTGCGGCTGTAAAGAGATTCAGCCGATGCAATACTATCGTGGGCATGGTGGCGGCTGTGTTCAGGAAGGTTGTTCTCGGTCGGAACCTGGGACTGGCGACGGTAATTATCGACCGATGACTCAAACTGGTCAAGGAACATTTGGACCCGACTCTCAGCTTCGCGTGCACGTTCCTCAGTCTGTGTATACTGACGGCGGAGCGAGTCGAGATCTGCCTGGAACTGAGCTGCCTGATGCTCGGCCTGCTTTGTAGCATTCGTTGCCGTTTCGGCATCGGCGCGAGCGGAAGCCAGATCGGCTTGCAGTTTGGACAACTGGGTCTCGAAACGCGTAACGGTAGCCTCCATGTCCTCCCGTGCCTTGTCCAGTTCAGACTGAAGTGCCGTACGCTCTGCGTTCCACTTGGTGTGATCGGCTTCGTCAGCGGAACTACGCTTGTCTTGCCTCACTTGGGTGAGTTCTTCCTCGAGCTTGAGATTCGCACTCTTGTAGCGATCGAGCTCCTGTTTCATCTTCGAAAGCATCTTTTCTGTACCCCGGAGATACTTGACAGCAGCTTGGTGGTCGTTGTGAAGTGCCTGTAATTTTTCCTCCCACTCTTTGCTGACCTCATGCTCACGCTCCTCGAACATGGAACGCAGTTCCTCATGTGCTTTGGTCATAGAGTCTACCTGTTGTTCCAACTCGCGAACTCGGTTGAGTTCAGGTGTGCCAAACCTTGAGTTTGGACTGTCTAGTACTCTTGAGCGTCGCGAGTCGACAGCGTTCACACCTCTTTCGTCAAGGAGATTGCGAAGAGTCTTGAGCTGAACTTCAAATGCATTGCTCTCAAGGCGCAAACGCTCGTGTTGCTGGCGAAGCTCAGTTCGTTCGGCCTCGGAGAGCTGTACATCTCGCATAGCCTGCTGTAGTTGTTTACGGATGGTAAGCCCCTCACGACTAGATTGCTCTTGATAGGCTTCAAGACCAGCGATTCGTTCTTCAGCCCGTCGAAGCTTTTCCGACGCCTGATCAGCTGCTGTCTGGTTTTTGCGGGCCATAGAGTTTGCAGATTCGACTTGCTGCTGCAGTATTACAACCCGCTCGTCATGGTTGGCGCCATCTTCCTCAGAGCGCTCCGTCATCGTTTGAAGACCAGAGAAAACGGTGGCCCGATGAAGGCGTGCCTCTTCTGCATGACTTTCCGCCAACTCCTCCGCATCACGGAGCTTTTGTGACATAGTCTCCAGCTCCAGTACGCGTGCCTCATATTCACTGCGAAGCTGGCTCAACTTCTGGCGCAGGTTTTCGCTCGTAGTCCGCTCCTCGTTGAGCTTCTTCTCCAGCAATGTTGATTTCTCCGTGGACGCAAAGACCGCATCGCGCAGAGACTGAATAACAGCCGACTGAGTTCTTGACTCTTCGGAAACCTTAGCAATCTTGGCGCTCAGCTCTTGTTTATCGATCGCTAATAGCTTCGATGCCGATTCCGCTTCTGCAGCGCTAGTGGAGACTTCTCTTGCGATACGTTCAGCTTCGTGCAACTCGGCACGTAGACTCTCTGATTCAGCCGTGGCCTTTTGTCGGGTCGAGTCCAGTTCTTGTACACGTTTCTGTGCAGCTTCTGCGGTCTCCTCGGCTAGCTGTTTCGCTTTCCTTTCGGCCTCAATTTGACGGGTTAAATGCTCCACTTTGGTAGCCAGGTCACCTTGAGCCCCCAAAGACGTAGCTAGTCGACGACTAATATCTTGGAGTCGATCAGCGTCCGGTGTATTCGTGCTTCGAGCTCCATCTGGCTGGGGAGTTCCATTCTGACTACCACCTCCGTGAGCCGCTAACTTGGTTTTAGCGTATATGGCTTCACTAACAGCTGCGTCCCGCTGTCTCTCAACTTCAGCGATTCTCTTTGCGGCATCGTCGCCTTGCGATTTGATTGAGGTCTGTACTCGTTCAAGTTCGGTCTTCATCTTCAAGAGCGCCTCCAACAAGGGTCTGTCTTCGTCCCGAAAAGCGTCGGCCGATCGCTCATCGAATACAGGACTCGTCGAAGTACCCGAGCTGTAGCCTGCTCGACGGGCAAGTGCTAGCTCCGAGGCGTACCATGCGTTGCGACTTTTGACGTGCTCTAGTTCTCTAACAAGGTCGGTATTTCTTTGATCATTCGCAAGTGACGCGTTTTTTAGGCCCTCGTTGGGTAACTGCTCAACCTCACGAACAAATCCGCGTTGTTGTTGTGTCTCTAGAGACTGCCTTGCTGCTTGGTCTGTGCTATCCTGGGAAGGCTGCGGACGGTGAGATTTGGATGTGTTCCGTGATACGGTGCTACCGGAGCGCGTAGTGTCCATGGACTGCTTCGGGGTCTGCTGGCTTACAGCGTCCATCGAAGCCTTCCGTTGCATGTCGTTCGTAGACGGACTTTCGCGGGTCACAGGCGACATATTGTCTCTATCTAGCGCGGACACAGCTCCAGTGTCGATAGGTGGGCCATATCCACGTTCGTTCTTGGTAGGAGTCTTGCTTCGGGGCTTCGGGGCACCTTGTGCGCCAGCACCATTCTCGCGGGGCTGTGGGGGTTGCTGGAGTGGAGGAGGACCTGGAGGTGGCTGACCTGCTGCACGAGGCAACCGTGATCCTGCGTTCACCCCGTTTCCCATGTTTTCTGGGGCTCTTGTGAGTTGGGAACCAGGCATCATACTCTCGCGCGTTGGAGGGGAGCCGACTTTAGCGGGAGGCACATTGCTTCTCTCACCGCCACTCATCTTTCGCTGGGTATTCTGCGGCTGCGGTGGAGGAGCACTTTCATTGGGCGGATACCTTATCTTGGAGGTGTCCAAAATATAACTAAGGCTGAGCTCGTTCCTGTCACTGACGGAAGAGCTGGGCTCACCAGCTAAGACGACGATGTGCTTTCCGAACGCAGTCATGCTATGGCCCGATCGGGCTGAGGGGGAATGCCCCATGTTTTGGAACATGTACCAGCGGCGGGATGAAATCCGGAAGGCTGCAAGGTCGCCCAGATCGACGCCTTCTTGGGTACGTCCGCCGAAGATGTACATGGTGTCGTTGACGAGGGCGGCAGAATGACCCTCGCGAGCTACAGGAATGTAGCCAATGCAGTCAAGCTCTGTCCACGCGTTGGAGCGTGGCTCATAGGTCCAGACATCGTTGAACCAAGTAATCCCGTCGGTGCCACCAAATCTGACGATAGTTAGTACACGGGATTGTGAACAAGGCAAATGACTGTGATACGTACAGATAGAGCTTGTCATTCCACGTTACCACGGAATGATTGGTACGTGCTGGTGGTGATCTGCCCTGCGGAGAAGCCTGCTCCTTAGTGTTTGGTATTAACACTTCCCATCGACTTGCGGATGACTGCAACGAGTTCAGGTCAAAAGCTACTAGGTCATTGAAGAAGAAGCCCTCGACCTGTCCACCGAAAATGTATATCTTAGAGCCTAGTATGTTTAGGGTGTGTCCGTAGCGACCAGTGGGACGAGGGCCTTGCGGTAGTGCGCGCGACCAGTGCTTTGTAGCTGTGAAGTGTTAGTTGAAGTCAAAGGTGATTCCGGATTCTACGCACAGGTATTGAGGAGATATAGGGTGTCGTCCAAGTCGTCGTTGTCAGCCAGTTTCGTGTCTCCTCCAAAGACGATGAAGGCATTGCCAACGAGTAGACTAGCATGACCCACGCGAGGACCAGGACCGTCTCCAGTTGTGGAAATGGGATAGCAGGCCATGCTACCGTTGCCCATCTCAGTCAGCCACAAATCACCCTTGACTGTCGCGCCGCCCACGAGTCCACCCATGAGGTAAATCGTGCCATCCTTGGAAGCCGTGGCATTGATAGCAGCGCCGTATCGCGGGAAGGGATTGCCTGCGGTGAAGTTCAGCCGTCGGGAGGACCAAGGGTACGGGGAGTCTGGTGAGTTGCCGGCAAATCTGGGGTTCGTATTCTGTGGCAGTCAGCGCACATGCAGCATAATGGACTTGTCATACAACGCACCTGGATGTTGGTGTCGGCCTTCTCTCGCAGTGCTTTGGGCTCAGGGGTGGGCGCATTTCCAGGGGTTTGATTTTGGAGAGAGCTCAACGAGTTGTTTATGCTGCCTCCGGGAGTAGGTGTCTGGGATTGGGAGCCTCCACGGGTCCTCTCAATCTCGCGAGAGCCAGATCCATTGACGGCCGGGGGTGGTTGCCCTGGGCCACCTGACGAGGTTATTTCTCTGATGGCTGGTGGCAGCGCGTTGTTGGCCTGCTGCTTGCTCTTCTTGCCGAAGAGAAAAGACATGGCGGCGGCAGCGGTGGTGGTGCTGCGAGGGCGTTGGTGCAGTAGCAGCCGGGGCCTATCGCGCACGCATTCGGCCTGGGATAGAGATGGAGAGAGGACACGACCAGATGCTGGCTGGTGAGAGTAAAGTGATCAGGCGAAGCAATGGACGGGGCGCGCGCGCATGTCGTACGGCTGGGGGGAAGACAGCAGAAGCGTGGGAGAGATGGACAGTGGTAACGTTTGGGGATATCTATGTATTATGGCGGCGACCAGAGCAATGCGATGCTGGGAATGCGGGTGCAGAAGAGGCGTAATGCTGTCGGACGCAGACGGCGCAGCAATTCCAAGGGCGGCACTTCCAAGGTTGAGCAGGCCAGATGTAGGCACAAGGGAAAGACGACCAGGCGGAACAACGATGGTTAGTCTCTCCCCAGCCCTGTTCACTCTGCGCGCCGCCCCTGAGAAGTGTCCGGGAGGATCAGCGGACGCCGACGAGGCTAGGAGACAGGCGGCGGTGTCATTGGCTGCGTCGCGCCGGAGTACGCAGAAGGCCTGCAAAAGAACCTCAGGTATAAGAGGGCGCGTTGACATGTATGCAGAGGCTAGCCAGAGTATTCACACCGTTGGCCAGCCAGCATCCCCACCCGAACCATTCGGGACTGCATCAGTGCTGGACCGTTGCTTTTCCGCTCCCATGGCCGCGTCGTCAATTGCGGTGGAGCTCGACTCTCACCGCGGTGCTGCTTTGGGCCTAGCGTCGACGACTATGAACTGTCGAGCTCTCACCTATGCCCGACGTTGATGAGAACAAGTTTGATAGACGTGCAATTGTCACCACCTTTGACGGTCCCGGATTCCTGACTTCTGCTCTCTCTCTCCCTCTCTCACCCAAACGCGTCTCCTTGTCACGCGCATCGCCCGCCTCGCGCTATGGGCCCTGTCAACACCGTCACTGCTCGCTGAAGCTCACCATGAGAACAGCCAACGAACTACCTCTCGTCAGCGGCCACACCCACCCCAACCCGCTTGCCTCGCACGCCCCAGCGCCTGTCGATATGAACGGCTCCCAGTACCTCGAGGCTGCCGCTGCCTCCTCGCGTCCTAGCACCGCTGTCGCCGCTGATGCATCGTCTACCTCTCACATGGACGAACATGCGCCGCCCGCCCGCCCTGCCTCGATCGGCCCTCAGTCTGCCCGCCCCAGCTTCCTACGTGCGAAAAGTGACTTTGGGCCTCGCCATCCTGCCCTACCACCAGAGAGCGCCGACGAGGGAAGCGTCGACGGCCACTTCAAGATCCGTCACGGCTGGGACGACCAACTGAACTCGGAAGAGTACAGCAACCTACTCACCTCAAACTTCTTCATGTACTACACCGACAAGAAACACGAGACCGGCGGCCACCCTAAGAGCGAAGACTGCGCATTCCCAGTCCAAGAATGGCGCATGCGGGACCGCCTCAAGACTGTCTCGGCCGTCCTTGCTTTGTGCCTGAACATTGGTGTTGATCCCCCGGACGTCATCAAGACCAACCCGTGTGCCAAGGAGGAGTGCTGGATCGACCCGACCGTCACCTCCCAGACGCCCGGCCACACGCCCATGAACCAGATCGGAAAAGCCCTTCAGACCCAGTACGAGCAGCTGAGCATGCGCACGCGCTACAAGCTGCTGCTGGACCCTACAACGGAAGAGACTAGAAAGTACGCTTCCACTCTCCGGCGAAATGCCCGCAATGAGCGAGTCTTGTTTCACTACAACGGCCATGGCGTTCCTAAACCTACTTCTTCAGGCGAAATTTGGGTTTTCAACAGAAACTATACACAGTACATTCCCTTGTCGCTCTACGACTTGCAGTCCTGGATTGGCGCACCAAGTCTGTTCGTTTACGACTGCTCCGATGCTGGCCTTATCATCAGCAATTTCAACCGCTTTGCCGAGAAACACCAGGCCGAGTTTGAGGAGGCGCGCCGGAGAGATCCCAGCGTCGAGCATGTCGACTTTAGTGATTGCATCCATTTGGCAGCATGTAGAGAGCGTGAATCTCTTCCCACTAACCCAGAGTTACCTGCTGACATCTTCACCTCCTGTCTGACCGACCCCATAACCATGGCGGTACGCTTCTTTATCTTGCAAAACCCTCTCCCAACTAAAGTCAGCCTGCGAGATGCCCACAATATCCCAGGCAAAGTCTCTGAGCGTAGAACGCCTATCGGCGAGCTGAACTGGATCTTCACGGCCATTACTGACACCATCGCCTGGAATTCTCTTTCCAAGCCGCTCTTTAAGAAATTGTTCCGTCAGGACTTGATGGTCGCCGCCCTCTTCCGCAACTATCTTCTTGCACAGCGCATCATGCGCGCATATCACTGCAACCCTGTCTCGCATCCCGAAATCCCTCAAACACATAACCATCCCCTCTGGCGCAGCTGGGACTTGGCGGTTGAGCTGATCTTGGCTCAGCTTCCGGATCTGCAGGCTGAAGCTCGGGGCGAAAAGGACTTCAACTATAAGCACTCTGATTTCTTCTCCGAACAGTTGACCGCTTTCGAGGTATACTTGACGCAGGGCGCAGTGGAGCAAAAGGTACCGGAACAACTTCCCATAGTGCTCCAAGTACTGCTCAGTCAAGTGCATCGTCTCCGTGCGCTTATCCTGCTGTCAAGTTTCTTAGATCATGGTCCTTGGGCTGTAAATCTCGCGCTCAGCATTGGCATCTTCCCATACGTCCTCAAACTACTACAATCTCAAGCGAACGAGCTCAAGCCAGTCATGGTATTTATCTGGGCTCGCATTCTCGCAGTTGATCAATCCTGCCAAGCGGATCTTCTCAAGGACAATGGCTACCAGTACTTCATCAATATATTCAATCCCAATTCTGGTATACAAAATTGCTCCAACAAAACTTTACATTAGCTAAATTCACCCAGGCATACCCATTCAGAATGCGAGTGAACACCGCGCAATGTGCGCCTTCATCGTTTCCATGTTCTGCAAGGACTACAACCAGGGACAACGCGCCTCACTGAGTACCGAACTTGTAGAGAGCTGCCTAGATCATCTCAAAGATATGCAGAACCCGTTGCTGAGGCAATGGTCGTGTCTCTGCCTAAGCAAGCTTTGGATTAACTACGAAGAGGCCAAGTGGGTCGGAATCAGGTGCATGGCACACGAGCGACTATGCGAACTTATCGTGGATCCCGTTGCTGAGGTCAGAGCTGCGATGTTGCACGCATTGGCATCCTTCCTCGGCATTCGCGATGTCACTCCCCAGGTGGCTAACATCGAGGAGTCAATCGCATCAATGATCCTTATCATGACAATGGATGGTAATAGTATGGTCCGCAAAGAACTGCTCATATTCTTTTCGACATTTGTTGCTCGCTACAAGACCCGATTCATAGTCGCCGCATTCGAACAACTACAGGAGGACCACGCCAACACAGACGCAAAGCAGACAGAAGACAAAAGCGCTGAGACGCTCTATATGAAAACACGTACAGGAGCGACGGGCAGTGCTTCAGAA
Organism: Alternaria atra; assembly: GCF_907166805.1. Lineage (NCBI taxonomy): Eukaryota > Fungi > Ascomycota > Dothideomycetes > Pleosporales > Pleosporaceae > Alternaria > Alternaria atra. The sequence continues at coordinate 410,457 of NW_025091327.1, forward strand.
TCGACGTCCTGTTCGCAGAACACCATATACTCCGCCATATGGAAAGAGTTATTGGTCATGTCTGTGGATCCACATCCAGAAATTGCAAAAGACGCTGAAATCGTCGTCGATTACATTCTGATCGCGCTTATCGAATCGTCTCTAGCCAAATTCGTACAACCTCAACTAGACGAAGCCCTCCAACATGCGCCAGCTCCTCGTCCCATGCGCCGCACAGTAGAAGAGACCTCTACGCCTCAAAAAGCCTCAAATCCACCAACACCGACCAAAGACTCGACATACCTGTCTCTTTTCGGTGGCATCCGAAAGTCTACGAGCGTTGGTGCTTCACTAAAGAACCTCTGGGCCGGTCAAGAATCAGCAGGTCCTAAGCAGAGACCATCGGGGAGATCTGCTGCTGACGACGCCAGTGTCCCGTCGGCGTCGCGTCCTCAGACTCCGGAGAAATATCACGTCGTAGAGCAGCCAACATCACGAGGATTCAAAAACAGGGATCTATCGGAAAAGCCAGAGATCCCACTCAAGAGTGTCTTCTTTGAATGGTCCGTAGAGTACTTCCGTGAGCCCCAGATGAAGCCCACAGAGGCCGATGAGCCTGGAAGCACCGACTACAATGGCCGACTCTGGCGGAGAAACCGTAATGACAGGATTATTGCCGAAACTCAGCCGTTGAAAGATATTGCTGTCTCCAATCGTTGGGATGTGCCCCGAGGGTATTTCGACAACCTCAGCCAACCTGCGAAAATGTGTTTCCATCAGTTCGAAGATCATCTGGTGGTGACAGATACACGGGATACCGTCAATATCTTCGACTACTCAAAGTCGGTTAGCAGGATCAATTCTTTCTCCAACGGAAATCCTCCCGAATCGAAGATATCGGACGTACGGTTCATCAACGAAGATGACCAGGCGTTATTAATGACCGGATCTTCGGACGGAGTCATTAAGATATTCCGCAACTATGATCGTAAAGGCGAGACGGAACTAGTGACGGGATTCCGAGCCCTTACAGATCTTGTTTCGAGCAACAAGAATGCCGGGCTGGTCTTCGATTGGCAGCAAGGTAGAGGTCTGATTCTGGTCGCTGGGGACGTGAAGGTCATTCGCGTATGGAACGCAGGGACCGAAGTATGCACAAATGTAAGTTGCGCTTCCCGCATCTCTTGATATTGTAGCTGACTTGAGTAGGATATTCCGGCACGTTCAGGCTCTTGTATCACATCCTTGACCTCTGATCAGGTCGAGGGAGACGTGTTTGTCGCTGGTTTTGGTGATGGTGCCATACGAGTGTATGATCAGCGCCAAAAGCCCGCCACCGCCATGGTCAAGGTTTGGAAAGAGCACAAGCAATGGATCACCAACGTTCATCTACAGCGTGGCGGTCAGCGTGAACTTGTGAGCGGTTGTCGTGGTGGTGAAGTCAAACTATGGGACATCCGCTGGGACCGGAGCGTGAAAACTATACAAGCGACTTCCGACACGCTCAGGACGCTCAGCGTCCATGAGCACGCTCCGGTTTTCGCTACGTAAGTGCCCATGACACGAAAACAGGGCGGAACATACTGACATCAATAGTGGCACGCAACGACACCGTGTGAAGATTTTCAACATAAACAACGGTCAACCCGTATCTCACCTTGAGCCGTACTCAGGTTTCCTTCGGGATCGATCTGCCCCTATATCGGTTACCGCCTTCCATCCCCATCGACTGATGATTGCCGCAGCGGCTGTCAACGACACTCACGTCAATATTTTCTCATGTCACGAACCGAAGCATTCCGCTGTCAAAACAGTGAAACTTTGGGATGGAAATGCGAGTACAGCGGTGTCCAGTCGTGCATCTATACACGGCTGAGGGTAGTCCATTGACTACACCCAAAGACGAGCGACCGAGAAGAAAGGAATGCGGTTGCTCTGGTTACCGACTTGCACGCCCATCTGGAGGACATGACTTTTTTTAGAACGGTGGAGCACAGTGGCTTATTTTGCTGCAAGGCGTCTGGGATGCATTGGGTTCGAGCACGACGGACAATCTCTATTATACCCAGCTACAGTAATTAGTAATTGCATACGAGTTCGAAATACACGTCCACAAGGATCTTAGCTAGGCAGGTTGCCAGTGCCTGTTAGGTGATACCATAATTGGCTATGACGCCGCGGGGGATAGCGGGGCTGTGACTGCCCCACTATGGAAATGTGAGTCCGCAGCACCACGACTGACCACTGCACAACGCGACTTGAAATCCACAACACTACCACGATGAGTGACGCCGCACCTACTGGCGCTGAGCCGCCCTCCAAGAACGCGCTGAAGAAGGCGCAGAAAGAGAAAGAGAAGGTCAGTGGAGTCCCCTTCCTTTCAAGTTCAAAATATTCACGATAGCCCAGGCGGAGAAGAAAGCTGCAGCCAAAGCCCGCGAACTCGCTGAGCGTTCTAAGAAAGAGGCCGACGACGGAGCCGACGTATCTGCAGGCGCATACGGCGAACTTCCCCTCATTGGATCCAAAGAACACAAGCCTACGGGAACTCCGCGCACTGAGCTTGCCGATGTCGCCAGCAATGAGGACAAGGAAATCACATTCAGATGCTGGGTAGAGAACGCAAGGGTCCAATCTGCGAAACTCGCTTTCCTGAACCTGCGACAAAACCTCGATACTGTGCAGGCTGTCGTTGCGGCCAGCGAGAAGCTGAGCAAGCAGATGGTCAAGTTCTGCGGCAACGTCAGCACCGAAAGCACACTCGTCGTCACGGGCATAGTCAAGCGCGTAAAAGAGCCCATTAAGAGCGCTACTATCACCGACTTCGAGATTCATGTCCAGAAGTTGTTCGTCGAGGCCAGTGCGGAGATTCCACTACCGCTTCAGGTGTCCGACGCTGAACGGCCAATGCCGACCGAGGCTGTCGCCGAAGAAGAGCAGAAAGAAGAGGAAGGTGGTGAGCGACCACTCGTCAGTCTGAACACAAGGCTGAACAACAGGACGATTGATCTTCGGGCCAAGATCAACCAGTCCATCTTCGTGATCAAGAGTGGTGTATGCGCCTTGTTCCAGGAGTTCCTTTCTAAGAAGGGTTTTGTCTTGGTGCACACCCCAAAGATACTGTATGTCATCTTTATGATGACCCATTGTAGATACTGACTTCGTACCCAGTGGCGCTGCCTCCGAAGGAGGAGCTAATGTCTTCGAGTTGAAGTACTTTGGTCGTCCCGCCTATCTTGCTCAGTCACCACAGTTCTACAAGCAGATGCTGATCGCCTCCCGCTTCCAGAAGGTCATGGAGATTGGCCCTGTTTTCCGCGCCGAGAACTCTAACACGGCTCGTCATCTGACTGAATTTACTGGGTTGGATCTTGAGATGGAATTCCAGGAGAACTACCATGAAGTCATGGGCGTGTTGGAAGACCTCATGCTCTTCATCTTCAACGAGCTCAACTCGCGATACCGAAAGGAGACTGAACTCGTAAGAGGAGTGTACCACGTCGATGAATTTAAGCTTCCTGAGTCTGGCAAGGTGCCCAGAATTCCTTTCCAAGAAGGCATCAAGATGCTTCGCGAAGCCGGAGAAGAGCTGGGAGACTACGACGATCTGACGTAAGTGCAGTGAAGAAGATTACCAAGGCTCAACTAATATTTTCAGAACTCCACAAGAAAAGCACCTTGGCCGTCTCGTCCTGGAAAAGTACAACACTGACTTCTACGTCTTGGATCAATTCCCTCTCGCTATCCGTCCCGCCTACACTATGCCATCACCCGCCGATCCTGCTCTCTCGAACTCCTATGACATGTTCATGAGAGGTCAGGAAATTCTCTCTGGTGCACAGCGTATCCACTCCTCGGAGCTCCTCGCCGAGCAGATGCGTAAGCATGATCCTCCTATTGATCCCACCGGAGCTGGAACCAAGGACTACGTAGACTGCTTCAAGTATGGTTGCCCACCGCACGCTGGAGGAGGTTTCGGTCTGGAGAGGATTGTACAATTCTGGCTTGGACTGCCCAACATTCGGATGTGCAGTCTCTTCCCCCGAGACCCACAGCGTGTTGTGCCTTAAGATTGTCCTGCCTGTAGGGAATGATGAAACTTCTGCTTGATAATTTCTGGGAGACATGTATTACCATGATGGACATGAACTTGATACTGCACGTGTTTGCAAAATGCGGTAAAGGCTGATCACGATTTTCACACATCACATTACAATCCAACGGTTGTGGAATGGAGAAGACGTTGAGGACTGATGTATTGGCAATGTCGCGTCTCATGGAGTTAACGACCCACAAAGTCAAGCGTAGACTAGAGACAATGAAAATACTCTACATACTCGCCCTTCAGCCCGTGAATGCGACTACTCATGTGAGTAGCTCTTCTCAGGTGCATACTTGCTTTCGACAGAACGCGTCGCCTATAGCGGCATGACCGGAATACTTGAGACATACCTTCGGCGAAGCGCTTTCACGTCCATTCAACTTGGTTCGTTAGAACCCAACACTTCCATCGAGTGCGATCGGACGTAGCCAGTCAACGTAAGCTGATTATTTGCGACCTCGGTGCGTCCATGGTTACAACGACAGAGGTACCCGTCCTCTATGCGTACCGAATTGGGCGCCAAAGTCCATCGTTTCCCCTTGCAGATCATTGTCCCCAACGGTTGATGGCCCGCCTATGTTCAGTCATGATATATTCCGACAGACGTAACAACGGGGACACGCTCCCGTCCTGCGATTGCGGAATTTGGTATAACAGCCATGGTTTCTCCATCAGCATTGTTTCAGAGTCGCGGCAGCTAGCTTGCTCTGGGCTTCGTCTCCAAGGGCCGCAACATCCACCTCTTGTATAGCCTGGCCAATTGCCAGTGTCGTCTTTGTGTTCCCACCGTCGACGTGTACAAGTCCGTTTCGACCGACTGTAACCTCGAAGCCGACTTTGGCACCTATCGTCTCCAACAAAGTTATGCCTCCCCGTGCTGCCAGCATTCTTCGTGCCATGCCTAGGCTCACGTTGAATAGCATGCCCCCCTTGAGAAGACCGAGTCCTTCACTCTTGCCAGTGGAGGGATCGACGCAGGTGAGTTCTGATGGCAGATCCTTGCCGGCGCTTGCGACGCGACAGTATACCAGAGAGTTTGGAGGAAGCTGGGGCCGTGTCTTCTTAGTCGCACCCTCGAAGGCCAAGTGGGGGAGGGTCGCAGGCGGTGTGTTCGGGGTAAGGAGGCAGTTGAAGTTCTCTGCAGCTGAGCCATTGACAGTCGCGATGACGAGGTCGCCCGCGAAAGGAAGATACTGTGAGAAATGTTAGCTGGCCAAGAGCAGTCAAAGGGGAGCAAGAATCATCTGACCCTTCCAGTGTTGTATTCCACCGAAGCAGCATTCTTCTTGTTGTCTGTCACCAGCGCGCCCGCAACTGTGGCTGTGACCGTGTCTGGCGGCGTGTGTCGCAAACCCGGTCCCAGAGTGAGCGTCTTCTTCTTGCCTGTGCCTGTAGGCAAGGCGCTCTTCGCGATGTTGTCACCCGGCAGAACAATTGTGGCTGACGCTGCCATGGTAGTGTTTGTGGAGTCTTGTCTTTGGGGGTGTTGGTAGAGCACATGGTAACATGTGCAATCCTAGAGTGAGCTCATTCCGAAGAAGCCCGTGCGCTTCCGAGAAAAATGCACGACTCTGAATTTCTTAGCCGCGAAGAAACACACGCGCTACAAACGCAACCACAGCCGGATATCCTCAGTTATTCTGCCTCTACCACTTCCTCGTCAACATTGGACGACCTCATTCTGAACCGGCACCTCCTCACATAACCAAACAACGTCTCCCCGCGCAAGATGAGTGCGCAAGCGGACCCCGCGCAGCGAGTCGCGATAGGAATATCCTTTGGCAATTCTTACAGCTCCATTGCTTATACCAGTGGTGTAAGTCCCCTATGCCTGTCGCTATTTTCACTGGATGTCTCTGACACATAACAGGAAGGTAAAGCAGAGGTTATTGCCAACGAAGATGGAGGTATGTCGTCTGCTCCACGCCCTGGACCCCCTCCATTGCTAATTTGTATCTAGACCGCCAGATCCCCTCCGCTCTGTCCTATGTCGAAGGCGAGGAACTTTCCGGCGGTCAAGCTAAGAGCCAGTTCGTCCGCAATGCGAAGAACACCGTCGCCTACTTCCGCGATTTCCTCGGCCAAGAGTAGGCAATCCAACCCTCCATGTCCGACATGACTGACGCTCTGAAGCTACAAATCGATAGACCCCTCGCCATGCCACCAATCGGCTCACCCCATAGAGCATGAAGACAGCGTGGCTTTCAGCATCCGCGATACTAGCGAAGAGCAGGAAAACACCGTTTCCGTTATCGATGTCACCACACGCCATTTGAAGAGACTACGAACCTCTGCCTCCGACTACCTCGGAAAGGACGTCAATGCCGCCGTCATCACCGTACCCACAAACTTCAGCGACGCCCAGAAAGAGGCTCTCAAGAAGGCGTCGACAAATGCTGGTATCGAGGTCCTACAGTTCATCAGCGAGCCCACAGCTGCCGTCTTGGCGTACGACGCCCGCCCTGATGCAAAGTTGGCCGACAAGATCATCGTTGTCGCCGACTTGGGTGGTACTCGTTCGGATATCGCCGTGGTCGCGTCCCGTGGTGGTATCTACACTATCCTGGCCACCTTACACGACTACGATGTTAGCGGCTTCAAGCTCGACCAAGTGCTCATGGACCACTTCGCTAAGGAATTCCTCAAGAAGCACAAGTCGGTCGGTGACCCCAGGGAAAACGACCGATCGATGGCCAAGCTGAAGCTCGAGTGCGAAGCCGTCAAGAAGGCGCTATCCATCGGTACCACCGCCAACTTCTCCGTTGAGAGCTTAGTGGGTGGCACTGACTTCACCGCAACCATCAACCGTACCCGTTATGATCTCCTGGGAAGCAAGTTGTTCGCCGCTTTCACTCGTCTTGTGACGCATGCTGTGGAGAAGGCCAACCTGGATCCCCTTGACATTTCCGAGATCGTATTGGCTGGCGGTAACTCACATACGCCCAAGGTCGCTTCCGCAGTACGATCAGCCTTCCCGGACTCCACGACTGTCCTCGCACCTTCCACATCCCCATCAGCCATCAACCCTTCGGAGCTGGCAGTCCGTGGTGCTGCTATTCAAGCCAGCCTTATCCAGGAGTTCGAGCTTGAGGACATTGAACAAAGCACTCACCCTATGGTCACCGTCACGCCCCATCTTTCCACTGCCGTCGGTGTGCTGTGCATCTCGGGCGATGAATCTTCTGGCGTTTTCCACGCCATCGTTGACGCCGAGACACAACTGCCCGTTCGACGCACTGCAACCATCACGACACCAAGAGAGGGTGGTGATGTGCTTATCAAACTTGCCGAGGGCTCACGACACATCAAAGTCACAAAGCCAGAACCAAAGCCCAAGTCTGAGAAGAAGGAAGACGACTCGGAAGACGACGATAGCGAAGACGATAGCGAAGAGGAGGAGGAAGAGCTAAGAGAAAAGACTTGGAAAGTTGGCCAAGTGCTGAGCGAAGCTGCAATCCGGGGTGTGAAGAAGGGAGGAAAGGTTGAAGTGCAGATTAACATTGCCGCCGACCTGAGCATAAACGCCGTCATCCGTGAAGTTGGTGGCAAGGGCGGTATTCGTGGTATCGTACAAGGAAAGAAGGTTAACGGTAGCGCCTAGGTGGACCCAACTCCTCCTCTATACCGATTCACCAGCCGCTGGATAGGGGCGTTTCATGACATGCGATATACACGACATAGACAGCTTGTTTCCTTACTTGATCGCTATTGATAGCTTATGTAGGCCTGCCCAAGGGCTTAGAATTTCGAGCTGGGTTCAGTTATCGATTCTTCAGGAGCCGGAATCGCGGTCTCATCTTTCTACCCATCGCTGTGTCTGTTCTCCATTGCTCGTATTCCATGTTTCTCGTATCCGTAAAGTCCACATCTCGATAGTGCCATCTACGCTCCAACCAATTCTCCTTATCCAGCTCATCTATACTAGAATCTAGTGCACCCAACACATCCTCCTCATTCTGCCACTCGGTGCTATGTCCTATGCTCAAGTAGCGCAAACGGCCTAAGAATCGTTCGTCTATCATGGTGAACAGATCGGTAATAGTAAAACTGCGTGATGGATCGCCCGTTCGTCCACAGGCGACAAGGGTGAGGCTGTACAATGGCCTGGCTTCTTGCCATCGTGCCGGGGAGAAGTCTGGCGGCATATTTCCGAACCGACTGTCAATGTAATCGAGCGCAATGGTCAGAGACACCAAGTTCGGTAGCCAATCCAGTACCCCATTCAATCGACCTTGCTTGACGGCTGGCAGATCGCGGAGTTCGACGACAGTAAGCGACGCAGCTAAGCTACTAAGCAGTGGTCTGATGCCTTGCCTGCGAATTAAAAATCAGCATCGCGCTCTTCAATACCAGTCGTTCAGTGACTTCTTTCGGACGTGATTCTGACATACTGATCTAGCCCAGGACTATGGTGAATACTTAGCGAGGAGAAAGTCGGTGGGAAGTTATCCGGCTGTCGTAGCATATCCCAGAGGAACTGACCCGAGACAGATCCAGATAACGCAAGATGTTCAAGTTTGGGTGGCCAGCGAATGCTGGGACCACCGGGCGTGGCTGGTGGTTCGTATCTTGACGAACAGCGAGGCAAGTAAAGCTCACGCAAATCCCCCAGTTGCCGTATCGTTTGGTTCAAGCTTTGGAAGCTGATACATTCCGAAACCCTGATATTGATATTGCACATCAGTCTACAAGGTCGAATGTATCGTGTACTTGGGGCTTACTGACAGGCTCAGGTCAAGAACGCGTAGCCGAGAGCATTTGCTTAGACTAGCCCAGCAGTTGATTGCAAAGCTAGCTTGGGGCGCTACAAAGACTTCAAGAGATGCTCTTGTTCGGCCCAGTAACCTAGCTGTTGTAGACTTGGCGCCTTGGTGTACGATGTGTGATAAGTCAAGGGATTTTACTAAACTTGCCAACGCCGTCGGCTTGCGACAAGTTAGCAGACACCGCCGACTATCTTTGAGACGATTTACCTTGATGCGAGCCAGCACAGAAGGACATATCGTGCGTAAAAAAAGTTCGTATGCGCTTCCGGACAGATACGGTGATTCATACAACGGTTGAACTGCTACCTAGTCGTCGGAGAGCGAAATTAGTCACAGTCCGCCCAGTGACAGATAGATAGATATTCACATACATCGTACCATTGTCTACTTTGGTAAGCTTATGTGATCAAATCTCCGGTGCGGCGATTACCTATTGACTGCTGAGAAGCGGGCCAGCGTCGTTTGCCTCTCAATTTCGCCCAACGTTTCAAAGTGGGCCAGGATTTCAAGAAGCAGTTCGTCGGGAAGATAGTTTGCATAACTGGTTGTGGAGGCAGGCATATCTAGTGCAGTTGTATGTGTGCGTGCGTAACTCGTGAGGAAAGTTTGCCAGTATACACGCGCCATCATGGCGCAGAGATGGAACATGACGCACTAGCGCAATCATGAACCTTGCTATCTCCGAATGGGGCCGAACCACAAATGATGTTTCACCCCCGCACTTGCCAATCGTTAGCAAAGGACCGTTACGCTCTCTCCTGTGGAAACACCCGCTACTTCAGATCTTGCTTGGCATCCAGGAGTAACCGCGTTTACAAACCTAAGCTTATTGACATGCCTTATAGCGATCAATATGAAACATGTAATGGGCATCACCATATACACAGTAAGTGAGAACATACGCTATGGATGACCATGTTTATTCACGAAGAATCATTTCACACCCCCTTACATTGTCTGCATTGGCCAGTCACCGACTCTTCACGTATATTTCTTCTGCAATAAAAACCTTATCATACGACAACCTTCCTTTTCATTACTACCACACAAATTCTGGTCCCTACATTACGAGACGACATTGCTTGGACTTGTAGATACCTTGATACTTCCAAGTCTTCTTTATTATAACAATGAACACTTTACTTATCGCCTTGGCGGTTGTAGGACAAGTAGCTGCGGACCGGCTCCTGGTGGCTTCATACGGAAATGCGACTCACCCTGGAGCTATTCAGACACTTGAAGTACCGTCTAGCACAAACAAAAACGCTAGCCATGCGAGTACGATGAAAGTTGCTCAAGAGAATAAAGAGTGTGGAGCCTTGCCTACATGGTTGGATGTGTCCCTTGGCTTGGATAGGATAGTTTGTCTAGATGAGTCAGCTACCAATGCTAGTCTCACCATGTTGAGCCTTGGTCATGACGGCAGCCTCAGCAAGGTGTCCAGTAACAGTGTGCTGGGAGGAGCAGTATCTATGGCGTCCTACAACAACAAGTCGGCTCTAGCCCTTGCTCATGTATGTACAATATCCCTCCTCCAATTCCGATCTGATCACATACTTACTCTGCGATAACTTCAATAGTACGGTCCCGAGCCAGCCATCTCACTATTCACTATCGACGGAAAGAACACCATTTCATCTTTGCAAAATATTACCTTCCCTGCTCCGGCGAATGAGTCTGCGCCGGAGCAGATTCATCAAGCGGTTGTCGATCCTACAGGGCAGTACATGATATTTCCCAGTCTCGGTGCAGACACAGTCCATGTGTATTGCATCGATCCTGTCACCCACTTGCTCACCGAGCATGCGCCACTCAAATCCAAGCAAGGCTACGGGCCGCGACATGCAGTTTTCTGGACAGGCACCAATTCTACGACGACGTATCTTTTCGTAGTCCACGAGAAAGCCAACAAGATCACAAGCTACGAAGTTTGTTATCTCGAGCAGGGTGGCTTAACTTTCACCGAAGTCGACGAGGTCAGCACATACGGCAATCAGACCGTCCCACCAGCTACCTTCGCTTCAGAAATGACGCTTTCACCCGATAATAAATTCCTAATCGCTGCAAACCGCAACGGTACAGTGTTCACTGTAGAGAACTCGGACCCAAACAACAGCACTCAGCTTCCAAGTGATTCGCTTGTAACATTTAAACCTTCAGCCGACGGGAAGCTATCGTTTGTCCAGCTCGCAAAATCAGGCGGAGTGTACCCTCGCCACTTCGGTATGAATCAAAATGGATCGTTGATCGCGGTTGCGAATCAACTGAGCAAGAACGTCAACATCTACGCGCGTAATCTAAAAACCGGATTCATCGAAGACGGCAAAGCGGTAGCTAGGGCTGATAATCTTGGGCCCGGCGATTTGATGTAAGCTAATTTCCCTGACGTGTGTGTGTGTATGCTGAATGCTGACATTCTTGCTTCGCAATAGGTTCGTGCAGTGGTTGGAACAACAGTAGATCGAGTGAGATTTTGTTTGAAGGCTATGTCTATGAGCGGTGGACGTGGTGCGTAGCGGACTACCGAGAATATGTTTCATATTGAGAATTCTTAGCACCATTTTTGTAAATAGATTGGCGCAGTTTGAGAGTAGATGTACGATATCAAGGAGTATCAGCTGAAGATGCCCATTTTTCCTGTGCGACAGCCCACGAGACGGCATCCCAGACATCGCTCACGATCTTGCGCGGTTGAGGTGTCGGTTTTGTGCCCTTCTCATAAACACCTGTCTCCACTAATACACTAGCCCAATCCGTGCCATACGGACTCCGGTAGTTATTACCACCGGCAATATCACTGGCAGGATTATCGCCGACCATATATACACGCTTGAGATGCCCCAGAGGACTGCCATAGCGTTGCATTATATTATGCCGATGCGCTATCAGACGCTTCTCTGCGAACTCGTACGTAGGCCGGTGTGGTTTGCCCATTATGACTTTCTGCAGCTTGACACCTTGTGCTTCGCCACCGGTTATCGCAGCCCAGATACCTTCAAAGGCTTCGCGGAATCCTCCCTGGCCTAGACGTGGTAGGTGGTATTTTGCCGCCCATAGCAAGTCTGGGTTTGAGAAATAGAGCGGTGGTTGCCCGTCTTGCTGATAACCGCGGTTCTCCAAGGCAGGATTGCCGTTCTTCCGAGACAGAGTTCCAACGATGCCACGCTCTGACAACAAGACGTCCTTGATGATCTGCGCATCCAAACCCCAGTCCCGAGGATCGTTATACACAAAGACAGCATCGATACGGAGCGACGTAGACGGTGCCGTAGCGTCGATAGGGACCGGCAGCGGTCGAGTGAAGGTTTTATAGTATGATAGAAGTTGCTGTGAGAAAGGCCATACTTCCGGATGAGCGACTAGAATGTCGCCAGGGATGACAACTTTTTTGAAGCTACGCGACTTTGTTAGAATGTTGCAGCACAATGTAGTCGCATGGTATCATACCCGTATGCCTCGGCAACTCTCCTGCATTTATCCTCCACCCCACCCACAACCATGACTGTCTTGTCCTTCAGATCATTCATGTCGGCGAAAGGGGTATGACTTTGAACAAACATGGATGTATCGATAGGCACGTCCAGTTTGCTGCTCAACTCGGCCACGCGCTCGGATTCATGTTTGCCGCCGCCATTCGTCAAAAGTATGAAGGGGATGCGCTCTGACTGAAGATAGGAGAGGGCCTTTCGAGCTCGCGGTAATGCGTCCGAACTCCTTAGGAGTACTCCATCGATACTGACAGCCGTCAGCTGCTGTATTGAGAGGTCGATGGCGTAGCCGCCTTACTCGAAAGCGAAAGCAAAATCGGCGGCACGGCTGTTAGGGGTAGCGGCCGTCTGGAATGCGCGGCGAAGAGGTAGACGGTAGCCGCAGCGAGGAAGTAGGCGCATCGTGCTCATTACCGTTGGTTGGCTGCGAGTTCGTTGTAGAGGTGTGACGTTTTCCTAACTTGCAGCAGTTAGCATGTTGTGCTATCCTTAGTCATCGTCCCGTTTACCGCCATGGAATGTCGCACGTGGCGCGCAGATAACCTGGGTCTATACTACGCACAGGGCATTGCTCTACTACCGTCCATCAACTCCATACTACACCCGTTCGTCGGCTCAATCGAGACATTTTTCTCTACTCATCAAGAGCTCAACGATAGGATGGCCTATGCATCATAGCTCATTCCTCCTTATGTGCATAGGCCACAAACTTGAGCTCAAGTAACGTTTTTCCACCACACGCATGGTAAAGATACAAATTCTTTCTGATCTTCATCTGGAGGCTCCAGCGGCGTAAGATGTCTTTGAAGTTACTCCAACGGCAGAGTACCTTGCGCTGCTCGGGGACATTGGCTACACCAAGGACGCCGGTTTGATCGAATTTCTCCGAAAACCCCTGGCTAAATTCAAAACCATCTTCTATGTGCTCGGTAACCATGAGCCATACCACTCGTCTTATGCAGCTAGCAAGCAACATCTTCTTACACTCCAGGCTGAAACTGAACAACAAGCAAGTGCGAAGTTCGTCCTCCTTGACCAAACGCGGTACGATCTCTCGTCAACGGTGTCTATTCTCAGCTGCACGCTCTTTTCCAATATCACAGCTGCTCAAAAAGACTTTGTCAATTTTGGACTCAATGATTTCTACCACATTGAGAATTGGACCGTGGAGGAGCATGTGCAGAAGCACAAATCCGAGCTTCGTTGGCTCAACGCTGAAGTTAAAAAACTCATGCAAGGATCGGACCGCAAGATCATTATCATGTCACACTACTCTCCGACCGATGATGCGCGTGCTATCGATCCCAAACACAAGAGCAGTACTATCTCATCTGGCTTCATGACTGATCTGTCCTAGGAGGTTTGTTTCTCCTCGGAACGTGTGGTGATATGGGCGTTCGGACACACTCATTTCAACTGTGATTTTGAACATGAAACTCATCAGACCAGACTCGTTACGAATCAGCGTGGTTACTACTTCGCGCAATCGAATGGCTTCGACCCGGGAAAGATGGTTGAGTTTTGAAGGGGCTCAGACCTAAAGAAGATGGGGAAATGAATGAGAGAGGTGGTAGGGTGCCCTTAGGAAGAACCCATGCTTCCCTTGATTCTTCTCAGCTCCGAGCGAGCGGCACAGTCTCGGTACGGGTCATTATCCTAATGGAATGAATCGCTGAAGGATTTTTGTTCATTCACGCATTCTGACGATCGGGTTTCCACTCGTATCTTCTTAGAAGACGCCAATTATATGTAATGGCCTATGAAAGGCCTCGACCCTACAGGGCACCAGAAAGTGCGCATTAGCTAGGGAACTAGCAGAGGATGAATGGATTGTTGAATTTACCAGGTGGAGACGCATGCCAACTACTTGGTTTAGTGTAGTGGTCGAAAATTGGAGTCTGCTGGTAGTGTGTCAGATTCCCTACCTCGTTCCCGACTCTCGATGTTGTGGAAGACCTGGCGAGGTAGCGTTCTGGAACCCGTACGAGATGGTACGATGCAGATAGCGCCAGTATTGGAAGCAGTTTACGGAGAGATGAGATTTATCACTACAAACGCAGGGGAAAACACAGTAGAAAAGCCGCTTTGGTTAACGTACACAGGCGTAAGAAGAAGGAGACAGCTAACGGTTATGGCGAATGTCTACACCTGGGAGCAATGAACCAGCCCCTTCCTTACCACACCTTGGGGGTGCACGTCGTAAGCGGCTGCACGGGATAGCTGTCAGCCCCTCTAAGCCTACTGTTTACTGTTTCCAACGCATTTTTGAAAGACACAACGACCTGGCCTTAGATGACCAGTTCTGGCTGTTGGGGATGACTCATCGGTGCCAGAGACAGAGATGCTATCCTTCTCGCCGTCTGAACTGTCTGTCAGTTCTGCGAACAGACAAAATACAGTAAGTGAGTCGTAACCTGCAATCAACAACCTTGAAATCCATTGCTCCCCTACGAGCACGTTGGCCTCGTACTTGGTCTCACGACAGCATTCGACGGATTCGTCTGTCTACAGCCCGCCGCCAAACCACCAATCGTATCATCAATCGCCGCATTAAACGCGGCACCACAGTTCGGATCGCTGGACACCGTATCAGCAAGAAATTCCCCTAACACCTCTTCTCCCAGGACAACTTACCTTGCACCACCTTCAGCATTGTTAAACCACGAACACATATCATGCGAGAAGCAATCCTGTGTATATGCGTTGCCGATTGCGGTGCCTGAGCAGCCTGCTCCGCAGCGGCCATTACAGCTGTACCTTTGGATTATGTTAGGTACTGCATGGAGGGATATACGGGAGGGTGGAATACGTACTCTCCATTGTTTTCGCTGTTTGCGCCAAAGTTGCTGCCTACAACGCCGGTCCAGCGACAGGACTGGCCGGCTGCGTTGGTCCATGATGCTGTTGCCGTGGCGCCGACCCTGACACAAGATATTGCGCGTTTGTCCAGGGCGGGAGATGCAGAGACTAGGATTGCTAAGAGAGCAGTGAGGGAGAGGCTGAGGAGATGCATGATGGGTGGTGGGTTTGTAGGAAGTGGACTATTAGCGTTGGTGATGATTGTATTGCTGGTTGTGCTTGAGAGATTGTTTAGATGCTAGGGATTGGAGTTATATAGTGGGAACAAAATTAAACAAAGATGGCTATTTTCAACGGAGACACTACGCAAGTTTACACTCGGCCAGCAGATCTTCACCACAAAGCTGGTAGCTACCTTGTAGCAATCTCAAGACGGACGGTCTTGCCCCATAAAGTGCAAACCCCATAGACTACACCGCCGCAACTTTTCTCGTCTGTCCTTAGCCTCACCACAAGACATTTTCTAAATCGCCGAGTATTCGGTCTTGTCCATGTAGCATCAACGTTGACCCGGTGTTGTGTCTGCATTTGGCTTGTAGAAACACGTAAATCAGACAAGTTGCGGAAGCGTACAGCCGTATCTCAACTAGGCAGCATCTATACCGTTTCGAGGCTTTTTAGATCTCTGGAACAGAAACGGGCCAGGGTACAACGGAACGATTGGGGTCGCGACATGCAGGGGTGTGATGTTGCAATGATGGTGTTACCGAGGCTCGCGGCGGTTTATTCATTCATCCATTAGGAGCTTATAGTTTAGCCTTTACTAAGCCAAGACCATCTCTGACTTGCACTGCTCCTGCAGAGTTAGTATTAACTATAACAATGACACTCTTAGGGGAGGAGTCGTCTACCTTGAGAATAATTTCCTAACAATCTTCATTATTAACATCCCATAGAGAAGCCTTTACTGGAAGGTTTTATACCTATTGTTCCCTTAACTAGAAAACTTGTTAGCAGCATGCTTGAGCCAGTTCACAGCTTTAAACGATCCTTCTGATAGTGAAATTTTCACTCGGAATATTATTCCTTCGCTTCCAACTGGTATGATATGCAACATGCAACGATTTTACCATCTGGGTATTTGCACAGAACGCCAGGTTTCTAATAGAATAGTCAATCCGCCATACTGACAGCGTTGATATCTACAGCAACTGACTGATTTTTGAAGTTGTTGAGCGTGTCCAGGGCTGTTCAATGAGGCGTTGCCGACCATCCAGATCACCCCTTACTTAACAATCGCTACAAAGGTCTTTGAGGCATTCCTCTGCCGCTGAACTTTCTTTCTTGCGCTAATTCTAGTAAAGCGGGAGGCGTTCGAACAATGACAAGAGAAAACGCTTGGCACAACTGGCCATATCTAAGAACAATAGTAAGGACAGCGGGTCATATCTGAGAACAATAGTAAAGGCAAGAAACAAATCGCTTCTCACTTGTCGTGAGCATGCTCTGAATCTTTGGGGAACAACAGCGGCAAGAGTAACTTCGTTGTTTCGTCCCATGTGCTTCGCTGCAAAGGATGTATAAAGGGAGGCACATGTTCCCTCGAATCCGTCTTCAACCCATCAGAACATTCAGTCGTTTAACAAACTCACTCTCTCTAGACAATCTTTAATCACTAGCCCAACCAGCCAACCAAACCGTCATCATGATGTTCTCCAAGCCCATCACTGGCATGAACTGCACCGTCAGCCGTGGCAAAGACATCATCGCTGGTTACTGTACCGTTCAGAAAAAGGACATCATTGCTGGCTACTGCACCGTCCAGCGCCGCTAAACAGTCTCCCGGAGGACCTCACTGTAGTTGTATCAACGCAACAACTACAAATTGGCGCGTTTCTGGCTCACCCGCACTTCACTTCGTCAACCCTCTTTTCCGACACAACAGAGGATTCTTTTCTAGTACTCAAAAACCCAATCAATGAAGTACTTGGACATGATACGCCTCACAGCCTTGCTTGCAACGCCGATAACAATTCGACATACGCGAACGATCTGCCGACACATCCGATGAACAACCCCACACATGCGGTTATGGGATTGAAGCTGTGTTCCGTCTACGTACAGCGTGGCTTTTCTTTCTTTTCTTTTTTACAAACTTTAAATCATGTACCTAATACGCGCGGGTCGGCTTGAATTCCTGACGGAAGGTTTCTGATATCGGTCTTTTGTATCGATGGCAGGTATCTGTCCGGAGAGTTTGATAATATAAATATTTGACCCCTTCACACACACACGCAGACACACACACATCTTCTGCCTCCCAATGCTTGTGATCAAAGCGTACCTCCAGGTGTTGATGCAGCTTACTTTAGTGTTTGTTTGAACGCGACATCGTATCGTTTTGTCGGAACATCTACAAACAGCCACTGCAGCACTTAAGAATGCCAACACCCCTTGCTTTCGACGTTACCAACAGCTATAACTTTGTAAAATGAAATCTCAGGCAAGCGGAATACAAGAATGGTATTATCATGACGCACCACAACAGCTACTACCGGCAAAGAACCATCTCTCTATTTTCCATAGTTGATAATGGAGGAAAACACAAACTACTACTACTATTTGTACATGTCTCTACTCATATCCTCAAAAGTTCGGAAAATAGCCTAGCAAGAGTGCTTCAATCAATGCCCTTCGACAAGAACCCATCGCATAATGTAGGTTGATTTACAGGTCTGCGACATACTGGAAGAAGATAATAAATCTTTCACCTCCCTAGTACACTTCGGATCGAAGATTTGCGTGAAACACGGTATTTTGCTGAAGCCATATTCTCTTTCTCAAGAGGCTTTCGTAGGATGGGACTATCAAGGGGTGATTTCCTGGTTGCGCTGCGCAGGGATGCAGGGGTTATGTTTGGTGAAGCATCTACCTCTGAGTCCGGTGCCTCCGTGCTCGTTTCACGACTCGGCGTGCTTGGTCGTTGAGAACGAAGCGCCTTTCTATTGCTGAGCGTCGATTGCAGTCGAGAAGGCTTGTTAACCTTCTTCAATGCACCAGGTCTGGAAACCTTCCTTTGAAAGCTGACGGTTGTGCGTCGGGTATACTTGACGGCGGATGGTTGTGCCGTCCGCGAATTAGTTGACCTTGTGCGTTTATCAAGGCTTCCAGAATTCGATCGTTTAAGAGCGCGGGTTTCGCGGGACGCATTCTGGCGCGACAGTTCACTTGCTTCTCTTTCAGCTCGCGCCCGAGCAGACTCTGATTGAGCGAAAGCATTCTTTGCCTTTGCGCTAATTGAATTTCCAAGAAGCCCCTTGCGCTTTTTGGGGGAGCTTTGGGTGCTTTCGGAACCGGACCTCCGGGAACCTAGCAAATCCTGAAGTTTGCGTTTGGTGCCGGCGAGGAGAACGGAAGCTATAGACTTCTCCTCAACAGGCTTCTTCGGTTTGGGACCGAGGACGCCGCGACATGACTCAGTACCACAACGACATTCCTGGATATTCTTTTGTGAGAACGGGCTGAGGAAGTCAGTTTAGTCCAATGCGTATGTGATGAAAAATGACTTACTCGAAATTATAATCGTAGGTCAGCTCATCGCCAGTCATGATGCCTCGTGGACCAGCGAACAGTGCCATTCGGGGTTCTCCCCCCACAGTCCACTTGATCATCTCGCAGTTGGGTTCACATGAGTGGTTGACGAAACGAGCAATCGTTCCACGGGTCGCATCTATAATCATTTTGTTGTCAAAACTCATGAGATAATAGCACTGCAACGAGTTAGCGGAAGTAGGCAAGCCAAGACCTTGACAACTCACCTTGTCTTTCTTGTAGACCTGCTTCATGCGCCGCTCGCATTCAGACTGCGTAATAATCTCTCCAGCATATTCTACGATAATTTGATGCGGCTCAAAGGTTCTCATAGCACGCACACCAAAGCCTCGGTCTTTTGTATCGAGAACCTCGACGCCGTAATCGTAGCGATTGCCTTTGGCACGTTTCCTGAGCTCTGCGAATGGGCGATTTTGGCATAATTCCGCAGGAAGGGGACAGTTGGTATTGTCACATTCGTACGCCATGATCCGGTTGTGACAGGCATCTCCACAGCCGTCTTCAGCATCGCAATAACACTGAGAGGAGTCTTGCTTATCACGTTTCCATAGTGCAGACGCGTCGCCGATGAATCTGTCTACAAAGTATTAGTGTTGCTCACCAGATTGGAAGCGCAGTATTCTTACTTTTGTTGAGCTTGACCCAGCCGTCGACTTTGACCTTCCTGGGTAGAGGGCTGTAAGTGTCGAATGGCAATTTGAAATCGCGAAACACGTGTCTAGGGTCCTCGTTCAAAAGACGTTCGCAAGCAAAGATGGGGAGGGGCAAAATGCTGGCGGCGTCCATTGGTTTCTTGGCCCTCTTCTTCGCGCGGTTCTGGCTCTCTGAGAGACGAGCATCAAATTCGCGATCCTGGCCAACATATAGTCCTTGCTTGAGCCAGACTTTCGACTTGGGCTTGGAGAAGATCTTCTCTTCCTGCGCTTGGCTACCATCTTCCATTGCAGCGCGAGAGCGCTTCAGAGAAGCCGCGGAGGAAGCCGATTGGCTGGGCTTCAAAGATGGCGCTGAAGCAGTACGCCGTAGAGTGCCTTGAGTGGAAGCCTTTCCGTCTGCTGTTATGTTGCGGAAGGCCTCCTTGCGAAGGTCCGTTACGCGCGAGGAAGTGCGACGTCGTGCTGCCTGAGCGGCTTCGGTAGCCAGCTGCTCTTCGATCTGATCGCTGGCGTCCGTCATCTCCGACTTCCGCTTCAGCATCTTCTTCCGCATAGGTGTGGCATTCTCCTTCTTCGCGATGCTCTCGAGCGAGCCGTGCACGACGTTCTTGTGATGCTTCTCGAGGTACTTGGTCGGCGTATGAATGGCAGTTCCTGCAAGAATCTGCACATTGTACGTGGTGACGGATTTGCGCGAGGCCCTCGCAGGCCGACGGACGTCGCTGTTGGCGGCATCGGGCGTGGTGGTTTGCGCCGACGCTGCTGGGTCGCCAATCATCTGCAGGCCAGGGGCCTCCTCGTACACTTCGACGGCTTGTTCGACCTTGGTCATCTCGGATACAACGCTGGCTTCGTCGCCGAGGCTAGTAGGAGGCGTCGAGATGGAAGGCGACGCGCTGGACATGGCGCGAGCATCGCCTTGCTTGTCCGTCCGCACCGTGATGTTGGAGAGGGTAGAGGAAGTCGATGTCGGTGAGAGATCGCGCTCGGCCATGGCAGCGAAGAAGGAAGGTTGCAGCACGCGTCGCGGTCGTGGTCTTGAGGGGCGAGGCACTGACGCGCGAAGGAGGCCGACGGTTTGGGCGGGTCAACGGCGCTCGCGAAGCAACACTGCCAAAGTCTACGCGCAGTAGACAAAGAGCGGGCGTAGAAACGTGCACAACAGTTGATCCGGGTCAGAAGAACAGGTGAGCATGCATTGGGAGGTGCGGCGAGCCGGAATTAGGAGATGAATGGACGGATGGAGGATTGGGAGGTAAACACATGTAGCTAGTCAGTCAGCCAATTAGGCCGTCCCTGTCTATCCAGTGTTACCAGCACCAGCACCAGCATCAACACCCCTCGCATTCCGTCTCATCATCAACACGTACAAGCAAGCCTCTGGATACAAGCTTATTGGAACAATTCTGTGATAAACATATATGTTTAGATAAAAACCACCGTTAATTCATGCAAATGGTCACATGGTGCCTTGCTTTGCACTCATGTATTCAAAAGACGCTATTACTTAAGATGGGCTAATCTATGATTAAGCTGACCAGAGCCATCGTCTCATGTCGCAGTCGCATCTGCAGCGTCACGCCCTGCTGACCTGCCGGCTGGGCCCTGAAAGGCCTCCGATCCGCGAACATCTTGCATCTCCACTCCGCCGCCCTGCTGCTCTGGAGCCAAAGGCACAGTCCGTTTATCTTTGCGTGGGCCAAACCTTTGATCGCCTTCCTCGTACTTTCTCTTAAAGTGCAGATACGTCGGCGGACGCGGTCGTTGCAATACAGCAATCCAGTTTTTCAAGACCGAACCCTGTGTAAAAGGCCTGTGTCGATCCTTCTTGAGGAACTTGTGCGAGTTCAGATATTCACGTGTCGTTTCGCCCCTACCGACCAAGAACAGATGGTACACGCCAAGACTAAAGGGATATGACCACCCAAGAAGTCCATATATACACATGGCAAAAGGGACGCGCCATCGATCGATGGCCTGGCCAAAGGACGCTCCAGTTTGTGCCCGCCAGACCAAGATATGTGCCAGACTAGCGCCTAGGAGAAAAAGACCTAATAAGGTGGTGGCGCAGACGAAGACGAAAAAGTAACGATAGTTGCGGCGTCCGACACAGTTGTTGAGCCAAACGCAATGATGATCTTGCGTTTCAATGCAGTTGTCACACACACGGCAATGATGAGCACGTGGGGGTCGCCAGATATTGCAACTCTTACAGTACTTGGTCGGCACCTCCATGGCAGCATTAGAGCCGGTCGCGGAAACAACCATGGTCCACTCAGTGGTGGGAGGTCCGAGACTGAGCGGATCGTCATTAGGATTAGGTGGAGGAAATGGATGTAGATTCCGGGGAAGTATCTGTAAGAGTCAGTGATGCTCAAAATGAAGAGAGTGCATGACATACGCCCGGATCTGAAGCTGACGCATGAAAAAACGAGGAGATGGAAACTAGAAGCAAGTACGCAAAGAGAATGGGTATCGAAGGAGAAACGTGGATCCATAGCCAAGGGGCCCTACGATGATAGTTAGCATAGGTAATGATAACCGCTAGGAGGGTTGCACAAACGAGAAGCCGAAAAAGAGACCAGCAGGTAAGATGATTAGGATAGCCGTAGCTACATTAACCGGCCGATCTCGCGTATTTTGTAGTCTGCCGCCCCAGCAGAAGGCGGTGTTGCCCGAGAAGTATTGATAGTTCTTGCCCAGCTCGCGCTTGACTGCCTCATTGGTAGCTTCCTTGCGCGCTAAGCGGGGAGAGGATGCGGCGGAAGTGAGCTTCTCATGTCCTTGATGGGCTCGTACCTGAGCCGAGCGCCCGTCGCGACTAGACAGCATGAAGCTAGAGCCAAACGAACGAGGAGACTTGCTGGGCGTTGGGAGCTTGCCGGAATCGTGGGCATGGGCATTGGAAAGGTCTAGATGCTGGGGCCTGGGTCGCTGCAAGGGAGTGATACTTTCGCCACGACTACGCACAGTCTCTGCGCCTGTGGGTGTGGTGTTGGCTGTGGTGCGGTCGGGCATGTCTCTGTCGGTGATGTCGGTGCCACGCGAAGGCGGAGGCTGCAGGTCCAGCTCGTGGTGGAGGCCCAGCGTCGGGGCATTCCGGATTGTTTGTGTCGAGCCTACACTCTGGCGGTACGAACTTCTATTTGTTTCGTATGTAGCGTCTTCATAAAGCGAGCCGTCTTTGAGGAGGGACGTGGGGCGCTGGTTGCGCTGCTGTTGGAGACGCTGTGAGCTCATGGGGCGAAAGAAGCCGTGGGCTGCCAGCGGAACATGGGTTCGGCTGGCAGATGTCGTTGGGCGACTCTGGTGTCCTAGACTGCCGGCGACGCTCATGCCGCCTCGTCGCGCCGGGCTGGCCTGGGACCATCTGTTCTGGCTGCCCGAGGTTGCAGTCGCAATGGACGAGGGCCGCGATGGCGGCAGGCCGGGCTCTCCTGCTGGGCCCGTCATGCCCAGCACGCGGCTGCCAGTCGAGCTGCGCTTCTGTTCGGTTG
Source organism: Alternaria atra (assembly GCF_907166805.1). NCBI lineage: Eukaryota > Fungi > Ascomycota > Dothideomycetes > Pleosporales > Pleosporaceae > Alternaria > Alternaria atra. The sequence continues at coordinate 433,356 of NW_025091327.1, forward strand.
GCGTCATGGCCATGGTGTCGTTGTTGTTGTTGTTGCCGGCGCTATGACTATCTCTACACGCAGCATGACATCAAATCGTTGCAATTTGGGGCTGGAGGGGAGGCACGGCCGGTTCAGCGCGTCGTCGCGACGGATGCAGAGAGCGCGGATGGAGCAAGATGGCGAGCGGCAGGGGAAGGAGCGACTGGAAGTGAGTGAATGGAAGGGCTGCGGCGCCGACGGCTAATGGAAAAGATGAACAAGACGTGTGATTGCGTTGAAAGGGGCGCATAAAGTTGATGCTCGACCCTTCGACGTTGCCCGGCGCACTGCAAGGTCCGCCTGTCTGTTTCCGGCATGGCCGTCGCTGTGACGCAGCCGCGAAGCTTGGCGTCCGCGAGATTCAACATCGAACCACTGCTCCCGCGAAGCACGCAACCCATCTCTCGCAGAACACCCACGCCAATTCCACCCCCACCATGTCCTCCATCATTGCCCGTTCGGCCTTCCGTGCTGCCCCGCGCGTCGTCCGTCCTACGCCCGCCTTTCGACGATGGGCCAGCGCCGCTGCTGAGGGCGAGAGACAAGCCGGCAAGGATGCCCTCAAGACGGGAGCAAAGCGCGATCCCGAGCTCTACGTACGATGCACACACACCCACTGGGATAAATGAGGCGGATAGCTGATCCGCCTACAGGTGCTCTTCGCCATCATGAGCGGCGTTTTCGGTCTTGCAGGATGGCACTTTTGTAAGCTCCCAGCCATATGGATTCTGCCCCGGGCGCCAATCGTTGCATACTAACAATTGCAAGCCCGCTCTCCCACCAGTGCTTCGTCGGAACGAACTGTCGCCAAGGCCTCAGACAGTGAGCCCTGGAAGCAGGATGGTGGAGTAGGCCCCTACCAGTACCACCCTGGAGGTGACACCAGCATCAAGAAGGATGCGCCTTCTGCTCTTAACGTCGTCGTCATCCCCAACGTCACTCTCCCCAAGGTAAGCTGGAGCCAATTGTGAATTTAAAAGTCGACTGTACTGATCAAGACTATAGGAGCTCCACGACACATACAACAAGTGGGGCAAGGACGGCTACTAAACATGCAAATTGCTATCCACTACTCAATTCCCAATTGAAGACTCCTGACAGTAGGGCGCGGAATTCTCTTTTCGTTATGCGTCTGTACATAAGACCACCATTGGTGCCACTGCATAGATCAAACAATTCTCTTTTACTCCTTTCACACACATGTGCTTCATAATTTTGGTGTCATTGTATATACATGCCCCACGTAGGTAATGCTAGGGAAATCTGTTCCCCGCCCGGCTAGAGAGATATACGCCATGCCAGAGACCATGGGTCAAAAGTATACATGCTTTTATCTTCGCAGGCTTTCTCCATGCCTGGTCCTTCGCGGATGCCACTGTGAACACCCGAGTAAGCGAGCTGGTAGAAAGTAGTCTATGTATGGGTATCTATAAGTGTACTGTCAGTCCGGATCTCCAGTCCGATCAACGACAATCAAGCTGCGCTGGGCAGCCTCTTCTGAATCTCGGCGATCATGTTACTCCTCTCGACCAGTACACCGTCCTTCTCGGGGTCGTTCTCGTCTTTGATTCCGAGAACCTTGATCTTGACCTTGCCATCCTTGAGCTCATCTTCACCAAGAATGACGGCGAGCGGAACACCTGCTACCTCGGCTTGCTTGAATTGCTGTGGGAGTTTGGGCTTCAGTTTGTAAGAGAATTCGGCCTTGATGCCTGCAGCCCACAGCTCCTGAGCGACTTGCATGCGCTCTGTCAACAGGCCGGTAAAGCCTTTACCACCAAAGGCCATGACGAACGCATCAACGTCCTTGGCACGCTGTGTCGACTGGCCGCGGGCTTTCATGATGCTGATGATTCGATCAATACCGAAAGAGATGCCGACGCAGGGAATGGGCTTGCCACTGAACATGCCCACCAGCCCATCGTAACGACCACCTGCAGCAACACTTCCTACACCAATCTCTTGCTGCTTGCCATTCACGCGCGGCGCGGAGCCTTCTGTAACAACCTCGTAGATCAAACCCGTGTAGTAATCTAGGCCTCGAGCGAGCGAGAGATCGAAGGAGATCCTCTTGCGGGCACCAAAAGCGTCGAGGTATGCGAAGAGCTGTTCCATCTCCCGAACACCCTGGCTGACATCCTCCGATTTAGAGAGAGTCTCGTTCGTCTTGAGATACTCGATGATATCGTCGCCGCCTTTGCGCTGCACCCACTCGCCAATCTTGTCCGCAATATCCGCTGGCAGTCCCTTGGTCTCCATCTCTTGTTTCACCTCTGACCACGGTAGCTGCAGCACGTTAGTGATTGACAGGGGACTAAAGCTCTTCTTGTTACCTTGTCTAACTTGTCCACCGCAGAGCTGATTGGCCGTATCAGTTCCTCCTTGACACCAGCTGCCTTGAACATGCCGTCCAAGATCTTCCTGTGATTTATCTTGATTGTGTATGAATCCCATTTGAGCGCTTCGAATACATCGGTTGCGATCTTGAGGACTTCGGCATCAGGAATCATGGCGTCGTAGGAGCCTGCAATGTCGAAATCGCACTGGTAGAACTCGCGCATACGTCCCTTGGTCATAGCCGGTTGGTCGCGACGGTACACCTTGGCGATTTGGTATCTCTTGAAGTTTTGCACGCTAGGGTTCATGGCGAGCCATCGTGCAAGCGGAACTGTAAGATCGTAGCGCAGTGAGCAGAGCTCGCCGCCTTGATCCTGTAGATCGTATATCAACTTGGAGTCTTCGCCATATTTGCCGCTGAGAATCTCCTTGAGTTCGAAGACGGGCGTGTCGAGTGTCGTGGCTCCGTGGCGCTTGAAGACTTCCGTCACGGTCTGGAACAGGTGGTCGCGAAGTGCGGCATCTTCGCCGGTCCCTTGGATGGTCAGTAAAATCATCTGCGCACAATGGAAACAAAACGTACAGTCGCGTGTGCCCTTTGGCACCTTCAAGTTGAACGACTTGCTCTTGTCTTCCTTGCCCATATCGTCGAAGCCCAAAAGCGAATTTTGCGTGCAGAAGCGGCGGCGGGGTGCGAGAAGGTGAAGACGGAAAGGTGTTGGGCTGACTTTGCGGTATGCGAAAGTATATCGAAGGGCGTCTTGGAAGAGCGCGGGGCAGACAAAGTGGGGTGAAGTGCGCTGCATGGACCTGGAAAGTGACTCAATCGCCCAAGAGCAAGCGCGCATGTGTAAAGAATCGTTCTATCCCGCGACTTGGCCCGTGCATATCAATACCGACGTCACAGCCGTAGCAAAAATACAGTCAGAGAATTACAATCTATAATTTGATGCATGGGTATCTAGTCATGTCTCTGCGTGCAACTACCATGCTGCTCGGAATTTTAGCAGATCCCTCTGTCCGTAGCACTCTGCTACTACCGTAAGAATCATATCGATGGTTGCCTTAGTGTTCCAGTCACTCTCGGTCAATGGAGTGATGGCCTGTGATTTTGCCTGTGTCGGCTCGGAAACGGGTGTCAACTTTTTGGGGGCCATGTCATGTTGAGGGCCTCCTCTGCGTATTTCCTGTCGCTGTCTCTCAGCCTCGACCCGTGAAAGATGGTGGAAGGCTTGTGTCGGTGGCGTATCGGGTATGGGCATCTGCGAATGTACCAAACGATCCCCGAGTTGCGCAAGAAGACGCGCCCGGGCCTCTTCGAGCCCTCCATCATCTGAGGTACCTTCGGGTTGTTCTTCGTCCTCAGATATGATCATCTCTGCGTCAGAATCACTCGCCTCTTCATTCACTGCGTCTTGACCCAGCGCGACGTCGTCCGACTTATGGAAATCTGAATGTGATACAATATCTTTCTCGTCAGGACCGTGGCTTGGCGTAGGCCCCCCCTCTCCCGTGGAATCCTCTTCATTGTGAGTGTAAGGTTCTTGTTTTCCAGTGTTAGAATCAGGGACGTCTGTACTGTTGTCTTCGTCTTCTTGTGCATCGCGCGTCGATGTCGTTTTGTCTGCATAGAATCGCTCCATTAGTCGACCGGCACTGAGCCCCAAATCCCGAATCCTGCTGACGCGCTCATGGTCCAAAGTACCGAAATCTCCAACCAGGGCTAACAAAGTCCATACCCAACAGCTCTCCTGACGAGATACCTTTGCCGATCGACCTAAGGCCAACGTGCAACCTTGTATAGCCACATACAGCGTCGATTCATCCATGCGAGCGACCTCTTGGAGGTCCGGGAAATCATTCTCTATGATTTCCGACCATTTCTGCTTCCCAGACTTTTCTGTGTTTTTATGCTTCGCTGCCGGTTTCGGTACCTGCCCATTCTTTCGGATCTCGGCGAGCTTGTTGCGAAGATTCTTAAAGCGCTGGAGGAGCATATTGTTGCAACTTTGTTGTGGGTCAAGGGCGAACGAGTCTTTCTCCCACTTGGCAGCATTGTGTTCTCTATCCACAGCGATCCAAGTTCCCTCCTTGTATATGACGCGTTGACTGTGCGTAGAGATCCTGTAGTGCGCTTCGTCTGAGTCTGAGTCGATATCGCCGGTGGTGATGTTGTTCGGCGCTACGAGCAGGGTCGGGATCGCTGATGCTTCAGACCTATGTCATCGACGTAAGCAATGTACTCGATATATGCACCCTTTATGAGCAGCTTCCAAACGAAAAAAACGTGTACTCACCGGACACTGTGAAGGTATGCTAACGCTTCGCTTGTAGACTCGTCGGATGACTGCTCTTCGCCATCGAGTCCTGGTAGCACCGTCCGTGTTCCATACTCTTGGTACGAATCTAAAGCGCGTGGTCTTTTTTTGGAATGCGCTGTGTTGCGCTCAATCCTGGCGCGCTTAACTTCAGGTACGTCCTCTTGCGCGCACTTTCTTTTGGCGTTGTGTGCCGTCGGAGGAGCTGTCGGAGGTTTTGTTGGAGCTGGCTGCGTCGATATAAGGTAACCATCAGGTCGCTGTAGTTTGTTGTAGGCCTCACCGTCTTTGGTAACAGCCAAGTTGACTCCCAAGGTTGACATATTTGCGTTGGAGATATCAGTCCTGACTTTCGTTGACGAGTGATTGCGGAGATGAACGCGGAGGTGAGCTACATCGGTCTAGCGTGTCTTATAGCTACGCGCCTGCAAGAAATCCAAGGTACGTCCGTAAGCGGCTAACATCAATAACAATGACTTGCGAGTAGGCATGCGTGGTCTATTTCATAGAATTATTTAATAGAATCATCTCATGTTTCTGTCATGCTTCTCATGAATCTACACGGCCAACCATTTCACCACCTGAAAAGCAGCGAAAATATCCGCAAACGTGTAGGACTCCAGCTTAACAAAACTGACAGTGAGTTTGATCTCATTTGCCATGTCATTCCCTCCACTCGTATGAAGCTCCGTGTCTTGGCCATCATTGTCCCTTCCTCTCCATGTTCTCTTCTACTGGCTGGTACGGGTACTTGATTGTGAGACACCAAATGTCCAAATAATCGCAGATTGTCCAGATGACGTCCACGATGAAGCTTCCGTGTACGCCTACGGCAAGACCCAAGCACATGAACACAAAGGCGACTTGGTAAACATCGTTACCTAGGGCACTTGGCCAGCCCACCCCGATGTGCTCCTGTAGCCATGGCCCGAGCGAATCGATTACTCCGTAGATGAGAGGGTATATGAGCACGTTGCCTCGAGGAAAACGTGATTTCGTAAGGTGGGAGATGATCATGCGACCCACCGAGTACGCATTGATGAGACCCGCGTAGAAGATGAAAGGTACCAGATGGTGGTGTAAGATTATGGGCTGCAGGTACAGATATGCCGTAATAAGGACCCAAGCCGAGCCGAAGGTGAGGAGACCGAGTAGAGCAACTCGCGCCTTTTCACCACGGGCACGACGAGCTTTCATTACGTTTTGTGCGCTGTTTTGTCGTCAGTTTGCCCTACGGGTTTTCTCTGATTGTTCATACCTCGAGACAGTGTTAAACACAAGCACGATGCCTCCATAGACCATGTACCACTCATTCCATGCCATGTTGTACAAAACTTCCGGGATGAGACCCTGCTCTTTAACTCCAAGAGTTTGGATCATGGAACGTTGCCAGAAGCTGCCCCCACCAAGGAAAGCTGTTGCGGCATACACAAGGCACAACGTCAAGATACCTTCAACCGGCCCAGAGATCACACCAAGAGTAAGCGTATGTGTATGATACTCGTCCCAGGTTTGCACGTAGAAGGTCAGCGACGCTGGAGTAGTTAGTAACAAGACCGTCAATACTAAATGAGTAACATGTGGATGCTGACTTACATGCAAAGAGCGTGAGAACCGTCTTCCAGCCTTGGCCAAGATTCATAGTCGCAGAAAACAACAGTACTTCCAATGTCGTATTTATCGCATCAACTCCATGATCGAAAAGTTCCCCTAGAGGACCACTCTGACGGGTCCTGCGGGCCTGACTGCCGTCTACAGCATCGAATGTTTGGTAGAGGAAGAGGCCGATCGCCCAGCTGGCGTATACCCAAGGTGGGCAATCTTGGTCAAGAGTTGGCGTGTACCAGAGCAGGGTAAGAAAGTTGACTATGATAAATCCGAAACCAGAGAGTGTTATCTGTGAAGTTGTGTAAGCGAGAAAACAAGCACTCACAGCGCGACTGGAACGTTTTGCTTCAGGCCGGACTTACGAGGTTGGGTCTGATACAAGTTAGCATTGCTACATAGGAGACCTCAGTGGCACTTACGCCATCCACATGGGAAAACATTTTATGACCACATTGTTATAGAAGGGCTTGAGAACATATTGCGAGAGCAGACTATGATCCACGCCAGAGTACTTGTACTCCCTAAGCTTCGGCAGCTTGTCCTGTCGTATGTACACCATGATCTGGGACTCCTTTTTCGACCAGCAACTGTTGGCGAGCTGTTGTGGGGTTCTGGCAGCGAAAACGATTTGGGCGGCGCTTGTTGTTGCTTTGTGTGGTGGAGTGCCAAGCGCAAGATCTTATGACGTAGCGCCTGGCCGCCCGGTTTTGCCAACCCATTAGCGTGAAAACGGTAGTGTGGTGACCAAGGGGCATAATTACTTGTCATGCACGAGTTGAGGTGTATTACAACGAAACAGGATTATCATCAACATTCAGTATTGGTCAGATCTTATTTCGCAAATTTGTGACTAGCATTGATGCAGCCCTTCGCAATAACACGGCATCACATGCTAAACCGTCCGTACCTCCACCAATCAGACTAGTATCATTCTGGAGCATCGTAACCTATTTCCCTCTCGTATGTGGTTGGACATGTATCGCGCTCAGCCACTGTGGGCAGCGTACGGTCGCCTCGTCTATCGAGGTACGCGATGTGTGCGGCCGGCTCGGTCTGGTCGAAGCTTAAGCGACAGTGCTCCAGGAACAAGGAATCAAAATCCTGCTCTTCATGGTTTGGATGAGTGGCACCGTCTTGTGCACCGTCTCGCCCCAGCCTTCCACGCTCCAGCTCTGTTCACGGCGAACCTTGCGTTCCTCTAGGTTGGCAAATTGCCATAGATGGTGTACTGTGTTGAGATCACCGATCTGAACGAACCAAGCACCTACACCCTCCATGACTTCCCGCCGGGCCTTCAAGCCACGTCGCCAATGTGTCTCCCATTCGAGCAGGTTGCCTGGATGTAGTGTATACGAGCGCAGTTCGAATAAGCCACCGAGCTGGCGTGGCGGCGTTGTTGGCCAGAAGGAGAACTCTTGCATGAGAGAGTTCTTCTTGGACAGGATCAATTTCTTGAGTTTGGCGTCGAACTCTGGGAACTCTGGGTGAGATTGGATGTTATGCAGTGATTCGTGATAACCCTCGTAGCGTTGGTACTCCCAGATGTGTACTATGACGCATAGTCAGTATACTTTAGAATTGTAGCCCCTGGAGCAAAGTGCAATCTTACCAAAGGTGTTGCAGTCTCCCACTTCGGTCCTCCAGCTACCTACAAGATGGACCTTGTTCTCGGGGATAGAAGCCATCTTCGGATACCAACTTCCAACCAGCTCAGTGTATTCTTCGACCTTGTCTGGTTGTACCTCGTGGAATACAATCGAGTGGACGTATTTACCGCGAGCTAGGACCTGAGAAAAGCTGCGCTCGATGTCCTTGTCGAGTTCGCGACCCTCGGGTGTGCCGTAGATGAGGGATGACAGCGCACCACCCTTCTTCTTGCTGTTTTCTTGTTCACGGGCGCGGGCATCTCCTGTAATTGATCACGTTAGCGCTCCTAGATCGTCCGCATTGAGTGATACATGACGGACTTTCTTCCTGTTCCTTTCGCTTCTGAGCAGCTATCAGACCGTCGCGGAAGCTCTTCTGCTTCTGGTTGAAGACCGCAGCACCGTCAGGCGTAATATCTGCGAGAGTAGGAGCTCTAGCCGGGCTTTGTGTCGAAGCCCCGGTACTGAATGCCTGGGAGCGGACAACTGTGGCAGATGGCGGGGAGAGGATGCCGCGCACGCTGGCACAAGCACGACGTGTGAGCATGATGGTAGTGTCAGAACAGAAAGTCGGGGGCCGAGGTCAACTTGAGTACTGTTTCTGACAGCGTGTGTTGAGCGGAGTAATGGTGGTGAGGGTCGTGTTTGGCTTGGTTTGGGTGGGCGACTTGGAAGCTTCCCCTCAATCGGCGTACTGCAGCTCTCCCTGTCAAGCCCGCTAGCGTGCCGCTGCATAGGGAACCGCCTGGGGCACTGGGGTAAGCGCGCCCCACTGCAAACCTCCCCGCGCCACTACTCAAACACGCCTCCACAACATTCTACTATACTGGAGACGATCCATAGCCATCTGCGCGTAAACAGGTCACTGCAGACATTGTCACTATGGATTTTGGTCACGCGTTCCGAGTTCTCAAGTCTTGAGGATTGTTTCACAGTGAATTCATATAGTCATAGCAGCCAAGCATGTACGTAAGAGCTCAACACGAGACCCTTTGCATCTCACTTTCCAACTTCTAATTGAGCTCCGCCGTTCCAAAGTGAGCCTTGCTTGGAACAGAGTTTCCAACCATGTCAATCCTACTCGCCGTAGCCGATACCTTCGAACCTATGGGCAACCACCATGTTCTCTTACCACATAGTCTTTGACATGCTCATACTCTACTACCAGCGTACACGGAGTGGCACTTACGAATGCGATAACCGTCCCGCAGAAACGAAACCCATGATATACTACACATTGCACAACTTAGGAATGGATAGAGAATGTAGTTGTTGCCAAGGCGCTGTGGCAGAAATAAACTCATATCCCTGGGAAGACGAATGCTTAATCCTCGTCAAATATTTGGAGTACGTTGTCCAGGATGGTTATGATAACACGGGCTTGCAGGCCGGCGTCGGCCATGTTGTTTCCTTTGTGTGGTCCCATTATGGATGGCCTGCATAATGTCAATTAATGTATGTAGACTTCGATGGGTGACAACTTACGCCCAACAGATGCCCAGATTGGCAGTACTCATGCGGTTGACCTCGGAAGATTGCTGCACACGATGCAGATGTAGAACAAGCGCACGAAGTGTCGCATAGTTCGGATCAGGTAAGGCATTGATCAGCGCGTGCATAGAATCTCGGCGCATGGTCTCGTCATCAATACGTGCAGCGTCGATATACTTGCCATAGAATTCGCGAGTGAGCAGCGGGTCAGGAAGCTCGCGGAAGAATTGTTTCAACAATCCAGCCACGCTGTTGACGTCGTGTTGGAACGCTTCTGGGTTGCGGAAATCCACCTGGGAAGCATCTGCATAGCATTAGTTGAGAACGTCAATAGATCTCCATCACGTACCACTATCGAAGAGAGCTTTCATCTGCTGAATATGTGACGAGGTCCCAGGAATACGATAGATGCCCTCTACCTCTAGCCCATATAGATCCACAGCTTGTATACACTGATAAACTACCATGGGCACGGGTGAGCCATCTCGGTGGAACAGGTCTTCCAGAGTGACGCCAAAGACAGGGTTCACCGGGGGTTGAGAAGAATTGCTATAAAGGACTCCACTAGTTTGTTGTGCGGTGGCCTGACCGACGGGTCCACGAGGATATTCTGACTGTGGGTAAGGGTTCTGCGCTACGGGTGAGTAGGGTGAGTTGTTGAACTGCGGTGCTTGGGGCTGCTGTGGTTGCGTTTGCAGCGATGAAGATGGCGGCTGTGAGGTAGCTCCAAAAGAGGGGGTAGGTCCAAACGAGGGTTGCTGTAACGGCTCAAGACTAGAAGGGCCATGGGGCGACAGAGGATTGGCGTCTGGTTGTGGCATGGAGAACGAGGGCGGTGGCTGGCTCTGCAGCTGCATAGAGGCGCGTCGGTTACCGCTTGCAGCCGCTGGTGGTGTGGGATGTGACCGCGTCTGCGACTGTGTTGGGTGCTTCAAATACTGTAGCTCCGATTTGGCCATGGGTGCTTTGGATGCATGGCTCAAGATGTACTCGTCGAAGTCTCGCTCGCTGTTGATCTGATAGATCATCTGGTTGATGCTGGGTGGGCCTTGAGTAGTGGCGCCTTTGAGCGGCTGTGGGCTCACAACCTGACCGTTGTTGACGACGAGCTTTTCGTTGAATGAGGCTACTGCAGTGTCAGTAGGTGTTCACTCAAGGAACATAATAGACTTACCGTATTTCTGCATCTCCATGGTCAACGCAGCATCAGTTTCCTTGATGAGATCCAGCAGTGCAGTGACGGCCTGGGGACGCAGAGTCGCGACGAGCTCTTTGCGGGAGACCTGCGCTGTCTGCACTTTGCTGGCGTAGTCCTGGTCCGCCGCCTGTGTCTTGCGCTGCAGGTCCTCCTCATGCTGAGCGGCCGACTTAGGTCCCTTCAAACCAAACTTCCTGCCTGCGCCTGTGTCGCCTGTCTTCACCCGATCAAGGTCTTCGGCAAGCTGGTCGTACTTGGCCTTGGCCTTCTCGGCCAGCCGTTCGGCGTCTTGCACCTTGTTCTCTGCGGAGAGCCCCTGCTGCTTCCACGTCTTGCGGCTCGTATCCATCTTGTTGGCTAATTGCAGCAGATTCTCATGCATGGCGTGTAGAGCAAGGCCAAACTGGGTGCCATTGTCGGCAATGCGCTCATTCGCGTGGAGAACCTGCTCGTAGTGCGTTTGGTAGCTCTCATGCCGCGTATCGGGCTTTCGTACACCGTCCAGTGTTAGGCGGCTCAGCTTCTTGAGGCTGCTGGCGTGCTCTTCCTCAAGGGCTCCTCGGCGCTTGAGGAAGCTGCTGAAGTCCTACCGGGGCGTGTTAGCGTATCTAAGTGTAGTGGAGTCGATTGGGCGTCACTGACTCGGGCGCTCGCGATGCTGGCCTTGAGGCGGTTCAGAAGAGTCGCAACGCCCACATCAGAGTGCAAGATATCGTGCACGCGCTGCTGCGTCTGCGCATCGTGAGGGGCGGTCCGTTGTTCGGGCGATGCGGGAGTGGCATCTTCGATGGGCGAGGTTAGGTCGCCGTCCCGGGTGGGAGAGGATGCGCTATTCAGGTCGGGATTGAAGCTATCAGTACTCTCCATGGGCGGAATCGCGGGTGGGGCAGCCATTGTAGGCGTAAATGTTGTAATGGTTGGTGTCTAGGTAGTCAGTCGCGCTGTGGTCGGAATGCGTAACGCCGGGTAGTTTGGTGGAGACGCTGCACGCCCCATGCAACGTCATCCTTCCCGCTGTCAAGTTCTGCCTACCATCTACACGCGCCACATCAAACACTGCTGCGGCCTCTATCTCTGACAGTGCCCCATTCTTCATTTACCACTATCACCGATCCACTGCTCACCTCCGCAATGTCTAGCGGCTTGCCAGATGAGGTGGTTACCTGCCTTCAGAACGCCCGCTTTGTGAGTCCTCTCCAAAGACATTCATCTCATCCCATCTTTCCATGTCTGAAATCACCTTCCATATCTTGTCTCATCCCTGCATGCTCTTGCATTCCTTCTTTTGTCTCTCCAATCTCCCCGAGACTCATCCAATCAAGTCTTGTTTCTTATGTCCCTTATGCAAACACGTGCTGCACATTCGCAATGTACCCCCGGCCTCTCTTATCCGTACGTGCTCGGTTCTGACAGACTTGAATAGCTCCACCTTGCAACATGCTCGGACAACATTCCTCATGTCTCGTTGATGAATTACACCTACCTACCTGACACTCCTTATTCTCAAACTCCCATTATCATCATGACAACACCTTCAATCTCCCGCAAGACACAAAACCTCGAAGCGAATGCTGTCGTTTCTCTCCTGGTACACGACTGGGTATCCCATCGGCCTCCAACGTTAAGCCAGCCAGGTCGCTCGCCCTCGCCATCGCGTCCTGCACCACGTTCTGGATCATTAGCCGAGCTTCTCCTTGGCATGAACACCGCGTCCTTAAGTCGCATCAGCGCCACCATCAATGGGGTTGCTGAGCTTGTACCTTCTGGTTCTGAAGCAGAGACATGGTACAAAGCCCAGCACCTAGCTAACAACACCTTCGGTCAAGGTGCCGAGGACACGTACTCGACTTCCCCTGGTGGAGAAGGACTATGGGGTGGTGGTGGGCTAGGCTCACGAGAAACTGCCGATGAAACGCTAAGAGAGGGTGACGGGGGCACCAAATGTTACGTCGAAGGAGCAGAGGTCAGGGTTGTCGTGGTCAAGGTTCGTGACGGGCGCATCGCAGACTGGAAAGGTCAAGTCCGAGACTGGAGTCTCTCAGAACATACCCAAGATGCCAGGACCAACGGAATACCATCATAATCATTGCCGTGGATTGTGATAGGGACACGAAAGGTAAGAAGCCACATGCGTGTTATGTATTTGGTCGCTCTAATGTCGGCTGGTAGCGCTTCATACCAAAATTATCCAGATATCCTCGAGGCAATTAATGATTATCACCTGCACTTAGCGGGGCAATGAAACAGCGCAAGTTGCAATATTAATTCTTTAAGAGGTGAAGGTGAACACTGGCATTTTGGCCGGCTGCCTGCCGCGCCAAGCCGTTTAAGCTCCTACTGCTGTCTTTGTTCTGTCTCAATCACTCACCAACGTCACCCACTCAATTCTTCTCTGAATAACTTTTTTTAACTCCCTTGCAACAACACTCTACGCAGTTATGACGACGGCAGCTTTCGTTGCACGGCTCTTGCGCAATCCGGCTGAGGCGGAGGTCGACAGATTTCTCCAAACTCGCAGCGGTAAGCAGATGGTTCAGTTGTTCCGTCTGATACCAGAGCCTGCGGCACAGGCTGCGCTCACAGCCAGGCTGCTGCTACTTGCACCCCCAGTTATGAGCGGTCATCGTCGTTTCGTTGCCCCAGAGAAAGCCAAGAAAGCTCTCAATGCCTTCGTCGGATTCCGATGTAAGTACACAACTCACCATCACGGTAACCCCAACTCACCTTTACAGGCTACTACATTATGATCCCTGATCTAAAGACCTGGCCCATGAAGAAGCTCTCCAACATCATCGGACTCCTGTGGGAGGCCGATCCAAATAAGTCACTCTGGTCATTGATGGCGAAAGCCTGGTCTGCCATTCGCGACCAAATTGGCAAAGACAAAGCTCCGTTGGACCAGTTCTTCACGATCATTTGCACTTACCTCAACATACCTACGCCAGAGTCGTACCTCGCGATTCTTGGATGGTCCGTCTCAGTCAACGAAGAGGGTGATCCCACGATCTCCCGCAATGACTGTTCCAGATCTGCATCCGTCAGCGCTGGACTCGCGGACATTGCGCTCTCTGTTGAAGACATCATTGCCTATGTCCAGTCAATGGGATACGCATCTACCTATGTCGCTAACGCCAACACTACATCCCCAACTTTCCTCGGACACTCGGTCAACCCCTCCACGGAGAAGAGCAGTCTCGCCATGGCAGTGACACCAACCGTAGCGCCTGCAACTGACCGTCGCACAATCGCACGCAACAAGCGCCGCGCGAAGCGAGATATGGCTATGGCTACTGGCTTCAGGGTAGACCTTGAGAAAGACATCCTCAACGCGCATAGGGCTGACGCTGGCCGCATTGGCGAGTACATGCCTGACCGTTACCCAACTCCCGCCCCAATTAACTACGACCCCAACTCGTTCTACGATCAGCTTGTTGGTCACTTCGACAGCCCGATCCCCAACTTTCAGCACGACGCAGGTCTTTTTCTTGACGCAGCTCTGATCGACGCTACATCTGTCTCGGCTATCGTTCCTCATAGTGAGATGGATGACATCGCATTCAACGCGGCCTTCTTCCAGACCGACTTCGATGCTTTCCGCCTAGGCGCCAACGAGAATGCAACCCTTCCCACATTCGACGATGTTCCCAACACTTGATCTCTCGGACACATAAGCTGTGTTTTCATAGATTGTGTATCAGAAGCACGCACATCATTGATCAATGGCTCACGCTGCGTGAGAGATTGGCGAACCCCACATACCGTCACTCGTTTCCCGCCCATCTGTTCCGCATAAATCTCGCGTCTCGATGTTCCCAGAGGTTGATGATCACATTTTGCCTTCTTTGGGCAACACAACCGACTCGCCTGCACACCTTGCAAATCTTCCATCGGTCAGGCAACCTCCTTGCTTTAGCAACATCCCTTGCTTTCGGCGTACCCACTATCAAGCACCCCTTTCCCCGTTCTCCCGATTACGATTACGACTCACGACCCACACTCCCCCGCATCGTGCACACACGGCTGCATGGTGCCACAACAGGAGGCTTATGAGTCTTAATGCTGGAATATCGGATTTGGAGTGCGCGATCTTTCAACCGCACCCCCAATGCGGGCGCTGGTCACTATTTCCTTCGTTACAAAAGAGATTCAGATACCCCCAGATCCTCACATGGTCATATGATGTACTTTAGATAATTCTCAGTTGTGCGGCGCAAGTGACTGACAACTCACAAACATTCCACCCAAAAACAGATAGATGAAAGATAGATAAATTCACAAAAAAGAAAAATCTTGGTCGCAATTGCTTCATCGTGATGTGAGGTGATGTGACTTGCTCACTTGCTTTGTTGTACTTGAATACTCGATCCTGTCTTAAGCTATATGTAAGGAGATATGTGCGAGGTTGCGACAGTGATGTCTGTGGCTGCATAGAAGGACGTGATGGGCTTGCATGGTGGTGGCGTTTAAGCAAGGAGAGTTTTGACCCTGACGTCGGGGCTGTTCTAGAATTTCCCTTGATGTGACTGAGGGGCTCATTAGACTTGGAATAGATCCTCAAATATTCTCCCCGCGGCTGTATATTTGAGGACTGAGGGGTTGCGGGGCGTATTGGTGTCCTGGGTGGTGAGACGGTCTCGCTGCTTGCCAGAGGTGATGTATGTGCTGAGGGGTAGTCACGGACTCAAGAACACGCATTAATCATATGTAGGGTATTAACGAACAGTTGGGTTCTCCTAGGAAGTTGTTCGGGTATGTAGGTCTGAAATCATAGCTCGGTGTTGTAGTGGGTGTTGACATAGGGGTAAGCTCAATTGACAGGAATATTGTCAACACAACTTTGTGTAAAGCTTGGCAAGCGATTCACATATTCATTTGAAGTGTCTTTGAAAGGATATGCGAAGGTTTAGAATGATTCGGTATGATGGTCGTTGGGATATAACGCTCTCTATGTAAGAAGGGTCCGCAAGCTATTGGACGAGACTACTAGTATAGTTTTGCGTCAAGCCTGACAGACCTTTATCCAGTCCTTCATAAGTAGCGTTGAAATGATTCATCAATATTTTTTAGCGAGGGGGAATAGCGGTAGCTCAGTAACCATGTAGTTACTAAGACGAAGAGTGAAAGTCATCGGGCGGTATTAGAAGTGTGGCTTTGTGTTGAGCTCGGTAAACACATCATATAACATTTATAAGTATCTAAATAATAGCTTCGCAAATTTCCACATGATCCTGTGTACTAGTGATTGTGTTATATCAGTAGATAGATTCCAAGAATTACGTCTAAATGATATAATATATTGTACATGTATATTTGTGTCAAGCCTGGCAAGCGAGTACGAAAAGCTTTATGTAGTATTAAATAACATCTCTGTCAAGTGTAGAAACAATTGGTATGTCAGTGATCGCGTCCCGCTTCTGCCCGCAATGAGCCAATTCCGCTGTCAAAGGGTACGAATGAACAACCTGTGCAACTTCGCATCAACTGTGGCAAGACTTTCAACAAATCTTCCTTTGGTGGTTTCGATACTTCCATTAGTTTCTGTAACTATTCTAGTATATTTGTGTAAGGATATGTCGCAGTCAGCGAGGTGAGCTTGCGAGTGGACCTAGAGTACTAAATTAACAATCGTGTTCGTATCAGAAACCTGCGAGGCCCTGTCAAACTCATTTCAGATAGTATATAAGATGGAGTACCAAGTTCGAGTTGTCGAGTATAGTGGTCAAGGAGTAATGGTCGGGTATGCCTCCAAGACGGACGAACTCCTAACGACATTCAAGTACAACTTTCGTATCTTTGCATCAAGCCTGGCAAACAAATTACGATGTTGTTCAAAGATACCAATAATCTGTTTCTGTATCTTGGAATCTTCATGAGTAACTCTGACGGTGCTGCGTAGCACTTAGTAAGGTAGATGTCGAGGTCGTCTTGGCTCTACCTAGTAACAGTATGCGCAGAAATACGTCAACACTGGTAGGCGCTTCTAGATTTTGCCTTTGATACTATTAAAAGTTTCCACCAGATCTAGGGATCCTTTCAACGCGCCGGAAACGGGGGCAGTTTTATCCTCAGCGTCGTATCAACATCATACCCTTCCTTCTCAATTTCTTTCTTGAGCCTGAACGGCAAAAGCCCTTTATCCAAGCCGTAAGCCTGTACCTGCTCCCATAACTTTCCCGGACTCAAGCGATAATCCGCCTTCAGCGGCTCTAATCCAGGATGCAAGCTCCAATCCACGAGACTCAGAATGGCGTATACGTAATCCCTCGGATCCTGACAACCCTTGTAGTTGTTCGTCCAAACTAGGTTCGGAAGGCTATTGGGCTTGAATCGGATAGGTTGGTCGACTTCTTTGGAGCGGTACTTGCCAAAGTGCTTATCGCTCAGGCGACGGGGTATGTCCATATGGTTCGCGTGGAAGTTGCCAGAGTCGGTGCCTTCGATTCGTTGATCATTGGGAATGGTGTCGATGTGGAAGCGTACATTTCGGAACATGTTTAGAAGGCTCGGCACGGTTGCCAACTCAGTCTTCGACGTGAAGATGATGTTTTGCGCTAGTTCATACTCCTGGATCGTCCACATCCGTGTCCAGTAGACGTTGTTGAGTAGCGGATACAGTTCAGTTTCGTGAAAGGCGACTCTATCGTAGAGTCCACGCGAGTCGATTGTCAACGCTTCTCGTGCAAAGCGCTTCAAGATTCCATCAGCATCGTTTCCCAGCCAGACTAGAACATGTTCGGCGGATTTGTAGATGTCGCTCATCATCGCAACTTGCTCGTTCTTTTCCAGTAAATCCTCTTGATTTATACACAAAGCATCGATCCAAAAGTAGCTCCATGGTTGGCCTCGCTTCACATGGCCATATATTGCAACTAAAGCTGTGACAAGGTTGTATCGCACGTTGTGTACGCAGCCATTCAGCTCGATGTGGTAGTCGTTGGTTGGAAGTCCCCATGTGTAGCTCAACGCGACGTATGGGGGACAATTCGCAAGATCGAATACCTCAAATCTTAGATTCAGATCGGCGTTAAATGCGAGGAGTCGAATTTGCTGGCGCGAGTGATCCAAGGGCCGATATGTACTAGACTGGTCTTTTTGGGACATTATGATCGGCTTGGGACGGTATACCAAAGAGCCGATACTGTTTATTGAATGAGTATGGCAAGGAGAAATTAAATCCTTTCAGCCGCAGCTGAGAGGGAGGTTGCCTTGGCGAGAATATATCACATGACTTCTGACTGGTGATTCCATATCAAATAGTCCTGACAGCCCGTAAACGAAGCTGTTCCTCCCGCATTCGGGTATGATTTATTAGTACAACATGATAGGAACTACCTTCTAACTTCCACCTTTGTTCTACTTGCCCTCGGCGCGACGATTATATCTATCTCTGGTTCCTATAGGCGATTTCGTATGCCTGGATGCATATTCTGCTCCGTCTGCGCTTCCCGCGGTGATCTTCAGTCTTCGTGAGTACCCTTGTGATGCCTGTATCGCCATCTTATAAAGAGTCCTTGCGAACCGCAAGCCACCGTGTTTCCGGCGTAGGATATTTATATTCCATCATTCGTGGAGTATCCTCCATCTCAGCTACCCTTCCAGTCGCTACACCAAATGAACGTCCCACACCGCCACTGCGTGCCCACCTCCCTGTGTCCCGTCGGTCCGATCGGCCTAGGGCACATCCAAAACTGTCTTCCGCAATTCATACCAGGTTTCTTTGTCGTCATCGACATGCAGGGTTCACCGTGTTCGCACCGCGGTATCGGTTTTTTAGAGAAGAGCTTTGTCCAACCTTCCTTTGATGCTTCCTGAGAGGCGCGCGGATCAGCGTCGAAGGAGTCGGAAGGTATGGACGATTGGGGAACAGACATGTCTGTAATGGATTGGCTAGGCGCATCGCTGGTTGTAGACGGTGAGGCGGGTGGTGCTGAGTCCTTGACAGGATCTTCATCTGCAGGTTTAGTTCGGGTTTGAAAGAAGCCCTTCAGTGACTGTTGGCCCTTTGACGCTTTGGGTGCAGTGGTCAGGGCGTTGGTTTTGCCCCTCTTGACTGATTTGTTGGGAGATGCGGATGCTGAAGCGCGTCGCTTCTCAGCCGACTTGAGCGGGCTCTGGCTTGATGTAGGGTTGCCATCAACTGCTGAGGGCATGTCTGCCAAAGAGGCCGCGATTGCCAATTCGAGGTCTTTATCAGAATCGTTGATGATCTTACTAGGGGTAGACGCAACATCTGCCTTTGTCGTAGTTTCCTTCTCAATTACCTTTGGCGTTGGTGTTGGCGCAGATTTTGGTAGAGCGGGCTTCTTACTGAACATATCTCGGATGCTTCTCCTTTTGGTAAACTCTGCTAGTAGCTTTCCGCTGAGCGGTGGAACATCCTTGACTGCGTCGTACTCTCGTTGCCGTACACCGTCTTTGAACATGCTAGCTGGATTCATCAAATCCAAAATATGTACCATTTCTTCAACCTTGTTCTCCTCCGTTGTCGATCCCTGTGATATTGGCACTACGTCTTTTGTGACAGCGTACACTGGGCAATGATCCGACCCCATGAGTCCTTCCTGAATGTTCGCCTCTTTGAACCAGTCCTTGATGGCAATACTGCACAGTATGAAATCGATACGTGACCCAAAATTGCCTGGCCTAGCGTTGATCTTCTGCTCCCAGTGTGTGAACATGCCTTCGCGGTCTGGGTGGAACTCTCGACACAGGTCGTATAGTACTGGCTCTTCTCGCCCTTTGTCCCTTTGGCCCGGCACCACTCCATTCAGCAACAGCTGATTGAAAATTCGGCGATTCGGCGTGCTCAAGTACTCATCATGCGTCATTCCTTCTGCCAGCATATTGTCCTGTGCCCTGGCCGTATCGATCAGATCCCTAGAGACGTTGAGATCGCCCGTGAGTATCACATTTTTGCCCATGTTAGTCAAGTTCCGTATCCGTGTCTCCAGCGCTGTAAGGAAGCCGGTTCGGAAGCCGTCACGCAGGCCGTTGCTGTTCGCTGGACTGTAGACGCCGAAGAGGACGAAGGCTGGAAACTCGAGCACCAAACATCGTCCTTCTGAATCGAGACTGTCAGGTTCGAGATCGGGAGGGAGACTGGCGACTTGAGATGGGCTGAGGTAGCCGCCGATGCTGGCAGATTCGGGGAGGTCGCGGTACGATGTCGTCGAGCCGGGAGGGCAGAGGGCGCCTAGAACGCCTTCTTCGGCACGTATGGGCGCACACACAGACTGACGGGTGTAGATACCAACGCCCGAGTAACCTCACTCACGTTAGTAGGAGATCGCAGAGCAAGCATTGCGTAGTATGGGCAAGTACCCTTTTTGTGCTTTGGCAGACTGAAGTAGCAATCCCAGCCAGGCACAAGCACCATATCATCTGTCAGATCCTTGCGCTGAATCTTCAGCTCTTGCATGATGACAATGTCCGCCTCGAGGATATCGAACATGGCGTTGAATGTCCGGTTCGTACTCCATGGCTTGTAGCCAAACGGGTTGCGAATGCCGTTGACATTCCAGGTGGTGATGCGAACCATGGTGTTGTGCTGTTACGGACGGCGATAGCGAGTGTAAACGAAGACCATCATGACCTCACCATCTCAACTCATACCGACTTGCATCGGGACGCAGAAACGCGACTTCACGCGACAGACACGACGTCACATTACCCGGCAGCCGAGCTCACGCACGCTAACAGCAAGCGGGAATCTCCGCATCAGCCCATCCGCCAAGCCTCTGTTTCGTCAATTCGAGCTCCCTCCGTCACACCTCACGCCAACACCAATTGCACCCCATCTCCACTCTACCACGCCGAACAAACATCGCCATGTTCGCCGCTCGATCCTTCGCCCGCGCCGCGCCCCGCCAGGCACTTGCCCGCGCCCCTGCCCGCGCCGGCCGCCGCAACTACAGCTCCGAGAGCCCCAAGCAATTTGCCGGATCCGAGGACAACGAGTTCAACCGCGAGCGTGCCCACATTGCTCAGCACGCTGCTGAGTCTGGCGAGTTCTGGCGCAAGCTGTCGCTCTAGTAAGTACCCAGTTACTTGACGCGGATATGGATTTGGAGGGGGGTCACATGGGAAAGAGGGAGGATTGTGGACCAAGGGGAATATGCGAGATAGCCGTGCCATTGGAACCATCTCCTGGAAGGAGGAATTGATGAAGCGAGCAACTATGCTAATTCTATGATAGCGTTGCCATCCCCTGCATCATCGTCGCCAGTGTCAACGCCAAGGTTAGGTGGGATGCTCACTGGGAGCACGTAGCCCACGAGGAGCACGAGAACCCCCGCTCGGAGAGGCCCGAGTACGCATACCAGAACATCCGTACCAAGAACTACTTCTGGGGAGACGGTGACAAGGTACGACACCCATGACACGGGATGACTGCATCGATTTACTGACAACCTAATAGACCCTCTTCTGGAACGACAAGGTCAACTACCACAAGAAGGACGAGTAAGCGCTTCTACAGCACGCTTCCAAACATTGATATCAGGAACCATCCGAGCCAGCATTTGGACCAAGTGTGGGGTTAAATGTGTATATAGTACAACGAGCGCAAGCTGAGAGTAGACCAGCAATACATTTTCTTTGTGTCTGCATCTTCACTCGTGACATATGACACGCTGGTAGCAATCTCACACCTCTTGCGATCCATAGCCCTCGTCCCAAACAGTATTGTGTCTCATAGCCCACTCCTCTGCAACCTTTTCGTCGCCCCTCAATTTCGCAATAATCGCCTTCTTCATCAACTGCTCGCACTCTCCGTCCAGATACGCCGCATTCTTGAAGCACTCCCTCGCCCGATCGATGTAGAGTTCTGCTTTGGCAATGTTGGCAGAACGGGAACGATTTGATGCTTGCTCGCCTGTTTTGGGTGTCGAAGGGCACGGGGACGCGGCGTTGGAAATTGATGATTGCGTTGCGTTGGGATTGGCAAGACCCATGTACGAGTCTGCTAGATGCGAGTAGAGAGTACCCGTAAGCACGGTGTCTGCGCCTTCCAGAGCCTGTCGTAGACGTCAGTATGAGCAGTTTCATGTTGAGTGAGCATGAGCGAAATCAACATACCTGTGGTAATACACCCTCGATCAGTCTCCTCGCTTCTCGACATTCTCCCAACGAATTCAATATCACACCCAGACACCCCACTGCGGTCCACAGCGAACTTGCAAGGCGTGCCCTAAAACTCACACTCGCCGCCTTGAGCGCAACGCTGAAGCCCCTTTCTGATTTACCTACTTTCCACCACAACTCTGCTTGCATGAGAAGTACGGAAACGCGCTGCTGAACATCTGCGTTGTCTTCTTTGAGAGATTTAGCAAGCGAGGAAATGCATTGGTAGGCGAGAGGAAATTGCGATGTAGAGATGAGGTAGTCAATATAGGTGTCGTGTTGAACAAAGGAGAGTTCCGGATCAAGAGGCGGAGTAGAAGGCGTGGCCGTAGGTTTGAGAGTTTCGAGCAGGTGGGTGGCGGTTGGCCAGTCAGATCTGTATCACTATATCAGTATGGCTAGTTCAAAGAGTATTTGTTTTGTGGGTACAAAGATACCTTCGGATAGCTCTCCTGAGCTTAATAAGGCCGATACAAAGTACCAGGAATTGATGAAACTTGAGCGACTTGTACACTGAGGGGTCAATAGCTTCGAGCATCTTGATAGCCTCGTCATAGCGGCCGCTCTGACTTATAACGAAAGCCCGGCGGCCGATGGCACGGAGGCATTCTTCGGTTGGACAGGAGTGTGAATAGCAGTCAAGAAGTAGTTCGCAATGGATGTTGGCAAGATGTGGAACGCCGAGTCGCTGATAAAGAGTCGCTGTTAGCAGCATCTGGCTGCCGTAGCTGTTGACGTTCTCTTTGATGTTAAGGTGTGAGGATTGGTAAATGTGTTCCAATGCTCGGGGTATAGAGTCGCCCTGTAGACACATTAGCTCTAATAATCCCTACGTTCGGACTAGAACCACGTACCGTCATAAGGGACAGCTTTGCCTCGTTCAGTAGAGTTGCACTGAGCAGATTATACATTTTGGCCTCCTTAGCTTTCGCTTTCAGAAAGGTCAACGCATCCCTTTCGGTTCCTAGCATGCTCATGTAACCAACGCCCTTCATCTGTTTAGGGTAGGCCTTTGCCATGTGATTCAACCAGCTAAGACTAAAGCTCAGACAAGTCATGTCCTGATTCTCTCGTGCTGTAGCAATCGTCTCGTTGATGGCAGCGATCGCTTCGCCAAAACAGCCAAAGTCGGCCTGTAGGATAGCCATATGCAAGAGAGCATACTGGTAGTGAATTTTCTCACGAGTCTGCATAGCGTAGTCGTAGTAGCGGTGCAGATTGTCAAACGCAGACGTGTAGTCTCCAGCTTTCCAGGCATCGAAGAACTGCACCAGATGCGCTTGTCGATGTACTGTGCCCGAGGAGTTGACCATATTGCGGAGCTGGCCTTTCATCTCGTCAGGAACACGATCTCCGAATTTCTGAAGTCGGTCGAGTTGGAAATCCAGTATCCTGTCTAAATCGTTCAGACTCATGCCTGCTCCTTCCTCGTAATCTTCTTCCAGGTGCCCGTACGCAATCTCATACACATCGTCACCAGCTCTTAGACCCATCTCAGATACTACCATATCCACTCCACCTGATGCCAAGCCAGCCAGTCTCTTTGTCCATTGTGCTGTTGGAGCCCTGTACCTGATGAACGAAGACCAGAGTTTCATTGAATCATCAAATTGCAGCCTCGTGAACTCCAGGTGGGCCCTACGAACGAACGCTCCGAGCGGCGATGTTTTGGAGAGATAGATCCGATCCGGTGATTCTTCATCTTGTGTGCCAGGTGGCGGCGGAGTAACTAGATCCAAGATGCTGTCGAACAGAGCGTGCAGCGCATCAAAGGAGTTCATCTCCCACATGTGCTTGAGGAAGAGATCGAGAAGAGTCCTACCCGGCATATTTGACGCATGTTCCGCAAGCACATCTTCGAAGGCATCGATTGAGAAAGATGTGTCTTGTTGATTGGAATTGTGAGAGCGTCGTGGACGAGCGCTGGACTGTGCTGGGGGTAAATTGTTTGACAAGATGAAGGAAAGTATGGGTATCGTGGCGGAATAAGGAAGACTTGAGCTGCAGTAGAGGCGAGTCAGAACAAGAAGGCTGATCTTTTGCGCTGTGAGGTAGCGCGGTGTAGCCATCTTTGGTGTTCGGGGCTTAGTGTTCGTAGCAAAACAAAGCGTTGGGCGTAGACGGTGTTAGTTATTGCATTTATGGCCGACACGAAAGCTGTTATCGTGTAGGTTCGCGCGACATCTGCACTGCAACCAGACAAGGCGATTGCTGATCTATTTGTCAGTGTTTCGAGGTCTAAGACGGGAGTGTTTGTTGGAGGTCGTGTGGAAGGTATGACAGCCGAGGCGCGCAGCGCGTAATTGTCGCGAAGTCATGCGCCTCGACGACAGCCCCAACTCACGGCTCTGTTTGGGCTAATATTCCCAAACGATTACTTTGTGTAGAATTATGGCGCAGAAGTATACTAAAGAAAAGGCAAAAGAGTAAGTAGTTTCGAATTGACATGAATATGTACATCTATGTAATCGTCTCCCGAGGCGCCTCACCAAATCCAGAGTCTTTCCTCGCGACGTTCTTGAGATCATCTGTGCTAGACTGTAGGCGCGGCACTGGAGCGCCGTTCAGAAACTCGTCCTCGCTCGTTGCATTGGTTGCCCATATCTTGCTGATGCTCAGATCGTACGGCCCTGGTATCCGATCTATCAACGAGATACCCACTGTTCTTACCTTCTGTGTCAACATCTCCCTCTGTGGCTCTACAACCTGCCCATGGTTCGTCCGCACAAACTCGTTCCACTTGATCAAGATTGTCTCCCATTCGCCAGGTGTCTTGGAGTGCAGCAAATGCTGGTGAATATCTGTAGGCACGATCGACTCGGTCTGCACATTTACAAAGTACTTGCGACCGTCCGACTTGAACTGGATTGCGAGGAAGTTGTACATGCTCACATCCCATAGTGATTTGCCGAAGATGGTTGAGCCTCGATCAAGTGTCCTCCATCCCGCATAGCCTGTTCTTTGAATGTGTGGTTGGTTGTGTGGCAGTTGTGTGGATATGGTACCGTGGAAGCGGACGTGTGGGGGTTCAGTTTGGGTGACAGGATGGTAGTCGAAGTTTGCGGTGGAGTAGCCGCCGATGTCTTTGTCGCTCATGCGCTTGCATCGTTCCAGGTCTTCAGGCTGGTTGAAGTGGATTAGAGGGAAGGGCTTGGACGGTGATCTTAGGCCTTCAAGCTTGAGTGCTGCGGAGATTAGTGGCGGCGCATCCAGCACATGCAACTGCAGAGCTCACCGAAGTTGGAAAGGCGCTTGAATTCGTCCAGGCTCCTCTTTAAAAAGCCAGGCGCAAGGCAAGCTGATGTTGGTCGCATGTTGGCGTGAAGGGTTTGTAATATCCAGAGGATAGGCTGTGAAAGCTGCGGGCGCAATGGCAGTCGGACTTCGATGAGCTCACAACGCAATGCAC
This sequence comes from Alternaria atra, assembly GCF_907166805.1. Classification (NCBI taxonomy): domain Eukaryota; kingdom Fungi; phylum Ascomycota; class Dothideomycetes; order Pleosporales; family Pleosporaceae; genus Alternaria; species Alternaria atra. Next base: position 458,505 of record NW_025091327.1, read on the forward strand.
CTGGGCAAATGACGCCGCGGTAGTCTCATCAGAGGCTAGCCGCTTTCGTTGACCATACCAAAAATCTGGGGACTGCTGCATGTGCAAATACATCCCACCACCGCCTCTAACTCACCAAACAAACTCCTCCAATGATACAATAATAACCCGACGTTCCCGACACTCCAACTCGTCCCTTTGCGTGTGCCTCCCTCAACCCACGTTCACACATCTCGCCACGCGCCTTTTCTGCCTCGATGACACTGCAAGAAGCCTCTACACCTCGACGTATTCGAGACGACACAACCCAACCGCTGCAACCCCTCCCACCGTCGTCGCGAGAGTTGGGCGAAGTCACTCCTCCAAAACAGCCAGATGGCGCACCGGTAGCGCAACAGGACCTCAAGTCTGGAAAGTCATGGGCACATTTTGTCGCCGGAGGGTAAGATTACAGTCGAGACTAGATTATGACCTCAGAAACTGACAATTGAAAAGCCTTGGTGGCATGGCCTCGGCGACTTTAACAGCCCCGCTTGATGTCTTGAAGACCCGTCTGCAATCTACGTTCTACCAACAGCATCTCGCCGCAATGCGCACCGCCCGTGGCCTGCCCCCAATCGAAACCATGTCCTTCGGTCGCAGCTCGCTGCTGCATATCCGAGAAACTGGAGAGATATTATGGCAGGTTCCAAAGACAGAGGGATGGCGGGCACTGTTCAAAGGACTGGGACCAAATCTTATTGGGGTAGTCCCTGCACGCGCAATCAACTTCTTCGCATACGGCAACGGAAAGCGGTTGATCAGTACACACTTCAACAATGGTCAGGAGGCAGCATGGGTGCATCTCTGCAGTGCGGCCGCTGCTGGTATCGTGACTGGGACCGCCACCAACCCCATTTGGCTTGTCAAGACGAGGTTGCAATTGGACAAGAATACACATTCGGATGGCCGCGGGCGGCAGTACAAGAATGCATTCGACTGCACCATGCAAACTATACGGAAAGAGGGTGTTCGCGGTTTATACCGTGGACTGACTGCCAGTTACTTGGGTGTTACTGAGAGCACGTTGCAATGGGTGCTGTACGAGCAGATGAAGCTATCGCTGGCACGGAGAGAAGAGCGCGTCATCGCTAGCGGGAAACCGCCAACCGTATGGGACCAGACTGTGGCATGGACCGGCAAGCTGACTGCTGCCGGATCAGCCAAATTTGTGGCTGCACTAATCACTTATCCACACGAGGTCGTTCGAACACGCCTAAGGCAAGCACCCATGGAAGATGGTCGACAGAAATACACTGGCCTCGTTCAATGTTTCCGACTGATCTGGAAAGAAGAGGGCATGGCGGCGCTTTACGGCGGTCTGGTTCCTCACATGTTCCGCGTGGTACCCAGCGCCGCCATCATGTTCGGTACATACGAAGGTGTGCTAAAGTTCCTCGGAGAGAGCAGTAACATGTGATGAGTCAACGGTTTTTGCATACAGGTGTAGATGAGTACAGGATTTGATGCATAGAAACGGCGTTATGAAAAGTTGGGGCCTTGCGACGCATATACGGCGTCTTGTATCACCACTCAGCTCTGATTGAGCATGTACTTGTATAATGTTGGAAACATGGGAGAATATACGACGACATGAAATCTGTGGAAACGGTTCGCGATGGAAGTTTGAGACCAGTAGCAAGCGTGTACAGCTCTTCGCTGAAAGAATATACTCTCTAACCTCTCCGACTGTAATTTTCGCATTTTATCTGATTTTTCTTATTGCGAACTGACCTCTTGTGAGTGTGTAGGTGTAGAAAGCACCACTGTAGGCCAATGGTACCATGTACCTCACTAGCGCGAACTTCCCGCCCGAACATTGACTTTGACATATTGAACATCCTCATCACAAACGCCCAACGCTCGCCCCGAGCATAAACCCCCGCCCGCAATGTCTTCACCAATACCACTCCGAAGTATACGAATGCCAGCGCTCCAACGACAATGCCTCTTCCTGCGCCACCAAACCCTCGTCCGCTCCGCCCAACCCACCATAACCCACCCATCTTCCCGCCGCACCTTCTCCAGCACCCCCTCACGCCCAGCAAAGCGCCGGCAACTCGGTCAGGACAAGGCGCAAACAAGAGCCGCTGCCGAATCCCAAATTGCGCCTTCACCGAAAGTCAACTTTGAGCGTGCGCAACGAGATGCAGATGCTATGGCAGAGGATATTGGGCTTCTGCAGAATACCATTGTGAGGGCGCCATTTAGGGATTTGATGAAAGAGGCAGATGGGATTAGGGGGATTATGGGCTATTACTGGAATATTGTCAAGCACAAGGGAACGGCTCTTTATTCGTAAGTTGGACTTTCTACGGGTTGAAGCTAGAGTGAGAGTCTGAGCAAAGGGAAGAGAGGGGCAGCAGGTTCAGGCTCAAATGAAGAACTGTACGGAAACTTTGATATTGAGAGCTAACATAAATACCCAGACGATACTACTACCGCGCCTGTATCCAAAAATCCGGCTGGTCACAATACCTACCCGTCGATCTCTTCAACAATAGCCAATACAAAACCCTAGCAAAGAGATACTACGAGCAAATCCAAAAAGACTTCGCCAAGTACGTGTCCTTACTATTCTTCTAGCCCCAAGATAATCCCCAAACATGACGGGACTAACATATTCAACAGAGGCAATGTCACCCCTCTGGAGCAAATCTGCCTATCCCCCCTCGTCAAGAAGCTCAGACAACGAATTGCCACCCGTGGCAGCAGAGTCCAGATGTCCTGGCACCTCCACAAATTCAAATCCCTACGTGTAGTCTCGCACCGCTGCGCGCCCTTGGGTGAAGAACAACCAGACTCGGCATACAGACAAGTCGTTGTGCGAATCGCATCCGTTCAATCACTCGAACGATCCACTTCTTCTCTGTCTAAATCTACAAAGTCTTCGTCGACACGCACCGCACCTCATCTCCCTTGGGTCCCAGATGCCGCACGCCAGCGAGCTGAAAAGGCACGTCAACGGAGTCAGAAACTAGAGGATGAGGGCGAAACTGAGAACCAGATTGTCAAGAGCGGTGATGAGTTCCCTGATAACGGAGTGCCCAAGACGGTAGTGGAGTACCTTGTGTTGCAGAAGAGGGTTATTAGGGGGTCAGAGGAGGAGTGGAAGGTTTGGGGTTTCACCGAGGAGTCGACGCCCAGTGTGATTGCGAGGGATGAGAGGTATTGGTCCAAGATGTTGAATACACAGATTGAGACTGCGTAGTTTAGACGACTGAAGGAGAGGGTGGGCGAGAGAAAAAAGATGGAGGGACTTTGTAACCATATTTGTACATATGATGGACATGATGAGGGCATGTGGGCGTGCTCTAGGAACTTTAGGTGTAACTATACATGCTTTGGAGACGCAGCTTCAAAGCTTCAAATCTTCAAATATGCAAATTGTTCCGAGCCTGACATCACGTGGAATGCCATGTAGCAAAAGGATCCACTCGGGAAAGATGGCGCATAGAGGAAGATAATCATGTCATTTGAGCTCTACTTGCCAGTAGCAAAAACGATAACCCAGGTACACACAATCATTCAGTGCCCAGCATTTCACTGTCGCGCATATGCTCGATTCGACCTCGAACTCCGTCCTTCTCTTCATACTGGTACAAGGGCGTATGACGCAAGCTTACGAAAAGCTGTGCCGCTTTAGCCGCGCCGCAGGCGAAGGAGGCCGGCATATCGAGGGGGCACAAGGTAACAGCCATAGAAGACTAGAAACCGTGGACCTGAATCATGGTTAGTTTGTGTTTCGATACAAAATTCACATGATGCTGTGACTCACCTTGATCGTCTTAACATCGAGACCAAGTCCCTCCTTCTTGTCGGTCAAGAAGTCCTGGACGTCTTTGCGCTGATCGCCCTGGAGCTGGACGACTTCGCCCATCTCGGCGTCGCTTACGATGGTGCCATTGCAGGCAAACTTCTTTTTGATCACTTTGAGGATCTTCTTCTGGTCAAACTTCTTGGGGAGACCTTGGACGGTCGTCAGTGTCTTGCGGCCATTGCGCTCTGTGGTGTGTTAGCCGTGGTATTTTTAAAGAATATCGCATGACCTGCGTGAGCGTCTGGGGACATGTTGGGAGGTGCGCAAGTGGGTTGGGTGCGTGGTGAGGACTTTGCATCAGTGTGCAAGGGCGGTGAGAGACGTACGTTGGATACGAATATGAATGTAGTCCTGCTGAGTCTGCTTGACCTGGCCGGTATCTTCATCCGCTTCCGCGAACGGGTCTGCAAACACGTCGTCAGTAGCTGCCTCGCATGCGCTTCGAGTGTGACGTCTTACCGAAGGACTTGAGGTTCTCGATGGACATACGACAGTCGGTGAGCGCGCGTGTAGGTGGGGGGTTGTTGGGATGTGGATGCTGTGGGTAGCGGGACTGGTTGAGCTGAGAATGAGTTTGGGTGGTTTGGTCGTGGTGATGCACAAGTCGGGAGGCTGCAAGTGAGTGTTTGTAGGGTCGAGCAGGCTGAGAGAAAGAGGTGGGGAATGCGGCGGGAGAGGAAGGCGAGCCCCGCCGTGGTCAGTGCGCAGCAAAGGGTACTGGGTGGTGCTTACCGTCCAAAGGCTAATTGGTATGGCGAGCGGAAGGCGCGAATGAGAGAGGACGATGGTGAAATGGTGACACATGGGGTGAGCAAGTGATATGGGTACTACGAGCTAGCCGACAGCTATCGTCGCTTGCTAGGTGAACATGTCGAATTATACAATTACACGGTACAGTGACTACCTGAATACCAGCTACACTTGAACTTCTCGCACGGCAACCTACGACGGCGGAGCAGCAGGGAACGCTTCCGTTCCAGATGCTTGGCCAGATCTGACAGGCGGGGGCGGAAGGAACATGGACGAGTAACTCTGTAGTACCGCGTCAATACGAAGGACCAGCCAGAGTCATGTCCAGGGGCCAAACTTACAACTAGAAGCGACATGACTGGATCTTGGTTAGTTTGATGATCAAGTGTGAGGCAGCGGCGATACATACTGGACATGCCAACCTGGAAGTAGGCGGGAGTTGTTGACGTCTTCTTCTGGTCGGGTGTCTCAGCGAGCCACGACTGGATAGCGAATACTACAGCAACCCTGCATCGAGTCAATAGGGAACGTGGCACAAAAATGAGGAAACTCACCAGCCGATCATCCTGTGCAGCACGCGTGATGTCAGTCATGGATATTGGGCACACCTGCGCGCGTATCTGGGTATTGCCTACTTGTTTCGCGTGAAGATCTGGGACTCGATATCAGCCGTGTAACATGGGGTTGGATAGAGAGCGGCACTTACAGCAGCCATGGGCAGCGTGCTCGAGAGCGTGCTCGCCATGTCGTTGTCATCCTTGCCCTTCTCTGGCTCGGCGTAGGGCACGACTGCAGGTGAAAGCGCGTTAGACACGTGATCAATGGCATTGGAATGTTAAACCGTCAGAACCCCTATGACGGAGAGGCTGCGTCCGGGAGAAGTTCCGCGGCATCACGTACTCAGGTCGGCGCGGCGCATGTCCTTCTTGGAAGCCATCGTGGAGCTGGTGGTCGGGCGGTGTGTTTTCGGTGGCCGAGATATCTACCGTAGGCTGGCGGAGTGGAGATGGATGGAGTGATCTTGTTGCAGCGTGAGGCGTGAGCGGCGGCTGTCTGGCTCTGGTACCGGCCGGGATGTCGTTGGCCCCGTCTTAGTGTGGAACCCATGTCGCTCTGTCGTATTACCGGGTGATCGTCTCCGCTGTTCGCAATCCACGATAACCTCAGACCTCACGTCAATCTCTCTGCGTCCGTCCCCATTGCCCTCACCCGAGCAACACATCAGTCCCTCCTGTCCCCATCGAGAGTGTGTTGCTCGCACATGCCGCCGCCCCAACATCGGCGCCTCCTGACCTCGCCCAGCCCTCGCTCGCTCCCTTGGCCCAACAACTGCATGCGCCTGATACAACGATGAAGTCGCTGTGTGTGCGATGACTTCTCGACCTGGCCCGGGGATTCACGAATCTCTACAGAATCGTGGCAGCGCCCTGCCTCCTCGGTCCCAGGTGCAGCGCCGGCCCTCGAAGCCTGCCCATACGCTCCTTCAGCCGGACTGCATCGATCCGGCCCTAGAGGACGAGCGCCCACCCATACACAATGCTGCCCACGATGCTGCGAGACCTCCCCCAAGGGGGCGTCCGCCGCTATTCTACACCACCATCCCCCCAAATCATGGCATCGAGCTGCCCCTACACTCCTTCCCGTATCAGCCGACGGCGAACCTGCCCCAACCCCCACGCCCTGGCTCCCTGCACCTGAGAGACGCTTCGCTCCAGCGCCGCATACTGCCTGGTGGTACAGGAGTCAAAGATGCGCCCAAACCCGGTGGGCCTGAAGTCGTGGTCCCACCCGTCCATTTTCCCGGTGGGAAGGCCGCCGATCTGTTTCCCTGGACCGGCAACAACCCCGAGGACAACCTGTCAGAGGCGCTAGTCAAGGCAGGCGTGAGTAACAAGCCGCAGATCATGAACGAGTCCAACACCGCCCGCCCCTCCCTCATCAACAACCTCAAGAACAAGTCAGGGCTCAGCACCCTGTCGACCCTGTTCGTCGCCGTACTAGAGAAGAGACAGCAGACCGGTCGCCTCCAAACCCCGAATACCTTCAAGCCTCCGCCGCGACTGACGTTGAGAGACTCGACCCGCGAGCAATGGCTGCACGACTTGGCGAACCCAACAACGGGCCTCCGCAGGCTCAGCCGCACCATACCCCACGGGCTCACAGGCAAAGTGTTGCTGGAACAATGTCTCAACAAGAACATCCCTCTCCCGAGGGCCTTGTGGCTGGCCAAGTGTGTGGGTATCAACGAGCTGCGTGCTCACAAGAGAAAGGGCCAGGCTGGCACTGTGACATGGGGAAGAGGCTGGACCAGTTCGGTCGAGCAGTTCATAGACGGTGTCATTGGCAGTATTGGACAGGGTGACTGGAAACCCCGGATCACGTATGCCCTCCAGCTTGCGACCCATCTCTACAAAGAGCACCTTCTCGACGACGACCACTTCCTGGATTGGATAGTCAATGGCCTGGATACATGCCCTTCCGAACGTCTGTTTATCTGGTTGCTGGTTGTATCCATCTCGCACTACTGGACAGCCGTAACCTGTTGTCGACGCCGCGGCAAGCGCCTTGCCGAGTCACTGCTCAATCAGCTTGACAAGATCTATCTACTTGAGGATCTGAGGCCTTACTTGGCCGTCTTACAGTATCTAGAGAACACCGTCGTCCGACTACTCGCGACACGACCTGCTTGTCTGCTGCTTCCAACTGCGTGGGCTAGATATAGCCCCCTTCTGCGGAAACTCGCCGAGCGGAAAAACCATGCACATGTTACGCAAGCGGTGCGGAGGCTCGAGCTGAGGAACACCAGGCTCTTGCAATCTCCAAAGAAAGTTCCCTCCGCCTCGCAGACACCGGCTGGCCGCGTCTACCGGATACTGGACTCTATAGACTACAACAAGCCAGTGCGCATCGAGGACCTGTCCTGTGATTGCATGAAAATTGTCGCCGACGCTCCACGGTTGATCGGCATCCTTCTTCAGTGGGCATGCACGTGTTACCGAGAAGGGACACATAGGATCTATCTGGCGACTCGACTACTCCGCAGATGGAACCATCTTGGCGCAGACGTGTACGACGGAATCGTCTCGCATCTTCGTGACGTGACCTGGGTTGCGACCGGCGACCCGAGCATTCTCTTCAGAATCGTTGCTGAGCTGGTTCGCTCAAAGACTTTCGCTACCGGACGCTATCTTCAGTGGCTCATCGCTACGGGGTCTACTGGGTACAGCACGGATCTGTCTTCGCCGCATTCCTGGCCGTTGCGCTTGGTCACTGAAATACCCCTCAGTGGGCTACCAGACCAAATCCGTACGTTACGAAGTACACTCCTACGTGGAACCATGCATTCGGCCGAACTGGAACAACGAGCTCTTGGCTACGCCGAGCACATGATATCCCAGACATTGCCTGCCTTGTTCGGCATCTACAGCACTACAACTAAGCCCAATGACGTAGAGCTAGACAAGCTTAGTTCGACAGTAAAGCTTGAGTTGGGCATCTGGTTACGTCAACACGTCGCTCAGTATGCTGAGGTCAGCGCGCAGTAAGTTGCTCCAGTAGGATGATCACGGCCCCGCTTACATTATATAGCATACCTACCAAGGACTCGTCTGTCGAAGAAACCGCTGCGGTATCTTTATTGACGCCATGGGACTTTCACATTGTAAGATCCTACCTTGAGCGCTTTGGAGACCTTGCTATACTTGCGGACATTGTCGGCGTGGCAACTACATCTTTGGATCCTAGTGTTCTCGCCTCTGCTGCGGATACGATCAACTACCACGTCAAAGCCTTTCGTGCTATAGGTGCTTTTGACCCCTTGTTCGCTAGAATCGCAACAAGATATGCTGCCCTGCGGACGGTTCGACTTCCTGACCGTGAACTACTGCTCAGTCTTGCCAGCCTAGCTCGTACGGCGCATGCTGATGGCCAACTCCCACAGCTTCTCAACTATGACCTGAGTCAACTGAACCAGCGGAACTCACTTGTGGCCTGTTCACCAGCCTCCGACAACATGGGTGAGGTCATGCAAACAGGATCCTCTTCCGATGACGAGATTGAACGCATTCTTTCAAGTGGTACCAGTATGGATCAGCAAATGATGGGACGAGTACTCCGCAAGATTGTTAGCAATCTAGAGGAACATCTAGCCAAGGGTTCGTTTCAATTGAACAGCCATCATGCCTGGTTCCATCGGCTGCGTTGCTTCGACGAGCCGACCTTCGATATGGTCGTAAACGAATGGCTGATCTTGAGCTTAATGGCCCAAAGGACTGACACGCTGCGGGTAGCCTTACCCACTCTTGTTGGTTCTGGCTGTATTCCTTTGGCATCTTTTCTGGATACTCTTCGAGCTTGTATCGCAAAGTTCAAGACAAATCCTTCTGAAGGTGGTTTCCAGAGCGCTCTCAAGGGCATGCTGATTACTTTGCCATCTGATGCATTGGTTCAGTCTTGCTCGCCACAAGATGCATATCGGTATCGCCTGGAGCAGCGAAAGCTCTGCCTAGAAGCCGAAGGCCGCTTTACGCGATGCATTGGTGAGGTGATTGGACTTGGCGCAATGATCCCTTCTCAGAAGGCCCAAGCGCAACTCTCAGACTTTCTGCGCAGTAAGCCTATGCTATATGTCCTAAAGCATCGCATCGTTAGCGACCCGGGATGCTTGTTCAAACTGCACAAAGAGGCCTCAGGTCATTACTTCAAGCCGTCATTAGACAGCCTCCTTGACCCTAAAGGTCAGCTGAGGTTGCCGGAAAAGAGCCCCGAACAGCAGGTACTCGCAGTCTTCGCACTTGCTAGCGAGTTATCGTTACCAATCTGCCAAGCGGCCATTGAGCAGCTGTTCTCATCTAGTGCAGCCTCGCTGGGAGGCTCCGGTGAGGCACTCTCCGCGTCTCTTCTGAGTGCCATCAAGACAGCGGTCGAAGAGGATCAACCTTCAGGATTAGAGCTTCTCGCAAGCTTGGATGCTGCTCTCACCGACCAGATTCGACAACATGCCGAACGGGAGATCATAGATGCCTCTGCCTTTTTATGCATGTCACCTACCGTCAAAGCAGAAGAGACTGAAAAGGTCTCGCCGGCAGTAGTGCAAAAGTATCTCACAGTCATTGACCTGACTTCCAGTAAGCGTCCGGAGACCACAGAACAGACTGCTCTGCTTCAAGCCTTAATCGAGAGATTCAAAGGCATAAGCCAGGCTCTTGAAGACGACAGACTCTCGGTTCTAGAGGTATACGCTTGGTTAAACGCCCTTCTTCGTCTAGTGGTATCCCATGCTTCAGCCATGCTGAGCGACGCGACCCATCCACACCAGACCGCTATGATGAGTGCCATGGCTGCTCTTCTCATGCATCCATCTCTGGAACTATATCCTACAATCACTGAGCATGTCTTCGATGTTACAGTGTTCCTTTCTGACTATATCTCGGACGACGTTCGGTTCCACGTTACTCGATTGGAAGGTGCTAGGCTTGCAAGCGATGCACGCTGTGTCTTCATTCTGGGAGTTACAGCGCCAGTCGATGGCTGGCTTGTCCTGGCCAAACCGGTCAACATCCCTCTGACTCAAGCGTCGTCGCAACCACCAACGCCAACACCGCTTCAGAATCAGCCATCTCCATATCAGAGCCCACAGATACCTACCAGTAGTTCTGCAACCCCGCAACAACGCTACTTCCATCAGCAACAACAACAAAGACAGCAGCAAATGCAGGCAGCTCAACAAGCCCAGCAGATGCGCGCACAGCAACAGCAATACCATCAGCATCCGCAGAACAAGATGCTGCCCGCTCAGCTTCAACGAACACCGTCGGGCCAGGCCTCTCCTTCTCCACTCCAGCAAATGTCACAAATGCAGCAGATGCAACAAATGCAACAGCGCGCCATGCAACCCTCCCCCGTCTACTCACAGCGTCCGACTTCTGCAACAAGTCAGGGCCAAACGAGTAGCCAAGGCCAGACGGGTGCGCAGGCGCCGGGCAAGCTGCAGGTCAGGCAAGATAGGGAGATACGACACTATCCGTTCGTACAACCAAGGTGGGAGATTCTAGCTGAATCTTCTGGCAACCCGAACGGCAACGAGACTGCAATCAACTTGAGCCTCTTTGGTGCGCGAAAGGTGTGAGTCCGCATGCACCATATCACTTCTACTTTACATTCATATCCACCAACTCGGTGGACCACCTTCGTTTCGTATATTGTATTCTCTTCCGCTCTTTATCTCATATGTTATTGGGTCCCACGTCAGCTTCTTTTTCGGTTCCAAAGCATGAAGCAAGGCGTTTTCCCGGGTTACTGCTATGATCTGCTCATGACATTGCATTACACCGGAGTTTCTAGTGGAAAGGATTTATTTGCATATAGCGTTATGGGATCACATAGGGTATTATTTGGAATTTGCATTGCTGTGGGACATACACGGCATGGCGTTAAGAACGGAAATGCGATATGCGGGGTTTGTGTATAGCCTGAACGTGTTGCTGAGAGGGCTGAAATGAGGTGTATAGATCAACTGAATGAAGAAATATTTTGATGATTGCTTCTCGATGCAATGCATGCTTGAAGTGACTTTGATGGTATGTGACTTTGTCTTATCTTCAAGCCTGGCATTGCCATAGCTGCATATGGTTCATAACCCGCACATCATGTGCTCTACTTCTCGTCACACCCTTACGCACTCTTCCCTGTAAGCTTCTCACAAGCCTCCTTGTACTTCGCCGCAGTCTTCTCCACAATATCCGCCGGCACTGCGACGCCCTCCTTGCCCTTCAACCCGTTACTTGTTAGCCAATCCCTCAAGAACTGCTTATCGTAGCTAGGTTGCGCCTTTCCTAGATTCTTCTCCCACGACTCTTTTGGCCAAAACCTCGAGCTATCCGGCGTCAAAACCTCGTCAACAAGCACCACCTCACCCATACCATCAACGCCAAACTCAAATTTGGTGTCAGCGAGGACAATACCAACCTCCTCTGCGCGGTCTGCAGCAGCACTGTAGATGGCCAGTGAAAGCTCCTCAACACGCTTCGCAGTCTTGTCATCGCCAATCAGGCGTCTAGCTTCCTCGGGACTAATATTCTCATCTTTACCGCCTACTTCCGCCTTGGTACTCGGTGTCCACAGTGGTTCTGGTAGCTTCTGGCCTTCGATTAGTCCCTTGGGCATGCTGATCCCGTTGACGGTTCCGGATTTGGTGTACTCGGACCAACCCGATCCGGTGATGTAGCCGCGGACTATGGACTCAATGGGGAGGATGCGCAGACGGCGGACTTGCATGCTGCGGTCCTTGAGGTAACTTTGGTCCTGGATTGCGGGGGGGAGGTCCTGGGAGAGGAAATGGGTTTTTAGGCCGGGGACTTTGGTGGGGAGATAGTGGAACCAGTAGATTGACATGGCGGTTAGGAGGGCGCCTTTTCCGGGGATGCCCTGGGGTTTTTTGTTAATCAAGTCTCTTGAATGTTGGTGAGTGTTTTATCTACATTCTCCATGATCACGTCGTAGGCTGATATACGGTCGCTGGCGACGAACAACAGTGTGTCATCGTCGATTGCGTATAGATCGCGCACTTTTCCAGAGGCGACTTTGGGCAGCTTGCCTTGGATATCGATGTTGGTAATTGCTTGAGTCGACATTTTGTTCCAGTGAGTTGATTCTCTGGAGTTGATGTTTGGTGGAATGACTGTGTTTGGTGGAGATTTATGCCTGCGCCCGTGTCGAGTATTTTGTGCCCTGCAGCGGGGCCGTTGTGGCGTTCACGGGGAACGTGTGGCGGTGCGGAGTCCGCGATGTCAAAGGTGCACGCGACCTTGATCTTTACGATCGGTACTGCAGTCTTCGGGACTACTCAGAATCTACATATCTAGACATATCCAAGATCCGAGTGACGTGAAGTTATTTGCTACTCGGGCTTTGTTCGAGAAGTTGCTGCTCCTGCCTAATCAGCCGCATGCGTAGCTCTGTTCACGCCTTACTTCATTCGACAGCCTAGTCGCATCACCACACCTCTGTTGACCATCTCTCCATCAACCTACATCTTCGCATCTACGTCGGATCATCTCTCAATGTCTTCAGTTCAGTTTACAGCGCTAATACGTCTCCCGTTCATACGGGGTGACTTTGAAGATCCTCCACAGGTAAAGTAACTTCCATCTGGTCTTGAGGGATCATCTGACCATCGCACAGGCACAATGGGATGCCGAGAGAGACCGCCAATTATGGAAGGTTATATCAAAGTCTTCGAAGACCAGTGACTTGAACTGTAAGTGCTCCTTCACATAAGCCTCCTGAACTTATGCTGATATATAACGTAGGGGTCGAGTTGTATGTATATGCATATCGCGCAATGCATCAGCCTCGCTGACTGTAACAGAGCCGACAAATTTCAAGTCCCCCCAACCTTTCTTCTTCAGCAAGCAGCATGGTTGTACGAGCGGCATCTTGATCACGTTCGCAATCAGATGAAGAAGGTCAGCATTTCAAATGCTGTTCCATCATCGTCGCCAACTGGCGGTAGCACTATGACCGGTGTTGGTGGTGTTGCGATGCGGAGGGGTGGTAGTGCCGGATCTGGAGGTAGGTAAATCATTCACTATTGGTTGATATTACTGACAACAAGCAGCTGGTAGGACTACATCTGCGCTGGCTGGACGATCAAGGGACAGTCCAAGCCTACGCAGTGCAGAGGTAACGACGCCAGGTAAGTACATTGACAAAATCGATGGATTTCATGGTAGACACATCTAACATGACCCAGCGCCTCCTCTATCTAGGACACCATCTACGACCACAATTACTCAGTCTCGAACGAATACTCAAGCGCCAGCTCGAACGCTGTCCACACGCTCTACTCAACGCCCTAACTTGACTAGTCGGAGGTCTGACGATCGTGCACACACTCCGGCCGCACCGCCCAGCTATCGGAATGATGAAACGGCCTCTCCAGACATTCCTGACTCCTCATCTTCGAGCTCATCATCGTTGTCAGATACTGATCATCCAGCTCATCGAAGTCAACTCTTCAAGCGCCCACCGCGTTTCCAGCAGAAGAAACCTCGAGATCTCTCCACATTCGAGGAGGGTGATGGAACCCAGGAGATTGATGATTCGGGCTCGCATGAGCCGAGTCTGCCCTTCGCAACTGCAGCTAGACCCCAGCCCAGCAGTAGCAAGTATGCACAAGATACACGTTTCCGTACCACTAGCAAACCCGAACAAAAGACTCTACAAACAGATCGCGCAAGGAATGCTCCACCCACGAGACAGAAGTCCATTGACGTGCAATCACTTGCGACTAACGAGACGGCGTCATCAATGACTAGTTCCGGTGGACCTCATTCAGCAGCAAAGAGCCCCATGAGCCCAGCGTCAGATCATCGTGCAGCACTAGGCCGACTCGGCAGTCCACGGCGCGGAGGACTGCGATCCAAGGTGGAAGGCAGTGAGGGCACGCCTAGTATGGGCAGCAGCTTCAGCGACATTGATGGTGAGTCATGGTGTTACCGTCCTTTAGATTGATACATATATTCACATTGGACAGATGCGGGTATCAGTCAATCGGCCCTAGAGGAAGCGCTGTTGAGTAACATGCAACATGGGAGGATGAGCACGCTTAGTCGCATGTCGAAATGGTAGGAAGAGTGAAGGGTATCGAGCGCAGCTTTCAGGGTTAGAGTAGGATTTGTTCTAATATCACTGCGACTGGTATTGTGAGCTGCTTTCAAGTATATCACTCAAGGCTGCAGTCTTGGCGCTAATTTATGAACCCCGATTGCTACTCGACCTCCACTTCAGTACCAACATCCATACTACTCACTGGTGTTAGATTGAATATTAAAATTTCTAACGCGCTGGCTACTTATCCTCAAGCATCCATCACAATGCCACCCCTACCCAACATCCTCATAACAGACCATACCACCTCACCTCCAACAACCACGCGCTACATATGCGACAACAACGACATCACCTTTGAAACTGCATACATGCAAGTTAAATCCCTTCTCACCCACCCAATCTGCCCGCACCACCGCAACCGGTCCAACTGGCCCTGCCGCCCATGCGAATCTACCTTCACAACCAAATACTGGTCGTGTGCTACGATCCTCCTCGACTACTTTGCCGATTTCCACCCCATAGATACCCCGCTCATGCAGTCAATATGGTTCTATCTCTTAGACATCTGGCAAGAAAGCGCATTATACCTCCCTTACGAAGAGGTGCTGGAAGAAGCGCAGGCAGCTGGGACTGTTGAAGTAGCGGTACGAGGCGCGAATCGTGCTAGGGCATTTGAGAAGAGCGTTAGGGACACGATTTCTCTTCTCGAGGTTACAATCTGGGGACGCAGAGTTTCGACGGGCGATCAAGTGATTTATGATCCCAGGGGTGAGGCGTGGTGTCCTGTGGGCGAGTACGAGACGGGACCCTGGGTCAGTGGGGTGAAGCCGTGGGCACAGTTTTTGGGAAACGGGGGTGTGGGTGTTGTGCCGCCGTTTTGTGGTGGTGGTGGTGGTGCTGTGGATGTTGCTGCTGCTGCTGCTGCTGCTGCTGCGAAAGACAAGGATAACGGAAGTGGGTTGTTGAAGAAAAAGAACACAACGAGATATATCCCCCTCCCCGCTATTGGCCTCATGAAATCTCACACCCAACGCGCATATACACTCGCTACACAGCTCTTCAACAAACAGGACGAGTCTGATCTTCTCACTACTTCTCTCGCGGACTTCGATGCTCATACCCTGTCGATGCCTTCCTCGTGCAACGAATCCCATTCGTACACCTCGAGGATCACGGGTCTAGAAACAAGATATACTTTGTCGAATGGCGCGCCGCCTGTTATGAGATATCCTGGACTGGGCGATCCCCAGATGGTGCTGAGAGGGGTGACGGATTGGAATTTGCTGGATGAGTGTGTGGCAAGTTGTAAGGGGGTAGAGGCTTACGTGCCGGTTAGTGGTGGTGATGAGTCGGGAGAAGAGGAGGGGGAGGAGGAAGAAGACGAAGAGGATGTGTTTGACTTGTGGACTGTGGTCGAGAGAAGGACAGTGGAAGAAGCGGGCAAGGTGTTGGATCTGGGGGATATGTTTGAGACATGGTGTGGTGTGGATGAGTTTTGATGTCGTTGGTTGATTTCCGGGTCAGAGGCGGACGCGCAATGCATGTGCAGGCGCATGACAAGAATCCTTTCCGTGAACTTTTAGCAGTCTAAAGACACATTCATCAAGGTGCTCTTTGTATACGAAGTTACTTTTGCTGTGTATGCATATGGACATTACTAGCATTAACTCATTCGCACGCTATAACAAGGTATTATGTTCGTGCATTATAAAATCAAATCATGGATATCGTTGCGTAAAAGATCAGTCTCCCCTCTACATGGCCTCTCTTCGATCTCGTCCTCCTTTTCCCATCGTGTACCGGTCTACGGAGAGTAGTCCCTAGTCTTACGCTGGGATTCGGTGTCAATGAAGCTACCTCGGCTGCGGTTTGACTTGGTAGAGCGCGTTCGGCGCATGCTGGAAGAGCGATCGCCTCCGAGACGGCCACCGAGACAGAACATGACGGTAGCTAGGAAGTAACAGGCAACGGCAGCCCAGGTGAAACCCATGAGGTATCTTCCGATGCGTGCTTCGTTACCGGCGGAACGGAAGGCGTCGCGACCCTTGACTACCCATGCACTGGTCAAGTTAGTATACATGGCAAGAAGTTTCGTCATGGGTAAACTTACGTCATGAGAGCTGCAGCGAGCGCCTGGAAGAATAGAGCGATAAAGGCCATCAAAGAAGAGAGGTATCCTCCAAGACGGCTACAGAGGGCAAGTAGACCGGAGATGAGAGCCATGGCAGCGAAGAAGAGAGCGATCAGGTAGAAGGCAAACATGAAGCGAGACAGATAGAAGTACGTGTGTGTACCAATAAACTGCTCAGGAATGCCTTGCTGGGTGCCAAAGTTGCGGGGCGGGTCAAATGGCAGCGCTGGAACGGGTGAGCCGCAGTTGGCATTGTTTCCCGATGATGGGTCGGAGCCGCAGATGGCAAAGAAAGTCCATCGCGATGGGTTTCGTGCGTTGGGGATGCCATTGGTAGAGGCCTCGAGGAAGTAGAACTTGTTAAGAGGAGCCTTATTGACGCCGCCAGTGAGGATGGTCAGGAATTGGAAGAGCAGGCCACCAGCGACGAGTATCAGCGAGCCGAAAGCGAGAAGGGGTCCTGGGTAGCATGTTAGCAGGCGCGCAGCCAAAACAGGAAGTGACGGACGACTTACTAGCCACTGCCATTGTTGGTGTCGCCCAAAAGAGGTGTCGTCGCAAGGGTGGTTGTGTATTAAGATTAGGATGCACGATAAAGGTGCTATTACAGTGGGATGATTCGACGTGGCTAGCTGCGTGTCAAATGCGCAACGAAAAGAGGCCTGGCAGGCTTGTTTATGAGCGCTGGCCAGCGGTGACGTAGGCGAATGAATCGGCGTCGTCAACTAGCTCCATCATCGCACAGGGTTACGACACTATCGCGCGCGCTTTGCATCATCCCGAGGCTCCTCGACACACCAAAGGGCCCGCGGCTTGCCTGCAAACGTGTTGGCGGATGCAACGGATCGTGACGGTGCGAGTTACTGAGTCTCCAAGTGTGTGATGCGTGCGGCATCACATGTTGAGATGGGTGATGGATGCAGGGATGGCTTCCTTGCTCGGATAGTAGCGAGATCTGCTGCGTGCCTGCCATCGAGCTCGGGCAGCAGACAACAACACCCTGCACCGTTCGTGCCTTGGAAGCACACCACCATGTCGACTGCTGTATGGCCCCCCATCGACGATGCGCGTCTCGCTCATGAGCAGGCGGCGTCGCAAGCGCGGGAGCTTGAATGGTTGCTTGTGCAGCTCCGCGAGACGTTGCAGTCGCTCAAGGCAGGCCTGGAAGAGTGCGCTGCGCTGCTTGCGCCTTCAGAGAATGGCTCGACGCTTGTGCTGACGTCGGTACGCTCTGAGAGTCTCAAAGGCCTCATTACGCGCATTGGCACGCGCATCACAAAAGGCGTATGTCTCTCTCATGTCTGTTCTGGTACAGCAACTCACACCGCGCAGAACGTGAAGCTTCGGCTGGCAAGCCTCCCACCACCAAAAGGCTCTCTGACATACGACCTCGCCATATCCTCAGCACCGCATGCGCCTACGCTCGTCGTGCCCCAGCTTACCTCGATTCGAACATCCATCAACAGCTGCCTCGACGTCATCGACGTGGCTACTTGGGGAGGCGATGCTACCAATGCCAACTTTGTCTCTGGACAACTGCAGCTGTTACACGACCATATACTGGAAGCGCAAGCCGCACTCAAGGGCTACTCGGACGTCCAGTCGCCGTGGTGGGAAAACCCTGTAGACGACAAGGTAGGCTGCACATGCAGGACGAACGTGGGCGTCACTGACAATCCACAGACCTTCGACCCTCCACTGCCAGTGAATCTGTCTTTCCATCTGTTCGTCTTCGATGCCGCCCTTGTGCTCGAAATCCGCACTCTCGAACCATACAATGCCAGCGACAACACATCGCTCACCGGCTTCAGCATTCGCAATACCTTTGCATCAGCGCTAGGTGGTGCAAGAGCACCTGCACACGATGAAGCCGATCGCACTTTCAAATACAAGGACCACGACGTTCGCGTCAAAGAGAAGATACGGGTGGAGAGCCAAGACCCTGCTCTAATCTCCGCCTCAGCAAAGCTCAATGCCCTTGGACACAGTCTAATGTTGAGCCGAAAAGCGCTCAACATTGTCATGGGCCGCGACGAGCAGATGGACTAACTCCGCGCAAGTTTGACAGCAGTCAATTGCACCATCGGCTATTGGGCGGGACCACCACTCACATGTCGCCTTTTTCCGCGGGGATGCCCTTAGTGCGATCGCGCCATATCGGCTCGTCGCTATCGGAACAAATAATGTACACCCGCATTATCAACGCCGCCGAGGACTTATCGCCTCGACGATTGTGTCTACTCATATTATTGCCCCTCCTTCCTGGCATTCCAAGTTGTTGCCATTTTATTCCACATCACACTTCAACATGGCTCCAGCACTTCTTACCGCGGTTGACGCCACATCCCACATTCACCTTATAGTAGGGTCCAACCCACTTGCCGGCGCACGATGCGCACGATCAATAGAGGTTGGTGCCAAACCAATACTGCTTGCGCCCGAGGACTCCACACTTCACTATGGTCTCGTCAAGCGAATTGAGGCGGGCGAAGTAAAATGGCTAAAGCGGAGTTTTGTAGAGGAAGACTTGACCACACTTGGAAGGCCAGAGGTAGACGGCGTAGTAGATGCCGTGTTTGTTACTGCGGGCGGTAAACATACATCAGGTAGGCCACATGCCCTATACATTCCAGGCTTCTCTCTAACTCGCCACAGCAACCCACATCTCAAGTCTTTGTCGGAGACTACGCATACCAATCAATGTCGCCGATGCACCGAACCTGTGCTCCTTCACCCTCCTCTCAACGCATTCGGACGGCCCTCTACAGATCGGTATCACAACATCTGGCAAGGGATGCAAACTCTCCGCAAGGATACGGAGGGAGATTGCGGCGTCGCTCCCACCGCGCCTGGGCGATGCGGTGGAGAGGCTGGGAACACTGCGGCGACGCATATGGGAGGAAGACCATGCAGCGGAATTATCGCAAGACTTGGAAGCAGAGGAGGAGGACAGTGGTCAGCCAGCGACATTCAACAAGCTGATCCTGGAAGAAAGCAAAGAAGCAGCACGGGGACGTCGCATGCGCTGGCTATCACAAATATGCGAATACTGGCCTCTACGCCGTCTTGCAGGTATCACAGACGCAGACGTCGATATGTTATTCCGCGAATTCGCCAGCAGTATCCCCTCGAAAATCGGGCCAACTGCCACCACTCCTGGAAGACGAGCAGGTCGTATCATCCTCGCAGGTTCCGGCCCTGGCAACCCCGACCTCCTTACCCGCGCAGCACACAAAGCCATCCTCTCCGCCGATCTGATTCTCGCCGACAAACTCGTCCCCGCACCCATCCTCGACCTCGTTCCCCGCCGCGCAACCGTCCACATCGCGCGAAAGTTCCCCGGAAATGCAGACAAAGCGCAGGAAGAGCTCTTGGAGCTAGGTCTGGAAGGGCTCAAAGCTGGCAAAGTTGTCGTGCGGATAAAGCAGGGCGACCCATACATCTACGGTCGTGGCGGCGAAGAGTACGACTTCTTCCGCGAGCACGGCTTCATACCCAGTGTCCTACCTGGTATCACAAGTGCCCTAAGCGCACCCCTCTTCGCCGCGATACCCGCCACGCACCGCGGTATCGCAGACCAAGTGCTCATCTGCACCGGCACAGGCAGAAAGGGCGCGCCCCTCGACCCACCAGAGTTCGTAGCGTCCCGCACACTTGTCCTCCTCATGTCACTCCACCGCCTATCCGCTCTAGTCGAAAGTCTAGTCGGCAAAGCGTACCCCTCAGACTTGCCTGTCGCTGTACTGGAACGAGCTTCATGTCCGGATCAAAGAGTCATCAGGACGACACTAGAACATGTCTGTGCTGCTGTCGAGGAGGAAGGGAGTAGACCTCCTGGCCTGTTGGTCGTGGGCAATGCGTGTAAAGTGCTCATGAAGTATGAACAGAAATGGATTGTGGAGGAGGGGTTCCATGGACTAGATAACTTGGGTGGGGATGGCGAGTTGGAGATTAGTAGGCTCACTGAGGCGGCTATTGCTGCATAGTCCAGTCGTTTGAGATGCAAATATTAAGAATTTCCACACTTGACATGCTTGAAAATGTGCAAGTAAAAGAAAAATACTATAGTTTCCAATCGCATCATGATGTGTGTGTGTGTGTGTGTGTGTGTGTGTGTGTGTGTGTGTGTGTGTGCATTGATACTGTCATTCCCCGTGTACATTTCATCGTCCATGTCGCTGCTATTCAGCTCTCATAATTACTGGGCCTATATCTTTTGCCCTTTCCGTATACACGTCATTACCCCCCATAAGAAGCGTAGCCTGTCTACAACCTCCTAGTCTATGTCAAAAACACCCCCCACTATTACCATGTAGTACTATACATTTCCCTTTTACGTTGCGTAAGATTCGTTCTATTCCAAAATCATTGCGCCAGTCGTCCCAAATGCCGTGAATCCCGTAAATCCGTGATGCCCAAAAAAGAAAACGCCAATGCTAAAAAATGTGATCTTGCTGTGGAAAACTCGATGTAGAATACGAGCGTGATTGTGATCGTAAAGGTGCGTTACGTTGCGTTGTTTCGTGTACGACCGTTGCTGTCAGATATCGAAGAGACAGAGCGTATATGTGTGTGAGGCTTAAGCCTGGCTCGTCCAACTCTTCCTCTTACTGTGTTGCTGTTCTTCCCAAATGACCAGCTCGCGACCACTTCTCTCACCACCACGGTGTACGCGATCGATACCGAGGTGCTCAAGGCCGTCGCGTCCTACGTGGATACCAAAGCCATAACGGATCTTGTGAGGATCAGTGTACGAGTTGTGCTTCTCGTTCTTGCGTTCTTTCCTCGTCTTGTCGCCCAAGGCAGGTTCGGCAGCCTCTTCGCCACGCAGGTCGTTGCGGGAAGGACGGACGAGCGAGAGGGCGGATTGCGCCCACGTGCGCTCGGCGTAGGTGGTACCCATCAGCCTTGCAACAAGTTCGGGCTTTGTCTGTGGACGAGAGAAGGCGCGGTCGGCAAGGATGGGGGATTGGTATACCCAGCTGATTATCTCGGCGAGTGTGTTGCTGCGGTGAGGCAGAGCGGCTCGGCGACGACCTGGTATGAGGGCGAGGAGGCTGAGGCCATACAAGGCGAGGAAGAAACAGAGGGCGTAGTATCCTGCAAGCTCCGCTGAGACACGAACGACGTCTCCGCTGCTCCAGTATTGTGTCCAGAAGCAGCCTCCAGCGAGAACGGGAAGGGTGCTCGATGTCAGCGACACAAAAGATAGGATTGCCGTTTGCCAGTGCCTGTTATCGAGCGCTGCTAGAGTGACCGAGAAAGGTAGGCGACAGGCATAGTCGACTAGTAGAGAGGCTTCAGCGGTGGCTCCGCCTTTCGAGGAAAGCGCAATGTAGGGTTGAAGTACACGGAGGGAGTAGTCGAGAGACAAAAGGGCCAAGAAGAGGAAGTTGGCGATCAGTGCGGGAATGAAAGAGTAAAGGAAGTTCGAAGCCGAGAAGCCATCTGCGCCTGTACGAGCGAAGACTTGGGGCAGGAATCCGAAGCGAACAGCGTCGTTGACGAAACTGACAACCAGGAAGGCAATCAACAACACAGCAGCGATGACGATCCATGCAATGACCGATGTGTCTTTCAGATACCATGGAAGGAATCTTAAACGCACGCTTGGGTTGCGGATGTCGGTGCGGATGGTGAAATCATTGCCTTGGGCTGGCGCAGAATTGGTGCGCTCTGCTCCCTTCTCCGTGATGCGCCCTTCTTGGACTGAGAACCTCCGGATTCCAGCACCCTCTTCGCCAATACCATAGAAGACATCGCTAGGCCTCTTTGTAGTCGTCCAGTATCCAATGCGATCTGCGCGATTGCTGACAAGGTGCCAATCGGCTTTCTCGAAAGTCTCGGAACCGTTGTAATCGGTGAGATTGTTCGAGCGCTCGAGAAGCGAGACGATGTCGGCAAGTGATCGGGGGTCCCATTTCAGACCGGTTGGATTGAGGATCAGGAAGATCAGCAGGTAGAGCAGGGCGATGATAAGAATAATGTAAAGAACAACAACGGTCCAGATGACGCCTTGAACGGCTACCCATCGCCAGACACTGCGCCCTAAATCGTATCGCACGTTGAAAGCAGAAGCAAGAAGGGGTATCGTCCAAGTAAACAACCATGATATGATGAAGAAAGCTCCGACGCCGGGGTGTCCGGAGCGGATATGCTCAAAATTTGGCCATACAAACTGCATCGGGTACAGTCGGAGGAAGACGGCTTCGGATCGCTTGTGGAAAGAGTCTGAAGCCATTGAGATGAAAGGTATCAGGCGTTGGACAGCCACCTGGACCTGGATGAGCCAAAGGAGCAAGAGCATTCCAACTAGGGTTGGAAGGTATTCGAAGACGAAGTAGCGGTTGTCCCCAAAGGCATTGTAGTCCCATAGACCGTTGCCGCCATTACGGTTTGAGTAGATGGCGGAGAAGATTAGTGCAGCGAGCATAAGAATGCATAAGAAGATGAAGGTGCCTAGCCAAAATGGGCGAAGGATGGCTGGGAGGAAGTGGAGGGGCGCGTGTTGAGTATGTGCTAAGAAGACGTCGTCCTCTGACCGACGAGGAGAAGGTGACTGCTGTTGCCTGTGCTGTTGAGATTGGTAATGTGGATTGTAAGGCTGTGTGGTAGCCATAGGTGCTGGGGCTTTCGCAAGCGGTGTGGACGACTGTCTCAAGGGCTTCCGCGGTATCTGTTGTGACATCCTTTGCTGTGTCCGTTGTTCTTGGGCCATGTATCCCAAGCCATTGTCGTGGACGATCCTATCGACGGGATAGTCATCTTCGTCGTCCTCAGGTCGAACCTCTGGATATATCCTCGATCCTCTAACTTCTTCGTCCCGAGTAAGCTGGTCGATAGCGAATCGAATATACGGCGTGGTGTCCTGGCCTGGTGTGGTTGCCTGCGATTCGGTATCCATGTTGGATAGTAACTGGGACCGCCTCGCGTCTCGCGTGTCTGGTCTCGACTCCTCGGCAATAGTAGACACAGCGGGTGATTGAGGGCGTTCGTGGGTAAAGGAAGGCTGAGGCTGCTGCCTTGGGATACCGATGCCGTGTAGAGACGTTATTGGGACGTCAGTATGTGGCACCAACTGCTCATGACTTTGCGCTGGTGTTCGGTGGTGGGAGGGCGGTGTCTGGTAGAGAGGCTGTCTTTCTTCGCTCGAGCTAGACGCGTGCTCTGACGCGCTATAGTAGCCTTCCGAAGCAGCTAATGAGGCAGCAACGCTCTGCTGTGAGGTTTGGTGAGATAATTGAGGTTGAGATACTGGTACTTCGGTCAGCCTAATACGCGTCTTGAACAGCTTGCGCAGCTTACCTACCGTTGGTTTGCTTGAGTTGGAATGTCTCCACACTCATATCTTCTTCGGTACACTAATCAAGTGGAGTCGTTCAAGAATGATAGCATTATGAGATTTTTCTGTAGCTGGGTGTGGGTAAGTTTTCTACTTGAGATGGCGGGTGCTTGAAACTGTGTGCCAGCCACCGGATATACTGGGGAGGCTGGTCGCATCACCGCTGGGATCACATTGGCGCGACGCATGTATCAAGTCATGAATGGAACCGGGAATGAACAAGTTTCTCGCATCTACCGCATGTCATTCGCCAGATAGTGTTGCGGTATGTCTGCTGTGCTGTCACTGAAGATAGCCACGATAGCTTCCCCGCGGTCATGATGTACTAGCCCCAGCCTGAGAGGCTCGTGCACGCCACACGTCCATCTTCTAACGCCATGTCCCTACGGAGAAAACCGATCATGATTCTTAAAACTCACTACAGCTGCTCTTTTCGACTACTTTTCCTGTTCTCTACCGTACTGCGACATGAATTTTGAACGTCGTTGTCTTCATCACCGCCCTTGTCGCCTGCATCCTGGTTAGGCGAATATCTTGATTTCCAGAACTCTCGATTGCGTCAATTGCGAGGCTCAGTCAAAAGGCGTATGCCCAAGCGGAAGCATCCACTTTTGAAGTGTGTTGCTGTGACCACCTGGTGACGGCTCCAAATATGCTGCTCTTTCCCCATCAGAGGCTGTGTCATCTAGACACCGCTTTGCAATAAGGCAGCCAGGCTATACTGATGAATTTGAACTCCAGAGCTTGGCGCTCTAATCCTATTCCAGTCAAGGACGGTGCGCTGTTCGTCTGTTTAGGTTTCCACATCAGTCTGGGCTCTGAACGATGTAGCGACATAATATTGGCTCGACACCTTATGCCCCCGATTCTAGGAGCAGCATCTGATGTACAAATACAAAATCTTCTTGGCTTCAGTCGCGCAACAGGTGGGTTCGGAAACGGGACGCGGACGCCAAGCCTACTGCTTACGGCTGAAGTACCCGTACAGCCGCATCGTCTCCTCAGGTCGGCGAATACTGATTTTGTCACACAATGCAGCGATCGGGTGTTTATGAGCACGGCTTCTCAGGCACCCAGCCCAACTTTACAATCCCCCTCGGGGTAATGTTGGCTCATGCTGACTTCTTGTGGGCCCACATGCGGGTTCTGCTGTTGAGAAACGGCCCCATGCCCTAAGCACATCTTGGTTCTCATTTCGATTAACAACGCCACCAAAGGAAGTGAAGTTGTGATTGCTACTGCGCCTCACCGCCCTATGTAGACCTGAGGTTTTTGCGGGTCGCTTGATAAAGTGCCATCAAGGGAAGCAAGGCGATGGGCTTTTGTTTCGTGATGCGTTGGTAGTGTAGGTCTAATAAACCATCGTAGCATCGCATGGACTTTCCGTTATATACACCGTTGCTCCCGCGATGGAAGAGGGCTGTGCTAAGGCTCTCACGCTCAGATCAAATCCTGCCACGGGGTACGGGTCGGCCTTTAGGCTCGTCAATTCTTCGCTTACTTTCTTTCAGCTACTAACGCGAAGTGTAAGGTCAAGCTTCTGACAATACACCAAAATACATCACACATCGCCAGCCACCATAAGGCGGATGGGTCAACTATACCACATTGGATTACGCGCGGTCTTCGATTGGTGGGTGCTGTGCACAATGTTTTCCTGCAGTGCTACCGATCAGGTAACGCCACATTCAGGCGTTCCTTGCGTGTGCTTCGAGACACCTGGGCATGGAGATACATGCTCGTCCGTGTGCTGTTCATCTTTGAACTAGCTGCCATGCCCCGTACTTTATCATATCTACCGCCTTGTTGGTAGGATTTACTGCACTTACTCTCGCTTTGGTCCGATCTTTGTTTTTGCGCCGTTTGGTTTGAACAATATACTTCACTGCGAATATTACACATCCAAAGCCCCTTCGTTTACATTAGAAGTATTTCCGTCATGTCTAATTCATCATTCTACGACTTTCATTGCCCAACTGGAGGCAAGTGGTAAGGCAAATCTCAGAAGTTAAGAGTGACGCGGATATTGACAAGCTCCAGGTATGCCTGCGCTACCCAAGGTGGAAGCAATTTTGTTGGGTGCTGCACGACCGATCCGTGTACCAATGGCTGCCAACAAGGAAACATCCGTCCCGGTGCATATAACACCTCACATTACGGGGAATGGCCAGGCGCGTCTTGCGGAGTAGCCAGCGATTTCTATACATGTGACGCAGGAGACTCATTCTGGGGATGCTGCAAGTCGAATCCATGCGCAGCAACACCACCGTCCACATGCGTGGATGGAGACTTAGTTCCCGCCTTCATGGATCGACCAGAGCAATTCAGAGTCTATGCCTCAGGTGTTTCGAGCGCAACCCCAAGCGCAAGCCCCACACCAGGTGACAAGAAGAGCAATACTGGTGCTATTGTTGGTGGAGTAGTTGGAGGTGTCGTCGGCCTTGCTATCATTGGACTCATAATCTTCTTCATTCTTCGTAAGAGACGCAACCAGAAGCCTGCCGAAGGCGAGATGGGTGCAGCGGCCATGGTCCCAATGATGCAAAACGAGAAGCACGACCACAACAGGCACCCATCACACTTTGATGGTCAATCGCGTATGTTTTTCCCATCAACTCACCTCAAAATACACTAACAATCATGACAGCACCCCCTACATACTCTGCTCCTATCCAGGACTCTTACCAGGATAACTCCATTACCAAGGGAGGCCATCAGTCATACCACCAATACGCCAGCCACGCAAGCGAGCCTCAAGAGCTGCCGGCAGAGGTCTCTTCATCCAACACACACCGATACTCCGAACTTCCTGCCGGCGCATCAGGGGGCATGGATACTCGAAGGTTTTCTGAACTTCCTGCCGATGCTACAGGGCCCGCTCCTTCCGAATTGGAGTCACCGCAAGTCTCTCCGAGACCTCCACAAGCAGAGTTCTCGAATGACATGGCTAAGCGAACGAGTCGAGGTCAAGGGTTGGGAGTGATGACTGAGGGACCGTCGCAAAGGAACTAATTGCGCGAAGATCGTATCGTTTCATTGAAGGCTATTGTTCGTTCGCTCAAGATCTTGTATTTGGGCGGTTTCCTTAGACCTTATTCCGTACCTGCGTATCATACCCATCTTAACCAGCGAATGCATAAATGTATAATTCAACAGGCATATGTCCAATATTAGCACAGTATCGAGATCCCATCAAACAAGATTCGGTCAGGCTTACCCTTCCTTCCCTCCGAACGATCTCCCCTTTTCTGAGTTATATTCAACAATAACAAGACATCCAATGTATTCACAATAATCGATAGCAATATTGAAACGAGATAGGCGAATGTATATACACATAGTGCACATTGTCGCGTTCGTGTTGCATCTTACGAAAACACGAGCTTCTCCGGAACCCCGCTGGCGGTGCAGCTAAAAGCCCGCCACCCTTGAAATAGGACCCAAACGTCAGCTCTTCCACAAATGCGTCTCACCGCGCCGCCACACGGCAGCCATTGACTTAATCCGGTTATCCCTCACACCACCTCACAACCTTGGTCCTAATCATTACTCCCAGGATGTGCGTGTTTCTGGGTATTCAAACTTTTTCTCTCACAGCTCCATGGATTAGCTTTGCGCGCTGGTGCTGCGCCCACCGGTCTGGTACGAAGATGCTCGTTTTTTTAGGTTGAAGCGCAGCATCTATACACTCGTTGCACTCTTCGTTGATATACCAAAATTGTAGGCCGCCTATGCTTTTTGGGTAAGATCACGATCCAAGAAGAACGAGCTGCGGTTTCTTGGTAGTGCTGAGGAGATATGCATGACATGCATCAAATTCCTCACTGGTAGGTAACATCCGGCGAGGCTGGCCCCATCATGTGGCAGTGTACGGGGGCGTTCTTGGACTTTTTTAGCTCGAGGACTACAGAGCAGATGCGTCGTAGAGTCGGTAGTCGTGATGTAGGCCAGAAAGATGGCTCAGCCGCGGGGTCGCCCATTGTTCGTGGGTATATGCGCACCTCATCCGCTAGATATGCGGCCTTTAGGTTCAGGTCAAGTTTCAGTTTTACTTCCTTTCGATCTCTATTGTCTGTTGCGAATTACCTAGTTTGGAAAGTTGTTGTTTGCTTTCAGTCGCTGCTGCTATTCCGCGTTGGTCGTGCTTGCTTCATCTGCCATTGACGGACGCACTACAGCCTCATCACCTAGAATCATGTCGGCCAACCTCACTAGTAGACAGGAATTCTCTCCTTCCTGTCCCGCTGGAGGTACGTGGTGGTCATGCGGCTACGGAACGTGAGTAGCAAAGCTCCTTCCTATCGTGTCTGATAGCTAATGTAACTCCAGATTCTTCGTAGGCTGCTGCGCAAGAGATCCATGTGAGATCACCTGTGCACAAGGCAATCTATATCCTGGATCCTTTGACGCAGCTGCGTACGGGTTATTCCCTGATGCTACGTGCGGAACTGGAAGCAAATTCTACACATGCACTCCAGCTGATGCTGGTAAGTCAATGATCAACATTGATCAGCCTTGGTCGTCTACCGAAGGCCTTCCACTCCATCTACGACTAGATTGTACCCCCAGAAGAACTTGCTGATTGAGTCTAGAACCGTTTTGGGGATGTTGTAAAACAAACGCATGCTCCCAGTCTGGCTGTCCAGACGGCGATCTTGAACCCGCCATCATCAATCGCCCGGACTTGCTCAGTGCCTACCACGCCACTGGCGGATCTACAACAGTATCCAGCGCTACACCGACATCATCACCATCTTCATCTACCGAAAGTGTATCCGTAAATGTAGCCAACGCACCATCATCCACAACTACACCTGGATCAACGACTACATCTCCATCAGCCACTGCCTCAGCTCAAGCCGAAGACAAAATACCAGTCGCTGCTATAGCGGGTGGGGCAGCAGGTGGCGCTTTTGCGCTAGCCTTGGTCGTTGGATTCGTGATATGGTTTATATGTTTCAGAAAAAGGAAAGGAAAGAACGATGAGAATGGAGATGGAATGGAGCGAAGACAAGACATCCTACCTATCGGCGGAATGACGGAAAACCAACAATCGCAACAACATCAAATACACATACGAACGAAGTCAACCGACCGTAAGTTGATAAAAGTCTTCTCTCCAACGGACTAGACTGTCAAACTGACATGACAGATACAGCACCGCCATCCTACACGTCCCCAACCCCAGGCTTCGACAATACCTTTTACAGCCAACAATCCCCTCTTAACCAGCACCCGCAATCATCTTATCATCCTCAAGATCCGCGCTACATAGCTTACGCACACCGCGACCCGAACTACGCCTCTAACAACCATGCCTACCACGACCATCCACACGACTGGCACCCACCACCCCAAGAACTCCCCCTCTCAATTCCCTCGACCATTCCTACACCAGCCCAATTCCGAGCTCACAAATCCATGTACGGACATGCAAGAGGACCTTCTGAACTATCAGGCGACCATCCAAGGAGTGAATTAGACAGCGGAGGAGAACTAGAGCCGGAATCGCCGGTATTGAGTGGTATTTGGCAAAATGAGCAGGACTATATAGATAGACACGTAGCGGGTCCGGATACTCCACAGCAGATGTGGATGGCGCCTCAGGATTGGGGATCCCGGAGTACTAAATCTACAGCTCTTAACCAGCAGAGACCTGGAGAACGGACAGGAGAAGTCGAGTCAAGTGATTTTAGAGGACCGCAGGGCTTGGGTGTGTTGGACGATACGTCGGAGGGAACTGATAGAATGGAGGGGCACAGAGCGGAGCGGAGAGATGTGGGAAAGAGAAGGAGAGGCGATCATCACGCTTTGTGAGGAATGTAAAGTTTTCTTGCTAGTTAGTCATATTTCTTGTTGTAATGACGAAATTTTGACTACTTTCAATCGTTGTAGCAAGTAAGACATACATACTCTAATGTCACACCTAACACATCCCCACACCCCCCATTCCTATAACCCGCCTCAGAAAACTGTCCCATCACTCAAGATGACAATCGGACTACTCTTCGTCTTAGGCCTCTTCTCCTTCGCAACCTCCCTCCCTGCCTTCCACGTCCCAGCCTCGAGCAACTGCGCCATACTCAACTCCACCCCTTGCATCCTCTGCAAGACCAACTTGTACAACTTATCCACCAACACCAACGTCATCGCCCGCCACTCCACAATAGCGTCGTCTCCAGCGGGGAAAGATGGGAGACCGCTTCCGTCAGAAGTAGCCTTGAGACCACGGTCCAAAGACGCAGGTTTCAGGGTTAAAACACCGAGATCGACGAACAAACCGCCGTTGCGATATTCAGGGAGGGCGGTCATGGAAGACATATTTTTCCATTCTAGGGACAGGATGCGGGTGAAAGGGACGGTGAGAGAGTAGGCGAGCCATTGGGTTAGTTTGTGGAAGGGTTGGATGTAGGTGCTTTCGTCAGAGTTGCCTTCTTTGGATTGTGTTTTCAAGGTGGATAAGGGCCATGCGTCACCGAGGGCTTGGCCGTTTACCACGGTGCGGTCTTGCGGCCATATGGGGATGAGTAGGTTTTGGAGTACGTCCCAGAAGGTTAGGATGTCTAGGGTTGAAGGGTCGGTGGTTGTGGTTTTCATGTAATCTGTTTTCGATTTGGTTAATAAAAGTGAAATTAAGTAGTGATTTGTTGGGAGAAGCTTACCAACAACGTTTCCTGGACGACCTTGTTCGCCGAAGATGGTGGGATGAGAAAGCAATGATTTACCCAGACTGCGGAGTAAGTTGGCTCGGGAGTCGACGCCTAGCATGGGGTTGCTGTCGGAGATTTGGAGACCTTCTGATAGTGCCTCTGTCTTCAAATCTCGTAGTCCCTTTCCTACAACGCAGCACAGTCAGCTTAAACCTTATTTGGCCACAGAGAGCACACATACCATCAACAATCGGCCCACCATCTTTTTTCGCAGCGAATCCCAAACCCTTGAACATGTACAAACTCGCCACTGCAATCCCCTCGCTCCTCTCATACTCCGTTTCCGTACCCGGCTCCACGTACCGCCAGTGGTCCCCCGCACCAGCATCCAACAGCACAGAAACGAAGAAGAGATCAATCAACCGACGAGTAAGTTCTAGATCGTCGCATCCATCCTTCTTCCACTCATCGAGTAGGTTGGCTATGCGGGGTACACCGCCTACTTCAAAGTGCTGCCAGCGACCGTGAGGGGGAATGGTGTGGAATTTATCTGGTCCAAAGTCGCGCTGGTGAAATCGATATCAGCAATCTCCAGGATACCAAAGTCAACAAAGTTGAACAACAAACCTTGATAACAGAAGTCACGTAGTCCGCAGCCTCGCCCAAACGCTCCTCGTGCACATCAAAGTGGCTCAGCTTGCCTGCTTCGGCAGCCTCTCCCACAATCTTGGCACGCTCTCGCACGGCGCTGAGTGAGAGGAGATATTTGACTTTGTCGTCCATGTTTATGTTGCTGTATGTTCGAGATAGGTGTATAGGAATCACGAAGCTGTACGTTGAAGAGTAGGTGTTGTCAGGTAAGCAAGTGGGGTTTAGCGCCGCACTACACCGCCTGCACTGGCCCGAATTAGGTAGTTATGTGCTACAAGAACCACTTTTACGGAAGCAGCTCGTGACCTTGATAAGGGTATCGGCGTTTGCCGACGGCCAAGTTTGTGACTGCATTTTGTTCGATTGATGAGAAATACAGACTGTCGCTTGCATCGAATGAGGAGAAGTTGAGAATATACATTTCATTACGGGGTTTATCATCAGTCCGCTGACCGGCACATGCCAAGCTTGGAGTAATAGCTGCTGCATCCATATATCAAAAGGTTCGAGAGGAGCCAGCTATACACCCGCTCCTCATGCCAACTCTTCCACCAGTGCCCTCCTTATGCGACATTGCTATGCTCGCACCGGTCCATGCCCTATCCAGTGTCTGAATATTCTCTTGTCGTACCAACCCGCAAAAGTTGCGTAGAAAAATGCGTCCTCATGGTCGCGAATGAAACAATATAACTAAGCCCCCGTAACTATAGAGGCTAAAAAGCATGACAAGCAGCATTCGCCTTCAGTATACATGAAGCGCACTCGATGCGCGCAGCCAAGCGCCTCAACGAGACGAAGGTAATCGACAAAGGAAGAGTGAAGATGCATAGGCGAGCCTAATATTCTAGGAGTGCGAGCGCGCTGAAGCAGGCCACAGATGAAGGCTTCCCGAAAGATACCCGAAGGTGGAACAAGTGGTCCTCAGGGCGAGTGTAATGCTCTTGCTTTCCGCTGGCATGCCATGCGTAAGAGGTATCAAATCCTAGAAGTGCCAAATAAGAAGGAAACCAAAAAGCAAGTGTCGCAGAGACCAAGGACTGCTTTTGAAGTGGTATGTTGAGACTAAAGGAAATACCGTGGTATCGGATGCGGCGTTGGTCATTAATGTTAAGGTCAATAGAGGCGTAGAAAGGTATTAGTGAAATCAATCGTCGCTGTTGAGTGAGCGCCCAGGATCGCTCGTGTGTGGTGTTCGCAACTGAGAAGAGCTACCGAAGCTAGATAATTGCTTCTCTGGCTCCTTGTGGCTAGGCTTTCGCTTGAAAAAGTTCATAATCTTGCCGGTCGTCGTCTTCCTGCCGGGACTAGAGCAAGTAGGCGATGTGGTAGTCGAATCGGGGTTCGGAGGCGCAAGAGAATCCGGCGCTACTTCCTTCAACGGAGCTCGTCCATCCGCATCTCCGTTCCTAACATCGCGAGGGCGTCGCTTGGTACTCACATGTCGCCACCAGCTCGAGTCACGCGACACATCCGAGCGCGTTGCGTTGCTATCGGCGCTCAACTTGTTGTGTGTGTCCCATTGTTGCAACTTTGAACCATCATAGTTTCCATTAGCAGTTTGCGAGAGATCGACCTGTGAGTGACTTTGCGACGTCGGCTGTTGCGCGGGGTAAGGATCAAGAACTTTTTCCACAGTTAGCTCATATGCCATGACGGGTCTCAAGTGACGTTTACTCACCCTGACTGCGCCTGGCCTGGGAGGGAGCTGTGACTGGTCTGACGCCATCTTTCTTCGGTGACGACGACCTTGTCAAAGTGTCCTTGCGATCAGTCTTTGACCGATCCTCGGCACCTGGAGATTGCCCTTTCGGATCCAACGCGTTTGGTGTCTGTGTCACCAGGATCGCAGTGAGACTGGGGTCTCTACTTCCTCGTCTTGACGAAGTGGCATTCTCGGAGGAGCTCGTGGCTCTTTGGCCAGGAACGGCGGTCGTCGAAGATCGCCGTGAGCTCTTGTCAATAATTGAAGAGGATCTTCGTGATTCAGACGTCGCTGCTGGAATGGAGTAGATAGAGCCTGTCGATCCTCGGCGGGTCGCTTCTTCTGGAGAGATGGTCTTGATCGCACTTAGCGGTATCTTTACGGCGGGTCTGCTAGGCCCTCCAGAGAGTGGACTCGGAGTTGGATCGACAGCAAATCCAGGTGTTATTAGTCCAAGATTCATACCCTTGTTCTTCCTTTTCTTCTGGCGTTCTTCGTCGATCTTTCTCTCCCAAACAGCCTTATTGGTCAGAATCTCGTCGACAGCGAAGTGCATCGCAGGTAGGATGTCTGTGACAGCCTCGAACAGCGGCCTAGCGAAAATATTCATAAAGCCGATCTGGGATTCACCGAGCTTGATAATGTCCTCTCGTACAGGTGGGCCGCCGAACAAACAGGACGGCATCTGCAGCTCCTCTTCCATGAGACCTTGGTTGCTGAATTCATCCGTAAGAATGTTGGCCCATCTGGCAGCGGTCTCGAATTTCCGCGCCTGATTAGAAAGGTTAGGTAACAATGCGTTAGTAGGGTGTTGCCGCAAAACTTACCACGTTACAAATATCTGCGCACTTGATGAGAAGCCCACATGTCAAATCCTTTTGTTCTTCCTGTACTTTAGCACTCCATCCGTCGACTATCCCCTTGTCATGTGCAACCTTTTGCTGTAGATTACCCAAGTCGCTCATATATTTGAAATGGAGACCCATGTCTGTTGCGAGGATGTTATTGATCATAAGTTTCCGCATCGCAGCATCAGCGAATGCTCTCGGCCAATAGCGGCGTAATATTTGAGAGTAGGCAGCGCAGTGGAAAGATTCTAGGACGGATCGGTCGTTGTAGAGTTGGGCTAGTGGTGCATTTAGTGCTACTAGAAAAGCGTTGTTAACTCCCGGATGACCGACATCATGTCCGATGGCAGATATTAGCAGCGTAAGCGCATCAAAAGGCTTGAGAAGCTCAGCGATTGGTGATTTCGGGGTGGAGATGCTGGATGAAGCCGAGGGGTAAGGAGGTAGAGTGCCGATTCGGACGAGAAAGTGGAAGAGAGCTTGGAGGACATCGACAACGTGACGGAAGTTGTGGTACTTGACGAATTCGTTGTAGGCGGTACGACTGGCCAAAAGAAAGACGATCATCTCATCTAGAGATTCGTTAGCAGATAAGAGAGTACTGGCATGCGCTTCACTTGCCTTCAGTTATCGTCCACTTCTCTAACTCAGGCATTTGCAGTGCATGCTTGAGCATGACGAAAGCACCATAAAGAAGCTCATCGTCGGTGAAGTCGTGCGCTGAAAAGGCCCAAGTACCTACTGCATCTTCAACAACCATCTGGCGATCTTCATCAAGGTGGAAGTCCCTATTGCTGTTAGCCACGGGTCCCACGTTATGGTGTGTACATACGTAGATTCGAGTGAGTCGCCCACTGTCTCCGGGTTACAGATACCAGTCATCAGATTTGACACCATGGCCTCCCGCAGATAGGCATATGGTTTCGTATCGTCGACACCGACCCAAGACAGCTTCCGATTTCGCTTAGTAGTCAGAAAGCTTGCTTCTTCTCTCGAGAACTCCTTCTGTAACCGATAGGCGTGGACGGCCAAGCCAAGCATGCGATCTCTGGACATGGGACTTGTCAGAACGTCAACGGCACCAGCGTCCAGGTATCGGGTCAACCGAACATTGTCGCCGAGGGAAAATGATACCTGTAGACCAGGCGACGGCAGCGGGCCAGCTGAGGACGGCTCTTCGGTACCCAGACCTGAGAGCATAACGACAGGTACAACGAGTTTGGAGAAGTTTCGCGACGAGATTTCGGAGGATATGTGGGTGAGTAGGTGCATGGCGTAGATGTCATCAGGTTCGCTGGTATCCATCCGTGTGAGACGTGAGGAGGTGGGTGACGGCGTGCGCGGTTCGCGAGACAAACGCTTCATGCGCTGCTCTTCATCGTAGGGTATGTCTATTATGACAAAGGTAGGAATGCTGGATTTGGTGGAATCGATGAGCTGGTTAATCTTCTGTAGGCACGCGCGGCCGGTGCTGCAGATGTGTACTGTTGGATGTGTTAGCAAGGATATGGGCGCGGAAGACGGACGTAATACCTTCAGTGGAGATGGACAATATCGCTTCGACATTGTCGTGTACTTCGCGCGGTGATGTCTTGCCGATGGCAAAGTAGCTCTGTCCTACAGTTCCAGAGGTGGTTCTCGCAACAAGCGACTTGGACAGCGTCTCTTTCCGCACATGCTCGTCGTTGGCCCGTCGGTCAATGTAGACAACATTGCACGCGCCATGTTCCATTGTCTCCGCCTATGTGCGGCGACCAGACAGCACTGGTCTCCAGCGCAGAGGGGAGGGGTTTGAAGAGGAGTCGCAAAATAGAGAGGGTGATGGATCGCGATGAGACGTCCGAAGGGGGTCGAGTAAAGTTACGGGTGAATGTGAGGCGGAAGCGTGGTGGATGCGATAGCCAATTGCAGGTGTGGAGCGCAGTGAGAGTGGACACAGGAGAGCTCCGGACGGTACGGTGCGTCTGGAAGCGTGGGGGAGCGCAGAGATGGGATGGGCGCGTTGGTCTGAGATGCACTCTGAAACGACGACGTCGGTGGGAGCTCCAGGGAACCTAGGGATGCGGAGGGAGGCCGCCAGTGCACACGACACCAATCTGCTCTGTTTATTGTATACGTGCAAGGCGCAACGGGCGGATGCGACGAGGAAGCCGGGTAGCGACGTGGGCGGGAAGGTGCGATGGCGGGAGGGCACAGCACGCAGCTGCCTCGCTCTCTCTCTCTCTCACTCTCACTCAGTTACAAGCGGGACTCAGCAGCGGGCGAGCCTCGAGATGCGCAGCGCACTGGTGTCTCTGGCGGATTCGGGTGCAGCGTGTTTGAAGAGCGTCTTCGACACGGAGCGCTGTCTTCAGGGCGCCGGGTGAGGTCGTGGTTTGGTTTGGTCTGGTCGCAGACGCAGGGGCTAGTGGTCCTCGGCGTCAGTGTCGCATGAGCGCACTCGCAGTATGGGCTGCACTCTGAGCAGCATCGGGCGCGGGCAAGGTCGTGAGGGTGAATTGAGGGCGAGAGCAGCAAGGGCAGAGGTCGGGGATAGGAATCGATTGAGTGTGGTGGAGGAGAGGTGCAGGCGTTGCGTGATTGGGTTACTCGAGACGAAAAGAGGAAGGCGCGCTGGTGGACAATCCCCACTCATGTCGAAACTGACCAGCAGCCGTCGAAGCCTCCAAGCCTTCTGGAAGCTTTTCTATCCGTCAAATGCTCCGCAGCGTCACCGCACGCCCTGTGACTGCCGATGATTATGCGACTGTCTCGCCGAGCGCCGTTGTTTGGCCCTCTCCCACGATGCTGGCGACGCTGGTAGCCAGACGTTCACACGCCCGCCCTCCCTTCTGCCCCGGCAGGGCTGCGACGAACCCAGAGAGCCGCTCGGGGAAGCTTGGCTGCAGCACGGCTTCGGTCCTGAAACGCATCCCAGGGCTGGCCCAGTTCCCGCACGCTGCAAAGATTACATACAGCACGCCTACCCCTACTGCTTGCACTACTACTGGCTAGCATCCGCTACTCGCTGTGCGCTGGCATCAGCTTGCCTTGCCTTTCCTTTTTGCTATCGTACGTCCGTCTGCCGTCGGCGTGCATCTGACGCCCACTCGCTCACGCCCTACCCCCGCTATTTATTGCCACGCACCTCCGTCATCTGCCCGAAAGAACCCAGTTCAGAAGTATTCTGGAAGTGGCGACTCGTGTGAAGCTGCCTGCAAATCCCATCATTCGCCAATGCTGCACGCTGTGGGGGGAACAGAGAGCCCCTGTTCGGTCCGCGAGCGGGCGATTGCTTGTTGATCAATCACTGCTGATCCCCGCCCGTGTCTTCGTGTCTTGCGACACTACGCTCTGCCGCACACGGCATATGCCGTTGGATCATCCGCCTCGACATGTCCGTGAGGGCCTTCTTTCAGCCGCCTCATCCAGCCATTAACACGATTGCGGCAGGTCGCTGCTCCACGCCGAAGTCTCGGGCACGCTACACGTAAGCAGCTTGGCCCGTGACCATCAACGCAGCCATATTCGCTACGTACACTGCAATTAGCAAGGAGCTGCGACTACACTAAGAGGGGGCGCTAAGAGGGATACCATCTCTACCTTCTCCGCTATTCGCTCGACAAACCTCGACCCTGCCACATCAATACAAGATAACGCCGTGACAAGGCTGCTGATCTAAGTCTTGGTAAGCTGGAATCCGGGGTCAACACCTGTCACGGCCATGAACTGTATCATGGCAAATCGTGACAAGCTCTCGTCCCGCTGCCTGCACGACTCCGTCCGACCCCGGCGCCAAGGGTGCAATGCTGCTATCTTCCAATCAATAGGACAGTTTTCAGTATAATGCGAGCTGGCAGACGACTGCAAGAAATAGAGCCCCGTCTTCTTTGGTATACCGCGTAACCCTGCAACCCAACGAGAGGCGTAGTACTACTGAGACCGTTCGCATTCCAGATTCGCCAACGGCCCTTTAGCCTACAAGCTATCGCTGACTATGTTTGAGGTTCAAAAGTACCTCATTCAGCTGACGTGCTACAGGGTCGATTGCGCGTTAGAGGGAATGGCCTCCAATCGAACAGTCCGGAGTCTCAGTCGCATGTACCAAATATACGGCTTACTACTACCTTAGACATGGAGGCAAGATAGACGGCGCCATGGCAATCTCATTTACCTCCTACACGGTATACATACAGATTGGCAGAGCTGGGTGGACGGGGGTCGCCCAGAAGCACAATAGAATCTTATCCAAATATACACTTATCGGGCCTCGGTGCGAACCTTTTCAGTGACATTCCTGCCTGATGTTCTAGAAACACTCGCTAGTATAGTCAGCATCTTACCTACCACGCGTCTCCAAGACTTCACAATACCTTCTTGATACCCAAAGACAGATACCCTGTCCGTTCTGTGTATCCATGTCAAGGGTCGGTCCTACACTCGGAGCTCTCCAGTCTGGCTCTTGACGGACTCCTTAGAGTCCGAAGGAGTCCGGAAGCCAAAGTCAAAACACTGAGACTTTGCTGCTCTAGCACTCTAGAGTCGGGTGAACGTTAGTGCTATCATCACGGATGCGGAGATGCTTCTCAACTGCGTCCCGTGTCGGTATCGCAACACGTTGGGCACTTATAGGCTAACTGCTGTGCCGCCAAGGTTTTCGACCTGCTGCGTGCTTTATCTAAGAGAGAAACTGGCGAGTACTGAATGATACTACAGTTTCCATTATGGAAGCAGGCGCTGTCAGCAACTCTGTTGGTCATGGCTACAGACACGAAAATATCAAGAACGGTGAGGATGGCGTACGGATAGATCGGACCCGCTTAGCCTGCGGGTTGACTCTCCGCGGTTGCACTAAGTGGAGCAGTAAGTAGTTCGTAAAGCTCCAGAATGCTTATCTCAAGTATCATCTACCTACATTCTTCAAACTCGAGTTCTTGTACATAACCTCTGTCTTCATGAGTTGACGAGTGATGTAGTTGTCCATCAAACGAACTGATAGTGATGTCGTGATGCATGAAACGGTCATGGTTTACTTCAGGTATATTATCCTTCATATGTATCATGTCGCGACAGTACTAACGACGTATTCGTAGTCCTTCCTTAGTGGTACTATAACACCCTGGTAAAACCTCTCCCTGAAATCATCGTCATCCAAACTAAACACCGAAGCCTCAAAGTTACAATGAATACACCTCTGCGTCGCGTCCGCATAATTCCGCAACTCCCTCGTACGCAAGCCCTCGGCCAACCGATCCGCAATAAGATAATCGGTGAAAGCCGTACGATTACCTGTGGCATCTAGGTCATCTGCGGTGACAAACGCATGCAGTGGTTTGCCGTATGAGATCTCTAGTAACGCGACGCCGAGAGCGAAGATGATGCTGTTCTTGATGATACGCATCCTTTGGCTTTGCACTGGTATCGTGGCTGCGGCTGGGAAGTCACGGGATATGTAGGGTTGGTCAGATAGTACGGATTGGCTTAGGATGCAGATGTCGTTCAGGTCCCAGGTTTCTTCCAGCCAGGGCGTGTTGTGGAGATGGTAGACGGCGGATGCGAGAGTGAGAGCTAGGGTACACTTTTCTTTGATTTGGAAGGTTGCACCTTGTGTCGTTATCATCTGTTGTATTGTGACTCGTTTGTCAATGGGGTTTGCGTTGGGAGGGTGAAGAGTGTGGATGTGGTGTTTGGCGAGCTTGTCGCTCATGACACCTATGCAGTCAAGGCTTGGACAGCTTTGCAGTGCTGCGCATAGGTCGACGATGTCCGGGGCTCTTTTCAGGCATTTCCAGTGATCATCCGCTTTCGTGTTCGAGTGTATGACGATATTGGGAAGTAACGAGCTGTTGTTAGGCTTTGTTACGTCGATTATATCTACAGCTTCGATCTCGACTGGGAGTGGTTTCCAAGGAGCATTTTGCCCGGAATCTGGTGAACCGAATGTGAATACCAGCTTGAAGGTAGAAGGCTTGCCGGACTCTTGGTCTCTTTGTATGTCAAGACGCAAATTAGCTTGATGCGTACACTGGCACATGCATCTTGAGGACCATCGCGTATTGAAGGCGTCATAAAGTTTTTCTGCTTGTTGCCGAAACTTCAGCAAATACTCCGTGTTCGCTTTGCGTCTTCTCTGAAGTCGTAATGGTTCAAGCGCAATCGCTCCCGCAGTGAGGCTGGAAATGCGGTTTACGTCTTCTTCGATGGATGACAAGAGCTGTTTGTACTGCTTCGACTTGAAACCCCCTTTGATTCGTATGAACGGATCGTTGAAGAACTTGTTCCGCGCCGCTGCATCATTACCTCCTGTTGGAGTCGTCCAGGGCGGCTAATAAATCTTAGCAGATCCTCACCTTCCGCACACGACTGCACTTACCTGAAAATTGTCGCGCAATTGTAATTTTCGGCCGAAAAGGTTGATTTTCTTGTTAAGTTGCTTAATAGAGGATTTGAAAGGCAAATAATTACTTCCCAGTCGATTGCGCAGAGCCTCATTGAGCTTGGGGCTCTCCCATGATGACGTTTCGTGATGCTCCAACAATTGATACAGTTGGGCATCCGAGAGGGCAAGTGGACTCAGTAACTCCTCGCAGGCGTTTCTGTAGATACAAGAGATAGTCACAAATGAAGCATGCAGATGTTCGAATACCTCCTCGTACTTTTGCATACTTCTAATTGTTGACAGCTGGGGTGAAGTCAGTAATGGTATGCTTCGCTAGAACTAGATTTCGTACGCCCTCCGCATAATGTTCTAAAGCCGATATAACCAACGGAATCGAGCCGAGTACAATTCCAGCTACTTCGAATCCAGACATGACGAGTATAGGTGTAACCTTGCGACGTTACTATAATCACCTTGTTAACCTGGGCGTTCCCACCAAGTGGTGGTGAGACTTACAGAGCATGCAGTTGGAGGTATTATGGTTCCAAAATCCTCGGCAATCCAATAGTCGTTGCTTGTCCGCACGGACAGAAGATGTGTGCAAAGAATGTCGTGGTAGAAGAGTAGTTCTGGCATACTTACCCGCATCACTATACCCGAAATGCTCTAGTCGGCAGGTGCCCCTCATAGCATTCTCATAGATGACAGCTCAGCTGCGCTCTAGTCCTCATGTCTTCTTCCACTTCCTAGTGAACAAGATGCCATACCAAAAATATGGACAGCACCATTTCTCACATCCATGCTAGCTGCGTCCAGGCTTTTCTTGCGGTAATCGATGCACTGCAATCCCCTTCTCATCAGAAAAATTTAGAAGATGCGTATGATGTGTTTGATAGATACAAACTCTGGGCTGGAAACGTTGGCGCTATGCACAAAGGTGCCAAGTACGAGATGTCTCTAGATTATCGGCTTAGAGAGGCCTCCTTCTACAAGGATCAGGTATGAACTCACGTCCAACACCTACACCGAGACTTACACTTTCTTAGGTATCGAAGTTATTGCAAGATCTGCGGAGCTCTGTAAGGGAATTTGCTTCGCATTGAAGAGACCTTTTCGCAGTCACTTCAAGTTGTCGATCTATGGACTAAGCGCTAATCACGTACTTGTGTCACAGCTGGACAAAGGTACGATGAGCTCAAATTCATACCTAAGATTTGTTGACTTAAACTTCTCAAGCATTGCATGCGATTACGCATGAGAACTCGGCAGCCCTTAGGGATGCAGTTGAAGACTGTGGCCTTCTGGATACGAGCTTAGACGACTTGGACTCCAGTGATTCACCCTGGGAAGTTTCTTCTGATTCAGAAACGGAACTGCCACCCGAGCAAGGACACTCTCCGTACATACCAAAGCGCCCTCATACAGAGGCTCCAACTCTCTCGCTTGGTGTCGCGACTACTGAGGCCTTGCCATTAGACTCTACCAAATTCGTCGTCGAATGTCTCTGGAAACTACCTATCCGACGTCCTGCGCCAGTTGATCGAATGCGGAAGAAAGTTAGTGCAGATACATCAGGCTACGTTCCGTTCGATATCATGTATGTCAAAGATAAGTATCCCAACGTTCACGAAATTGTTGCTCTACGTCTAGCAAAGATGATATCGAGACGCAGGCAGCTTATCATGTACCGCAAAGACCATACAAAAGCCTTACAATACGAAGAAACGCCGTCATCAGACACGTTTCAGCTCAGCTACCGTCATCAACCCAGGACGGATGGAGGTGATGGCTTCAGTGAGATCACTTCCAGTTTCAAAACACCGAGTCAAACCACTGGAATTACCAAAGCAACGACACTAAAGCCTAGTGCTCTTGTGTCAGCAATGAAGCCCGTGGTAGGGCTTTACACCCCTTCCATATCCACTTCCGGATCTTCCACGGCGTCAGAGCAGGCAGGGAAAGATATTGCGATCAGAATCCCGAATCGACCAACGGGAAAAGACGGGAAAGCATTAGAACATTTTATTTGTCCGTATTGCTCCACGGCTCAAATCATCATTGATGAGCGTCAATGGAAGTAAGTACATGTAGCTGGTCGCTGCAATCTAAACAGCTGACACTATGGGACTAGGAAGCATGTCTTATCTGATCTACAGCCGTACATCTGCACATACCCTGAATGCCAGCTGAACGAATATCTTTTTGAAACTGTGGATGACTGGTTCAATCACGAGTCAAGAACGCATCGTGTCGAGTGGTTCTGTAACACGGAATCGCACGAGTCCTTCTGCGAGATGTCGGACTTTTTGGATCACATGCACACAATCCACTCTGAGCCCCTCAGTGAAACACAGCTCCAGAACTTACATCACGGCTTCCAGAGACCATCGCGTGCAGCCTCCGGTACCTGTACTTTATGTGGTAAATATGCGAATAAGCTGAAATCGCATCTTTCACGACATCTCCAGCAGATCTCTTTATTCGCGATACCTCAGACCGACTATATGGCTCATTGGGAAGAAGCGGATACTTCTTCGAATGCTGCGCGGCAAAGCGCTCCGGAATCCTCTGGTTCACACTCCACGAACAAACATTCGGAATCGTCTTCGGATGCA
Organism: Alternaria atra; assembly: GCF_907166805.1. NCBI lineage: Eukaryota > Fungi > Ascomycota > Dothideomycetes > Pleosporales > Pleosporaceae > Alternaria > Alternaria atra. The sequence continues at coordinate 501,002 of NW_025091327.1, forward strand.
TCAAGTCTCAATTTCAGCGAGGAAAACCACAATACTGGGAATGAGCGCAGCCCACAAGATGGTGAACGACACGAAGACATGGCGCCAGACATGTCTGAGCATGGTGAAGAGAACGTAGATACTTCGTGGGATCAGATTGCGCCAAAGTTCAAGGAAGCCCGAACTGCGATGCGCAAAGCGAGAGAAGCAGAAGCCCTTGCAGAGCCACCTTTGCCCCTTGCTAAAAAAGTCTTGGCCGGGCGCGACTCACTTGAGCTTCTCCGAGAGCGTATGATATTGTACGAAGCAGAAAGACCAGAAAGACCACAACAGACAGAAGTTATCGTCCCCCAAAGCCCCAAGTCTGTAACTTTCACGAGCGAAAAACGTAGAATCATTTCACCAGGAACAGTATCGCCAGTCATTAGACATAACAGATATGTAGAACAGCGACATGGCTCTTCTACTTCATTAGTCGGGCAGCTACATGAAGAGACAGAACCGTCGTTACAGAAGGCATCTGATGGCTGGAGCTCTTTCGATGGAAAGCAGGAGAGTGCTACAGTCTCGCCTCCAAGTGCCACAAATGTGGAGTTTGAGAACCGCTTTTCCCCTTGGAATCTTTCAAATACATCAGGACTGCTCTCAGGTACTATCGACACTCCCGGTCGAACATCAGAACTGGCCGAGGATCCTCGAGTAATAGTGAGCGACGCAGGGGATCAACAACTATTACGACACGTACGAAGACCGACTGCAACATTCAATATCGGCCACGACCCTGAAGACTCCGAAGAAGCCGCGGCAGAGAGACTGTACACTACAGGGAGGCCTTATACCAGCTCCCTCACCATCCCGACCGAAAACAAGGTCTGGGCGGATAAGTATTCTCGAGATGTAGTGAGCGATGCGGGGCATCAACAACAATTGGTTCAGGATCCTCGAAGTGTAGTGAGCGACGCGGGAGAACAGCGACAGTTGCAATATTCAACGACTGGAGTCAATACCAGAGAAGAGGCAGGCAGGAGGCCATATACTAGCCTCCTCGGCCCCCCAGCCGAATTCACAACCTTGGGTACCCCGACTTACTCCAAAGCTGACCACATCGATGAGGATATTCAAGAAGCTCGGTCATTTCCTCTAGGTCGATCGCCAGTGGCCGTTAGTGTGGATTGTTCGCCTAGCGACTTTCGAAGGCGAGCGCGAAGGAATACTGAAAGTAACACTGGAGAGCAACAACAACAACAACTACAATCACCAACACCAGAAATCGACACTGGAGAAGAGGCACCCAAAAAAGACTCCGAGGCCAAATTTGAAGCCGACTCTGAGGAAGAGGCAGCACATAGGCCGTACATGGAGGGAAACGTTTCGAAAGAAGATGTAGAATAAACACAGCATTATTTCCACATGCCATGTAAGTTTGACGCACATGCAGCGATCAACAAGTCTAAGAATTACAGTAACGTACAACGCAGCTCGAAAGCCACAATCCATATAGCATCATCAGCACATCTATACACCGCCCTGCTGCGAAACAACGTCCCCACACCTCCCACAAACGTCCTCCTTCACCTCCTTCACAAAGCGCCAACACCTGGGACACTTCTCCCTACTAGGCGGATGTACGAGCACCCTCGCCTTACCCAACGACTCACTATCGCTCGAGAGTACTTCTTCCTCACACCACTGCGACTGCTGCTTCATCACGTCGGGATCCTCTGCTGTGAAGACGTCGTTCGCAGAAGCGGTAGAATCAGACAGCATACGGAGGTTAACCTCGCTGATAACGAAAAGACCAGCAAGTTGAGTTTCGACGTCAGCGAGCTTGGGAGTAGAAGGCTGCATACAAGCCGAGAACTCCGCGTGAAGTTTCTCGGCGTTGGATGATGGTAGATAGATGGTAGCTGCGCTCTCGAGACTCGAACCGATCTTCTTATCCGCACGGAGGCGCTCCTGTGCAATCTTGATCGCTGCTCCCAGTGTACTAGTAGTATCAATCATAGACTCTAGACTAGCCGATTCAGATTCCCTGAGCGCGGGGAGAGGCGACCAAACCGCACGTGCAGGATGACTACTCTTTTCTTTGAGCTCATCTGGGACATGATCCCAGACTTCTTCAACAAGTAATGGACAGACTGGAGCAAGCATCTGCAATAGCTCATAGAAGATAAGTCCCAGAACGCGCTGAAGTGTCTCGCAATCATGCTTATCGCTAGTGTAAACCCGGTCTTTGAGTGTTTCGAAGTAGAATGCGCTGAGATCCATTGAGATGTACTTGTTGATCGCGTTGACACCCTTGAAGAACTCGTATTTGCCGAAATGATTGTGCACTTCCGCGCTGACTTGTACCAGTCGATGGACGGCCAGGCGATCTGTGAGTTCCTTGAAGTTGGTTATGTTGAGTGTGAGGTCGTTGAAGGAGGCAAAGGGTGGCGGACAAGATGGTAGGGAGAAGATGCCCAGTAGCCATTTGAAGGTAACACGATACTTGTGTAGAGCTTGGTTCACGGACATGAGGACGGGCTGGCCGATTGTGACATCGCGTGTGTAATCGCTGCTTGCGGCCCAGAGGCGGAGAGCATCGGCGCCCATGGCATCGTATGTTGGCGTGTTCTTTGCCGCAGGGTCCTGCTTGACGCCCTTTTGCTTCTTCCGCTTGACGGGTGGAAGGAGCTCGCCCGACATGATTTGCATTGGAGAGATGACGTTACCGAGAGACTTGCTCATCTTACGACCATTGGAGTCGAGTGTGAAGCCATGAGTGATCAGGGTCTTGTACGGTGCTTTGACGGTCTCGGTCGAATAAGATTGGGTAGCGACATGGGTGAGGAGTGATGACTGAAACCAGCCGCGATGTTGGTCGGTGCCTTCAAGGTATACATCGGCAACAGGTTGGTCACTTTGCTGTGGAAGGAGCGTCCAGCTAGTGCCGCTATCGAACCAGACGTCCATGGTATCTCTACCACGTACATACGTTCCGGTAAGATGCTTCGGCTTCCAGGCTGGATCGTCTTGCGCATCCGTCCACCAAGCGTTGATCCCACGTTCTTTGATCACTTCGATGACATGGTCAATGACTTCAGAGTCCATAGTCGCTTTCAGTGTATCACCTTCGACCTTGTACAAGGCAGGAATAGGGACGCCCCAAGCGCGCTGTCGCGAGATACACCATTGACTTCGTCCTTGGATGAAGCTCTCGAGACGACTTTTACCAGTCTCAGGCATGAATTTGACATTGGCGATTGCTTTCATTGAGGCGTCTTTAATGCTCTCTACGTTGGCAAACCACTGCTCAGTAGCTCGGGTGATGACAGGCTCCTTGGTTCTCCAGTCGATAGGATACTTGTGACGGTAATTCTGCTTGCCTCGGAGCATGTCCAGCTTCTGGAGATAGTTGCACACAGCATTGCTACCCGATTTCTTGATATCAGCAACAGGTAGTCCTTCCAAAAGCTCGGGCTGCTCAGGGAACGCATCCTTTGTGAAGGCGCCGGCATCATCTATGGGCGCAAAAGCTGGGACGTTGAGCGCCATGCAAACGTTGTAGTCGTCCATACCATGTCCAGGAGCGAGATGAACCAGCCCAGTACCCGATGAGTCGGTGACAAAGTCCGCATGAATTATCGGTTGGAGTCCACTAGCCTTCTGGAACGGGTTCTCATATTTTACTTGTTCAGCAATATCGGCTCCACGCACATCTGCTACGACGACTTCGAGCCTCCGTTCCAGGATCTTCTCGTATTCCGCTACTCGTGAAACAGCGATCAGAATCAGCTCGCCGTTTTCCTCAATGTCTCTGACTACGCAATACTGCATGTCCTTGTGCACCGCGATCGCCTTGTTCGCGGGTAAAGTCCAGGGTGTGGTTGTCCAGATGACTACACTAACCTCGCTGTTTACATCCTTCAGCGCTCCGTTCTTCAATGCCTCCGACAGGTGCACCGGGTACCGAACAAAAGCAGCTAAGCTCTTATGTCCCTCGTCATATTCCAATTCGGCTTCCGCAAGCGCTGTTCTTGAGCTTGGGCTCCAGTATACCGGCTTGAACTGCCTATAGATCAAGCCCTTTTCAAACATGCTCTTGAACACCTCTAGCTGCCTGATCTCGAAACCTCGTTCCATCGTCTGGTATGCGTTGTCCCAGTCGCCCATGACAGCCCATTCTTTGAAGCCCTTCTTCTGTTCTTCAATTGTCCGAGTCGCCAACTCGCGCGCAGCGTCGCGCACGCTTACAGGATCTGCTTGCGCCGCATCCTTCTTTTGCGCCTGGAGAGCCTTGATTTCGATAGGCAGACCATGACAATCCCATCCAGGGATATATGATACCTTCTTTCCTTGTCCAATCTGGTGTCTACAGATGATGTCCTTTGTGATCTTGTTCAATGCATGCCCAATGTGCAGTGGCCCATTGGCGTACGGTGGTCCATCATGCAGAGTAAAACTCTCCCTAGGCGTACTGCCTTCTTTCTCGCCGTTATGTCCATTCAACCGCTTCTCCAGGTGTCCATAACGTAGAACGCGTTCGGGGCTTGCCTGCCACGCATACAGGTCATCGGTGCATCGTTTGAGATAGGTGGGATTCGTTGACGCTAACGGTCGCGGCGGAAAACTAGATTTTGGTAGTCGGAGGGTGTTTGACCATGATGCGCGGAGGATGCGTGTTGGGGTTAGCATAATAGCATCCTGGGCGGGCGAATCGGCGTGGAAGTGGTGGTAGGTGTTCCAATATTTTTTGGATCGAACACTCATTTGGTGATGGTTCGGCTCGGTTCGGTGATAGTACGGAGATAACGCTGCGTCATGTCCTCCCACATCGTAGTATGAAGATGTTGGTCGTGAACTTTCGAGTCGACAAGCTTTGTGAAATAATAGTATAATACGAATAGTATATAGAAATTAAGCTATTCATAGCGCACTTCCTGAAGTCGGTACAGTGCGAATTGTTCGGTGATAGCAGCCCCTGACGACCATGCCACAGGCCAGTGCATATCCAACATTCATGCCTCGTACAGATCGACCTAGTGCGCAGAGCTCCCCACACTAGGTGTTATGACCAGCCGTCTTAGTATACAGTCAACGAGCTCACAGCTCCATTCTTCAACACCTCGAAGACCATACCTGGAAACCCAAACAACTCTACGTTCCCAACATCTGCAGCACCCTCCATCAAGACACTGCCGGCATTCGCAAACTTGCTCTTCCTCCCAGAACTGTCCTCCCACCCTCCAAGAAGCTCGCAGCTGCTACCCGGGCTGTCACCCCAACCTCTGTTTAGGGCCATGCCACGTTGCTGCAACCTCTCTTGCTCTTCGTTCTCGTAATATGGCTTGAAAACTTCCTTCAGTCGGCCTGAAATATCCCCAAAGTCCATTTCAGAACTGAGAGGGTCACGATACATAGCTGAGGGCACATGCTCGAGCGTCCATCTACTTCGTCTGTGTCGATTAAACTGGTACGAACCAGGCACGTTACCGTGGAATATGACCTTGGTTGCAGTAAGATGGTTTAGAGGTTGTGCACTGAGCTCGCCTTGGCTGTGCAGTTCTGACTCCCGTCTCTCTGCAGTAGGAGAAGGTGGAGAGATCTGCGTAGGCTGTGAAATCAGGATATCGAAGCCGTGGTAGTAGTAGTTGTAGAAGTGCTCAGCCGCTGCGACTTCTCGCTCCTGAGCTTCTAGTGCGGCTTCGTCATCGTCCTCCCATGCATCTTCGTTGTTGCTTCTGGTCACTGACCCGTGGTCTGAATCATCATCATCTGGAGTGAGTCCACTGGGCGAGAGATCCGATGCGTCGCTCGTCCTCCGGTCTTTGTGTATTGATAGCCGATGGTCATTCTTACGATATATGGACTCGGGTGCACCAAGTTCCATGATCAAGTCCTGAGGCGTTGTCTCACTAAGGACGATCCAGAATGGAGGACTAGAGCGCCGGACGAGCTCTATCCGACCTTCTCCATGTATTTTGACCGTCTCAATCTCGTCTGGACCACCGTCCTTTGCTTTTCCTAGGGCCAGCGATCTCGGATTCGGTGGTACTGCTGTGAATAATGTCCCACGAGCCTTTTGCCAGGATTCGCCGTTGAAGACCGCCATAGAAGTTGCTGGTCCTGTGGCCGACGAGGACAGGAGCGAGATGAAGTCTTTCTTGGGAGAGTATGCGGAGTGTTGAACCGGGAAGTTGAAAGCTATCCCCGGATAAGATAGGTTATATGTGCCTCTTGCGTTGGGGTCTTCAGACTTTGGGGGTATGTACTCGCCGCCATACGTTGGTCCCAGCAGCTTGTCGTAGACATGCCGAAACCTCGGCCCTGACGCGTTTCCTGAGAAGCCTATTTCACCAGGCTTGTACACCTCAATATCCTTATATACCAACTTGGCTTTGGCGAAATCGAGCACTTCGATGAGGCGCAGCCGCTGGTCAGGTCCGTCGAACTGTAGTCGCAAACCGTTGTCTGGAAGAACAACTTGGACGGGGGATGAAATAGGTCGTAACTCGTCGTGGTAGAGCTGGAACCGTGGAAAGGCCTTGACCTCGGCTTTGATGGTCGTCAGTACTTCGTGTAGGGAGCATCCGAGGGCTGTATTTCGGTCAGCTTGGTAACTCAAAAGACGGTCGCAACGGACTCATGAACCCTACACTGCGCCCTGGCTGAAGTTGCATATTTCCATCTTCCATGGTGAGTCTTTGGTAAGTGTATGAATGTAGTAGGTTATCGGGATGTTTGCTAATCGATGTGCTGCCTAGCTTGTAGATAACAGGGAGCTCGCACGCGCGTGCTGTGTCCACGAGGACAGGGTGACGGGTTTATCCTTCTAACCCCCAGAACTCACAGCAAAGATCAACGCAGTCGAATCAAGACGATAAGGTGCCCGGTATTGCGACGATGCACTATAAAATCAGGTACAATCCGCGACACTGCTGCGATAGGTGAGGGGTGGCGGGGCAAACGTTCACGTATATAGCCCGTCTCAGGCGCCTTTGGGAAGCTTCAGTAGGCTGCACAACACAAGGGTAATAGTACAACGAGTGAGATGTATTGCATTGAATCAGTCATCAAGACATAAACATACTGTGTATTGGAGATATGCAAGTCATGCTGCATTGACGTAGCGCGAGGTGTTCGTGACGGCTAATAGCGCGCAGTCCGTGCCTGGCGATCCCTGCATGCATGTGTTTACCAACTGTTTACTTTCCTGCAGGTTCCGCAACACCAGACGTATGACATACTAACCCAGCATATACACGTTCTCCATACCCAGAGCGTCACCATGTCTGGACTCCCAAGACCAGGCCCGCCGCTCAAGCGGAATACGACGAGCATGCGCCCTCCCACGACGCGCCCTCCACATCTAGCGCGTGGCCGTTCCGCAACACCGGCAATGAATGGCCGCTCCTCGAGAGCAGAATCAGTGGCTTCGGCGAGGACTCCACGATCGTCGCCCCTCAAGCGCAAATGCGACTTCGAAAGCGATGGAGGAGAAGAGACAAACATCAACGTCGTCGTCCGATGCAGAGGGCGCAATGACCGCGAAGTGCGCGAAAACAGCGGCGTAGTGGTATCGACCAACGGGATCAGGGGCACAGCAGTAGACCTTTCCATGGGTTCAAGTGCGCTGAGCAATAAGACATACCAATTCGACAAGGTCTTTTCACCGGCAGCCGACCAGGCCATGATCTACGACGAAGTTGTGGCGCCCATCTTGGACCAAGTTAGTCGGGACAAGTCAATGAAACAAACTTCACTAACGACACCTCAGGTTATTGATGGCTTCAACTGCACAATTTTCGCATACGGTCAAACAGGCACAGGCAAAACCTACACCATGACTGGTGACATCTCCAACGTCCTCCCCCTTCCGGACGCCGCCGGTATCGTACCACGTGTGCTGTACGCGCTCTTCCAACGCCTCGAAACTGACGAGATCGAGAACTCGGTGAAATGCTCCTTCATCGAACTGTACAACGAAGAACTCCGTGATCTGCTGTCCCCAGACGACGCGACGAAACTCAAGATCTACGACGACAACAGCAAGAAGGGCTCTACCACAACCATGGTTCAGGGCATGGAGGAGTGTCATCTCAAGACTGCCGCTGAAGGAATTACAATGTTGCGCAACGGAAGCCACAAGCGACAGGTAGCTGCGACTAAATGCAACGATCTCAGTTCGCGAAGTCATACAGTCTTTACCATCACCGTCTACATAAAGCGAACAACCGAAGATGGCCAAGAGTACCTGAGCGCCGGAAAGCTCAATCTCGTCGATCTTGCAGGTAGCGAGAACATCCAACGCAGTGGTGCTGAAAACAAGCGCGCAGCAGAGGCCGGTCTTATCAACAAGAGTTTGCTAACATTGGGTCGTGTTATCAACGCGCTCGTGGAGAAAAGCTCCCATATTCCGTACAGGGAATCAAAACTAACCCGTCTTTTGCAAGACTCGCTAGGTGGTCGAACGAAGACGTGCATCATTGCGACCTTGTCGCCAGCGAAGAGCAACCTCGAAGAAACTATATCCACCCTCGACTACGCATTCCGCGCGAAGAATATCCGAAACAAGCCGCAAATGAACCAGCCCATCAACAAGAAGACTCTACTCAAAGAGTATACCGCCGAAATCGAGAAGCTCAAGAGCGAATTAATAGCGACCCGGCAACGCAACGGTGTTTATCTTACGCAAGAGAACTACGAGGAGATTACCACAGTTAGCGAATCAAGACGGATCCTTAGCGAAGAACAACGCGACCGGCTCGAAACCATGGAGGTCAACCTCCGTAACAAGGTGGAAGACCTGTTCAAACTCACCACGAACTTCCAGACCTTGAAAAAAGACAATGAACAAACGCAATTGGCCTTAGACGGCACCAAGGGCATATTAGAGAAGACGGAGATCGTTCTGGAGCACACTCGCGAGAACCTGGCAGAAGAGACAGAGTTACGGAAGGCGCATCAGAAGACTGAGCAAGAGCTGGCAGAGGTAGGAAAGGACATGATCTCAACGCTCGGCAAGACGACATCAGCTATTGATGGTCTACGATCAAAAATTCGACGGAAGTCAGAACTCCAATCACAGAACCGACGGAACTGGAATTCCTCCCAAACTCAGGTTGTTGATACTACTCGTATGGTCGAAGATCGGATAGAGGAGTTCCAACAGCAACAGGAACAGTTGATGAACTCGATATCAGAACGCATGCAAACGTTCGTCCGGGACGAGCTTGAGAAGCTTGGCGCTTCGCAATCTTTCTTGCAAGAGAAGATGGAGGCATACCAGACATCCGAGCAAGAAGTCAACGGTCAGACTGCGCAAGCACGCGATCACATGAATGAAGTTCTAGAAGAGATCAAGACCCTTCGTGAGGATGTCAAGACGAAGATCGGCGCAGGGCTCGATGAGCTCTCAGCGGCGGCAGAGACAATCTCAGCAAACATCATTACGGAACTGGACGCTTTCCATACGCAGGTTCACGCATCATATGCAGGGCTAGGGCGCGACTTCAAGACAACTTTTGATGATCTAGTGAAGGATTTGAGCGAACAGCAGGCTGAGAACGAACGACTTCACCAGCAAGTGGTGGAGGCCAACGCTGCTTTGGTCGAGGTCAGCAAGGCTTCGCAGGATCAGCTGGAGAAGGTCGTGGATGAGGAGAAGCAGAAGTCGGCCGAAGACCGCCAACAGCTGCTGTCGCAGATTACCGCGATCGTTAACGCGAACGCTGATGCACAAGAGAAGAGATTAGACGAGAAGCTCCTGTCTGTGCGAGAGGAGCTAAACACCGCCAACGTTGCGTTCGAGACGAAGCAGGATGCTTACGCAGAAGGCGTTATTGCGTGGTCAGATAAGTCGAGAGACATCCTGGCAGGTGTATCGAAGTCAAGAGATGCCGTCAAGACCAAGATCAAGTCAGACTTTGCAGCCGCGACTCAGCATTCCACTTCGATCAAAGACACGACTACTTCCGTTCACGAGAGTACTGTCAAGACAGTTGAGGCACAGATGGCACATTTGGACACTCAACTCCAGTCTCTAGATGATATTGTGGCCCGAATCCGTGAGCAGAACAACACTCATCACGCGGCGCACACGGCTTCGCTGGCTGCCTTGTCATCGACGGTGGCAGCTTCATACTCTAGTATCGGCGATCATCTATCTTCCTCCTTTGATCGCGTTCAGTCTCTCGAATCAGACATGTCAGCACAAGCAAGTACTCTGAAGGAGACCTTGCCAGCACTCGCTGCAGACGCCGACATACGTGCACCGCTCCACGAGCTTCGCGAGGTCGTTAGTTCCCAGGCCTTGATCGAGTACAACCCCACCGGCGAAACACCTCAACGCGTCTCTTACACTATCCCTTCAACCCTTCCACGCACCGAAGCACACGAGAACATCCTCTCTCGTCTCCGAGACCGCCCTACAACTGCCGACTCTACAACACGCAGTCCCTCCAAGCAACCTGTCTTCAATGATGCCACGGATACCCTCAGCTCCCCGACCGACATATTCGCCTTCACCGCCAACAAGCCCAACTTCTCCCGCTCCATTAGTGCGCACGCCCACACTATCTCACATCTCCCAACAGGCAACCCTACTTCGTTGCGGGAGCTAGATGTTAACGTGATGGCGCAGGAAGCTCATACCCAGCCTCTTCCCCATCTCGCATCCCAATCATCCTGCGACTCATTGACCAACGGCGCCCCTCCAAGTAAAAAGATGCGCACCAATGGCGATGATGGAAGTAAGCTTCCCATGAAGAAGATGACGAGGAAAACGGTCGGCGTTGCTGGCGAGCGTGGTGACGTAGAGAACATCACGAATTTCGGCAACAGCGTAGGCCCTGGAATTGCAGCAGGGAGGAAACTGAGAAGTCATGGAAGTACTTAGTTGAAAACATGGTTATGGTGTACATTGTGAGCGGTTTTTACTCCTGCATTGAGTCTTTTTGCATAGTCACGGTGTTTTGGATAGGCTACAGGAGACCTGCCTTGTCTAAATCTTCTGCTACTGGCGTTTGGACATTGGGTTCAAAAGGCTGGGCATACATAGGCGTAATGTCGATTCAACTTTTCTGCCTCTATCAGATCTTGTCATGAACGTGTGTCGTGATTGTAAGGTAGCCGGGAACGATACCCGAAGAGAAGCAAGGTGAAACACCCTAATTTCTTTCACTATTCCCTTGAAAGGAACCTAGAGAAGGGGCTCGTACTGGATATCCCATTGTCCTACAAAGCCAGCCACGCAGCCAAAGACACGCTGGCAAAAGCTCCCATGATGGCCCGCGAAGACGAGAAACTATGCCCCGCCGCACCGAGTTCTGCATGTAGCCAGCAAGTATAGCCCGGATCTTTGCCCTTGTCTTCCCCAGGTAGGATTTTGAAACTATTGATAAGGTACGGCAAGTTGCCACATGCACCTTGCTCTTCACTCCAACAGCTGTAACCATACCAATTGAGCAAGTTCTTATCGTTTGAAGGATCGAGTTCACTACATCGCTCTCCTCCGTACAATGTCACCCTGCGATCTGCATGGTGGCCCGGCTTGTAGTCATCACTCGAAGGATTCAGTACGTGCTGACGGTACAAAACCCGAGAGTAGTTGGCATTCCTGTCGAATTTGTCGATGTTCTCAAGCTGCCAGTATAGACCCGCTTGACCCCACTGGCTACCTAGGTTCTTTGTCTGATTGACATAGCCACGCGTGGTGTTTCCGCCGAAAAGATCTGCAAAGTCGAAACAGTGGTCTACAATAGGGATGCTATCCGTGGTGAAGGTCAAGGCGCCACTGGAGTTGCCATAGTCGCACGTATCGTCCTGACCGTCCTGGAAGAAGCGAAGCGTTAAGTTTTGGCTATCGAATAATTAATCCAAGTAGCTTAGTATATACGAAAGAGTACAAACTTATAAGGTGAGTTTTGCGCGTGGACATGGAGTGAGACCAACAACAAAGCTAAAGATACTGCTCTGATGGCGACACGAACAGACTGCATTGCTAGGGAATATGCTGAAGGCTGAAGAAAGTCCTCATATAGGAGGTGGAGTGCAAAAGCGTGATTGTTACGACAGTAATGAATCTCGTTTCTTAGTTAATAGGAGTGTTCTGAAATCTGGGATATTTACCAACGATAACTCTATTCATACATGGCGCTCCATAATATGGCAATCTGCAGTCCGCCAAGAGTAAGGCATTCTTAGGCACCCAAGCAGCTTCGTGATGTAACATCGTGTCCAATAGTGCCAGTGCAATGCGTTTAGGCGCGCCTCCGCCGGGTAATCGGAACGAACAAATTGCTTATCATTCCTTCAGTGAGGTTCTTGGGCAGTGGTAGCGTTATTCTTCTGTCGTCATTTGTCTTAGGATAATCGTTAACGCAAGGTTGCTGAATGGCACGGTTTGCCTTAAGCCGATCCACTTGTTGTCACGAGCGCCTTACATCACCGCGCTACTGCGATGTGTCCTTGGATCCACATGGATATAGCAACACTTTGTTCCAACACCAACATTTCATCTTGTACCGCGACGCCTGCAGCCGTTGTTTTTTTATTGTGTACCATGCCAAGATGTCCCCTGTCAAATCTATGCCTTGTAAGTTGTCAATCGTGATCGGGCGATAACCGCACTTACCCGCTTGGCTTCACAGAGGTCAAGCGGCGTTAAAATAGCATACGAAGATTAAGACACAGTGACGACTTGGACAGTGCTGTTACCATTTAACTGACAAGGTAGACATGATAGCGCGAAGCGTGGAAAGACGTCGCGCAGCTAGCTCCGCGCAACGATTAATGACAACTGCTAGACACTAAAGTCCACACATACGATATGTTACTGGAACTTTTCGTTGAGGCTTTGGTCGTCGGTGCAGCTGCCGATATATCCAGACACATATCTGCTGCTGATATGTAGGGTGATACAATTCCATTGTAAGCACAGATTCATATCCTTCATCCTGACGCTAACAGTGGTTAGCGACGGTAGATATATATATCATTACCCACAATTTCTTCCACATACGAACATAGGGCACTGAAAATTAGTTCACCCTCGCCATCCGTCAAAACTCGCGGTCCTCGGTTACCCGTTTCAGGAATCACGACTCCGTCGCCGCAGCCCCCACCACCATAGCCACAAATGACCATTAACGGTCATTCAGCATCCTGTATTCGTCTAATAGTGCTCGCTGCAATAGCAGCGCACTGAATTAAGGATGAGTTACCGCCAGGATGGGGCTCACGACCTTCCTGTCCTCTTCACATTGTCTCCGCTGCAGTCCTACTCCCTCTATGGTCCTGACTTCTCTACGTGCTTACTATGGCGCCTAAGAAAAAGAGTAAAGATCTTGCGCACTTGCACTCTCTCGTTCAGTGTGAGGAGTACTTGGGTGTGATGGGCTGGAGCCCAGTTGGTGAGTCCTCGATGATATCTCGGTCACGTGCGCGAGGCGCACTGTCCACAGATTCCGGGTGCCCCCCCTGAGCACCCGGATTCTGTGCAAGCGAGCCCGGCAGAAGGTTATCCCGAGCCGCCGCCCCCTGAACGACCTTCAGAACCCTAGCTACCTGTAGTTCTCTTCTCTATCGAATACAACTCCAGTATACCTGTGCGATAGCTCCCTGAGCGTAGCCCCTTACAAGCAATCTGCTAATTAGCCTTACATTAAGCAACTATATCCTCTCTAGCTCCCTTTGTTAAGACTCCTCGCTTCTGTATACGCTTCTTCTTACGCTTCTTTCGCTCTAACGCTGCCTTATTAGCCTTCTTAAGGCTAGTAATCTAATCGCGCATTAGCTCAGCTAAGAGTATTATTATCTCTACCCCTTTCTCAAGCTAGTTAATCGCTTTAAGAATAGAAGCTAGTAACGAGCTCTTATGCTTCCTAACGCGCTCACGAATTAACGTTAATTAAGCCTCAAGCTCACGTACGTTGCTTAGTGTACGAGCCTCCTAGACAGCCTCTAGCAGAGCAGCTACGAAGGAGCTCGTTTTTAGTGAGGAATATTGCTTGGCGAACCATCCCAACTCTGAAATGCCGCAACCACCATTGCAACCACCATAGTAATACATCATATTTTTCAACACAACAACGTGAAATTATGGTTCTGAACCGGCGAAAGCCTTTTAAATATACTGCTACACCTACCCAAAGAGTTTCAAAAACTCAGCGCACCGAAATACCTCCAGAAACCCGTGCATTTATCGCTGGTGCTGTGTTATTCGGAAATGCAAAACAACGCACCCTCGCAGACGCCCTCCACCGCCCCCAAGGCACTATATCGAAGCTTCTAAATCGTATAAAAGAGCGCGCTGAAGCTGGAAGCTTTGACTTATGGGATCTAATACTATTTACAAATGAGGTTGGGCGTGGGAGACCCGAGGTTTTGAGTGATGATCAGAAAGACGCCATCATCCGCATCACGACGCAGGATCGCAACCACCGCGAGCAGGAGTCATGGCAGGCAATAAAGCATCGCGAGCTTCATGCTATTGCGCCTAATTTGAGCGTGTCAACATTTGAAAATGTCATGTATGGAGCTGGTTACAAGCGCAGAAAGCCAGGTTGGAAGCCGCCCTTAACACCCGCGCAGCGCCGCGAGCGATTGCAATGGGCCCTCAACCACAACCCCGATCGATACGAGGTTGGTGACGGACTTGGATACGACTTCTGGTGTGTTGTTTTTACTGACGAAACACCAGCTAGAGTGGGAGAAGAGCGAGGCATGATCCGAACATGGGCTCGCGATGATGAGATCTATAATGAGGACGTCCGCCACAACCGCAACCGCCGAGACTGCTGTATACAATTCTTTGGAGCTTTTAGATATGACTATAAAGGTCCTTGTCACGTTTATTTTCACGAGACACAGGAGGAAAAACAGGTAGCGGAGGAGCTCTTGGAGTTGGAAAATGCAGCTACTCGAACATCCTCAAACCATGCTTAAACCCAAGCCCGCGCAGCGCTCCAGGTGCTTAGGGAGGTCGATACAAACCTCCGTACGTCTACAAAGAAGCTTCAGCACATTAAGAAACATGATTATCATCGTGGTATTAGGTCTAGAGGTGGTGTGGATGGGTATCGCCACCGCGAAGGAGCCCTTAAGAAGGTCGCTCTATGGATCAACCAACTAAAAAACTAAGGTATTACATGCTATTTACTTGAAGATGGAGCTCCTCCACATAAGTCTCGCATCGCAAATGACTATTTGCAAGTTCAAAAGGTCGAAAAGATGGCGTGGCCAGGTCACAGTCCAGATGTGAACGCATCTGAGCATGCCTGGCTATGGTTACGACGTCATGTGACGAAGCAATTCACCCTAAGCTGTACACCAGAGCAGTGCCGACAGCAATGGGAGACCGAATGGGAGGCCATGCCTCAAGAACTAATTAATCGGTGGGTGATGGGGATTCTAAAGGTGGTGCGCAGGATTATACAAAATGAGGGAAGAAACAACTTCCATGGCTAATCGCAACTCTAAAAAATCGATGTATTAATAGGTCTACATATGTTTAAGTAGCCTCATCTTTTATAGAGCAAAAAACAGACTCGTTGTGCTGTTTCTTCCCTGTTTTGTATGGCCGTACAGCCAAAAAAGTGAAGTTGGCGCACAGGCCAGAAAATATTCCTCACTAAAAACGAGCTCCTTCGTAGAGTAGGCGTACGCAGCTTTACGTCTAGCTTTAACAGGACAGCGTCTAGCTAGAGAGGAACAAGGCCTGCGCCTCTAAAGGCTGAGCAGATATTAGCTGCCGTAAACGCGCGATTAAAGGCTACCTTAAAGGCTAGCAGAAATTCAAGCTTAGTAATGTAGTTAATGCGGTGTCACGGGGTCGGCAGGCAGGGTCGGTAGGTGCACGTGATCAGTATATTCACTAAGATATCGCTGATAGTACGGGGTCAGGCTAAGACAAGGACGTAGCTCAAGGAGCGTACGACAGGGCGCGTTCGCGCAGGAATTTCAGCGATCGCGCAGCTGCTCGCTTAGCAGCTTGGCGCGCTCTAATAGGCTATCTAGGTCAGCGCCGTGACATGCGGTAGCAGATTGGAGCCTTAATCTCACAGCTGTAAGCGCGCTTTAATAGCAAAAAGCAGCTAACGTTAAGCAGCTGCAGTAGGTAGGATAAGTGAGGCGGCATACAGAGCGTGTAGATATTGTTCTCCTTGCAGAGCTCTTCAAACTCGATAGAGTAATAGCTCCTATAGCCATCAAGGACGAGCAGGCGACGGGCACCTATAACGCGAGTCTTCGTGTGAGCATTAAAGTGCTTCAGCCGCTCAACTCCAAGCTCGTTGTTCGTCCAGCCGTTGTCGCTAACTGCGATCGCCCAGTCGCGTAGGATCTCTGCCTCCTCGTACCAGGCAGATAGGTAATACTAACCAGCAAAGATAAGGAAGGGTAGGATTGTCCAGCCAGCAGCGTTGATCGCAGCCATCACGGTCACCCACTCGCGATTGCCTAGTTAAACAGCCTTTAGCCAGCGTCTCCTCTCTAACCCAGTCACGACGAGCTGAGTCGTGATCTTGCCCATCATAAGCCAGCCTCGTCAAAGTTATAGACGTCCTCATCGCAGATGCCGTACTTCGTCTTCGTCTGCTCTACAAGCTCAAACCAGCCTTAGATAAGAACAGAATCCTCACACAGAGCTCTCTGCCTATCGTAGGCTCGATTAAAACACGTCGTAAGACTGTCTGTACGCTTAACAAAGTTGCGTGGCCAGTGGACGCCAACGCGACCTGCGCTGCGCTGCGCGAGCAGCGTATCAGCTATATCACGTACAGCTGCGTACGTAGGCGCAAATCCACGCTAATCTAGATGAAGTATATTACGCACAACCACCTCCTCTTCTAGCGTAGTAAGCTTCTTTAAGTTAGGCTAGCAATCGCGTCGAGCGGGCTTGCCAGCGCGTCGGTTGCGTAGTGTTAATTCAACGACATTATACGTAGCTGCAGCACGGCTAACAGCTCGTATTTGTGATGTACTAATTGCTGCAATAGCAAGCTAGATATCTGCTTCATTTAAAGGCATTGAAGGAATAGGTAGTTGAGAAATAGATGTCTACGTGTAGAGAGGTGCAGAAGGTTGGTGGGGCTCGCAACTTGCTTGGATTCGCAACTCGCTTATAATCCATGTTAGCGACGTTGCATGAACCATTCTAGTATTGCCGCCACAGGGCTGAGTTTGGCTTACGAGCGTGGCAGTAAGGTCGAAGGGGTCTATAATGTCGATCCAAGCGTGCCGGGACGCACGGTGTAACGGGACGCTTTCTCTTCCGGACTCTCAGATTATCCCTAGTGTTCTTGAATACAGACAAGTGCAACGCGCATCTATTCTGTAGCTCTCGTTCTCCCAGCACATTAACGTCCGTCCCACCCTACGCGATAGCCGGAGAAACCCGCCTGCAATGGCAACTGCCGCCATTTCCTTATCTCCGCTTAACGCGTATGGCACCGTGATGCCGTGCGGGACATGGCCGCGGTTACTCCGTCACGATTAAACGAAGTCGAACAAAACCTAAACCAGATGAAGCCATGTTTCAGCGTCAGCAATGCCATCACTTAGTCTTGCTTGATGTGACTATAGTACAACATAATTCTTCAACCCATTTTGCATTATATGGGTCATTCCTCAGGGCTCAGGTGTACTAGCAACACTAGAACCGTCCACTAACGAGACTTTCTCGGTTCGTTCGATCATGTTTTTTAACCTCGCTACCTCGGGGTCCTCCTCTTTGACATCAAAGATAGGGATAGGCCAGGAGCTGTAACTTATTAGCTCAAAGGACTACAGAACAAGTGAATCTAGAATGATGTGTTATAGGGCAATATAAAATGCATACCTATGGGCGTGGTTTATCAATGTTTGCTCCTCCACAGCGTTGTCTTGTGAACCAGAATACGCCTGTAGCAGCCGTAAGTCACGCGTAGAAACTCTCGTGCTTAGAGCATAATGAGCGAGCTTTGCGACGTGGAATGCTTTCCCATAGCTTTGCAGACCATTGGCACACAGGACAAGGGTTGATCGGAGGTCTTCGGCGCTTGCGTTGTTCAGCTGATTGCTGCGAAGGTCTTCGAGAGCCAAGTTGCCGATGTAGACCATGAAGAAAATCATGAAATTAGTGAAGCAGTCGAAGCTATGACGGAGGTAATAGAGTCGCAGGACAGTCTCCATTCGAACATTCGACTCGAGAATCATCCGGGCGGACAGGGCCTCATCTGCCCCGTCTCCGCCCCGTCGAAATAACTCGATAACGATGCTGTAGTATTCAAGAATATGTCTCTTAGCTTTCGAAGGTCGAGTTCATAGAAGATTACTTACTGGACTTCTAGCTGCGGTGGAAACACGATGTTCCTAGCCTGCATAGCCAGCGGCAGGTTCTGGAACCAACCATCTAGTCTCTTGTTGAACTCTAGTATGGTACTAAATAGAACCGGACCCTCCAATACATTTCGACTACGAACTTTGTAGACAATATCGTTCTTGATTTGACTGAGATGTCTTCTTGCGGTAATGGTGTGAGCGTAATAGGCAGGCACTGTCGACGTGGCGAGTGGGTAGCGTAGCCACATCTCATCATGGAAGCCTGGATTAGTCAAAGGGTCCGGAAATGGCATCTCAGGAGGGTCTTTTAACAACGGGATTCGGAACATGTAATATGCATCGAACAAACACTATGAGGTCCAGATCGATACATCAGCGTGGACTACATCAATGATATCTTTAGACAGCACTAACCCAGTCAAAAAGTCCCCATGCCAGCATTATACGTGCATTCCGCATTTTCCTACTGTTGATGTGATCTGGACTTTTGAACAGATTGAGCTCGTGCGACATAGCAATTGCTTGTCGAGTGAAATTGCTGCCGACCTAAATTGTAACGTGTCAGCCATAGCTTCTGGAGTGTAGACACAACTTACGCGGTCCACACCGATCAGGTTGTATATCAGATGTATGACTATTGCAGCTTGTATTGTTGTAAGTCGAACGTTGTCAGCTGTCTCCAGTTCCCACAGCCGCCTCGCCTCTGCAAGAAATTTGTATCCAAGGCTATTCGGCAGCCAATACTGGGATCTAAGAGGGTCGGCGCCATGGGTTAGCTATTTCAAATTAGCAAACCAATCCAGTCAGGCTTTGAATATTCAAGATCAGGACTCACGTAAGCGGCAGCAAGTACAGCGTTCACTAAGAGAGGCGAACAGAATCGAGTTCGCCCAGCGACCATATCTTCCAAGAAATACTTCATATGAAAACAATACAAAAGTGGGTGAACATAGAGGAAATAATTGCTCAATAGCTTTCGAAAAAGTACATCATTCGAGATAGCATTGGTCCATTTTGAGGCAGATGCTTGCGACAACAATGGATGCTCAAGTTCTGCTGCATTGGCAGGCTTCAGGTATGGGTCTTGTACAACCTGAACAGTACCACGTGACGCACCTGGAGGATGTAAGGAAACCCCATGCTTGGGTCGGTACAGACCCGACAAGGAGCCATACATTAGAGAATCCAAGTATTGGTTGCCAGGAACGAGCAAATGCATCGGCATCTCTGAGCGGTATGGAAATTGGTAGCGGCGGTTGGTCTCGGGTGCGACAGCCAGCTGCATAAGTAGGTCCCCGTTCTTAACATAATCAAGGATCCCTTCAATTCTGTCACCTGATCGAGCACGTCGAAACACTTCGTTCGCATCTGCTTCGGGCATATATCGCAGAAGTTCAAAAAACTCTTCGTGGGCCGTCATACGAGCTTTCAGGTCCGCGTACTTTTTCTGTCACGTGTTAGTTGAGAAAAGAATATTGTTTTGTAGACAGTATTCACTCTGACGACCCTCGCTTCCGTTTCTGAATAGCGGCAAGTAGTGTGATGTTTAATGCATTGGCTGCATTGGGGCCGCTCGTTGCTGCACTGCTCAGGACATTAGTATATAATGAACAAGCAAACGTCTATCTGGTGCCTGGCGTTACTTTTACTTTGCGGGTGCGGCAAGTGTCGCACGCAGGAAGGCGGGGCCTCTTCTGTGGCTGCTGCGGTGGCTCGATGGTAGCGGGGGCGGGGGCGGGGGCGGGGAGCAGCATAGGTGGTCGCTTTGGAACATCGTGCTGGTCAAAGGCCATATACGAGACTTTCATGCGAACGCAAGCTCAAGCTCAAGCGGCTGATCGAATGTATGGAATTTGATGCAAGGAGAGTAGATGGTAGTGGGAAGGCGATTCGTGCGGAGCAAATTTGCGTGAGATCTGTGATTAGGTGTTTGAATCATGGGTGACGCCTGCTGTTTGTCATCGCACATTTACTGGCACGCGCCACTTCAGTGCTCGTGCGCTATCCAAGCTAGCTGGTACGTAACGCTAGGTGCCCCTGCGGGATAGAGACATGTGTGCCGTGCGGGGCGAGGGAGATTGGTTTAGGGGAGGACGACCTCTGCGATCGGGAGTTGGTGTTGGTGTTCAGGCTCGAGGTCGAGTTACCGTGTCTGTTAATGCGCATGTTCGCGTAATGCTGTGAGGGGTAGTTATAGGCAATAGTATTTGCTTCACACTACAAGAGAATAGTGGGGGAAAGCTCTGTATTAATACACTAGGTGGGGAGGTCGTGAGAATAATTCTTGTCCATCTCCTAACGCGCGGGGCGCAGGTTATGAGCAGGTTCAGAGGCCAAGGCGCGAGCGAGAGAAGCAAACATGTTGGGACCATAATCGTCCTCCTCGCTCAGCCTCTGCCGTCCCTTGTTACAAGTAAGGAGGTGAAAAAGCTCTATCGAAGTTTGCATCACAACTCAGCTTAAAACAGTATACTCAAAGCAGAAGTTTAAGGCCTAAAGGAGGCTCTAAAGTTCAAAAAGAGACACCAAAGGAATAGCTATACGCTTCAACTCAGTAATCCTGAGGAATACTATGGAGGAGCCGTTTTCTGGTCGCCTAGGAAGGTTCGTCAGGCTCAGGACGATGAGAGAGCACGACGTCAACAAGAACAGCTCGAACAACTCCAAAAAGCAGAGAGGGCAGAGCTGAGGAAACAGGCTCAACTGTACAAGCTTCAACGGGCCGAGGAGAGGCGTGTTGAGAGGGAGAGGCTCAAGGAGGCGAGGGAGAAGGAGCGAGCCGAAAAGCTAGCCGAAAAGGAGTGCCAGAAAGCAGCTCGCGACGCTGAAAAAGCTATAAAATTGTCCCAAAAGGGTAAGCGCAAGGCCTCACAAGCCTCTACTCAAAATCAGAAGCGTCAAAAACGTGTTGTTGTTGATTCATCTCATGTACAAGCTGAGGTGGCTGCACCAGCCGTCCCAACTCAAACGACCCGCCTTGGCCGCACTACTAAGGTACCAAGTAAATATAAGTAGCACAAGTTGATCGCAATACTGTAATTAGTTCAACCTCAAAAAATCTCGCGATAATAGCTTTTGTTGGTGATTGTACAGCCTCGTTTTTGATGATAGTGTAAGGACATAGCCTCTCCTTAGCTACTACTTACTACGAGGTTTAGAGCTAAGGAGTAAAAGGCTACGTCTTACTACGAAGGCGTAAACTACTAGACCTTCTACGGCCTAGTACGCCTTTGCTTCGCTTCTCTCTCTAGGCTATATAAGTACGCGTACGCTCTGCCTCTTCTAGGCTCTGCGTCTGCTATTTTCTCTACTCCGAATACAAGCTTCTACTCAACCAGTTCGCTCTTCTGCGCGTGAAGTCTGCCTTACAGATAGTGTTATGGGCGGAAAGAGGCCTGCTAACGAGTATGCATTTGCTCCTATGTACAGAAGAAGAAGGATGAAGAAAAGAAGAGTAGTGTCCTCCTTGTACAGTATTTATCCTCTGTACGCTATTACTAAGATAGACAAGTAGGGAAGTTCTTTAGCGTAGCCTCTTGCGATACTTAGGCGTAGCCCCTTACAGTTCACCTGCTATATAGTACCTATACACTGCAGCCGTTAGATGTAGTTTGCTCTAGTCCTTTAGCTAGGAACTACAGCAAAGTGCTTACAGATTACCTCTACAACAGCTAGGGCTTAGTGCTAATAAAGAAGGGTGACTTCCTCTGCCTTTTCTGGGCTGCTTGGGTGAAGACCTTTACTAAAAAGCTTATACTTAGCGCCTTTGAGAGCACTAGGTTAATACACTTCAACTCTAACGTTATACTTAATAAGTTTGTAACGAAGGAACCTAAGCAGCCAGAAACACCTAAGCCTATTTAAAGATTTTATGATGGGAAAGATTAGCGTACTGTTGACAGGCACCTGCTAGCTTGTGTGAAGGATAGGTACTTATTCGATGCGAGGGTGGTGAGGGACACCCTTCACCATCTCTCTATCCAAAACCAGCTACTTGAGATAGAAAATAATAGGCCACAAGAAGCTCTTAACTAGCAGAAGGAGGGTAGCAAAAGAAGCAGAGCTTTACCTTTGATTTAGCGGCAATCTTGGGATGGTGAGACTTAATGGTGGTCTCCTTCACGAGTGGACGAAGCTTAGCGTCTGTTGGATGAAGCAGATGAGGCAGAGAAGGCGGAGGAGATTAGGAAATCTAATGCAGCTGAGCTACGTGAAACAACACGCAAGCTGAAGCAAAAACTAGAGGCTGAGAAGGTTGAGAAGCGAGAGAAAGAGAAGAAGGAGAGGGATAAAAAGAAGGCTGCAGAGCGCAAATCAATTGATGAACGTAAGGCAGAAAAAGAACGCAAGAAGCAGGAGTGTGACTCTTAAAAAGCTATACAAATAGCCGCAAAAGGCAAGCGCAAGGCTTTGACAGCTTAAGAACTAACTGCAAAGCGTTCTTGTGGTGCTAGAGGTGGTGCGCGTCGCTCTATTGTTCATGAGCCGCCCTCTGCACCTCCACTAACAGTTAACAGTCGCGGCCGCAGAATACTTCAGCTACGCAAATATTGGTAGCAAAATTTGTCGCATAGGCCTATAGATTACTCCACTAGAAAATCTAGACAAGATAGCTTTTATACGTAGCTTAACAACCTCATGTGTGTGGGTGCTCAATAAGGCCGATGGTGCGCGTTACGAACGCACAGACAGTAGCTCACGGTACAGACTCGGAGTTTGGGAAACAGAATCCTCACTAACATTGTGCCGCAACCACCACTAACAGTTAACCCATTCCCGTGACTCTAGGGTGCGTTTACTGATTCGTGTTGTCACCTCTACGGCGAGCCGAATCAAACCAGTGTCAAGACTGATAACAATGGCGAGGACGCATAATAATGGAGCTAAGCTTAGTAAGAGTGAACTATTAAGCGCGTCACTTTCGACTGGCATGTTTATCGTAGGCGTGATAGACAGTGGTACTGCAGAGAGCATCATTCACCCGCATGTCTTTGTAAGCCTATAGATTCTGCACTAGCCGCATGTTTTGCAAATAAAGGCTAGGCTACAGATGCGCCTTCTTTCTCGCAGACTGTTGTTGCAGGGGCTGTCTCAACTCTATGTTCGTGGCGTCTAAGAAACTTAAGCGCTGGACCGCTGCTTTATTAGTAGCACTTACGCCCGAGGGCACGGAGCAAGCCACTAAGACTAGAATCTGTGCTAATAGTCCGCATACAGAAAAGGAGCTTCCGTATACAGAAAAGGAGTTTACTGCATACAGAAAAATTACTGAACTTTGTGACAGTCGCATGAGTGAAAGCTAGGCTTCCCGTCCGCTCAGCCATATACAAGCAGTGTACCGGCGGATTAGTAGTTAAGTGGGTGACCACTAGCGAATCCCCGCTGTTGTATGTTTTTGAGATCCTTTTTGCACAGCTGGGGATTTAGGAGAGGAGGATCTAGAAGAGCCTTTGCATGATGTATTGCTTCGATCTTCAGCGGAGTACCTTCTCTAGATATGCGATGCGCTAAAGAAACTAGGGATGCATTTTGAGATTGCTGGAGGATCTCAACCCTCCGAGAAATTCCCAACACTGTTGATTGGCCCTAGCTATCTAAAAGATATCCGAATTCTCTACTGAAAGTATGATTGCACATTGTACGGGCCCAATAGCGGATAAACAAAATAAATTCATCTCAAGGCTACTGATAACGTCTTGGGGCTATCATACGCACACTAGGGACACCTAACTATAAACACAAAAGATCTTACTAGCTGCATAACCCGTAACTCATGACTTGTTTCCTCTCACCCTGACCTAGAGCTCAAATGCCGGGTACCGTTACCATATATCTACACATGTATCAACTATCAAAAAACTCCATCTCCTTATCCATCAAATCGTCAACCTCTTCCTCCCTCAACGGCACCAAATCCATCTTAAAATGCCAGTTATGCCACCCAATCTGGCGTCGATACCTCTCAATGTATCCCTTCACCATCTCCCTCCACGATCCTCTCCCAAGACCAGCTAACCTCTCATCTCCCTTGTCAACAACCACCGTCTTGCCGGGTGTACTACCCTCGACAAACTTCACTCTTTCTACGCTGCCAAACACCCCTCTTAGTATTCTAACCACCATCGCGATATCAGCCTTCGGCATCCCATCAATATCAACAACAAGCTCCAGTAAATGCACTTCCTGTGCTAGAGCGCGCAACTGACAGCGCCAGAAGAGCGGTAATCCAGATCCACCACTCGGCTGCGGGGGTTCCAGGAGATCAAAGATGGGATCTGCGGCTAACCAGCGCACACAGTGCAGTAAAGCGTTCTTCCCGAAATGAAAAGCCAGCCGCCTGATTTGAGAGCGATGAACCGGTCCGGATTGCCAGAGGAAGTTTGTAGTGCCGCTCAAGCCGAAGTGAAAGGTTGTGCTGTGAAATATGTACGGTTGCATTGTAGTATAGATATGGCGTGAGATACATAGCATGGTTGATAGACTGACGGGTCTCTCGGTGGTTTTTGTGTTAGTCTTGCGTGGGTCGTTGGTTAGGTCGCAGTCGCGGGTTAGGCCGGCGGCGGTCATAAGGATCATTTCTTGGAGCTCAGTGGGTAGGCGCTGGAAGGGGTGGAAAAGTGGTTGGATGGGTACGGTGTCTTTAGTGGAGGGTGGTGGGCCAAGGGCTTGAGAGCGGACGCCGAAGATGAAGTCAGCCGTGTCGGTGACGCAGTGGGTATGCCGGCCTGGTAAACGAGCTGCGAGATGCGTGAAGTAGAGCTTGTTAAGGTAGTCGCGCGCTGAGAGCCAGCCAGAGCCGCAGCGGAAGACGAGTTTGTAGTAGCTGGTCGATGGATTCGGCTTTGACGGAGATAACGGCCATGGATCCTCTTCTCCGGTACAACAACCTTCTCGGTGCTCAGAGAGCTTCATATCGCTGCTGGGTAAACCCGTGCTCTTGTTATCCGTCGTTCGTTCCGGACCTCTTGTCGTGCTCTTCTTGCTGTCCTTTTGCGATTGAAATAGCCTGACAGCAACAATCTTCCTGCAATCCGTAAAACTCGAATCCGTCAGGATGCAAGTCACACTTTTACCCAGAGCTATCTCCTCATTTACACCAGGCTCAGGGGGCTGTAAGCTTATCTTGCCTTGGAAAAAAGTGCTCGAGTCGTGGCTCACAGACCATCGTCTCAGGTGTTCCAAGAATATTCTACGCTGCTGTTCCTGGACCCAGAATTTGTTCGATGGGTTACGAGGAGATTTCGACGCCGGTGTGGTTCTAAGGGGTTTGGCCGAGGTTGGCGTAGATGGTGCTAAAGGCGTCGTCGGTGTTTTTGGGAGGCTAGTGTCGCAGGTGATGGACCCACGAGTCATATTGAAGTTGGGTGATCAAGGATCGCTTTGACGTCAGTTGGGCTGTTCTCGACCTGGCGAGCTTCTGGTTAGGTGTAGAGCTGGTGAAAGGTCCGGTGATACTCCGGAGGTCCGCGCAAGCTAGTTTCCTCGTCCGAGTATGTCCTTTGCCTCACTTACAAGATGATGGGGACCTGAATGAAAATGAGATGCAGGGTTGGGTTACACGATTTTTGCTTTTTCTGTTTTGGAAGAAAGGGTCTAGGAGATGCACGTTGTAGAATTGCAGACGACGAGGATGTGAAGCTTGGCCCCTGGAGCAACCCCGAGAAGGGCAAAGTGCAGGTGTTAACACGTAAACAGGTGGAATCTCAAAAACCCACGAGATGTAGAAAGAACTGTCAGGTGAGACTAGGCCAGAAGGCTGGGCTGTTAAGTTAATGGTCTCCTGGACCCTGTGATGCGCAGAGCAAGGCCAGTATGTTCTTTGATGATGCACGGTTACGCAATGTGCATGATAGCGGATCCGATGTCCCCAGATCTACAAAGCGGCCGCTAGACCGAAAACAAGCAGCCACGCGACTACTCCTAGTGTAACTGCAGCAAACAGGACTATCCGCAGACTAAACCGCGTGAACAGCTATATGCATGTTGCTATTACTGGCGTGGAGGTGATGCAAGCTGAAGGTTGCGGGATGCAAGAACGAGAGATATCATATGGAAAGTGGCGATTTTGCCGGGTATCGTATCTGAAAGTACACAAGAGTAAACGCCATCCAGCTATTCGCTGTGCAATCAGGCTCTTCCTTCAAGCCAGCCTGCAGCTCTCTCCAAGAGCCCGTTAAGTGTCTTTACATTGGCGAAAAGACCGCCGCCGAGCGAACCGACGTCATTTCCTACTGTTTCTAGTAGCGTGCCAAGTGAAATTTGGGGGCCTTCGTCTTCCCTTCCTTCCTTACGTGCCTTTTCACGTCCATTTTTGATTGCAGCGTCAATCTCAAATATGTTGTCACTGAGGGTATTTCTGACCTCTGCTTCGGCTCTCTCGGCGTCGTATCGTGCCTGAACGTTGTCCTGTTCAATGGCAATCTCCTGTCTGCTGTCCTGGAGACTAAGGATCTCCCTGCGTAGCTCAACATTATCGCGTTTAAGCAACTTTGTCTTCTTGAAGTTGGTGCTTAGGAGGTCGTTAGCATCCTGTAAGTCTAGTAGCTTCTCATTGAGGCTCTCCTTGAAGGACAGTGAGAGGTTGATCTCGCTTCGTAGTTCCTTGCGGTGACCGGAGTCTTGTGAGGCTTGCAACTTCTCGGCCATACGACTGAGGCGGTGGTCGATTGTTTCTTCTAGGATGGTGCGCGTAGTGTCTGCGACTGTGATGCCTTGAACGGCGGAGCCCTTGATACGCATGACAGAGATGGCATGCTTTGGTCCCAGGAACTTCTGGCGTTTGCGAAGTGGCTTCTCTGTCGTAGGTTTGACGTGCTGTATCTGCTTGGGAGAGGGGTCTCTTGTTCTAGGTCGTGGAGAAGGTTCAACTTCTTCTTCAACTTCCGGTTCTTTGAACGCGTCTGACTCTTCATTCGCACTGGAGATTTCTACAGTTTCCTCTTCCTGTGCTGTGGGCTCTAGAGAATGTGTAGGCGTTCGTTCACGGTTAGGGGAGAATTTGTCGAGAACCTCTACTTCTTCCGCTGAGGGACCCCCGCCATTTGTTCGAATTGGCTTCTGCACGACTGGTGTTGCTTGAAGTCCGCTTTCCTGAGCTGCAACTTCTTTCCTTGGTGTGCCGCGCCTAGCAGGCTTCGCTGTAGCAGGTTCCGGGAGGGTCTCCCCTTCAAACTCTTCCACATGTCGCGGTCGGCCTCGTTTGATCGGCCGCGGTGTAGTGGCTTGCTCACCGGGTTCTTGCTCTTCTATCTGCAATATCGATATGCCATTCGCTATCGGTGTTATCTGGATTGGTGTCGGTTGGCTGTGTGGAGAGAGCTCGTCTGCGTCCATTTCGATCTCTTCTTGTGTCATTTGCTGCGGCCGTGGTTCACTGCCAACCACTCGCGGGGTGGATCCATTGAGCTGCGGTGACAGCTCATCCTCGCTCTCCTCGTCCACTGGAGCTGCAGTCGGTGTCTCGAGAATAGTTGCCGATTGTGAAGCAGATGATGTCCTCGGTTGTCCATTTGGAAGCACACTGGGTGTAGCCGGGCCAGGATCTGTAGATTTTGATCGCCGTGATGCGACCGACGCTTCCTCGACTCTGTTGATAATAGGCGCCTTGTTGCGGGCGCTACCTGACGACGGGCGTATTTGTGACGATACTTGTGGAGGGGTTCGCTTGATCACTGTAGACTTGGCGAAAACTGTCTCACGTACAGTACTGGCGCCCTCCTCCAGCATAGATAGCTCGTCTGGCACATCGTCTTGCTCCTCTCTTGTAGGGAGAATTGTCCCGACGACTCTCCTGCTCTTCTCAATGGAGCGCACGGTCTCCTCCCGATTGGGACTCAGCTCATCTTCCTTCCCATCGTCTGCGCCTGGCTGCGCAGTTGGGGAACCCCGCTTCCTCTTGCCCAACTGCGGGGTCACAGTGTTATGTTTTGGAGCACTTTTCCGCTTAGACACACTGCTACGTTGGAGCGACGCGCTTCTTTGCCGTTGTGCTGAGCCATTGGTGGCGCGGGGTGTACTTCGGACCGGTGTTCGACGTGGTGATCGTTGAGGTGGGAGAGAGGGTTGTTTGGCTGGTTGGGAACCGAGCGCGCCAAAGTTGAAGCCAAAAGACGCCTGGACAGATGAAGGTCTACGGTGGTCAGCGTTTGCATGTCTAGGGATCTCTAAGATTGAATTACCCAGCACCGCGCACGCGTTGTTGTCGATGTTCGCGGCGATCTATAAACTTGTAAGCACGGTCCCCAAGTCTTCAAATGTACAAGAGTAGGACATACCGACTGGCGCCATAACAATGCACGTCGTAACAATTGTTGGGTTGATGTTGTCCTGTCGCGTAATCGAGTCGTTGTTGATGTAAGACAGACGCGCTAAGACATGTCCCAAAGCTCGGACTGCCGAACCCATGTTCACTGTCCCCGCAACTTGGGAACTTTCACCTGCTCACCTCGCGAATACGAACCAAGACATCTGCCAACGCGACCATGGGCTGGCTCTGGGGAAGCGGTGATAGCTCAAACGGTCAAGACCAACTCGATCCATCCCTCCGCGATTTTCTCAAAAAAGAAGCGCCTACTGGCCCAAAACCTTCATTACCGCCCGCTCCCAAAGAGAAACCCGCCGAGTCGCCAACACCCACACAATCGCAAGCGCAACCACAATCAGACCCCCAGAAGCCGTTTGTACCGCCGCAATCGCAGTTCCAAGATGGCCGATATGCCGATCTATGGAAGAATTATACCCCGCAAAATATTATCGATGACCGTGGGAAGTCAGAGCAGGATCGGTTACGAGACCTAGTAGACGCCTACAACGACCGCAAAGCCTCAATTGGAAGAGTAGCCATGGAAAACTGTGCATTGGAATACATGGAGCAATTTGACTGCTTCCGAAATCCGAAATCATGGTGGTCAGCAGGAACTATGTGCATCGCCGAGTCGCGTAAATTCAACCGCTGTTACGATATACAGTCCAAGTTCTTGAAAGCGTTGGGATACATGACCATGGACGAGCGATCGCCAGAGGAGGACGAGCGGATACAAATGCACGCGGACAAACTCTACCAACGTATGCTGGAACAGGAGGCGGAGATGGAAAAGGCAAAAGCAGAGGGGCGACCAGTACCGAAATTCGAAAGCATCCTGTCGAAACGAAACGTCGTGGAGGCAGTGGGTGGCGCGTCTTCAACACCAAGGAAAGCCGTACCTGTAGCTGAGATTGGCAAGTCAAGTACTATTTCGGATGATACCGAGGTCTGGAGCCAGATTAAGCCAGAAGTAAGGAAGGAGTACGAAAAGAAGCTTCAGAGCTTGACACCGGAAGAGCGGGAGATTGAGAGGATGGCTATAGTAGGTGAAATTCGGGCGCAGACTGGTGTTTCGAAGCAGCTGGAACAGACGTTCATAGAAGAGCGGGTAGCTCGTATGAAGAGGAGAGAGGCTGGGCAAGCGACATTCGGTGATACGATAAAGACGTTGTGGGGATGGGGTTGATCGTAAAGACAGCGGGTATGTAGATATGTTCCGATAACGTGTATGATAATTTCATGATACAGCTACAGCAGCAGCAACAACGAACATGACTCTAGGTATCCGAGCATCAGACGCCATCAATGTTCCACTCTCACTCTGTCACCATCTTCCTTCTTCATGTTCATCCGGCCAACTTCGCTTTCATAACCAACGGTCCCTTCTGCCAAAGCGTATACACGGTCTGATCAAGCCACCCCTTGCTCTCCTCACACAACTCTAAATCAAAATTCCATAACACTTTCGTCATAATCAGTCGCATCTCGTGGTACGCCATACTGTTCACGCCAGTCAGTCAGATCCGCAAGCATGTCTATTGCAACACCTACTTTTTCCCCAAGCAGTCCCTCGGACCCACAGAAAATGGTTGTAGAGCTGCGCGTTCATCATCTGCAAATCGCGCGTCGCCGGTCCAACGTTCGGGGATAAAGGAGTGAGGGTCGGTGAAGTTTCTGTCAGAGGTGTACATGGCGTAGTGAGATGCTGAGACGGTGATCTTGTGTGAGGCCTGGGTCAGCTATGCTCAAATTCGTGGTTTTGACGTATATAAGAGGGCTTACATTTGGTGGAATAAAGTGTCCACAGATAGTAGATCCATCGCTGGGAGTCAGATGCGGTAAACCTACTGCAACGGGTGGGTATAACCTAAATGCCTCACTGATACATGCCTTGAGGTAGGGTAACCTCACGATGGACTCCATATCGATGTTCGCCTCTTCTTGAAACGTTGTCCTGATCTCATGAACCAATTTCGCTTGACACTCTGGATTCGTCAATAGCAGATATGTTAGTCCACTCAACAGTGTCGCCGTAGTCTCCGTACCCGCTACCATGAACGTAGTCGCATTGCTGTCCATTTCTCCTCTACTTAACCCTCTCTTACCCTTCTCTTCTTGATTCAATACCAGATCCCATAGGTCAACTCCTACCTTACTCTGCCTCCCTTTTTCCAACCTCTTCGTAACGCGCTTGACGTTTGTGTCGAAGAGCTCGAAACGCATCTTCGAGAAAAGGGCTTCCATGATGGGGTGCAGGATTTTGGCGGCGAGCGGATAGTGTGCTTTAACAAGGTTAAGACGCAAGTTTGCTTTTAAGGCACCAAGGATGGTGCGGACCCAGGGGTCGTAGGAGCCTGTGGTGAGCATGTGAAGGGGCTCTCCGAAGGTAAGATCACTCATAACGTCGAAGGTTGTGAAGCTATACAGGCTGACTAGATCGTATGTTGCAGCATCGGTAGTGCTAGCGGCGATTCCGTCTTTGAGAATCTGTACCAACTGGTTGACATACTTCGTGAACAGTGGCTCTTGCTCTTTGATCGCACGTTCCGAGAACGCCGGACTGAAGATCTTGCGAACACGTGCGTGGTTTGCGTCGTCTGAATCTTGGAGTATGGGGGCCACGCCGTTGGGACTTTCACCGTAGCGGACCCAGTGCTTTGGAGGCGCGGAACCAGGCCCTGTTTTGGACCCATAGCCGTAGATGTCACTAAAGAAATTAGCTCAGTGAAGATATTCTGTAGCGCTGGAGATCTTACCGCCATGCTTCAGAGTTGGTGAAGCTAATCTCGTTGGGCGATATGCGAACAACGTGTCCGTATTTGTTATGACAACTGGCAACGTAGACATGCAATTTACCTGTAGCTGTTGCGTAGAGTTGCGGTATGCGGGTGAAAGCTGAAGATCTCGGGCCAGGGAAGTGGCTCAGTGGGTGGAAGTAGACTCGATAGATTCCTTGAAGAAACCATCTTGTGAATAACTGCTGCTATGTTAGACTGGATTTGGAGGATATTGGCCGCGATCATGTTCGT
The DNA here is from genome assembly GCF_907166805.1 of Alternaria atra. NCBI lineage: Eukaryota > Fungi > Ascomycota > Dothideomycetes > Pleosporales > Pleosporaceae > Alternaria > Alternaria atra. The sequence continues at coordinate 532,616 of NW_025091327.1, forward strand.
ACGAAGATGAATACGGCAGCGGAAACCTGCGAAGCTGTGAGGCTATGGAAGGCGTCATAAAGCGCTGAGCTAGCCTCCTCGAAACTCGCCATTTTAGGCACCTAAGTAGGTATGCGTAAGGCCTTGACCGAAGCTTGCAAGACGGTTCCAAATTCGTGCGTTAATGCTACCGGAATCGAGAGTAGGTTTACTCGTCGAGCTGGTAGCCAGGAGTATCCTTCTTCATGTATGCAACCGAGAGAAGTAAGAGCTAGCTGTCTTATCGTTATGTTCTAACACGTCACAGGGGGTTTGGGGGATTGCCTGACTCTCAAGCAAATCACGTATGATGTACTGTTAGCTACTTCAGAATGCGTACTGTTGCCAATACAGGCGGCGGGACGTGAACTAACATTGATGATATGCTGACGATCCGCTAACATCCGCGTTGCAAGTCTCAGTTAGCTTCGATGCCAGCTATTCGCAGAATTTCGCCTTGTGTAAGATTCATTTCGTATGTGGGCATCGCTTCACAGCTCTTGGCACGTTAAAGTGAAACTGTGTGCAGCCCTCATACAGGCTGACTTTGCAAGTGCTGATTTGTGTCGTCCATACCCCTGCAAGCCACTTATATGCCATTAATTGCTGTGATTTGCTAATCGCTCAGTGTTACAATACTGCCGAAGACAAACGACTGAGAGCAGTAACACACGACCACCCCAGGGACGGACAAGGACTACTGTCGTACTAATTGAGAGATGTTCATTTGTGCTGATGGTAGCCAAGGTGCAGGAGGCGCCGGTCAGGCCTTCCGCGGGCCACTTGGACAAAGAAACGGTCGTCATTCATACTAGTGCCATCTTACGTTAACCGCTGCCCAGGCCCCGCTTATCGCTACGAATCCGTTCCAAACCTCCTTCTGTGTCAAGCTCTGTACTCACAGCGCGCAGTGGCGTAATCTACAGGCATTTTGCGATACCGATCTTGCGGTTTTCATAGAAAACAGCATCGAAATGGCACAACATCTACCTCACAATGTCGCGTCACAGCAGTACATCGCACCAGTTCATATTTCCCGACACGACCTCACAGGACCGTCAACCAGCATCGTATCAACTAACTCTGGAACCTGCAATTCATATGTCCGATATATGTCGAGGTCCTCACCCCAACTGCTCCACAATAATAGAGTCAGACATGCCATTTTATACATCGCCTGCATTTCTCATCCTTACCGCCTTCTTTCTTCAGTTCTTTGTCTTCTACTCAGCAATCGCGGTAGCCTCTCAGTTGAATCGATTAGGAGACACAGAGATTGATTGTGAGTTAGGTGAGGTAGATGCTCAAGCGCGTCGCGATAAAGCTGATACATGGCCGCTCGTTACTGCCAGTGGTGAGCCTTTGCCGGAATATTCTGCGGTGGACACAACCCCACCTCCACCCTACAAGGATGATGTTGATCTGGACATCTTCGTTGTGGAATTGGAGGGTGATGACGAAGAATAGACGAGATTTAACGCTGTATTACTGATATGCGAGTAGGCATTGTGTTTCGATGAGCACAGCTTTACGTTGGTCGTTTAGATGAATACAGCTGTGTTGATGCAAATTCACAACTCTTACACTGATATGTTCACACTTTCTTATTGCGATATCCGATTTTGCCATTGTTAATACATAATCCCAATTAGTTGTAGAAGATTGGTGCACTCTCAATAATTTTGTTTCCGCACAAGCAAGTACCCACAACTCCCCATATCTCAACCACAATTCGCAAATCACAAAATTCTCCACACATATATTGGAAACCCATATTTTCCGCTTACCTGGCTCCAAAACTTTTGCCCCAGACTCCAAGACATTACAGTCAAAAGTTCCGCATCACCATCCAAAGCAATGGCAGATTCTAAGCGTAAACCGTCGTCAACGCCATTCAAAACCTCAGGAACCCATTCGAGTGGCGAGGGTACAGCATATACATCAGTATCGAGGTCGATTTTCGATGTTATTAGGTCTCATACATACCCACTTTCGAACTCAAAGATCTCGCCTACCCAGTCATTGACAGCACCTACAACGCGACCAGTATCTCCTCAGAGGCCTTCACCATACCTTAAAGAGTGGATGAACATGCCTTTGGAACGGAGCGTAGCAGCGCTCGAGAGAGTCAACGTGTTGAGAGCGTCCTTGGATCTACCCGAAAAGAACTTGGACCACAGTTTGCGGCCGCGAAAACATGTTGCAGTTGAAGGTCCAGTCGAAAGCGCCTCCTCAGAACAGGAAAATTTGCAGATTGCGTTTGGAGGTCACGAAGCTGGTGAACCTTCAGTTTCGGAAGATTCGTGCACCTACTATGACTATCCTCGTCGATCTCCTTGTTCTGAGAAATATCCCTAAACACTCACATTGACTCAGCCAAACGCCGATGAAACCTAGTCAGGCCTTCCCACGAACAGTGATCGCAACGGTTCAGGCACGATGTTTCTGTATGAGACCTTCCCGAACAACAGCTATTTCCCCTAGTCTTCGTCAACCATCGCCACGACTCTCATTTCACCCTCATCAACAATAGCCTTGGTCATGATCTTGATATGTAACCGATAGTACCAATAGCCGCACTGATATTACTCAGGATGCCTGCCCGCAAGCCAAACACTTCCCTACTAGAACTAATCCACCTCGGCCACTCCAACTACGAATTCAACGCTTCCAAATTTTTCGGTACCACAACACCTTTCCCTCTAAACTATACACCTAACACTTCGAAACTTCTACTCTCTGTCACCAATGACAAGCTATACCATCCAATCTCCCCGATCCCCATCTCATCTCCCCTCAAACGCTGCTGTGCGATCTGCTACTTGCACCAGATCAAGCATTTCCGCACTTCGGCCTCGAGCAAGAAGTTCCTACCGACAGTTTCGGAGCCAGTTCTTATGTTGCAGGTCTTCATGGTCTTTCATGAGGCTTGCTTGTATGCATATCTCAGCTCTGATCGTGTGGTACCTGGACCAGGTAGAGAGTTGTATGAGAAGCGTAAAGAGTTGAAAAACTGGGTGATCGAGCAGGAGTGGGATGGTGTGGTGTTGGAGAAGACATTGGATAGAGTGTTGGAGAAAATGACAAAGATGATGGAAGAGAAGGCGGAGGAGGTGCAAGGGGGTGGGGAGATGGTTAAACTAAAGGAGGGCTTGGTGGTGATGTAATTGCCACCGTGTTTTTGGCTCGAGAAATGCTCGCTAATCGTTCGCCTAGAGTCGTAAAGTCATAGTATAGACGTCGCTGCACGAGCAGGGTGTATCTCCTACCTAATTCCGTTAGCGCGCTGGTTTGCAAACTTAATACTAGATCTTGCTTACTCACTATTCCATCTTGCTACACCACAACACAAACTCATGAACCTTGACATCTTACCTGTCACCTCTTACTTCACTTACAAAACTCTCTTTTTAGAACACCGTCTATTCATCGTACCTTTGTACCCCGCTAAAATCTATCCCTTCTTCGTCTTCCACCTTAAAGATGTCAACTCCCCAATCTCGCGCCAGAACTGTAACTCTCCTCAACCTCTCCTCCATCTTCGGTCAAAAATGCATGCCTACACGCATGCAAGCCATCGCCGATCTCTGGGTACCAAGTCCAGACGTGGTTTTCGTAGACGCACTGGGTGTATTCAAATCACATGAGGCGATTAGTGGTATGGTGGACAAGATACAAGGTATGGGTGGGGATGGGGATGAGTTTATCGCTTTAGGTAGGTTGGGTCCATTGAATGGTAATGCAAGAATTGTTGACAGTTGTTCATGTTGCAGGTGAGGTGGAATATTTGAAGCATGATGACGAAGATGATATTTGGGTGACGAAAGTGAAATGGGGTATTAAAACTGCTGGGAGCGGGGAGATAGGGTTGAAGGGTGAGGATGTGCTGACAATCGTAGGTGGAAAGATCAAGGCTTGTTATACGTTTCTTGATTCGAAGTAGTCTATTTCAATCCGCCGTTGTGATCCCCAAGCTAAGGGCGAGACGTTTTACCAAGCCAGTTTCTCACTCTTGCTTCTTTCCTTGCTTTCGTCCCTCGCCATGTATACCTCATCATCTGCTTTCTCCATGAGTTCAATGACTGGGCCGACATTATCTTTCAGCGCGGATAGCCTCGAGCGTTCCTTGATGCGCGTGTAGAAGATAGGACAGTCCCTACTATCACATTTGATTTCTTCGCCCCAGGCCAGATTCGAGCAGCGCCGGCACACCTGTTCGACCTCTGATACACGTGTCTCGGTGCTCCAGATGCGGTATTTCAACGATAGTAGTGAATGCGCTGGGCGTTTGAGACACTTTGCGCAAAGGGGCAGCATGGCGTAGGGACTACCTTCGCCGCCTGGAATTTGTGCTGGTACAGGAGCAGACAGTTTTGATCGGCAGACCAAGCAGTTTGAGGACTTCATGTAGCTCTCAAGTGTTTTACTAAGAGATGTATTACTACCAGAGAAAAGACCGTTGCTTTTATCCTGTTTGATGGCCATAGGGATTGAAACATTGCGGATTCGTTGAATCTTGGGCATCTCGTCGTACCATTGTCTTACATTAGCGCCAACGAGATTGAAGATGCGTTCAAGTGGTGGGATGAGGTTTTTGCTGATGTAGTATTCCGCGTCAAGCTCGAGATGATCGCCCTGAAGTAGAGTTTCGGGGCTGACACAGCGGTCAATGAGGCGAGCTCCAGGTGCACCAGTAATGACTACGTAGGGCACGCGCTCACCGTACTGAGGTTCGGCACGCGGGTCGGCGAGCATTCGTTTCGTGGCAATGAGAGCACCGGGTGGCGGAGGACCTCTATTAGAGTATGTGCCCAGCTTAACTTCTTTGGCGAAGAGGAAGTCTTGGATACTGATGCGACCTTCCATGATCTTCGCGCACTGCTCTTGAAAGTATCGTTTTACTTGGCTGAGGTCTGACGTACGGAACAGGAGCTTCAGGGCTTTCTCTTCGATCTTCTGCTCGGCAGGTGTACCGTCTCGACGGACTGTTTCGATACCTTTGGCGTCAAAGTCTGGCTCTTTCTGGTTGCGGTGCTCATACTTGAAGCCTACGTAGCGTTTCTTGGCAAGTAAGACGCAAGGATGGTACACTTTCTCGAACTTGAGCTTGATAGGTCGTGGGTTTGCAGCGGTAATGGCTGCAGCTATCTCCTCGCCGATAGTGAATGCTTGATCCCTGGTGCGTCCTTTGAGATGAATGAAGAGTGAATCAGTGTCTCCGTAAACGACTTCTGCGCCCCACTTCTCTGTTGCGTGAATGATCGCGATCGCTTTCTCAAGGGTCTCGCGACCAGTCTGGACGATGCTGTCTGCTATCTCAGAACATGGCATGCGACCGGAAAACGATGCAGACGCATACCCGTAAGTGACGTTTGCCAGGAGCTTCAACGCCAACTGCCTGTTATTCAACAGCTGTTGCAACGTTCTGTCATCTTTGTCCTGCTTCATCCCACTCTTGACCATGACACGGGTCTCTAAGATTTCACCGAGCATCTTTGCTAATAGCGACTTCCGCATCTCTGGCTTGACGTACATCATGCCATTTGGCGCAATGTTGATGTGATCCTTGACTAGTTCCAGCAATTGCGGCTCGCGCTTGAAATCCATGAAGCCCATCTTGTTCTGACCTCGCCAACTAACGATACGTCCAAGACATGTTGAGTAGCAGTAGTTGTAGGCGATCATCACACTGGGGTACAACGATTGAAAGTCCAGGACGAGCACCGGGCTTGAATAGAACGCACTCTGCGGCTCCATCACCAGAGGTAGACACTCGAGCGCATTCTGCTGACCGACCTGCTTCCGGCTTGGTGAAACAAGGATGAAATTCTCTGGCTTTGCGATGCGAAACATGGTAGACTCGACCTTGAACTGAGAACCCCTCGAGATGACTGCGAAGAAGTCTACACCAAGCAGGCGAGCTTGCTCACTAGTTCGAGGCACAATCTCGTTGGCTTCTAGAATGTCCAGATTGAGTTGTACGCGTTTTACAAAGTGATCAAGCACTTTTGCCAGATCCCGTGGCTTTCCGCTTGTATACCAAGTCGTAAGATCGGAATGCTGATAGTGCGGTATGCGCTTGTGAAGTAAGTGAAAGACTACGTTTTCCATAGTGTATTGAAGCAAGTTCAGCTCCCCTCGCATAGCTCTCCAGATGTTGATCATGTGGCGGCCAGTGATTCGAATAGTAGACGTGTGTGTAAAACCCCATCGATCGGCCTCCTTTCCGAACCTGCCATGAGATTGCGACTTCATCCTGCTGATCTCGTCGCATAGATTGTACTCGTACTTCATCCTCGCACGTTCTATGAGGTAACCCCATGAGCTATTGTGTACTTCATATCCTGTGAGTATATCCGGATCGAACTGGCGGACGATATCGACAACACGGTTGATCAGATCCAACTCATCTTCCTCGTATTCAACCTCTACTGAGACTTGCTTAGCAATGCGTACAGCGATACCTTCTTCGTCGGAAAAACACAATATGCCGGTACGGGGGCGGTCGGTAGTCGCATTCTCTTCACCCTGCACGCTCCAGAAAATGCATTGGATCTCATCTTCAGCTGGGTCTGGCACGAGAGAACTCCTGGAATTGACGTGCACTTCTAAGCTCATGATGCTCATGTACTGGACGTCATGCTTGACACTCGTCGTCTTTTGTTTTTGGGAGTATTTGAAGCCGTGTGGATTATTCTGTGTCGGGCCTTCGATCTGTGAAAGATGACTCATGGGATTGAATCTGCGTAATGGTACAGATGTCGCCTCCTCTGCTTTAGATTTGGGCTTCGCCACCTTACGTGGCTTCGCTTGCCGGTTATTCCAGCTCTCCACTTCCTTGAAAGTAGGTGGAGGTGTAGCAAACTCCCAATGACGCAGGCTACAACGACGTGATCTTGCTTGATACATTGTAGTCTGTCTCTTTTTGTCTACCACAACTGGCGGATACTCTCCGATGTTGGCGAGGGAAGCACCAGTGGGGTCAAATGGAGGAAGATACGGTAATGTAGTGCTCTGTAGTTTGAATCCTCGACCCGCGTACTCTCTCGGTCGATCTGGAACATCTTTCTCTTCACTGTAGTAGGCATCCTGATAGATCACCGGTGGAAGTCCAGCATGCATCATGGTACCTTCGACGACCTCGACCGATGGAGGTAAGGAGCCGTAATAGACAGTAGGATGCATGTGCTTGTGTGATTTTTCCAACCGCCGCACTAAAGAGGCTACTTGAGAGCGAACTTTCGGAGTACTGCTGCCCAGCATCATGGGCGAAGTCTTCTGATGTGTCCAGGGGGTTTTCGGGGAATGTTGCGAAGCTCTCGCCATAAGATACTTAGGTCCAGGTGTCTTTGGACCTTCTTGGGAGTTTGAATATCCTGATTTACTCAAGCGATGCATCGTCTCCGATGCGTTTGGATTCTTCACTACGGGAAATGAAAATGTAGTCGGCCCTCCCAGGCCCTGAGCTTTGATACTTCCTTGCGAAGCCTGGCCAGGATGAGGCGGGTCCTCGCCCCTACTGAGAGCGTTGCGAAACGAAACGCGTTTGTTAGTACCAGGGGTTGCAGCTAAGACTCGTTGACGCTTGTTATAGTCTTCGTCCATAGGCTCAAGAGAGCGCTTCCGCATATTCCCTGGACTGCTAGGTGGTTCACCTTCATCACTCGGATCAACCAAATCAATACCTTCATCGATGAGTGCGTCTTCAGTTTCCATCTCACTAGAGCCCTTGAGTAGCGATGCAGTCAGGGGATCCAGTGATGGCTGCTCTTCGGTGTCGGACTGATTGTCGGCGTCTGCTGGATTCTCGTCTTGCTCATCGCCGACAGTGGCGTCACTGTGCAGCTGATTTGGTTCGGGTTCATCGAATGCGAGCTGGGCTCCAATATCAACGGGCGCACCATTGTCTTCTGGCAAATCAGAATCCTCTTCGGGATCGTCATCTGGGAGCTGCTGCGTAGACAGAACGTTGGGATAGAGATCTTCGACGCTCTCTACAGCAGTACTAATGTGTCCTTCACCGGCGATGGGCTTCACGAAGTTATCAAATCTCGCTTCTTCTTTTCCTCGCTTTTCTTCGGCAATCAAGCTTTCGACGATTTCTCGATATTCTTCTTCGTGAATCCATCCACCCTTCTTTGTGTCCCGCGTATCCGCCGACATTGACACAAGCACTTCAGCGGGGAATGGACTGCTCGAAGGATCGGAAAGGCCCATGCGATGTTTCCTCCGACGAGTTTCATCTCGCCATAGACTAGCCATTGATGGCACAAACTTGTCGTCTGGATTGCGAAGCAATTGGCTTGACCGTTCTAGGAAATCATGATGGATGGGTCGATATTGTAATTCGTGCCGGTTCAGGATATCTTGAACACATATATCGACCTCGAGGGTGCAGTGGCTTTGACGCGGGTACTGATCCGCTTCGGCCATGAATTCATCGGGAATAGAGGCATCGTGCCACTTGTGCACCGCGGTATCTATCTCGTCACTGTCCGGAACGGGTCCTCGGAACTGTACCTTGGCGCAATTGATGTAGTCACACCCGTACAAGTTGTAGTCGCACATCCACTGTAGGAGATACTGCAGATGACTCTCGTATGGCTGGAACACCTTGTTCAAGATTGCTCCCTGATGCAAAAGATCGGTGAATCGAGTCATATGCATAGGATTGAGCATGTAGACTTTCAGGAAAATCCTATATCCAACGTTGTATCCAAAGAAGGGTACGCCCTTGACGAGCGAGATGTGGCCAACGTATATCGACTTCCCATCGTATGCGTTCCGTCGGTAGGTGGCGGCGAGAGCGTGGTCGATAGAAGCGCGGAGTTCGAGGATGTACGCGTTTACTAAGAGGCATCAGTGTTGTTCGTATCTCGCGATTATATCAGACCCACCAACATCCGTCTCCAGGCTTCCACTGTACTCCAAATACAGGTAAGGAAGCGCTCCATGGATATGAGCGCACACCTTCTGCCCAGTCTCAGTCGCACCAAAGGCTCGAATTACCGGGACTTGTGGCGCACCCAAGCGACCTGCAGGACCAGCAATGCGCCGTAGGGGAGGATCGATGTCTGTTGGTGCCGCCTGGTAGTTGTCGATGCAGTTCAGGCGAAAGCGGAAAGGCTCCATGACGACACAGCTGGTATCCAGGAACTATGTGCGAATCCGAGGCTTCGCATTGTGCTCAGAAGATCATTCAAGACCGAATGGCACTCAAAAGGGGATTGGTGGCGTAATGAGGTGAAAGAGACGCGATGCTCAACAGGTCGCGACCGGAATGCGCGTGGTCCCGTGAGACGCGAGATCGACGCTGCAGCCCTACGCCACTAATTCAAGATCCACTCTCGCCGTCAATCTAAAGCTTCGACCAACACTGACAACCTTCACCACTCAACGCGACCGAGGCATCACACGACGCCCAACATGCCGCCTTCTCAACCCAAGAAACCCGATGTCTCCGCTGCTGCGAAAGAGCGCAACGAATATATCCCCTCCTTCATCTCGAAGAAGCCCTTCTACGCCGTCGACGAGACCGGCGAGGACAACACCGACTACCTCGAGCATCAGCGTCTACAGAAGCAGGAGCAAGATTCAAAATGGTACGATCGCGGCAAGAAAGTCGGCCCAGCTGCGACCAAGTTCCGCAAAGGCGCATGCGAGAACTGCGGAGCCATGACGCACAAGAAGAAGGACTGCTTAAGTCGGCCACGTAAGGCAGGCGCAAAGTTCACGGGCAAGAACATCGAGGCGGACGAGGTCATTCAGGACGTACAATTAGGCTTTGATGCGAAGCGCGACCGATGGAATGGCTATGATGCATCACACTTCGAGGAAGTCATCGAGGAGTACAACGCTATGGAGGAGATCCGGAAGAAGGCAAAAGAGGCTGAGAAGGGTGACAAGTCTGACGACGAGGACGAGGGAGATAGATACGATGCCGAGACGGATATGGGAAGAAAACAAGCCACGTCTACGCGCAATCTGCGGTTACGAGAGGACACCGCAAAGTATCTGCTCAATTTAGATCTCGACTCGGCCAAATACGATCCCAAGACACGCTCCATGGTGGACAGCGGTGCAACAGCCGATAGTGCCGCCCAATTGGTAGCAGAAGAAGGGTTCATGAAGGCGTCCGGAGATGCAGCTGAGTTTGAGAAGGCGCAGCGATATGCCTGGGAGACACAGGAGCGCGGAGACAAGAACAAGCTACATTTGCAAGCCAATCCTACATCTGGCGAAGTTATGCGGAAGAAGCAGCTGAAGGAGGCTGAGGAGATGGCAGCAGCCAGGAAGAAGGCCCTGGCCGAGAAGTACGGCACACAGGAAAAGTTCAATGATGACACACTACGCAAGACGGCCGTCACCGAGAATGAACGATATGTTGAGTACGACGAGCGAGGTGGCATAAAGGGTGCACCCAAAGTCAAAGCAAAGTCAAAGTACCCAGAGGATGTACTACTCAACAACCACACATCCGTTTGGGGCAGCTGGTGGTCAAACTTCCAATGGGGATTTGCATGCTGTCACTCGACAGTCAAGAACTCTTATTGCACAGGCGAGGCAGGCAAGGAGGCTTTTGAGCTAGCAGACCGGATGCGAACCGGAGCTGAGCTGGACGAGGTTCCCAAGGAGATCGCATGGAAGGAAGAGGCGGCCTTGGAAGAACACGTACCGAATGCTCCCGACCGCGCCGAGAAAACGAGAAGCGATGCTGCCAGTCGGAAACGAGCTCTCGACGAGATGACTGGAGGCGTAAATGAAGAAGAGATGGAAGAGTATCGCCGCAAAAGGACAATGGCTGCCGACCCCATGGCAGCATATCTTAGCAAAGGAGGTAAAAGTGAGGCGGTTTGAGTTGTCCAGCCCGCTGTAACGGCGTCATAGGGCATCAATATTGTACTTGTAGCATTGCATGGCGTTTATACCCTGGAGTTGCATCTAAGCATATCATGTAACATGACATAGCAGTTCCTGATAATCGTTGCGTTGGCCATGCGTGATCGGTGCAGTTCATGGTTCAAGGGTCCATGTAGCGAAGCCATGCAGCCCTATTAGTGAAGATGCGTCCTCTCACCCTCCATCACGAATGCCAACTCAGACTCGGAGGCGGTTGCGCATGCAGCCGCGTATGCGTCGTTAGTCGACAGCGAAGGCAGCAGTTTATGCCAGGATGCACAGCCCGGAGACGATTTTGCGGCACGAGGTGCAGCAAGAATGCGCTTTAGGAGGATTATGGCTAGAGTAAAGAGTTTTTACCTGCAAGTATCTCTAGGATACAGTGTTCAATGCAAGAAGGTTAGTTGGGCAGCAGCCAATTATCGCGTGCGATACCTCGTCGCGGATGAAGGCGATGACGAAGCGCCAAGCAGCACGAACCACCTCCCAGGGTCGAGTAGTCTAGGAGCTCCTCTGATGGTTGACTGACCCGAACAGCGCAACCAAATAACTCAACCCCACACCTCCTCATTCCCGCGCATTACTTTTGCGCGCCTTCTTCGACACTGACCCACATCCTTCCGCTTCTACAATTACCTGAGACCATCAACAACTAAATCAAGAAGGAGCTTACGGCGAGCAAGATGGCGCTCTACGGAAGCTCGCGCAACGTTGACATGGGCAAGTACGTATACCATCACTATCATGCCGGACTGGAATAAACATTTGGAGGGATCTGTCGCTGGATTAATCAGAACGTGGACTAAAGAACATTTTAGGCAGGAGTCGGAGCTTGCCATCAACATTCGTAAAGCCACAAGCATCGAGGAGGTCTCACCCAAGAGTACGTGCAGAACTTCCCTGGAACGCGAACGAGGCTTATACTAGCACAGGAAAGCATGTGCGAGCATGCATTGTCTACACGTGGGATCATAAGAGCTCCGCGTCTTTCTGGCAGGGCATGAAAGTGTAGGTTGACCGAAGCGCACACATGCCGCCCGAGCTACCCCCCAATGCTAATAGCATGTTCCAGGCAGCCAATTCTCGCCGACGAGGTGCAGACATTCAAGGCGCTCATTACCGTCCACAAGGTCCTACAAGAAGGCCACCCCATCGTTCTCAAGGAGGCGCAATCGAACACCAGCTGGCTCGAGAGTTTATCACGGGGCTCTTCTATGGGCGAAGGCATGAAAGGATATGCGCCGCTTATTTCAGAGTACACCTACTATCTCATGGCAAAGCTTGCCTTCCACCGACAACACCCGGAGTTCAATGGTACGATAAATGGTAGCAAGACAGCGATATTTGGCTGATTGGAACAGGAACCTTTGAGTACGAGGAGTACATCAGCTTGAAGTCGATCAACGACCCGAACGAGGGATACGAGACCATTTCGGACCTCATGACCCTACAAGATCAGATCGATGCCTTCCAGAAGCTCATCTTCTCTCACTTCCGAAGCGGTGCCAACAACGAGTGCAGGATAGCAGCGTTGGTGCCACTGGTCCAGGAGTCGTATGGTATCTACAAGTTCATCACTAGCATGCTGCGCGCAATGCACACAAGTGAGTAACAGGAGTTCAGCCAACTTGCAACCCAACTGACCAGTGTAGCTCTCGGTGACGATGAAGCGCTCTCTCCTCTACGCGGACGATACGATGCGCAGCACTACCGTCTCGTCAAGTTCTACTACGAATGCTCGAATCTTCGATACTTGACAAATCTGATCACAGTACCAAAGCTACCTCAAGATCCACCGAACCTGCTTTCCGAAGACGAAAGTGCACCGGCGCTACCTCGACGACCGCAAAACGAAAAGCCCGCAGAACCCACACGCGCTCCCTCCGTAGACCCGGAGCCGATCAACGAGTTTTGGAAAGACAACCAACGTAGGCAGCAAGAGGAATACGAAGCCGAACAGCAGCGACTACAGCGACAATGGGAGGAAGCTCAACAACAGCAGCAACAGCAAGCGATGCAAGCACAACGTGACTTCGAAGAGCAGCAAAGGCTCCAGGCAGAGCAAGCTCGGTTGGCGCAAGAGCAACTCATGCGCGAACAGTATCAGCAGCAGACACAAGGGCGTCTGGCTGAGCTTGAGCGGGAGAATCTGAATGCGCGCGCACAGTACGAACGCGACCAGCTGATGCTACAACAATACGATCAGAGAATGAAGGCGTTGGAGGGCGAGATCAACCAAATGAACCAAAACTTCCAGCAGCAAATGGGCTCGCGAGACGATCAGATAAGAGCACTTCAGGAGCAGCTCAACACATGGAGATCAAAGTACGAGTCACTGGCCAAGCTATATTCGCAACTGCGTCATGAGCATCTCCAACTGCTGCAGAAGTTCAAGACGGTTCAGCTCAAGGCAAACTCAGCCCAGGAAGCCATAGATAGTCGGGACAAACTGCAGCGCGAGCTCAAGACCAAGAACCTGGAACTGGCAGACATGATCCGCGAGCGCGACCGAGCACTCATGGAGAAGGACCGCCACACTGGTGGTCACCGCGAGGAGACCGAGAAGCTGAAGCGGGAACTTCGCGCTGCTCTAGACAGAGCCGACAACCTCGAGCGCGGCAAGGGCTCAGAACTATCAGCAATGCTGAACAGACATAACCGAGAGATCGCAGACCTTGAAGAAGCGCTGCGAAACAAGACCCGTCAGCTGGATGAGTTCCAGATGAAGTACCGTGAAGGTGATTCTGACCTGGAGCGTCAATTGCGCGACAAGGAGGAAGAGCTGGAGATCTTCCGTACCGGTATGGACCAAACACTACTGGAACTAAACGAGCTGAAGCTCAACGCCGGTACCAATGATGATGTCCTGGACGGTCACTTGGACACTCTCATCCAAGACAGTCTCCAGAAGATCAACGACATTATTGACTCCGTCCTCCAGAGTGGTGTGCAACGCGTTGACGATGCGCTTTATGAATTGGACTCTCCAATGCAGGCTGGAAACCAGAACGCCACTGGCCCATATGTGCTCTCGCAGATCGAGAGGGCATCAACATGTACCATGGAGTTCTCAACAGCGTTCAACAACTTCATCGCTGATGGACCGAACGCGAAGCACGCTGAGGTCATCAACGCTGTTAACAACTTTGGTGGTTCCATCGTCGACGTGCTGGTGAATACCAAGGGTTTGACGCGGTTCGCTTCTGATGAGAACAAGGCCGACCAGCTCATCGGTGGCGCAAGGACTTCTGCATTGTCAACCATCAGGTTCTTCCGCAACGTCCAATCTGTGCGCATGTACGATATGGACGCAGAGCAGAAGATCAACGTTGTCATCAACAACAGTACCGAAGTCGTGCGCAACCTGCAGAGCTTGTCTAAGCTTGCAGACGCATTCGCGCCCAAGAGCAAGATCACCAATGCTTCTGGCGACCTCGGCGATCTGGTCGACAACGAGTTGACCAAGGCAGCCAATGCCATCGACGCGGCTGCCGAGCGTCTAGCAAAGCTGATGAAGAAGCCCAGGGACCAGTACTCAACCTACGAGCTGAAGATCCACGACTCCATCCTCGAAGCCGCCATCGCCGTCACGAACGCTATTGCCCAGCTCATCAAGGCAGCAACAGAATCGCAGAAAGAAATTGTCCGCGAAGGCCGAGGAAGCATGTCCAAGACGCAGTTCTACAAGAAGCACAACCGCTGGACCGAAGGTCTCATCAGTGCCGCCAAGGCCGTCGCCACATCGACAAACATGCTCATCGAGACCGCCGACGGCGTCATCTCTGGTCGCAACTCGCCCGAGCAGCTCATTGTCGCTTCCAACGACGTCGCTGCTTCCACCGCTCAGTTGGTGGCTGCTAGTCGTGTCAAGGCTAGCTTCATGAGCAAGACGCAAGACAGACTCGAGGGTGCGTCCAAGACTGTCACAGCGGCTTGCAGGTCGCTTGTTAGGCAGGTGCAGGAGATTATTGCCCAAAAGAACAGGGATGAGGGCCAGGATGTCGACTACAGCAAGTTGGGCGACCACGAATTCAAGGTTCGCCAGATGGAGCAGCAGGTATGTGATAATCAAATGTTGTCTGGAAAGGAACGTGTGTTAACAGACGATTCTAGGTCGAGATCCTGCAACTCGAGAACTCGCTCGCTCAGGCTAGGACAAGGCTGGGTGAGATGCGTAAGCTTTCTTACCTTGAGGAGTAGTTGTCTACCCATTAGCGCTTTCCGTTGGTATGGATAGCAGCTGGTTCATCGTTGATAGTTATTGCTCATTCTTATTTCTTGTGGATACAATGGGAAGAGAATTTAACTATTCTTTTTCCATGTTCGAAGGAAAACGACGTATTGACTAATTATAATCAAAGACTATTTTCTCTCCTAGCCATCGTTATTCTCTTTCCTAGACTATCATCTCCTGTCGGAATGCAGCCGGCTGGGATGGTCTGCCTGTTGCGCCAAGTCTCTGGGAAATCATTCTTCTTCTGCCTCTCGTAGATAACAATCGCCTCCCACATGATGTGTATTGCGCCCCATTCAAGTTATCTCCACCCTTCTCCCAAGCTATCATCCCATCGCGAACCTTTTCACCTGCAGGTCCAACGGGAAATTATCTTTCATCTGCTTCTCGTAAACAACGATCGCCGACTGTACGGCGAACATGACGTTTCCCCAAAAGTTTACCTGTTTCTCTTCGACAGTCCGCTTCTTCTTGACAGGGCGTGACTCCCTGATGACTGGTGTCTTATCGACCGCATGATCTACGTTCACAGCTTCATCTTCGTCCTCCTGGAACTTTCTTCGTCCTGCTTGCTTTTATATACTTGTGCTCGACCTGGAAGCCGCGCATCTGTGAAAGTGAGACAGGCACCAGTGGAAACCCGGCCCATACAGGTCGCACACGGCCGTTGAATGTCTTCGTGTACGTTGGCAGTTCCTGTGAGTGATCGACTACACAAGACAATCAGTATTACGGTAATACTCAGAGGTTTTTCCGAAGCGTATCTTGATACTCCTCACAGTCTTCAAGTGCGGCAGAGTGTTCCACCTCCTCAGCCTTGTGCGCCTCCAATTCCAAGTCTGCTCTGGCTAAAATATCTCCGATGCAAGTGCAGTAGATGATCGGACACGTGATGTCCAGAAATTGATAAACGAGAGGTTCACAGGCTAGGCAGAAACGTACGCGCCGGTTTGAGGCGAATGGATATATCTGCCCCCGAAGCAGGAACTTTTTTCCAAATCAGACCAAGTTCCCTGTTGCATTCTCTACAAAGGCCAAGAAGGGCTTTGCTCTTGGAATCGACGGTTGGTTGGCAATGATAGACTTCATAGCAGGCCCTGCAAGCACGATAGGACTCATGTTGTTTGGATCGAGCACCCAGGGCGGCTGCGCGCATCGTTACGAACGACACTTTGTTCTCAAGCTTGTAACCCTGTGAGTATGCGTAGTCATCCAACGGACGGAGATGGCCATGTGTCTGCGCGAGATGGAGTGCGGTCTTGTAGTCGATAGCCTGGATGATTCCACAATGAACGTGTTGGAATAGATCCAGTAAGCGTCTTGGCCGTTTGACTCCCTTGAGACCTTGAACAACAGCACTGGTCCCTTCTATGCTTTGTGTTTGTTCGACGACTCAGATTCCGGTAGCCATGTCCATGTTGAATGATTGGGTGTTTTGGTCCGAAGGGAACTGTGCTCTGGAGTCTTACGCACTTGCTGCAAAATTAGAAATGAGGTTAGCCAAGTGCAAGAAAGCTAGGTTTGTTCGAGAGTGCTCTGTACAAATCCGGTATACGACTTAGAGCCCCAGGGCTATCTGCTCGGTGATCAGCGCTCGTTTGGGTAAGATCACCAGACTCGAGCAATGTCATCGGTTTGTTAATGGACTTGGGCTCATCATCTTGTTGTGTATCGACGCGATTTACTTCTGTACTAATGCAATTGTCTTCGACATCACCATACGTGGCGGACGACGGCAATCGAGCCATGTTGATTGTGACCACCTGATGCAATGAACAAAGGCAAATCAGTAAAGTTACAATAGTTGTTGGAGATGGCTGTGGGGAAGTAGGGCTGATCTAGCGGGACACGCCATCACGTGTATCGACTAGCGCGCTTTTTGCGTAAACACAGCGATGGAGGAGGTAATGCAACTACGATAACATCTACTAGCCGGCTCCACACAAGACTGCGATCCATCGTATTGATCTGTGGTTATAGCATCATGCCTACCGCTACGAACCCAAATTCGCGCTCTCCATCTCCTACGCCCGCCCGGCCTATCGCTGATGCGCCTGGCCCGCGCGCGCAAGGTCTGATCAATGTCTTTAATCAGGCCTCAAAAGCGACTCTAGACAAGTGTTCAGCCAAGAACTTTGCTTCGTGCTTCCCGACGGCCGCGCAGTATAGCCCAGAAGTGCTTGACAACCTGAGAGGGCAGATCGTTGATCAGCTCGACCGGACATGGAAGACCAACTTCGAGGATATCATGGAGAGGAGGAATGTTGTTAAGCTTCTCAACTCGCTGGACCAGTGCATAGAAGATGCGAAACTAAGGAAGAAACGCGCCGAAGCAAATGCCAACGGTGGACCCGTAGAGACGCCTGTGCCGTGAGTGTTACGAATGCGCCAACTGCTGTCGCTTTCGAATACTGATTCATCGACATAGACCGCATACCCTCACTCCGTCCGAAATACATTTGGCACACCTCATGCCTTTCCTAGAGAAGCAAGCGACAGAGATGAACACTAAGCTTGTCGAGACTCAGCAGTCAAACACCGAACTGCTTTCGACCGTTACCGCCCAGCGCGCCGAAATAGAAGCCCTAGTACGAGGTCTAGAGAATGTTATACAAGACCTGGATGCTAGCGCACAGATAATGGCTCAAGACGATGTGCAAGACTTGAGCAGAGAGACTAGGGATCTTGAGATGGAGATGCGGACATGATGCTGGAGGAAGAGGCAATACCTTCAAGACTTCGTAGATGTTCCTACATCGAACATGTCGAAAAGCATCGCGACCCGATCCCAACTGCGCCACAAGCTCAACTATCAGCGACAGATTGCCAGCATCAGATCCGAGTACACCACCCGACTACAAAAATAGGGTTCTCATTAGAGTCAGGCACGGTTGGTTCGCATGGGATATACTCTCGACTCCATACGCATAGAGCTGAGGAGGGCATCATGCGACATGTGGTGGAATGAGAGTATGGCATCGGGCACACCGCTGTCGCATAACAGCAGTCGCTGTAGATGGGAGGACAAAAAGAAAGCGCTACATTGTAGAAAGCAACCCCCTCGAGCCCAATGAGGCGGTGTCTTCATTGCGGATACCTGGGTCTACGTGAGTGTGTGGAGCGGTTAACATGGCTATTCAGTCACCCTTCCAAAACAGACAAATCTCAACTCGATTAAAAATTGCGGGATATCTCGCCGTTCGCTCCATCATTCATATACGCTTGCTTGATCAACCCACTTGGTGACTGAGTATAACAAGATGTAGAAGATACTGAAGAACGCAAAATTGGGCTGAATGCGATACCATTGCGAGACTTGTCGCAGACGAAGGACTTTGTCATGCTTCAATGTCTTACTTCACAGCGCTTACGCAGACGTTGAAGTATTGTGTTGGCAAGAGGCAGGGAAGTCGCTCCTAGCTTTGGGGAATGTGTGGGGTAGCTCTTGCCGGAGGTCATTCAACCGAGCCGACCCCTCGAACATGCTCATCAACAACGGTTCCATACGAAGTCTCGCCGCCTCGATTACGTAGTCGGGTTCTCTAAAAGGTGTCGTATTCCGGTCAATCGCAAGTATCCATCATGACGCTTTTGTGGAAATCAATGTTATTGGAGGGCAATTTGTGGAGAAGATACCACCCTTGATGCGGAGAGTGAATACCCGTACCTAAGAAATATAGGGACCTAAACCGCCAACCTACTCGATTAGGGTAGTTTCTGGGGTAAATCTGCGGCTCGCTAGGCTAATGCCTCATCCCAAGTATATTCTGTACCTGGCGCGGAAGATACCGACCAGGCGTGAGGGGCAGTGACGCAGGAGGAAAATGTGATCCAGCTCTCTTTGCAGTAGTCGGCCATTACGCTGTCAAAGAAACTATAAGAACGTGGGGCATAGCTGATGGCTTACAAGGCGAACACAGCTTCGTCATTGTCTAGCATGGCTACTAGGCTTATTTGCTTAGGGTTCTTATCCCTCTACAGCGATTTAGCAGGAGCATATGCTGTACAAACACGAAACTACGATACATCATCTACCGGTCGTGAACGTGTGAGTATCAATACAGACTGGCGGTTTTGGCGATCTGAGAACAATCCGGATGGAATCACCTACGACAACCGCACCGACACGCCTCAAGAGAACGTCACATACTTAAGACCATGGATCCTCCCAAGCGCCAACGAGTTCATAGACGATGCGACGAAACACTATGAAGCCCCTTCCAATAGCCCTGTTGTCAATATACCGTACGTGCAACCCTCCTTCGATGACAGTTCATGGGAAGATGTTACATTACCGCACGATTGGGCCATCAAGGGGCCCTACTACGTCGGAGATCCAACTCCTATTACAGGTGGAATGGCAAGACTGCCATCGCAAGGAGTAGGATATTATCGAAGGAAGCTACTTATGACGGATGAAGATGCAGGAAAGGTTATCTACCTTGATGTCGATGGTGCAATGTCATACGCTATGGTATGGCTCAATGGTCATTTGGTGGGCGGCTGGCCGTATGGATACAACTCGTTTCGTCTTGATCTCACGACTTATATACAGTCAGGCAACGACAACCAGCTAGTAATCCGGCTCGACAATCCTGTGGACTCTTCGAGATGGTACCCAGGTGCTGGCCTTTACCGAAATGTTTGGTTGACGAAGGTCCAGCCGGTTCATGTTGCAAACTGGGGAGTTTATGTCACGACCCGAGACGTGGGTACAGAGTCTGCGACCATCGACATTGCGGTCCAGGTGGAAACCAAAAGCAATGCGAGCCAAGAGGTTGAAGTTGCCACTAACGTACATATTTACGACGCAAAGGCAAAAAAGATAGGAGAGAAGGTGGCAGAATTTCCTAGGATGAGTCTAATGCTATCTGGAAGCAAAAGCTCCGTGAATACTACAGTCACGATCGAAGATCCTCAACTGTGGGGACCTCCGCCAAACCAAAAGCCGAATATGTACGTCGCTGTTACTAGCCTATTGAGCCGCGATAGTAGCGCTCCAGTCGACACGTATGAGACGCATTTCGGTATTCGTTCTTTTACCTATAGTGGTGAAGGACTTTCCGTCAACGGAGAGCACCTACGGATACAAGGCGTAAACCAACACTGCCATGACCTTGGGGCACTAGGTAGTGCATGGAACGATCGTGCAGCTAAACGCCAACTGGAGGCTCTACGAGAACTCGGAGTGAACGCTATCCGCATGGCACACAATCCGCCAGCACCAGAGCTCCTCGAGATGACTGATAGCATGGGTTTCGTAGTCATGGATGAAATCTTCGACAGTTGGGAACGAAAAAAGACAGACAACGACTTCCACCTCATTTTCCCGGAGTGGCACGAAGCAGATCTTCGCTCCTTCATTCGAAGAGACCGCAACCATCCTTCCATTTACTCCTGGAGCGTAGGCAACGAAGTTGGCGAGCAAACATGTTGCGGAGACCGAGGCTACGAGATAGGTCGCCTACTAAACGACATTGTCAAATCTGAAGATTTTACCCGACCCGTTACAGCATCCATGAACGTAGCGAAACCAAACATGACATTCCCCGAGGCCTTCGACATCCTCAGCTTGAACTACCAGGGTGAAGGTATCCGCGATACACCTCAGTACTCATTCACAAACGGCACGCGGACCCCGCCACAGTACAAACCCTTCCACGATGCCTTCCCCGACAAGCTGATCGCGGAAAGCGAATCTGCCGCTGCACTAAGCTCACGAGGTACCTACCTCTTCCCCGTCACAGATCTCAACAGTGCCCCAGTAAACGACACAAATGGTGGCGGAAACTCGTCTCTCTACTACGTATCCGCATACGAACTCCACACCGCAAACTTTGGCTCCTCAGCTGACAAAGTCTTCGCCGCGCAAGACGCGAATCCCATGGTCGCGGGTGAATTCGTGTGGTCTGGCTGGGACTACCTAGGCGAGCCGGAGCCGTACTACGATGCTCGCAGTTCGTATTTCGGTGTCATTGACCTTGCTGGGTTTCCAAAGGATCGGTACTATCTGTATCAGGCGAGATGGCGGCCAGATCTTAGGATCGCGCATGTAGTACCGCAGCATTGGAATTGGCCGGAGAGAGTGGGTATGGTGACGCCTGTGCATGTATTTACGAATGCTGAAGAGGCTGAGTTGTGGGTTAATGGTGTATCTCAGGGGAGAAAGAGGCTGGGTGTATCACAGTACAGGGTTAGATGGGATGAGATTGTGTATCAGCCTGGTGAGGTCAAGGTAGTAACGTACAAAGGTGGAGAGGAATGGGCGACGGAGAGTGTGAAGACAAATGGGCCTGCGACTGCGCTGCGGCTCACGGCCGATCGAGATGAGATTATAGCTGATGGTCTGGACCTTTCTTTCGTCACGTTGGAGGTTTTGGATAACAATGGCGATGTCGTGCGCAATGCACATCATACCGTTGACTATGCGATCGAAGGGCCAGGGGAGATTTTCGCAACAGACAACGGGTTCGAAGCGGACTTCACTCCTTTCCCATCTCTGCAGAGAGATGCATTTAACGGACTAGCATTGGCTATTGTGAAGGCAAAGAAGGGACAACCAGGTTCGTTGACAGTCACTGCCAGGGCAGAAGGCTTAGAGGTGGGCACTATCACTATTACTACAAAGGGGTAGATATAGATACTCTGTCCAATTGATCTCGCAAACAATTCAATAGTATCGCTCGGTTGCGCAGTTCTTCTCCAAGATCTACGGCATATAGCACTTGAGCAACGAACCCAAACTCAGTTCACTCCCCGTCTGCAACAAAAGGTTCAACGCGCCAGTACCAAGATACACAGGGCACTTGATCGCCTGCGCCTCGTCAACAGCTTGCCTCAGCTTCTCCACATACCCTCCAAGCGCCTTCCCTTTGCCATCCTCTTTGCCTTCTAACACTGCAATCATCTTCGCGCCCGCATCTTTGAACATACTACTTCCACCCGCAGCATCACATGCCAATTCGTAGAACTGCGCCAATGGAATACCGACGTGTTTGGCTAGGGAAATGGCTTCAGCGGCAGATACCAGGTGGATGCCAGTTAGGAGATCAACGACAAGCTGGAGTTTAGCTTCTTTGTCCTCGGTTGAGAGATTGCTTTGGATGCTCGTGACAGGTTCAGAGGTCCACAGGCGGACGATGCCGGCATCGTCATTAGCGCCCCAACCGCGGTCAAGCGCAGAGAAGTATACTTGTTCGGCGGCTGAACAGAGGGTTGCTGGGAAGGCTACGCTGCGGGACATGGATGTGATGATTCCCTACATTTCTCATTAGTACACTGTCATGTCGTTTTGTATCTCCAAAATATATGACTTGAGGAAAGCGGAGCGACTTACAGTATCCTTCAAGATAATCGTCACAGCACTCGCTCCTGGAAAGTAATCCTCCTTCAAAGTCCTCTGACTACGATTCTCAAACATCCAACTCCACCCTGTACTACCCAGCACCTTATCATACACGTCCTTGCCGTTCAAGCCTAGTCTAGCAGCGAAACCATATGCTTCGCTGAGAGACAGAATCTGAACTGCCGCAAGGACTTGATGAACCATCTTCATATTGCTACCAGCGCCAATACCGCCATCGACAATGAAGAGCTTGGAAGGCGCGGACATCTCTGCTAGCAACCATTGACCTTGCTCAAAAGCGGCAGATGAGGCACCGGCCATGATGGACAAAGTGCCATCTGCTGCTCGGCCTGCACCACCGGAAACAGGCGCATCAATGAAGAAGATATCGTCCCGGCCGATATCTACTAGCTCCTTCTCTACACTCTTCGCGTACGCACTGGGTACCGTCGAGCACAGCAAGAGCGTAGCTCCCTTCGGCAGCGCATTCACAATGCCGTCTTTGTCGAAAAGCGCGGGTTGAGCTTGCATAGCCGAAGCGACCATGACGATGTAGAAAGGCTTGTCTTTTGCGGATTCCGAGAGGGAAGACGATGGTGTGCCACCGGCGGCCTTGAACTTCTCGAGCGAAGGTGGGTAGACGTCGAAACCGGTTACGGGGTAGCCCTGCTTGACGAGATGCGTTGCCATGCCCATGCCCATGGCGCCTAAGCCACAGAAGCCGATTTGAGGTTTGGATGACATTGTTGTGGTGTTTGAACGGATTCCGTTGTTTGATGTTTCCAGAGTATCCGGTATCAATACTGGTGCTAAGCGTCGACGGACACTGGTGCTCAAATTGTGATCTGTAACCGCAGTGGTAGATCTTCGTGTTCCTCTTTCTTCCGCTATAGCCAATGCCTGACTCTTTCTCAAGTACGATGTTGTAGATGCAGAACTTGAAGTTGGAGGTTTTGAGTCAAAACGTCAAGGACAAAAGATCGACCACATACATTTCTGGTATCACTCCACCTGGCCCGACGTCACGCACTACCCTCCTTCCCCAGAAAAAAATGCCTTGGGCCGGCAAAAGACCCGTCTTCGGTCATTGACATTCATCCTGGTTGCCCCGCACTACGAGCGAAACCGGCAAGGCGGGGTATTGCTCACCCGCCGAAAGTGGGTCGTCGGCAAATGACCGATGGCAGTCTATGTTGGGGAAGCCGGATGCACAGAGAATGGATGGTGAGCTTCGGCGTGTGCGCCGCCCTGAGAATGTATCTTTTGGATATGGTAATTGTCTGTGGGCACCTTAAGGTCTAGGTTCGGGTTAGTGCATGCCGTAGTTGAAAACCCGTCTTGAGTCAAAACAAGTAACGACAGTCATCTTGATGAAAGGTAGGTTTCAGAAACTGTCAACTGAGTAAGTACACATGTCCTATCAAAACGATCCCAAGAGTTGCTCGTCCTACTAATTATATCCAGTAGTGGTAGAGGACTAAACTTAATAACAAGGATTGCAGATGTCGCCCACTTTTCCAGAGAAGCATATATATTATTCTCATTACACTATTACTGCAAGTTCCCTATGAAGGTACCGCGCGTGAAAATCGTCAAAAAGTTATGATATCCGTATACGCGAACTGGACTTCAGCTTCCAGTGAGATTAATCATCCAGAAAACTTTCCATCACATAGCCCAAGCCACATGAAATGGATATATTGAACCCAAAACTGCAGTGTCATCGCTCATTCCATCAGGGGTATAAGTCGTCAGTCCTTGCGAAGACGGACTATTAGTGGACAGAGAGTGGAACACTGCTCAAGCTGTCAGTGGGACGTCTAAGCAGCAACGACCCTCTCGTCTTCACGACCGCGCTGGTGCTCACTAGCGATGGTGGAGTTAATATCGTCATCAAGGTCCTCACGGTCGTCGTAGCCGTTGCCCTGGTGCTCGGCGGCAGGGATCCACAGGCCAGATTCCCTATCGAGGGCCTGGTCTTGGCCAGAGAGGTCGACACCCTCACCCATGTTGCGGTTCTGGTTGCGGCGGCGCTGGAGAGAGTGCGCGATCGCTGGGAGAGCTTGGAGGAGACGGAGGCGTTCTGGGACACCCAGTTGGTAAGAGCATCCTCACAGTCTTGGATGATACTGTAGTGTGTCAGTAGATGTTTCTCTTAGGGGAAGGGAAGAGGATTGACTTACGCCTTGCTAGCCTCGTAGCCGTCGTAAGCTTGACGGGTCTCTCCGGGAGTGACCGGTGTATCATCAACAAGCTCGAGAAGGTGCTTTCCGTAGCCGGCAATGATGGCGAGCTTCTCGCAGTGTTCGCGCATGGCATCGAATTGATATGTGAAAGCTGCCTTGAGCTTCTCACGGGTGATGTTGGAGAGCTGGGCTTCGGCGACAAGAGACTCGGCCTCAGCACGTACGAGCTCCTGTTCGAGGACAACAATCTTGGGGGAGTTGGGCTCCTTGTACTTCAACTGAGCGATCTGGTCGGTGATCTTCTGCTTGCCTATATGATTGTAAGCGTCGCTCTGGTAGCGCGCATGTGGTTGACTTACGGTCACGGCTGGGCTGGACGGAAGCCTCAATATTGCGAATGCTCTTGATGGTGACACGGTATTGATCGTAACGGTCAACGTACTGGTCCTCAAGCTCACCAATTTCGTAAATGAGGACACCGAGCTTGTCAGTGACATCAGAGACGTCGTCGTCGCAAGCCTCACCCCAAATGGAAAGTTGTTGCTGTGTCCAGTCAGTATTACGTAGAGTTGCACAGAGGTGGTGCAGACTTACTGCGACCTCCATACGCTCTCTAGAAACCAGCTCCATGCTACGCATGACGTTCTTCTCCATCTTTACAAGCTGTGACAGCTTTTTCGCTAGGTCGGGTCCGAAGGCACCGGCAGACTTATGGCGGAAGGTGTGGCCTGCATAGGAATCAAGCAGTTAGCGACTATAGCATAGAAAACCACACTTGCAACACCCCGGTAATCATCCGATAAGATGCACTCTTGGAGTAGGTGTCGTCGTTGCATTATGCGACAAGGCGCTGTTCGTGCGGTGTGCTAAGACGACATTGCGCAGTCGTCATCACTCGCTTTTCGCGCGAAATAGAGTGAAGACGAATACAAATGAGCGCATATATGAAATACGTACCAATATTGGCCTTGCCAAAGAAGCGTCCGCTCTTGGTCGAGGACGAAGGAGGTGGGGGGCTCTGAATCTGCGACGCCGTGGGCGCGCGAGACTGGCGCATACTGTACGTTCGGTGCATCTTGGCTTCGGTGTTGTGGTGATGTATAGAGTGTAAATTGGAAGAATGCGGTCGTGTGTGAGGTTTTTCAAGGTGTTGTGTTGATAGGGGAGGCGCAGAGATGTCGCAGTATGACGGAGGTTTTGTTTAGGGGAGTTCAATGACGTAGACCTTGGTTAGCCCCACTTTCCCGCGGCGATCATGTTCTCGGGCACGCTACCCTCACATCATTTGCACATCCTCCACACTGCAACATTGGCAATCCTGGATCAGCGTAGGGCATCCTTGTATTTTGCTTAACTTCAATGCTCCAATTGCGACCCTCGCCTGCGAATTGTACGCACATATAAGGTACGTCTCATACACAGTTAGGCAGCAGTTGCCCTGCTTGCGCTGATCTAGGCTGGGGCCACAACATTTGGCGCCAGTGGCTATGTCCTTTCCGGATGAGTGACGTTGGTGTGTGCCTGTCTTCGGGACCCATGGGCGCCATGACAACCGCGCTACCAAGGAATCATCTTTCCATATACCATTACAAGCAGCCATTCATGTCGTTTAACAACCATGCTGGGTATCTACTAAGGGTCGAGCGTTTTCATTTTGCGACTATCTCAAGTTTGCGCAATGCGACAACTCCATGGCAGTGGTGAGGTTACACAAGACGGTGTGACTTCAAAGCCGGGCGTTCCGCGACCTGTTTGGATAACGCTGGTGGGAAAGTGACTATCTTCTTGATTCCAAATTAGGTCATGCTACAGCAAGCATTGGCCAGTGACAGAACCTTGATTTTCCCAAGGTCTAAAGCTGCCCACCTATAACCCGTGCATAAATCATTAGGGTATATTGTTGATTCACCGTACTCAAAACTGGGAATGTAGTGCTCCGCCGTGAAGCTGATTGGCGAAGATGCTGAGAATACTCCCAGCTTCGCCGAGGCCATTGGTTAGGCGCAAAGCCCAGAAGATAAGTTCGCCCTCCCGCGGTGACCGACGGTGGTGCACAGCTAGGGATGCTAAGCCTACTGCGAGCACGGTTGTTACACCTACCAGGGTGTTGATGAACAATGGAGATGGAAGCTCAGATTTGATGTGCTTTGATACCACCAGTGGCTCCGAGACAACGACGTTGTTCCGACGTGCGAGGAAAGACAACCCAGGCATATTTCCCAAGATCTCCTTTGCGCCGGATAGTGTACTCGAGGCAAAAGTTTCTGACCTTGCTGCCCATGGTAGAGATGTACTTCTTGGTGTCTTCATCGCACCGGTGGAGACGGACCAGACATCTGCAGAATTGACCTGTTCACTGCGGAACAGAGCCTTGTATAACCTGCCTAGGTACGCTCCAATGCGTGGGTACTTGGTTTGGATGGTCTCTCTGAGCCATGCCTGGGGCACTGGCGGGTAGTACAGCAAGGACAAGTACCCGAAGGCAAGGCAATCCAGACTCGAGGGCTGTTCCCCACGGAACAGGTAGTCGTGTTTCCCCAATAGATCCGACAATGGATCCAAGAGTTCACCTGACAGAGCATCAAGTCTGAAGCGCGCGGCGTAGACCTGACCACCTAAGAGGCCGCCAAGTCCCTTTCCACGTCCCATACTCATGGCATTGGGTTGGCTTTCAGTAGGTATGCCGGCTGCTCGCTTGGCGGCCTCATATTCCGACGAGGCAGTTCCTCGACCTGGCGCAAACCCCTCCTCAGCTGTGGTGTCCACATCCAGACTACTCAACCCCATGTGCGCTGTCCTAGCTCTAGCGAGGTCGCGTCGTTTCGGAGGAACGGTGTAATTGGCATACCATGGTAAAATGGCGGTATATGCGGACGAGGTCGTAGTGTTGTAGTTTTCGGCGGAGACGTAGAGGGATAGATCGATCAGAGGGGTTGCTGTCGATTGAAGAAACGTGATGAAACTGCGAATACGTTAGAGTAAAACTTATAATTCGTACATCGGTACCTACGCAGTCCTGTCGGTCTGCTGCCGAGTTGATAAGTTGACATCAAGGTCATTGGTAACTGTAGGGTAGTTGCGAAGATATGCGACAATATCCTCGAAGCCGGAAGCGGTTGCGACATCGTCATCGAAGAGTATCGGTAAGCTCTCTACGTATATGTAAGAGTCTGCTTTAGTCACGGTAGGTCATGGATTCTGTACCTGTGGTGCCAACTGTGGGGTTGTGCTCTACGACCAGTGACCATTCTCCTCTTGGGACGACACGCTGACAGTAGGCGATCGTAGCTATGCATTCAGGCTCTATTGAAGGGAGCCCAAAGGCTGGACCCCATACATGAAGCTCAAGCACCATGTCTGGTGCTGTGTTGCGGTGCGTCGTGTGCTTGTCAGGTGTTAACGCATACTTTCCGACCAACTTCTGCGCATGCCGATCGGAACTAGCGTCGGAACGCTCGCACGTGAACACGCATCATCATTGCTCATTCCTCAACTGGCAGTTGCATACACTCACTTACACCATCAACATCATATTATCCGGTCTGCTAATATGGCACCACTTCGACGGTACTTGCGAATCACGAAGCATTCTGTCTTGGAGGTTCGCATCTACCTTGACCGACCCGCTGATGCTGAGGCATGGCTCTTGAAGCGCGATGACCCAGCACTACCACGCGTCATCCAGGCCATACGACCGCTTGTACTGCCCAAGCTACGAGAGGAAAATGAGCGGGGTAGAGGCCGAGGCAGTGCCAAATCGAAGAAGAAGGGCGTGAAGGATGTCGTCGTTGAAGGTAAGCTTCATGGAAGTTTGATATCGTATCCACAATACAGGCATCCCCGCATCGATGCTGCAGTCTTACTCAGACGGCTAACCTCACGTCAGATGACTTCGAGGTTTCCATCTTTTTGACGGACCTATCCTCCCGCCACTCCGTCTTGACCAAGCAAAAGATCTTCAAGGACAAGGCCCGCATCCAGAGCAACTCGGGGAAACTCACCAACTGGCTGACAACCGGCACTAACGATCAGCCTGTCGTTATCAATGAAGATGCCGTGGATCCGATAGTTATCAGAGAGGAAGATGATGATGAGCCCATTAATCTTGCTGACATCCCCGCAGCTGGCCAGCCTGGAAAGCAGCCTAAGCGTTCAGCACGTCAAAGACACCGAAGAGGCAAGAATGAGGATGATGCACTGAGTCATCGCAGCGATAGCGAAGGTTCGGATTTGTTCGTGCCTGAGCCCACCAAGCGAAGTCGGACCAAGGCTCGTACAGAGAATGCAGACCAGGATAGTGACGATGAGCCACAGGCGGATGACAAGAAAAAGCTTGGTCTCAACACATCATATGATGGCTTCAGTATTTACGGCCGTATATTGTGTCTTGTCATTAAGCGCCGTGGCGTACGAAATGTGGCAGGAGCAAGTGGTGCAACTTCAAGCCAGGCTATGCTGGAGAATTGGGTTTCGACACAAGCTGTGGCAGAGCAGCTTGACGAGGACGAGGACGCCGTTTGAATAGAATTAGCATCACCGTACTGCATGACCGCCGTCGAAACAAGATAGTAGGATCTCGCTGCAGACTGATACGACTACGAGCTACTGGGGACAAAAATAACAACGCCAGCCACGATTCGCCGACCCTGAACACGATGAGTTCTTGACAGGCTTCATCCACGTGGACGCACTGTGCTGAACGGGCCTGAACCATTGCACCGGATAAATGCGCGGTCCTTCAGGAAGCCCTTGCGCATGAGGTGGCTGCCTTAGTGAACCATTTTCCCAGACGGGTACGACATGCGCCACGGTACTCGCGCACCATTTTGTGTGTGCACGTTTAATTTTTTCTGCAAACGTGGTAAATGTCCCAATTGGGACTTGATGAGGACAATGAACCTGAAACCAAGCACAAAAAGGGGTAGATTTGTCCGCACAGGTGGATAGACGGCTCTTCGGAACGATTAGACGTGTCACTGCATCTATAACCGGGTTTTGGACTCGATCGCAACGCTGAATTTTGCGTCAAACAGGTCGTTGATCGAAAACATCACTGGGGAACCACTGCCTTGGCGTATGTAGACTCGGTCATTCTTCGGCATGAACCTATCCGAAGTCTCGTCTTTGTCTTCTCTGAGTGCTTCAGCAGTAGCGCTTCGGTCTCGCCGGCCCCAAAATGGGTGGCGCAGCATATTCGCTTTCGCCCGAAAAGAAAAAAAAAGGCGCGTGAGCCACATAAAGTGCAGTAGCGGCGCCGCGACATGTTGCGCGTACCTGCAG
This sequence comes from Alternaria atra, assembly GCF_907166805.1. Lineage (NCBI taxonomy): Eukaryota > Fungi > Ascomycota > Dothideomycetes > Pleosporales > Pleosporaceae > Alternaria > Alternaria atra. Next base: position 562,578 of record NW_025091327.1, read on the forward strand.
CAGTGTGCCTCAATAACCTTCTCCACACCAAGCTATTGATCTGCTGATGACGATCAGCCTAATCATCGGTATCGGACCATGGCTGCCAAATTACGCCAGAATCGACAACTCATTCTATAATGACGTTGTGATCGGCTAGCCACCACGACGAACGCGGAGCCGGTGGATAGAGTTCAATACCAATACTGCGTACTTTTTTGCGCCGACGCGGACATCGTGATTGTTGCTGGAAGCAAGCCTGCATGGAAATCATGAGAGGCTTATTGATTCAAGCAGCCTCAGCTGAAAAGTATGTCAGCCAAAAGCGCCGTTAATTTTACGTGGTAGACAGCCGTTCCTGCAGCACCAAGGGACCATCTAGGAAAGCGTGGCTTCAATCTGATTACCTGTCAATTAACGGCAGACAGGCTAACGCTCGGTCTTTTCTCGCTTCTCCGCGGTGGCCAGTTGGTTGGAACGCTTGTCAGCCTTAAACGTCTTTTGCTGGGACCAGATTTTTGATGCTGTGGCATGTCACGATGTCTTTCGCATTGGACTGTAACACCTGCGCAATCCTTCCCCACTGTGCTGAAACGGCAGCTCTGTGGAAGCGTCGAGACTGGACTACTGAACTACCGAAGGGGGTGGCGATGGTGAGGACGATACTTTCTGCGTTAAGCTTTGACGCACGAACTGCCCCTGTAAATGTGATCGCTTACTGCCAACGATGAACACATTGCTGGAGACCTCTCCTGGTGGGCATAGGAAATCCTTTTGCTTGTTGCGCACAGGCTGTCAGGGTCCTGTAAACACCTCGATAATCGTGATTTTCATATGGCAAGTTGCAGGGGGAAAGGAATGCATATTGCGAATGTCAATCAAACAGACGCCTATCTGAAGTCAGACGTAAACCCTGTCAAGTCCACGTGGAGTTTGACCACATGCGACATGCGACATGCGGTGCTCTGTCCGTCTCTTTGGAATGGTTGACTACTGCGCCAAGTAGCTGCATGGCGCCCGTTCAACTCTCTCCTTCCGGATTAGCCGAACATCCATGATAACCTTTATCGAGCAGCCACTGCCAGCCAGTTGTGGTCGCCGGAACTCTTTGAGAAACAGGGCACACTGGGCGTCGGCAGCTACTCCTACCTCGGACACAAACGCGAGCCAGGATTAATACGAGTCGCACGAAGACGGCAAACCAAAATGACAAAAATAATCATGACATACCTTTGTGAGGTGCTTTGCATTCTCAGCCTAGTTGCCCACGAACAAACGTGTATACCCCGGCCAGCTGATTCAGGGTAACAAGAGCAAAGTCATGCCTTGACCTCACACCGCCAGCACGGGCGCGAGCAACTGTGGACATTGTGGAGCGGAAAATTCTAGGGGGCTTCGAAATTGGGTAGAAGCGCCAAAGAAGCACGGGAGAAGGTCGGCATAGGCGCTAGATCTTCGTCCTGCGCTGGAGGTCGGTGGGTGTCCGACGTTGGCAAATAGGCGACGTCGCAAATTGTGTGACGGAAATTTACTGTCAATGTGTCAGAATTTGCTCCTGGCGCGCACGGCTGCTGGAACCGAGCGATGCCTGTTCCTGAAGTGCTCGCAAGCAAACCCTCTTGCAAGCGGCCTCAAGGCGGCGACTGATCCCAGCCCTGCGCACCGTATAGGTGAAAAGGAGGACTACGTTTCATTCATCACGACCGTTCGCACTAGCCATGTCTGCTAGTAAAAACCCGGTAATGTCAGGGAATAGGTGATGTCAGATTTGTGAAGACACTTCCCGTGGGTCAATCATGCCTCGCTGGGCCTGCTGCCTTGCCTGGAGGATGATGCGTTGTACGAACGACATGCCGCGACGGCAACAATACTGCGACAGGATTGGATCAACACGATCTTCACGCTGTCACGAGGCCGATGAAACGACAAGGCGGTAACGCGCAAGTTCGTGTTTCTTCTCCCCCCTGCTCATTAAGTGACCAGGATTAGCGATGTTTCGGCGTGCTTTAGCTTATGCACCAGCCAGGAGCCACCCCTTTCCTGCTCATCAGCCCAACGCCTCTTTCACCGCTTGGGCCGTGCCATGCCCTGCCTAGCATTATTACACACATCGTCAGAGTACGTAGCTGACCGACATTTTGGGGGTCTGCAATCTGAGCACAAACATAAATACGTTGACCCCCCACCATCGGAGAGTTCGTTTCATCATCCAGAGCCGAAGACTACAACATAAAGAGTATATCTCTACAGCCTACCACGACTACAACAACAACATCATCATCCATCCAATACTCCAACAACCTACTCAACACTTCCGCTCAACACCAGCCTAACAGCTCAACCTTCAACTCAACACAATGGCCGCCATCATCTACGACGAGTCCAACATGGCATCGCAGAACCTCCCACCCTGCCCTGGCCCACCACCAACCCGCCCGCTTCCTCCTGTCCCATCGAAATAGACATGGACATCAAGTCTATCCAACCACGTTTGTCCTGTTCGACCTACACTTGGCTTTGGCGCATTTCAACATCGATATTCACTCCGCACTCTTATCCGAAGATCCATCAGCGCACTCCACCTTAATACTCTACCATCCGACATCGACCCGCACATTGCCGCCTGGTATGCCGCCATCATGCAGTGCATCTGCAGCATCCAGTACGATCTGATCTTCGACGCACTACGTGCCTCAGACTCAGAACAAGTCCCTGTCACTCACCTAACATCGACCATGATTTCCGGTTAAAAGCAGACTAAGCTTGTCTTCGAAGAACGATTCGACACCAGTTCAGCCTTGGATTACAAGCCTCCATATTACGCCCTGCAACCATGTGGCATTGCTGCATGTACCAGGACCTGCTCGTCTGACTTAGGTCGGAGCATCGCCACGATTGCATATTCACACGCGCTGGCTCGGGTGTCCGGAACGATCCTTCTCTATAGACGCCTATTTCATTTTGGCATATACACACCACAGTCCTTCTAATATTGATGAGCGTATTACTTGCTTTGGAACATGCATTAGCTGGCGCTTGGGATTGGTTGTGTGGCATATTAGCATCATCAGCTTTTGGAGTTCTATATTACTGGTTAGGAGGCATCATAGCCAGGAGGAATACCCAATATCGTCTCGTAGCATTAATTGTTTGATCTCAGATCAATTACACTCATCTGTTCTATTTTTGTTCAAAATGAAACGTGCACGCAATTTGCTTCTACAATTTCCTGATCACTAATCCCTCAGCCCTCAGCAGTTTACTTGGGGGCTGAAAGTGATGCCCACTCGGGCGCAAGCCTTCCAAGGCATCTTCCGCTCGAGACGCTGCCAGGTCCTCAGCACACGCGATAGTTCCCGTGCACACCATCTTTGCTACCCGCTAAGGCACATGGTTGCGATAGGATCCACCGGTGCTTCACAAGCGCTGCAGCATGTTCGAGCGATCAGGTATGCCTCCTCCACAATCAGGCACCTGTACATTGCAAGCGCTTGGCCATACACACGTGGGCTGTGTGACGTAGTCTTGACAAGTTATAGTGGAGGGCCAATAAGTCGACTCGTTTAACTGTGTTGCATATTCAAGTGTCCCGCAGCTACCGAAACCTTCCGTGTGACCGGTTCACCTTTGGAAATCACGGCACCACCCCGGCATGTGCAGGAACGTCGATACTTGCCGCAGCTTCATCTTGGAACGCTAATCAGCTGGGACGGATATGGCCTCACACCATGAATGCGAATATTGGCAGGCCATTTTTGGTGGTTTGGCTCGGTTGCGCTTGCCTAGCTCCAACCACGGCCATGTAGCCGTTCAGGCACAAGTGCATGCTTCTAGGAATCCATGCCCTGCTTTCAGGTGAGGCAGATGACTCCTCTACACGCATAGCCAACCATCAGCTGCATCGCTAGTCTTACGCAGACGTGCGACTACCATACGCTAGATCAACACCGTCCTTCACCATTACAGCTTCGCATGTTGCACGACTTCACCGCTCAGCAAGACGTGCCCGCAACTCCACAACCGTTAGCGGTCTGCGTTGCAATGCACTATCCACCGAAGGATAGTAACCCCCTCCTTCATCGTCATTGTCAACAACAAGCAGCGCATCCCGCGGTTACACAGTAAGTACCATTGTCGTGCCTACGCCGCAATTTGGCACCAATCTCCACCCCTCCGAGCGGGTCCGCGCAAACCACGTTGGGGGGGCAGCCACACACCAAAAGTAGCAGCACCCTGACCATGTTCGACCTCTGATACTCGGATGAGCAGGCCGAACATTCGCAGTAGGCGAACAAACCTTGAAAGACGGCTCAGCTTACAACGTACAGTTTGCCCATGTCCGAGGTGACGACCGGAGTTCCTCGCTCATGGCGCTCAATAAGCAATTAGACTTTTGAACTGCGCCTTCGTCCTCCGTCCTCTACCGTTGAAGCTTGAGTTATTGGCCCAAGACAACAAGGCTACATTCCGGTCTGACGAATACGGACTCTAACAACCATGCAATCGGTCCTCCACGCGCACACAGACCTATCGCTTAGCTATCGAAACTCTCTCAGCACCGATCGTGCTAAATTTACAGAGCGAAGTGCGTAGTCATGTCTGTCAGACGTCAACTCATCCTCCAAGAAGCGAGGCGTTCCATGTACGCCCTCGGCTGATGCAGACTGCGCGTTGCCGTGTGTGCTACGTGTGGAAACCTGCAGTCGTCCTTCGATACATCAACCTTACGCAAGCAAGCGCACATCAATCACATGCCCATGCAACCCTTCTGTGTGCGTCCATGTGCATGCTGCTCAATCCCTGGCAGATCATTCTGACTCACGTCCGCAATTCCACAAACCACGTTCCTTTTTCGCAGATCGTGGGTCCGCGGGCAGAGCATGCAGCCTTACTTTGCTGGTGCCTGCCACGTCCCAGCGCTGGAGAAGTCTGCTCTCAATCCACCCACGCACTCGGCCTTTTTTAGGAACCTCTCCGGCGACTAGGTTACTCGCTGTGAGTCACCTTCAGCGGTGTACCCAAGCTGTCACCGTTACGACACGGACGCCGTTGCGATTTGGCCGTTGTCCCTTGTCGCTATAACCTGGTCCTCGGATCTTGTCGCGCAAAAGGGAAAAGCCGTTGATTCTGTAACTGCCGGTTGCCGCTGTAGAACCCTTACATTTCTCACCGCTGTATATGCACTAGGTCATGTGCAGTCTACGACGCAACATCTGTGAGGAGCATTTTCAATCTTGTGACTTGTTGTGTGGGAATTGCGATGTTCGCCTATCACACTCCTACTGGTGATCATTACGCAGATACACCGCCAGCCAAGCATTGCGGCTGTAAGCGAACCGTCACGGTCACTTCAAAGGAAGACCCCAGCACGGCAAACGTTGTGTCCGGTTAATCAAGCTCGGCGCAATTATTTTCTTCTCTTTTTACCTCGCCGAATGATACCGGTGATCATTGTGATAATTCCGTCACCGTAACCGCCACCGACAAATTTCCGCCATGTTCATGAAGATCATCCAAGCAAGCCTTGGACGAAATTTCTCTTACCTGCCTACTGCAGTGTATGATATGCAATGCCTGCAAGATATAGTACGACAACAAGGATGGGGGCACTCCTTACACTTCGCTTGCGCAATCTGTTTCGCAGGCATTCAGGCATTCGTGGACATTACAGTTCCACACCCACTCTTTCCCACACAATCGTGTGTGGTGCCCTGTCGATCAAACAGCAGCGTCCTGAACATGCCGTTCATGCACGTCGTCCGATATGGCAAAGTGGATTCTCTCACCACCACGTCTGACATGTGAAACAACTCTAGTCATTATTCGCGCCCTGATTCAGTATTTGCCACACTTGTTATCGCCGCTGTTGCCGCTGGCCTCGGACATTGCTGACTTACATGATCTACAGAGGTGGAAAAATTTCCGCTTCGGACGGTGTCTCCAGCCTCGGACATTCGGTAGATGCAGGTGTAAAGGCGGTGCTTATGGTCATTAGCCGGGCTAGCAAGTTTGAGGCGTGCGAAATTAGATTCGGCCTATCTTTCAGGCATCAGAATATGCATTCTCCCGAGCATGGCTGCCACACTGTAGGTTCAACTAGTTGAATTATACCTTATCGACACGGCTTGGAGGACGTAAGCAAGGAACGCCCCACGCTCCTGGTGCAAGATGCTGTATCCGGCTGAAGTGTAGTATATTACCTCCACCACACACCAACTGCTTATGCGGGTCATCAATTCTCGGCATACCTACTCGCACTATGTTTATCTGAACTAATCGAGAATGCAGACCTCTTGCTCTCCCCTCAACATTTTGGCTATGTTGGAGTTGTACTGACATTGCCATGGAGTCTATCGTCTAATTGCACAGCCACAGATGCTACTTGGAAGTTGAAGGTACCTTGGTGTTCCGGACGGACGAACAGGCCAATCATTGGCTTGTCCCCGCACTCCAACCGCACTGCATGCGACGCGCAAGTTCAAGGCAACGCCCCGTTACGAGGTGACAGTAAGCAATGGAATATCTTATTTTTCTGTAGACAGAAATTTGTCTCCTCTTCTCCAGTCTTATACTGCGAAGTCGTCGCTTTTCACATTACGTACCTAGTCAAACATGGGACTCGTCGACTGGTTGAACTCCAGCGCTGAGTTTACCGAATGGGCCGCTGGACGCAAGCCAGTAACGAAGAATTCGGATGCGCTGCGTTTCGGTATATTGGGCGCTGCTAAAATTGCGTATGTCCACGCTCTGCTCTCTTTATCAAAACGAGGAAGTTGAGATAGTATCTTGGAGCTAAATTGAATCGTTGAATAGTCCGGTAGCTTTGATCATCCCAGCGCGCTCACATGCAGATGTCATAGTCGCTGCTGTTGCAGCAAGAGACAGAACGAGAGCGGAAGCCTATGCGAAGAGGTGGGATGTTCCGATTGTTCATGATAGTTATGAAGGTAAGCGAACCAGGTGATAATATTCCTCCAGTCCATGAGCACCAACTACGCCTACTCCATGCTACTGTAATATCATGCTGATCCATCGCAGCGTTGATCAACGATTCGTCAATTGACTGTATATACAACCCTTTACCCAACGGGTTGCACTACAAATGGACGCTCGCCGCCCTCAAGGCAGGAAAACACGTTCTACTGGAGAAACCTTCCGTCTCCAATGCGCAAGAGGCACGCTCTCTCTTCCGTCACCAACTTCTCAGGGCTCCAGATGCCCCTGTACTTGTTGAAGCAAGTCACTATCGATTCCATCCCGCTTGGCATCTCTTTCTGGCGCAATTCGAACAGGCAAACGTAGAGAAAGCAAGTGCTCGTGCGGGAATACCGAAAGGAGCTTTTCCCAGCACGGATATCAGGTATGACTACCATCTTGCTGGTGGCGCTGCAATGGACCTAGGACATTACACCCTATCTGCACTACGAGGTGTCTTCGGAACAGAGCCTACAGCTGTCACCTCTGCAACACCTCACTTTATTCACCCAACACAACATGAGCTCTGCGATCGAGCTATGGACGCTACTTACACCTTCCCTAACGGCGGTAGCGGTCACGTTCTATCCGATCTAAGTGCTCGAGGCGGCTACTGGTTCTCGTGGCTAACATCAAGCTGGCCAAATTTCAGTGACCTGCTTGCCTCGATCTCTGTAACTTTACGTCCTGAGAACCTCGAAACAACAGACAACGGTCTACAAAAGTCTAGCCAAAAGGTGCTTGTGTTCTGGGGCTTCATGGGCCCGCACTCTTACCATCGCATCGATGTCACCACTACAATTACTTTGCGCGATCCCTCCTCTGGCAAAATTGTCAAGGAAGAAAAGAAGACGGAGTACAAGAAAGCGTACAAGTGGCCAGAGGGCATGGGTGGAGAGCAAAAGGGTGAGGACTGGTGGTTTACGTATCGGTACATGCTTGAGGAGTTTGTGAATAGAGTTAAGCGGAGAGAGGGAAGTGGTGCGTGGATTGAAGGTGAGGAAAGTATTAAGCAGATGGAAGCTACGGATCGGACTTATGAGAGAGCTGGCATGATGGTTAGGCCTACGAGTAAGGAGTTGGAGTAGGTAGTGATGGTAATGGAGATGCAGTGTTGTGTCATCATTTCTGTATCTTTTGTCAGATAAGGCTACTGGAATTCGGTATACGAGCTTGTATGGCAGGGGTCGGCCCTTCAACTTACCATACCTAGGTAGCTCTATTGTCTAAGCATATGCACATCTTAACTTACATGCACTGCTCACTTTCAGGAATACTAATCATCCATGCCTCTGAAGTGTCTGTTGCATTGTGTGAACAGACGCGTTGATTCCTTCCATGATACCATGTATTTGGGGTCTGCGCGTACCTCCCCCGCACGAACACAACCAACACCACGCTACGCGTCCTTCAGAAAGCCTCACCGCACGATAAGACAGTAAGCAAATAGCTCCAAAGCAGAAGGCAGATACCAAGCAGCGACAAGCTTCTCCAAGCCTGCACAAGCCTTGCGTCTACCTGCCTGTATAGGCATCGCTCGCTGTACGCCTTGCCCCACTTTGAGGTACGAATGAACATGACGCGATGGCATAGCTTCACATCCTGGGAGCCGGGAAGCCGAGCTTGAGTACTGTATAAAAGCTTTGTTGTATTCCCGAAGTGTTCTGGTATGTCCACTGAGAAGTAACAATCGACATGAGGGTTTTAACGTTGGTTTGCAGTTTCGTGGCCTTGGGGTCTACGACTCCGGCTCCGGCATCATGGCAGGGCAAGAGACAGGCTACTGAAGCGCCGGCTTACGAGGCGCATACGATTGATCAGCCAGTAAGTCACCATTTGTTCAATTGACCATTGTGTTTGTGCTGATTGTTGTTGCAGACTGATCATTATCCGGAAAGTGATCGCTATGTTCCTCACACCAATGCTACGTTCAAGCAGCGCTACTGTCAGTATAGCTTTGCTGCAAATATGCCCACCATACCCTAACAACATATTTCAGTTTTCGATTCGTCGTATTACAAGTCAGGAGGCCCCGTGTTTCTCTACATTGGTGGAGAGACGAGCGGAGAGTCACGCTTCTCCAACTTGCAGACTGGCAGTAAGTAACTATAACGGAACACACTCAATACCTATGGATAGGCGACTAATCTTTTCCCAGTCATCCAGATTCTCATGGAAAAGTTCAATGGCCTTGGTGTGATTCTCGAGAATCGGTACTATGGAGAAAGCTACCCGTATAATTCCAGTACGACGGATGAGCTGAGGTTCTTGACTACCGAGCAGAGTAAGCAATATACATGTCTAAGCTATGATACCCACAAACTGATTTTGAACAGCGATTGCCGACAACGCCTACTTCAGACAGCATGCTACCTTCCCCGGCGTCAACGCCAGTCTGAGCAGTGCTGACACCCCTTGGATCATGTATGGCGGTTCGCTTGCTGGCGCCCACACCGCGTTCACCATGAAAACTTACAACGATATATTTGCTGGAGGTATTGGTAGCAGTGCTACCACCCAAGCATTGTTCGAATACCCTCAGTGGTATAATCCTATCATGAAGTTCGGTCCTGCAGATTGCGTATCTAGTATTGTCGACATCATTGACAAAATTGACGAACTCATCTGGAGTGGTAACAAGGATGGTATTCAGCAACTCAAGGAGATCTTCGGTCTCGGTGCGCTGCAAGATCTGAGAGACTTTGCCATGACGATTGCATTCCCGATTGGTGGTCCGATGAACTATCCCACCAACACATGGCAAGAACTCAGTAAGTGATGGTACTTTTCAGGGTCTTTGTGAGACACTTACTGATCTCGTTACAGACTGGTCCGATCGTTACGGTTCCGAAGACTTCTTCAACTTCTGCTCTAACGTGACGAACATCAACCCGCCGGCAAACATCAGCAGCGTCGACATGGCGCTTGCCAAGTACTCCAAGGGCGAAGCTTGGACTGGATTAGGTGGATACGCCGATTACGTGAAGAAGACGCTCATTCCCAACTGCGAGAGTGGACGAATCGACAGCACGGACGAGGGCTGTTTCGGCACGCAAAACCAAACATACTACGCCGATCCCACAAACGGAGCAGCGCGTTCATATCTGTACTCAACCTGTTTGGAGTCTGGTGGTTATCAAGTAGCGCCCACGAATGGCCCATCCCTCATCTCCCGCGTCCTCCAAGTTGACTACACCCAGCAATGGTGTACTTGGGCTTTCCCACCTGGCGAGCACAACAGCATCCCTGCAACCCCTCAATTGCATTACTACAACAAGTACGGAGGCTGGGACGTCCACGCTGAGAATCTCGCTCTGATCGATGGAAACACCGACGTCTGGCTTGACCTATGCTACCATTCGAACTTGGCATCCCAGCCTAGGATTAGTAGCGATAAGTACCCGAGCTACCTGATTGCGGGAGCTGGACATCATTGGGACAGCTATGGAATCAAGAATGTCAGTGCTGAGCCTGACTATATCAGGGAGGCGCATTATTGGGAAGAGAGGACTGTGAGTCGGTTTTTGGAGTTCTGGGCAGAGAAGGAACATTAAGTGGTGACAAGTAGACAATACGTCTTGTTTACCTACGGCTTTAGATAGGCTATCGAAGATATCGTATGCAGCGCTTCAATGCGAGGTACATCAACCAGCACAGATCATTCATCTCCTTACTTCGTTCGGATACCGTGAGTCTTCAATGTTGACATGCGCCCCACTGGGTTCTGTGAGGGCGCTTGGGCGAATGCGGGGTAGTCGAAGACCCTGGATTCGCCACAGGAGGTTGCGACGGCGCTTTTACATGATTCGCGGCCATTGCAATTGTCTATCAGACTGCTCATACCTGTCTTCGCTACATGTATCGAGCAATGATCCATGATGCCCAGTGTTCTAATCCACTGGCCATGTGAAACGATACGTACGCGTTTGGAGTTCGTTCGCCACTTGTGTGGGTCACCAGGGGCGCGCTAAACTGTTTTGTCACCGCTTCTAGTTACTTGGCTTCACAGCGGCAGCCTCGTACCTAGCTCGCTACAACCCCATCATGCGTTTCTGCCATTGACGTTTATCATTGTCTTTACGTTTGTCGGTTCGGTCTTTACTTGCTCAGCAGTAGAAAGCGCTTGTTGCCGGTTCCTTAAGCGGGCAATTGTCGTTGCTGTCGCATTCATCACGCCATCACGACACAACCCATCCACGACCCTAATAAGTCATCGAAAACATGGGCAAACTGGCTTTCCCTCTCGATGCAGAGCTAACTGGTCCGGACCGGATTGTTCTGAACATCCTACAGAAAGAGTACGAGTTGCATGACACCAAGCCTGCAAAATCAACGGCAGATGCAGCAGAAGATTCAGATGACTCGGGTGTCAAACATTCCGAGATTGTGACGCCGTCACCAGAGGGTCAGTAATCCTCTCTGTAAACCATGGCTAGCTGCAAGCATCGAATCTAGAGGTGTACTTTTGATCTGGTTCATATGACTAAGTTTCCATAGATCTTCAGGACCAGGAGCAGCAAGCAATCGCTTATCTCAAGAAGTTGAACGACCCCAAGACTGATAGCTTTGAGACTACTGTGTTCAGCTCCATCGACGAACCGGACATCAAGAACCCTCTTCTTCGCCAATGGATCATCGATCCCTACATTCGATGGGCGAAGAAGGTTGTGCGAGTCGAGACCGATGTTATCATGGTTACCCATTTGTTGCTCTACTTCTGCACCAGTATCCCGTCAGCAACGTACTTGTACATCAACTTCCATTGGTGGCACGCTGTGCTCCATTGCGTCATGCAAGGTTACTACATGGGAGCATACACTCTCTTGAAGCATCAGCACATTCATATGCGTGGTGTTCTAAGCAAGAACTACGCCTTCATCGACCGGCTATTCCCATACATCCTCGATCCAATGATGGGCCACACCTGGAATTCTTACTACTACCATCACGTCAAGCACCATCATGTTGAAGGCAACGGACCTAATGACCTATCTTCCACTATTCGATACCAGCGGGACAGTGTCTGGGACTTCGCGCAATATGTTGGTCGGTTCTACTTTTTGATCTGGCTCGATTTGCCTATGTACTTCTTGCGCACGCGCAAGCCTAATCTCGCGCTCCAAGCGGGTGGTTGCGAAGTCGGAAACTACATATTCCTGTACATGATGTACAACTTTGTGAACGCTCGTGCAACAGCGTTCGTGTTCTTGATTCCTCTGGCTTTCATGCGCCTGGCTTTGATGACTGGCAACTGGGGCCAGCACGCCTTCGTTGACGAGGTCGAGCCAGACTCTGACTTCAGGTCGAGCATCACACTCATTGACGTACCCGTAAGTCTACATTCATCTTCTTTTGTTATCTTTGTACATCTAGCTGATGCTGAAATAGAGCAACCGATACTGTTACAACGATGGCTATCACACCTCTCACCACCTCAATCCTCTCCGCCACTGGCGCGAGCACCCAGTCGCATTCCTCTCACAGAAGAAGCAATACTCTGACGAACACGCAATTGTATTTTACAACATCGACTACTTCTTTCTCACGGTCAATCTGCTGAGGAAGAACTATGAGCACATTGCTAAATGCCTCGTACCCATGGGTGATCAGATGAATCTTACGCTTGATGAGAAAGTCGAGATGCTAAAGCGCAAGACAAGAAAGTTCTCGGAGGAAGAGATCGCGGAGAAATGGGGCAAGCAGTACGCCAAGTTGAAGTAGATTAGACTAGCGATCTAGAATGGACCGCTAGCCCTACATAATATGTTTATACGCCTAAGAATGTTAGAGTTTAACCTCGTATCCTGTTACGCTTACTTCAAAGCCCCACGTGCTAACATGTAGCACCTGCCCCAGCGCATTCGAGCATGCTATTGCACGATCTTGGTATCGGTTCTTGTCACCTCATCACAACGACACCCCTAAACCCACCATTATTCTACTTCCAGCAATGACAAGTTCCCAACGCTTACCGCTTGATCAGAGCTTGTTTGTTGTGACACACAACGCGATTTATTTGAGGTCGCAGCTTAGCCGCAAAACGCTGTTCGAGTGCGAGACCGCTAACGGCATAGTCAACGCTCGTGCTTCGACAGATAATAGCAGCCTCTTCGCTGTGGCAGATGGCCAGATTGTTATACTTCTTGATCCTACGCGAAACAAGGACAGGAAGTACAAGTTGAAGAATGGCGACGTAAGGCATGTTCACTAGTGGGAATAGGGTCTACAAACTAACAATATCACAGGGCGAGCCACGTCTTCTATTGTTCTCACCCGACTCGCGTACCTTGTACTTCACGACGACGCTGAACAATTCGGTTCAAGCATACTCCATCCCCAATGACGAGCTCCTGCCTTCCTTGCCATCGCATCCATCTCCACCGAACGTGATCGCGGTATCTAGTAACGGCACCATTCTTCTTTCAACCTCACCGAGTCCACCGACTATCTACCTACAAGACCAAAGATGGGGACGCAGCGCGGCGGTAAATTTCCGTCCAACTGATGCTTGTTCGCCCGCTACCTGCGCTGCATTCGAACACTTGGATGGTCTCGCACAGCCATCGTATACGAACTTCGTGATTGGGTTTCAAGATGGGTTACTAGCGATGTATCGACTTTTCCTACCTTCACTCCGAAAACGTTCCGAGGAACAACGCACACATCAATCGCAGTTCTTTCAGTTACAGCCCGTGCGAGTCGGTGTCATCAAGAAGCTTCATAAGCCAGCCATGGGCGGTATGTTGGCAGCGGAGTTCATACCGGGCTACAAGTCGCGAATTGTTAGCATTAGGCATGATGGAAAGTGTCGACTTGTCGACTTTGAGAGTGGAGGGAAAGTCCTCCGGACATAGCATGTCTCCAGCCCCGCTACTTGCTTGTCAGTTTCCGCGAAGGGCCCAGTAAGTTCGAAAGGCAGAGCAGACGGGACAGTGCTACTGGGTGGCGATGCCACACAAGACAAAAGAGAGGTTTACGAAGGCTTTGAGACACTGATTGCAATCGGTACACAGGCTGGAGAGGTTCTCATTTTCAACGTTCTGGGTCTACTGATACATGAGATCGCTGTGGGAGTTTCTGTTACTGCTATTGAGTGGGTTGGTGATATGAGCGCACCTTCGGCCCTTCCGACTCGCGTGTCATCATTGTCTCCGAGACCTCGTTCAGTTGCAGGTGTGGCGGAGGCGGAGCAATTGACTTCTTCTGGAGAGGAAATGGGTACTGTCAAGAAGATAATATCAACTCACAAGCCAGCTGTGACAGGAAAACCGGTACCTGTTCTACCACTGCCAGATCTGTTTTCCGATGTGCCTAGAGAGTTCAGGTCGAGGGTACCTAGTCGCAGAGCCTCAGATGTATTGGAAAGCTCACCTCTCCGTGTCGAGCGAGTGCGCAATAGGCCCGCAAAGAAGTCATCGGCACGACTGCGCATCTCCACAGAGACGTTCTGGTTGCCTCCAGACTCGTCTTCGCACGGCGTCTCTTACGTCGGCGCAATAAAGCCGTTACTCAGACCCGATCTACCAATACAAGAAACTCGAAGATGGCCGCAGGTACATCAGGCGCCAAGTGTACTAACCCCCTCGCGAGCACGGCACTCTTCCGTTCCGCCTAGATCACCTAGCTCGTCTGGAGACACGGAGTTTTCCAATCAAGAATGGTTCACACCTCCGTCCTCGCGAAGGTTCAAAAGGAAACCATCACAGCGTCCTCTGAGCCCAAACTCATCACTAGATGCCTCAACCGTCACGATAATCCGCCCGATGCCCTTTCCACAGACTTCTCCTACTGCATTGGATGCACCTAACAATCTCTATTCTCGTCCAACCTCCCGCATGACGAAGAAAAGGTCTGTCAGATATCGAGATTCTGTTGTGGAAGTATCGAATGGCTCAGTGAGCGTGCCAAAAGCTGTGCGTCACGTCACTATCGTCGACCCAGAATTTTCGTCGCCTTTGGATAGCCCGAGTAGTCTGTACTCCCGCGCCAATGCTCAGATGTTCGAAAGACCTTTGCTGAGGAAGGCAAACGAGCATGAAGTAGATCAACAATCTGCTCCTCTAGATAAAACCGAGCCTTCGGACTTGAAGCCTGCTCTCAAGAAGATCGACTCGGAGCCAGAATCGCCCAGTAGTGCATGCTCGTGCTCAACGCCAGGCGTGAAGAAAGACTTAGCTGCCGATGATCGCGTAAACGACATTGCAGGCTCAAGCGATTTGGTATCGCGGCCGAGAACTCCTCAAGACTACATATCTGTCCCTGTCGCAGCGGATTCTTCATCGTCGCTTGAGAGCCTCTACTACCCCGCACCCCGTCTCATAGCAAAAAGCGATCTCGTCCAAAACCACAGTCATGGCGACCTAACACCAATTCTACAACGACAGCCAATACCGAAATCGATCGACACGCGAGCAGATTCACCAAGCAGTGTGTACTCCCGCTCCATCTCAGGTGTGGCTGGAGATACATGTCAGATCGACAGTGGTATTACCGAAGATACCGAAGAATTATCGTCGTCTTCCAACGCATTTAGAGCGTTACCACAAGAACAGAATCGACCCAGTATCCATGCCTTGGGCACCCCGTTATTCACAAGCTCGCCAAGTAGTTTGTGTTCGCAGGCTATACCTGGTATGTTTCGAAATCATCTGCAGGCTATTGACGAGCCATCTGTGGAGAAGGCGAAGGGAATGGGTTTAAGTAATGTGAATGAAGAGGCGAGGGCAGTGGCGGAGGAGGTGAGAGGTTTGACCGAGGATCAAAGGGCGCTGAGACAGGAAGTCGCGGCTTTAAGAGAGGAGTATCGGGTTTTGAAGGACACATTGTTGAAGCCGAAGACAAAGCTAATGGTGTGAGACGAGAGGTTGGTGGCGGGTGTTGTTGCGTAGCGCTTTTTTCCTCCCCTCTCCCACCCTTTTCTTCCTTCATCTTCTACAACGTACCAAATCGAATCCAGCATTCCTACAACCCCATGTTGAACATCGAACAACATGAAGTGATATCCATCTTCCTCAAACCCACCTGCCTAGCCCCCAAACCCCTGTCCTCCTGTTCCCTTCTGTCCCATTCCCTCCACTCATCAATTTCGTCTCCTCTTCTTCCACCACATAGACACTACCCCTAACACTCCTCCTCTTACTTCCCTCACTACTGCCATACCCATACCCACCTCGCCCTCGCTGTGCAATCTGAGCATCCTGCTCAACAACCGCCTTGGCCATCTTCCACAGCATCCAAGTCTGACACGACATCAACACTAGCAGAAGTAAAAGGACGATGAGAATAGCAAAGGCGATGAAGAGGAAAAGCACGGTTTCGTCGTCGCGAGGAGAGGGGGGTGGGTGGAAGCTGCTGCTACCCATATTGCTTGACTGCTGTGTTGACGATTTGACAAGGAGAGATTTGCTAGCGCGGATATGTCGAGCCGCCGGTGGTTAGTAAAAAAGGAGGAAGGTTAAGGAGTTAAATGATTTTGGTTGCCTTGTCTCGGAAGTTGAGCAACCTCCTATTGTTGGGTGCGGGTGGTGCGGACCGATTGATGGGCAACGTAACGCGGTGTTGCAGATCTGTTTCATGGATACGAGGACACGACGGGAAGACCCATGTTGACGGTTCCCGTTCAGCGGTCAAACGTTGGGGCCACGCAAGGCTCTAGAACATTTATCCAGCATCCCGGGAGACGACATGCTCGTGCAAGAGTTCAGTCACGGATGCAGTGATGCGAAGGAAGGAACTGAAGTCTGATGTTGTTGTTATTGATGATGATAAAATGAGAATCTGTACAAGATACGAAGTCATTACACTACTTCTTTTCCCCGTTACCGTAACTGTAACCCAGACACCGTGCGCTATGCAATACACCGCGATCTCGTTACCACCATTTATCCTAACAAACAAAGCGATGAAGCCAAGCCGTCGAGTCGTAAGATAGCAAATGCCAGTGCCGGGTGTTATCGTGACAAACGAAACAATCTGTTGCCCAAAGTGATGTCCAAAATTGTGTGAGAGAGAAAAAGACAAGAAGAATACTGTCCTGCAGTGACAGCAACAATATAGAACCCAAAGATAACCCAAACCTCCAAGTCATCATGCGAACTTGGCATCGTTAGCTACTGCACTCTATGCAGCGAGCGGCTCCTCTCCGTTGAGCTCCTCGTCCTCGACATTCTCATCAACGCCGAAGCCGGAATCCCATTGGCGCTTAGAGACCTTCTTCTTGCCCTTCTTTCCAATCTTGACCTTCTCGCTAGTCTTGAAGACCTTACCGCTAACGACGCGGTGGAGGTCGCCGGCGCCTTGGGTCTTGACTTCAACGCGCTTGAGCTTCATTTCTTGAATAGCCTGTAGAGCGTCCTGGTTGCGGCGCTTCAAGTCATCAGCAAGACGCTCATTCTGCTCCTGAAGTTGACGTTGCGAGATAGTGAGAGCGTCGATGGTGGCACGGGTGTCTTCCTCAGCGAGACGGAAGCGCTCCTTCATCTCTTCGATCTGAGCCTCAAGAAGTACGATGGTCTCGAGGCGAGCATCACCTAGGAGACGCATCTCTGTGAGCTCAGTTGTACGCTCCTCAATCATCTCTTCGTACTCCGTGGTACGCTTCGCAGATGTGTCTTGGAGGCTCTTGATGGTGGCCTCTTGTGTCTTGATGACAGCATTGAGGGCGTTGACCTCGTTGGCGTGAGCGTCGACGATGTTCAGAAGCTCATTGGCCTCGGACTCAACACGCCTTGAAAGTGACAAGTTCTCCTTGCGGTAGCCCTCGTTCTCAGCCCTCTGGACAGTGAGATCCTCCTCAAGAGAATCAATCTTCCCCTTGAGTAGGGTCGTATCCTCAAGGTAGATGCGCTCCTTCTCAGTGACCTGATCGAAGAGATCGTTGATTTCAGCTTGTTGCCGTTGAATCTGGTTGTTGAGATCCGTGATGTTGGCCTGGAGCGAGGTGATGGTGGAGTTGGTGGAGTTCTCTAGCGCGACGTACTTGTTCTGCAGGTCAGTGAGCTGAGCGGCAAGGTTGGCAACTTGGATATCACGATCCTGCTCGAGCTGATCGCGAGCTTCTGTCATGTCAGACAGATTGTTCTCAAGTGTTGCGATGTCGCCTTCAAGCCCGAGGATCTGCTGCTCCAATTGGATGATGGTACTCTCCTTAGCCTGACGAAGCTGAGTCTCAGCATTGAGCTGGTTGTTGAGGTCGAGCTCACGCTCATCAGCGTCTTCTTGAAGGTCTGCGAGAGCGTTCTCCTTCTCTTGCTGAAGTTGGAACAGTTTGGATCGCAGCTCGTTAGCCTGGAGGCCAGTGTCGTGGAGACGGGCGGTGAGATCTTCAATCTTCTCGTTCGCCTCGTCAAGATCAGCTTCGGTCTTCTCGCGTTGAGCACGTTCAGAACCCAGATTCTCTCGGGTGTTGGCAAGCTGCTCCTTGAGTTCAACGATGGCCTCGTTAAGGTTCTCAATGGTGTTGGCGTGCTGGTAGACCTGTTCGATCTGGTCATCACGCTCGCCCTCCGCAGCCTCGCGGGCGGCAGTCTGCGCAACTAGACGCTCCCTGAGCGTCGTCATGTCGGTTGTGATGTTGTCGACATCGGTCTCCATGCGCGCGATGCTGTCCTCCAACTCCTGGATGTAAGTATCCTTTTGTTTGACTTCAGCCTCCGCGGCATCGCGACCCTCCTGCTCGGCATCGAGGTTTGCCTCCAGAGCTTGTATGCGCTCGGTATATTCCTGTTCCATGCGAGCGATCGTCTCGTGGTGGGTCGTCTCGAATTCCGTTGCAGCGGCGGTGACGTTGTCAAGGTCCACACGATACTTCTCGAGGGCTTCGCGTAATCGTGCTAGGGAGGTGTCCTTGTCTTCATTCTCCTCTCGCAGACCAGCGATCACAGCATCTTGATCGGCGAGTGCGCCCTCTTGTTCGTTAGAAAGTTCCGCCAAGGCGGCGTTGCGCTCCTCGAGATCAAGGATAACGCGAGCCTTGTCCTCATTTGCCTTGTCGAGTGTGAAGACGTCTGACTCTAGCTGCTTCACCCGCTCGTCTGATTCACCAAGCAGGTCCAGAACACCTTCATATTGTCGTCGGATAAGCACTTCAGACCGTTGGGAGCTGCTGATTAGGGTGAGTTTCTGCTTGAGCTCAAAGAAGAGGCCGCTGAAGAGCGTAGGAACCTTCTGAAGAAGCTGTTGGTTGGTAAGACCAACGGTGGTACCGGGGAAGAACTTCTCGATTTCGGCGCGAAGGTCCTCGAAGCCATGGCGCAAGTCGGTCAGGATTTCGCTCGTAGGAGCACCAGCCTCAATGAAGCGAAGGTTCTGAAGCTCGATGGTGATCAAGCGCAGCGCACCTTGAGATTCACCCAGGGCCTTGCTCATCTGCTGCAATTCCCGCTCGTAGCGCTCGATGGCCTCGTCTTCGATCTTATCCATTATGATATCCTCGCCCTCAGTCAGACTGTCGCGGTTGAGTTGCGATAGGGTTGGTAAGGACTCGAGTGTCATCTGGCTGGAGATCTCCAACGCGCGGGAGGTGTATTTGCCGGCGGGTGTCGGCTCCAAGTCGAGATCTTGCGACATGTTCAGCTCGTCGGGGTTGACCATGATCAGGCCATCCTCGTCGTCGGACATGTCAACTGGCTCATTGTCGTCACCGTTATACAAGGAAGAAGCACGCAGCTCGTCAATCTGTTGACGGGCCTCATCTAGTTCCACTTGCAGATCATTGGCGTCTGCGTCTTCGAGGTCAATCTCGCCAAGTCGGCGGGCTTCGAGGCGGTATTCCAGGTCCTTGATCTTGTCGTCCTGTGCCTTGAGCTGGCGACGTAACTCCAAAAACATCTTCTTGTCCTTCTTCTGGTGGTCTTCGAAGTCGTTTACTTCCTGGCTCAGATGGCTTCGACGGAGGCGGCGACGCGCGCGGCCATCGAGGACTTGTGTGAGGGGCGCGAACTGGACGCGGTTGCCGTTGTTCTCGTCGACCTCATCCACGCGCTCAATGTGAAGCTGAGCTGGCATGGACATGCGGGAGCGGCGGGTGTTGGTGAAGCGGCTGCGGGAGGCACCGACGCGATTGAGATGGGGTGTCAGGCCGGGTAGCGGTTGTGTGGAGGCTGGTCGGTTGAACATGAGCTCATCGTCCTCGTCGTCGGCAGCGACTGGAGGCTCAGAGTGGCGGCGGTTGTGGCGGCGCGTCGTAGTGCTGGTGCTCTGCTCCTGGATGTCGATGTTCTCTCCGCGCTGGGACCGCGAGAAGGACTGCTGGATCTCTTCGGCGATCTGGTCCTCGTCCTCGTCGGCCTGGACGCGCTTGGTGCGCTTCGTCTGTGAAAGCTCTGCAGAGGGCGATGCGGTTCGCTTGCCCACGGAGGTCATGTCTTCGGTCGTCTGGTTCTTAGACGGGCGGCCGCGTTTGCGTCGAGGAGCGTCACCGGGACCCTCGTGGTGGTGCTCAGATGGGAGGCCACTGAGGCGCGCCATAGTTGAGCGAGTAGAAGAGATTTGACTGTGAGTGCCTTTAGTATACAATACTAAACAAAGAACAGAAGCTCCTTGGGGCGGCGGTGAATTGCCGCGACACGTGGTGTTGGAGCTCGCGTACCTGGCCAAAAATTCGTCCAACAGAGCAAGGTCGTCCAATGGCTTGTGATTTGCAACAGCGACGGTTGCAGTTGGTACAAGTGGAGGGTGTGGTGAAATTAGTCGTAGTGGGGGGGTATGGAGAGAGGCAGGGCCTAGTTTTGATATATTCAAAAAGTGGTTGACGGGCACCTGCAATAGTGGGTAGTGGGCGAAATGGGGTGGTTGGGGTGGAGGCTAGCTCTTTGCTACGTCAATGCGAGCTTGCGGTGAGTCGAGGCCTCTAGTGGTCGAGCTTTCACGCTAACCTCCACTGACGTCGACGCGACTACCGGCGCCATCTACGCGTTTTCACGAATAGCAATATCTAATCTGAAACAGGCCGTGAACCGGTTTGTTGCCTGTGAACCGCTGTATAGATGAGGCGCTGTCTTGTCATTATAACAGGGGCGCAACGTCATTGTCAGCCCTTCACCTAGTATAGTACGCGTTTGGGGCTCTAGCCAGATGATCGTCATTGTTCTAGTCTCCCACACATGCAGGCAGCTGTCAGGGCAACAGACGGCCCGGAGATGGATCACGATGCTTTTGAGGGGTTTGCCGATGCAATGGATCTCCCCATGCATTCCCCGATCACCAGCCGTCTTCGGTACAATGCATGCGCTGTCACTTCTTCAACAAGAAGTCGCTTTGGAAAAACAACCCTTTGGTTGCGCTCGCAACCCCATACAATCCCCCAAGAGGCCATGTATCCCAAAATTGCCGGTATGCCCAGTCATTCCACGACTCCGTCTTCTGGACGCTCTCTCCTCCCGCGACGCCTTGCAGATCAACCTTCACTTTGTCGTAGACACTTGGCAAGCTCTCGGCGTGGTACTTTCTCCGTAGCTCCATGTACTTCTTCTCATCGTAGATGTCCCAAAACTCCTGCTCAGTGTAGTACGCATGCGCATACAGACACTTCATGCCGCCTAGCTCCGTAACTTTGGCTTCAAAATCCCGGTTCAGCTTGATGAATGCGTGAGCGTCGCTTGGCCCCATGTCCCATATTCCCACGTCAAGGAGAATGTCGTCCTTGACATTGTTACCTTGGGAGAAGCTACGCTCTCCGCGCGGTGCTGACTTGACTGGACACAGCCAGAGCGGCCAGATGCCCGTCCTTTCGTCCGTCCATCTAACAAACTCTTCTGCTGCATCATATGGTATTCCATAGTCCTGAATGATTGTTCGGGAGGCAAGGCCTGATCGATGCAGGGCATGTACCATTGTCCGAGAGTACATGAAAGGATCCAGTAGGAAACGTGTAAGACGATTGAATGGCGTAACGAAGTACTTGAACGCGCGCAGTCCTGACCAAAAGACGCCTCTGTCGTAACGGAAGAGATATGATTGAACAGTTACCAGCTCCCTGTATGTCGTTTTCTCGCTCTGTGTCCGCTTTAGAATGTCTTCTGCGTGCATGTACAACCAAGGGTCTGTCGCTTTGTCGAAACTCTGAATCTTCCTATCCATTGGAGCATCGGTCAAGCGACCAATCATGATTACACCACTCGTCATCGAATACAGGATGCCATCCATGTAGTCGACCTCCGGATCATCTTGGTAGCGTCGCAACTGTTCGACGGCTTCATTCGTTGAGCGGACTGGGATATACTCCAACTCAACATAGCGACGAGCATCAATAAGCTCCATTTTGAGTAGAGTAATGACGCCCAAGCTGCCACAACTCCCAGCTGCAGTGAAAAACAAATCGCGGTGCTCTACTGCTGACGCCCATACCACCTCGCCGTTTCCTAGGATGAGCTCAATGCCTGAGATTGTGCGATCAAACAGCCCATACTTGTAGGAACTGCTTTCACCGCTAGTGCCAGCAAACCTGTCAATACTAGTTAGCCATCTGACATAGCGTATTCCTTGCTCGGATTTCCG
Organism: Alternaria atra; assembly: GCF_907166805.1. Lineage (NCBI taxonomy): Eukaryota > Fungi > Ascomycota > Dothideomycetes > Pleosporales > Pleosporaceae > Alternaria > Alternaria atra. Next base: position 585,027 of record NW_025091327.1, read on the forward strand.
TGACTTGGTGCTCGTCACAATGGTGTTGAAGCTGAGAAATGACTAGACTGGTCGCTAGGGTACGTCTTGTTGCGATCACTTACCCACCACCCACTGTAATATTCGGAAGTTCCATAACGACCTTTGGTAAGTAACCCTTGGCCATTGTGGCTTCTACAAGCTTATCCATCGGCACGTTCGGCTCCACGAGTACGGTCTTCTCAAGCTCATCGAACTGCAGCACATGGTTAAGGGAGCTAACGTCGATGATTTGATTGCGATCACGGGACGATTTCCGTGTAGACAGCGTAGAGCCATGGTATATACGAAATGGTGTCTTTGAGGCACTGAATCGGGCGACCTGCGATGCGAGTGTTGCTACTGTTGAGTTATGTGTATCCATGGTGGGCATGTAATGATGCAATGCGACGTGACGGTGTTGTTGGGCGATTGAAGGATGAAGAGAACATGGTGTCGCATTACTTTTGATGTATACATAAGCGCAGGGCTGAGCCTTCTCCACTACCCGTTCGATCCTGCTAAAGTCAATATCTGACCACTCGATCCGGGCCAGGCGCTGCTCTTCTGCGGGGCAAAGGATCGATATGCTTTGCTTTTTGAGATATTCGTATCATCGAACATATCTGAATGGAGAGTCGTCGTTGAACGTGATTCAGAGCAACCAGATTCGCGATCACACGTGCGAGTGTCGCTTTCTGCTTCGCAGATGATGGAATTGCGCGCCCCCATAGCGACCGGAAGCGCGGAAGACGATCCACTCGCTAAGAACGCTAACGTGCGGCGTTCGGAATGATTACCCAGTCCCAGGGATTTTGCTTGCGTATACTATACGACAGAGACGAAAGCTGAAGGTGGCTGGTAGACTTCTAGCACATCATTTCCGCGATTGCAGAAGCAGAAGGAAGCATTGGTGGTTTGGCCTTCTGGATTCGTGGGGCAAGTACGACCCGCTGCTAGCGCAACTTCTTCAGCCTCATCAGCCACGCATCAAGCAGGGAGCCAGTACTAGAAACTCTGCACACACAGTCGCATAGCTGCCGTCGGCTCTACAAAACCTTTCCCAATGGAGCAACACAAGGCTACTGTAGAGACAGTTCGCTCTCGCATACAGCATTTCTACCACACCAAAACGGGGTTCCGAGTCTACCATGGCAGCACCAACAGCACCCGCCATGCTAACTTCGACCGAGATTCCATCGTGGATGTCAGCTCCCTCAACCACGTCCTATCTATCGACAGAGAGAAGAAAACAGCACTTGTCGAACCCAATGTCCCTATGGATGCCTTGGTCAAGGAGACCATGAAAGCGGGCTTGCTGCCTCCTGTTGTCATGGAGTTTCCAGGTATTACCGTAGGAGGGGGTTTTGTGGGCACAGCAGGAGAAAGCAGCAGTTTCAAGCACGGCTTCTTCGATCGTACTGTGTTGAGTGCTGAAGTGGTATTAGCAGATGGCACGCTTGTCACAGCTTCCCAGACCGAGAACCAAGAGCTCTTCGAAGGTTTGAGAGGTAGTTTTGGAACCCTCGGAGTACTCACCTTGGTGGAAATGCAGCTTATTCCTCTGAAGAAGCTAGTCGAGGTCACCTACCACCCGACTTTTTCCTTTGAGAACGCCACGGATAAGATGCAATATCATACCACCGACCAAAGGAACGACTACGTTGATGGGGTCTTATTCTCCAAGGGTACCGGAGTCATAGTAACAGGCCGCCTCGTTGACACAGAACATACGCCTGGCCTACCTATTCAACGATTCTCTAGACCTTGGGACGAGTGGTTCTGGATACGCGCGAAAATACTTGCTTCGAAAGGCATAATTACAAAGGAGCTTGTTCCCGTAGAAGACTACCTGTTTCGTTACGATCGTGGGGCGTTCTGGATGGGCATGTATGCTTACAAGCACTTTATGGTCCCCTTCATGTGGTTCACACGCTTCTTGCTGGACTACTTCATGCACACGAGGATCATGTATCACGCGTTACATGCGTCTGGATACACGGACCGGTATATAATCCACGACATCTCATTCCCGGCGGCAAACACTGCACCCTTCTTAGAGTATGCGGATCAATCGTTCAACCTGTACCCGATCTGGTTGTGTCCCCTTCGACAGGATGGTAGACGCTCGATGGGGCATCCCAAGCCGTTTGAGGGCCCAGTTGGTGGGAAGCAGATGGGTACATATGACGGTAAATACATCAGTGTTGGAATTTGGGGCCCATATCCATCTAGCGAGGTTGAGTATGTCCGCGCAAATCGCGAAATTGAAGCAAAGATGCGCGAGCTTGGTGGACTCAAGTGGTTATACTCGCGTGTCTTCTATACCGAAGACGAATGGTGGCAAGTCTACGACAAGCACGAGTACGACACTCTCCGTCGCAAGTATGACGCGAATTCTCTGCCAACGATATGGGACAAAGTCAAAGATCGGGGAAGGAAGGAGGAATTCGGTCCAGGCCTGAAGGGTATGCTGAAACGAATCGTGAAGAGCAATGCTCTGCTGAGTGGACTATATGGCATCTACAAGGCGGTCAAGGGCGGAGATTACATGTTGAAGAAGAAGGTTTTCTAAAACGAACTGGTCGAACGTTGGCTGTATGTTTCTCAGAGTTGTGATCAGCAAGGCTTGAGCTAGTAATCATACGGAACGGTCAATGTTAGCGGCATCCTCAAGACGCGTCAACCTCGTTGTTCCCATACCTCTCCGCCTTACCTGCTCTTTGCTTTCCCGTATCGTGCCCCTTTCTTACTGATTATTAAAACCCATTACACCTAATAGAGATAGTGGTTCTGGAAGGAAAGGCGCGATTGCGATCGCCACGGAAGCCCTCGCAGCCGCCTACCATGACGTCTTAGGGGGTCGGACTCCATCTGCGATCAAGGCGCGAGAATTCCAAATTGTTAGCGCAAATCAGCGATCAACACCACGGAAATAGCAACCGTGCTCAATGGCAGCTCAAAGGCAATGACTATCACGTCATTATCGAAAGCCTGCATGCTGAGATACCAACGTGTTGTTGCTTACACGTTCACGTTGTGTCCAGTCACAACGCACCATTAGCCACAAATTCGTTCCGGCTATGCATGCTCATGCAGGTTGTGTACTGCTAGTACTTCCGAACTCCACCATGAGCGCATGGGCAAAGGCAATGAACGATAACTCGAGCTGCAAGGTCTACCTGCATATCCGCCAAACTACCGCTCAAAATCACAAAGTGGCTGACCAACATGCAGCGTGACGACGCTGTGGGGCGAGGCTTCCCATCGTCTTCGTACGTCCTATGCATGTGCTATTGACGTCTTCTAGGATGGAACATCGCAATGTACCTGCTCATGGTAGCTTCCGCTGGGGTGGCAAAGTAGTCTCCACATACTGGAGCTACCGCTCAAAATGCTTCAATTACTCAATTCAGCCTATGATGCCACAGGAATATCCACTACCAGGCCGAAGCTGTGCCCAATTTGATACTATACGCTTTAGTACCCCGCGATTTCATATTTTCGGATGTCGCCTTGCCGGCACCTATGTTAGTTGCTGACTCAACATGCAGACCAGTTCTCATGTTACTTTGACCAGAAGGCCGGCAACTGACTATTGGCTGAACAACATCAATTCGGATGGACGAACTGCCTGATAACGCTATGGAAGCTTCGGATCGATGAATTGTTGAGCTATGGCATTCCTGATAGCTCCTATCTGGGAAGGGCCGGAAATGGACAAAGGAACGACGCAACTAGTCGCATGCTTACAGAGCCACGTACTATATAGTTGGGCAGCTACATTCCTTGCGGTGAAAGCACATTCTGCTTAGATCCCATTGCAACTAACCGATTGAGCCAGCATTCTTTCTTTCTCTTTCTCCCCCAGGGCAAGCGTTGAAAAGATATTCTAAAGAATACTGATTACTCAACCTCACACCACGCACAAGTATGGCTACAGTCAAAGCACTATTACCCCTTGCCCTCGCCGGCATCGCAACCGCTAGGCAATGCTAAAACTTCATCATTCAGACTCCTATCACTTCAAGGCAGGGACAGTTCAAAGAGGTACCGGTCGGGAGTAACCTCGACGTTGGCGCATTCGTAGCTCGATTCAACGAATTCGGAAAGAACTACACAGCAGAGCTTCTCGAGGGTTACCAGACGCTACAGGGGACCTACAACATCTCTGCGCAGTACTGTAAGCCAGACAGTGGCAACAGCAGTACAATCCAAGTTTTGACCCACGGTATCGGCTTCGACAAGACATCCTGGGATCTCGAGTACGACAACTACAACTATAGCTACGTCAATGTAGCCCTGGCTGCTGGCTACAGTACGCTCGCAATCGACCGTTTCGGTATCGGCAACTCCTCTCACGGAGACCCTTTCAATGAGTAAGTAATATGTAAACACAACCGATATTTATGATATACTGATCACACACTTTTCTCATCAGGATTCAGACGCAAGCTGAAGTTGAAGCTCTCAACTCCGTCACTACGCAATTGCGCAAGGGTGAGATCCCAGAGATTGGCTGCGCGTATGACAAGGTCATCCACGTTGGACACTCCTTCGGCAGTGTCCAGTCTTACTGGCTTTCCGCTCTTTACCCCGAGAACACGGATGGTGTTATCCTTACCGGTTTCTCTGTAGCTGGGCAGTTCCTGGCCTACATCGTTGCTGGATGGAACCTACACAGCGCTCGCCTCAATCAGCCTTTGCGATTCGGAAACGCCTCGAACGATGTTATCCGTACCGTCGCCGACAAGTATGATTTGAGTGACAACATCGTTGTTGGTCTCCAAAAGATCCTTGCAGCCGCCGGTGTAGATCTAACCTCAGACGAGGTGTGGAACGAGCTTGCGACCACCGAGGTCCTCGACTTGATCAACGGCTACAACAACACTGTCGCCTCCCTTGACTACCCCTCCGGATACATGGTACACTCCGATCTTACTGCCCTACAGTATGCCTTCCTCGAGCCCGGCAACTACGATGTTGGCCTAGCTCTTGCAGCCGAGAAGACCAAGCAACCTGTAACCACCGGTGAGCTTCTGACCATCGGTAGCTCGCCAAGTTCATCTCCCTTCACCGGCCCCGTCCTTGTCATTACTGGCGAGACCGATGTGCCGTTTTGCGGAGGAAACTGCTACGGTCAAGTCATGGGCACCAACACCTCCAACATCCCCGAGGGCGTTGCCATGGCTTTCCCTTCAGCTTCGGCATTCGAGTCGTACATTCAGCCTAACACTGGTCACGGTCTGAACTTTCACTACAACGCCACCGCTGGTTACCAGGTCGTTCAGGACTTCTTAGCTAGCAACGGTCTCGCGGCGCAGTAAAGCGTTAACGAGTTGCGCTCTGTCACATTGGATCAAGAGCCTTTTATGATATTCCGCGTAATTAGACTTAGCGTAGTAGAGAATGAATACGTAATGTCTTGTAGCGCTCTAATGTACGAAGTTTGTTCGGTGAAAGCTTTGCGTCCTGTCTTTGTTATTGCTTACTCATGGTTGTGCCTGTCGCAAGTCACGATCAGGACCTAGGTACCTCGATGCTTTCCCGACCCTTTACCCACCAATCACATACAGACGTTCGAATTTCTAAGCCTTGACTAACAGACTTGGACTACCAATCTTCGATGCGGTGGAAATTGCATGAAACTTAAGTGCAAGCGCGGGTGACCAAATGCTGATGAATAAGAACCTCGTTGCTGACGTGCAGCTGTCTAAGGCGGATGCCGGCTAGCTCCGCATGCACGACAGCCTCAACCGAGGCGAACGAACATGGGGTAATGACGTTGGCACCCGCACCCTGCACGAATTTACATACCCTACAACCGATTATCAAAGTCTTAATCAGGAAGAAATAATATCAGTTGCCTTCCGTGCACCAGGTCAAGACACCAACGATGTCGACAGTGATCCACTTCGGACATGCACAATGGTAAGTCCGGGTCGGTATTGCGGGGCCACGCCTTGTAGGTAACCAATTTCGCTCTAGTGAAGTTGAAAGTCATCTGGTTCGCTTGTTAGTCATGCCTTATCATAGCGTTGGAGGCTGCAGAATTTCTGAATGCAGATGGTAGTCGACGGGTTGCACGATGCAGGACTTCACCGCAAGCTCCACTCAAACGTCGCCTTGAACCACGCTGCACGAGAATAGGTCCGCGGGCCAAGGCCCAAGAAACATTGGCATGGAGTCGCAAATTCATTGACCGGGCTTCGAGCAGGATATAGGAGTTAAGAGGTGGATGGGGATAGGACTCTGTAGAAGTATAAAGAGACCTTCGGACTGCTCTCAGTAATAGACCATCGCATCGCCATCCAACACTTCTTCAACTTCAGTAGCACAGCCTGACTACTCGATCACATCGCTAATCTTCAAGATGAAGTTCTGCTCTACCATCGCCCTTGCGGCTCTCACGCTTCTCAACACCGTTCGCGGTGATGGTACGATTGTCCAGTCAGACATGTCTTCTAGAGACTAACATACTTCAGCTGTACCATGGGAGCGTATCGACAAAGACGATGCAGTAAGTCAAGATCCCACTCTTCGACCCATCTTCCCATCTGACGTCCCATGTAGCTACTCCTGATTCTCGACTTGCAAGTCGGCCTTTTCCAACTCGCTAGAGACTGGGACCCGACCCTCTACAAGCAGAACATCATGGCTCACGCGGAAATTGGCAAGGTCTTCGACATCCCAGTCATCCTGAGCACATCTGCCGACCAAGGTCCCAACGGTCCTTTGCCCAAGGAAATGTTGGAGATGTACCCCGATGCGCCCCTCATTAGACGTCAAGGCGAGGTCAAGTAAGTCATATTTACCATCTTCAGCTCTTCCTCCTACCCACCTACTCTAAGTCTCCGTCACTGTGCAGTCAGCTAACAGACGCCCAGCGCCTGGGACAACGAGGACTTCAAGGCCGCTATCCGCGCCGCAAACAAGACCCAAATCATCGTCGGCGGCATCACCACAGACGTTTGCACCACTTTCCTCGCCCTCTCCCTCCGCGCCGAGGGCTACTCCGTCTTTGCCAACGTTGAAGCCAGCGGTACTTACACGGAGCTCGTACGTGACACAGCAAACGCACGCATGCAACAGGCTGGTGTACAGCTCGTCTCGCTCTTCTCTATTGTGTGCGATCTGATGAGGGACTGGCGCAACACCCCCGGTGCGAAGGAGTTGCTCCCGTACTTGGACAAGTACCTGCCCGTTTACGGAATGGTGGCTCGAGGACATGCAGCGGCTGTGGAGAATGGAACGATTCAGCCGGGACAGCTTGGTCTCATTTCTAGCAACAATGGGTCGATTATTTTGTAGGGTAGTGTGAGTCCTCAGATGGTGGATGGTATTCGTGGATGGAAGCCGGATACTACGGGTGGGAAGCGAACGAGAAGAGTCGGCGGAGAGGGAAAAAAGCGATGTCAGATTAGCCTGCGAGTAACGTCAATATCAGATATGTCGAAACATGAACATCCAGTACCTAGGCGATCGTTTTGGGAGTTCGTGACGCTTTGGCGTGAATCGAGGTTAACAGGGCAACTTCAGGCGAGGCAGTAGGCAAGCACACGCAAAGATACCCCAAGATTGTCATGCACTGTGAGCTCTTCCTGAGTCTTTCTACTTTGGCGCATGGACTGAGGTCACGATGGGTGGATTTTGGATTTGGCTTTGCACCAACTGTAAACCCTCAAACGGTTGATAGAAGAGATATGATTTATGCAACACCGCTTTCAACTATTCGAAGGTTTACATAATTAATCTTCGTCACTAAGTTCTCAACGAAATAGGTAGCTAGTGGTATTAGACTTGGGCCTCCTATAGTAAAAATTTCATAATTGCCATTGATTTGTCAACGCTCTAGATATTTCTTGTGCGTCTCAAGCAGCATATTGCCATATTCACATGCTGTGCGAATAGCCCCTAATAGCCGACCTCATGTTTCTCAAGGCTGCCTGTGAGACGTTTTGCTTGCGTCTGCGGTATTTCCGTAGACCTTTTCGAATTCGAGATACACACTCTTAAGCCGATACCACCTGATGCAAAGATGGGTGCCGGCCAGTAACAGCGGATACGCTAGCGCTTCTACAACAAGAAATGGCCTAATCACATCGCACCTAGGAATCCCATGGCGGTACTGGCGCTATGTTTGCATACCCGGCATATCTTTGATCTTTCTCAGCTTTCTCAGCTTCGCGTATGGGCTGCATCTGCGTCGGACGCACCAAGACTTAAAAGAAAGGTTGGAGAATTGTATGACGAGCTGGTTTCTCTTCATGTGGCTGGCTAATTTTGCCGTGTTGCTCATGTTGAGATACGTATTTGTGGTTGCAGATTTCGGGCGAGCAATTGGAGGTACCAAGAGTTTGGTCTCTCCAAGAATAATTGAGGGTAGTCTGCTTTAGTAATGAAAAGAGAATTACCCCGGCTGTGCCCAGATGCTTGGCTGTACGGGAAACAACTACGCCCTACCACGCTTCCGAGCTTGGCGGCTACTATGTTGCCATTGGTACCTGTCAAGTTACATCACTACTGGACCGTGCACTACGGGTGAACGGCACTCTTCCACGCCGAATCCCACACTATCGGTCATCAGTTATGCCCCGCAGGAACATTTATTTTCTACACACCACACCGCTGGAAACCATTGCTGTGGACCAGAACTAGAAGCTTCAATGTTGGAGTATCGCTGATGCATGCAAGCTCGGCTCAGCTCAAATACTTCGAGGCACCGACACAGTGACCAGTACGCTGTACAGAAGGGAATTGTTGCCAACGCGGGTGTAACAGCACGCTATTGGGTATAAAGTTCAAAGGGTTCATTCAATGGCTTCGCAATCGGCAGGGCTCAGGTCGTTAGTTAACGCTCTCCTTCTTATCAGAGCTTATCTTGATAGGAAAGTCTCTACAATCGGTGTAACGACAAGCCTCCCGCAAAAAGAATATATTTTCATTTTACCTAACAAATCACGATCTAAACCAGCAACGACAATGCCTACTCGGCTCCATAGCTTTCAACCCATACACCTCTACTTGATCACATCCAGGTCCCTGTGGATTGTGAGGACTTCAGCTTGGGAAGTAAGCGCGATACCACACATGCCATGTAGCCCAGCAAAACTCGCTCACTACGAAGACGGTAGAACGGATCCTGCGGCATGAGCAGGAATTCAGAATGAACTAGTAGCTAGCCCATTTGGTTCAATCGGCAGCAACAATAAGCCAAGAATATCATATCCATGCAGCGGGCAGCAGCGTTGTCTCCCAGCTTAGCCGTAAGTTAAGACGGAGATAGGTGCCACTGATGGGCGACAGGGAGCAAGATTGCCGCTTATCGACATTCAATGTGGCAGAGAGTTACCCTGGGCGAGGGAGGTCATAAAAATATCCAAGTAGAAGGCTTTCATATCCACACAAGGTATAACTCCTTTCCTTCGGCTTACTTCGAGGCCTCTATTGCTGGGTGATAAATAGTAAGGAGTCCTCGGAACTCGGCCTTGCTATGGGCAAGACATACCTAAAGCAGAAGACTACGTCAATGGATCCTTGGCTGCCTCTTGGAATCACATATACTTGTCCTGATCTCGGCGAGCCAGCGAAGGGAAAGCTGGATCCCATAAACCGTTGGCGCCTGCTCGAACGTTGGGTTCCCTGTCTCTTGTAGGACAGATTCAGTGAATCTGGTATGTATGTTAGCAGTGCATTTCAGGATGCATACTTAGGGTTGCAACTCAATCCGCACAAAGTGACCTAATGCACGTGTACTCCTTGAAGCTTGAAGGAATTAACATAGCCTTAATATTCTTGGTCTTAAGCTGAGTTGGTTCCTTCTCCTGCTGCACGAGAGACCTAAGGTGCGAAAAATCGATGTTCGCTTCCCTCTTCTTAAGGGGCATGATGGCATAAGTTAGAATGGAGAGTACGTTGTAAGGTTAGTAAACAGGCGGAAAGATGAAAGAAGGGTAGGCCCAACGCTCGAACGCGGATGATTAACTGCAAACACACTGGGTGCAAAGGCTCCAACAGCCTGCATCCTGGATGTCGCATAACCGCATTGTGGAGTGGCGCAGTTTACCCTTTTCGGTTTGGTGTTAGTACAGACTACCACCACAAGTACACTGTATTGTGTGCTAGTACACCGAACAAGGCACGACGAGATTTGACGGATTGCGAGAGAAATTTTACTTCCAGTGTCCTATGGTCGTATATGCAGGAAATATGATTAGAGTTAATATATTGGCGTACTTATCTTCAGCCGCATCCGCGCCCATTTGTTACGGGCTGAAGAGACCACTATCTTGATATTCGGAGCGCCCTATAGGGATTGTGAATCAAAAATTCACACTACCACCATCGTCCATAGTGTTTTTTTACAACAAGAGCAATAGGGATGGCCTAGTCGACAAATGCATACTACCTGTGCACACAAAGTTGTAACCCTATGCGAAGTTGTAACATCGCAGTCATGAACTGGACACCCGGATGCTGGCATATTGTTGGTCAAGATTGTCTCCATCAGTGGATCATCTCGAGAAGAAACTGGTGTCGGTTTTGTGGTATGATCTAGTTCGACGAAGAGAAGAGCAAGGCTATGATAATAGCGATATTGAAAAAAAATTACGCGGGGAGGGCGGATCATGTCGAGCTTTGGGTGCTACATCTGAAAAAGAAGACAGTCAAGAGGTCGAGAGGGAAGATGGAACTGTGGAGAGGGGCGAAGGGAAGGGCATCCTAGCCAGAGATTCAGAGCGAGTTGTGTGAACGCCAAAAAACATATAATTATCATAAAAGAAGAGGTGCTGAAGATTGATCGTGATTATGTGAATACTTGGGATGGGCTCAGAGAGAGACTTGAAAATGGTGAGGTATGGACGATTAATGATTAGGGAGAGTGGGATTTGTGGTCGCCATACAGCGAGTGTGAAGGTATCCAGATTCCTCTTCATACGGCTCCTTACGTTCTGTGAGCAACGGCAGCCAGCGAGAAATTTCAATACTATACCAAGTTTTATAAAGAAAATCACCTCGTCGCTAAAATGCTCAACAACCCCACTACTTCCACCTTCATAACCGATTTCTTCCACAACCCTGCTCAAGATACAATTGTGGTGCAATCCTGCGATATGATATCAACCGCGCATGTTGCCATCCGGCATACAGACCCACCGACATGAAACATCACACGCTTCCACCCTGATCTCTATCAACCACAAGCTTTCCGCGGCATTTCTTAGCCACGAAGATCGGTTTCGGAAGCTCAAGCCATGCGTTTCGCGAAGCAAAGGTAATTCACGACTCCAACTGTTTGGCCCTCCGCCCGCCATCCAGCAAGAATTCTCCAATGCTTAAATGGCGGCGCACGGAGAAGACGCCGCGTTCGACATCTGACATGACAGCCGAGACCCCTAACTCTGAAAAGAAGCTATCCAAGCGACACACAACAACATCATTGAGGGTGGTGAGAGTAACTCGGTGCTCGTATCACTCACGCAACGATCTGGTCCAGAGCCCTCCAGAACGCTCGCGCTATCACACACCAAGGAATAAAAAGGATCGCGTGATATACGAGGTAAGGTACTACAAGACCCCGCTGCTTAATGAGAAAAAAAGAAAAGAGTATTAATAGCCGCTGCCGTGGCCGCCGTGGGGAAGGGCCGAGGGTGTTTGTCTTCGTTCCAGCCTCAGGTACGACTCGAGAAGATGCATCTGGGAGAAGGAAAAATAGCTGTGCTAGAGCTAGAAAAGGGTTAGTACTGTATGCGGACGTCCGTGTGCGAGAGTAGCGTTTCGCAGTCCGTGATCGTGAGTGGAGCCCCTGTTTGTGAGGAGCGGTGCGAAGCGAAGCGAGCGGAGTGAGGTCCGCTTTGTGAGAGGGGGAACAAAACCTGGAAGGGCAGCAAGATGCGACCAAGTTCGTCATTAAACATCAACTATGGCTTAGTGAGTGACATGAACATCACCAGCATCATCCATCTATCTAAGCCATAGCGGTCATGCTAGAGATCTGCGGGGAGGCCGCTAGCTCCAACTCATTCCCAGCCGTGCAGCTGCGCCTCCAGTGCACCAATGACCTTGCAATCTAACCTAGACCTTCCAAAGAAGTATACCCACTCACCAACTCATTCATCTCAACCTCCTTACAGACAAGCCGCCGTTCGTATACTGCTCAAACCAGTGCTCATCTCGGCTAAAGCTACAGCAAAAAGCCACAGCGCAGCGCGGGACCCTGGGCGGTGCCTGACCTAGACCCCGGTCTCTGCTTCCCGCTTACACCCCCGGCGAGATGTTACTGTACGAAACGGCCGGCTGTGGTATGGGCGTAGCTGATACAACAGCTGCGCTGAAGCAGAATGGGGTGATAAGCAGAATTTGCATATAGACTGGGCTGCCGCTGCGCGCATTCAGCTATTCCGCCTATTGTCTCTTTTGAGTAATTCGAAGTCATCTTATTCGTGTACTGTTTGCGATTGTTGCAAGTGCATATCATCAGCACCCTTTTATAAATACCAACATCAGCAATACCACACTTCCCTACCCAACTACTGCCTAATCTCCATCTGTTTAACCTATCGGGTCTCCAGATAGCAATCGACCTAACGCAGTACTTATCAACGGCTTATCATCAAGCAACTCGCTTACATCACTCTCAAAGCCCAATCCTTGGTTCTGGTATGTAATCTTAGCCCACCAAGCACAAGTACGCCCGAGACAACAGCATTAACGGTCCGAACAGAGCAAGAAAACCACAACTGCTGCGCCCCTTCCCCTCATCTTGGTATAAACGTCACAGCGCGTGGCTCTGCAAGTGGGAGGAATCATATCCATATAATCGTCTTTTCTCTCAATCGCCACGAGAAAAGTCCAATCACTACGACAAACATGTTCGCCAAACTCTCTACATCGCTTATTGCAACCCTCATCATCTCTACAACGCTTGCGGCACCTACACAAACACATTGCCGCTGCGAAATCGTCAATGATATCCCATCGTCACCGGCTCCTGCAACAGCAGCATATACACCCTCAGCTGCGCATTGGTCGCCAGCAAACGCTCTGCCAAGTCCCGTGGCCGCAGTCAATGTATGCGCGAGTCTAGGATCCAAGTTGGAGAAGTTGCAGCATACCGAACCGGAAATTTACAACTCATATATGCGGGGAGCTGTCAAGGAAGCTCAGAAGCCGGTGCCAACGACTGTGTTGATGAGCAGTAAAGAGGAAAAGGAGAGCTATGATGAAGCACAGTCCACATCACGGCCGCAGGGGAGGATAGTATGTCACCAAGAAGCTCAATCTTCGTCGCCGTCCGAATTTCAGAGCTCGTTTGTGGGATTATGGGCGCTTCAGATTATTCTTGTGGCGGCGGTGTTGGCCTGTATCGCCGAGGGTGTGCATTTGGGTAAACAATGGTAAGATACACAACCCACTTCTAATATATTCCACTGGATTACGTACTGACTATACTGTTAGGATGGAAAGCAAAGAAACCTCCAAGCCAGCGTGCGAAAAGCACAGCAGGCTACGCTTGTCGGGTGCGGAGAGACGTCTCCTAGCCATCCCTACTGGCCCCCAGCAAGCAGACTTGGTGAGCAGCCCAGGTGCAGAGAAGAAGCTGCGAGCGTACGAGACGACACGATACTTTGTCACGCAGGCATCGAGTGGGAGGAGGGAGTTCATTGCGTATGACGATGATAGTGATGATGAGGCGAACAGGCCTGTGATGTAGTGTTACCCACATCACGGCTTTGCATGAATGTATTATGTTCCACGTTCCACTTTTACATGTTTACCTTGCATGCATATTCCAGCGATGCGACGGCGTGATGGTGAAATGGTGCGGTGCTATAACATGTGTCCAGGCAAACAACTGGGCCTCATCTACCGCTGTATGTCATGCGGTTTCACCCGCCTTGCCACTTGCGGACACACTTCAACAATGGTCCTCCACCCGATCTCCAGCATACCCCGCACTCCTAGGTTTTATCCAGGAAGCTAAGTGGCAATGTCTGTGCTACAGCACGATGGCATCTCCCATCCATGAACCCTCCTCCCTCTTTCGCATATGCAACCACCCAAATCGTTCGTGTCGCAGTGCGCAAAACGAAAATCGCACTAGGAAGCGCGCGATGGCATATTGCAAACCAAGAAAGCAAATGGGTATCGTAAAGCAAGAAAAAGAAAAATCGCTACAGCAAACAACTTACATACAGGTCACCCGAACGATGCATCAGTCCAATCGTGGCAGGGCGCAAACGGTCGAGCCAGGTAGGTGGGCGCAAGCATGCACGGCCGCAATGGACGAAGTGTCGCGATCGGGAAACACATGGAAGCATCTAATCATACCTACCTGAAAGAGGAGGAATACTAATGTACAAACAGCAAGAGTGTCGCAAAGGTGGAAAAGAAGAATTAGTTGTTGCTTGGTAGGAAGGTTTGTCGCTTGGAAAAACAATCAGGTCGCTTGGGTTGTCACTATGGGCATCTCGATAGATGTCTTTATGCAGAACGGGGTCCTGGTATGGGTCCAGATATTGGTACAAGTCATCGTGACATGTTATCGCAGTGGGCTGATTCGCAGCTGGGAGTATCGTAATGGGATAGAGTCGCAGAAGGGTAGATGGTTGTTGGCAGGGCATTCCATATGGGTGCCAGTATTAAAGATTTTGTTTGTTGCAGTAGGCAATGGTAAAGTCGCTAGGGTATCGCGAAGGGGTATCGTAGTCGTATTAGGATGGTTGTCGCAGAAGGCCAGGAGTCCACATTTCACATCACCGGGATGTTGAGAACCGAGAGGTCTAGGTGGAAGCCGTACATTAGAGTTCGTATCGGAGGACTGTGGGTACAGTCGTACAGGTGAAGACCAGAAGATTAATCTCCGGAATGGCGCGCTAAAAAGAAACAGGAACAGGATGTCGGACGCCGTACAGAAATGCCGTATCCAGAAAAAGCGCTAATGTAGAGTCGTAAGTGTATCGTAGAAAGGACGGAGTTTTGGTTGAAGGAAGCCGCAGGATCCCGCTCGCTATGCCGGTAGAGGTTGACAGAATTTGGTTCACATGATGGTGTGGTAACCTTTCTCATTCATTACGTCGATCCAGAAAGCATCGTGACCCTCATCAGACTGGCACCATGTCTCTTTGATAAGTTGGATCATCTTACGAAGGGGCTTGTTAGGTAACCTAAGAGCGAACTCTTGCAGGCGCCTAATGACAAACTCACGAGCGACGACAATCTCTGAGTCGTTGGCTTGAACATCGAAGAAGTCAATCGAGGAGACAAACTTCAGCTCCGAGGCAGCAACGACGAGCAGAAGCGGCTGGATGCAGAACGTGCCAGACGAAGAAGGCAGAGACTGGAGTGACCCAATAATATGCATCGCAAGTGAGTTGAGCCACAGCTTCATGTCGGTATCCTCGTAGACTGTCTCAAATCGCGGGGTCGGGAAGTCAAAGTCCATATTGTCGGAACCCTTGGGCTTGCCCGATCCCAAACGCTTGCGCAGAATGGAAGGGAAGACGCGGTAGATCTCCAACAAGCCAGCAAGACGGTATGCTTCGGCCATGGTAACGAAGTGTTCCTTGGGGGTACGTTCATCACCCGTGTCAATGACCTGATCGACTGATGGATATTCGACAGCTAGAAAGTCCTCTTCGAGCGAAGCAGCGTTCTGGAGATTTTCCTGCCGTCGACGAAGGTCCATGGAGGCCTCGCGGTCCATCGAACGCTCCTTACGAACCAAGCGACCGACCTCAGCAAACAAGAAGTGAATCATTGGTGCGATACCTGTCCAAGGATGGGGCACGATCTTGCCTTGCGGTCCGCGTGCAGCAGGAGTTTTCTTCCTGGCGGTGATACTAGGTCGTAGTCCTGACTTGGGAGAGAAGCTCATCGCATCTTCTGTCACGAAGCCCATGAGCATCTCCCAGTGGATCAAGGACTCTTCAAAGAACTGTGCTTCGCGCTCGAATTCAATGCCTCCCGACCGACTGAAGAGCTTAGGTAGGATCAGATCCCTTGCGATAGACAGATACTCTAGTCCAAGCTCATTGCTATCGTGCCACGAGGTGGTGAGACCCAGTAGCATGATGCTCAAGAAGGTTTTGGTTGTACTTTTGTGATCTCTCTGAGCAAGCGGGAGCTCCGCTTCCAATGCCTCGCGGGCCTTGCGCTGTAGTTCAAGGCCTGTTGCCGCCATGTTGGGGAAAGTGTTGGCCAGATGTGCGGCGGCCATGGATTGGATCGCGTAATTAATAGAAGGACACTCCTTGTAGATGCGACCGATGGTAGTCCGGAAAGGGTTAAGAACGGAATCAAAAGAAGAAAATACGCCGCAGACGTCCTTGAAGTAATGCTGGATGAGCAGCGACTCTACATCATCCGGGGAGGATGGGTCTGGAGAAGGACTTGGAAGACGATACAGGTCAAGAAGCAATGAGCGAGAGAGTCTGGGGCTAGATTCCCGTGTTGATTCCCGGTCCATCATAGGTAATGACGAGGAAGTCATGTCTTGCTTCTGTGAGAGGTCTTGCATGTCAAAGGCAAGGTCCTCCAGCGATTCAGAGTCGAAGTCGATGTTCTCAAATGGGTCGAAGTTGAAGTCTTCGTTGGGTATTTGCATAGCATCGGTGAATCCGTCGAGCATGATAGGATCCATGTTGTTGATGTCCTCCATAGGGAAAGGCTCGTACTCACGAGGGGAGTCACCATCCTCAGTGGAAGACTCTTGTATCGAGGTTGGTTCCTCGAAGCTTGGTGGAGATGGGACAGCTGATGATGTCTGTGTTGTTGAGAGTTGTTGTGTAGGGGCGATGTTATTCCTGCCTGCAGGGAGTACAGCAGCCAACGCAGCCTCGATGCCGCTGGCGACGTTCTGGGGAAGGGGTGATTTGGCTGCCGCAGACGCAGTAGAGGTAGCGACGAGTGTCGATCTAGGCCTAGGAGATGTGGACTTGGACTGGCTGGGGTTGAAGACTTCGTACTTTGTCGACCATTTCAGAGTCTTCTCGTAGCCAGGGCATGCAACGTTCCTCTTCTTGCACTGCAAGCAACCGGGAGCGGTCTCGTCACACTTGAGCTTTACTTTTGTTAGCAAGTGGGTCAATGCAGTAGGCAAAGACGTAGAATCCTTACCCTCTTGAGCTTGCATCGACCACATCCGTTCCTGGACTTGGTCTTCTTAGCCTTTAGATCTCTCGCTAAAACCTTGTCTTGAGCCAGTGCAGACATGTTGAGGATGTGGATAGACTTGGTAAAGAGGTGAGGTCTGGGAGGTCTGGGAATGTCGAACGACAATGGGGTGAGATTCCCGGTGCGAAGTAATAGGACTTAAGATGCGGATGCAGACAATGCGGAAACGACCCTTCAAATGCGCGTGACGGTTCAGTGACACACCCGATGGTTTCCTTCGCCTATCATTAGTCTGGGATGGGCCATGATAGCAGCTGATAAAAAGGTGTCGCTGATGTGGTTGATGCATCGAGTCTAAGCCTAGATGCCGAACTTCGGCCTTTCAGCAATCTAGGTTTCCCCGGTGTATCCGTTTCTTGCATAAGAGTGAGGCTGATTGGCCAGCCACAGCGATCAACCCTGACATTTTCCGCCTTTAAACCCCTCTATGGGAGGACGCCCGCAGAGCGGAAAAGTTGGACACACGATGGATAGATTATCCGCATCGCCTGGAACTATCATCGGCAACGGGCTCGTGAAGAAGGTCGTGGCTGAAAAAGCATCATGAGGATGTTGAGACTCTGGAGATAAGCCAGATCAACGGTTACCCCACAATCATCCAAAAGTGGGGTGAAAGAAGTGGAATTGATAACTAGATGTGGTTAGCGCTCGCGCTTAGCTCCACCGACAGCATCATCTTGCTTCACGATACCTCAACCCAAGATAAAGCCGCGTCTGCACGCATGCCCCGTGACGATGTCGGAGCGTCAATCAAGGTAGCGTCCAGGCCTATCCGTATCAGTGCATCCAGGCGCCGGCATGACTCTGGGAAAACTGCCATCGCAACCGCCTCGATCGAACAAAGGGACCTATCGCACAAGCTTCGTAATGCCCTCGTAATCCAGGTGTAGCATGCGAAAATGTGCAGACCGTTATCTTTGTCGAGGCTCTGCTTGGTCGGCAACTGCAAACTGCGCTACTGCACTGCTTGTCGAGTCTTGCCCTTGCTAGGCAGTGCCAGGCTATCGGGCTCATGTTGAGCAATTGTACATGGCTAGCGGCGTCGAGACGAGGCACATCGCGAGCTTTTGTAAAGGTTGGCGGTCTCAATTACCGAGCAGTTCATACCCCGCAAATTCGATACGACAGCGGTAAGCATGACAAAAGCACCAGTGCAAAAATTCTGGGGTAGAATCTGGGGACGGTGCATTCAAAGTGCGCGATGTGTAATGCCAAGCTCGTCATCGCGAGTTCACGTCTGGGGAAGTCCTGAGCTAGGATGCTATTACACCGGAGATGCACATAATGGTGGGCGGTCCGCAGCTGGTCGTATCCGACGGAAAATTCTTCACGACGCTGGAAGGTTCAGCGGGAGCATTATTTTCAGCCGCGCAGCTCAACACTTGAACGACAACGCCGGAACGTAGTCCGAGACGGCTGCTGAGGGTGATGAGCCTAGACTTGTACTACTGCGCATCTACTGCACGACACGCAATAGAACTTGATGTTTAGCTATAAACGTTGAACACTGACACCTGGGAATGCCCCTATATACCGGCTTGGCATTCAGCGTCAACATCAAGCCTTGGAGGTGTTAGTTTGAATCATGTAGTACATCTACGAACACGGCCCTACCATGACTCGATAACGTGTCTCTGTGTATAGTTAACGATTCCATACAGACGCCACACCGTGGACATGCAGCTGGATTCGGCCTACCAGCACATACCATGGTTCTCACAATATTCTCTACCCAAGCAACGACTACCTATGTATCGAACGCCTGATGTCGACAAGGTACAGCCTCAATCACGGACGGAAGGGCCCAAGCAGTAGTCCTAGATATAGATGTTAAATCTACTTGTGCCAAATACTTTCTACATCTTTATCCTTTTTTTCAACATGACGCTTACCTCTCACTACGTTCCAAGAGATAAAACTGCCGAACGACCATCACAACACAAAAAAAACTGCCTCGATGGTGCACTACTGGTGTTATGTCATGTCATGACTGTCTTGCTTGTAAAAAAGATTTAATATTGTTGTTCGCTATCTTATCTTCCCAGTCGCTTTGCCACCATCCATTCATCCATGCAAGACAATCCTTACCAACAGTTATCCCTCAAGCCCCCCATCAGAAGCCTATGTACATTCCGCCACCCCAAACCATTTCCACGCCCCCTCATCCGGGAGCCTATTGTCAAAAATGCAAAAGTCCGCCCACCTCTAGGGCTAATCGTTTATCTAACCCTTTCGCAATGAAGAGAACAAGAGAAGCAGAAGCAGAAGAGAAAAAGAGGCCGCTCATGTGTATTCGTCAAAGGAAATCAAAAAGACAACAAGAACAAAATCAGCTGAGGAGGTATCCGCTACCATGAGGACGTTGAAGCTCAGGACGGCCGATAGAGGATCATGTTCCTTCGACCCGGTCCAGCGGAGTGAAGTAAAAACAAAAAGGAAAGAAGAAGCAACGACGGCCAGGATGACCAACTCGCTGCTAGACTAGAAATTAAGGTATGCTCAAGTGTGAAGATGCAAACGAAAAGTTTTGTACACCTCAGAAGAGAAGACCTCAGAAGGGCGAGAGAAAAAAAAGAAGAAAAAGGAGAACAAGGGAACAAAGAGCATCCCTCTGGAAAAAAACCTTCTTACTGTTGGGAAGTCATCTGCCAGCCCTACATGGCATTAGCACCCGGATATCTTGATTGATTCGACAACCCAGGTCCAGGTCCCATCATAGTAGCAGGAGGCATCATCATAGGACCCCCTCTTCCTCTGCCACCACCACCACCACCACCACCACCAGGGCCACCCCGTCCTCGACCGCGACCGCGACCAGCGCCAGGAATAGCAAAGTCGGGATTCGCGGCATTGGCTTCTAGAATGACATCTTCCTGGCGCATTGGTCTACGTGGGCCAGGGAAAGGCGCGAATTGACCAGCTGCGGCACCCATTTCGGGTCGCCAGTTGGGGTTGACGGGACGTTGTGAGACGGAGGTGAAGTGTGAGGCCTCACTTGCGGCGGGTGAGCGTGCGCCTTCCGGTAAGTCATCGTAGGAACTGTTGCGTGGGAGGTTGGTGTCGCTGGAGTTGGTTGTGGAAAGAAAGTTGGGGTTGGGTGGAGCGAAACCACCAGGCATGAGGGAGCTCGGTAGTGGGGGAGGTGCGTGAACTTGTGGGGGCTCTGCGAACCTGGGATCTACATCTTCGTAGTAATCGGAACTGCGTTCTACTCTGTTAGGACCACCGACTTGGGACGTCTGAGCAGGCATTTCAACAGGCGAGTCTTGGATTGGCGACAGACCGCGGCTACTGTTGTTCAAAGTGCTGAGTGTCTGGTCCGATGGAACCTGTTGTTGATTCCATCCTGCTCGCACTGGCATATATTGCTGCTGTTGTGGCATTGGTGGTTGCTGTTGTTGCTGTAGAGGCGGTGGCCGTAATGCTGATTCACTGTTCACTGTTAGCATTATGTACTAGACGCGACTGTACGTAATACTCACTCTGTGGAGTACTCGCTGGTTGGGCTCATAATGCCATCAGATGGCCGCCTTTGGGGGGCACCGGCAGGGAAACCACCCTGTTGAAGAGCAAGCATGCCTGCAACGTCGCCATCACTTTCTCTTAGTCCGTAGTTTGTCGGAGGTGTACCTGTGCGGTTGTCCATCTCGATGGCTTGGCCGATTGGCAACGGTGGCCCCTGACCAGGCGGTGGAGCTCTGCCATACGGTGACTGCTCACGGGGCGGCGGCCCTTGGTTGTAGAAGTTGTTGTTGTTGTATCCTGGCGGAGGCGCTCCGCGACCCATTGGCTGCTGACCTTGCATTGGAGGTCCATTCGGAGGTCGTCCACCTCGTCCGCCACCATTCCATCCTGGTGGTGGAGGTCCTCGCATGCCACCCCTTGGTCCGTAGCCTCCTCCTCTTGGAGCACCGTACTGTCCGCCTCTTGGTGGGCCTCCTCGACCCCTCATTGGACCTCCTCTTCCGCGTGGTGCACCGTTCATCATGGCGAATCCATCGTTTGGCATGGGTGGAACAGGGTTGCCGTACTGGTCCATCGGCTGTCGACGACCAGAGGGACCGCGATTCGGAGGGTTCATGTTGTCTGAGCGGTCCCCTCCACTGCTGACTGTCTTGAGCGAAGGATTGCGCTGGTTCAGAGGCGTCATGTCGTCGGTCGGCGATGCCTTGGAAGAGTCAAAGTAGGCCGCATTGCCATTCGGCATGCCTCCAGATGTTATTGTTTCGCCAGATAGAGGAGGTGGCGATTCAGCCTTGGGAAACTCGGTAGTGACAGTCGCGTTGTTGCGATTCGCATAGTAAGTCTGGCCGTTCATCTCATCGTTCTCGGCGATGCGCCTCTTGCGCGCCTTGCGACTGACCAGTGTGCGCCTCATAGCACAGGTGACGATGCCACTTGCGACGATGATAATGGTAGCACCAAGGACAATCCACCCACCCCAGCCCACATGCGGAACGAACAGCAGGATGTCAACAAGGAAAGCGAGCAGTGAGACGAGAAGAGTTGGGAACGTGAATATGAGCAGAGCGAGCAGGTAACGCGGGGAATGAGCGGGCGAGTGGAAGTGGGCTGCAACGGAGAGCCCGAAGCATATCAGCGTCATGAGGGCTGCGACGGGGTGCACAATGAGGATGGAGGAGAGGGCATGGCGCTGGGCGGAGGGTAGCGAGAAGTCGGAGCTGTCTTCGCCTGCAAATAGTTTCTCTGTTTCACACAATCAGCATCGTCGTCACGTCTCAATACATAGATGCATGGGGCCATACCAGTGTTGTACCCGATCATGGGTCCTTTACACCCTTGGTCGCCATTCTCGCAGTAGCCGAGGACGCCAAAGTGTACGCCGCGGTAGGTAGCGAGGGGGATGCTCTTGATGAGGGGCGTCGACAGCGTCGAGAGCAGCAGCAGCACGAATGCGACGAAGAATAGTATCGATAAGGGAGTCGCAGGGCGCAACATGACGGCGAAGAATGGCGGAGTCTACCGCGTGTAATTCCGGCTCGCCAGAGACCGGCTCTCGAGATTCGACGGCGTGTGTTGAAGAGATCGGTCGGAGGCTTGCGCGACCAAGTGTGAAGGGGCGGGCGGTCCGCAGTGTCGTCGTGTGGCAGTAGGCGCAGTCGTAAACGTGCCTTGCGCGCGACTCTTCCCCAGACGTGAAACGAGCGACGAGTGAGGTTACACAGGTAATGCCTGCTGTGTCATTGATGCCTCAAAGCGTGTGTGCGACAATAGCAGAACCCGCGGTACGGCGCACAGCTGATCCAAGTTGGCCTTCGCTGGGCGATTGGGGTTGCGGGGAAGCGTGGTGGGCTTTGGGGGGCAGGTGGTGGGCGCAGCTGGAGGGTTGGATAGCTAAAGGAGCGACAGACAGCCTTGAACTGCAGTAGAAAGCGGACGCGCAGCCAATGAATGGCGTCAATTGCGCAAGGTAACGAGCGTTGGAACTATGCCGGCTAGTTGCTGGAAGAAACTTGGTAGCAAGGCGGCACGCTATCTAGCCGTTGACGTTGATCCAGACGTTGAAACCGTCACGCAGTCAATGTATGCTTGTTGTAGGAGACACTGAACAGCGGTATTTTTCTTTCACGAACAGGCCATCGTGTCACGCCCCTGGCCCCTCGCAGCAACCATGTCTTACCCTGCGACTCTGCTTGTCTTCGGAGCATCAGTCGGAGTCCCACGCGCGTCCACGCTGCCCTCCCGAGTATTACGACAAGGATATCTATCGTCTCATTTCGCTAGTCGCACGACCCACTGTCATCTTCCAGGTACACACAACGCCTGCCTTCCGTGTGCTTCAAACGAGGCTGCTAAGAAAGCCTGAAACACACAGACGCTCAGCTTCCTAGTCCTGAGGCAGCGCAGCGAAGCATCAACACCACCCATCGTGGTTATGATTTGCTTTGTTGACGTTGCGACGTTGCGGCTGTATAGATTGCAATGCCTTATCGCCGCGAAACAGGGCACAAACATAGCGCCCTCCTATCGACCCCAGCTTGATCCCAGAAAAGGATCAGCCAAACGCCACCAACCTATATCACCACAGTTATCGCCTTCCACGCGAGATCCTCTTTGTTTGACGCTTTTCGCATCTACCTCGTTCGGTACAAGACGATCCGAGCCGTCACAAGGCCTGCGCGGCTCCACGTATAGCATGCTCGTTCAAAGCAATTCATTGGGGAAAGACTGAAGTGTTTATTTTCTTGATTCTCAGACCTCACATGGTATTCGTATGGAAATGCAGATACTCCAGATCCGATCAACCTCCCCACAGGTAATCACGAACGCCTGAATTTTAGGATCCGAGTCCTGCACCTATGGTCATGAACTCATGGGTACTTCATATGCTAACCTACATCTACGCCCGCGACACGTTTAGTTGCCAGCGATGGCGTACGCCCTGCGTCGGTCACGCTCCTCAGCAATGGAGAGCTTGACACCCTTACCCTTGGGCAGCGAGATCCATGGCTTCTCCTTTCCAATGATGCTAAGAAAAAATATTAGAGAGTATTCTGCTTCGTAATCGCATGTCCAACTTACATAACGTTGGACTCACGAGTGGTGAACTCGTTGTCAACGGCATCCTTCAAGTGGACAATGTTGAAGCCTCCGTCGTGGCGCTCACGGTGAGTGATGACACCGACACGACCCATGTTACGACCACCGGTAACCATGACAATGACACCAGTGTCGAACTTGATGAAGTCGGTGATCTTGCCAGTGGCGAGGTCGACCTTGACGGTGTCGTTGACCTTGATGGCTGGGTCGGGGTAGCGGATTCTACACAAAATTTTAGCAGCAATTCTGACATAGCCAGACCCTGGTCGTATGCCTGGTGAAAGAGGTTTCCCTCAGACACCTAGCCCAAACTGTGGTCCAACGGCTGATAGAGCGGGAACTTACGTTCGCGCATCGTGCGTAACCAAGTAGGGAATTCCGCCCTTGCCAAGCTGGACGCGCTTGACCTTGCCGAGCTTGTATTGTGCCTCCTCGTCTGTTATCCTGTGGACGGTGAAGCGGCCCTTGGTGTCGTAGATCAGGCGGAAGTTCTCGCCGGTCTTCTCAATGGAAATGACATCCATCAATCCAGAGGGGAAGGTCGAGTCGGTGCGGACCTTGCCGTCAACCTTGACGAGGCGCTGCATGAGAATGGCGTTGACCTCGCGGGCGTTGAGCGCATACTTCAAGCGGTTACGGAGGAAGATGATCAAGGGAAGGGAGTCGCGGAGCTTGTGAGGACCGGGGGAGGCCTTGGGAGCGTAGGCACCTGGAACTCGTCAGTTTTGATCTCGCCATGTCCATTTCTGCGTCGGTTGCGGAGGTTGAGCGTACCGGACAGCTTGTCCAGGAGCCAGTGCGAGGGCGCGCTGAGGCGCTTCTGGTGCTTGACGGGTCCACGGGCCATGTTGACTGTTATGTGAGGTTAGTCGTCGAGGTTGTCGGAAGTCCTGTCGTCGAAAAGCAAGAGTTCGACTGAGAATCAATATTCATCACTAGCGCGTGTGCTAGGCGAGGGACTAGCGCCGCCAAGCCCAACGCAGGTGTCTCTGAATCCCGACCATCACCAGCGCAACATCAATGTAGATTGTTCCACCCGAATAATTATGAAATGTCGTACCATGATCATCGAGCTACAGCGAAGCATCGTTCTAGCTGCTGGCATTAAGATGACATCTTTTTGGAGCTTGAAACAGTATCATCGATGTCTCATCTCACATCATGTTCAAAAAGCACTCAATTGTTAGACACTTCTCAATTTTGGGAGTTGTGCAAATGAACATTTCTTGGATCTGAATTGTATCTTTTGGTTTCAACACTAGGCGTAGCCCTTCAGTACTGCCGCTTCTGCGTTCAATATCGACGATCCCGCCGCTCCAATGACGGCTGCGTATAGTTAGCGATATC
The DNA here is from genome assembly GCF_907166805.1 of Alternaria atra. Lineage (NCBI taxonomy): Eukaryota > Fungi > Ascomycota > Dothideomycetes > Pleosporales > Pleosporaceae > Alternaria > Alternaria atra. Next base: position 610,107 of record NW_025091327.1, read on the forward strand.
CTGAATACTTTCACGTGCAAATTAGACTTACTGTTGTGGCTAAGCGCGACGAACTTGAGATCAAAGATGCCCGCCTCATCCTCCCTTATCCGGCCCACACTGACAGCATATCCCCTATCTGTCTCCCTGTCTAGCCTTGGTTGCGGCCTATCTGGCTCCTCCATAACCGCAATGGCATTCTTGGGTGCAGATGGGCATCCCAGCTTCTGCGCATCAGACACGTACTCACGCATCGCCTGCTTGACTTCTTCTGCGCTTGGTGCTGGACGACGTTGGAAGCGTAGCGATACGCATGCAACGTGGCCGTCTAGTACTGGCACGCGATTGCATGCTGCGGAGACCTTCATGGGCTGATCTACGAATCCTGTGATGTCGTCGTTGACGCTACCTAGGATCTTGGATGCCTCCGTCTCGAGCTTGTCTTCCTCGCCTGATATGAAGGGTACGACGTTGTCGATGATGTCCATGCTGCTTACGCCAGGGTAGCCCGCGCCAGACACGGCCTGCATTGTGACGACTGAGACCTGGTCTATGGGACCGAACTTCGCTTGTAGCGCTGCGAAGGGTATGACGAGGCCGATGACTGCGCAGTTCGAGTTGCAAACGAGGAAACCCTTCTCCAGCTTGTAGTGTTGTCTCTGGTGCTTGATGACGTCGAGATGAGGGAGGTTTACGGTGGGTACGACGAGCGGTACGAGAGGATCGCGGCGGTAGTTCTTTGCGTTGGAGAAGACGGCGAGTTCGGACTTGAGAAAGGCCATTTCTATAACGCATCAGGATTCGTACTCTGAGCGCATAGTGCTCACTTACCAACATCTCCAGCAACATCGCTGTCGAGACCAGAGAAGACCATGTCACAGTCCTTGAACTCTTCAGGCGTGCATTTCTTCACTACCAATTCTCCAATACGCTCGGAGAAAGGCAGCGCCTGCTTCCACTTGACGGCATCCTTGTATTTTTTGCCAGCTGATCGCTCAGAGGCTCCGACAGCGTGTAGTTCGAAGTGTGGGTGTAGTGCGAGAAGGAGGATGAAGCGTTGGCCGACTGAGCCAGTCGCGCCGAGCACACCTGCGGTTGAGTCAGTCAATAACTCCTCAAGTGGGAAGTTGTACTAACCGCACTTCTTCTTGGGAAAGCTCTTGCTTTGAGATGTAAACTTTTCAGCGTCCATTGTGGTTGTTACTGGAATTGAGAAATTGAGTCAATGAAGTTCATAAAGTTCAGGTATGACGCGGGGGGTGGGGTGGAAAACGCGACACCAGCCGATCACGGAGGTCTCCATGTCCGCATCTCGAACGCTCGCATTGGTCTTATTTCTTGCCATACATCATGCTTTTTATTACCGAACTAGAATGACACCCATGATGGAAATGCTAAGAGATCTATGTATGCCCCTAGTAGGTGCATCGAAATGTCAGACATCCGCCCTATGGATGCTTGCCGAGAATCAGAAATGAAAAGAAAAGTGCCGTGTTGACATGCAGTTCTACGCTTGAGCGTCCATGATCTTTCCCGGGTTCATGAGCCAGTACGGATCCAACGCGCCTTTGATGCTTCTCATTACGTTAATGGTCTCGAGACCAAGCTCCTTCTGCAATGATGCTTTCTTCCCCAGGCCGATGCCGTGCTCGCCGGTACATGTGCCCTCCATCTCAAGCGCACGGTCGACCATATCGTGAACGCATTTCTCGACGGCTGCTCTCTCCTTGGGATCCTTGCTGTTGTACATGATGCTTTCGTGGAAGTTGCCGTCTCCGATATGACCCAAGATACTCGCGAAAAGGCCGAGGTCGTCCATTTCCTTCTTGGAGATTTCTGTCGACAAATCAGCAACCCTGCTTCAACGTCGAACTTAGCGTGACAACACACCGATAATGTCGGGCAGTCTGGAAATAGGCACAGCAACATCTGTTGACCACACCTCGTCACCTTCGCGACGGAGCGCCAACATGCTCCACAGAGACTCCTTGCGCGCTGACCATAATGTCTTCTGCTCCTCTGCGCTGACAGCAAACTCAAAGTCTCCACTTTTGTGTTTCTTGGAAATGGACTTTACCAGCTCAATGTTCTCCTGTACCTGTATGCAGTCAGTTCCATTCTGGGTAATTGCAGATCGCATAGGGCTGACATACCCCTGCCTTGGTTCCCGAGAATCTGTTTGCGGCTCTTAGCTCGTGCTTTCACATGCGAAAAGGTTGTTCTGGAAACTCACTTGAAGAACATGGTTGGTAATTCTTTCCACTTCTTGGTCGTTGATCCGGCTTTGTTGATCACACCCATTTGCACGTCATCCATAATTTCCATCGCAGCCACTGGGATCCCGGCGCGCAACACCTTGGAAGCTGCTGCTGCAGCATCTCGGATTGTTGGAAAGGTCACAACTGCAACGCTGGTTTCTTGTGGTACCACAGCGAGTTTCAAAGTGATCTCAGTCACTATGCCGAGTGTTCCTTCGGAGCCAACGAAGAGATTGGTAAGATTGTATCCGGCCGAAGATTTTCTAGAGATCGTTAGTCTGTCTCATATTGAAAAATGTAACAACTTTGCATACCTGGGCCTGCGTCTTGTCTTGATGACTGTGCCGTCTGCAAGGACTACGGTCAGATTGATGACCCAATCCTTCATCGTGCCGTATCGCACCGCGTTGGTCCCACTGGGATATTTAGTTTAGCGATTGGGACCATGTCACTAACTATCTGTGACCTTACCTGCAGCTTGTACCCACCATGCCTCCAATTCGAGCCTGCCACGTCCGTTAACATGAATTCGGATTTCCGTGTTCGGGCTACCGGATGTTGATTGCAAAGCAGTGTAACATATGATGACGTACCGATGGGCCAGGATCAACTGGGAAAAATAGACCCGAGTCTTTGATCTGGTCGTTGAGACTCATCCAGGGTACGGAAGGCTGAACTACCACATCCATACTACGTGTCCACGTCAGTATCGTCGATTTGGCATGCTGGGAAAATCGCAAACCTACTCATCTTCATGCAGAGCTATGATCTGGTCCATGAATGAAAAGTCGATGCTCATGCCACCGAATGGAGCCGAGAAGTTGGCCTCCAGGCTTGATCCTCCAGAGTAGGGAACTGTACACTATCAACGCCCGCCCCTTCGTGTGTCCTCGTTAACATACTCATGGGTATCTTGTATTTGTAGCAAACTTTGGCGATCGAGGCACACTCTTCAGTGGACTTTGGGTATGCTACCGCGACTGGGAGCTGGTCGATGTTGATGGAAGACCATTCTGAGTATCCGTGTCTGTGCAAATCTTCATCGTCGGTACTAATTGCATCTTCTCCGAGCGTCGTCCTCAATTCTTCAATTGCCTGCATCAGGTGAGTGACCGATCCGTGCGAATCTTTGCACGACTCGAGAACCTACCTTCTCCATCTCGTATTTGGACGCATATTGGGGCCCTGAAGACTTGAGCCATGGCATTTGAATCCTATGAGGTTCATCGTTGGCGCCGTAGAAGTATGTAGTTGTGCCGGTAACTGCAGAAAACAGCAGGACCCTTCCCGAGTTCCAAAAGGGTTGTTGGAATTGTTTGGATTTGAATGTCTGCTCGCCTCCGGTACGTGCTCGAGCGCCACGCTTGAGCAAAGGTGAGACTATTTGCCTCAGTCGCGCTGTTGGCTGGCGGAACATGACGAAATTGATAGCGAAGGGGAAAGAAAGAAAGATGCAATCAGTTGTTGAGATGGTTGATAGAACGAAAAGTCGAACCCACTTTCGCTAAGTATGGATCAGGACGCATTTACCGAACTAGGGTGATGGAAGAGTAGAGTAGAGGATAGTAGCAAGGCTGCCTTACACATTATGTGGATCTAGAGGCCGGACGGCAAGCATAGTGAGAGCGGGGAGAGATATTTCAGTCTAAACGCAATTGGCGCGATTGTTCTTTCGGGCATCGCTTTGAGCATCGTTGGCCAGCGCACAGGTAAAGTCGCAATACATGTCCCAGTATTCGTGGGATGGACCAGTGATAGCGTGGGAGGCTGACTAGATTCCCGATTTTATGTATCAAATTTTTCGGCTCACGCAGCAAATGAAGTCGTGCATGATCACCTGCAAGGGGGGCTTGGACACACGCAAGGTGGTTGCGGGGAAGACCAGGGCGATGACAAGCAAATGTGTTGGTTCGAGATGCATCGTGGCGACAGGTGACGCTGGATGACATTCCGAACGACATGCCGTCGCGTGACGAGGCGTTCGCTAGGGCCCGAACGGCTGCAGACGAGGACCGCAGCTGTGGATCTGGAACTTTGCGAGGTGCGCTTCTGCAATGTATGCTTTCGTTTCGAGGTCAAGATAGGTGGCAGAAGAGGCGTATGCCAGGAACGATCGCCTACCTCGACATCCGATGCCCATGGCTTTTGAGGCTCAAGAGCGAAGCTTGGAAGCCTTGTGGAGCAGCTGAGGGATGCGGCAGACCTGCCCTGGTCGATTGGACGACTGTGATACGATTACCTCACTAAACCTACTCCTCTTGTCTGTGCAGCCAAGCTGCTGGCTGACAATCGAGTGAGTGGGGGGAACATGCTGCATATGGACGTTTGCTACACCCCACGCGCGATCTTAGGCTTCTGCTTGTCGGTGAAGACGGAACACCCGGGGGGGTTTGTAAATGCCGCGGCAACGGCTACAGCTTCTAGGTAGGCAGGTTTATGCTACTGGAGCGCAATGCCGTATATGTCTCCCTTGAGCGGCATCGTAGAGCGCTATTAAGCGCAAGGCAGAGGGAGCTGCCAAAAGCAAAAAAGCGTACAATCTATTACCGCCAATGGGAGGCAATATGGAAGCGGAGAATAGAACAAGCCCCGCCACGCCTGCAAGACTAGCAATATTGCGCACAGCGGCTGTACGATCCGTAGATGGCTGACGTCAAGGGACAAACATCCATGGATGTGTATGTGGATGTGCGAGCACAGGATGCGAGATGTTGCATGGTCGCGTGCATTGATACCAATACGGAAGTCGGTGATCTCGGCGCCTAGTTCGGTTGTCGGGCGAACGTGGCAGCAAACACGTTCGCATCCCATATGCACAACAAACGCGCTCCACAACGATTATTCGGCCCATATCCGAACTCAAGTCAACTCAGCGGACATGGCGGATATCAGCGCAGAGTTGACATCCGAACTGACAAGGATTATCGAGTGTCTGTACCCCCCTTCGCTATCCGTACGTGTTGCCCCTCATCTTCCCAACGCCCAATGCATCCTCGCGTCGCACTACTAGCATGCCCCCAAATTCGAGCACATGACTCGCTGCATATGCATCCCATCATTGATGAGCTGACGCGAGATTCCACAGAACCTATCTGATCTTCTGGCTCGCGCAGACGTACCGACTATCCGATCATGCGTCCAAGACCGGTCACCTTGTGCGGTGAACAGGCTGGCCAGAATCGTCTTCGATGCACTGCCTCTGAGTGCTTACACGTTGCATGTGCTGCATCTTTTGTGTAGGCACTCTGCCCTGATACCAGGGACGCAATCGAGCTGACTACATGATCCAGGTCATGCGCCAGAATTTCGAGATGAGCTACTGGTCCTGAAACCAACACTACTTCATTCTCTGCTGAAGAAGGCAAACTCATCCAAGTCCGACTTCGAGCAGGTGAGTACGCAAACTTCAAGGTACATCCCCGACTAACTCTATGTAGCACGCCGAGCTATGTGTGCTCCTGCTCTCTCGTCCACTGCCTGAGGCGATACCTTTGCCTGCTGTAGCACAGACCTTCTTCCTTAATGTTTTCGAAAACGCTACACAGCAACCCAACTACGATACACTGAGATCAGTGTATCGCATGCTCAATGGAGCATGTCGTCGACTCTACAGTCTTCTTCCGAGGGACTTGAAGCAGCGGTTTGACACAGAGTTGTGCAATATACTCAGATCGAAGAGAGTTATACAGTCCTCTATGCTTTTCCTATGGGCAGAAGGTATAGTGCTCATCACAGAGCATCCTGAAGGAGTTGAGGGTCTGCAAGGTCTGCCTACTGATGAGGAGCCGACATCTACGGAAAGGCTGAGACAACATTGGGCAACACCTTCAGGCCAAAAGTTGTTTGGTTCAACGAAAGACTCATACAAGACCATTGAGCTGACCTGTTTGAACGTGGTGTGGGTTCTTCGAGGAGGGATGAAGGATGAAGAGGCAGTCGAAGGCATTCGCATTGCATCTAGAGCTTTACAGTTCATTGGCCAAGACGTAAAGAATAACTGGCCCCGGTCTAGCAATTCGGCAGTCACCCTGTACAGCAAGTGTTTTTCCAAAGTACAAAACTCCGGCGCGAGTGTACCTGTTCAGCTGGAGGCTCTGTCGTTCCTTGGCGTACTCTCGAATCCCCAGAGCTTACCGCAAGACATCGTCGCACGCTACGAGACGTGTATATTGGAGGCTCCTCGTGTAGCAGAGCCCGAAAGCTTTGTCGAGCTTCTTGCAGTCTCGCTGCCGGTCTATGCAGTGCAGATCAAAGAGGGCACCATAGTAGCACTCGTATCAGGCATTTTAGAAGCGTGTGCTTCGCAGCCAGGCTCCCATGAGGCATCTAATCTTATTGATACTATCGATGAGCTGGCCACTGCTACGATGACATCTGGCATCTTACGAACTACTGTGCTGCGTGCACTGTCATCGAAGACCTTGCAAGAGAAACTTGCGAACCTAGCTCATCCTGTTGTAACAAAAGAAGGCACCGGCTGCTGTACACATTCAGCATCAGTCCGTAGGCGATTAGTCGCTGCCACGATTGCTTCGTTACTCACCATCACTCTCACGGCGCAACCGGGAGAGTCAACGATACCGCATACCCTCATCACTGCTCTTATCAAGAAACAGCGAAACCTTCCTTCAGTATCGAATGCTTGCTTGCACTCGGCAGAGAGTTTGAACCAACCTTCAATTTCTCTCTTCCAAGAAGCAAGCACGCAATACACGGGCGAGCACCTAGAGGATTGGAGGAAGCGACTCGATTCGGAGCTAGAAAGCCAAAGCAAATATCAGCGAGATGCCGTCATGCGCTCCATGGCACAGATATGCAGTGATCTCGAGGCACGTTGCAACACAGTCGAAGAGCCGCTACGGCTGGAGAAGGAGAAGTCCATCAAACTTCAAGAAAAAACTGTTCATCTCGAAGAGCAAATCGAGTCATTACACCAAGAAAGACAGGACTATATCGATCATATAGATGGCCTGGACAAGGAACTGCAAGATATGAAGGATGACCAACAGCATTTAGAGCAACAGAAGTCCGAGTTAGCGAAGGAGAAGGAGCAAACATATTCCAGATTACAAGAAGTAGAGATCTCTCTGGAGGCGTCAGAGCGGAATGCAACTGAGGCTTTGAATGCCGCTCACGAAAGATTGAGCACAGTGGAGTCAGAGCTTCGCTCAACGATGCTCCAGTACGAAAAGGCCATCGGCGCTCGCGATGAGAAGATTCACGAGCTGAGCCTCACTATAGAGCAGCTCAGGGAATCTCAGGTGCAGCACAAGAAAGACTATGAAGACCTCACAACTCAGTGCGAGCAGTACCAGAATCATAGCCACGAAGTTGAGGGTTTGCTTGAACAGGAGCGTGCAAATGCTTCTCGCCAATCGGAAAACATTGTACGGCTTGAAGCGCAAGTAACAGAGCACCAGCATCACTTAGAAGAGAAAGAAGCAGAGCTTGAGGATGCACTCCGACAGTTACACGTCTTGCGGACGAGTTACCATGAGCTCGAAGAAACGTCGGCAGAAACGATGAGAGAGCTTGTAGCAAAGCATGCCAATGATCTGGGAGCTGCCACATCGAAAGCTGAAATCGAACGCAAAGAGCTAGAAGCTCAGCTACACAATGCTCAAGGCAGCGTTGAACAGGAAAGATATGATCACGAGAAGACACGTAGCGATGTTCAGCATCTTCAAGCCTTGATACCACCATTAGAGATAAGGATTCAAGAGCTTGATGAGTTCTGCAAAGAGCAGGAAGAGGAACTTGAAGAATTTAGAACCGCTCGGAAGATGATGGCCATGCATTTGTTGCCCGCTCGACCCGCTTCTCGAACTTACAAGGAGATTGTTCAGCCCCAAAACACACGAGAGCCGCGAACTCACAGACGACGCAAGTCGGCTATCAACACTCAAGAGGACATGCCGAAGGCTAGGTCAAATGCTCAGGGACTATCTGATAAAGCCATGGAAAATGTTGAAAATGCATCTTTCCCGTCATCGGCCGACTCGAACTCCTCCCAAGGCGGTGGGCCGACACCAAAGCGTGCCAAGCCGAGGCCAGCGTTCAAAGTGCCAACGATGCAAACGCCCTACACTCAGAAGCCCGATATGATCTCCAAGCCAGTCTCGCACCCACACAAATCATCATCAAGTAAGCGGGCCCTGAGGCCAGTGTCGCCGAACCGCCGCCACACAGCCGCTGGGTTCACGTTGCCAGATGGCGAGGGAGAAGACCCTGCTAGTGAGTTTGGGTCAGTCAGGAAGCCCAGAGGTAGCCTTCAGCCTCTTGAACAGACAGATTTCGACATCGACGACGAGTTTACAACAGGCACACCACTTACTCCAGGCTTTATGTCAGGGACTGGGCGCATGCCGGTGGAAGACGATGAGACTATGACCGAACTGTGAGTAAGAGGGTATGGTATTACATGGCATGGCAGGAAGGCGAGGCAGTCAGCTATCAGTTCTCCTTTGCGCATTGAATACCGACACTTGGATACATGGCGCACGAGACATTTAACAGTTCTGAGATACCCAACGGTCTATCCTTACATGAGGTCTTGACTTTACTTTTACCTTCTACCAGCTTTACCGCACTACTAGCATTTTCTTGTTCGCTAAATCCCAATTCCCCTTCGGTCTCTCTGTTTGACGTTTTCTTAGTCTTTGTACCTTACGGCTACCCGCTTTCTTCCCATGTGCCTTCCCGTCACTCGCCATCACACCAACCAGTACCTTTCAAGCTCTTAGCTCGCTCCTCATTTGCACCTTTCTCGTCTCAGCTCAGGCACGTTGTCAAGTAGCAGCTCTGGATTTGACCCCGCACCTTCCTCATACAACTGCTCCTCCAAGGCTTTCTATCTACCTCAACTGCGCTGAGACATTGTCTTATCTAATACATCTATTCCAAAATCCTTCCAACTGCAGGCGACCCTTCAGCTCCCAACTCACATAATCCTCAGTCCGACGTCATCACGCAAATATCGAGCACAGGTGTCGCGACTCGCTCCTACCGGATGCAGAACGGCTACAAGCAAACGCTTGTTCCATTGCCTGCCCATCCCAAGCAAACAGAAGTCCCCGTCCTCTCATTTCAGCCTCTCAAAGACTGGGTGCCGTCAGTATACGCTTCCAAAATTCCATAAGCAGTCGCTTCGGCACCGCTAGAGTGGGCCTTCCTGAAGTAGCGGTCACTCTCGATTTGGCCGCTCGTTGCCGCCACCTCTCATTCCTACCGTCATTCCCTGAGGGCTAGAGCGAGGGCAAGTACATTGACAAACAAACATGGATCGTCATCTTCTTGACCAATATCCCATTGACTCAACTCCTGCCTTGAACACCAGCTGTTCCACATCAGCGCGATCCTATACTCCGGGGCGAGAACCGATTCAACATAGTAAACAGAAATCAGAGACGAGCTCCAACAGTGAGAAATCATTCGGCACCCGCAATATGTACCGCGGCAATCAACGCGGTGGCCGTGGCGGATATCGTGCTAATAGAGGCGGTGATCGCACATACTCTGACAGCTCTGGTAGTTCTAATGGCCAGTACAACCAGAACAGGCCAACTCTCAAGCCCGCTTTAGCCTCTCAATCTACCCAGGCACTTCATACTCGCATGAAAACTCCTGAACAGTTAATCAATTCTCCAGCCCGCGTGGACTCACCCGTTACGCCAGCTAAACAGCTCTCCTCCTTTAACTTGAACGGCCACAGCATCAACGAGACCTACGTCGCGAGATCACCAATTACCAGCCCACCAAGACATTTTACTCAAGCATCACCTCAATATGGAGGCAATCGCCCACGCTACAACTCAGTTGATCAGCGCAATTCACACCGACCAACCTTGAGTGGTAGAGCCCAGAACTGGGCCCATCTTCAGGAAGAAAAGATCAGGCTGTCAGGCATACCCAAGCAATATTGGATAAAAGACGTGTACCACGCAATGTCGTCGTTCGGCACAGTCTTCAGGGTCGACATGGTCCCTGGCATGCGAGACAATACCGCTTATGTCGTCTTCCGGTAAGTATACGTCTTGTGAAGACGAATACACTCTAACTTCCATCTTATAGGCCTCCTCCCCTCAAAGACATACCGCATCGAAACATACATGTCGGTGTCGCTCTCCTAGGATCTGAGATACTCTCTCCAGAAGTCAAGACCGTTCCGAGCCCTGCCAACCCTGCAAAGACCTACTACGAGTTCAATGTTATGCCAGTGCAAGGGATCGATTTCGGTATCACGGTGGCAGACAAGAGCATGATCGTTATGCGTACCCTGCGTTCGCCAGATGGTGTCCGCATGATGTTGAACCTCGTTCGTAAAGAGCTCGACATCCAGTTTTCCATCAACATGGATAACGAGATGCGTAAATTTCGCTTTCTTTTACCAATTGCTCTGCTCTCGCGTATCTATAAGGTCACCGACAGTGCCACTGACCAGCCAACTCTGATAATTCCATTCGAATCTCCACCGCAATTCTACATGCAGAGGAAAGAAGGTGAATATCTTGAGGATGGAACGCAGCATACCAGCTTTTCCAGAGAAAGGTTCTGGAATGACTGGAATACTTGGTTCCGAGCGACTGATATAATCAACAACACGATCAGGAAGAAACTCCAGGCTTCACCGTTGATGAATCACAAGAACACCGCTGTCATTGATATTGGTAAGTCTTACCTGTCATTCCTGATGAACACCCAACTGACTACTTCAGGCCGATGGACCAGTTTTCGCTTGACCTTTGATGCAACGGTGATGACTGGGCCCAAGTTCAAGGACTTCAGTGATGCACTCGCCGACCACGGAGTGCTGATTGAGGATCTTGGCGAGTACACAGTCAAAGAACATGCTGCGTCGCCTCTATGGTCATTGCTACAGGAAGAGATATCCGGCACCCACCCGCATCTCGAACCGATGCCCACTTCGAAGGGATCAGTTTTCGACGACCTCTTCGCTGGTCAAGTTCACCTAAGCTTTCCAGTCCGGTACCAGCTCGAGGCTTGCCTGTCGAACGGCTATTTGAAAGAACTTAGCATCACGAGCGACTTTTTAGAGAAGCTTGTGGCAATGGATCCTCACCGTGCCGTCTATATACTTGAGAAAGTTGTTGAAAAACAGCATATCTACTATGACCCGGTGGAAATATTCAGCATCCGGGTTAAGGGCCTTGTAAAGAAGGTTCCTAGTTACTGCGTCCTCCAGCGATCGGTCACAATCACTCCGACCATGATGCACATCGCATCGCCTATTATGGAAACCTCAAATCGCATCATCCGCAAGCATGCTGCGGACAGCGATCGGTTCATCCGAGTAAAATTCTCTGATGAGAAGACAGAAGGTCAGCTGCGCAACATGCCTAACGGAAGGGCCGAGGCTACGTTTGACAGGGTACGTCGTGCCATGAACCACGGCATCGTCGTCGCGGGAAGGTACTATGAGTTCCTAGCATTTGGCAACTCACAATTTCGCGAACATGGCGCATACTTTTACGCTCCTACTTCATCTAAATCCGCCGATGACATTCGCGTCTCACTAGGGGACTTCAGTCATATCAAGACTGTGGCCAAATTCGGTGCTCGTCTCGGTCAATGCTTCTCAACCACTCGCGCGATGCGGGATAACGTCAGGGTTATAGCTATCCCTGATATCATACGCAGCGATTATACTTTCACGGACGGCGTCGGCAAGATATCGCTTTTCTTAGCCCAGATGGCCGCCCAAGAGCTTGGATTGGCCCATGCATTTGATGATCCACCATCTCTATTCCAGTTTCGTCTTGGTGGTTGCAAAGGAGTACTTGCGCTCGATCCCAAGATTACTGGCCCCGAGGTTCACATCAGACCAAGCCAACTGAAGTTTGTGGCACCCCACAACGGTCTCGAGATCATCCGGTCGTCGTCCCTTGCCACCCCATTCTTCAACCGTCAGATCATTGTTGTCTTGTCATACCTTGGTGTTCCCGATTCCATTGTTATCAGGAAGCAGCAAGAGATGATCAATGACTACGAAAACGCCATGACAGATGAGGGGGTTGCCTTGCAGAAGCTCCGAAAGCACATCGACATGAACCAGACTACTCTAACGATGGCAGGCATGGTTCTAGGTGGATTTATGAAAGCTAAAGATCCCTTTCTCATGTCCCTTCTCAAGGTCTGGAGGGCTTGTACTATCAAAAACCTTAAAGAGAAGGCTCGTATCGCCATCGAAGATGGTGCTTTCGTACTCGGTTGTGTTGATGAGACAGCGACGCTCCAAGGCCACTTAAACGATCCGCAGTCTCGACCTAACGCTACGAAGCATGAGAAACTAGCGACACTACCGGAGATCTTCTTGCAAGTCGATGACACAAGCAAGAAGGGTCACTACAAGATTATTGAGGGCGTGTGTATCTTGGCACGAAATCCATCACTACATCCAGGAGATCTCCGGGTGGTTCGCGCCGTGGACGTACCAGGACTCCATCACCTCAAGAATGTTGTTGTGTTGCCTCAGACCGGGGATCGGGATCTCGCCAATATGTGCTCAGGTGGTGACCTTGACGGAGACGATTACATGGTACTATGGGACGCTGATCTGATACCCGGCATGGTCAACGTACCACCTATGAATTTCGCAGCTGAGAAGCCCATCGAAACTGAAGACCCAATCACGGCTTCGCATATTGCTGACTTCTTCGTTACCTACATGAAGAACGACTCTCTTGGTCAGATAGCACACGCACATCTAGCACAAGCCGACCTCCAAGCCGACGGTGTGAACGATGAGAAGTGCCTTTCCTTAGCTGAACTCCATTCCAAGGCGGTCGATTTTCCAAAGAGCGGTTTGCCAGCTGAGATGACCCGTGAGCTGAGGCCAATGAAGTGGCCGCATTTCATGGGCAAGAAGCATTTTCCTGAACACCGGATCTATCACTCAGAGAAGGTACTGGGAATGCTTTACGATCAAGTACAGTTGGTGGACTTCAAGCCGCAGTGGGAGAATCCGTTCGACAAGCGCATCTTAGGAGCCTTCGAATTCGAACTCGAAGATGATTTGTTGACCAAAGCTAAGGAAGTCAAGGTCTCATACGACGAATCATTGCGACGTTTGATGGCCAAGCATGGCATTCGAACCGAATTTGAAGCCTGGTCGGTCTTCGTCATTTTACACAATCATGAAAGCCGTGACTACAAATTCGCAGAAGAATTTGGTAGGACTATTGGGGCATTAAAGTCGCAATACCGAGAAGAGTGTCGATTTGCTGCAGGACTAGCTGTTGAAGGCGTAGCAGACGGGAGCCGCCTAGGGAAATTTGTTGCCGCGATGTATACGGTTACCGCTAAAGAGATGGAAGTGGCACTATCCGAGTGTCATACGAAGACGAAGACTGTCGGTGGTCAACAAGTTCCAGTGCGACCCATGGAGCCCGAACACATGCCATTGATCTCCTTCCCCTGGCTCTTCCCTAGTGAATTGGGCAAGATTGCAACTGGAGCCACCGTCACACGGCAGCTAGACTCTTTATGTATCCAACAAGGCATTCCGAATCGACAAAAGAAGCATGCTGAATCAGCCATGGCTGCAGAAATCGAGGTAGGAGCCGTCGAAACCGAAGCAGGCGTTACGCATTACGGAGAGCTGTTGGATTTGGACTTCAGTTTAATAGCAGAAACTGAGACGGACTGACGGAAAAGCGGTGACTCGAGAAGTGCAAAGAGCAAGCTTTCCGAAAATTGTAACCGGGGACTACGGTAGGATTTAGCATGGTCAAACCAGTATTAAGAGTGACATGAGCGCCACGGAATATGCGCCACAGGATGCAGGAAGGGTTTGCTGGCGTTTTTGGCTGGCCTATGACGCTCGTGTTAAGTGTAACTAAAGTAGATGAATCCACGAAACTACGGAAAAAAACATAGAAAATAGAAAACATAAACAACAGGCTTATTGACAGTGGGAGTGGTTTCTCGAGGAAAACAACCGCTATGACGATGACGACGACGCCTGGTATCGATAAGCAGCACACTGTGCGCAACTCGTAATTTCCTCTCGGTGCCCACGTCACTATGCCACCCTCGACGCGCATACCACCGCAGCTACAACCTTATGTTCAACTACCACGCGACGACTCGGTCCTCTTGTTCACGAGTACACTCGGCGCCAGCGCGAATTGGCTGCTCATTCGGTTCCTATGCAATGCGTTGAGCACTACCACACCAGAAGATGGCGGGGATGAGGGGTACAACGTCGTCTTGGTGTCATGGATGAGAGAATACGACTTCTGGAGGCAGGAAGCTAGGAAAGGAGCAGCTCTAGATCTGGAGAAGCTGAGGAGGGAGGGACAGTTCGCCTTCATTGACGGACTGGGTGCTGGTGGAAATGCGACCGATGGCAATACGCCCAGTAGAGACTCACAGACGAAAATACAGACGACACCACGAGCTGCGGTAGCAAACGCGACACCAGCGCAGAGAGGGCCACAGATTCTGCCTGCACGAGGGCCGCCCGGACGGGTAGTACCTGCAAGAGGGCCACCTCCAACGGCTCCGGCAGCGGCGGCGACAGCGACAGCGTCTTCATCAGCTACGAACGCCCCGAACGGGCCTGCGAGTGCAAACAAGAGCGCGCCAGGTCACCATACACTCAAGAGCCTCGATATCGCAGACATCAAGACGACCATCTCCACCGCCATATCCTCGTTCTCTACCTCTGCCGCTCAACGAAAGACACTCCTCATCTTCGACAATCCGGATCTTCTCCTTGCGCTGAACCCAGCTATTACGCCCTCTGACTTTACCTCCCTCATGCTACAGCTTCACACACTACCGAGCGTATCGCACATCCTCACGCATATACAAGCCGACAACCCACTCCTCAGCCTCTCCACGCCTCCGCAGCCACTCGAAGTGGCGCACCATAACCTGCTTGTCAAGTGCGCGCATATGAGCAGGAGGATACTCGGCGTGAGGATATTAGACACTGGTGTTGCAAGAGACGTGAGCGGTGTGATACGCGTCACTGAGCAGAGAAGACAATGGTTCGATGTGGGCTTTGGTATCGAAGAGAACCAGGATGCTGATGATAGTGGGAGAGGAAAGGAGTTCTTATATCAGGTCAAGAGCGATGGTAGCGTGAAGGTGTTTGAGCGTGGTGCTGGCGGAGAGGGCTAAGGTCTTGCATACTGTAGCGAGTTGAGCATACCTTGGGTCTACATCCTTCGCGGACGCTACAGCTGCTTCTTGCAGATGCGACACGAGAGAAGGGGTGAATAGAAACGTCTCAGCTTCGCGGAGCATGCTGCGAGCCTTACAATGGAAAAGACTCACACATCATCAGTCCTTATCATCAGCTGTTGAGAGCCAACTCAACGTCTCTATATCGGACATACGCGAAATTCATATGACGCCGCAGCCCGTGCATGCATACATGCAGCAACCCCGATCCCCGAATCCTACACCCCGAACATTCACCCGTGAACATCGGCGAGCAACTGACCAACATGGTGCAGCGACGACTCCGACCTTCAGGCTACCATGCAATCAATACAGCAAAGCCATGTAATCCTGCTGCAGTGACACAACTGTGCCACTCGGAGCTCCGCCTCATCACACCTGTATGTGACAACCACCTCAATGCGGGACACCACAACCCATCTCCATCCTATGCAGCCACACCCCTTCAAATTGCGACAAACCCTGTATATAGTAACTCGAGGCCCTTGACGAAGGGCAACCCTTACTCTACTAACGCCATTTTAGGCAGTTTGGGGGTCGCCTTACATAGCGTCAATGTGGCGCATTCGCTAATTCAATGGTTCACGCCTGACGCCACAACAACGCAGCTTCGAAACGAATATCTGCTTTAATTTAAGGGAAAATGGCCATTTGGGGAAGATGAATAAGCGCCGTGGTGACGGGAGGATGGGAGGATGGGAGGAAAATGCAAGATGCAAGATGCAGCGTATGTGATGTGGGTAAGTGAGTATATATTTTGGATGGATTTCGCAAATGCGATGGGACCAAGACGTCTGCCTACATGTAGACTCCACTCAGCCTCGACTTATAAACATAAGAGTAGACGGCACTACCTTCTTTCCCCATCCTAAACAAATATCTCAACCATGTCAACACACCTCCTCGATCTTCCTGCAGAAATCCTTAACCAAATCCTCACCCCTCTACCCACATCCTCTCTCCTCCGCTTCTCAGAAACGTCCCACTACGCTCGTTCCCTCGCCAATGCCAATCTCCACACTCTATCCTTCGGCATCGCCCCTCTCAACCCCCTTCTTCAACTTGCTAGACCTCGATCAACCCACCAGCTCTACTACAAAAGGTTCCTACGCCATCTGGCTGCACATTCCCACAGCTCAAATCGTCGAATACTGGACCTTGCTCAATTTTCAAAGTGCACTTATAACCAGCATACTCAAGCGCCATGGAGCAATGCTTCAGCATCTTGAGATAAGTGTCTGGGCCTTGACTTTGCCCATGGCGAGTGCGATTGCAAGGTTACGTTCTCTACGTCGCTTTTCACTGAGGATAGAGAGAAGTGCCATGGGACGTGAACAGCGATCTTGTATTGCTGTTGAGCGGGAGGAGCAGGGCAAGGCTTGGAAGTTGCTTACTAAAGAGACGCCTGTTTGGAGTCGAAGGCTTGTGGCATTGAGATTGGAGAATTGCGATTTGCAGGTTGAACAGTTGGCAGTGTTGTTGAAGGAGAGTCGTGGGTGTCGGGAGTTGGGGCTGGATCGGTGTCGGTATCTGGATAGAGCACTGTGGACGATTTTGGCAGAATGGCAAGGGAGGGAGAAGTTGAGGGTTTTGGATGTAGCGGAGTGTGGGGGGATATTGGGGGAGGAGGCAAGGGCGGCGGTGGGGAGGTTGCATGGCTTACAGGTACGGTACCGTCTTATCATTGTTGAGTAGGCGACAGGCTGCGTGCTGATACCAAGACAGTCTCTAAACCTTTACAACTGCCAGGAACAAGACCCTGGGGAGCTCGATCGGTGCGATCGGGATGAATGGCATGTACCCAAATTTGTAGGACCAAGACCGGGCGGTTCTAGCGAGAATATGATCATAGAGGTCGATCCGGAGTATATGCAGTAAGAAATGGAGTCAGTGAGGCCTTTTTGAATTGTTTATATCTCGATACTTGATCAAGCACGGAATTGCTACGACGTGAACATCGAAGATCAATTATTCCAATTCCCCATCATCTATGTAAATAGCTAGCTAAAGAAAGTACGGGGTATACGGTCCTAAACTTGCCCATCCGCCTACTCAGTCATTCAATGATCTGCTCATACGTCGCCGGCATCGTCAACCCATTCTAGAACCCATTCCGTTCTTCTTACCAAATCGAGGTTGTTGTTCACCCTTAAAACTCCATATACTGACTGTAATCCATATCTGGGTGATGGAATACACCTCCATTGCCACCACGAGGCAAGGTAGAGGAGAAAGGTCCGACAAAGCTGTCCGTGACTGAACTCTGGCTACTCTGAACCGCATGCTGTGAGTCCTGGCTAGCGTGAGCACGGAGGTAGTCACTGTACTCTGATACGCGCTGCGTCTTCATCTGCCACTCGAGAAGCATGAGCATGTCTTCCGCCTCCGCTATGTTTTGTTCGTAGATAGTGGCGGTGTGCTCTTCGTGGTGGCGACCCGGGTGGAGCTCGGCTCGGTATTTTGGAGAGTGCTGCACTGATGCCTGTTCCTTGGATAGGTACTGGTGGTCGGCCTCGATGTGGGTTCTGGTGTTGGCGTTGTCTGCCGCCTTGCGTACGGCGTAGGGGCGACGGCGATCAGGAATCTTTTGTACAGCTGGCGTACCGGCAAGAGCCTCGCGCATGCTTCTCGACTTGGCTTGGCGACGCTCTTGTCTCGCCTTGACAGTCGCCTCTTCCTTTTCCAGATTGAGCATGTGGCGGTACTTCTGCTCCAAGTAAGCACCGATCATAGTCGGCGCCCAGTCCTGAACGAAGTGAAGTCCGAGGATACCGCTGTACACGTTGGTGCTGTATAACTCCGCCAATTGCTTATGCGCATCTTCTGCTGACATGTTGTCGTTCTCGACTTGCCAGACCAGCTCGTAGTGGAGCGCCTGGACCCTCGCCTCACGTATTGCATCGTCAAGCGCTTTACCACATGACGGGTTGTTGAGGATGTTCCAGTACTCAGACAGACTATTGTAGAACTCAGCGATGCTTGGACCGCCTTCGTAAACGAATTGAGTCGTATCGTTGAAGCCACTGTCGATGCGAAGGTTCAACAGCTGATGCATCTCCTGCATGCGCGCGACCAGCGCATAGTATAGGTCCTCGTAGTCGGCGAGAGGGCGGTCAGCAACCTCTTGGTCGGAACGTAGGTAGATTCGCTCGTGAATGCCCTCAACAGTGAGAAAGCCAGGGGGCAGCAGACTGGGCCCGACCTGCTTCTTTTGCAGGCGGGCGAATAAGGTATTTAGGCTGGGACTGTAGAGGTCGAGTTCGGGCTTGCCAAAGAGATTACTGCTGCCAACGAGATCGATGATGTAGTTGCTGAGCTTGAGGATATGCTCGACGATGTAGTCCGTCGGATAGACTGTGTTTGCAGCTTGAACGGCCATCTGGCTGACTGCCACCGCAAAAGTTGGAAGGAGACTCTTAGCAGACATCTTGGGAGACTTCTTGTGTTGTGGATTGTGAGGTTGGAAGATATGAGACGATCAAGGCAAGACTTGCTTGAGATGAGTAGAGATCCGGAGATTGTGTAAAGAGCTAAGCAATTTATCGTTGGTACCTCTCTAAGAGTGTGGTCAATATTGACAAAAGGTTTGTGGGCTTGAAAATTTGGAATCGAAGAGGTTGGGACACGACTTGGTTAAGTGAAGGTGAAAAGGACACTCGGATGCCGAATCCGGTTTCCCTTCTGTTGCTGGTATTGTTCCTGCAGAAAAGCCCGTACAATAGAACGGACTTGATTGTGCGACTGGGAACAGACTTTGGAGCTGCGAACGCGGAAATCTGGGTGCAGTGGTCACTCGTTGCTGGAGGGATGACCGCTCAACCAGGCAACGCCATCGCAGGCGGACGAACACTCCGTAATAAGAGAAAAACTACACACTTCGACCTGAAGGGGAGAATCAATACTATACTTTCCATCTCATGAATATCTTAGCTACCATGTTCGGAAGATATTGTTGCCTGAAGGTGTCGGTGACGAAGATGGTGATCTTGTCGTCGATCAGGTAGTCAAATTCTGAACCAACGTCCTCGCATCAAGACTCTTTAGTCTCCTGGGCAGTTCATCCTGAATCCAGTCTCGCCCTAAGAATGCGCCTCCCGCAAGTATCCCCGCAGTGGCTAGCCAGAAAAGTGTATTGCCAGTGCCTGGTCGGAACTCCTCCTGCGTCATCTCATTCCGATATATAAAATCACTTTTCTTCCAGAATATGCTCCTGAACCAATAGAGGAACTGCCAATCAGGGTACATCACTGAGTGGGTTAGCGCACGGGTCCGTATTAAGGTGTCCTATCGTCACTTACTGTTATTTAGGCCTGTCTTGGGATCGACGGCCCAGTTGGCGCAGCCAGAAGCCCACACTAGCTTTTTGGCTGCCTGTTGTGTCCAGTGCGAGTCTGCAATTGCGGCTTCGTACTTGACCTCTACGGTCGCTGGTGGTGGTGCAAGTACCTGGGGAATATACGATCGCGATCGATATGATGGGAGTGACTTGAATATAGACTCAAGGCATCGGAGAGTAAAGTTGATCTGGCACTCTACGGTGTAGATGACGCTCAAATGACCGGTGACGGTGTTTGGCCCCATGAGGATGAAAAAGTTCGGGAAGTCGGGGACCACAGTCCCAAAGTAAGCTTGCGCGACGCCATGTGAGGTCTTTTCCCACTATGACCTTCATCAGTATATGGCTCCCTGGTAGTTTAGAGAGCTGAACGTACGTATTTGTTGAGGCTCAGTCCGTCGCGTCCTACAATCTCCATCGGGCACAACATCTGTTGCGTTGCGAAGCCGGTTGCAAGTACAATTGCATCTGCCCTTACTTCACGACCACTCTTTGTGACCACACCGCTGTCAGTAATTCTCTCCACTGGATCATCGGCAACGAGCTCAATGTTGTCCCTCCAAAGCGTCTTCAAGTAGTCCGTGTCCAATACTTTCCGCTTGCACCCAATCTCGGTCTTTGGAATAAGCGCGCCCCAATACTTTGGCGGCGCCATGCTCTTTACATATGCTTCGTTCTCTTTCGCTAGATTTTGGCGGATATTGCGCCCGGTCTCGATATCAAAGCCACTCCAGTCGCGCTCCATGTCGTAGTAAAACTTTGCACGGTAGAGGCGCATTGCCAGTGGTATGTAGCGCATCACAGCTTTGAAAGTGTTCGAATAGTATGGGTTTTGACGCTCTGCAAGGTATTGCGCTTGTCGACCGAATTGTACAAGTTTGTGTACCGGGTTAGGCTCGTTAGCCATGATAGGAACAAATTGAGTTGCGGAGCAGCCATTGCCTAAGATCCTGTAAGCGTGCTGTTGAACGACTGACCGACATGTAGTCTTGTGACCCACCGAGTACAACGACATCTTTGTCCTTCCAGTCGAAGCTGTGGTCCCATTGAGCAGAGTGGAACATCTTGCCCTTATACGTCTCTACTCCGGGCAGATCACATGCCTTGGGCACTGACAGCGAGCCGACACCAGATACCAGTATCTTCGCTCGCCGTATCGTTCGCTCTTTAGTTTGTAAGTTCAAAATAGTTGCCTCCCAGACGTTATCGAGATCATTCCAAGCTGCTTTCTCCACAATCGAATGGAAGCGGACGTGGTCGACGACTTTGTACTGTTCAGCTACTGAGCGAAAGTAGGCCTGGATCTCCGGGCGCATAGAGTATTTCCGAGACCAATTCGGGTTTAATGCAAAACTATAGGAGTAGAAGTGCGAGGCAACCTATTCAGCTTAGCACAGGTCTTCGTACTGACAACGATTAAGACTGAGAATCACTTACATCACATCCACACCCTGGGTACGTGTTTGCCAACCAAGTACCACCGACGTCTTCGCTTTTCTCGATGAGCTCAAAGTTGCGAAGACCGTACTTTCGAACGATTTGAACTGCGAGGCCCAGGCCGCTCATGCCTGCGCCTATGATGAGAACTTCTGTGTCGAAAGACATGGTAAAGCTGCTTCAAATGACTAGAAGATACTCCAAAGTGCGATTAGGAGATACTTGTGATACAGTACGATGGGAAAGTACCAGAGCACGAGACAGGGATATTTATACTACACTCACTCTCACGCCAACCCGCCCGCTGATCCACCTACACACAGCCCAGAGCTACCAGATCTCCATCGGTAGGCCCTGCATTCTCCGTTCACCCTCATTATGTGCGGAGTATGGGTGCCGTCTAACCTTTTCATGTCTATGTTCGCGGGACGTCGTTGCGATGTGGTCGATGTTTAGGCAGGTTTGCCGAGCAGGCATCGAGGAAGTCTGCCGACAGCCAATGGTCAGTGTCGGATCCTGCGGGGACCCCACACCTTGCAGACGCGTGTACGCTGCTCGTCACGATCCGGAACTTTCGCTTTTGGCATCCCGACGTCTGCCTCCTTCAACTGCTCGTACGATCGTTGACAGTATCTATGGAATGCCCGTGGTGTTCAGCACTGGAAGTTGCGAATAGATGACATCATTGCTTCGAGGCGACGTTTGGTGAACGCGCTGCGCAAATCACACGCAAATCACACGCTAGCTAGACAAACACCAATCACGAGTCCCAGCAACAAGCTTGACGAGCAAAAAGACATGAACTATTGAGTTTCTACTTATTCTCAGTCTTACCCAGGCAACACATCAGCCATAGTGGGAATGGACCTCCCAGCAAGCCTCGTACGAGACATATCGCCGCCGCCGCTTTCGAAGCGAAGACAGTCTGCGACGGGTACTGTGCGTGCACCTCCAGGCTCCCCAGAAGCCGCACTTGTAGACACCAAGCCAGCTGTCCCAAAGAACCTACCTATGTTGGTAGCGGTAGAAGCCGGCAAGGTCAAGATCGTTGATCACCTCGCCTACTTCAGAAGCCAGCTGGCCAAAGCCTCTAGGTGTACATCATCCGATGTCCCAAGACTCTCCGTTGATATCTTCGCTACACTCTATCATTCTAATCTCCACCCGCATGGCCACCACTTCGTCGTTCATCAACATAACCACCCCGTCGCGGGTGTGCATTATGACTTGCGTCTTCAATTCTCGGAAACGAGTTCTATATCCTTCGCCCTTCCAAAGGGATTGCCTGGTGATGCCAACTCTAAGAGTATAAGTAGACTCGCGATTGAGACTAGGGTACATAACTACTGGAACCATCTAATTGAGAGCGCAAGCAGAAAGACTGGAAGCTTGATAATATGGGATACTGGAACGTATAGTATTCTGCCTAGAACAAAGAGAAAGGATGAGACCCTAAGCCCGCAGACTACGGATGATGACGAAGCGGATGAAGGCCCAGATAACGAAGCAACAGTGCGAGAGCGCAAAAGTGCGGGCGGAGAGAATGACGAGAATTTGAAGCTGATAGCAGCTTTTCAAGCTCGGTATATTCACCTACGCCTTTACGGCACGCGACTACCACAGAATTACACAGTTGTATTGCGTCTCTCATCAAGTGACATGGCCAAACGGTCGACGGCTAAACAAAAGAGTCCGAAGCGTTCTCAAGCTAGTTCTATAGCAAGAACTCCTACTACCTCGGATGATGAGGACAATCCTGCGGGCATGTCTGTACAGGAGAGCGCAGGAAATCAAGAACTAGAGACCGAAACAGAAGAAGATGAGCAGACACGCGCCACCAACGCATACCCCGGCTCTTCGAATGATATCGGATCGATACATCAGCGGCGCTGGTTTCTTCAACTCGATCGGCAAAATAGCGGGTTTCAACTGGAAACTTCCGGTAGCGAAAGAGGAAGATGGACTGGAGGGTTCAAGCCGTTCCTCATCCGCGGTCGGGATCACGAGCGGAGCGTCGTCACAGGAAGGTTCGCACGGGAGGTGGAAAGCGATGAGGGAATCGAGGGCTTCGTAGGAAGGAGAGGGTGGACAGGAATCGAGCACTGAGCATAGTATACACTTGGTTAAACACTGAAGAGAACATCTGTAGTGGTTTACGCTGTTCAGAATGTGGTGACAACTTCCATGTTTCCCTCAACACCCCTCATCTCCAGAGTCCCACGCTTCGACTTCTTAGCACCGCAGGTGTATACACTTCCAAAATACCAACGATGAGCTTCAATATCCACAATAAGCCACGCCATGTTTCCTCTCAAGTTTGCAGCGCCATCGTAAATTTTAATATCGCTAGCCGACACCTCTTGCTTGTTCGGCTTGTTGATATAATACTCAGGACTGATGTGAACATATCCCATCGTCAACAGGGGCAGCTTAGGAACAGGGTCGTTCCAATGTGTGACCCGATAGTTACCACCAGCTTGATTCGTGATATAAGAGCTGGTTTTGGTACCTCCTATCCTCGGTGATCCGAAGTTGTATAATGCCACGGAGTAGCCGGCGTTGCGCATGCTTGCGGCTGCTAGTGTAGCGACAGCGCCGCCTAGCGAGTGCCCTGTTACAGCGATCTTGTAGCTGGGAAATGCAGCAGACGTTTGCTTCACAGCGGGTAATACATTGTCGCGCGCATCCGTCCAAGACTGCCAGAAACCACTATGAGCAGTGCAACCAGGACAGATATCCGTTTTGGTGGTGCCAAAGTCGAGATTTGTGCGCCAGGCATCGATGGTTTGACTGCCGCGGAAGGCGACGACTATAAGTTTGTTGGTATGGTCGACAGCGACAAAGCCGGTAACATCAGTCGAGGTCTCCTGTCTACTTGTTGTTAGCATATATGTCGCTTGTGGTCATGTAAGTCTCATCTTAGACTGATGTGCGCAAGATCAGGTTATGAACTTACCGACTGTACTCAATGACAGTAGTGGAGTCTGCGTCTTGCACAAGCGGGCAATTTCCCGTCGAGCATTCAATCTGATCACCAGTAGAGTCATAGTTGTTTGAGCAATATGCCGCAGAAGCATACTGCTCCATCAATTTGAAGCTGCTCAGAAGGTCTGCAGCGATTCCTGTCGCTGGTCAGTCTACATGGCAAAAGGCATTCCGCAACACCAACATACCTCGCTCCTGAATAAGTGGCGCAGCATTGCTAGTTATGGCGCCTAGCAGTGCAGTGATAACGAGTGACGAAAAAGGAAGCATGTTGCAAACGAGTGACTGATTGAAAAGAATGACTTGGGAAGAGGGTTACACAGTCAACTGAGCGACAGCT
This sequence comes from Alternaria atra, assembly GCF_907166805.1. Classification (NCBI taxonomy): domain Eukaryota; kingdom Fungi; phylum Ascomycota; class Dothideomycetes; order Pleosporales; family Pleosporaceae; genus Alternaria; species Alternaria atra. Next base: position 634,651 of record NW_025091327.1, read on the forward strand.
AGACAATCAAGCGGATATCTATCTACATATAAGAAGAAAACCACCGACTCACTTTCACGGTTCGTGGTTCACCGCGGAAGCCATCGTGTGCTTCATCACACAAAATGCAAGTTTGGACTTCCCAATGCGGAGTACCAAGCAGCCACGCTACAACCCGCTCTTTCCGTCACGTTTTGTATATATCCAAGGCGCTGAAACCATTGGTACACGTCTATATCGAGAGGCTTGCTTATGGTTGAGCTTGTCACAGTCAAGAGCGCGTTCTACGGTGCTATTGGGTAAGCCGAAAATGGGACCCCGGGAGCTGTGGGGCGGCGGCTCGAGCGCGGCACGACTTGCACATTGATTTTGGGTGTGGACAAGACGAGTGTATTGGAATAAAATCATCATGGGGCTTTGTCGCTAGTGTACGGCGCGTGCATTTGTTGTTAGGAGAAGGAGAGATCTGAAGACATCAGTCCGTGAAAGGAGGTGGAAAGGACTGTGTGTGCGCTAAGTCACAAGCGTGTGGCGCAAGAAGTGGGCACATCTAGAGATTGAGTGAAACCATAGCATACTCCCACCTCTTTCTGTAATATCGTCATGTTGAAGAGTTTGCGATGATTGCCGACTTTGCCAAACAGCGAGACAACCACGCCTGGCAAATACAGCGTCCGAAACGCGCTTTGAGCAGCAGATTATTAGGTCACGGAAAGCTACTTCGTGACAACCACGCGTATCAGATGTGGACAGCACTTCCGCGTGCTCAGCTTGCAGCAAACGGAAAACCGAATATATATGACCCTATGGGTGTACATGCGGATACATGTGTATCTTCCACAGACATCGTCTACTCCGACACTTCTCGACATTGATCAACTCTCGCACCAAGAACCAATTCAGAATAGTTTCTCACTACATAACGACTACCAATGCCGCGCGACCTAACCTTCGTTGAAGAACAATTTCTCTCCACTTCAATCATAGCCGTCATGTTCATTTGCTTCCTCGCATCAATTCTCATCTTGTGTATCGGTCTTCTTGTTCTTTACTTCCAAGCCCGACGCACCGCTGACCGACTAGCGAGTTTGCAACGTCAAAGTCGACGCATGCAGAAAGAGATTGAAAGAACCTCAGTTCTGGCTGGGTGGTCTGATTTTTAGGATTGATGGGATCCTTGACCGACTAGACGATGATCTCCTTTTGCTGGACGCACTCATCATAAGCAGGGGCCAGATGATCTAGAATGGAGGTTGTCATCTGGAAGGGAATCTTACGAAAGGACGCTCGCACATGCGAGTCTCGACAGGGATGGGCGATAGTTATGGAAAGTCTTGGGTACAATGTAGGCGGTTTGAGGAAGCTTCGGGTCTAAGATGTCTCGATGCTGTCTTTAGCACGACCAATGAATATCGCATAGCTAAACCGTTCCAGACGTATGATTTCAAAATGTCTGAGACATTTGCGAGAGCTGTTAGTGGGCTCGATATCTTTCTACACCACGTACTTTCGCACAGAGCGTCGCTACATCCTAGCCTCTCTCACTCAAACGCCTCTTGTATACCTCAACACTTGGACCTACTCACCCTTCTTCAAGAATGTCAACGCAGAAACAACATACCCCTCCATCCCCACCGTCAACGTAGGCTGCACAACTGGCGCAAAGAACGGACTATGATTCCCTGGAACATCCTCACTAAGTCTCCCCTCCTTCTCCGCCTTATCCCAAACCGCCGGATCCGTACCTCCATACAAGAAAAAGCAGCTCGGCTTGCCAATCGCAGTGGCCAGAATACCAAAGTCCTCTGAGCCCTGTAGGCGTGCAATGTCAGACTGGTACGAGTGTTTACCGGGTTGGAAGTGCGCTGAGAAGGATCCTTCGAGCGCGTTGGTAATGTCAGCGTCATTAAATAGTAAGGGGAACTGTGTTGTTGGTGTCAAAGTAGGTTGATTCGGATTGTTTGATGCTTCGGCCTCGGCGGCAACGATACGCTTTACGCTAGCGAGAACGCGTTCGCGAGTCTGGGGTTGAGCGGCGCGGACATCGATCTTTAGGTTGGCTTCTGAGGGGATGATGTTTTCGGCGTCGCCGGCGTGGAATGCGGAGACGGTCACGACGGCAAAATCCAGAGGGTCGACCTCTCGGGACACGATGGATTGGAGACGCATTATTGTGGAGGCGGCTTGGAGGATGGGGTCGATGCCGCGGTGGGGAGTGGATGCGTGGGCTTGTCGGCCTTCGATACGTAGTCTGTGATGATTAGCTTTTGAGCATAGTGTTAAAATCTTGATGGAGAAGAGAATACGTACTGGAATCTGTCTGCTGAGCTGGCGATTAAACCATGCTTTGTGCCTATAACACCGGCTCTTTCCGGCATAACATGTGCTCCCACAACGACATCTGGTTCCTTGACCTTTTGATAAAGACCATCATCCACCATGTTCTGCGCGCCACCTGCCCTTTCTTCCGCGGGTTGGAACACCAGAATCAACTCTCCACTCCATAGGTCTTTACACTTGACCAAGGTTTCCGCCGCTGCAAGCAACGCTGTGATATGCATATCGTGGCCACAAGCATGCATAAGGGGTTTCTCAACACCATCTACATCCTTCATGCGTGCCGTACTCGCATAGTTCAGTCCAGTCTTCTCTTCAACGGGTAGCGCATCAATGTCAGCACGTAAGAGAAGAGTCTTTCCCGGGCCATTAGAGAAGCTGGCAGCGATGCCGTGACCGCCAATGCCAGAGTGAATTGTGAAAGCTTTGAAGGTCTCGAGATGTTTAACAATGGCCTCGGCGGTTTTGACTTCTTGGAAGGAGAGCTCGGGGTGCGTGTGAAACCATTTGTCTTAGCTATCATTAGTGGTAGATTTCACGAAATGGAAAGAATACTTACAAAGCTTCTCGTAAGAGGCTAGGTCAGGCTGATGTGCCTTTACAATCTCACTTATCGAGGGCATAGTGTCTACTTTGATGGTCTCGCGATTCTGCAGGAATTTGCGACTCGATTGTCAGTGTTATGGAGTTGATCCCCAATATATACACCCAGATATGCGGTAGATAGCTCGGTAAACGACCTTCCCTTGTCGCGTTAGTGATGTGGTGGAAAAGTGGTTCCCGACGGGGAAAGTCGAGAATGACGTATGAGCGTGCGTTGGATTGTGGGGTAGCGTATCTAATCGTGACACCGATACCTCCGGCTGCAAGATACTACGGAAACAAGCCGATAAGGAAGACTCCAGCAATTAAGAAACTGGAAGCGCGTGTATTGACGGCAGACTGATAAAGTGATAAGTTCCTTTATATTAATACAATGATGTGCGTAACGCCAGACCAAAGCCTTTCTTCCCCCTGAGAAACGTGTACATCCAACTCCTCGCATGTGACAACAAGAGGTAACAACCATATTCGGTAGACTCATTCCTGTACTCCTACCTTGCAATATACAGCAAGTGAAACATACTCTAGGAGTAAGAGAGGATTGGGCTTGGTCATTCTATGACCCGCCCATGTCCTCGTTGTCTTTCTCAAGCTGTCTCTCAAGACTTCCCATGGGATCTGATTCTGAACGTGGCGCGGGAGGAGCGGCGGATGTTTGTTGCACAGGTTCAGGCTCAGGCTTAGGCTCCGCTTCGGGTACAGGTTCGGGATCGGGCTGAGGCTCAGATGCAACTACCAGCGCTGGTGCCGCGTCCGCTTCTACTGTTGGGGCCGGGGCTTCGCTCGGAGCATCCTCGGGAATGAAGGCTTCCGTGGTAGTAGCAGAGATCGAAGTCCGGTTCATAGAGTTTTGGCGACTATGGGAGACAGCAGAAAGCGGCAGATCAGGTGAGCTTGATTGGTCACGCTTTGGCATTTGAACAGCCGTGTCTGAAGGAGGGGCTTCAGGTGCGATACTTTCGATGATTGCGGTATCTTGCGAGGGGTCAATGGAAGTCGGTGGTGGCTGAGTTGCTGGTGCGGCGGCTTCTGCTGGAGTAGCGTCTGTGAAGTTGGAGATTTCGTTCGCTAAAGCGCTGGTGGGGGCTACAGATGATCTCTGAGGAGTCGCTGGGTTGGAGGCATGCTCCATGTCTTGATCTTCATCTTCTGAGCCCTCCTCGCCAGAGCCCTCTTCTTCTTCGCCGCCAGCGTCTGCCATTGGTGTATCTCCTCCATCTGATGGTGCTACAGATCCGTCCTCTTGCTTGACGATCGGCAAACCCAGCATGTCACCTCCAGCGATTGATGCTGGTGTTCCTTGCTCTGTTCCGCCTTCGGCGAAAACGACCTTCTTCTTGCCTCTGCCTGGACCTCCACGCTTCACCTTCTTCTTAGGAGGTGGAGGCCTTCGCCTAGGTGGCGTTTGTTGTAAAATGTCGTTAGCTACAACTACGCCCTCCGCGTTCACCACACCAACTCCTTCAACAATCGTTCCTGGTGCCGCAGTAGCTGGTGCAACTTCGATTGCGGCATCTGTAGGCTGGACCTCGCCTTCCACTGCCTGACCTTCTGGGACAAGCACCTTGTAAACGGCCACGTTGCCGTCTGCATCAAGCTTCTTTACTTTCGTTTCGCGCAATGCAGGTTGAGCGACCTGACCGTTGACGTAAGGTGATGGTAAACCCTTCCTTCTCTTTGCGAGATACTCTGGTTCCGAAACTTCTAGGTGTCGTGCAACTTTGACGTACTTCTTGATGGTGAATCCGGTACGAATTTCTTTAGTCTCTTCTTCTTCATCCTTCATCTCGTTGTCGTCTTCTGGAGGTGCTGATGGCTTATACAACTTCCCGGATCGTGCTGCCCGCAGTAACTGCTGAGAATGCTCAGGCAACATGTGAGAGTCTCGAGGCATGGGTAGTTCGGGCCAAGCATCCTTATCCAAAGGTTTGTTGTCGGTAGAATTTGGTTCAATAGTGATCTCGGCTTCCCGGTACTGACTGATTGGAAGTCCCTCTAGCACATTATGTTCTATTTGACCACGCCCTGATCTGTTGGATCTGTCCCTGTTCCGGAACTAGTCACATGACGTTAGCTTGAAGTCTGGAAGATATACGCGCACGTCTGCTACGTTGCCTAGCTAGAACAATTTGGCGCGGTTGTTGTTTTGCGTATGAGGTATGTAGGTACAGAATAACTCATCACCACTCGTTAGAGCAGACAGAGCTCCAGACCACGAGGTTGGCCCTTCGCTACTAGTCCTCTGAGAAATAGTGCTGCGTTGATGATAGAAGATGAGATATTGAAAAGGCGATGCACGTGATGGCAAGAGTGGTGTTGCGTCGCGCGCGTACAAATGGCAGGAAATCGATGTATCAGACGCAGCTCAAGGATGCACACTCGAACAGAGACATGAGATGACGTACCGGAGCCATGTCGACGTGTAATTTCCTCGATGAGGACTGGATCAGGCGGTGAAAGTGGGTATGGAAGTCGGCGCAATGCAACGGGAAGTCGCGATGCGTGAAGGGGAAGCGCGTCGCTTTGCAGATGGCAGGCACAACCGTGCGCCGCTATACCCTTTTGAGTGCGTTTGCGATCGCTGCCTTGAAACTAGAGGCGCAACAAGCAGTCTTCTGGGTGGTCTCTCGATGTCGAGGAATATCTCTCGGTCGAACTTCGCTATTGGTTTAAATTGCATCACTTATCTCATATTGTTCTACTGTTTTGATGTTGTGGTTTAGTCGATGCCTGGTTCTGCAATAAGGCATGGCAACGAGCCACTTACAACTTCTGCAATTCAAAGAACACATATATGATAAAAGAGGAAAGGAGTGCCCTTGTAACAATCCAGAATCATGTTGTTAAGAGAAAACTGTTCGGGCGTTTCGTATGAGCACAGGGAGTACGGATGCACAGTATGATGTAGGCTTCGTGTTCAGTTTGAACATTCCATTTCACAGAGTGGAATGGCAGGCCCAATATAGTACAATACACTCATTCTCGACTTGTCATCGCCGTCAAGATGGACATTGCTGTTCCGCTACCGCGCATACCCCGCTGCCCTATGCAATGTACGCGCCATATTGTTACAAGATCATTTCGTCTCATCATCCATATCCACACTCTTGAGCGAAGCACTTAATCCCAACCTTGGTCCTTCACTCTGACGATGTCATTCTTGTCGCCCTTTTGCTTGCCCTCTTTCCCTCCTTCGACGACTAATCGGTCGATCTGATAGAATTGGCTTATCACTGTTTGCCTCTGTGAACCGAGTTAGCATCCATCCCATTACACACTATATTGTCCTCCTGCACTCGGTCTGCCATTTTCGTATCTTATGACACATATCACATGATGAGTCTGTAGATTCCGATATGTTCTGTTCCGCCACTTCTTCCGCCACGCGCTGCGGACCCTTCACTTCCAGTGCCGAATTGGCGAAAATGTATCTCACCTTCAGCATCTGCAATTCACTCAGGCCCTTCTGAACCAGCTCTTGTATTGTTCGCTCCTCAGTCACATTCTTGCTGTCCCGAAACGCATCGCGCGTTCTCCGTTTAGCGTATTCGCGGAAGTTGTAGGCGGCGAATTGGCTACTCTGGCGCAGGAGGGAGCGGTACTGTATATGGTGGTCAGTTGACATTCTCTGATAATGGAAGCAACATGCGCGCGCACAGTATATCTTTACGGTGCTCATAGAGATACAGTGCAGATAGCGGGCCGCGAATCTCAGGCGGCGATGTCTCATAAGTGCGCGCTGCCGCGGATATACTAGAATATCGTAGTAGGGGTACGTACGAGTGAGCGGACTTGATAAGCCATGTCGCCTTTCGTTGCTTGTGTTAATGACATGATTGTGAGCAGTGTGCGGACGTGTGTATGTCAATGGTGCGACTTGGGAATAAAAGTCGCTGGTTAGGTCATAGGTCTGGGGCACATGTCGGAGAAAGCTTCAAAAGTCCGATCAGCGAGCTGGCATACGACTGCTGCAGCTTACCCCACGTCGAACATGACGGAAACGTATTGTAGATTGAGCAGAACCGTGGACACACACTTTTCATTGAGCCTTTGCAGCTATTATCCTACAATCGAGCTATTTACCCAAAACTATCGAAACAATGAAGCTCTTATAGCTTCTGATCGGTGGTATACACAAGTGACATCGCCAAAAACGCCACCCAATGCAAGTAGAGCGATCGATGTCCTGAACAACCGCATCATATGGAAGAAAAAATCAACTCACTCGTGCTCACGCTCTATTGGCGATGCTTTTCTTGGATCCTACGGAGCTGCTCCTGGACATTCATGCTCTGCATCTGCGAGAGACGGGCAGCGTCCTTGGCAGGATCAGGCTGACCGTCGTACGACAGCGCAGCCTTCTTTCTCCGAGCCTCTTCCTCTGCAGATATAGGCAACCCAGTAGCACCATCGTATATGTCCTCGCGCTGACTGGCGAAACGTTTAAGATTGTTTGCGACGTCGGCGGTGTTGATCGTAGTAGAGTACCGGGCTTCAGCCTTGTCGCGCTGTTCTTTCCAGCGTGGATCAAGCAGTTCGACTAGCATGCGATGTTAGCAAAAGCCTTTTGCAAGATAAAAAAGGGACAAATCTTACTTCGAATGTGCTCGTCCATCTCGTTTGAGGGGATTTGCTGCTTGCAGTTAGGGCACACGGCCATCGGAACGTTTGCCTTCTTTGCGGCAGCGCGGGGAACGTAGTCTGTGACAATGCGACCAGGCGCGCCTCTGGCAGCAGCCTGAGCGCGTGCGCGCTGCTCGCTCTCCGCTTGACGCTCTCTTGCCTGCCGAGCTTGCTCTTCTTCACGCGATATTTGTGCCGGCGTTCGGTAGTCGGGCATTGGGGGAGGTGCATAGGACGGTACGCCGTACGGTGGTTGCACAGGTGGTGCCGCGGGGGCGTAGTTTGGCGGCATCGGAGGCGGCGGTACCTGCTGCTGTGTGACGTTGTAGTAAGTCATCTCGTCGGGCATGGCTTCTTCGAGACGCCTTGTTGAGAGTGAGACCGCGGCCTTCTGCTCGAGCGACTGCGACTGTAGATCGTTCAGCTGTGCGGGGGGAGGCAGATCCGCTGCATCGTCTGCCTCATCAAAGAGCACAGTCGCGATGACTGTAAAGTCGTGCCAGTCGACTGTCGCATACTCTTGCTTCTCAGCCTCAACCTTCTTCTCCTCTTTCGCTTTCTGATCCGTCACGTATTTAACGTACTCCGCGCGTCCCTTGGCGCGATCCAGCACATGAAATCGGTTCTTGATGTTGTGCTGCAACTCCTCGATACGTGCCTCGACTGTGGCTTCTTCTTCAAGCAAGATCTTGTACTGTTCAACGAGCGATCGGAAGAACTGGAAGAAGCTGTGGTTGGGTCGGAGAAAGTCAAACTGGAAGTTGCCAGACTCACGATTACGCAAATCCTTCAGCCAGTTTTCACCTACGCGCGCAGTGTATAGAGCTGTGAGCTTTAGCACCTCCAAGTCCTTTGCGCTGATGTTTGGCATGCGTGCGGAAAAGCGGAACTTGGGTGGTTCTGGGGGCCCCTTGGGCTTGTTGTCAACCACTTGCTTAGCACTTCCAGCCGCTCGCCCGTGACCTTCCTTCAGTTGCTGAAGATACCACAAAAAGTAGGCATTGTAGGGATCCTCTTCCATGACGAAGACAAAGTTACGGTTGTTCGCAGCCGATGGGTCGGACGTAACGCGCTGCTTCAGTCCATTGAAATGCACCTCGCCTCGTCGGGCAACGAAGTCGGCTGTTTTCGCAATCGTTTCGCGCACGTTGGGCGGGGGGATAACCAAGTTCGCAGGCGGCTTGACATCGAGCTCTGGAGGTCCTGCCGCAGCGCCGTCACCGTTGGGATTGGCCATGGCGCGTTCTGCTGATGCCTGTTCCGGCTTCGAGGAATGTATCGGTTGTGCCGTTTATGAGTCGCGAAAGATGGGTGGAGCAATGGCCGGAGCGAGGGCAAGGGAAGAATTTCAAGCGCCAGGGAACAGATCTCGATCGTGATTATCTACTTTCGCTGGCTTGCGCGTAGATCGCGTGGGGAGGATGTGTACGTTGGGGGTAGCGGCGACTAGGCTTCGAGTTGTCGCAAAGTTCCCATAGTACAGTAGAGTAAGGCTCCGAGAGATGTTCCGGGCCGACTCTCAGCCACAGTTGAGCCACAGTTGAACAAGGTGAAGCACTCGGCGCAATATCCAAGGCGCCTCGGCTTGCAAACGGCTGTCAAGTTGTCAGATCACTATGGCTGAGAGAATTTCCTTGATTGTTGCAAATGTACAAAAACATTTCGTGGAGTGAGTGATCTATACGGGCCTTGACCTATTTTGAGCCCTCCCAGTTCGGTAAGGTCCGCCGTAAGGAACAGCTTGCAACAAGGGTTAATTGGTACGCAACCACTACTCCTCGCGGGACCCTCTCCCCCCTAGCTTGAACTATTGCGCCTACCATTGAGACTTCCATCTCTTCTCTCCCCTCACCTTGATGGGACTCTCTTCGAACTCTCTTTAATTCTTTTTGTTACAACGTTGGCCGTGAGTGCCTTCAACCTGGACCTTAGTTGGAACTCCACAGCGTCCCCAACTTTTGGTACAGCGCCGCCCACCAGCTGATCGAGCCGCGTCACATCGTCACATCCCGCCGTCATGGCGAGCCTATCGGCACCCAATGCCTACCTGGGCGAGAAGCCTCAATCGCGTAGATCTAAGTCGCGTTCCAAGTCGCGGTCTCCAGCACCAAATGGCCGGAAGCAGCAAAAGATGCAGCAGCAGAAAGTACAAGGCTACACCTCTGAGGGAGTGCAGGATCATGACATCTTCAACCTCCCCGGCTCCGACTGGTCATTGCTGGCCATATTGACTGCCGTTGCTGCTGTTGTACGGCTCTTCCGTATTCAACAGCCGACGAGTGTTGTCTTCGATGAAGTCCAGTAAGTTGGCTCGTTTTGGCAAGAACGTGGAGAATGTGTTGGCTAACAGATCTCTCAGCTTCGGTGGGTTTGCGTCGAAATACATCAAGGGCAGGTTTTTCATGGATGTCCACCCTCCGCTTGCGAAGCTCCTTATCACACTGGCAGGATGGTTAGGTGGATTCGACGGGAACTTCGACTTCAAGGACATAGGCAAGGACTACCTGGAGCCCAAGGTTCCATACGTTACCATGCGCATGTTGCCCGCCGTCCTTGGTATTTTGACAATTCCGACCATGTTCCTTACTCTGAAGGCTGCGGGCTGCCGTACTACTACTGCAGCTTTGGGCGCTGGCCTTGTCATCTTTGGTAAGATGCATTCTCCTATATGTTACCATGTATACTAACCATTGACCAGACAATGCGCTTGTAACTCAATCCCGCCTTATCCTCCTCGACTCACCCCTCATCATCTTCACAGCCGTTACCGCACTCGCCTGGACAAGCTTCATGAACCAGCACGAACAAGGACCTTCGAAAGCCTTCCAGCCATCCTGGTGGTTCTGGTTGGCTACTACTGGCGTTGGACTCGGCGCAACAGTTAGTGTCAAGTGGGTTGGCCTGTTTACCATTGCCTGGGTCGGCAGCTTGACGCTCGTGCAGCTCTGGGTCCTTCTTGGGGACACCAAGAACGTCACGCCACGCTTGTGGTTCAAGCACTTCTTCGCCCGCATGTTCTGCCTGATTGTCATTCCCGTCTCGTTCTATATGGCCATGTTCGGAATCCACTTCATTTGCCTGGTCAATCCCGGCGAGGGTGACGGCTTTATGTCTTCCGAGTTCCAGGCCACGTTGAACTCCAAGGGCATGCAAGCTGTTCCCGCTGACGTCGCGTACGGAAGTCGCGTCTCTCTACGCCATTGGAACACTCAGGGTGGTTACCTCCATTCTCACAGCCACATGTACCCGACCGGTAGCAAGCAACAGCAGATTACCCTCTACCCTCACAAGGACGAGAACAACATCTGGATTTTGGAGAACCAAACTCTTCCGATCATGCCCGAGGACTATTCTGGACCGAACCTCACAAGCCCGAAGGCCTGGGATAACGTAGGCCCCACTTACATTGAGGATGGTGGTGTCGTCCGTCTCTACCATATCACTACTGACCGACGCCTTCATTCCCACGATGTCCGCGCACCTGTCACCGAGGCTGACTGGCAGAATGAAGTTTCTGCATATGGTTATGAAGGCTTTGAGGGTGATGCGAACGACCTTTTCCGCATCGAGATTGTTAAGGGCCACTCCGATGGAGCGGTGGCTAAGAAGCGCGTCCGCACTATCCAGACTAAGTTCAGGCTTGTTCACGTCATGACCGGCTGCGCACTGTTCTCGCACAAGGTCAAGCTTCCTGACTGGGGTTTCGAGCAGCAAGAGGTTACCTGCGCCAGGCAAGGTACCTTGCCCAACAGCATCTGGTATATCGAGGGAAATGTTCACCCTTTGATGGTGGATGGAGAGGTCGAGAAGGTCAACTACCGTAATCCCGGATTCTTCGGCAAGTTCTGGGAGCTGCAGAAAGTCATGTGGAAGACAAACGCCGGCCTTACTGAATCGCACGCCTGGGATTCCCGCCCTCCATCTTGGCCTATTTTACGCCGCGGTATTAACTTCTGGGGCAAGCACAACCGTCAGATCTACCTTTTGGGTAACCCCGTGATCTGGTGGAGCTCCAGCGCGCTCATTGCTCTCTACATCGCTATCAAGGGTATCGCCATTCTTCGCTGGCAGCGCGGCTACCGTGACTACAGCAATGTCACCTTCAAGCGTTTCGACTACGAGGTTGGCATGAGCATTCTCGGATGGGCTTTCCATTATTTCCCATTCTACCTGATGGCGCGTCAGCTGTTCTTGCACCACTACCTACCCGCTCTATACTTCGCTATCCTGGCTCTTTGCCAGATCTTCGACTTCGTGAGCTACCGCTTCAGCGTCTTTGGTCTGAGGCAGTACCCTGCGATCGGCCAAGCAGCAGCTGTCGGTTTTCTAGCTGTCGCCATCACGGTCTTCACGGTCTACTCCCCATTGGCGTACGGCAACGCATGGACCAAGGATGCGTGCAACAGTGTCAAGCTCTTCGACTCGTGGGACTGGGACTGCAACAACTTCCTCACCTCTGTAAGTGCTTTCCATATCGTGAACGGCCAACATCAGCTAACACATTACAGTATGAAGCATACAACACTATGCACTCTGAGCCAGTAGCATCTATCGCTGTACCTTCTTCAGCACCACCTGCGCCTCCAGGCCCAGCCGCGCCCGAGGTCGTTCCCCAGGTCCAGCAAGAGCAACCTAAGGAACAGCCAAACCAGCAACCGATCCAGCAAGCAAAGGAACCGAAGCAGGAGGATGTAATGTCTGAGCAAGCGGTAGTCTCCCAGCCACCTCAAGAGCCCCCCAAGGATCTACCTGTTGTGTCGAAAGAAGAGCGCATCGAGTACCGCGATGAGAACGGCCGTATTCTAGACGATGATGAGGTATCAGCACTTGCCGGTAAGGTCAGCTTCAAGACGCGCTACGAGACCCGAACCCGCATTGTTGATGGTGAAGGTCACGAAATCTACGAAGGTCTTGTAGACTCACATGGCGATGCGGAAGAGAACGGCGTTGCACCACCCCACCCTGACGCCGAAGGCCGCAATCCCGAGACGCAGGGACAAGCCGACGCTCCTGAAGCTAGCGAGGCCCCACCAACTGTCGAGGTCGCTGAAGACCAGCGGAAGGAGAAGAGCGTTGAGCAGCATCACGAGGAGGCTCAGCCAGCCAGCGAGGCCCAGTCGGCAACGCAAAAGGAGGAGTAAACCTGCCCTTTCTTCTTCCCGTGGCATTACCATGGTCTCTTTTCTCTCTTTTGTACCATAGGGACGGATATACTTAGCAACGTACGGAGCTGGTGGCGCTAGGTCTGGCATGGCAAACACACGTAACGGCAGATGGAGAGTGGACTGCATTTGTCTTGGATCCTGTATGACTACATATAATGTGATTTGTGAAAACCTGACTTGTTGTCTTGCATGCATCTCCAAACCTCAACTTGTTCCAAGACATTCTCATGTTGCTATAGGGATTGCTACACAGGACTACATTAATAGAGACTGAACGATCAGGATGAGGACGAAGAAGGTATCAAATGTCAATGTGGTTGTGATAGTGTGGTTTGCAATGCTGGTGCGAGGTCATGCGGCATCTTACCATTTTGCAGCAATTCCTGCGAGTCGGCAACGAAGACATAATAGGCTAGTGACTGTAAGTTGCAGACTAAGCCTTGCCGTCCCAGATTCAAGGGCTTCCAGCCTCGGGCCCAGTCTTCTCAACCGGTCTACCGGATGGACCGCGAACCAGCTTGCTCTCCCGCGATCGGATGCCGCGGTACACAATGCAGAGATCTGACTTTCCTGGACAACCTTATAAACTAGCATCCGAGTCTGCTCCAGTACACTAAGCGCAATTCCAAGACATATCATTGGTCTCGGTCCTTTGTACCGCACTTCTTGACCGCATGGACCACCAGGTTCACAATGTCTAGAACACGTTTGCAGCCAGGGTCACAACTGGGGATACTCTAGATCTAAACGGTAGCTGATCACTTCTCTGTACCCGCTCGCACATGCTAGGAGCTTCTTTTTTTTTCGGCCCATGAAGGCTCCGCAGCATCGCGAAACCCACTCCTCGCGTCCGGTGGCGAAGTCGGGCATAAGTCACACAGTAGCTCGGGCAGAGTTACTACAAGTCTTTAGATTTGTCCATGATCTCCGCCTGACCCAAGTAACCAACACCCCATTTGTTGTAAGATCAACAACTTTTGACTACTATTTCGCCGACAGATCACGTCTATATGAAGAAGAAAAAAATGAATTGTTGTTTTGGGCATTAAGATGTAGCTTAAATCTGGTTGGTGATACGCGTAAAACACCGAACGTTTTCTTCCTTGCTTGTCCTGGGTGGCAAACGCAGGAAGTGTCGCGAGCCTCATGTGCTCTCTGTGGGAATGCCCGCCACCTATCGTGAGCTAAAGAAGAAGCCTTTGTCTCTCGTGTTTCTACCCTCCGCGGAGCGAATACCTGCACACGCCCACACACTCGACGCACTGTAAGTTTTATAAATTAGCAATGCGGTCTAGCCGCGCATCGTGTTTTTCTAGAACCCCTCCTACTTGCGCCAAATTCCCATGCTCACAACATCGTAAACTTTTTCCTCGGTTTTCGGTTACGTTTGGAAAGCGTGGTTTTGTACTTGTGGAACGAGACATCTGATTTCACTTTTTTTTTGCGATATTGATTCTATGCTCACGTCTTTGTATTTTAACGTGATTGTTGTTTCTCTTTGTTAGTTGTCCTGTTACAAGAGAGCTTGTCGTCTGCGATGGCGTCTGACTCTCAAAACATCCAACACCGCATGAACAGCAAAGATGGGCCTACACCCACCCAACGCTCCTACGATAACGACAACAACAACAACATTCACGACGGCGATTCCTACATCCAACAAAGCATTGAACAACCCAATCCGCCAATCGCTACCATTGTCAACGCTGCACACTCCGGTCCTTATATAATATACATCGTAACCGATACCTGCTACCCGACCGCCTCGAGCTTTCAAAACAACATTGGCACCACGCATATAAACTCGGTGCATTCCACAAAGGCGGCAGCCAACAGCCGAGCCAAAAAGATCATATACGAAAACGATGGCGACTGCACAGTTGACCTTGACAAGATTATCGAGGAGGTGAAACAAGGATTGTACATTGGGATCGGGGTGGGTGGCAAAGAAGAGACGAATAAATGCTGTTATGCGAGGAAGTGCGAGGTGGAAGGCAAGATTGTGGATGAAGACAGCGACAGCGAGGAGACGAGCGGAGAGAGCGGCGACAGTGATCTCGTGGACGGCATGGGCGAGCAAGACGGCGATGTGGAGATGGGCTGATGATGGAAACAAGACGATACGCATGACGAAGAGAAGCATGGTCAGATACAGGCAGTAGGGGGAGGGATACGGCATTGACGCACACGACGGGAATCGCTTACAAAAGAGAGAACATCTGTTTGGGATACTTCGTTTAGCCGTGACAGGCGTCGGAAGTATGGACATTCAAGAAACTCGTTGGACGCGGGTGGAGAAGCTTCCTGTAGTCTGCGTCGGTAGCAAGGTCCAATACAGGCACACGAGGGGCTGAGCAGTTCCTAACCATTCGACTGGCACCTCCAACCCATCGAGCTTTTTTTTACGCGCCCGTGGTGAAACACGGCGTTAAGAATATCACATACACATTTACACGCAACGAGCACGCAAGGAATGGAGGAAATGATGGATGGCGATGTCAGCGGCTAGAAGAAGGACATGCCGGTAAGGAATGTGCAATGATGTTTCCTATAACCCATGGGGTAGATGAGCGGATCCAAACTCTGCTGCATTGTATTATGGATTTATTCTTCCATACCAGTCGTATCAAATCGGACTTGGAATGATCCTAGGGTTTAAATCAGCAGTAGCACAGGCAGCGGAAACTTCTTACTGACCTTTCCTAGCCATACTGACGTTCTCACGGAAGGCAGTCATACAGGTGATTTAAAGCATACATGAGCTGTCTCGGGTCGCCTGGTGAAAGGGCTATGGCTAGCTGGTCGTTTTGAGTATCTTGCGAGTTCGAATGTGTGTCTGGCAGGGTCTTTTGTTCGTCTGGTGGAGTGACTTGTACGTCTGGCGGTGTTTCTCGTGCGCCTAGTGAGGTGTTTTGTGTATCTACCGCGGTGTCCCGCGCGTATTTGAATGTTGCTTGCGGAGATGAAGCGCCAGGGGCTAGTGTCAGTGCGTTTTGCTGGTCCGTAACTGAATCGCATGCGTGATGAGGGTATGGATGAATACACCAATTTGCTCCATCGTTTGGAATCGCCCA
This sequence comes from Alternaria atra, assembly GCF_907166805.1. Lineage (NCBI taxonomy): Eukaryota > Fungi > Ascomycota > Dothideomycetes > Pleosporales > Pleosporaceae > Alternaria > Alternaria atra. The sequence goes on from NW_025091327.1 coordinate 650,432, forward strand.
AGGACCGCTTTTTTGGTATATGACCTCTGTAAAACCCTCTTTGTAGTAATATTCTATATCAAGCTTCCCATCCACTCTCATGACCACGATGGACATTTCTTCGACGAAAGCTGCCGAAAAAGAGTTAAAGATTCCTCCTCGATGTACCATCGTCTGCCGATGGATCCCCTCTCCTCCTTCTGGCATCCCCTTGAACTCATATCCGTATAGCGTGTACTTCCGTGGTAGCTGTCCTGGGACGTAGTGGGTGTAGGTGAGCCTGCCTTGCAATTTGTAGACCCAGAATTGGAGTCCCGGATGCGCTATCAGGCTGCGCATGTTGATTGCAAGTAAAGAAATGGTTTCCTGATGTAGTGCTATGAATTTAGGGGATTGATGTTTTGAGCCCTGGCGTGATTTTCCATGATAGCAATAGAAAGTGCGTAGTACGGAAGAAGCTGCAAGACCGAGCAGTTGGTGCCTAGAAAGAGTACATGTATGCATTAAGGAAGTGGCCACTCAGTATCTGGCACCTCTCATGGAATAGGCAAACTATTAGATTGATACAAGGAAGGTGCACACTGGGTCATCTTATCGAGTAGATATCATCGTGGTATTGTCCGTAGCCACAATCTTACCCTGGGCCATCTCTGAAAAGGGCGTAATCGGTCATTATGTGGATTGTAAGCAGAAAACTGGGATGATCAGACAGGATGTACCTGTATTGCAGCAACCAGCAACTGGAATGCGCGGAGTGGGTGGACACGAGTCTTCAACGCTAAAGTGTCTGGTTGAAGATGCTTGAAGGCTGACCAAGAAGCGGTGCATCCCGCCAGTCATTTCCCCACACAGCCCGCGGGCAACGCACGTCATCGAGCGCGCGAAGCAAGAACAGCACCACTACACAACATGCAAATCCCGCCCGCCATGATGTCGCATACACGATTTGTATTCTCACAATATGTCTGCCGGATACTTTCCGAAACGCGAAAAGGTTGGCCTTGAAGACCTCTTCAAGGGCCTCGTTACCGCCTGCCACATCCTACACCACAATGGCATCCTCGATGCGTATGGGCATATCTCTGTGCGGTCGCCAGATAATCCTGCAACTTTCTGGATGCCTTGTAACATGCCGCCAGCACTAGTCAGCTCACAGGATGATCTGGTCGAATACAACGTTGACGGTGCGGAGGCGGTCGAGAAGAATGCGAAGCCGGGCTATCTCGAGAGACACGTCCATAGTGAGATATACAAGAGGTTTCCGGCGATTAATTGTGTGGTGCATAGCCATGCTGGCGACGTTCTGCCGTATTGTGTTAGCGGCGTGCCACTGAAGAACACGATACACATGGCTGGCTTCTTGGGTGAGTTGCCTGGACCACAATGTCTAGCCTTACGCTGATGCCTCCGTCTCAGGTACCAACGTGCCAGTCTGGGATGCCTCAAGCCACTATCCATCCGGCTCGAAGCACGACCTCCTCGTCCGCGATAGTACGCTCGGCTCGTCCCTCGCAGCTGCCTTTAAGCCTGCGACTTCGACCGGCTTCATATACTCCAAAGTGCGCTCCGCTCTGCCAACGCAGCTCGGTGGCTCATCTTCAGAGCCGAAGATGGAGCCTGACCATGCCGTTGTCCTGCTACAAGGACATGGCTTTGCGACTGTCGCACATGGCATTGAGGAAGCCGTCTACCAAGCGATATACACAAAAGAGGCAGCGAAGGCGCAAACCACGGCCATGACAGTACTGAACGCACACACAGGGTATGCGCTCGAGGGCAAAGTCGATGTACAAGCCGGCGGCAAAATCAAGTCAGGGCATGCCAAGGTTGAAGGCGGTAACTTGAAGTACCTAAGCGACACGGAATGCCACGATGCCTGGGAATCGGTTTCAGGCACACTGACAAGGCCGTGGGCGCTTTGGTGCCGAGAAGTAGAGGTCAATCCGCTGTACAAGAATGACTGTCCAGGCGGCGATGACTGAGCGACAAGATGTTATGGCAACTTTTGATAGAACCATCGTTAAGTAATTCTTTGTTTCTCTCTACCCTCTCCGGTCTTTTCATACCTTCACACACCAGTTCGTTGTCATTTACGACAAAGCTAGTTTCCTCCAGACGCCAGGCTCTACTCTAAACCTTATCCATTAGGTCCTTTGCGCTCCCCCGTTGCATACGACTTACAGCAACTCTCTTTTATCATCCCAATAACCTCCCATCTCTACATGAAACGATCATTCGCTCCTTGCAACCGGCACTTCGGACTTTTATGACCATGTCGGTAATGGCGTTACCTCATGCAGCCCCGCCAAGTTGTTCCATAGTGCTTGTCTTACAGGCCAAGATCTTCCGCCACTAAAGGTGCATACTGCGGATATACCCCGGACTCTAGCAACCTCCCCCCGCATAGCAATCTTAGCCCCTAGATCAACACCATCGCTCAATATTGTCGATCCGGGGAATTGAACAATTTCATACCGAGGTGCATGTACCTAACATCAATTACTACCTGTGTTGAGTATACCTTCCGACCTTCCGGCTTCGTAGCGCGGTGAATTAACGTGTCAAATGACCGCGCAGGTGGCTGTTTTTGGGTAACAATGGTGCAATCCTTGCGGCTAGTGGAGGATCTGGGGTGGAAATGATGAGTGTGTCGGAGCATTTGGCACCGACTGGTATTGCGCAATGTAGTAAACCCTTGCTGTTGTTTGAGAAGGCGACATATACGTAGGGGACAAAATCTTCATTTGTTATCCAAGCCTGGGCGGTCATCGGGAGGCCTTTCACACATTTCCTCCACCTGCCTTTTCGTAAGCTTCAATTCTAGCTATGTTATTCAAGGGCGCATTGTTGGCTGCGGCCACGTTCTCTCCTTCGGCCTTGGCGGCTTTTGGCGCCACTCAGAGTGGTGACAACATCGTTGTCGACGCTGGCGCAACCAATCCCCTCGTCTTTACCGTCAACGCCAAGAGCTGCGATATCACTTCGATCAAATACCGTGGAGAAGAGCTGCAGTCGTCAGAGAAGGGATCGCACATCTCATCAGGGTTAGGCACTGCAACTGTCAAGTATGAGACGATTAGCAGTCAGTTATATTCTCTGTACTTTGAAAATGGCAGCTAATGAAGTGTATCAGGCCAATACGTCAAGGTTACATGTACAACCAGTACCTTGACGCATTACCTCGTTGCCAAGTCCGGCGAAGCGACGATATACATGGCGACGTATACTACTGCTGAGCCCAGCATTGGCGAACTACGATTCATTGCTCGTCTCAAAAGTAGCGCGCTGCCGCTAGAGTACCCCTTTGGCGTCGTATCAACAACTGTTGGTTCGACATCGACAGTGGAAGGATCAGATGTCTTCGTAGTAAGTGGTCAGACGCGAAGCAAGTTCTACTCAAGTGAGCGCTTCATCGACGACACTACAGTAAGTGCCTTTCCAAGTCAAGGTAGTGCTGAGCATTCTCACTGACGCAATCAGCATTGCGTATATCGCGATGGTAGCGACGCAATACATGCCTGCTTCCTGATGAACTCCTACTCCTACGAAGGCTCCTCTGGTGGTCCGTTCCACCGCGATATCAACACAAATAACGGTGGAGACTACACCTCGTTGACCTTTTACATGAACAGTGGCCATGTTCAGACGGAGAAATTCCGTCAGGGTCTGCACGGCCCGTATGCCCTAGCCTTTACTCGCTCTGGTGTACCAGCAGGTGGCTCCAGTATGGATACTACATTCTTCAAGGACCTCGGTATAACAGGCTACGTGGCTCCATCTGCCAGGGGTACAGTATCCGGGACGGCAACAGGTGTTGGCTCTAGCTTCCAACGGGTATTGCATTGGTACAACGATGCAGCCCAGTACTGGGCGTACGCTGATAGCAGCGGCAAATTCACATCACCAGCAATGAAGCCTGGTACTTACACACAGGTGCTCTACCAAGGCGAGTTCAAGGTTAAAGCCGCCAGCGTGACGGTCTCGGCCGGAAAGGCGACCACTGCCAACATTGCAGCGGATGCCGAAACTAAGACTTCCATCTGGCGCATCGGCGAGTGGGATGGTCAGCCAAAGGGCTTCCGAAACGCAGACAAGCAACTACGAATGCATCCAACAGATTCGCGCATGGCATCCTGGGGTCCGTTGACGTACACTGTTGGCTCCAGCACCCTTGACAGTGTTCCAATGGCCATCGTAAAAGACAACAACCCCCTCACCATCAAGTTCTCGGGTACTTCTACTACTGCAGCGACTCTTCGTATCGGCACCACACTCTCCTTCGCTGGCTGTCGTCCTTCGGTTGTGGTGAACAGCTTCAATGCCGCTACACCTGCTGCACCAACAAAGATCGATTCACGTGGCTTGACTCGAGGCGCGTATCGGGGCTTCGGCGAGGTCTACAACTATGATATACCGGCTGGCACGTTGATTAGCGGAAGCAACACCATCAAAATTAGCTGTACGAGTGGAAGTTCCGGCGATGGCTTTCTGGCTCCAAATGTGATTTTGGATGCGATAGAGCTGTTCAAGTAGGTGTTTGGGCATCGCAAGCCAATTTGATTACAACTGTGAGATTCATCGATCGCATGATGGACGCGTTGCAGTGGGGTTGTATGACCAGTGTCTTCTTCTTGTTGATACTTGTACCGCTTCAATTCTTATCCGGTAAATAGCTTCGAGAATATCATGGCGCGTTTATTCTCTCATCATCCTGATTGAGTACTATCCTTCCATTTCTTGGTGAGCCCTTAGGATACTTTCTATTTAAGCAAGGTGCTGACCGCAACTCGAATTGATCTCTTTCCCGGGTTTAATTGTCTGAAGGTTCCATCAACACGACTATTTAGTCCCAAAATCATCGTAACATAAGCCGTATTCGCCAAACCAGAAATTATTGGTTATTGCACGAGAAAGAAAGATTCCATCGGCTTCACCGACGTTCGTAAAGGCTTACAATCGTATGTCTTTTCCATGGATATGGTCAAAGCATCTATATTCGGCAATTCAGAGTCTTGATAAGGCAGGTATACGTCGCATAACCCCACTTCTGATTTCCACGAGTCAGTCACCGGATCAATACAGGATTGGTAGAGCGCTGAGTCTCTGAGGCCCACCCTAAAAGTATTCCCCGGGTGGAGACCATGTAGGAACCCTGATACCTACTCCCGCTCAAGGTGCAGGATCTGTGGACTAAGGACGTCAAAGTCCGTGCGGGCGCATCGTCAGCTGACGGCAATATAGCACCGGTAATCGTTTCGGATCATTCTGACGCGATAGCGAGGGCTAAGAAGCTGGCATAAGGGGTTTAAACGTATCGCGAGTTTGCCGCGGCGTCCCAGCGCTTGCTGTATGCGTCAAGCGACCCGGTCCTTGGTACGGCGTAGTCCTTCGTGGGCCTTACGACATGTCAAGCGATGACGGCCCCGGAAATGGAATCCTTATTGCAGCATGGAGCTCGGGTCGAGACCCGATACGCTGACTATTTGTTCAAGCTCTTGGAGACTCGATAAAGAAAATTACCTTCGATGCATGCATATATGTGATCTGGAAACGTCTCACGTTGCAGTCTTTAGCGAGGGGAGGCCGCCGGCTTCTGTGGAGCTTCCGTAAATCATCGTCGATGTGGTAATCTTGTCCGGACCTAGTGAGGCATGCATACAGTCTGGACCGAGATGTCTCCAATTTTGGAGAGGACTCCAATGATATGTAATGCTGTGACCGGAACTAGATTCTCTCGACTCTAGTAGAGCTTTGCGGTTCAAGCAGACATACTTGCACTCTTGCCAGAAGTTGCTCTGCAGAAAACAAAAATACTAGCGGGGATGAGTAGTCTGTACCTAACTTCGGCGCCGTTACGGACGCCCAGTGCACCCTAGACTGCCGGTAAACTGCTCGGGAGGCTGCGTTAGCCTACTATACATGGCAGCATCCCCAGACTCGGATCTAAGTCAAGAGGTGAGCCATGAAGTGCTAGGATACTTGGAGTCGCACTGTCGTTTGAGAATCGTCCGACTTATCAGCTCAGCAATGGCGCCATATGGTCCGCTGATGCTCAAGGGTTGTCGGTGATACTACACTTTGACCGGCAAACAGAGACTGGCCGTACACAATCATACACTCGGGTAATGAGGAACATGACCTGAGTTTGACGCGCACGATATCGAGCCCCGTGGAGGTGGCTGAGATCTTTGAGTGGGATGTGTCTGTCCACGATCCGACCAGGTGGATCTGCTTTCCGCAATCACAAGCGCCAGAAGATACCGAAAGTATATTCTTAGTGTTTCTGCAATGAAAAACATCAGACATGTACTCAATTAACCCCAAAACACGAAGCGACGCCTCAAAGATAGTGGCGTGATCCGTGGATCGCCGACGAAGCAGGCTTTGATGTGCATTGATGCAGGTTGTAATACGCGTGGCATACTTCCTAGTACTACTAGCTGTCAGCAAGTCATGCCATGTGTGTGCCTGGTGCCCTCGGTTGTATGACTGGGATAGATACGCACGATGAAAGCATGCTGGCATTCTTCACATGGATACAATGCCGGTCGTCGGCAGTTGACGTCCCCGAAGGTCGGTTGTAATGAAATCCAACGCTAATCAGAAAGCGTATAGGCCAGTGGTTCAAAATTCTGCATTGCTGGCTGAGCACCCTGGGCGCAATTTCTGATACTGGGAATAGTAGAACGTCTGCATCTAGACAACACCACAGTGGCGCCATAGAAGAGGGATTGGGTGTTTCCTCCTGATTAATGGCGAACAGTTGGCATCGAATGTAGTTTACATGAAGGTACTTCGTCAGTGATCCAGCCAATCAAAATACCGTCATGAGTATGTCACCGCTGCGAAGTTTTAATGCTGAGCCATCTCGTGATTTTGCCTCAGGTACTGATAAGGCGACAAGATGGCGTAAGGTGTATGAAGGCTGTGAGTAGGATCACCAATTGTTTGCCATAGACGCGACGCGTTGGCTCTGGACTGCACGCGGCTTGGAAAACACCTGAAAATGTCTGATCCCGAGTTTCCCAAGCTAGAAATCGGCGATATGCTAGGGGGAACTGGTGTTTGTCGGGATAACTGACGTGTCCGGTTGCTTCGCTTGCAGATTGTTCACCGATGACGAGGGTGGCTCTGGAGTTGGAAGTCGTCCCCGGGGTCCGCTACTCAAGGTCAGCTGTAACTATTTTGAGACTAGCTCCATAGTCACAAACCAAACGCGCAATTTGCAAGCTTTCCAAGGTTGGTAGCAGCTGTGGACACCAGGGTACGAACCTTGATTGACGACGACTTCGCTTTACTTCAAACGCTATTCAAGAGACTAGAGAGTACTACAGCGATGCGAAAACTGGAGGCAAGGAAACCGGATGCGAGAGCCTTGGCCTAGAGGCACGGCAATAAGCGGATTAACCTGACGGCTTGCATTGCATGCACCGCCGCTGGGATAGAAACCCGTTCCCGCGTATTCGTTATTGTCCTGCGGTGAGATGGCCACGACCTGTGATCAAATGGGTCGACAACAGTATTTGGGCACCCTGCACGCCTAGACAGGCGAGCCACTCCACGTTGGCCCTGTACCTTTATCGCTACCATTGTCGATCACGTTCGGAGCGGTGTCCAGTGCACATGCCCCTGTATCCCTGAGTCCCACACAATCGCGTCTATCGCAAAGGGGAAGAGCAGCTCTTGCATCTTGCGTTGCCTGTCTTCGCACTTACCACCCAGTAAATTCCATTGATCGGTATTTCTAGCATGTCCCTTTCTCGATTCTCGTCTTGCTTGACCCAAAATGTATAATCCAAATACACCCCAATTCGGGAGACTTAGAGGGCTGCATACTCGCGGAATTCTGATTGGGTGTTCACCTTGCAATCCTTACTAGCCAGCCAGCCCATCAAAGTCTCCCGCCATCCGAGGGCCCTGCCGCGCTACCCACCTAACTGCATATCAAAAGTCGGGCTTGTTGGTGCCACTTGAAACGCCTCCCCGGGACTCACACCTCTAATGGCCATATATGTATATTAGAGATTCCTATTCTCGTTTTCCATGCCCCACCCCATCTTTGTCTTTGCACATACATAGCTCTTCACTATCAAGTGTTCGCATTTAACTGGTGGTATCTTGCAAGGCATTTTTTAGACTCACATCTTCAGCCACTCCTTACTTGACCTTTCAAACACAGTTCAAGTATGTCGTTTACTTTCCAAGTACAGAAGATCAACCAGTCGTTCGATCAAATCGCAGCATGGTAGTAAGTACAACATAGTTTTCGTGCTGGTCAATCATTTATGCTAATGTTTATAGTCATGAGTTTATGCGCAGAACAGAATTGTGCTTTCGGAAGCTGCACGAACGCATCCTTCTGCTGGAGCAAAAACAAGCCGTACAGGGCCCCACAGATGAGCAAGTTGAGCGCGTATTACGCAAGATTCTGGATGAGAGGTTCTCGGACCTAGGCTCGCATCATGGGAGGAAGCTCGGTGCTGTACAAGACCGCAGTTGGTTCGTTAGAGATCCAAACGACCTCCCCTATCCCAGATCGATCAAAATGGACATCGCTTCACTCATCATCCCTCCGGATGCCGTTCCCTCGAAAGCCTACTCAGAAACCTTTCGCATGCTGGAGCATGGACTAAGAGGCTTTCCTCGCGACCACTTGCTTGACTCAGATGACGACGAAGACTGCAAGATGAAAGTCGGCATAAAAGACAGCCGTTCTTCTCACAGTGTCTGAGTGATAGCAGACTTTGTGTCGGCCTATGTCCACCCTACCTTCAACCCTAGCGAACTCGCTCGAGACCTCTACTCCCCGACGTCGACCTTCACATGGCGCCACGGAAATCAGTTCGCCATCTGATTACGTTTAGCAACAATCGCTAGGCAACACACCGGCTATATACAACGATACCATGGCCATAATTCCGTTGCACCACATCCCTAGCCCAAGTGCATCCTATATCTCACAGAGTACCAGTGCTATAGTAAGTAGCATGCCGCCAATTCACAATGGTGGATGTCGATACACTTAGCCACTGCAAAGAACGACTTAGTCTACGCAACAAACGTCGCGATGGCAGCCACAACAACTTTCGTTGCAATCCATCTTGTTCAACATGCCACCCACGCACCCCCTGTAGCAGCAAATGTATCAAAAATATCATCTCCCTAGCTACGTTCCACTCAAACCATTGTCTTCTCTGCACTCCGAGCGTTTTCCTGGACATGGCTTTACATGATGGGATTGTGGGCGTCCTTGTGCAATTTTCCGCCCAGGTACGCGGGACATCCGCACTCAGGTCTTACCGCTACATTTCCTCTCTCAGTACCCTTTGGCGTATATTTGGCCTATCCGCGTTCGCACCCAACAGCTACTGCAATAATTTCGCGACTCTCCAACACGTTATGGGACAATGGAAGCACCAAAGTTGCGTCAAACAAAGACCAAATTTAGATGTGGAGATTACGCGATCCATCCAGACCCAACATTAGTCCAACGTCGTGGTCATCCAGTGCAACAACCTCGCCGTCGGGGTTCTTTGGCGCGCAATTTCTTCATGTGTAGGATGAAGGATTTGTTGCACGACTGTTGCTTGTCGGCGAAAGGCGCATAACGCCACAGTATGGCGGAATCATTATCAGAACCTTTGTATGCACAACTGAAAGTTATGTCATCCTATGCCTATTTCGTTGGTACTAGCTATTCCCGCTACAGCGGGATGATTGCTCCGACGGCGCAGTCAACAATTGAAAGTGACATGATGTGTCGCATCCTTCATGAGGCGGTCAGGAGTTGCGTCGCGGTGGTAGGCGCTTAGCTGTAGACTAGCGTGGGGACCTTTTCGATCTCATCGTAAACCCCACGTATCAGACTTCACCCTTTCTGCCCTGCATATGCCCTATATGTGCAAGCATCTTCCTTGCTCTTCCAGCGACTGCAGCGTTCGATTGGAATCGCCTTGTGGCCCGTCGTAAGCACTTTCGAAGCGAACGAAATCTACTAGACCACGTTCATCGATGCATGACCGTCGAAATGGCTCCTGGCCCTTCCGATGAAGCGCACCCACGTCATGAGGCATGAAGATGTAGTACTATTTTCAACATACAGGTACTTTATTCGGCACTCTATCCCGAGCAAGAATTCCTTCTTATATCATTCTGTTCTCAGATTCTACTCCCATTAGCCTGTCAATGACCGCCCGATCCATGCAGCGCAACATCGGACAATTGCGATTTGAGATTTCTCCATGATTCGTGCCACTGGAGGGCTACATGTTACCACATTTTGCTTTTGACTCGGTCTCCACCTAGCGACATAAAGTTCTAGCATAACGGCATTGTAACCATGCTCCTCACGACGCATGTCAAACTCAGGTCCTTCCTGAATACAGATCGCCAGTAGCTACACCAACGTTCTCCATTCTGCAGAGTGCCATCACAATCCAACGATGCAAGTGGTCAGTCATTGTCGCTAGAGATCTATAGAGGCAACCTTGTGCAGAACACCATCGCACGCAAATGTCAGCAAGCTGGTAAGCCTCATCACCACGCGATAGTCAAAGGGCAAGCCTAGGAGTTTTGGAATTCTTGCGTCTTTACTCTGACGCCCCACACTTTTGCAGTCCTCACTAACACATACCGATCTCATAATATCCCGTTCGCCCAACGGTTAACAAAAGGAGAGTTACTCGGGAATGTTCTCCAGGCGCATGGCAGGACAACGTTTCGAAAAAGCACCACCATACATCAGGTTCGTTCCGTATCAATCGATGGCGCGACACGAAGCGTGCTAACCAAGATCACGATGTGTCCACAATTATTAGGCTAGGCCTCTTTAGAATACTGTGGGATAGCAAGCGCCTCGTTTTGCCTACTGTGGTTGATGTTGGGCATCAACAATGATCCAATTATGCGGCGAAGGGTCTGGTCTATACCATCTCCTTTGCCTCACTATGGACAGGGAATACAGAAGAAAATACGCCTCACCGATCTCTAGCTGAGATCCTTGAACGCCGAATTTTGTGCAGGTCTGGCTGCGGCTATCCGATTACCGGCCCGCTGCTATCGCTTTGTAAATCCGGGGCCGAAAATACGACCCACCATCCATCATGCTCTGGAGTATGAATACCATACTTAGGCTTTCCATAGACTTTAATTTCGCAAACACACATCCGTCACAGATGAACCAAGATCTGAACAAACTTCCACGAATCAGTACTGCAGAGACTCGGGAGCCGGCAAGCAACGCAATCAAGGCGACATCTCGGAACGGCCACTGTGCCGGGAAGCGACTCAATGGCCGATTTGGGTCGCGTGTAACAATAGAAGCCGATACGAGCCTTCACAGCTGCGCAAGGGTAATTGCTGTCGTCGGGTAAATCATCCTACTGGTTGTGTCGCTTTCACCGTGTACAAGGAGCACTGGTGGCGGGTCGGAAGTGTGTATCCGTATCGCGTGGGTATACCAAGGCTAAGCAAGTGGGCCAGGAATGGCAAGTGGGTTATCGCTTCTTATAAGCCGCCACGTTGCTAGTAGATCGAAAGAAAAAGCAAGCTCATAGATCGATGCGAGTCCTGGTTTCATGTCTCCACTTGGGCGGTAAAAAGCAAAGTGTGATCTCGATTCGAGATCTCATAATCCCGCGGCCGAATTTAGTTTTCCGAAATTACTTGAATGTTCCTATTGGAGGGTGGGTTCCCGAGGTCAGGCACCAAAAGACCTCGTGGATGAACTTGACTAACTTGACTAACTTGCTTGGGTATACAACTCGTAGGCTGAGATGTGAAATTGGGTCCGATAACTAGAGTCTTCGTATGCCGAGCGATCTATATAGCTAACCTTCCATGTCGCGGACTGTGGTACTAAATTGTCGTCGATCATCAACGTGCAAATGAAAGAAACCCAAGTAAGAGAGCATTGCTCTACATCTACATACAATACCAGTACTATGGACGCCTAGCTAGGAGCATTGGCCTCCCACTGAGCCCACTTTCTTCGTTCATTAAGACATCTAGATATGGAAAATGTTGAGACGGACCCTCGACCTCTTCATACAACGACGGTGGTGGCCAGCCATCTGCCTCCTTCTTCTTTCTCATTCGGAACACTGGAGTCCTGGCTCTCACATACAGCGCTTCATCCTTTGAGAATGATGAGAAAGGCCACGGGCAGTGTGACGACTTTGATACCCTTAAGCATGGAGGCTTCTCTCGCCGGACAGATTTACAGCCATCAAGGCATATCATCCGACAGTAATGATTACGACCATGCACAACGGCAACCACCGGACAGCGATGTGTTCATACCATTGATCCTGATAGCGAAGAAGACGACAGCCACAGTGCCTTAGTCGTTGACCTTGCAGGGAAATCGTGAGTTCAGACCTTGAGCTGAACACCAGCAAGGTGTATAGACAACCTTGAGGGAGATCATATCTACACCTTTGAAACTGCAACACACGCGGATATTATGTAGGAGTGAGTGATGAGAACAGAATGTACTTCGAGCAAAGATCTCGCCTTGAGCTCAGAACCTCTGTTAGAGACACCCTAGTTATAGACCTGGTCGTCGCCACGCTTGCTGTCACCTTTAAAAGTCTTCGACGTCGCTTCTTTTGTTCACTGACGGCTTGTCTGATCTTCATCTACCAGGTGCTCAAGTCATGCAGTCATTCACTTGCACATGTAAAGAGGCGCCTTCACTTTCATCTTCGATCCCTTTCAGAAAGAGCACTCGGCGACCACCCACCACAATTTCCGGGTTTTCTTCGTGCGTACCTTCCCATGGTTACGCATCTTCCGTGTATAACCAATCAAGCGACCAGAATTCGCTGTTTCACCATGGGTCAGTCACATGCTAGGACCATGCGACGACTGAGCGCGCCTGTTCTGCATATGGACCAAGATGAGCTCACGTCATTGTTTGTGTCGCAGCTTCACCATGAGCACCTTTCCACAGCAAACACTCTTGCCGGCCCTATTAACGCTGCTCTAACTGCAGTCTCGCGTCACCTATGATTTGGGCAGCAACAATCTCGCGACCACTTATACCAGAGTTTTCAACTCACCTACTTCCTAATCACTGACACCGACAATTACAGCCAGGCAACCAACCACACATCTGCACGCCGCAACTATGGCGGAAGTTAAGGACAACCTGGGTCCCTATATCCTCGAGAACGCGCTGGCGGCTGACCGCGGCGATGACAACTGCTTCATACTCGATGTCGGTCGCAACAACGAAGGCGATATAGTCTCTTCGCTCGAGCACGTTATCGAGCAAGTCGATGATTACCTCATCAATGTGTACGACCGTCTTGCTCCGGTGATCAAGCTCTACATCGTCGGCGAGTGGAAGCCGACCCTGCCGAAGAAGAGCGATGAGAAGATCGGTATGCCTGAGGAGCAGAAGCAATACGTGAACGAGGTAAATATAACCGGTGTTGCACCTGACTAGAGTACTCGAAAGGTATTCGCTGTACGTTTTGTTATGACACTCGCAGAATGTTACAAGTGTATACCTTTAGGATACCGTTTCTAACACGAGGATGAACAACAAGCTCCTCCAGTAAAACAAGTTAAGAAGATGAAGCTGATGTCAAGCAAAGCCGCATCCTCATATCAAGCCTGAGAAAGAATGGCACGACGCGGGCGAACAAATCGCGAAGCTCGTTCAACAGATGCCTGCGCTAAAGGAGTTGACGTATGCATATCCTCTTGCTACACCTTACCTATCCGCTAATGAGTCTAGTTGGGTCTCTGGCCTACCGTTCATGGCCGTCATCTGGGAGAAGCTGTCCACTTCACTCACGAAGCTTGTCCTCGACCTTGGCCAGCCCGTTCGCCTCCAACAGGACGGCAAGATTGAGTACAAGTCGTACATCACCCCAGCAGAGATGAAGCCCCTCGTTCAGCAGAAGGAACTTAAGGAGCTTCGGCTATTCCGTATGCATGATTCTTACCAGTCCATCTACTGGGAGACTGTCTTTCGCAACACGTCCGAGACCGGCATGCGTGTCCTAGACCTCAACATGGCGGCCCCCCCAATCGTGCGTCAGGGCCACTGGCACAAGGCTGAAGACGTCCGTGGCTTGACCGTTTCGAAGGCAGATTCTAAAGAAAAGGAGTACAAGTGAGTCGCCATGCGCATGGACCCAACTGGTGTTCCACACTAGAGCTTTTCCGCTGACACCTTACAGGGGCGTTGATGGAAAGGGAGTCCTACACTACTTCTTCGGCACCGGCGAGTATCTCGATGATTTCAGCATGCGCAAAGGACGTATTGCCGCAGGCTTGGAGGCTAAGCCGCTCCCATTGTGGTATGTGCAACAATTTCAGGAAGCCGGGCGGACATGAGCCACAGCAAAAAGCTCATTCGTCATGACTTGTAGCCCAAAACGAACGCCAAAGACAAAGTATCTTTGGGTACAATTCATCAAAAGGGAGCTTCTCGTACAGCATAGAGACTGACTCGTTTTACTAGGTGCCTCAAGCTTGACGGTTTCGTTGTCGACTACCTGCCCTTTGAGCAAGAGCTCTCTCGTATCGCATTGTTGACTTGCGGCAAGAACTGTATCGATAGCGGCATGCGAGCTCTGAAGACTCCTCACACTCCTCACAGTAAGCAATGTCTCTGTACGAACTGCATATGAGACACATACTGACTTCGTACACCAACATATAGATAGATGGGGCAAGATTGTCAACAACGCGATATCCCCCTGCCTAATCCGCTGGCCAAATTGGACCGGGGTATTCGATGACCGTGGTGACCAGCGTTCGTAGTATCCCTATGCGAACTGCATGTGAGACGAATGCTAACCTTCGTACACCAATCTCTAGGCAACAATCAAGGCGATGTCGTCCCCGAGGGAACCGGTCTTTCGACTCCAGCTGAACAACATCCCTCACTATTCTCCCCAGTCCCGCTGACCAAAGAGTCCCTCCATATGAAGGATCTTGGCGAGGCCTTGGATGGCGCCATCAAAGACGATGGCTATCTCTCAGCTCAGCCGCTGTCCGTTCCCGCAACTGGTCGTGACGCCTCGCTGATTGTGGTGTCGAATGTCTCGACCTATGGCTTCAAGACCACAACGTCTGTAGCCCCCTTGACCACTCGAAGCTCCCCCAACATGCCTGAGGTGCCTGCTGCTACCGGCAACATCGGTTCTGGCGCAATCTCCCCAGCTGGCGAGAGCCTAGTACTTGTCGATAGCGCGGCGTCCACTGCAGACTCTGTATTCTCCAACGATAGTAGTTACGACCAGGTCAGCCCCGTAGATATCGACGAAATCTCCAACGATTCTACCTCGGCCGCCAAATATAGCTTCAAGCACAAGGTAAGGCGATCCTGGGATTGGTTGTCTGGTTCTGATTCCGGTTCTGGCGCCGCCTCTTGAAATTGGTCCGGCTTTTCTCAACGTCTTACTCGCTTTCGACGCTTTGATGTTATTCTTGTTATCAGGCTGACCATAGCGAGTGAGGAGACATGGAAGGGACTTGCTGGCAACAGCAACTGATCCTGCCCAAAGACCCTTGCTTTGCCTTCATAGGAACCGATGGACGCGGGACACGGATTGCGGAACGGCGGACGACTGAAAGATTGAACTTTGGTCTTAATATGATAAACTACGACGCGCCGTCGGAGCATTTGGCGCTTGGAAGCCTTGGAAACTGGCATTTGGGGATACCCTTGTAGCTAGGTCTCACTCTAGAGTCTGGCCCTTTCCTAGGATCGACACGAATATACATATTCCAAAGCCGTGTTGAATCGGTGCTACTCTTTCGCTGCTGACATGTCGGCGTCTTTCCAGTAGATCTCGCGTTGCTGCCTCGGTCCGACGTGCTTGCGATTCGTGTTGCGAGGCGGTGTGCGCGATGTGTTTGTCTTCAAGATATCACAAATTGGACAGGCGTCTGACGATGACAACTCGTCAGCGGGTCTAGTAGACGTTACGTCTGCAGTATGTTTCCTTGTTCTTCCGTTGCTGCAGGACCGTGGGTCTTATGCATAGGCGAGGCTGGGAGTTGCATGTCGTGTATGCAGGCTGCAGAGGCCGACATGAACAAACGTACTGTTTGTTGGCTGTGCACGACAATGAGGGACTTCAACATCGTGAAAGTCGAATGGAACACAAGTCGCAGTCACAGTAGATACAGCGAGTTATTGTCAGCTCAAGGGGTACAAGGCTCGTGGGCAGATGCTGTGACGTTTTGACCCGCTGTAGGCGGGCCGCCCCTTCCTCACAAGTCGCATCATGGCCCGCTGATTGGCAGGCGCATCTCGGTGGGCAGGTGCGATGAGGTAACCGCGACCACGAGCATTGAGTGAGGCCGTGTGCCAAATAAATCTCCAACTACATGTCTTCTTGAGAAACAATCCTGACTTGTTGGCTTCTGCTGCCTTGCTTCGTTCGGCCGGTCATGACCGCGATGGGCTTTCCGCTTTCCGGCTCGCGCTGTACCTTGGCCCCATGCCAGGTTTAGCAGAACAAGCACGATGAGCTGGCACGCTGGCAATCGATCGTAGCCGTCACCAACTCCACGTCTGCTATCCCGGCCTCATACCAGTCGCTTGCATGCATCTCGCTGCACGTCGGTCAGTGCGACTCCACATCAGCAAATATCAGTGTTTGTCGTATTTGCTTCCCGGGTGAACCTCCGCTCGCGCCCCAAGAGCGCTACGACAGGTGCGCAATTCCTCGGCCGCGCGACTTCAATGCATATTCATACGATACCCTTTGTCTCTCCAGTCACTCTTTACTTCCCGCCCGCGCGTTACAGCAGGCGCCGCGCTTCCGAGCGCTGGGGCTGAGGGACAGCTTTCCGTCCGGTGACGTCTGCTTCGGCATCAACAGCAGAACTTGAGGCATTGGACAGCAACCAGCACCACAACAACAGCACAGCGCATAGCTACTCACACATTGCGCATACAGACACGCGTATTGGCTGTCCTTTGCGAGTGTCGGTGAGAGGTGTAAGTCGATTTCACGATGCTTCCCAGCCACCTCCCAGCCCTTCACCTCCTCCCAACCACCCTACCTCACGCGTGGAATTGCTAGGGTGCACCGCAGCAATGGCTCGTCTGCTAGCCCTTCCGCAGTCTCTGTATCTAACACTATACTCTCCAGCCAGCTTTCGTGAATTCCAACATAAGCACGCCGTCGCGCGCTGCTTAGCTTATTCCAAGAGAACCAGCCGCTGGGTATCTTCTCCAACCCGGTCGGGTGCCCTCGACGGCGCAAGGGCAATTGAGCCTGAGTGAGAATCCCTGGATTCACAGTGACGTCCAGTGATCCATCAGAGCTCGCAAACATATTACCCTTTCAACAGACATCTTCACGAGACCACGACCGCGACGGCCCAGCGCCACTGTTCGAATACCGAACCTCCCTCCAGCTACGCCAGGAGCAAGCCGACGCCTTCTATCGCACGCAGCACAACCACTCGAGAGCATCAAGTTCGACTGGTAGCGTCGCGAACAGCCTTCGCCGTACGCCCAACTTTGAACGCGCCAGATCAGTCGATCCGAGCCAACAACAGCGCGTTCGCTTCGAGACACCTCGCCCTCGCTCAACCCCCTACGCTGAGCCTCACCCCGCCCTTCGCATCAGTCGACGTACCGCCTCGGCGATACGCTTCGTGCTCGAAGAGGGACTCCGACTTCCGCATCCTTTCACCCCGGATCTGGTCGAAGAAAACGCCCCCATGTCCGACCTGACGAGTGGCCGCGCTGCCAATGGCGGGGCCCGTACAACTGGTGGACCCGTGCCTGTCGATCGGTCCAACATACGTACGCCAACGCAGATCATGAATGCTAGACGACAACGGGCTGAAGTGGAGGAGCAAAGGAAAGCCGCCGAGGAGGAGCGCAGGAGAGCCAGCGCGGAAAGAAGAGCCCAAGCTGTTTCTGGTGTAGCTGGAGCACCAACCGCTGAGCCTGGGACCCAGAGGCAGCCCCAATCAGCTCCTCTAAGATCTGGTGACCAATATGTACAATACCCGACTTCGTCGGGTGGAGTGCCACGTCAACCAGAGAGGCCAATCCCATCACAAAATACCTTGAACGAAGCGCAAGAGCCCACAGGCGCATCACAATCCAGACCTCGGGCAGCTTCGCAAACACAGCAGCAACCGTCTCGACCCACTCAGGCAAACCTAGGTCTGCCGACGACGGCAGAGCAAAGCAGGAGACCAGCTGGCTCAGGTCATGCCCGGCGACCGTCCGGTGCCACGGCCTCATCACAAGCAGGACCCTCAACTGCTGCACCACGCCCGCCGCCTCCGCCAGGTTCATCCAC
Organism: Alternaria atra; assembly: GCF_907166805.1. NCBI lineage: Eukaryota > Fungi > Ascomycota > Dothideomycetes > Pleosporales > Pleosporaceae > Alternaria > Alternaria atra. The sequence continues at coordinate 668,704 of NW_025091327.1, forward strand.
TGGACAAGCTCGGGAGTCCACAACCTCCAACTTCCCACATGCGTTCGAACGCTGGGAAACTCTATCATCACATTGGGAGGGTCTTACCTCTTACTGGATACGGCGACTTGAGCAGAATACCGATGAAGTTCGCAGAGAGCCACTGGCCCAGCAAATGTCTAGGCAAATCACCGATCTATCGGCAGCTGGCGCCAACCTTTTTCATGCTGTCGTCGAACTACAACGCTTACGCGCGTCTTCCGAACGCAAATTTCAAAGATGGTTCTATGAACATCGCCAGGATCAGGAAAGGGCTCAAGAGCGCGAAGCGCAGCTCACAGAACAAATCAACTCGGAGCGCGAGCTTCGCCTTGAGGCTGAAGCAAACATGGAGCGCATGGCCACTGAGAAGAAGAATGCCGAACGAGCGGTGTCTGAGATGAAGCGTGAGCTACAAATCTCGAAAGAAGAAGCACGCCGAGCATGGGAGGAGCTTGGAAGGCGAGAACAAGAAGAGCGTGATCGCACATTCTCGCTGAGGGAAGGTCAACCTACGTTGGTTGGCGGAGTGCAGGTGGTTCCGATGGCGCAGAACATGGGACGTCAAGGGAGGGGACATGGGGATGATACTTATGCTGGTGCGCAGAGCAGCAGCGAGGGCATCGAACAACACTACTCATACGAGGAAGGCCAATCACCGACCGACACCGATCCCTTCACTGAGAGCGCTCGCCATGCGCGCCGAGAGCCTGAGGCGCCTGCACACGTGGCTCAAGGAACCTACGTCCCATCAGGCGCAGCATCAGCTACATCATCTCGGCCTACTGGCTCATCCGTTGCGGACGAATCTCTTGCTCCTGCTCCTTTACAATATCCATACTATACGTCTCAAGCACAGCAGGCACCTAGTCAGCCGGCCATGTCGCAGCCAGAGGCCTTCTATCAGCAGCCTGCATCCTATTTACACCAGGAGTCCGAATCTGGTCTCCCAGATGACGAGCAGTCGTACGTTACTTCTCAGGCAGAGTCAGAAGGCGACATTGAGTACGCCCTGGATGAGAGAGGCAACTTTATACGCGACGATTCGGGCCGCCGCATCCCTTTTCGATCTCTTCAGTCTCCAGTATCGGACGAGTACGATGTAGACGACGCACGCCAACGTGAGCTTGAGCATCTACAGCACTATGGCACAACTGCCACTTCTCAGGGTGGCTACGCAACCAGTTCGGGCGCGGGATCTTCGCAGCAGGGCCATCCTACCGCTGGTGGTCGACCTGACTACAGCGGCGATGGTTACGGCGACGAGTGGGTAGGGATGAGACATCACCATCCTACCAGATTGAGCGACGTGCCTGAGGAAGATGAGAGGAGCCGAACGTCGCCCAGCAGAGCAAGTCAGGCCAGCCGAGGACGATTGTATTAGATGAAGACTACAAGCTTCATCTTCATCGTCACCAGAAGAAATCCGCAAGCCGCTCGGGCTTTTCTTCCGCAATTATCGTCGATTTCCTGCCTCGCAGATTGCAATCATATCGTCTTGAATTTTGCACATGCATATATCGTTCTGGCATACGTCTTATAGCGAGCATTACATATCAGGTTCCCTGCGTTTATACCCTTCTACAAGATCTCTCTAATTGAGCGTCCCCGGCCCTCCATGGCTGATTCTTGCATCTACGAACGCTCCTGTGTACTAGTAGAACCGTCTTGTTTTTTGTTAATTGGTTTCTTTTCAAGCAAGCATGGTGTTTATTGGGCATTGGCATAGGGATGGGTTGATGGACGGAGGGCTTGGTGGGTAGGGTAGGCAGTCTCCGCAGATCATGAAGGAGTAATATCGGGGTTGGGGGTCTAATGGATTGAATGAATAGGGGAGATGGGTGAGCTAATGCATGACTATCGAGTTCATTGTTCCCGGTATTTTCCTCTCTTGCATCTTGTTATGTCTGTCATTGCGTCACCTTTTCTAATTTTCCAGTCGTGCTTCTCTTTCCTCTTTTCGACATACAAGTGACAACGTAGTACGTTCTCATCATCGGCTATAGACAACTGAAGATATCGTAGCGCTCCATCTTTCTTGCGCTCCCCCCTCGCCTCATACCAGGAGTCTTTGTAGGTAACCTGATTGCCTTGCTGTACTTCAGAGTGAACGTTATTGCCTATCTTGATATCTCACCTGACACCGGTCGCGCGAACGCGAGTGAGGGATGTGATGCCTGGAGTCAGCCTTTTCCCCACTGTGAGCAGCACTGGAGTTCAAGTATCTACTGCGTCTGTCGCCACTACCACGATCCCCGAAGGTAGTAGTGGTGGGCGATGGGTTGCTATCGAGCAAGGTATGATGCCATCCGCCTGCTGTTATGCAGTAGTTGTAGACTAACCCACTCTAGACGGCAAAGTTATTTTCAATCAATCTTCGTTTCCCAATTCTCGGCCTACATGGAGTGGCTGGGAAAGCATCTGGAGGACCGGCAGAAGAGACTAGTTAGCGCGGAGATAGGGCGGGCCAAGGATAGAAAGAAAGCTATCGACGATATGGCCGAGCTCGGGATGGGCGAGAGAGAGAGGCACTAAATGCAGCCCTTAAGAAAGGATACGAGAAGAAGACAAAGGAAGCTGAGGATAGGTTGACCCTGGTCGAAAAGCGCAAAGAGGACCTGAAAATCACAAAGATGAGGCTTAAGCATCTTCAAGCGAAGTCGAAAACTTTGCAAGACATATTTGATGCTGTCGTGGCTATCGACAACAAAGTGCAGAAAGCAAACCGGGATAGGAGGAATTTAGCGACACGCAAGAGCACTCCGCAGTGGGCATTTGATACATGGGAACGGCAGTATTGTGAGCCGAGCATTGGACTAGTTCAACTCAACGAGCAGCTCAAATAAGAGCAAGACAAGAACCGGGAAGAACAATCTGCGCTGGTTGGAACAACTCAAGGGAAAGCAAAGTCACTGTGCGAGCAAGCCGAGCAAATCGAGGAGGAGAAAGCACGATTGGCAGTAGAGCGAGAAGTCTTTCTCACTGAACATCGGCAGTTGCGTCTGGGGAGGGGCGAACAGCTCATCGAGACGGAACTGAAGCTCACTTCGGACATTTTCGTTGATACGTTATGGTATGCGGAAGAGCAGTGTAATACATGGGATCAAGGGCAACTGTTCGGGAGAGTGGTGAAGTGGCGCAAACTATTGAAAAACCTAACATCGTATGCAACCATACACCAAGCTAGAGACCGAAGTCCTCCAAACTATAGCTTCGAAGCTCTGAGCTTTGTACTATCCACCCTCCTCCCTTCATCATCGTGTTCCTTGACCCTCAAATTCGGAAATTCTGCCGGCATAATCCTCCTTGGCTTGCTCCCCTCAACCAGATTATACTTGTCGAAGTCACTAACCCCCTTCGTCCTCAAAAAGTCTTCGTCAAGCAACAACTCCCCATTGACCTCCTCCACAGGCGCTTTAATCATCTGCAACACCGCATCCGAGAAGATGTGCGCAGTCCTAAGATCCTTCGCATCATCCCCTCCCCGATTCTGTGTCGCAGCACTCTGAACAGCCGTCGCAGGCCAGATACTCGTAACCGCCATCTCTTTCTTTCCCTCCCTCAGGAAATCCATAGCTAGTCCTTTGGTAAGAACAGACATACCCACCTTCCCCATCGCATACGCCGTCTTACCACGGAAGAAGCGCGAATATATTGGTGGACTAACAATGATGATACGACCCCTCCACTCCCCACCACTTTGTTCAAAGTGTGGAAGACAGGCTTGTATAACGCCATATAAGCCCTCTACGTTCACGCGCTGCATGAGCTGGAAACGCTTCATAGGCGTTTTGGCTACGCTTGCCCACCATATTGCGCCACTGTTGTACACCAGTACATCAAGTCTTCCGTATTTTTCTATCGTCTGAGCTACCATGCGTTCTATGCTGGTGAAGTCTCTTGTGTCGACGCTGATGGCTGTGGCTTCGCCGCCTGATTCGTGAATCTCGCGGCAGACGGTGGAGATGGTGGACGCAGAGGAGTTTGGGTCGGGTGGGAAGGGAGAACATTTGGAGGCATCGGATATGGATTTCGCTGCTACGACGACTGGCTTGTTGTTAGTACATTCACTGATGGAGAGCGAAGGCTGTTGTGATGCGTACCCGCGTAGCCATCCTTTGCTAGGTCAATGGCAATCTGCCGACCAATGCCGCGAGAAGCACCTACGACCAGTGCGATTTGTCTAGTAGACTTTGGCATTGTGGAGATAAATTTACGGCTTGGTTAAAGAGATTATGTCGCGTAGGCAGAGTTGTAGCTTGCTGCGGACGGCGCAGACGACTGCAAAGCATAAGGAGACACGACATTGTAATCAAGCATCATCATCGGCGCCTCGGTCGCTGCATATCGCGCTGCATTTACGCGCGTAGGAGCTGTGCGGCGGAAATCCGGGGTAGCTGCATCATTCGGGACTCAAGAGGTGGAGGTGTGGTACTGATTAGTGATAAAGCTCCTGTAGCTATACTGACGGACCTCGGTAGCCAAGACATTGTGCGGCTCCAACGACAACGCGCATAAGACGCGACCGACTTCTTTCAACTTCAAGAACTAACTTGATTTCTCATCCTGTGGGTAGAAGTATTGCGAATATGACAAGCAAAATTACGTGCTACCTGGACTGCGGTATGCTCCTATCATGCTCCTACTCCAAGGATCACATGCTAACTAAGGACTAGTGTCTCCATATTCATACTACACTCTCCTACATCTCGAAAGGAACTGGAAGGTCCTCGAAGCGCACAATGTAGAGATTGAGTGTGTACCCCTTGGCACCCCGATCTTCAAGACCAATTCCCTAGCCTGGAATCCCACCAACCATCTCGCGCATTCATCGAAAGCAAGTCAGTGAGTTGACTTGATACAGTATAGTGCCCGTTTTCCTAGGTGGCATTAATGTCGGCAGCGGTACAAATCCCCTATCCCCTTCCATGTACTCCACATGGAGAAGCTATACTGGATCAGCCCTGACACCGCAGTGCAGGAAACAAGCCACCCTGGTCCCTCGAAGCAAAGGCGAAGTACGGTGCATACGACGGCGCGCGAGCGAAGAAACACTTCGGCCTTCCTAATCTTCAGTCGCCGGATTTCTTCCCGATCCTCTCCCTGCTACCGCAGCGAGCACTATGTGCCGTAAAGGAAGCGCATCGAGAGAAGTTCCTCGATATCTTCCGTGACATTTTCCACGCAATGTGGGAGAACGGCAAGGATGTCAGTAAGCCGGAGATCCTTGTAGAGGTACTCCAGCAGCGCCTCAAGGATGATGAAGCCAAAGAAGTGATGGCCAAAGCAAACAGCCCACCATACAAGCAGCGGCTGAACGATAATACCAAGCAAGCGCTCGACCATGGTGCTTTTGGTTGCCCGTGGTTCTTCGTACGCAACGCGAAAGGGGAAGAAGAGCCCTTCTTTGGCAGTGACAGGTGCGTATCTTCTCCATCAGTACCTCCATCCCCCGTCTCTTACCTTGCCTCCTCGTAAGTCTGGCTGCGGCTAGAAAGGGCTGGACCTCTATGCTATGGTCGCGTCCAGTTAGGCGCCCGCCGTATGCAAGGGAGGTGCCGCTTTACATACAGGATGTGATGCGAACTATTGTAACACGGCAAACGAGCGGTCGAGACCTGCGGGGCGTGCTGACGGGTATGCTGTTTAGGTTCCATTATATGTGGGAATACCTGGGACTGCCATGGAAGGACGTTGAGCTGTTGCCACCGGGTAATGCGAAGGCAAAGATATGATAAAGGCACTGTCGGGAGGCTTGCAGGTATGTCGGTACGGGGGGATTGTGAGGATTTGGCGCGAAGCTGCACGACGGATGGTGGTGGACGTACGTCTAGACAGTTCCCCGACTCTAGTGCAAATATCTTCCAGTACCTCAGGCTTCTTACCTCATGCTCAATGTCTTACTAGTGTCTCTATCCGCTCAAACATATTACTCGCCTTACACGAGTCTGAGGAATCATCTCTTCAACCATATTGTCCTCGCACATACCATGCATACTGCACGGTTGCCGTTCTGTACCACTCATGACGAAGCATGGTAGTGTGGCCACCGGAGGCGGATACCAGCTTCCCCAGAATTATGCAAGAGCATGCAAGATAAAGTCTCCGCGACCTATCAGGACGGAACCATGCGCCACCCGACAGAATTTACCAGGCGGATCATTCGCATGTCTCACCCGTTTCACGCTCTCGCGGTCGCGCGGGTGGCTGGCAGATGGTTGCTCGACCGTGGCCTCCCGGTGGCATCAACGGAACAGGAGAGATCGGAAGTATATCGGTATATGCGTCAGTTGTTACTCGCCGCATTCGTGGGTATGTTAAAGTGTGTGAAGCATGTAGCCGACACTGGGACATCATTGATAGATTCACTTACAAGCCTCCCTGCTTTCACTAGGGATAAGCCGGGATAAGGACCTATATTGGATTGAGACTTTTGGGGGTTGTAGGGATTGTTGCGGCGACCGAAGTGGTGGTTGCGAGCCCCATGTGTAGTGCGAGCGTCATGATCGACGATACATGTAGTACCCACAAGGCTCCTGCCAACCCAGTGAACATCATCGCATCAGATTACATACGTACCTGCATCTCTGCACACCATGACATCTCAGCTGGTCATTTACTGGCGATTTGGACACGATGGCTTGTTGCCAAGCAACGTTATGCAGATAACCGTTCGCTTCTGTACGTCAGCCAAACAAGACGATGTAGAACATTTTTCGCCAGCTCAGCTAGCACCGAACGAGCAATCTTGCTCGGCCCGACGCTTGACAACTTCCGTTATAGGTCTACCAACCGCGATGTGAGGAGGCGTAGAGCCATAGAGCAGTGCGGCAGGTGGTATTTGCCTTTTTTTTGAGCTAGCCACGTTGGAGATCTCGCAGTATCGAAATGGCAGTGCTGTTGCTTGATGGGAAATATGCTTGCTTTCAACGATTCCTTCGCGCGCCGGACAGATTTGCACAGGTGATGAGCGGCCTAGCCAGTCGTTCTCCACCGTGCTTTGCAGAATCCTTCGCTGCCTAGAAGAAACGGTGGGTCTACCCGAAAGCTTAGGCCTTTGCCTTCCGCGTACCATTGTATAGCAAGACATGGGTACTGCGTACTTCAAATGCGAGTCTCATCACTCAGTCAAGAGAGTTGGGGCTGTTTTAGGCTATAAACGTACGGGATCCTCCCTCACCTCTCTATATCAACACATATGTGATTGGATTTGTTTCATCAATTGGCTTCGGCTTCATACTTGCTCTTTGTCTTGTTAGTGTACAATTCAAGTCGACACTTCACCTTGTGTGTTTTCATTGCCTGCTGCCCAAGATACTCGTTCCACGAATTAGAGTACGCCGATAGACACTGTAGTGTGTTTGTACATGTCCATGCGGTCATCGCCCCCATCTTTGGGCTCCTCCTAGTTTCTCCAAGATTTCGTGGCATTTTCTGGTAAGGCCGCACACTCCTTCACGTATTAGCCCTGGCTTAGCGTACTGATGATGCGTATCGATTAGGTACCTTGCGTGGTCTTACCGTTGCAGCATATAGGTAGCTGAATCAGGCTGGCCTTTTCCGTTTTGGGAGCCGACCATTCACATCACCAAGCCTAGAAATTGCAATATTAGCGCTGTCGTCGACCTATCTTGGCAGCGTTCTGCACTGGCTCGACTTCCGTAGTCCCACCGCTCGATTCTGTGAAGCGGTCAACTGCATTGGGCGAATGATATAGCGCCGCGCTCGTGAATGCTCAACGTACCCGTGGATCTCGACATCTCCATAGCACCCCGCAATCCTCAGTCACGCCCACTTCACAGCCGTAGGATATCGCCCTTTTCGACACCGCATAACCACGCATTCACGTCGACTAGAAGAGTATTGTAAGATTAACGGCCTTTGTGATATCCTTAAGAGGCGCGTGCTGTGCGTGCGCTCGTTTCTAACGCTCAAAGAGTTCACCAGCATTGCAAGTTTGACGAATGATATCTTTGTCGTCAGTCCTTTGCATAGCTCCTGCCGTGTTCGACATACGCTTCGGAAGACTCCTCAACAGATCAGTCAGTCAGTCTCCATAACCGCACTGGAATGATGGTCCAATCAACGGTGGTAAGTAATGCTTTCGCTGGAGATGTACTGAAACTGACAACCGTGAAGGGAAACCACTACATGCAGAGTCAGCCATGGGCGCTACAGCAAGTTGAGCAAGAAGACACCAAGCTGAGAGCTACATCACCCACCACACCGAGCTCGAACATCCATACATGCCCATCTGGCCAGAACTGGAGCGAAAGCCTTGGAACCTCGTTCGACTGGTCGGATGCTCTCCAGCAGGCGGAAACCTACATCTTACCGAACTCGGAATCGCAATTCCGCCAGAATCATGGGTTGGTATACAACTCTACACCCGCCGCACTGAACACATTCGAAAAGAGCTGTGTAGGTGGACCGACAACATGGCCATCTTACGGACTGAACGGGTTACCTTGTGGGGTAGCTATCGATGGGTCTGTCCAGGATGCGAGCATGTCACCATCGCCGAAGAGTTACGTTAGCGACGAATTTGGGAACACATACGGTCCAGGTTCAATGCTTGATCAAGCCTCACCGACCGGCAACTGGAATGGGTACCCAGCGGCCACCCCCAACGCTGCTCTGTCATCGCCTCCCTACACGTTGTTCCATGCGCAAAAGATGGACAGTGACGTTGGGCTCTCAAGACTCCCGAGGACGAACGCAAGCATGGGTATGACCACCATACCATCTAATGGGTCTGGCAGACAGGACCCAGTACTGATTGCTCCATTCGACGATGACCAACAGTCCGGATCTGAGTACTCTCATTCTCAGAACAGTAGCGCTAGACACTCTCCCTGGTACCATGTGAACTATTCGTATGATGTTTCGAACATACCCTACAGGCCCCGCGACGTTGAGACCTGTAGCAAGCTTAGCAGTGATACAAGCTTCCCATCGACATCCGGAGCTCATTCTACGCAGTATCTTTCAGCGCCTTGGAACGACTCGCGCCCAAGTGTCCATCCCCAGAGTCATGTACAGGACAGGTTTCGGATGTCACGCAGTGCGGGTGCGCAAGCTCAGCGAGAGCACAACGACCAAGTGCTTATCGAGGGCAAGAAGAGAGGAGAGACATACAAGGAGATTAAGCTGAGGATGATTGGTGAGAAGCCTGCGGAGTCCACCCTGAGAGGCCGCTACCGGTCCTTGACCAAGGCGAGGAAGGATCGCGTCCGAAAGCCCATCTGGACGAAGATTGATGTGAGTAGTCCATTGTAGACTCTACTCGATATGTAACAAACTAACATCTTGATAGTTAGAGCTTCTAGATGAGAGTGTCCAGCAAGAGTTTGATCGAATTGAGAGCAACCTGCAGAACCCGTACTCGATAAGCTTCGACCAAAAGATTTCGAAAGTCGCTTGGAAGAAGGTCGCAGAGTTCATCGCCGATAATGGTGGCTCATATCATTTCGGCAACGCGACCTGTAAGAGAAGGTGGCTGGAGCGCAATCCAGCGCGTAAGTGATCGGTATTAAATGTAGGCCACAACGAGTGGTGGCATCAACATATCTTCATCGTCCAGTATTCCCGATTGGTGTCGAGTGCTGTTGATGTTGGAGACTTCTTTAAGCATGATAATTGGAGTCTGCTAAAGCTGTAAGGCACCTCTGATTCTACTGAGCCGTCTGGGGGGGTTATACATGGCACTCGTCCTCAACATTTGCGCCGAAGATTACCGCAGGGCGTTATCTTCGATCTTGCTATTTCCAGAGTCTTGTTTTCTCTTCTGTACTACTTTGTACTATTTCTATGTTGATTTTAATGTTTGTTGAGATGCTTTTCCTACTTTCATCTCGTAGGCGTAAGGAGCCTCCGTGGCATAGATGGAGCAGCTGCAAAGTCAGGAAGGCATATGTCGTGGCCCCCGGGGGTCTTTTGAACAGGTTGCTTTACAATATAATTTCCAATGCATGGTATGCAGTATAATAAAGCACATGTGATAGCCCGCGCATGTTTGGTAAACGTGGTGAAAGTGATGAAAGAGTGTTGATGCACTGAAGTGTGACATCGGTTTTAGGCTTTCGCGCTAACCCCGGGCTCGAAGCTAGGAGCTGGAACCACGACCCCACCCATCGCTGATACTCCAACACTAATGAGGATGCTGCTCGGGCTATCTGAAGCTCTTCCGAGCATCGCGAAGCGTAAGTTCGAAGCCGCAAAGGCATCGTCAGATCTGCTGTTCTCACCTACGGAGCTGGCAATCATCCGCACATCTGCAGGCATTCCCGTAAGTATGCCGACCATGCGACCAACACGAGGCTTACGTACAAGCAGTTTCAGTTACGCTATTGCCCATCGCTTGCAAAGAAACCCATACCAAAGCTCCAAGATGCTACTCCGAAACAGAAGGTCGACCCGTTCGAAAATCCCCCACCAGCCCTTCACCTGGCCGACATCCCCGCCACGAACCCAACCCACTTCCTCGTCCTTAACAAGTTTCCTATAATATCCGAGCACTTCATCCTTGCCACCAAACCGAACAAAAAACAGACACACTTGCTGGAACAAGACGACCTTGAGGCAACCTACGCTGTCTTGGAAGCATGGCAGGCGGACTCAAGTGAGGGCCAGAAGCGTCTTCTCGCCTTCTTCAATTCTGGCGATCATAGCGGTGCGTCTCAACCCCACAGGCACTTGCAGTTCTTGCCTGTGGAGGGCATGCGCGACAGCAAAAAGGCTAGTGACTGGAGTCTGCTCATAGACTTGATCTTGTCCAGCCCAGCGGCCAAGACGACCGGTACGTGTCTATATCAACTACTCGCCATGCGGCAGCTGACATGTCTTCTAGACGGACATGTGACATTCTTGCAACACCCTTCCTTGCCGTTCACGCATTTTGCCTACCCATTCGACTCCAAGCCATCCGGTACCCAGTTACTTGACATCTACAGCCGTTTGTACGATGCAGCAAAAACAGCAGTCGACGCGTTTATCTCCTCGAACCCGAATAGCTTCGCTCTAAATCCTACCGATGACGGTGATCTTCCAATCAGCTACAACCTCGCTATGACCACTGCAGGCATGGTAATCCTGCCGAGACGCGCCGAGGGCACCATGCTACTCCGTGACGATGGTAGTGAGATCGGCTTCGCAGCTCTCAACGGTACAACGTTGGGAGGTACGATGATGGTCAAGCACCAAGACGAGTGGGACATGTTGCGCGAAAAGCCAGGACTGCTAGATCACATCCTCTCTGGGATTGGCATTCCGAAAACCTCCCCGTCCAAAGTGGGCGCATCGAACATCTGAGCAGATGTCGTGCAAAAACACGTGAGTCGGTACTAGCCAATCTACCAGAGTATGATTGCTAGCAAATTCTCAAATCTCCTCGGACTCTACACCAAAAATATCACAAGTAGACGTGTAGATGGACGAGTGATACCATGGTCACCATATGGGATACGAATGTCTTACGAAGTGAAGTGCACGCGACAAAGGGTGTGGCGCATTCGCTGATTTCCTGAAGCCAACGCCGAAGGCGATCATCTAACAAAGCCAAACATTGAAGAAATCTTGACAAGCTGCTCGCGACCTTGCTCGCGATGTCTAGTATGTGCAGACTATTGGACCTTTATTGTGCGACAGGTTACCCTGATAACGTAGTGTTGTATTCTGAGAAAAGCTTGGGTAAGTTGGTGGGTGCCAGACACCACGTGCAGAGGTGAAGTCATGCGACCACTCAGCACCGATGTCAAAAGGTACTCATGATGCACCAAGTGCGAACACAAACCTTTCAGCTGAGCAAACAGTAGCGATGTGTCTCAATGTAAGAATGACTGTTTGACTGGTACGCTCTGGCGTAAGGTTTGGGTGCGCACTTTCACTGATAGCTTTATTTCTCATTTCATACTCAACACATATTGCATGTCGTTTATATCATCATCATGAGAGAAGAAACCGAGAAAACAATAGAGGCAGTATGCTTTTGAATGCTTCTCGCGATTATAGACCAAGTGCTGATCAAACTTGTTTAGGCCAAAGGGCTACTCCAGGACCTTGTAGTCGTTGTTTCTCTTGTGCGGACCTTGACAGATTCTTTCGGCTCTGCCAGTGACCTGTATCGAAAGCTCAAGCGTAAAGCCGGTGCAAAGGACAGCGAGAGTGAAGACGATGAATTTCATATCCAGAGGCCTTTGCGCAGGCGTCGTCGCGACTCTCTATTTGGCTCGGGAAAGAGCAAGGAGGACTATAGTGATAGCGAAGAGGAGCTTATCTGTACCTCTTCTTCTCAGATCCGAGCCGAGTACGAACGTGGATATCGGAAGCTAGGAGAGCCTTTTGCGCGTGGCGACGGTATGTTCCCGTCCCGTTCAAGCTTAAATCATCCGGTATTGAGACCAACAGTTACAACCCACACCCAACTTCAATCTCAGATCATAAAGCTCCAGCAGACGGTTCTCAATATCCAGCAGGACCTGTTGCTGAGTACGTATCTCGCACCGTCATCGTCTCATTCGCACCTCGTGCGTCTGATTCAGACCACTCGAACAGCGCGTGCGGCGTCTATCGCCTCGTTGAACATGCAATACCAGCGCATGCTACCGCCACTCCCATCACCACTACCACCTCGAGGCCCTGATCCGCCGTTGAAGATCCCTGGCGCGTTTCCGCTACCTGATCATCCACGACCACCTTCAAGACCACCACTCCGGCACAAGAAACGCATGAGCAGCAGCTCTAGTTCCTCGGATGCATCGGAAGAGAAGGTGGTCAAAATACTACCGATCGCAAACCCTAAACCAAAGCCCACGCCTCAACCTCAGCCACCGTCATCACGTTACAGTACTAGATTATTCTGCATCTACGCAAAAGACCTCCAGCTCAACCCACGGTTCCACCTCGCCGACGCCTACAAACACGGCGGAGATGGTAGATGTCCCTTCTGTCGAACACGCGTCACCATCCAATCCGGAAAAGCTTGGGAGATTGTTGTCGACGGCTATAGGAGAAGTATAGGGCAAGGACTCGGCAAGATAGCGTCTCGGACATTTCGCATCAGGAACCGCTTTATTGTGAAATGCCACAGGGACAGCGGCGGCTTTGCGTGCGTACTTTGCGCGAGATTCAAGGAATCAGACACGGTGTGTAGGGGGATTGAAGCGTTGATGGACCATCTTTGGAGGGAGCATACGAGCGAGGAGTTGGAGAGGGATGTTGATATTGTGGAAGTTTCGAGGGATGTTTGAATGTGGTGTTAGTGATACCCCATTTGATTTGCTGCTGCGTTTGGTGTTCGTTTGTTGCATCCGTAATAATCTTCCAGACGTCGACTAGATTCTTTATAATATATTTGCACTGTCCCAATATGATTGCAACACTAAGACAAAGCTTGAAGTCCACGGATCAATACGCGTAAAAGACATTGACACCATCCCTCTTCAACCGCCGGTTCGTCACCTGAAGCCACGCCCTAAGCGCCCAAGCTGCTGCAATACACGCTCCTGCAAATGCTGCATTACTGCTCATAGCAATCACATATTTGGGCCCATCGCTTGCAGGATACAAGTAAGGTGTGTAGATAAAGCTGGCCATGGAAACCACATTCACGATGGATAGTGACACTGCCTTCTTCTCGGTGGTCTGGCCGAGTGTTCCTGATACCCACCCGAGGATGACGGAGTTGACGGAGTAGACACCTAGAACAACATGTATTAGTAGTTGTCATACAATGGCCAGCCAGTAGATATGAGGACAGAGACAGGAGTGACGAACCAGAGGCAAAGAGAAAGCAGGAGATGTAGCGTGCAGCGGTGTTGAGTGTGGCAGCACTGATGGCGAATCCGACAACTGCGAGCCCCATCATGCCGGTGATGTGCCATGTTCGATCGTTGTATTTTCCAGATGAGATGCCGATGCCAATGCCCACCGCGCCAGCGACGAGCGATGGCGGAGCAGTCAACACCAATGTAATGGTAGTACTGAATCCTAATGATTTGACTACGGTAGGGAAAAACTAGGTTGAGTTAGCGAGGGTAATCTGCGAGCTAGAAGAAGGGGTTATTGATGGGGCGTACCTGGTTAAAAGACGTGGCGCTTAAATGCATATTCTGCATGAAGATCAATAGATAAAGTCTTGGATCTCGCAAAGCTTGCATGAAACCAGCCTTGACTCCCCTGCTTGGCTCCAGACCCACAGTATCTCTTTCGATGCGATCGTGCGCCAGTTGTCGTTCCTCGGGGGTCAGCCATTTTGTTGTCAGTGGCTCATCCGGTAGCAAGAAAGCACAAACGACAGATACGCCTACTGTGACGATCCCCTCAATGATAAACAACCACTGCCATCCATGCATTCCATGCTTGTCGTCCAGGGTCGCGAAAGTAGCAGCGGCGATGAGTCCAGCAAAGGACACCGCGAAGATGTTTCCAGCATACAAGATAGACACTCTTGTAGCAATTTCCTTGCGCGTGTAAAACATGCTCAGAATGTACAAGGCACCTGGGTAAAACGGCGCTTCCACGAAACCAAGGAAGAAGCGTACTAGTACTAGCCCAGTGTAGTTCTTGACAAGAGCTGTGAGAGCTGCTACGCAACCCCAAACCGTACAGCACAGGGCCATATATAGTGAAGGTCGCACCTTTTTCGATGACATGAGCATATTGCTGGGAATCTGGGCAAATAGATATCCGACGTAGAGAATGGATATGCAAGTGTTGTATTGGCTTCCGACAAGGCCAAGGTCGTCTTCGAGACCGTTCAGTCGTGCGTTCGCTATCGCATTCTGGTCAAGCTTGTTACTGATAGCGTGATGATCAGCAGCTTGTCATAGATGAGTTCAGAAGGTTTCAAGGCTTTCTTGTGACGTACAGGAAATACATGCAAAAGAGTGCTGGCATCACTCGCATGTCCAGCTTGCGTACTAGAGCGATCTCTGCTGGGTCTGTTTTCCCGATTGCACCACTGTAGTCGGCACCATCGAGCGCAGCTTGCGCTTTAAGGTCTTTCTCCGATGTTGCGACATCGTCGATTTGCAGTGGTACGTTTTTCTCGGGATCTCCGTAACGGTCGGCGTTGGTGTTGGCCATCTTTGGCAGTCGTCAAAGGCGCAAGATTGATGGCTAAGTCATACACAAAAGCAGAAGTTTGTTCTTCGATGAGCGGCGGAAAGACTGAGACTGGCAAGAGAAGCCTTTGCTATATAACCCTGCTGGACGAACGTTCCCCAGAAAGTCCACGAGCAAGCTCGACCCCGGACTTTCCCCAGATCCTGAGTTCTTTGTCACGAAGCGGAGAAAACATGGGGAAGACGAGGGCGTTCAAAGCACCCCCTACCTTTGCTAAGAGTCCAGTAGAAAAAAACCTGACAATTGGCTGTGAGAACCGTCGGCTTTACTAGGGTGGAGAGTGGCTTGCGGCTGGTGGACACTAGTTCGGACAAAGACAAGTCCGGGGTGCCCTAACCGCACATCGAGCGTTCCCATAGGCGCTACGTCGGAACAATTCAAGTCCCTATTGCTCGCATGACCCTAAGACACGCCTGAAATCGCGTGTTAAGTGAGTTCTCGTGGGGTTTCAGCGGACTTGCCCAAGTCCGCGCCCCAAATGCGCGCTGGAGACTGAGCACGAAGCCGTACACTGGAGCGAGATCGCCAACGGTTACCGCTCGGCATTCCTGTGCGACAGATAGCGAAGTACATATAATGCAGACGTTCAGTCCAAGTTGCTCATCATCAAACGCAAACAAACATTCTCCATCCTCATAAACAATACACTCTTACCCAACACCTAAATATCGATACTTCCTGCCACCACAATGGGTTCTATGCCTGAGGTTAAGCAAGCTCCCCAAATCGACCTCGCAGGTCTCGTCCCTGCCCCGGTTACTCCATTCAACAAGGATGGTTCGGTCGACTACGCAGCGATTCAGCGTCTTGGCTCCTGGCTTGGCAGCATCGATGGAGTGAAGGGCCTGGTTGTACTGGGACACGCTGGTGAGGGCACCTTCCTGACTCAGGAAGAGCAAGTGGGTGTTATCAAAGCCTTCGTCAAGTCTGTGGACAACAAAATACCCATCATTGCCGGCATCACCACTGAAGGGACTGAAGTGGCTGCCCTCGAGGCCCAACGCGCAAAGGCTGCTGGTGCGCAGGCGGGTCTGCTATACCCAAGCCATGGTTGGCTACGCTTTGGATATCAGCCGGGAGCTCCACAAGACAGATACAAGACTGTGTACGAGAAGTCTGGACTTCCCCTCATCTTATTCCAATATCCCGACAACACTAAGGCTACCTATAACCTGGACACACTACTCGAGATTGCCGCTCAACCCGGTGTCATCGCTATGAAGAACGGTGTCCGCAACATGCGCCGTTGGGACGTTGAGATCCCTATCATCAAGAAGCAAAACCCCGACCTTACCATCCTCACATGCCACGACGAATACTTGTTACATACATGCTTCGATGTCGACGGTATGCTTGTTGGATACGGCAACATTGCTCCGGAGCCGCTACTCGAGATGATCGAAGCTGGCAAGGCAAGAGACTACCCTCGCGCGAGGGCTGTCCATGATAGACTCCTCCCAGTAACCAGGAACGTCTACCATCGAGGCTCGCACATGGAGGGAACTGTCGCACTGAAACACGGTCTGGTAGCAAGAGGTATTCTGGAGCATGCGACAGTGCGGAGTGGACTCTTGCCATTACAAGATGGCGCAGAGCAAGAGATCCATGCTGCATTCAAGTCGGCCTCACTAGGCAAGGTAACAGCGCCGAAATCGGGTTAACTGGGTGTACATATTGTTGTTAGTTTTCCCTTCGTAGCTCAATGAAAGTTCTCTTCGTGATAGAGAGAATTGCCAGCCATGCCTGAGTCGTTTCCAAACCAGTAGTTGATGTCTTCGCCATTGAACAGGTGCATGATCTCTTCGTTGGGTAACGGATTATCCGAATACTGCTGGGCGATACCAAGGAAGTTGCCTGCGCCGGCAAGATAGTCAGTTGTAAGGCTATTAGCGGCTTGTACATTGTTATGATTTAGGTTCACGTTTGGTAAACTCGGCTCGTTCGCTTGGTTTGTGAAGCTCGTAGAGAAGGGTGCTACATGAGACTGATTGGAGAATCTGTGCGGCTGTCCAGCTGGCGTGTTTGTGCCTATCGCTGGATTGTGTCGTAGTGGCGTATGGTTCGTCGAATGAGCTTCGAAACTCTGTCGCTGAGCTTGCCCGTTATCTATGCCTAGGGAAGAGTTACGAGTTGGATGAGTTACTGTCCACGAGCCATCTCCAGACGTGTTCATGGGGCCCTGATTGGATTGCTTATCCAGTCGTGCAGCAAGATTCTGGATGGCGACAATGCATGCGTCTGGCCAATTCGTACCTCTTGAAGATAGGTGTTTGAGGATATGTACACTTCGATCTGAGAGCCTCAGTGCGATGTCGCGCGCAACTTGTCCCTCTGCAGCCGTGGATAGAATGATGAATGTGCTCATCCAGACTGCCCAAGTAAACGACGGCCAAAGAAGAGGAGTTCTCTCATATCCATGTTGACCAGGTGAGCCATCGAACGCCCCAAATCCCCGGAGAGCTTTGTGTAGTGTATTGATAATGGAGCGTGAGGCTGATATGCATCGTTGTAGCGCCGCATTGTATGCTGCATTCTTCTTCGATGTCGCTAACACGGAGCGGTGCAGAGCAAGAACTGACTCGAAGCGAAGGACGATGAGAATGACCTGATGTGTTTTGGATATCGTCTGTGTTTGCTCGTCATTAGATAGGTGTTCATCAACTGTATTCCACCACTTAGTGTGTTCGGCTTCCACTTCAAGTGCTTGGTCAACATCATCGGCGCTACCATGTAGCATAGACTGATGTC
The DNA here is from genome assembly GCF_907166805.1 of Alternaria atra. Lineage (NCBI taxonomy): Eukaryota > Fungi > Ascomycota > Dothideomycetes > Pleosporales > Pleosporaceae > Alternaria > Alternaria atra. The sequence goes on from NW_025091327.1 coordinate 686,593, forward strand.
GCATTTGCATGATAGACCCGCGGATATCGGCGTGTCGAGCTAGAAAGTCCAATAAGTCTAGTCGGTCATCACGCTCGCGACCTAGAGAAAGGTTAGTCCAAGAACAATCGGAACCTGATCTTTGCGCGCCTACTCTCTGCCTGAGGATCCTGTTCGCGATGTCGTTCTGTGTGCGGATAGCACACATTGGCCTCGTCCGACCGTATGCCTAATGGTGTGCCAAGCCGTATGCATATATGTCTATCGATGCAAGTTACGGACCAGAAGAGCCGTTTCCTTAGCTCTGCCTCTTTGCTTGGTATTGATAGTTGCAGTGGACACCGATGTAGACCTAGCTGGAAGGCCATACGGATAGCCAAGCCTTCAAGACGGGATGCAGCGTTGTACCTGTGCATCGTGATCAAGAACAGTTGAACGCTGACAAGGGCTTGCAACGAGAGAATTGAGCTCTCCTCAGTCAGCACCAACTGAACACTCCGGATGGCATCGTTGACTGAATGGAAGACAAGAGCTGTAGGCATGAGTTTGTTTATTGGGCTCATTTGTCGCCGATCATGGATGGATATTGACATGATCGAGCGCAGTATGATGTGCTGGAGTTCGTTTGTTGTGGACTGGGCTGCGATACGAACGCCTTTCTGCGCTATCTGACGAAAATAATCCAGGAGTGAGGGCGCATGGAGGAACGGAAAAGCGGGATGCCAATGGTCGAAGTAAGACTGGCTCCATTCGAGGAGGTCTTCAAAGGTAACCGTCGGTGAAACGCTCTCTAGTTCAAGCGGCCGCACTTCGTCCAATTTCCAGAGCCATCTCGATGCACTTTTCACAGCGCCTGCGGGTAGTTGATCATCTTGTCCAGGCGCAGCATCACTCTCTGGTGTATCAACATGGCGGACAGATGCCTGGTTCGCTGCGATATTGCCTGCACTGGATGGAGGCCTCAGGTTACTGCCAGGGCTGGTACCAAACGTGTTACGATTATGATCTTGCGGACTTGTACCTTCAGTTCCGAATTCCCGAAGCTGCTGGCCCATTGTCTGGAGGTATGCTCTACGTTTCCTCACCGCACCGACATCGGGCGCCGCTATGTTGGTTTCCGACTCATCGTGAAGAGCTGGTCGCTTGCTGGACCTTACGGTAGTTTCAGCCATCACGAGTGGGGGGCACTTAGAAGCACATCAAGCTTGGAACACAAGGTCTAGCCGTCGTTTAATCAATGCTGCTGTAACGGAGTTCAGTGACGTCAACGTGAAGGGAAGCGAAAAGGGAGGAGGTTGGAGGCGCGTGACTTCGATTTCAGCAAGCGCGACAAAGATGACGCGTGAGAAAGCTATCCATGGACGAAGCCAAACGGCGTTAGCGCTGTGCGAGTCAGTTTGGGGCTAGGAAATTGGTGTCACTGTCAAACTATGCTTCGCATGCTGCATATGCTCATTTCTACATTTTTGCATTACGGGCTCAATCGAATTACAGCGTACATTCGTACAATTTCAAAAATACTTGCGCCATTGTTCTGTGGTTGAAGGTCGCGAATCGGCCGCTGTGTGCGATACCGAAGGCGCAAGACACTCTGGTCTGTTATCGTAATATCCTTCTCTCGACAAATTCTCTACCGGCGCAGCACCTATCATATCCCGCTCTTGGTGTTGCAGAGCTGAAGTTGGTTCCAGTACTCCAGATACATCCGGAACTAGCTGCCATGTAGCTTGCACTAATTGAGGCTGCTGTGCGGATGAGAGATTTGATCTCTCAATGGCTGATAGTTGAAGATCATCATACTGTGCCACTGAAGGACTCGAATCCATGACCCATGGCTCTGTCGGGGCGGGACTGGCATGAGATACATGACTGGTATTCGCTTCGACGCCTTTCGCCAAAAGATCCTGTCTTTTCGACCACCAAGACAGACGCTCCTCGTTCGTGCTGAGGGGTAGACTCTTCCATTCCTCTATCTTGCTTGACTTGGCCTGCTTCTGCGCATTCTCCGCTAACACTCGGCGATGCGTATCAGAAAGACGCTGCGTTTCAATTGGAACCTGAGAGTTGTAGATGGCGGAAAGAAGCTCTATCACCACGATCTCAGTCTCGAGTAACCTTTGTTCGATAAACGATATATACCCGGAGGGGATGCCTCTAGCGTAATGATTAACTTCATCTCACTCAGACCGCTCTCATCGTACCTCTTATTGATTGGCGGATACCGGCATGAGAACCGCGCAGATACGCATTGCGAGCATACTGGCAGTTCACGATCGCACTGTAGATGTTTAGCTGATGCTTTTCAACTTAGAGATGTAACGCAGACCTTTGATTTCTTGTTGCGACAAGACTCGCACGCGATCGGATGGAACTGGCCGGATTCGTTCTAGATCGTATGAGAAGTTTGCCCAGCACGAAGATCTGGGGTAACAGAGGCTACTCACCATTGCATCGGCGCTCCATGGGCACCGCTGGCGAAAGGCGATTCTTTCTTCCTGCGCTGCCGGACTTGACTTTGTCCTAGCGCTATGCCCCGCTTATTGCTCGGAACAGCATGTGCGGGGACACTACGTGACTGCTCAGCGAACACGATCACTGGCAACCAATGTATCACTAAAAGGTAGGTGAATCAACTGCTCCATACGAGAGGGGAAGGGTAGCTTCTATGCTTAAGAAATTGAGGCCCGTTGGGGCTGAAGTAGACATAGCGCTATTACTATTACACAGCAACAATGCGGTCATAACCAGATAGAATAGCTTTAAAACTTGGCCGTTACTGTGAATTACACAAATGGATATCATAAATTAACAATTCCCATCCGTTTACAATGCCACTTCAACTTCCTCAAGTTGACTATCACTCACTCCTTGAGGTATCTCAGCCCACTTCTCGTCATCCCAGACTTTACCCCAGGCTTTGTCTTCTGCTTCTCGGTGATCTGGAGCGCATGCTCCTCTTCATGGATAATTTCCTCTACTACCACTTTTGTCTGCGCTTTACCCACTGCTTTGCCTGTCGCAGCGGCTTTCTTGGTCACTTTCTTAGTAACTGCTCTAGTCTTAGTGACTTTCGATGTAGGGGGCGTCATGGGTTTCGAGCGTTTGGGATCATGGGTGTATTTTTGTTCACTGATATTGCGTTTGCGCTTCGTAGGTTTCTTGGCGGTGCTTCTAGGTGTGATGACGCTGATCGGCGCAGGGACAGGCTGCGACTTGAAGAGTACAGGAGCAGGAGACTTTGGTGGGCGACTACCTGGAAATTCTCCAATGACTACCTGTGGTTGAACAGCAGTCTCCTTAGTTGGTGTGTCAGGACTTGGAGGTGCAGTACTGATCCCGCTTTGGCGTCTTGGGCTACGCTCGAGCGATGTTGCGCGCTCACGGTTGATCTTCCTAACTAAGGGCGACGTGGTTCGAGCGCTCGATGCAGGCGGTACTAAATTCGCGTGCTTTTTCGAGCTGCGAGCGTGTTCTTTTGCTTTGTAAAGATTATTATATACAACGTGAGTTGCCCGCGCCGCAGGATACGTGTTTTCGTCTGCGAGGTCTAATGGCTCGTTCATAAGGACGCTGTCGTTCTCATAAGCTTGTGAAGTAGCTGAGGGTGGAGGGTTAGAAATAGGCTTGGTTGGTGGCTTGACAAGAGGGTTCTTTTGTGTAGTATTCGAGACATCACGCAGAACACTGCTACTTATGGTACCAGTACGAGACTTGGTGGGTGTCGTGTTCACGGCATGGCGGATCGTTGTCGGATCCACTAAGTTGCTATTAGTTTTAACCTGCTGAGAAAGAATACATTGCTTACCTTGGTCTCCCGCAGTCAGCGTCTCTAGAAAGGCTCGAGGAGTATATTGGAACTTCCCATCCTTCACTCCATTGTTGGTTCTTTTAGGAGTTTCTACGACCTCTGCCAGCCTTCTTGGCGTTCCGAGACGATTGATCTCTTTCTGAACGGCTGCACTAGGTTTCGGAAGCTTGAAGCGTGATCCAGACACATATGGTGAGAGGCTTTTGTACTGCTCAAGGGTAGGATGATCAAAAGGAACATTAGTCTCAACAACCTTGCCTTCCGCTTTCATTGGTTTGACAGATTCTGAAAGATCGTAGTCAATCTTGAGACTCTCCCAACGTGCTAACTGGAATGTCTCTGGGAACGGTATCGAGGTTGGATAGTTCTTGTACCAGCGTTCGACTTTATCGTTCGGACCACCATATTCGAGCATATGCTCGCTATGTATGCCTTCTTCTTTCTCCGCTGCGGGGTTCTTTGTTGCAGGTATTGACTTATGGGGTTTAAAACGAGGCGCATCCGGACCTTCACCATTCCGGTAAAGAGCTTCCGCTGCAGATGGCGTACAGCAGCCTGGTAGTTCCTCTGCGCTCTCGGGTATAGAAGATTCTCTATTTAGTGTTGATGACGAATTTTCTTCTGACAGACTTCCTTGTGCAGCTTCATCGAAATCAAGCTGCGTTTGACGGACCATATTACGTACGCGATTAAAGAGATCGATGTCGAAGTTGAGCCCTTGTTGGGAAAGTGGAAGGAGAAGAGAGTTGTCGATGCGATCAACCTGATCCATAAATGTTGCAGGAGAATCGTGCCCTCCTTCTTCATCCAGGTAGTTGATTGCCTGAGCCAGTCGGTGGTCGTTAGTCTCCCGCGGTGTCGGCTTGTCTTCGCTGGTTGAGGTAATCTCTTCTAAAGCTAAGATATCGATAAGATCCGGGGAGTCGGCGGCACCACGGCCTTGGTTTCTGGACGTCATCATGCAACTGGACGTACCGATATTGTTCTGGGAAGCGGTGTGCTGACTGTTCACTTGGGCGCATTAGTAGATGACACCTCTATTATGCACATGTAGCAAACATACCAGGACGCCTCTTCTCCAGACGAATTTTCAATTCAATTCGAGTGAAGAACACGAGGGTCCTCTTGTCACGACATTGAACGGCCTTTGATTGTGAAGCAGTGGCAAGGCGTCTTTGTTACGATATAGAGATAATGGACAAAGGTTGCCAGAAGCAAATAGCTATAGTGCTGTCCGCAAACGACCGCCACTGGGTGACAGTTTGATCATTGATACCATATTTTGTCTTCTTTGTGCGCGTCAAAGGCACCTAGGTGATGGCGCAACCATTGTGCTGTAGGTAGCCGGTGTTCGGCTGTTGTGAGCATGGTAGCATACCGTAGAGAGACTGAACTGCGGCTTTCCGAGGGGCCCAGTTGGACCGCAAGTGGGCAATGGAAAACAACTAGAGTAATAAAGGGAGGGAAGCTTGGGACTTGGGAACTTGAATTGTTCATTTGATCTAGCTTTACTAAATCATACTCGTACTCGTGTAGCCGTCAAGTTGAAAGCTCCAGGGTTGATCAACGCCATACTTCACCGGCCGCTCGCAACCGAAGCAAGGGTGGGATGTGGCTTTCTACTAGCAACAGGAGAGGCAGACCATGTCTAAGCGATGAGGGGAAGCAGCCACGACGACGCGTAGAAGAGGGAGAAGGTTGAAGGCTTACTCGAGGAAGCAGGGGGGTGCTCTAACACATGCCTCGGCTCCACAGCTCCCATGGTGCCACTAGCTGTAAGGTCAAACGTCACTAGCTGAAGACAATGGAGCGCTGGGGCAGTTTGATCAGTCAATAGTGAAAGGATGTATCATCTTCAACTAACTCTCCAAATCGTGGAATTCTAGCATTTCTTGTATACTTTACTGTTGCGCCAAGTCCATAGGATACCAGCTATGTCAGGTAATCCCGCGTCACCCTGCCATGACCGCGCCGCATCCTACAGCTCGCTAACACGTCTCACTACCAGTTTTCCCCTTCGCCCTGCCCGCCGCCGCAGCAGGTCTCGCATATCTGAACGGCCGCCATGGCTTTACATACGACTGGCCACTACTTTCCTCCTTTGTCGGCAGCACTATTACTGGCGCGCTGCAAGAACGACGCGACACGCTGAACCTTTTCTACGAACTCGAGGCGCATGCCAAATCCTCTTCGCGCGCAAACCACGCCTGGATCATATTTCAAGGAAAGACATGGACATACGCGCAGGCTTACGACGTTGTGCTCCGATATGGCAACTGGTTGAAGAGCAAGGGCGTAGAGAAAGATGAAATTGTCGCAATGGACTTTGTGAACTCGGAGGTCTTCATATGGGTTTGGTTTGGCCTTTGGAGTATCGGTGCGAAGCCGGCTTTCATCAACTACAACTTGTCCGGCAAGCCGCTGGTTCATACAATCAGGACGAGTACGGCGCAGTTGGTGCTGGTGGACCAGGAAAGCAAGGACAAGTTCAGCGAAGATGCGCTGAAGGAGCATGGCCTCACTCGCGTGCATCATGCAGACAAGGTCAAATACACTTTCCAAGTAGAGCAGTCGGACGTTCCACGATCAGTCAAAAACCAGACACGGACTCCCCAAGCTGCCGTGGAAGCAGGTGCTGTCTCTGAGCCCTTGACCGCGCAACGAAACCTCGAAATCATCTTCTTCGACGATGCCCTCACATCAACCATCCTCACACACCCACCCACGCGCCTCCCCGATTCCTCTCGCTCCGACCAAAAGCGCAGCGACATGGCCATGCTCATCTATACATCCGGCACAACGGGTCTGCCCAAACCCGCCGTAATGTCCTGGGGCAAATGCGGCGGCGGCGCACAATTCGCCGCAAACTGGATGTCGCTCAAGAACGACATAGTCTACACATCCATGCCCCTATACCACAGCTCTGCCTCCGTCCTGGGCTTATGCGCCGTCCTCCGCGCCGGCAGCACAATATGCCTTTCCAAGAAATTCTCCCACAAAACCTTCTGGCCGGAAATCCGCTCTTCACACGCCACAATCCTGCACTACGTCGGTGAAACATGTCGCTACCTACTCTCTGCACCTCCCTCCCCTTTAGACAAACAACACAAAATCCGAGCCGCTTTCGGCAATGGCCTGCGCCCAGATGTCTGGGAGCCCTTCAAACAGCGTTTCGGCATAGAAACAATCTTCGAATTCTACGCTGCAACAGAAGCGCCCGGCGGCCTCTTCAACCGCTCCACAAACTCCTTCTCCAGCGGCGCAATCGCACGAAACGGGTCGCTGGGAAACTTCCTCATGTCGCGCAAACTTACACTCGTGCGCATGGATCCTTCTTCCGATCCTCCAGAACCTCTACGCGACCCTATCACGGGCCTGTGCGAAATCAGCGATTACAACGAACCCGGGGAACTCCTGGGTAAACTCGACGCGGCGAATATAAAAGAGGGGTTCCAGGGCTACTATGGAAATGAGAAGGCTACGAATTCCAAAATCATCCGCGATGTCAAGACAAAGGGCGATGCGTATTTCCGCTCTGGCGACCTTATGCGGTGGGACGCCGAGGGCAGGTTCTGGTTCGTTGATCGCATCGGGGATACGTTTCGTTGGAAAGCGGAAAATGTGTCTACGGCTGAGGTCTCGGAAGCTGTGGGCAAACATCCCGCAGTTGCCGAAGCAAACGTCTACGGTGTCAGTGTTCCGGGCCATGATGGACGCGCTGGATGTGCTGCCATTGTTTTCGAACAAGGCGTTGGTGAAGTCAATGACAAATTGCTGCAAGAACTGGCACGACATGTTAAGAAAGAGTTGCCGGCGTTCGCCGTACCTGTTTGGATTAGAGTGACGAGGGAGATGCAGTTGACGGGGACTAACAAGCAGCAGAAGGTTGAGCTGCAGAAGGAGGGGATTGATCCGCGGGTTGTGGAAGAGAAGGGCGATGTGCTGTATTGGTTAAGGGATGGGAGTTATACGAGGTTTACGGAGGAGGATTTGAAGCGCATTGAGGGGGGCAGTGTGAAACTTTGAGAACATTGGGAGAAGGTTTGTTTGTAAGATAAGGTAGAGTAGGCATAGATGATACCAGATAACTATGCATTTATTTCAAGTTACTTGGCTGCTTTGCCTTTCCGCGCTTTCCTTGGCTTTTTCTTTGTGGGTTCCTTGTAGAGCTCGTCTTCCTCTTCCTCTTCCTCTTCCTCAACATCCGCAGCCGCGTCTCCGTCTTCCTTCTCAGCCAAGGACATGGGTTTACTCGCAGCCTTTCTCTTCTTCCTCCCCGTTGCTCCGCTAGCCGACACATCAGCATCTTCAGTCTCTCCATTCCCAGTCGCCACTCCATCCACTGGCTCCCCATCCTTCCGTGCCAATCGAGTCAAAGCTGCCTCCATTCTCTTCCCTGCAGCACTAATGCCCTTCTTCTTCCCATTCGGCCCACTCTCCGCGCTCTTCACCCTCGGCGCAAAAGCTCCCGCCCCCACACTCCCCTCAAAGAACCTAGTGATATTGGCCTGCGTACCCTCCTTCTGTCTCTGATTCATATCCCTAATAACAGGGACAAGCACTTCATCCGTCCTCTCGGAACTCCATCCAATCTGAGAACTCAGAAACGAGCGCAAAGCAGCCAAATCGGGAACACCCCACTGAAACGGCTCAGGATCACTATCAACCTCAGGATGAAGATAGGCCTCAGCAACACGAGGATCAGGAAAAGTTGGCGGCAAGAAGAGTTTTGTAGCCTGGTTCTTGCGGAATCTTTTCCGGAAAGGTTTTTTCGCATCATCTTCTTTCTTGATAGTACCGTTTTGAACGCCATCCCACCATGCTCTAAACGACTCTAGGTCCTGGAACTCGGAGAGAATTTCTAGTGCGGTGACGGGTCCGATGCCTGGGATGCCTGTTGTATAATCACTACCAAGTAGTTGGGCGATGGCAATCATTTTCTCGCGTGTGAGGCTGAATTCGCTCGTGAGGTCTTGGGCGAGGTAGCATTCGACAAATTTGGCTGCGTTGAACATGTTTTTATAGACACGAGTGCCGCCGAAAAGGAAGGTATCGGAGTCGTCGGTTACAATGCCATCGACAAGGCCAAGGTTGACAAGTTCGGCGCATTGAGCTTCTGCTTCCATGGGAGCTGTGATATATGGTAATCCGAATAGGGTCAGCAAATGCTGGCACTCGGATATCATCGTCTGAGTGACTTCATCGGCGTCTCGACGGTCTTTCTTCTGTTGTGCGCGGAGTTGTTTGAGCTCATCGTCGAAGTTTACACGCGCGGCAGTATTGTTGCTCAATTCTTGAGCGAAGCGTGCGTGCTCTTCTGCCTCTTTGGCAAGGGACGCGAAGAGTTCTTCGTCCTCAGGGTCAGAGTACTGATCTGACTCGTGACCTTCAGGCATTTCAAAATGCGCATTGTCGTCCGCTACGCCACTATGGGGTACGATGGGCTTGGTCAGATCGTCTGGGCCCTGCAAGGGAGACAGCTCCCTTTGGGGTCGGCGTGACCTTTGCTGACGGATTGGGACATCTTCGAACACTGGCGATGGGGACTTCGGTGGTACAGTCTCTGCGACAGACTCGCTTTGCATAGGTACATCTTTGAACTCTGGTGATGGCGACTTAGCAGCTTCAACCGCAGTGCTTGTCTCAGTTTGCATCGGTACGTCCTCGAACTCTTCGGATTCTTGGGACGGAGGTCTTGAAGGCTGCTTTGAGGGTGGCTCTGATTTCTCCTCATCAGTCGCTTTCTGTTGTGCGCGTCTCTCATCCTCTGGCTCACTCTCGGACCAGTCCACTGCCTCATCGTCGGAATCGTCTGCAAACGGAGTCTTCTTCACTAAGGCAGGATCCTGGCGAGGAGGTGACTTCTGCTCCGGAGAGAGCGGTCTGGGAGGCTCTGCTTTGACTTTATCGGCAAGGTCGCCCATCCTCAACTCAGGGTCCTCAATTGGCACATCTTCCATCTCCGCATCAGCCTCTTCATCTGAGTCGATTGCAACCACTTGCTTCTGGCCCTGACTAATGGGAGCATCGAGGTCGATAATTTCCTTGGTTTCTGGCTTTCGAAGGCTCGGTAGCGACTGGAACTGGAATCTGGACTTTTCCTCTTGACGTGCCTCTTCCCACTGCTGCTTCTCTTCTTGCCGCTGAGCATTTACTTCTTGTGCAATATCTCTTTGGCCACTAAACCATGGCGGAAGTGGCACGGCAGCCTCCTTCTTTTGCCCATAATCTTTTTCAAAGCCCCCTGCATTGTCCTCCTCAAGCTTGTCCATCTTCTTCTTGCCTAGAAGGGAGTTGCCCAAGTTGAGCCTCTCAAAAGGCAGTGGCCCATCAAACCCAGCGGCATTCTTCGGCTTGGTAGCAGGCTTCACAGCCGGTGCTGGGGTTGGGTCCTGCTGCTTATGCGACGATTGCCGTGGTTTTACAGGTCTTTTCGACTTTCGAGATTCCGTCAATGCAGCCTGAAGGTCCATGTCATCTTCGCTGTCGCTTCCTTCAAAAGGACCTTTCGGAGCGAGCTTGTTACTGCGTTGGTTAGCAAGCCTTGCGATGGCCATCCCAGAGCCCTTCGTTCCAGCAAAAGGATTGGCTTCGGCGGCGCGTCTCTGCTCGAAGACTTCACGCACTGGATCGTCCTCCGAATCATCGGCAACCTCTTGCTTCTCTGGCTGCATTGACAACGCAATGGCTTGCTGTAATTGTTCGTTCTCAATGTCGTCACCTGCATCGTCCATATCGTTCACTCCATTCATTGGTACATTTTCCCAGTCTTCCTCCTCCTCATTGTCATCAGCAAGAAACAGGGAGTCAGGATCCTGGTTTACTGGTGCAGCTCTCTGTGGTTTCGACTGCGCTGGCCTCTCTTTCCTCGAATTGTACAGTTTTCTACGTCGCGTCGCTAGTTCATTAGCGATAAACTCGCGACCCTCCTTCTCTTGGGCACTCAGACCCCCCCTGGCTTTTGGCAGTCGGTTAAGGCCTTCGATCGGAACGTCCTCGAAGTCTTCATCCTCTTCCCATTCTTGATCTCCTTCAGCAGGACGCTCCGGTAGATCCACGTTGATCGGCTTGTGTGCCTTGCCCTCTTCTTTGTTCAGCACAACTCCTAGCGCCCAACCGCCCTCGACTCCGTCATTCTTTACCAACACATACTCTCGGTCTCTCTCGCCTGCGACACGATTGAAACCACCTGCACCAAACGTATCGTCGTTCATACCGTTGAGGTTCATCAATCGTTGCGTAAGTTCGTTACGTTCGCGCACCCGTTCGATTTGGAATTTGGAGAAAGCCATCCTGTCGGGAAACATTGCGTCAAGTTGCTCCTTGGAGTGTCCCATTCTGAGTCGGCTTCGCAACCTGGCTGCGTTTAAGATGTTGTATCGATCAGCTGGAGGCAGGCTTTGGAAGAAATGACCGTCGAAGTCAATCTTGGAAAAGTCGTAGACATTGATATCCTCGCCTCTGTCGAACTGGCGTGCATATTCCTCGAGCTCTTCGAGTGACATTACCCTAGGATCGTTCGCAGCGCCCATTTCCGACATAGACTTGCCCAGATCTGGCAGATGATACTGGTCTTTGCGCTTGAATGTGCGGTTCTGTGTACGCTCTTCCGATGTTTGTAAAAGCTCCTCCGCATACACCAAGTTATCGGGTATCTCTTCTTCCTGCTGCTGCGGCTCCTCTCTGGGGTGCTTTGCAGCTTCTTTCCGCTTCCTATCCTCTTCTTCGGCAGCCCTCTGCATCTGTATAGCCAACAGCTTCGCTGCTGTTCTGACTGCATCTTCCCGTCTACCCTCGCGGCGCGACTTGCGGTTGCTGATAGTTTGTCGCTTCAGCGCTGGTGCGCCGCCATCGAAGACGAAGACGGGCTTGATGCCGATAAAGAGCAGCTTGCATATTCGGCGAAAGAAACCGACAATATGGCTGTTTCGCAGCGCATTTCCTTCTTTGTCGCGCACGGCTTTAAGGAACTGGTAGATCCAGATGGAGGCATCGACGGCGAGTCGCTTCTTGTTCAACGTTTCGATCTTGATTGGCCGCGCGCAAGGCTGCAAAACGGTCCAGAGGCCAGTGACACCCATGGTGCTCTTCCAAGAACGTGGTCCATCGGTTTCGAGGGGTGAAAATTGTGGTCGTTGGTATTGAAGTGAGTTCTGACTGGCGCAGGCAGCCGTGTGATCGCGCGTTCAGAACGTGTCGTCGATGACGACATGCCAAGCCGCCAGGTCTGGCCGTGGACGCGACTTTTACGTGCGTGAAGTTGGAGAACGATGCTTGCCACAAGTTTGTCGCTCTATGAAGAAACTCATTGAAAGATTTTCCTATTAATATTGTCTACAGTCTAATCTAGGTATAAGGCAAATGGAGGCACTACAAAGCGGGTCCCTCAAGACCAAGACCTACCCTAACATTCTGTATTTCACCTCGATCTTCTTCGTCATCGCCGAAATCTGCTGCTTCACCATGATCGTCGGCGTCTTCCTTGCCGGCATCGGTGTCGCCCAACATACCCCCTTTATGCTGCTGTCTGCGCCTAGAGATGTCTTGGTTTTCCGCGGCGTCGTCCGAGTCGTCGAAAACCCTGCTCTCTTTTCTCCCTGTCGGAAGGTCTATGATGCTGCCGGCTGGTCGGAACTCGAACATCGAGTTAGGGCGGTCGTGACTATATGGCGAATCGCGTGGGCGAGCTTTGAGCTCTATAGAGTGCGCTGTGGCTTGAGGTGACATTGCGGACCACCATCCGCTTAGTCGTTTTCCCAGCGATGGGCTGTCAGGAGCGTCTAGCTTCTCAGCAGTGGTCGCTAGCTCAGCCGGCGCGTTTTTCTTCTTGCGAGCGAATGTGAAGCCGAGAGGCAGATTCACAGGCGAGCTAGGCCGTGACGGTTCTGCTGTCGACGAGGACTCTGATCCTGATGCTGGGTATTGAGCGCCATCCTCCGGATCATCGCTTCTTGTACGCTTTAGTAAGCTGCGGAGGTCTTCCTCACTAAGAGCGTTGACTATGTTGTCATCACGTATACCGCGAGGCCTGAACTTCCGTCTCCCTTCCTGGATAGCATACTCCAACTTTGCACGGTTCGCGATAAACTTCAACTTGGGGAAAGCTGATTGTTGGCCAACATGTATCATACGTGCTAGCCGCTGGGGTGTCTAAAAGTTGGGGTGCGAAGTCAGTACAAGTCTCACATGCATCTGGTACAGAGACACTTACTGGGTCAGTTAGTATGTAAATAAAGTCTGAAGGTATGGATTTGGGCCAAATGGTGATAGTGCCGCTGAAGCGCTGTAGCCAAAGCTCACTCCAGTCTTGACCGAGTGGACGAGGCAATAATTCAAGATGACGAAGCACCTTGAGCCACTTGTTCAGGTCAAGCTTTAGGTATTGCTCTGTGGCGGAACCAAGGAACCCGCCTCTCCAGCCGCGTCCTCGCCGATGAGTGACAGGCCGACCAACCGAGCCGCGAGATGAAAAGAAGAAGATGTTAATGTGAGGGTTAACTTGGCTCACGATTGAGAATCGAACGTTGAAGTGAAGATTCAACGCCTTCAGTGGGATATCCGTCCTTAGGCTACCATCTTTCCACTTGTGACCGAAAGAGTAGGGTGAAAGACTGCCGTCATTGTTCTTCTTCATCAGAACCACTGGGTTGAGTATGCCAGGAACCGCAGCAGAAGCCAGGACTGCTGACCAGACGACACAGTCTGGGGCTGTGATGTAGTTTGCTAAAATAGTCGGCGAGTGGGGGTCCGAGGGTACGCATGAGACGTTCAGTATTCGTCCAGTCCTTTGGTATGCCTCTTTAAATGTCAAACTACCACGGGTCATCCAAGCACATTTCTTCGCCCAATCGACGCTGTCGAATCTCGCTCCAGTCTTGTACCATCTCTTTGACCATGTAAGGATGCCTTCGTGGCATGCCGTGATGCGGTGAGCCAGAGCTGGTACAAGCAGCTTCTTGAGCTCGTCATCAGTCCTCGTGCATAGTAATGCAGCCACAAGCGCCCCTCCAGATGTACCGGTGATAACTTCAGGTAACAGTTCGGCATCCATTAGAGCCTTAGCCACACCGAAGTGATAGTAGGCAAAGGTGGCTCCCCCAGACAGACATAGCGCAGTGCGACCGAAGTTGCTGCCGAGGTGTTTGAACAGAGCGCGTTTGTTTTCTGCATCGAGCTGTGTAGTTCGCAGGAGGAAACCGAGCGATGTCTCGGCTTCGTCAACGAATTTCTGGACTAGATTTTTCGTCCCATAGTACGTCTCACTGTATAGTCGCGGGTTTTCGAATCCTACAAAGTTGTTCTTCATCGAGGCTAAATGCGACGTTAGACATAGTCTGTGGTGACGTGAGCCGGGATCCTACCTTCCAAGAGCGCACGGAGATCCTCTACAGCTGTGTGTTGGCCTTTGGAGGCATTTGCGCTTGACGCACCCTTCTCTTCTGCTTCAGCCTTTTCGCGCAGTTTGACCATCTGCTGATGTACTCTTGCGATCGTCTTGCTGTCATAGTATGCGTAGTCAGCCTTGTCCTTCCAGGATTCGTTGCCCAGGTATGCGTCGAGCTCCTTGGCTCTCTCTATCCATTCTTCATACGATCTCGCGTCGTTCATCCGCTGTCTTAGTCTCTGCCGTGTACCTCGCCATGTTATCCAGTGTTCGTATAGGTATATGTATAGGCGGGTGAAGACGTAGGCTATGCTCAGGAAGAGCAACCACCCAAGCACCACTAGCAGCAGCGGCCACTTCAGCAGTACATAGACGAAGCCTTCGCGCGTCTCGTCCTTGCCGCGTCGCGGGGGCGCCTTGCTCTTCTTCCGCCGCTTGACGCGCTGGTGGACGGGGCGCCAGTCGTTGAGGGCGGAAATGAAGGTTCGCTCAGGCGGCAGTGCAGTAAGATCTTCGGTCGAGGGCGAGTTTTCGGGCGCCGCTAAGGCTTTCTCGAATTCGACGAAATGGTCTTCTTCAACGAAGTCGTTGTCGTAATCCGGCAACAGGGTGAAGTCGAAGCCCGCCGACGAGTATGGCTCTGGGCCGTCCGTCTTTTTATCTACGTCAGCCATGAGGTAGAGAAATGTTGGGTCTAAGTCGCATCGTCAAGACGATTAGGGGTGAAGGTTCAGGTGGTGTCAAATGAACATGTTGGCATGTGAGGCTCGAAGCTTCGGAAGTACGTCACTCGGAACCCTTCCGCCGTTCATGCAGGATTGTGCACCTGCATGCCCCGTCGCCAACGCGTCGTACCCTCAACACGACATTTCACGCATTCCGAATACACTCGCCCACCTGCGAGGCATGCGACCTCGATGCAACGCATTCCAAGCTGCCGTCCGATTGCGAACGCTTCCTCCCCCGCAATGGAGGCCTCGACGCCGCTTGATGACGCTTGCCATCGAGACGTCTTGCGACGATACATCCGTAGCCATAATTGAAAAAGGAACACAATGTGGTCGGCCAACGGCGCAACTACATTTTCACAAGAAAGTGACGTCGGACAATGCCATGTATCAAGGCGTGCATCCACTGGTATCGCTGGTGTCTCACCAGGAGAGTCTTGCTATTCTCGTGAATGAAGCCATTCGCTCTCTTCCGATGCGAGATGGACAGCTTCCTTCAGAGACAGACAAGATACCGATGAGCGCAGTAGACCTCGCCACGAGAAGGCTGCCCGATTTCGTGTCCGTCACACGCGGGCCAGGCATGCGCAGTAACCTCTTTACTGGTCTTGATACGGCCAAGGGACTCGCTGTAGCATGGCAGGTACTGCACTAGCTTCTATCTAAATACTTGCTACTAATGATTATGTTAGAAACCTCTAGTTGGAGTACATCACATGCAGGCTCATGCGCTCACGCCACGCATGGTCAGCGCCCTCGAAGCCTACACCGAGCCAAAAGACCACGAGAGTCGAGATTCGCCTGCCGAACCGGTCTTTCACGATCCGGCGTCAACAGAAGTCACCCCCAAATTCCCGTTTCTCTCGGTTCTTGCGTCTGGAGGCCATACTTTGCTCATACACTCAGCGTCCTTGACAGACCATCGCGTTCTGGGCTCTACAAATGACATTGCTATCGGAGAATGCTTGGACAAAATTGCACGCGTAGTACTGCCCGCAGAGATACTGCAGACATCAAAAAGCACAATGTATGGAGCGCTCCTCGAAGCATTCGCGTTACCACATTCGTCACGGACACGGCCAACATCTCGTGACTCGTCTCCATACGTTTCGAAGCTACCTGTGTATTCTGCCAAGACCTACCTAGAAACCCATGGGTATCAATATAGCTGGTATGAGGTTCCGATTAACCATGAAGACGCGATGCGGAAAAGTGCAACCAAATGGGGCTGGGCACTGAACCGACCATTGACGAAAGCAGGCGGAGGAGTCAAAATCAACAGTCTTGAGTTAAGCTTTTCTGGCATTACCACAATGGTTGAGCGCATCGTTCGACTTGGTATGGATCCAGTGACAAGGAAATTCAATAAAGTTGAGCGGGCGTCGGCCGACGTCAGCATCGAAGAACGGATGGATCTAGCACGTGAGACTATGCGTGCAGCGTTTGAACACGTTGCTTCGCGGGTGGTTTTAGGCTTGCAAACTCAGCAGGACGTTGTAACTGCACCCGCGGTTGTTATGGCTGGTGGTGTGGCCGCCAACTTATTTCTGCGACACATGTAAGTTCATCCACGGTTGCGACATGTAGGGTCATCGACCAGTTAAAACTGAGCCAACTAACATGTTTTAAGACTCGCAAAGACTCTTTGTGCTCATGGCTACCCGGATGTTGAATTGCATTTCCCGCCGCCCAAGTTCTGCACCGACAATGCTGCAATGATAGGATGGGCTGGTCTCGAGATGTTTGAAGCGGGCCACATCGCTCCATTCAGCATAAGAGCAATACGCAAATGGCCTCTAGATAAGTTGTTAGATCCTCCATCGGATGGGTGAATTCCTCACGCTGCGTACTGTACGTATGCGACGCATAGCATACGAGGATCCGAAGCACATTGCATAGGCCGAGAACAATAGTACCTGCCTGTTCAAGGTCGTTCCTCAGCACCCAAGCAATCCTCTACCATGAATCACCCCGGCTCCCGGCACGTAAACTATCGCGTGCTTCATCAAGTTTATGACCACACTGGCAGACCGGCTGCCAAGGACGTTATCAGAACGACGTTTTACAGATCTCTTTCTGTCTTGTCTAAAGATAGAGCATCTGGAGCGTAGATGGACCGAGAGATGCCCTGCATCAAGTCGCTAATAGTCTTCCCCTTTCCGAATGCGAGCATTGTTATCCTGACCCTGCCTTTGTCAGTACGAGCAAGAAAGTGCCAAGCAATTCCGCCTCTAGACCGGGCCTGTACGGTAAGGAGATAAGGTTGTCGGAGTGTTAAGCGACTCAGAGCTGGAACCGGCTCATATGAATATGCAAGGGCATTGCATTGGCGACCCCAGACTTCTCGGTTGTCCCCATGCATGTCACGATCACATCAAATAGCCAGCAATATAGCCAAACAACATGCACTTTAATTCTGCCGACAGTCCCCACGTTTCGCCAAATCAAATCTCTATAGAGTACGAAAGATGCCTATATTTAGGCCTTTTTAGGTCATGCCACTGCTGTACCCGACGGCTATCAGGATATATTGCGCTGCGAGATCGAAAGCACGACCTAGAGCCCGGATTCACAACTGTAAACCATCGCTAATGCAATGCCCGTAGTATCGCACACGTGCAACCGATGTCCTGTACGGCACGATTGTGTCCAGGCTCGTATCTTTCATTTACAGACAGTATCGTCGCCTAAGCATTCAGTTCGACTCGGATGGCGTACCGAACAAAGTCTATAACTTTGCCGCACAGTCGCGGTGAATGCTGAAGGTCGCTCATAACTTACCATTTAGATTTGCGTAAGATACTACTTTTGGAACATGGCTCTTGCACGGAACAGCGTGCTGGCGCTGCTTGGCCTTGCCATCAGGTTGGTGATGGCATCAACAACGATAGATTTCTACTAAATCTCTTTCAGTGTTCGTGCAGCACCTGCGAATTTACACAATCGCCAGTTAGGCGTTCTACCACCCAAGCAGAGCGTCTCTTGGGACACTGCCAACCCGGAACCCACCGAAGAGCCACAGGAGCCCGTCTTCCCGCCTAAGCCAACCGATGAGATTAGTCTTGGAACGCCATCGGGATGGATCAGTTGGGAAACCACTGGACCAGCTCCTACAGATGCTCCCGAAGAACCTGAATATCCACCTCCCGCCACACCGACGGATCAATTCAGTATCGGTACGCCATCTGGCTGGATCAGCTGGGAGACTAGTGGACCAGCGCCCACGCCGGCCCCTGAAGAACCCGACTATCCTCCCCCATCTACGCCAACGGATCAGTTCAGTATCGGCAAGCCATCCTTCTGGGTAAGCTGGGAGACTGACGGTCCCGCACCGACTCCTGAGCCGGAGGAGCCTGAGGAGCCTGCATACCCCCCACCTAAGCCGAGCGACCAATTTAGCATTGGTAAGCCGTCCTTTAGTATTACTTGGGATGGAGATGGCCCAGGCACCTCATCAACGCCTAAGCCAGAACCGACCCCTACACCAGAACCAACACCAACACCGAAGCCGACCCCTCAGTATCCTACCATCACATCATTGCCTCCCGTTTGGTCCAACTCAAGCATCGGTAGCACAGCCCCCACCACTAGCTCCAAGTCTCCGGTGTCTTCTTCTACCAAGTCTGCTTCTTCCGGTAAGGTTTCGTCCACCAAGAAGCCCTACCCTCCATGGAACCCCTGGCCACCGAAGCCGACGAAGTCCAGCTCAAAATCCACCCTCAAGTCTACTGCGAAGCCAACTTCAACCCCAAAGCCATCATCAACTGCCAAGCCAACCCCTTCCCCAGCGCCAGTGCCTTCAACAACTAAGAGCGCTTTTATGAGTCTTTCGCCCCCTAAATTTAGCGTGAGCTGGGATCTGAACAGAAGGGAGGCAAAGCCTACTTCTACGACTACCAAGAAGACCAAGACGACTTCGACCAAGAAGACCACGACGACTACAAAGAAAAGTACTTCAAAGAGTACGTCAAAGTCGACATCTAAGTCTACTTCGAAGTCCACTTCCAAGTCTTCCACGAAGGCTACAACAATGCCTAAGCCTACGTCTACCCCTACCCCTACTCCGACTCCTGCTCCCACTCCTACGCCGACGGCCAGTCCCACCCCGTCCTCCTCGAAGGCAATCATAACATCTACCCCTGTTCCAACTTCTACTTCCACGCCACCAGCCGAGATCACCGTAGGCCCGCCTAATTACAGTGTCAGCTGGGACTACGACGAACCCGAGCCTACCTCTACTCCCGAAGAACCCCTTCCTGAAGATGGAGAAGAACCCTACCCCACCGACCCAGAAGACCCATTTCCTGAGGAACCTTTCCCAGAAGACCCAGAAGACGACTTTCCGCCTCCCTCGCAACCAACCCAAGCAAACAGCATCGGTCTCAACCCACCCACCGTAACCGTCATCTGGGGCAAGAAGCGCCAAGAAGATGATGCTGCACCTACCTCATCGCCTGAGCTTCCTGAGGAGGACGACGACGATGATGACTTCCCTCCCCCCTCACAGCCAACACAACCAAACAGCGTCGGCATCAATCCACCTACCTACACCGTCATCTGGGGTAAAAAGGAAAAGCGCGTCGCTAACGCTGCGCCTGAACCCACTGCTGCCCCCGTCGTAGCTGAGAGGGACGCGGAAGCAGAGCCACAGCCACAGCCACAGAATAGTATTGGGTTGGAGTTTCCCTGGCAGAGTATCACGTGGCCGAAGCCGTCGCCGCCGACGTATATCTCATGGGGGAAGAGGGAGGATGCTGCGGTGCCTACGGCGGTGCCGGTGAAGAGAATGCAGACTGTTTATGTCAAGGGGAGGGAGGCCAAGGCTACAGCTTGAAAAGGCAAGAAGTCGTAAAGGGGGGGGGGGAATGGTGCGGGAGGGTAAATGGGAGGGACAGGTGGTTGATATATAGCGTACCCTCGTTCCCCCAAGTGTATCAGAACTCTCAATATGTTGTTTTTCTTGTTGCCCCAAAAAAAATGTTTACCTGTAATCGGCTACATAGTCTCAATGAGCTTTGAAATGCTCTGGACATCACTACCGCAAAGCGCATTATGCAAAAGGATACACTTGAAGTTATGACATGGGGGTAAACATTACTTTCCTATAAAATCCAGTACCGCAATTAACTAAATGTGCTATACATGTTCCAAGCCCATAGTTTTAAGCAATCCAAGCGATTCAAACACACCACCCACTCCAGCTAGTCTCATGAGGACTGTGTGGACGTCGAAGCACCTTGGCTGCGCACCTGGAGCTTCTTAGGCTTCTTCTTTGCCTTTGGCTCTTCAGACGTCGTCGAGCCGCTTGGCTTCTCCTCCTTCTGTGGTTCCAATGATTTCTGCTGAGCAGCCGCCGGTTTCTTGTCTGCTGGATCCTCCACTTTCTTGGGTGCTTGTTTTGTCGACTCTGTTTTCTTCAGCTCGGGCTTCTTGGGTGCTTCCTTGTTCCCTGCTGTATCTTCTTTTTTGTCTTTCTCAACTGCTTCCTTGGATTCTGTTTTCTTGTCATCCGCCTTGTCCTTCTGGCCTAACTTCTTTGGCGCTTTCTTCGCCTTGCCAGATGCGACGGATGATGCCAGGTCCTCGCCCTCTTGCACGTCTTCGACCATGAAGTTGGCTGCCATGCATCGTCCGCCATTTTGCTTGCCCACATCCATGGGGCATGCGCTGAACACTATAACTACATCTCGTTCAGCGCGGAATCGGACGTAGCAACGCTTCTTGCCCTTGGGCTCATCAACCCTTAGTGTTACGCCCTTTGTGCCTGCACCGTCGCTTTGGTTAGTACCTTCAGATTGTAGGGGCGCATTCATGAAGAGGTGAAGAGGCGTAGGTGCAATGTTGACTGAGATGTCTGCACCAACTGCTTTCGGACCCTTCAGTCCTGCCGTCTCGTTGATCTCCTTAAGTGCGAGGACGAGGTTCTCGGCGCAGCTACCATGTTCTGCTGGCTTGTCAACACCCAGTGAAGCGTACTGGTTCGCGTCGCATGCCGCCGTCAGTGTATCGTGTGCACCGGGCGATGTGTCTTCGATGAGGGTGACAATCGGATTGCGCAAATTGGTCAAGAGCTCATCATCGACTTCCGGTACGAGTTTGTGCGAAGCAGCGCGAGTGTGGGGAAGGGACAGATACTCCATTGGCGGTTGTGAAGAGTTCGAGGGATGCGTCGAGGCGTATGCGGAGTAGACAGCGTAGGCTGAGGATGCGTAACCTGAACCCGTTGCCGCTACATAAAGTCAGTACACTCTCGCAAACTACACAATATAACATGAGCGACTTACCAGCAATTGTTCCAGCACCTACAGGCGTCTTCGAAAAGTCGTATAGCTGTTCCGCATAGCTTTTGTTCGGATCGCGGTAATGGCTCGACTTGAACGCGCTCACAACTGCGCTTTTATCTGGTACTTCGACATTCGGCACATAACTGGAGAAGCTCTTTCCAGTTGGTAAGTATGACGACCACTTCTTGGTATTCTCCTCGTTCTGTTTCTTCTCTTGCTCAGGACTGGGCTTCTGCTCTGCCTCCTGCTTGTTCGCTCCACCCTTGTTGCGGTATGGGATCGAAGGGAGATAAGATGCCCAAGTGCGCTTGTTGGGCTGCTTGGATGACGATGCCGTGCTTTCGGTTGTCTTCTCATTATCGGGTGTATCGGGAGCTTGCTCAGGCGGGTCTTCAGCAGCTTCTTCTTTGGGGCTCTCTGCCTCCTCTTCGGTAGATTGTGTTTCCTTGCCACTGCTACCCGCATCCTTCTTCTGTTCCTTATAATCATCCTCTGCGTCCTTCTCTGGTTCTTTCGACTCCTCTTTATCGTCCTTCTTCTCATCGTTGTCTTTCGTCACCTCTCCACCTTTCTCCCCCTCTTCCTCCACAGCCTTCTTCATCTGCTCTGCCTCTTTCTTGACTTGTTCGTCATCCAGTTCCTTTCCTTCACCCTCCTCATCGTCTCCCTCCTCAGGTGGTGGACCCAAAGTGAACGCCCACATACTGACTACCTGCTTCCCGTACGTGTTGATAACCTTGATCGTACGACCTCTCGGTACAAAAGTCGCAACGCCATGGCGCGCAGGTATTGTTTGTAATTCACCAGACATATCTTCGGATGCGTTAAAATCGTGCTGGTCTTCTTTGTCTCTGCCTTGCTTCTTGCGCTGTTTCTCAACAGCCGACAGCACAGATATAAGCGCAATGCCAGCGAGAGCGCGACGAGAGGGAATTTGAGGCGCCGTGTTGACGACTTGTATGCGCTAGTAGCGCCAGCAAAGAAACAGGATAGATGGATAGTTAGTAAACGGCCGTTAGTGTATCTGGCTTCCGTTATGTCGACTTGAACGACGAGTAGTGAGGTATGGAGCGTCTACCATATCCACGGATCGGTGACGTACGCGGTGCACATAGTCGCGGACTGCACGACGCGATTCGTCGAAAATATCGACGGTAAGCATGGAAACCCTTGCGCAACATCCCGCGCGATCATCTTGCTAGGATCACGGATGACGCAGCGTGGTAGAACCCTGTTTTGAGAAGGGAAAAGCAACGGCAGAGGGGACGCGGTTGCAGCTGCCCTAAAGCTCGCTTGGGCTTCTAGGCTTCATGTCCCGACGAGGAACTGGGTGTTCGACCTTTTTTTTGGTGTGATGCAATACAGCTGGCAGAAAAAGGATGCATGATAGGGATATTTAGGATAGAGCCCAGCTGTGTGTGTTGATGTCTGGACGCCTCTCTGCAAGCGCAGTGATGGTGGTCGCAGCACAATGCATTACAGGCACATCATCTTGTGATGTGTATGGTTGTCACGCCGAGAACATGTGGAATAATGTTGTGTTACAATGAATTCCGGTCAAATCTGCAATATGCGTTGTACGCCGACCCCACCCCGCATTGAGGCACAGGCGTCGAGTTAGCAGCTATATATGTGTGATGAGTACAAAATAGATAATAGCAGCACAAGACAACATGGCCAGCACTACTAATGGGTCTTCCTTTGAAGGGTATGTAACCGATTCTCCGAACGTAGTGTCACCATAGGCTGACAGTGTATGGACAGCTTGATCCTGTCGAAGCTCTTTACGTTCCGCGTTGGCAATCAACAGCAGGAGTTCACAGTACACTCTGGCGCCGTCGCAGCCGTATCGTCACAGCTCAACGCGCTCATCAACAATGGCATGTTAGAGTCTCAAACGGGTAGTGCCGATTTGAGTGACATCGAGCCCGTAGACTTTGTGCGCTTTGTCGAGTATACATACCGCAACGACTATACTTCGCCGTCATGGGTACTGGAGGATAAAGTAGCCGATGTCGAAGCTGGAAAGAGCGAGAAGGGCAAGGTACTACGGCCGTCACACATGTCAATAAGAGCCAGAAACGCTGCGTCACAAGTACAACCTCCACAAACCATGCTCAGACGACAGCAGCAGCATTTCGGATCGCCGACGTTGCCACCAGTGACTTTAGAATCTAGACTCATGGATCGGATTTACCTGAGCGATGCCGAGCCAAATGTTTGTATGCAAAAGGGCTTCAAACACCAGCCGAACACAGCACCTGAGCAGAATTTCGCACCAGTCTTCCTAGCACATGCCCGGTTATACACGTTCGCGTGTAAGCGCTTCATAGACCCTCTGAAACGTCTTGCTCTACACAAGCTGCGCGGGAACCTGCTGGACTTTACGCCATTCCATCGACGCTTGGTCGATGTAGTCGAGCTTGTCAGATATGCATACGATCATTGTGAGAATAGGAAAAACGATGGAACAGTTGACGAGCTTCGAATGTTGGTGACGGAATATGTTGGATGCCAGATCTCTCTTTTCAAGAATGACAAGGATTTCGTACAGCTATTGGAAGAGGGCCGGGAGTTCGCGGTCGATCTTGTGCGAGTGATCGGTGAAGACAAGCTAAGATAACGCCATTGCCCGATCGTCTTCTGCGACATGAGAGTGGCGGTTGAGGATTCTCTTATGGCCCAGACCCAGTATACCGTCTGATCTCTCTGAGAGATGCGTACCACGTTTGTGACCTATATCAGTAGCAGCAGCACTTGCCCCGTAGACGTATTAGAGCGTTGTTGGCACTTAGGTGTATAATCCTGCCTCGTTCATCCTATATGTCGTTCAAGGGGCCGACATAACAAACGCATTCATTGCTTTGACCGCATTGCCATCATGCGCACGCAACAACTCTGTCGCCTTTGGCTTCGTAACTTCGAGTTCAGAGACCTAGATCATTTAGTTAGATTCCAGTCCCTAATACCCTCACCATTCTCATTTCACAGCACCAACGTACCAGCAGATTGACGTCCGCCGCCTCAATCTTGACATTCTTCTTCTCGCCTTCCTTCTTATCTTTGACACTTAGCCCCTTCATCGCTTTGTCTAGTGCCTTGCCATCGACTTCTTTCTTCGATCCGTTCTCTCCCTCTTGAGGAGCGTCGAGAGTAGAGAGGGCGGCGGCGGCTTTGCGGTCTTCGGCTGTGCTAGTGGGCGCGTGAGGGTCGGCAGCGCCTTCCTGAACGGCGGAAGGTTGAGGCTCTGCCATTGTGGATGTTCAGAGCAATGCGGTGTGGGCTTGGGGAGTGTAAGGTAATAGGTGGTGATGTGGAGAGCTTGCACAGTCGATAGAAGCTGGAATGACGATTGTGGATCGGAGAGTTGAGGGATGTGGGGTAGCTAGCAATTATGGAAATGTAACCAATTGGAAAAGAGAGTGGCCGCTATTGGTTGATTTTCTGGATTTATCCATCTTGTACTTTTGGGCACACACCCCAAACACAGAACATAATCTTACCATAGGAGAACCAACACAAGAGCGATTTCATAGTCGCTGAACACCTACTAGCATCTTCGAGGTAAGTTGGCTGCGTTACGTCATTATGTATTGCGCGCGCAGTCCGCTTTTCGTTGCAGATTTTGTTCCTTGAGTCATGTGCTTCATGTCTTTATTCACGCCTCTATGCAGGCGAACCCTTGCCGAGTTGCCATATTAACAAGTGACTCAAAACTAGTCTTCTGTGTCGCGCCTAGACAACCATAACTTAGTCACCAAAACTGTGTATCACCTGAGAAAGCATCACACTATGGACACCGAAGGGCACGCAAAATTGACCGACTACGTCTCTCAGTTCATGGCAGCAGCGAGTGGCCAACCACAATCACAGCCATCTCAATCCACAATGAGCGCAAACTCAACACAACTGCCGGAAAGGCCGAAGCAAGAAGCTGAGACGGTCAGTGCATCTGAGGAATGGTCGCCAGCTTGTAAGAAAGAGTCGTGGATGTTAGAGTTACCGTACTAACAATTTCAGCTTGGAGGTCAAAACCCATAAAGCAAGTTGTCACGTACGAAGACCAAGCTGCAGTCTCTTCTGCCTTGACCAAGCTATCAAGTCTTCCGCCAATCGTCACACCAACAGAAATCGCCAGACTCAAGGCCAATCTCCGCGATGCTGCACTGGGAAAGTCGTTCCTGCTGCAAGGAGGCGACTGCGCTGAGCTGTTCTCTTACTGCGCAGACAACCCAATCGATGCAAAGATCAAGCTCCTCCTGCAGATGAGTTTAGTTTTGATTTGGGGCTCAAACAAGCCTGTCATTCGCATTGGTCGTATAGCCGGACAGTACGCCAAGCCAAGATCAAGCCCGACTGAGATGTTGAATGGGAAAGAGGTTCCTAGCTTCCGTGGCGACATCTTGAATGGATATGATCCTGACTCCCGAAGAGTTGACCCCGAGAGGCTAGTCAGCGCCTACTTCCACTCCGCAACGACACTGAACTACATTCGCGGACAGCTGGCAAGTGGCATCGCTGATTTGCACAACCCTCTGGACTGGGAACTTGGTCATGTTCGGGATGAAGAGCTGCAGTCAAAGTACTCGAAGATCGTACACAGCATCTCCGACTCATTGCGTTTCATGAAGACTATTGGTGCAGACACCTCTGGTCAGCTACAAACAGTAGACCTTTTCACTAGCCACGAAGGCCTCGTTCTAGAGTACGAGCAGAGCCTGACGAGGAGACTCAAGCACCCAGCTGGTTACAAGCCTTCGCAGCCATCCAACGACAACAAGGGCTGGTACAACACTTCTGCTCATTTCATCTGGATTGGAGACCGTACTCGCCAGATCGATGGAGGTCATGTTGAGTACTTCCGTGGTATTGAGAACCCTATTGGTATCAAGGTTGGACCTTCCATGAAGAACGATGAGCTGGTGGAGCTACTTGACATTGTCAATCCAAACAAGGAGATCGGCAAGATTACGTTGATCACGCGCTATGGTGCGGACAAGGTTGAGTCGATGCTCGGCGCGCACATCGAAGCTGTCAAGAGCAGCGGACACGTTGTAGTCTGGCAGTGCGACCCTATGCACGGGTAAGTCGTCTTTAGCATGCAAGGTATTACCTGCTAATATCTTAATAGCAACACGCGCAGCACACCTACGGGCATCAAGACCCGCTCTTTCAACAGCATCTTCTCTGAGCTCTCATCGGCACTCAAGATCCACAAGGAACACGGGTCCTTCCTTGGTGGTATGCACCTAGAACTCACAGGTGATGCAGTCACAGAGTGCACTGGTGGAAGTGAAGGGCTAGTGGATGAGGATCTAAGTCTGAACTACACCACATACTGCGATCCCAGATTGAACGAGAAGCAGGCGTTGGAGCTGGCTTTCTTGGTGGCGGGGCACTACCGCGCAGACGAAAAGCTCCTATAGGTCTGAAATGCCGTTGCTGAGACTATCATGCCACGATAATCTTAAAATGAATTTACGATTCGTTGAACACTTCGCAAGCATCGCCCAATATAGTAAACCCCTTCATGACGCGGGAGATGTCCGCTACATCATCGAGTTGGCCCGAGCTTTACAAAGTCCCATACGTGCATGTTATCTCCCCCCGTTATCACCACGCATCTCAACAATCCTGCAACAACCCCACACTTGACGTATTCCCAACAAAGATAATGGGCTCCTCAGCTTCCAAGGGCGCAAAGGCTGCTGGCTCCGCTGCACGTAAATACCCCGCTAGGGCTTCTACGAATACTACAACACGGGCTCCCGCACCTTCCGTGCCTGCGCAGGACCCTGTGAGAGGACCGACTGTGCATCCTGAGGTGCAGGCTACTGGAGAGAAGACTGAAGGTATGTGTTATCGCAAGGCTAGGGAATTAGAGGTGCAGTGCTAACATCGGCCATTAGCTGTTTTACAAGATGCGCGCGATCCTGCCTTTGCATCTCGACTGAGCAGTCTGGGTGCTGTTCAACCGAATCCTCACTTCTCGCCTTCATCTCAATCGCAGTTTGATCCTCGTCGCAATACTTCGCCAAACCTCCCTTCCGATACCATGATGCAATCGCCACCACAGTCCGCGTTTCCCGATCCGCGCAACAACCCCGTGCTACGGGTGTTAGAAGCCAGACAACGGATAGCGGATCAGGCAGAAGATGAGTTGCGAGACGTAGGTAGGAGGGGTTTCCAGGGAAGAACATATGTGGATGCTGGTGTCATAACGCTGGCGATGATGAGACAGGCCAAGGGAGAACCCGATGCGAGGATTGAAGATGCACTCGGGATCAAGAGGGGGAGACTGAGTGTGCTGGGCAAAGGTACGGTGGAAGCTGTGGCTCTGGCTTGAGCAGCCAATATGGAAGACGTCACGATACATCCACGCCATATTTGAAGGAGGCGAATCGCATAGCATCGAACGGCCAGCGGAGATCTAATTTGATCTGCAAAAGAGTGTACATATGTACCTACGAACAAACGAAACGAGAACGAAAAGAAGATCGTGTCAACACCAAGCTCAATCCTTCCAACAGGTGCAATGCGTTACCCAAGTCGTTACCAGAACACCAAAACAACACCGGAATAAATGCGGAGAAACAAAGGAAATGGCAGCATTGTGCGCGCAATCATGATTCATCGTGGTCTGCGTTCTCATGGATGAAGTTGTTCAGCGCCATGAGGGCTTCTTTCAGACACTCTTGGTCAACTTCGAGACCATCTCGGCACATTTCGTCGTAACCTATCCGGACAACGCCGCCACCGGAGTTCATACGAGATCGCTTCTGGTTCCATTTACGGGCGACTTCCCATCGCTTACGGGTTTGGGTGAAGGGCGGACATGTATCGGCGATTTCCCTGCTCTCGCGTAGGATTGTGAGGGCGTTGAGAACGTTTAGGAATATGCTACACACGCGACAGTCAGTCCCCACTCCAATTCAATGCAAGCAGCTTTGGTTCAACGACATACCCTTGTGTGAGCTCCAAGTCATGATCCCACCCATACGCCACAGTACTGAAGCTGTTCCCTTGCGCTACGATATCCAAGAACACAAATAGCGACTCTTCCACACTTATATCGGGAGTGATTTGCGATGCGACATTTGCCAGGATCCAGTCTGAGAGTTCGAAGAAGGTCTTCTGATCCATATGGGCGAAGCCTATGAAGCGCTCTGGTACGGTGAACATGAGCGACATGGCTCGTCGCGCACCCATGGCCTCTATGCAATCCATTTCGCCGAGAAGATGTGAAGAGTGTGGAGGAAGACCGAGAGTTTGATCGAGAGTGGATGTGGTGATGTGCTAGTAGCGTGCCCAGATGGTGGGTGGACGTGGTGTTGGAAAGCGGAGTTGGAATACGTCAGGTGAGACTGAGGAGTAAGGCTGGATGAATGATGAACAGATCCAGCTGCATGCGTGTTTGCGGATACCGGCAGTAATGTCAGAACCAACTTTTCAATTTCCAACAACAAATCCGTCGCGTTAATTTTTCCGAATGTTTCAAACAGCAAGTGACGAAGAAAAGTCTAGACGCCTAAGAATGACAAGGTGAGGTTTGTAGCGGGTTCCCACGTTTCCAAGCTTTGTTACGCAAGCTGAAGGGTAAGTGAAGCGCGCCATCATTTGCGCCCATTCAGACAGTGGGGCCGTTGTCCGTGTTGCAGCAGCGCACGACACTCATCGTCTTTGGCATGTGAAAGTCGTGCACGCTCCATGCGCATATGACATCAGTATCCAATCAGACGGGTGGATCCCGACCTCGCTGCGGCATGCGCGACGCCGGAGATTGAACGTCCCCTTTGTCTGTTGTTACTTCTTTGTCTTTGACACTATCGAATTACTTCAGAGTAGAATTAGAGGCTTCGTTCCTCCCTACAGCATCCCAGGCGCGAAAAGGAACACGCGCCGAACTGCCCATCACACGCAGCTTAACATTGCGGCGTGGGCACGAGGATTGGCCGAGACCAAGCCGTCGCTTTGTGTGTGTGGCTAGTAAGCAAGTGGGTGGAGCTAAATGCGGAGCTAAGAGGCTAAATGTAGCAGGTGGGTTTGGTTTTGAGCTGCCTTGGCGCGTCGCGGGTATTTTTTCGAGAAGTTTGGCTTGGGACGAGCATCGGGGCTAATGGGTAAAAAGCATTCTGTCTGTTGAAGCGGAATTTTTGGTAGCTGTGGGACAGATGATTGATTATGACGATATCGGTTGAGATTCGGGATCAGGTTGTAGTAAGGACCGAGAACAGGGGCGAGCTGCTAACCTTCCCAGGTCGGATGGAATCCCCACGTGATGCTCATCCATCGATCGTCTTTACCCGACTATTCAGATTAGGCCGAGTCAGATGAGAGATAAACTCACGTTCTTACCAAGTCTATCTTTGTCTTCAGGTCCAACAAGATGCATCAATTCCGTGACACCTCAGTTTTCACGCGTTCCTGTTCCATCCATCTTCACCATCTCACTAGTAACTTTCCCATCCCCACTCTAAACCTTAATGTTCGGCCGGGTACATCTCGTGCATCGATCCCGCTATCGGAAGAACCGCACGCGATGTGTGCAAGCCAGTAGATGCATGCAATTTGAGATGCCCATTCTGTATATACCATCTCAACAATTGCGCATGCACAGGTACGCAGCGTTAAGATTGTCGACAACTCCTTGCCGACGCTGAGGTTATCATCCGAACAAAGCACGCGCGGATGCCACCCCCCGCCCTACCCCCCTCTCGCTACCTAAGCGTTCAATAGTCTCAGGTGCCCAACTTTATATCCTTTCTCCGTGCTGCGCAGACCGGAGATACGTGCGGTAACTCTATCGTAGGTAGATGGTCTGGTTCAACGCTTCCACGGGTCGTGTCCCGAGATGTTGGTACGACAATTGGTCTGGAGGCTCTAAGACCGGTGTTTAGTAGGTAGTTTCGTATGACGCAGCTTTTACGTTGCGAAAGCGAAGGAGTCCACCAAATTTCATGTCGTGATACTGGTGCTGCTCAAGCAACGGCAAGGAGTAGTAATTGTTGAAAGTTGATGTAATTTCGTATGATGCGCGAACGTGCAGTGCACTTGCTACATCATAATTTGTAGCCTCACCAGAACAAGTGGCCCTCCAATTGCAAGACTGGCTTCGATTAGTGTAATATGGGGTATTATCAACAGCGCAGCCACGAAAAAAAATAAAAAATGAACCCGCATTTCCAAACCACGTCCACTCTTTCATCTTCGTACATTCTCCAATCACGGGCATAGAGTTCTCACTCATCATCGCTATTAGCAATGATAGGTCGCTTTCTCTTCCTACCAGCACCCGGTCGTGCACCACCCATCTTCGCCTTCGTCTTCTTGCTCTTCACTGCAACCACCGGCACCACATCTGATCCCCTCTTCCGTGGTCTACCAGGCCCACGACGAGATCTCGTCGATCTGCCTGCGTCTGGGACAACCGTATCATCGTTGTTGGAGACTGGCTCAGCAACCACCTCTTCTTCCTCATCCTCATGCGTATTTGGCAAGATGTACTCGTCGCCTTCCTCGTCAGTGTCCTGGATATACTGGCTAGTCTGAGTACTCTGCGACTCGGTGACGAGAGGGATTTCGGGGTCGCTTGCTTCTGCTTGCGCATCCACGCCAGTGTCTGTATCTGTGTTTGTGGACTCATTCCTACTGAGCGCTTTACGTGTGGGCTTCCTGACTCTCTTAACGCCAGGCTCGCTGGTAGCTGCCTTTCGAGCTTTGAGTGTTCCAGAACGCCTTCTCGTAGCAGTCTGCACATCTCCAGCTTCCAACATAGCTTGTGCTGCTGCTCGCTTGGCTGCTTTCGCTGCTCTGGCTTTTGCTGTGGCGGCGAGGATACGTGAGCGGTCCTCGATGGGCTGACTACTGGTAAGTGACTCTCTTTTCTTTGTCTTCGGTTTCGTTTGTTTGACTGCGACGATCTTCGCATTCGGCTGC
The DNA here is from genome assembly GCF_907166805.1 of Alternaria atra. Taxonomy (NCBI): domain Eukaryota; kingdom Fungi; phylum Ascomycota; class Dothideomycetes; order Pleosporales; family Pleosporaceae; genus Alternaria; species Alternaria atra. The sequence continues at coordinate 717,712 of NW_025091327.1, forward strand.
TTGAACTGCGCCGTCTTCTCCTTGGGATAGTTGTAATTAAAGTACAGCTCTGTGCCTGCTTTCATGTCCCTAGTGGCGAAAAGAGCAATGCGAAAAACTGTGTTACAAAGCAGGTTCTTGGGACCGCAGTTCGTATACTTATCGTCAGCATTGTTGATGAAGCGCAGTTTGTTACCCATGTATGTGGCATCGACTTCTTGCTCTACATGCTGGTGTTAGCAATCTGGGTCCCGTTAATGCAACCTGGAGACTTACTGGAGTTCAACCGAAACAGGTACATGGTCTTCTGGTAGTCGTATATTGTCACTCGGCGATCCCCTTCCTTGATAGAGATGGCTTCACCAGTATATTCGCCAATATACTCGCCGCTCTTGATGTCTTCGCCCATATATAGTCCAAAGCCGTGCACTTCGGAGTGACCGAGCAATGTCTTCCGAGGAACACCTCTCTGAATTGCAACATTGCAACAATTGCGTTCGACCACGACGTCATTGTACCGGTTCACCGGATCGAGAACTTCGGATGATCCACAAGAGCCACAAAGATCCGCATCGCACTCTCGGTTGAATTTGACGCAGAGGCATGAGACGGTAAGGCAGGGGCGTTTTCCTGGTCCTGTTGCGCAACTGCAACCAGGGAAGCGTCTGTTGCATGACTGCGAACATTTGCATGTCTTCTCACAATTGATGCCTTCCCTGAAGCACCGGCATTTTGCATTCTCGCAAGTGCCTTCATGTTTGCACGGGAAAAACGGCTTCCGCTTCTCCCAGTGCTGCGTCATATCTTGCTGTAACCACCAGTTGGTATTGAATTTACCGGGTGGCGGTTTCGCACCTTTAGAAGTGATCATCTCTGAATCAGGACAAGTATCGAAGGCATCTGGATTTGCAGGCAACTTGTAATTGATGACCTTCTCAATATCGGAATCGTCATCGAAGTGTGCAGGCAAGGGACCCTCAGGTTCGTGTTCGTCCTCCGTGTCGTCTCCACCATAAGTCGATATACGGCGCGGAGTCCTTTTGGTTTCAGACCCTCGACGACTGGTATCATCAGTCGCTTGTGTGGCGCGATCTTCATCCTCGGAGTCTGTCTTCCAGGAGTCCTCGGGTGCTTGTCTAACCTCACCATGAAGAAGACAGTTGTGTCTGTCAAGAACGTTAGTGTTGCATCCTCAGGATCGCACAATGGAACGTACTGATGGCAAACCCTACACATGATCTCCCTATATGTAAATTGCTTGGTAGCTTGTCCACGCGCAGTCTTCTTCGCTACGTGATTTTGGACAGCTTCCGATTGTTGAGCAAGGTACCAAATGCTAAACTCGCACTGTTGGAGAACCGCTTCACAAGCCGTTGCTGCAAGCCTCAGAGCACTTGTACTAGGCTCTTTGAGCTGGGGAAGGAACTCTCGCCATTTCTTGTCATTTCGGTTGAACAAAATATTTTTCTTTGGTTCTCCATCTCGCTCGAACTCCTCAACATGATATCGTGATCGCTCGAGCAGATATGCTTCGAATTGTCTACTGCCAGGCATAGAATCGTTGATTCGAATGATGTTTCGTTCTGGTGCTAGCAGCCAATACAAAATGACATTCCATGAGATGCCTGTCTCAGACAGGAACGCTTCGATGGCGTCTTTGTAGAACCGACACTGTTCCTTGCGAAAGTCTAGTGGGCCGTTCTCATCATGTATCATCTCGTAGATATATGGAAGCGTATCCAGCAAAACTTCGCGACCAGAATAATCTTCGTCTTGGAAGTAGGGTGTTGCGAGTAACTTCGACTCATTGTCGGCAAGTATGTTGTTCCTTAAACTAACATACTCTTTGAAAGGAGGGATCATAGGCGCATCACTCTTGTATTTCGTTGTAAGCGCAGCCAAGCCTGATTTGATAACTACGTCTTTTGGCTTGGCCTTAACGAATACTTCCTGGGTCATATCTAGCATGCGTTTGGTGCTGACGCTCCGGTCGAAGGGCACCTGTATCGGAGACATGTTCTTGAAAGGGGAAGTCTCTTGTACATATCTCTCCGGCAAAGTAGAGTGTGATGGACGCTTTTGCTTACGGCCTCGAGCACGCAGCTCCCGCTCTTGAAAAGTCCTTTGACGCCACATCTTAGCCCAGACCAGATATGCATGTGATTCATGTCGTTTCGCGATATGATGTTTCAAACACTCTTCTATAGCTGAACGAGTAGTGATGAGCACGTCCGCCTGTAATGAAAGAACCGTACTTGCTTGACCACCATTGTACCCATCAGGCAATCCAGGGTTTTCAGGTTGTACTCCATTATTCTGCACCATTTCGATTTCGGCCGCCGTAGTGTCTGTTAATGGTCGTGGCAGTTCCAAGGCTTGAGTATGTTCTACTGATGTCCGAACTGAGTGCTGTACAGTAGGGGTTGCGGGACGAGACAGTAGAGCCGTAGTGCTAACAGCGCGTTCCGGGACAGCTTCTCCTACCTCCTGGTGATGTGGTAGCGTCGGCTGATTTGGCGTTGTATCGCATTCTTCAGGCTTCTCAGCCTGAAAAGATTTGATACTGGCGATGTTGTTGGTGTCAACTGATGGATCCTTGCTTTGGCTACGATGCATAATCACGGGCGACACGGATTTTATGTTACTCAAGCCTGCGTCGAGACGCTCCGGGAAAACACTTGGCACATCCTGCTCGTTACCTGGGAGCTGATGCGGCGGTCTGACGGGGAGACCTGATTTTGAGAATCCATTATTCCTCGATTTTAGCGGTACCGACTTGATGGCTTTCTTGGTCCGTGGCAGTCTTGGAATTGGTGGAACGTTCGGTCTTTGCGCTTTCGTAGGCAACGGGATTGCCATATTGTTGTCGTTGCTGTCTACTCCTGCGTCGTCGCGCTCAAAAGCTGTGTTTACGCGACTGGGAGTGGTCCGTTCTCGGTGATTGCCGGCAACATCCCTGATTGGCTGTATGGGTGGAGGTACAGCATGGCTCAAAACTGGCGCAGTAGGCTTATTCGAGGTTGCGAGGACTGACGTTGTACGATATTCGGGTGAATTGAGATGATTATTGCGTTCCGGCACTGCATGTGCCTTGGCGCTTGAGTCTGTCGTTGCTGTCGGTACTTCCGATGGCCAGGAATAAGGCTTCAGAAAATCGGGAAGGTCCACACCTAGTTCCAGCCTTCTTGCAATTATCGATGGAGGCAGGTAGGGTGGGCGACAGGCCGGGCTTGCTGAAGAGTCCATGGCATCGGCAGACTCCAGACTCGCTAGTTGGGTGGGCTCGGGGGGCTTGGCTCGCTGGGGAAGTACGGCTTCGTGATGTGTATCATGTTGTGGTATAGAAGGCCGTGCTGCGTTAACTGTAGGCTGTCTATCTCCGGCATTTGCCCCTCGTTGTGTTGTTTGTCCTGATGCTGCCGCTTCGGCTTCATTGATCACAAGGCCAACGATATCAACAGACTTTGCAGACGACGTCCGTTCCCTCGCTTGTTTTGCAAGATTGCTGTCTCTTGCATTGCCATATTGCTCAGACACGTCATTACTCAGGTTCCTTGTGCTTCTTTGTTTCGCCTGTCTCCTTGCGGCAGCTAGTTTCCATGCAGCTGCAGCTTGCTGTTCTTTGGGCACCTCTTCAATGCCATCTTGTTCAAGTGTCTGGCGATTCCGCCTCCGTACCGTGGTTGCAGGTACATGGCCAGGCGTTTCATCATCGTCCAGAACGATGGGAGCATCGAGAGACCCGTTCGGTCTCATTGTTAAAAATGCAAACGCGGGCTTGTAAGCGCTAGTAGGCAACTCCCAGGGGTACCAATACTATCATGAGAGTCGGAAATAGAGATACCAGCAACCGTGGTCATGCTGCAGTATATATCAAGCAGTTTGGAGTGAGGGAGGTTGTTGTGGCGAACTGTTGGTCTGACTGTGAAGTCTGATGGGGTCAAGGTGGTTGCAGTCGCGCTAAATCTACGGCAACGCGTCGGCACGTGGCTTGTGTCACCCGCTGTACCCACCCACCGCGACTTTTGAGGTAGATGTGCGACTGGAGGTACAGTCAATTCTTGACATTCACAAAACATCAGCAGCACGGCACGCTAAGTGCGACAGTAATTATATATTGCATTAGCGAGGGACTCCTTCCCAGAATCCGCCCAGCTCCCCAACGAACTACGAGATCGTCGATACATGATCTATCACAAAACAGCCCAATCTGCCCTCCAAGCACCCGACGTTGAGCGGGCTCCCGACGCTCCTTTGTAGAGAACGGTGTACAAACACCTAGCCTTGCGCAGTGCGGCACGATTATGTCCAGCCGAGTACGTAATAACTACAGCGGCTAGCGGTAATAAAACGCCATCCATAATAAAAAATAACAGCTTCAGGAGTGTCACGGGAATTACCCTTTGAACTTCTTGCAGACACGAAGCTTATCACCGTCTCACCATCTCTTTCGATCCTAGCCAAGGAAATTCTGTTGCTGCTGCTGTCCCGGTCGTGGGAAGACGCTTGTGGTAGGTACTTGATCCAAGTTCATTCCCCCCATTGTTCCCTGACTACCTGCATTTTGCCAGCCCTGACCTGTTTGCTGGTTGACGAAAGCGCTCTGTCGGAAGGGGTTGGTACTGCCCGTTGCATTCACTGTTAGGCCACCCTGTGGAGGTGCGGCACTTTGCGGCGAAGGCTGCCGTGCGAATGGGTTCGTGCCAGTAGGCGTTGGTTGTAACGGCTGGATGGGCTGCTGCTGTTGCTGCTGCATCGGTGCAAACGGTGACTCTTGGATGGGTGACATGGAATAAGGCGGAGAATTGACAGGAGATTGCGACTGTGGTGAAAATCCAGTATTGTGTTTTGCAAACGGATTTGTGGAAGAACGGTTGAGCGAACCTGTGCTGGTAGGGCTAGTGAGCATCCTGGGTTCGGTACTAGGCAACATTGACTGTCGGAATGGATTTGTTGATGTTTGTTGTGGCTGCAGAGGTTCGGCAATTGTGGGAATCTGCATTTGCTGCTGTTGTGAGTAATCAGGCATACCATTTTGTGGTATCGATGGCATGGTGTTTTGCACGCCGAAAGGCTGAGGTGAATAGCCTCCGAAGCCTGCACCTGTAAACTGTTGTTGGATTTGAGGTGCCTGCATCTGTGGCGCCTGTGGTTGCTGTTGCATCTGAAACGGGTTGGTGCTCTGCCCATTCTGCATCGGAAAAGGTTGCTGCTGCTGTTGAGGGAAACCCATGTTCGCAGTCTGTTGTGGAACTTGGAAGCCTGTTTGTTGAGGGTACTGCTGCATCATGGGCTGCGTGGCCATAGTCTGTTGGTTGTCCTCGAGTGAGGCAAAGAGATCAATCAAAGGTGCGCTAGAAGAGGGTTTTGCCGGTGCCGCTGGCTGTTGACTGCTGGTGGTATTCGATGGTGCAGCTGCAGGCTTTGAATCCACGGGTTTGCTAGCGCCATTCGTAGGCTTGCCCCCATTCCTCTTTGCTTCCTTCTCGGCGATGTACTGCCGTCGGTTGATCTCGAAGTCCTTGTCGTTTAGATATTCTTCTAATGACGCCGCCAGACTGGTAGGAGCGTGCTTGATCTTGGGAATCTCCAGTCTTGTCGAGTGCTCGTGCGCTCTTGCAAGACTGAGGTACTGAACGACGGCTTCAGTCTGCTTGACGAATGTGCGATAGACTGCCAGGGCACGCGTTGCGTCTGGCTTTGATAGTTCGAAATAGTGCTCTGTCAAATTAGTACACTGCAACCCAAGTACATATGCTTGACTCACCGAGAATGTTGATGGTGCCCTCGTTCATAACATGGAAGAGCACCAATAAATCCATTGTGAGCAGTCGGAACTCTGTCATGGTAATCTCATTTTCCGGTTCATCGTCGAATGGCTATACAGAGTCAAACCAGCAAGAGACGTTATTGCACGTGGCTTCACATACCTGACACTTGAGCAATGATCGTATCTGATCCTGCACACTCTCTGCCTCGCGAAGAAGGCCTTTTTCTACAGTGAGCCGCTTAAGACGCCCCTCGCCGCCGCGCACGTAGTCGACTTTGGTGGCGCCATATTCGATCGCTCGGCGTAGCAGGTATTCGGAGTAGGTCCGGATGTTATGTCCTTGGGTCTGTACTATTGCCCGCAATGTTAGCGCCTTGTATACGCCTTCAATCGCAAACCAAGCCACATCCGCCCGCAAGTCACAGGGCATTGGGCGACATTGTTGCTGCCCAATTCGTGTCCGCGTTATAGCCACATCACCCTGAATACCCGGCGCCAGCATAGAATCTCAAGACGTACCCTCTGTAAAATGGTTGATGGCCAACTTTCTGTGTGGATTTTGCGCGAGAAACTTGAGCGTAACCTCGGGTTCACCCTCTCTTATCATAAGATGTACGATGATCAAGCTCTTGAATACGATGGTCCATGTCGAGTCGCGCAATCGATTGGTAAGGGCGCGGAAGATCTCAGCGACACCAGCTTCGCCAGCATGCGTCGCGACGAGGATGTGTTCGACATATTTCGATTTGGGTGCCGCAAGCTATAGGACAAGTTAGTTTACTGTAATGGCGCAACGGATCTCAATGACGTGAACGGAGGATGCTGGGAAGGCGCATAGCTACCTTGATCTTGGTGCCACCCTTGACACTCTTCTCAAAGGAGCTTGCCATGAGTTGCTAGGGATACTGTCGCTCAGACAGGTCGCTGCCCGGTCGGGCCGCTGGCTGTGGGTTGCCGTTGGTGTTACCGTTGGTTGCGGGTGTCCTGGCTATGTGTCGCAATGGATAGCTCCGGCGTTCCTATGGCAGCATTACGACGCGGTTGGAAGGATAGGAGACGTCGCGTTATCAATAGAAGTGAGGTTAGCCCGTAGATCTCAAGGCCCGAGGAGGATGTCCGTTATTAGAGTGGACCGGGGTAGGGTGAGTGAAGCAGGGCGCATGGTGGAGCTTGCGCTTGCGTCGGTCCTGCTGCGAACGATGGATCGGCGGAGGAGCGTCATCGTGTCCCGCCCACGTTCCCCCTCCCAAACACTGAAACTTTTGTCAACACCACCAAACAATTCACCATGTCCGGCTCACCACCCCCTGAGGAACAGAAGAAGGCCGATGCCGAGGCGCGCGCAAAGGAGCAGGCCGAACAGGCCGCGCTGCCCTACAAATGGGACCAGACCATCAAAGACCTCGACATCACAATCACCATTGATGGCAAGTACAAGGGAAAAGACTTGATCATCGACATCGGCCGGAATAAGCTCAAGGCTGGCATCAAGGGCCAGGAGCCTTTCATCGACGTTTGTTGCTTCCTACGCTGTCTAGCCATGTCTTGCGCTAACGCGTTCTCCAGGGCGAGCTGCCTCATGCCATCCGTGTCGACGACTCCACCTGGACACTGACCTCCGTCGGATCTCAGAAGGAGATCTCCATTCACCTCGATAAAGTGAACCAGATGGAGTGGTGGGCACACGTAGTCACCACTGCGCCAAAGATCGACACCTCCAAGATCCAGCCCGAGAACAGCAAACTAGGCGACCTCGATGGCGAGACACGTGGTATGGTGGAGAAGATGATGTTCGATCAGAGGCAAAAGGAACAAGGGAAGCCAACAAGCGACGAGCAGAAGAAGGCGGATATCTTGGAGCAGTTCAAGAAGCAGCATCCTGAGATGGATTTCTCCAACGCGAAGATGGGTTGAGCCGGTATGAATGACCAGGGGGGAACAATTCCGGGAGTTAAAAGTCCAATCCTAAGAGGGAAGGATAACAAAAGCCACCACTCAAAGGAACGGGAGAATGCACCATCGATAAGATTGGCCAGATGAAATGCCAGATGGGGTTGAACCGTGCTTAGCACCATCCATGTGACTAATCAAAGCTATGTTACATTTGATCCTGAAGGTATGCACTGTATTACCATTTGCTAGCGTCTGAATGTAAAACATGGCGGATACGTCTCGGGTCTGTGGTGGTAGGCAAACATCTTAGAGAGACAAGCTTGTAGAAAAAGCAACAGACGAGAGGAGAACATTTTGGTCGATACAGTCAAACTAGGTTTTCGAAATGCAATGGACGAAGAAGGTGTGATCTTCTAAGTGACCCAACAATGTTCACGTAATAGGAAGGAGCCATCTTTTCTCAACCTGCACCTTCTCCGTAGCACCTTCCAAAATATTACTACCAAGCCACAAGTGCTTTCGAGCATGTCAACAACACTACTGTTGTCAGATCTCCGCTCACCACACCGTTACAAACTTCCTGCAAATACATTGTTACAGATTCCATAATGTCTGCCCAAGCACGATGAGGAAGAAGAGAACATGAGTCTTGCAGATGACACGGGAACGACAGAAGTGGATGATTGAGAGATCAGAGTAGAACGTGAGGACACTATGACAGGGAGCCAAGACATAGAAATAGCAGTCGTCCTACTGCCAAAGTGTGCAATTTGCATAAATGTTCATTCGCTCAGAGCAGAGTATCCACGAGATTGGTTCAAACACGATGTTCCATATCGACGTTACGCCTTACTCCCCTCATCATCCCTCCCCGCACCCCCATCCACAGCCGGCGCCTCAACAACGAATAGCTCCTCTCCCATCCCAAACGGCTGCACGTTCTGGTTCTGACTCGCCCGCCTCTGATGCGCACTCAAATTCAGACTCGGCTGTCTTTGCCTTCGTTTGGGTAGCGGCGGAGGCGGCGTCGCTAACTCATTACTAGCAGCACTACTCTTCCTCCTGCGCATCTCACGAAACACATCCTCTCCATCGTCATCGTGATCTCCAGCATTGCCACCAGTCCTAGCGTCTTGATCTGGGAAATGTGCAGCTGGTAAGAGGGAGGCTGTACCCAAGGAAGCTGTACCCAACGATGTTTTTGAGCTGTCAACGAGATCTTCGACTGATCTTTTGCTGGAAACGACAGGCGAGTTCGTAGTAGGGGCAACGGGTTTGCGTTTTGTGAGATTAGCAAAGGTATTGGAGGCCGCGGCAGGGATGGCCCAGGTCTGTCTTTTCTCGTTCTTGGGGTGCGGAAGAGGTGTGCCTGGGGGAGGGAGCGGCTGGCCTCTTCCCATGGGTTCTGTGTGGGATTTTGAGATTGATGGGTTTGAGTGGAGTTGTGGGCGGGGATCCAAAGACGACGACGATGATGAGTCGTGATCTATGCTTGGGCCTTCGGATGTAGGTGGTCTGTTGTTGTTGGTATTGGATTTGGTATTTTGCTTGGCTGCGAGCCAGTTTCTGGCTGCTGCTGTGGCGGAGTTGAGAGATTGATTGATGGTTTGTTTCTTTGTCGCCATATTACTGGCTCCTGCTGCGGCTGCGGCTGCTGCAGCAATTTCCTGTGCGGACAGCTCTTTCGACCTTGTTCGGGAGTGCTCGGTATTGAGGACTGGTACAGACATAGTGCTTTCTGCGTATATTGATGCGGCAGAAGTGTCCTCCGAGGAGCTCTCTGATGAATCCGTCGTTTTTCGTGCACTTTTAGGTCGCATCGGTGACTTCATAGGCGACGTGACTGGAAGTGATTTGACACTTGTTGGTGTCATGTTACGATCATTTGAAATTTCAGCAGAAGCGTTCGATGAGTCAATTTTCACCTGGGCGACAGACGATGAAGACCGCATTGCCCGTGGTCTCACTGAAGCCGATGAGGACTTGTGATCCGTCGAGGAAGAAACACCGGTGCCGACCTCTTCTGAATCAACACTCGAAGCGATGGAGAAGTGCGCGCTCGCCGAATCGGTCTTTTCATCAAGTTTCTCAGCCTCTGAGATTACAGTCTCGAGTGCGGCTTCATCTTGTTTGATCTTATCGGCGTCTTCCTCCTCATCCTTCGCACTGTCTTCCCAGACACCGCCTCTTATGACCTGCGCAATGGTGTCGGTGAACGGCATGTCATCCCAGTTGGGCAAAACCAATGTCTCATTCACCACTTCCCGTATGCGGTTTTCGATTGCCCTAAGGACAACACCATAGGTAATCTGACGCGAACTCACGATCGGCTCAAGCGAGAACTCCATCTTGGGCGGTGTCTCAAACGTCATCCAGAGTCTGTTACTAGGCGGAGGCTTGACCCTGATAAGAATATGTCCATCGAGCCTCTTCAATACCGTGGCCAACACGAGTATCACCTCGCGGGTTTTGAACCGAGTGCCCAGATCGATTCGTACGGTAGCTGATATTTCGATGCGAAAGTTTCCCTTGTAGCTGACATCGGCCTCCACAACGAGATCGCCATCGACAGTTAGCTCTTTAAGCTTGGGGTTCGTGATGAAGGGCGGCAGGGTGCCCATGTCGACCTTGCGTAACTGTACACTGCTGATGATAGCAGGCTTCGGCACCCGGGCGATCTTCTTGTTGATCTTGCTCGCAATAAAGTCTTTGACTTGCGAGGTCTTATATATAGCCAGAAACACTCTACCAATAAGCGCATTGATCCAGCGGGTATGTAGGTTCTCTTCCGAAGCATGCAGCTGCTGCACTAGCTTGACAAGATCGGGTGTATCGAATTTGAGCGGAACGGACGGGTGATCTGTGTCGGTGGGATCTTTCTGGTTTTCTTGGGCGTGTAACATCGCGTGGTAGAAGTCTTCCTTCTCGGAGCAGTTATCGGAGAACAGATAGAAATCTTTCGCGTCGGCAGTACTGTTGCTGTCCAGCTGCTGGATGAGTCGAATGCCTAAATTTGTCAGTTCCAGGAAAGTCATTTAAATGCTAGCATGAAGGCATACAGTTTCTCTTTATCCAAAGCTCGCCCTCCGGTATGCGCTCTCCGCCCCCATATATGTCAACTTTGTAATGCGCGAGTGATATTACGTGGCGTACTTCGAGCTGGTCTTCGTTGTCGTATAGCATGAGGTGTCCGAGACTGGACTGAAATTAGTCCGACTTCATGTACTGCAAATGCGTAGACATACCGTAAGACAACATAGAAGACATTGCGGGCCTTCTTGTTCTTTGCACTTGTTGCTTCTATTGTGGGACTTGTAGTCTTATTCCTGTCGAATATGCCCCTGTATATGGACTGATATACGCTCGGGCTCTCTACAGCTACTACAGCACCAGCCGGTGTCGTTCGATCCGGAGGTTTGCCATTGACGCCTCCTGGCACGTACTCTCGGCATACCGCGAAGTATCCAGCACAGGCATCCGGCTCGTGGGTCCTTCCCTTCAGCTTGTCCAGTATCTCCTCGTCTATGCCCACTCCCAAGTGTACATTATCGTTGTCCTTGCCGTGTGTAGATCCGTCCGACTTCCTACGTTGTTGTGAAGTCGCCCCTGCATCTGTAGTGTCGGTAATGCTTTCTTGTTCGACGAGTCTAGTGCCCAAGAACCAGGCGGCCACAAGTACAGCGGGCAAAAGGGTCAGCCCACCTACGAGGTAGCCCCATACGAATATCTTAAATACAGCTCCATACCCCCAGTCCCCGCTCATCTTGGGTTATGTCTTATGCTGTATTGTAGACCATCCCTCGCCATGTAAATAAGTGTCGCGAAGGCTTGTATTCGATCACAAAGGATAGACGAGTTTGTATAGGTGTTGGGAACGTAGATGGAAAGGTATTCGGTTAACACGGCGCGTCGAAGCAAGTAAGGTAGCGAGCGACGTTAGCGGTTGTGGAAGGAATGCAGAGGCCCGTTCGTGTACGTTGCGCGCACGTTTTGTCAGAGAAGTTCAGGTGGTAAGGCAACAAGGTGTTCACGAGGACTACTTGCCTCGGACTTGGCTCGTGGTGAGAGCAGTGGTTCGACGCGAGCTAGAGCTGTGGTATGAGCGGGGCCGGAGTTAACGCTCCACGTGTGAGGATGCACGTCGTTGATCGGCGCTAAGATAATGACCCGCGCTGCTATGACGGCATCTTCGATATTCCACCAGCACGATTTTGAGAGACAGAAACACACTGGAACCTTGAGAATTTCGAAAATCTTCCAACTCCATTGGTATCACGAATTCATTCAAAGTAGGTGTTGCAGGCAACAGGCTACTTTCCTTACAGCAAAGATAAGTCAGTGATGGCGGGGGTTGATTCTTCTATTCCTATGTTTTGAAGTATTTGTATCATTCATCAAGGTACGTACGCTAATCATCCTACAGTCGGTATATATCGTGTACACTTCCGCCAAAATGGCAACAACAGAATCCCAATCCTACAATCCGGACATACCTTCGCACCCTGTCACCAAGACCACGGAGACTATCCATGTCGAACTCACCCCACACGATCTAGACTCCTTGTCAGCAACAAAATTCGTGCGTTCTCCATCCGCAGGCGCGACTGTTCTGTTCATAGGCACGACTCGCGACTCTTTCAACAACGAGCCTGTTTCATCCTTAGCTTACACTTCTTACGCTCCCCTTGCCATCAACACTCTTTTCAAAATCGCCACGTCCATTCTATCCAAGCACTCATGCACTAAGATCGCCATCATTCACAAGCTGGGCGAATGTCCGATTGGTGAGGAGAGCATTGTCATTGCGGTGTCCGCACCACACCGACAGGCAGCGTGGAGAGCGGGTGAGGAAGCATTGGAGGAGACGAAGGACAGAGCTGAGATTTGGAAGCTTGAGAGATTCGAGGGTGGCGAGGGGGTTTGGAGAGCGAACAGAGATGGGCAAAAAGGCGTCAAGATTGAAGACGGAACACAATAGTGGTGCAAGGAAAGTTGGGTCAAACATAATTCAATGGTTGCTTATCAAGTCGTCAAGAACTACTAAGTGGTTGGAGCCCTGTAGGATGTTTTTGCGATACCACATGCTGGGCGTGTTGGGTGATGCCTGCCGAGTAGATAGCATGACATACGCGAAGTCACATTGAGGGATCAACGTTGAGGTGATGTGTTGTTCAGTCCCCGGATCATGAAGCGTAGTAAGAGAGCAGGTTATGTAAGCTTATGCAGCACGAATAAATTGGAAAGCTCCTTGGCTGAGCTATCATCCCCATCTTTGCGCCAACGACATAGGTCATGAGCACGAGCACAAGTCTATTCCCAGGTTATAGTGGTCAATTATAGAGCTGAGTGGAAAATCGCATATACGTATGTGTACCTTAATGCAGCCAGTCCGGACTTGTACGGGAGGGTCGTTATCCGTCGACTAGTATGTACCGGAGGTTTGGTTGTGCGTATCAACACGATATTAAAACAAGCTGTAGCCAGAGTATACGGATCCCGACGCCTTGTGGCAATTGCCCGTTATAACTCGTTTCGGCTGAGACATGCTTGAATCAGAACATGCTCTGAGTGGGACGCCCCTCATTGATGTCATTTTGAGCTCATGTCGTGGCACATACCCGGGTACCTTTCCAAACCACCCTTGGAACGTACCCGGAAGCATTGGGAGGTAATTTAATGCCCAATCGCATCCTTCAATTGTCAATCGTGGGTCTCTCATACAACGAACTCGGAGGATGGCGCATTTTTCCTCGTCGTTCCAGTGTGACGCCCTGCCTGTGACGCATTCGCATAAAAAGCCTACATGATCTACGACACGTTGACAGTATAGATAGATATCGGCTTGGCAAAGGGGCGGAGTTGTTCATTAGACTCGGGACGCCGTGCCTTGGTTGCGAGTGCTCATCCGATGAGGCATTCATAGACTACCGCGGATGTGGAACTATGCGCGGCTAGTAGACACTCAGCCTTCCTGTTGTATACACTATTCTTACAGTCGTACTCGTACACGTCAACGGTCGTTATTGGTTCTTCTCGGATTCATTTTTCTCGTCCTCCTCTATTATCCGCATCTGTCCAGATGCTACTATCATTTCGCTGATGCTATTCGGTACATCATCTTCAGATTCGTATATTCGGTCGTAATTCAAGCGGCCCCGTAGAACTGCCCTAGCTTCTTTCAGGTTGGCAATGTCGAAGGTCCACATTGCGCCACCCAGTGCCATGATTCCGACGCTGGCGCAGTTCATTGTGGCCAAGTTTAGAGCCTGGCAGGCATCGGAGAAGGGACTAAAGTATTCGTGCGGGTTCGTGTTCGCTTCATAAAACTTTGGCATGACACGGAGCTGCCTCCTCCATACAGCCTTTCGCGTTATTGCGGTCGATGCTAGTAAACAGGCGCTTCCGAGGAAGTATATCGAAAGTTGGCGTAATGATCGTGGGGACGTGACGGGTATGCCTTCGTGGGCGCTTCCAGCCAGCCGTGAAGGAGGGTTGACGGGAGCAGCTGTTGGCCGGCTCATCGTTCTCAAGATCGGAATCTTCTCAATAGCTTCCACCAAGTCCTTCAGTCGTACTGCAAGTAATCTGGGGCGATCTGTCGGGTGACTGCAGGACTAGCGTCGCATGCCGAATTCGTTTGCGGACTCCCGAGCGTGTCTCTGCTGATAGAGAGCTATACTTTGCGCTTGCCAAACGCCTTACAGTGAAGGCAGTGTCTTGAAAATACCCGGAACGAACGTATTGTTAGCCGAAAACGTGGGGTTGTGAGGCAATCGCAGAGGAGATGTGTTCTTCAGCGACATCACAAAAAAGTTGTGATGGAAGCCGTGGTCGGTGGGTCTCGGGCCGTGCGCTCAGAGACCCCACAATGGCTGGACCCTCGTCCTCCATCATACCATCCCCCTGCCATCTACAAACAAGCTTTCAACTCATCAAAATACTCGACCTGACGTATAGATTGCTGGCTGTCAAACAACAGCACCGATCGAGGGTTGCTAATTGCTCCAGCCGCACCTACATCGTATCACTCATCTTTCCCCGCAATGAATCCGCACGACGAGACGACTCGATATTGAACTGCAGCTATGCAGTGATCCTCGCCAGGAATACTCGATCGAACTAGTTAGTAGCTCTCGGTCAAGGGTTAGAGACTCAGCCGTACGGTTCCGCGTCGTTTAGCCACTCCAACGGGTTCCGGGTTCCTGGGATTCATGCTTGAAACCACCAAGGTACGCGATAGATAAACATGCATGACGTACGGCATGTTCCTCCGACCAAATGCTTCTACGTGGAAACTCTTGACGTACTTCGGCATACTCTGTTGTACATCGATGTCACGGAGACACTCGTTGGCTATTTGATCCACTAAAGCGAGCCACTTTCCTCTCAGTCACCATCCAGTTCATGCAGCAGAACGCTTTCCAGGTGCATATTCGACGCCTACCTCCGTGCGAGAAAGTAAACTCGGTTTGGTTATAACTTACGCATGCATAACAAGTATGTTGACACTGTTAGTCATAGCAACTGGTGGGCTAAAGGTTCGTGGTAGCGTCCTAACTGCATGCATGCATACTCTCGTGGCGCGATGTGATCT
Source organism: Alternaria atra (assembly GCF_907166805.1). Classification (NCBI taxonomy): domain Eukaryota; kingdom Fungi; phylum Ascomycota; class Dothideomycetes; order Pleosporales; family Pleosporaceae; genus Alternaria; species Alternaria atra. The sequence goes on from NW_025091327.1 coordinate 732,948, forward strand.
TAGTCCGCATCAGCGCGCTTGATCTATTCCCGTCTCGGTATGTTTTCCTCTAAGCCATTCTGTGAGATGTGCAAGACACTACTGATCGCGTTGTCGATCATCCGGATACTGCGGGAGAACGACCTTTGCTTCTTTTGCTCAACGCTCAACAAGAAACATTCGTGATACAAAGGAGATGCGAGTTTTGGTGAGCCGGGCTCAACTATAAAGAGACTCCATGGTCCTCTTCTAAACCATCATCAGCCTCCAGCGTTCGCAACAATTCCTTCGAAACTCCATCGCTTCAGATTTGTACATATCGTCAATCGCTTTTTTTTTTCAGCCCAGGCCACCTTCGTTCTTAGCCCAAGATGCTCTTCAATAACCTCTTCACACTCGTTGCTTCGGCTTCCCTGGTCGCTGCTTTTCCCGGCTACTCTCCACCTCACCTCAAGTCTTCTTCTCCCGGATACCCCGCTGAGTCAGTCTGTACTCCATGTATGTGTACCAATGCAGCTTTACACGAACTTGAGTTGACTCTTCATAGCTACATGGATCAGCACTAGTGTCGGAGAGGACAAGACTACCTACCTTTCTACCAAGACTGTGGTGGTTCCAGTCACCACTGTCACGGAGAAATACTCTACTACCACGTCGCCCTGTCCATACACTACTACAGGCGTTAGCACAAAGACCGTGACTGATTTCACTACGTATCTCACCACCAAAACCTACTCGACTGTGACAACCATCTACGGCACCAAGGTAGAAAGCGAAGTTAAGTCATCCACCAAGTGCGAGACCGTGCCATTCGTGTAAGTGCCCAGCTACCCTTCCCGAAGATGACCTTCTGGCTCACATGTACATAGCTCCACTGGTACTTCCTACAAGACCAGCGTTGCCACTGCTAAGGAGACCGTTACATCCTCGAAGACCACCGCATCCGTTGTTACGGAAACTGCGAAGAAGCCGACTACTCACATCACCACTGGCACTACCACAGTCTGCACGACTAAGGACAGCTATGGCGGCGGCTACTAAGCCCAAAAACTACAGTACTGTGGAAGCTAGCATTGGGGCTCAGGATTGATTGAAACGCGAATTTCCAACTACGCAGCGCTCCTTATGAATGAAATGATGTATACACAGGTGGAATCACAGCACTTTTCAATTCTTCAGTCACTCCTTTAGATTACTATTTTACCCAGCTACAGAGCTACATTAAGAAATACACATAATTTGAACTCAAAGCAGATACACAAGACCGTCTTGCAGCATTATAATTTCGATGTTACCCAAAAGTCTATAACTATGGTATCGTGAGATGAGGCCAAGCCGGGAACTCAAGTCATGTACAACAAGTCCACTCATATAGCCATCTAACAGATCTCTAAGCAAATCAGCTCAAACATGAACTCTTCGTCTCATCGCTTTTGACTAAACCATCCCTTAATACCTTGACCTGTGTTGGGGTCGCTCAGGCCCCTGCATCATGGCCAAACGCGCAGGGTTCATGCCAAAAGTAGCAGCCTCATTGGGCTGCTCCGGCTCAGCGGCCTCTGCGTCGTCACCACCCTTTTTGCCTGACTTGGCTTCCTTCTTCTGCTTGCGCTCGCTCTGCTTCATTTCGACTTCGGTCTTCTTGACACGGTCGCGGGCGCGCTCGTCGTGCAATTTCTCGTTCTTGGCTGCGATCTTGGTTTTGCGGGCTTCACTGTTGCCACCGCCTCCTGCGCTGTTGGTGGAGTTAGTATGTGTCTTCATCACTTGTATTGTATCGTTTCGGGATGACAGTGGTGGTAGTGGTGGTGGTGGGAAAATAGAGATGCGCAGTGGGTATGCAGAGTATGGGAATCTTACCTCAGCTCAACATTGATCTTCCTGCCCTCCTTCTTCTTGGGATCGGGGAAGACTGAGTGGTGGTACTTCTTCAAGCACGTCACCATACGGTCGTAGCGGTCAAATTCGATGAAGCATGTGCCCATGAACTTTTCGGTGCCCTTGTATGTGCGGAGACGGACCTCGGTAGGCTTGATCTTTTCGAAATGCTTCTCGATTTGCTCCTTCGTAGCGCTGTAGGGAAGATTGCCTAGATAATTGTGTCAGATAGGCCGTGGTAGGCTGGAGTATGCACGAGACATACCGACAAAGACGATGAAACGACCCTTGTTAGCCTCAACTGCGGCTTCGACTTCCTCTCCTTCTACTTCCACCTCGGCACCGCCCTCGACCTCTACATCTGCGTCTTCTGCAGTGGCTTCACCGTTGGTCTCAGCTTTAGGCTCCTCAGCAGGAGATTCTCCATTAGTCGCTGCTTCCGCCGCCTTCTTTGCCTTCTTTTCTTTTTTGTCCTTCTTCTCCTTCTTGTCCTTTTTCTTTTCCTTCTTCTCAGCCTTGGATTCAGCATCTACTCCGTTTGTTTCCGCTTGAGTTTCCTCGGCCGCGTCTTCCATAGGTGTGTCCTCGGAAACGGCAGCATCCTTGCTCTTCTTCGATTTCTTGTCTTTTTTGTCCTTCTTGTCCTTCTTGTCCTTCTTTTCCTTCTTTGCAGGCGCATCTTCGGTGGCATCGGGCATTGGCTCATCGTCGTTGACGCTGATGAAGTTCTCAGAAGATTTCATCTCGTCGATAAGCTCAGCCTCTGGCGCATCCTCAGAGACATCGGCATCCTTGGACTTCTTGGACTTTTTCGATTTCTTTTCCTTCTTGTCCTTCTTTGCGTCTTCTAAGGCATCTTCGATGGCCGATGTGTCGACATTGTCCTTGGACTTCTTAGACTTCTTGTCCTTTTTGTCTTTCTTTTCCCTCTTCACCTCGGTCGCATCGACTGGCGCATCCTGGACATCTTCGGTTTTCTTAGATTTCTTGGACTTCTTTGGTGCATCCTCTGCAACCTCAGCGTCGCGCTTGCGCTTCTTCTCGGGGGTATCAATTTTAGACTTGGACATGGTGAGCGCGCAAAAATGTTGTAGATATGTAGGAGCGTGTCGCGAAACGAGAATGGAGATCCTGAACTTTTTCTGCCGGGCGGTCGCTCAAGCTTGTCTTGGCGCGTGAACCACGGCTTCAAGGCACACGACGAGTGACAGTATTTCAATCGCAAGCCATAATGCGTCCCCCGGCGCATCGAATAAAGCTTCCCCAGGGCTCCCGGAGGCCTCCGACAACCCGCACCTCCGATCGTCCATGTGCACGCCAGTTTTCGTACAAGCACCCTCGCCAATTCCTCGTTGCGCACCAAGGCTCGCCGCGGCCACAGCTGCCGTTTCTATACCCCTCGGGCCAGCACCTCTCCAACGGCCAACTACAACGTCTATTCTCCATTAGCGCGAACCACAAGAAGTTCATAAAAGAGACGGCGAAACTGAGTGTGCGCTATAGCATTCTCATCTTTCTCCTCTCATCATGCGTCAGTATCGCAAGTCTAGGCATATTGAGCGAGCAACAAGAGCGGGCCTTTCCGTCGCCTCATGAGTGGAGCCTGATCACGAGGTTTAGGTTCAGGAGAGGAAAGTGGTGGCAGGTGCCTGAAAACAACGAGGAAGAGGGTTTCCCCAACTGGGCGCGGGTTTACTCAGAGCTGGAATATGCGCTGAATCGATTGGAGAACCCGGATAAGGATGGGGCAGGTCTACTTGATCAAGAAGAAGGGGGAATACTGGTGCCCGGCGTAGGCAAGGCAGGCTTCGATTTGACCGCAAAAAGCGAAGAGTGGCGACAAGGATATTACGAAGTGCTTATGGGCATGGGCAATGCTGCAGAAAGACTAGACGGATGGGTGACGGATAAGTGGAGGAGAAATGTATGGGCCCCGGAGTTCATTCAGTCACCCTCAAATCTACGACCAAAGGCTGTTCTCCCTGGCATGCCCGAGCCACCAGATGAGGAGCATCGCACACCCGCGGCGGAAGCGCCAGAGACATTTTACCTCAAGATCATCACCTCGAAGGGTTTCACCACATACCAACGGCTATCGGCTGCTTTGAGCTACGCGGACTGGCTCAGCTTCAGAAAGCTTCCAGATTCGGCGGAGGAGATGTACAGGTGGGCACTCGACATTGCCATTGCAGGTTTGCCGACACCTGAGCCTTCGGCAGTCATCGATCGTGATAGTGGCATCTTGTCATCTACAGCACCGAAAGAAGCCATAACATCAAACATTGTCTATGCTGCGACAAACCTGGCTACTTTCTTAGCAGAGCAACGAAGAGTCGCATCCGCGCTCCCAATTTTCATTTCTTTGCTTCGTGCTCGCATCGAAGCTGAAGAAGATCGTACCCCTGCGATACAACCCAAGAAGGACACCACTCTCGTCGGAACTTTGTTCAGCTTGCTGCGTGAACCCGACTACCCAGACGTACCACCTTCCGGCGACGAACCACTGGTCCGGAAGGAAAGCGATCGCTGCGAAGAAGCTGCCTTGAAGAACTACATCGGCGAGATCCTTTTCGCGACAGCTGGCAGCTCGTCTAGCCAACGTCAACAAGGTCTTTCTTGGGTGCGTGATGCTGTCTCCACTTCTAAGCTCGCGCAATCACTCGAACCTGTACGCGCCAACGACGACATCCGCAAGAAGTGCGAAAAGTGCGAAGAAGTTGGACTCGAGTCATGGGGGAAGATCATGACATACCTAGCTGCTGAGGCACGCGAGAAACGCGATCACGCGAAGAGCGGGGGTCTGCAGGGATTAGTGTGGAAGGTTAAAGGCACGAAGGACCTGGATGAGAAAGTAGAGGACCTGGAGGGAGAAGAAGAGGGGGTAATTCTTCGGCTGAACAAGCTCAGAAGTAGAATGCTCAAGGAAGAATACGCTGAGATGGATCGCAAGTACGCGCGAACCTTTGTATTCTAGGATTCGGTTGTAAGATACGAGAGTTAGATGTGGGCATGATCAATGGTGCCACCTCTCACCACGCAAGATGGGCAATCATATCCAACACCCCTCACGACTCCTGCATCAGTTTCGCCATCGCAACTTATCGTATGTGCATGTTCACCAGTAACGGCCTTGACACCTGAACATCATGTTTCAGAAGCACATCACTTTAGCCTCCACCCTATCAAACTCGGTGCATCCTTGCCACGCGGATCGCCACGTCCGCCTCGCTATCAGGGGCCCTAGCGCTCGACAACCAATCATCCAAGCCACATCGCCTGTCAACTCCAACTAATTCGAATGTTCCTTTTGGTCACCCAGCAGATATGTTCCCACGTGTGGCGGGTTTCCCGACTATTGGCAGGGGCAGCTGATTACCAGTCGGGTAGGTAAACGAATTAGTGAGGGTATGTCTGCCATGCATAGACGGAATGTCGCTAGGATGCGGCCGATAGGGAAGGAGAATGGGTGGGTAAATGGTTCGTTTGCTGGACAGCTGAGGAAGGTGAGTTGGTAGTCAGCTGGTTGTAGGCGTTTGTATAAGAAAACAAGTAATCCATGAAGTGGACATTTTATGCGCAATTCAATCTGAATCTGTTTGCATCTGTTACTCTCATTATACACTCGAAAAACGTCATGATGGTTTTCAGATCCATCGTTGCTTTGGCTACGATAGTTGTGCCTTTGGTTAACTGCGCGCCGCTTACACTGCAGGAAAGGCAGACACCAAACGGTGTTCCGGATTATGTACTGAAATACGGTACGTACCGATTACAATCTTGATCCATTCACTGCTGTACCCCGAAGTCCACTAACATACCCTTAGCACCAATCGTCTACCTTCACTCAAAGGATACATACTTTCCCACCGACATACAAACTTTTCTGGATCATACAACTCCACGCGTGAAATTCAATGAAGTTCCCGGTCCTTCGAAGCCCCTCACTAGCTCCAACCTCGATCAAATGGGCAGTGACATTTGGCTCACATCCAACGATGACGTGACCAAAGATCCCACATGGATTAAAGGCACAAAGCCCAACGGGCAAGGAAAGACCGAAGGAGCCACTACCGCAGCTATCATTGTAAACGACAAAGGAAACGGCAACGTCGATGCTTTCTACATGTATTTCTACGCCTACAACTATGGTGGTGAGGTACTAGGATGGAATAAACTCAACTTCGGTACGTCGCTCCCCCATTCTTCCTTTAAAAATCCAACAGCTCTAACATTCGAACCACAGGTAACCACGTAGGCGATTGGGAGCACGTAATGGTCCGTTTCCAAAACGGCTCTCCCCAAGCAATCTGGTACTCTCAACACGCCAACGGCCAAGCCTTCCGCTACTCCACCGTCGAAAAATCTGGCGACAGACCCATTGCATACTCTTCCAAAGGTTCCCATGCCAACTACGCAATCTCTGGAACCCACGACCACACTATCCCCAATCTCAACCTCCCCGGTGGCGTCCTAGAAGACTACACGGATAAAGGCGTAATGTGGGACCCCGTGCTATCGGCCAACTTCTACAAGTTCAATGCTGGTAACAACGCTTTTTCAGCATATGATGGGCAGGCGCCGACAGCATGGTTGAACTTTAAGGGTAGGTGGGGCGACGAAGAGTATCCAAAGAGTGATAAGAGACAGGTTAAATTGTTTGGCCAGGCGAAGTTCACGGGTGGACCGACGGGGCCGGTTGATAAACAATTGAATAGGGAGAAAATCTGTCCGAATAATGGGCAGCTTTGCATTTTGAGGAGTATCCTTGTGCCGAGGAGGAGGGGTATGGATGGGGTTATGCAGGAGAGGGATGAGGTCGTTGGGTAATTGAGGAGAAGGTGCTGTTTTATATATGTACTCGAATTAATTGGACATAATGTGAAATGACTGCTGTATAACACCGTGCGCCTAACTTGGGTATCATCATCATCCTATACCAAACGACCGACAGGAGACGCCAAAATAGCGGAAGCCATAACGGAGAAACAAACCGAATAGTCAGTAATCGTGAATACATTCAAGAAGGAAACACTTCCCTTTGTGGAAAGGAGTGTACACGGAATTAAAGAAAAGATATGGCCGGGTCGGGTCAAGTTGCACTGTTGGAACGCCACAGTAACACGACGACGTAGAGAAACATTGACACATCACCGTGACTCTTAGTCACCCCGAGGCTTGGTTTCTTCCAACATATCATCGTTTGATACCTCGGAGTGGCGCGCCTGAACGCCTTGCTTGAGGACATCGTCTAACGCGATGTTCACAGCAGATTCTCGTGTGTCCAGTGAGCTCGTCATCGCCTCCTTGCGATATGTGTCTCGCGGTGGTCGATCCTGTCTTGGCTTACCAGTCAGCTTCGACATCATCATACCCCAAGCTCTTCTGCACTCGGCGCGGGTAGTGGAGATGTAGATAGTGGCGTTCCAAGCTCCTTGGAGCGGTAGGACGATTGCGGAAATGAGGTTTAGGGCAAAGCTCGGGTGGTCCTGGTGCGTAAACTGATACATGCGGTTGATACTGCTGGGCAGCCAGACAACAACCAAGGCCAGGAACATGAGGAAGGCAACTTGGAAGTACGCCATGGCTGCAGCATGTCCTTCAGCAGTTCGCTTGAGGATAGGACGTGATATCGACAATGAAGTTGGCACCACTGATGTGTCTGCTATAGGACTCGTCGCAACGACAGTCGCCCTATACCCATTCCTTCCAGTTGTGCCCTGATGTAGAGTTTTCTGGGCTTCAACGTCCCCGATCTGGATCCTAGACATGCGAGTAGAAACAGGGGCTGCCAGTGGTTCTATTGTCAGATCGTTGATTCTGCTTGGTTTGGAAAGTAACCGGGTGCTTGCGAACGAACTGATGGAGTTCTGATCTGGCTCGGGAGAAACACCGCACGAGATGGTATCCTCCGTCTGAACATCGCATTTGATTTGTGTCGTCACCACGATGTTGTTCATGCCGACTAAAGGGCCTCGAACACCGCTATGTGTACGAGAAGCTGAAGAATCCCTGTGTAGGAATTGGTGCGAACTGCGATAGATTGAACGCAGTTCAGCCCTCTTTCTCCAGATTCGGTAGCCGGTGATAACGTAGATGCTGATAGTCGCAGTGATGACGATCCTGTTGAGATTAGTAACATTCAAGTCGACGAGGGCAACGCGTACCAGACAGGAGCGTAAAAGAAAGCAATTCGCATCCACTCAACATCAGACGCTATCCAGCACCAAAGAGTTGCGGATCCGATGATTTGGTGTCCTGTCCTACTCAAGATGAAGTAAGCTAGGACCGGCACTCCTGGAATGCCATAACTGCAGGTGATGTACCACTTCTCCAGATGGCGTAACTGTTGAGCATCGTACCCATAGAAGAACACGAGAAAAACATTCATAGCCATGGACAAGCAGAAGAGGGAATCCGAGACCAAGAACCATTGGATGAGAAGACCCTGGAGCTCGCACAGGCCGGATGGAGGCTGGGAGCCCTTCGGTAATACTGCAATTGACATCAAAGTGGCTACATTGGTTATGATGTTGCCAAAAGTCGCAAAGAACACCAAACGATTAATTGCTGTGTATGATTAGCCCTTGAACTGGAATGAGGCAAGACAACATACGTTTCCTGAAGAATGGAAAGTAGACGAAGGTGCTGATGATGAGTGCTGAGCCTATGACGGAAAGTCCGGACGCTGTTCGTGTGGCGATAACAATGGCAATGTCTTTATTATGAGACAGCGGAGTGACCATGTTGCGAAGTCGTTGCAAAAGTCTACCTTTGCTCGTAACGGTTGTGGTTTTGTGCTGAACTCTGAGAGACTGGACGTGTAACCAATGCGGCGGTAGTACTAGAAGTGGTAGTTTGATGCATTCGAATGCGGGCGAATGCGCTTAGAAGCTATTTGATATCGTTCACCGCCGCAGTGGACATGAACTTGCCTAATAGTGCCACAGCATTGGCGGTAAGCTAACGGAAGAGAGTCGAATCGGCCGAATGAAAGTAGCGACGAGGTGGTTATGCGCAAACAATTGGTAAATCGATGTAAGGACCAACAGGGATAAATTGTATCGCGTGAGAGCAACCACTGTCCCGCTGTGGGAAAAAGGAGTACTTGGGAGGCGTGAATGGCCTCAAATCCTGGAAGTGAGTTGAATGAATAACGCAAGGTCGTGGTATTCATGCAGTGCAGACCATGATCGTGGTCCAGAAGGTAGCCTTCTCTGCCTGTAACAATGCAGGACGCGTGGTAAAACCGCGTACAATGCGCTTGGGGGGAAAGCACGAACCCTTGCGCACCACGTTGTACAAAGCCTGAAGAAGGAGGAAAAAGATACAAACAATTTGAACCGCTGAATCAGCTCGTGAAAATGTCTTCCTACGAACAAAGTATCGCGCACGACAGCGGAGTGTTGATAGGATACAATTTGGATCGAATGTAGCGTGAGATCGATTGAGATAATACAGGCGTCTCACTGTTATCATACCTTGAATATCCCAGTCATATGCTTCACTAGCATCACTACGTCTATAGGGAACGGTGGTTGCCGCAGGCGATAGCTACTTTTGGTAACAGCCTCTGTGTACTAGTGTCCACAGATGAAAAGCCCGGAAAAGTGGCGTGTAGGCGGGCCGCCGTTCGCAAAACTAGTGCCGACCGATCACCTATGGCATGAGAAGTCTGCCAATGGAGGTCTGTGACCTGGAAGGCAGTGCCATCGAGAGCTCGACGTGGGAGGTGCCAAGACAACATGTCATCCTTCCCCGCAGTTCCACCCTCATCTCAATTGGCAGCTTTTTGGCGCACGTTCCGTTCTCCAAACGCACCTGCATATCGCTATCACAGAACAAAGAACCCTCGAAGCATGCTAACTAGATTCGGGGGTATGCATAGCCAGGATATGTGAGATTACGGTGCGTCGGGTCCGTCACATTACGGTCATCGCGCACGCTACGACAACGGTAATGTACGATCCCGTAAGAGCCCTTTCCGATCAAGTGGTAGCTGGATCCCTTTCGAAGATGAATTAGAGCTTGTAGTTGGAATTATCGAGCACCTATGGGTAACTGGAGAGCTGTAGCATTTGTAAAGAGCTTACTGAGCACACCAATTATAGAGCCCGTCACAGACCACCAACCCGCGATGCGCAGTCATCTGGTCACGCAATATCCGTCACTAGCCTGAGAGCGACACCTCTGGATAATGGAGAAGGCGTTCGCCTACGAAGCCCTATCATAATACGTCTTCACCCACCCATTCACGATTTCCAAGCGAATTGCGTTCTTTGCCTGAAGCTGACAGTGAATGTGCGGCCAGATTCTAAAACGCCTTCATGTAAAGACAAGGGCACAAAGGACAGTCCTCGAACTCGTATAATGGGCAACCGTAATACAGTCTGGCTATCGTGACCTTGTCAGTGAGACGTGACTACCCCGACGCTTGGCGATTGATGGCGCCAACCATTTTTTGCTACTATTGATTTCCAACTTACCTCAGATTTACCCGAGAGAGCAGCCACACATCATACTATCAAAGGCTCGATTCGATATGGCATAAGATTTTACTATATTATCCAATACGACATTAGTATTGCTGGGGATGCCTTGAGCAATGCCAGATACAGCTACCGCATTTCCAATGAGTACCGCCCTACCAGTCACGTCTAGAAGCACAATCCGCTTGAAGGCTTTGACATGGGCGGCTGCACGTCTGAGCATCGTAACCGTCCCGGCCTAGTCTTCGGTATCGATTTGGATGCTCAGCTGCAGCTCAGCTTCGCCTTTGTTGCTGCGGCTATGGCTGCACCCTTACATACTACACCCTAGCCGAATCATAATTCCAGAACTTAGAAGGCCCTACTACGGTTACCGAAACACAGCTAATGGAGTACCCATACTTCTGCTGCTGTACGCTTGGTCGATTGCAATGCAGCCCATGCCCATCACCTTTACTTTCGACATTCGCAGAACAAGGGGAGGACGCCCAGTGGTATGACTGATCTTCTGAACGATCAAACTAAACCAAAATATAGTAAGGAGATTCTTCTGTCAAGTTCTTTACTAATAGCGGCTCCACTGTCAATTTTAAGCACAATACAATGTGTCACCGGATGTGTGTAGAGAGTAGTTCATCGATAGACTAACAAATATGTCTGAACACCTCTTCCAGCCTTGTTCGTACCACAAAGGATTACTCTTTCACGTTGCAGCCACTGCAGCTTCCGTAGCAGCTACACCATCAGCCTTAGCCGGCTCCTCCGCTGCCCTTCTTTGCTTCCCAGATATCAGGTAGATACTAGCGCGCACCTCTAACAATGGATCATCACTCGGCTCCACACCCTCAACTCGCGGAATAGGATCGAAGATGATACTCTTCTGCTCCTTCGCACTCTCCTCATCGCCTTTGATCTTCTCAACCTGAATCTCACCCAACTCTATAATCTTCCTCTCCTCGGGCCATATCTCCGTCGCATTATCCGTCACATCTCCCTCCTCCGCAACCTGAGCCATCAATTTGAACCCAATCGGCCCAGACTGCAGACGGGGAGCCAGCTCATCGAAAAGGTAGGAGTCAGACTTTCCCTTCAACGCCTCGGCATCAAGATGTTTCTCGCCAGCAACTGGCACAATCCTATACCTCACCACTGTCGTCTTTCCCTCTTTGATCAACTTGAACGCATTCACACCAAAGAACTTCTCCGTCGCAAAACTCTCCGGACTAGGCTTCGCAGCCTGTAAGAACCTTGCCGTCTCTGGGTGGCGGCCAAGAAACTCGGGGACTGCCTCCTCCGCATGCTGCCCTGTTGCCGCTTTCAGAAACTCCAGGAATTCCGCGCCGGTACGTGTGGGGAAGTATGGCGTCGAGTGCGCAATGATATCCGTGTGTTGGCGTCTTCCGTCTTCTTTGGGGGGCAGGTGAAATCGAATTGCGATGCCGCGGGGGTTGGCATTGGGGTCTGTGTCTGCGATTTTGGGAAAGCCGGTTGAGGAGGAGAAGCGCACGGTTACCGGTGTGGAAGGGTGGTTGAAGTGTGGGGCTGTGGTTAGGCTTGAGGACGTGGCGCTGGGTGTGAAGGTTCCGGTGAGGAGGTGGCCCTTTGCGTGGGCTAGGTGTGTGTCAGCTGGGAGCAATCGGGACAAAGAAGTGGGAATCTTTGAAGTGATGCATCACGGAGGGACCCGAAGGAGGGTTAAGCAAGGAGAGGATAGGCAAGAAACAACATACCTGGTCTAAAACTATGCGGTGCACCACCAGCCATACCGCGAAGAGTACTCACGAGACCATGGCTCGTCTCTACTACCTCTGCATTCGTAGAAAGTGGCATGATTCGATCAGTATATAGTGTCTTTCCAGAAAAGTGTTTTTGTGTCTTTGTTGAGAGCCTCAGGTATAAACTGTTCAAGATAAAGCAAGCAAGTGAATCTACAGTTTACCAGCGAGGCGACTCTTACTTTATTTTATATCAAACATTACCGTATACACGTCATAATAAGCACGTATTCTCATACAACCTGATTGCTAACACTAGAAGTTATTCCAAATCGCAACACTCGTGAAAAGTGACTTAATCAACTTATCGATTTATTCGCTGCAAACGATGAGGCAATCCAGGTCGCTAGTCTAATACGTACAATCTTATTGGTGGTGGTGTTTCGAAGGAAGGCTGACAGCATGCTTAGCATGCTTACATCGCATGTTGCATACTAACCAATGCTTCGCTTACAATTCAGAAACGGCCTTTTCCCAGGTTTAGTAAGCCTACAGACTAAAATCGTTAGACGTACGCGTATCTTCAAAACACACGCCCGGGCTGAAGTCGGAGCAATGGACCCCGGGATCAGGTATTGCTTGTCCCTCGAGGCTGGCAGTGCTTCCGATTATGGACCCTTAGACATTATATCCACGAACGTGCTACAGCGCACAATTCCCAACAACCTTATTCGCCCTCTTCCCCACCAACCCATCCACATACCCGAGGAAAACATCCAGATCAATCAAATCAACATTGCCGTCCTTGTTTCCCAAACTTGGATTCGAGCTCCTCATCACCTGTCCACTCCACAGAATACGTAAGTACGCTTTGCCTTGTTTGCGATAAACCTCAAATACAACCTCTGAACCCATACCCACCCAAACCATCTGCTCAACCTGCAAGAAACTAAGTAAACGCGCCAGCGACCCATCATGCGCAACATTATGCCGATAGATAACTTTGTCTTTCCCCACGAGCACCGCCCGCATATTCTCTGCCACCTCCGCCATGAACACGCCATAGGAAGCGGCAGCAGCCTGTAAAGAAAGCGGAGAATCTCGGTAAATGAACGAGTACTCGTATTGACCCAGCCGATAAACAGTGTCAGCTTGTTGTTGGGAGACGCAAAGAGTTGGGTTTGTGATGTTGCAGGGAAGGGGTTTGGCGTGGCATTGACGGGCAGAGAGATTGTCGTAGTAGTGGTCGAACCAGTTGTGCCATTCTGAGGAATCAGTCGGTACGCCGCTTATGGAGTCGAGAGCGGTGAAGAGGGGTGCTGTTGCGGTGAGATGTGCGGTCCAGTTTGAGGCGCTGCTGCCGACGCCGTAGGAACTGTATAAGAAGGAGGCTGCTGGGCACGAGTAGGAGGGGGCTAGGGAGTCGATGGTGGAGGGTTGGACATGTAGTGGTATGTTTTCTTTGGGATTGTACATGCCCTCGATTAGCATGCCGGCGACTTGGCTGGTGATGACGTTGTTTGAGACGCGCCATGTTGTCTTTTCGTTGATGGCCTCTGGGAGGAAGCCGAGCATGTCGTGGTACACGCCGAAGAGATCTTTGCCATGTTGTAAAGAGTCGTCGAGGCCTTCACGGGTGATTTGCGGAAACTGGCATGATCCGTTGAAACCAGTCACAGCGAAGGGATTGACAGGATTGGTATAGACACTCCAGTATGTTGACGCTGAAGTATTACCAGCAGGATTGAGAGGCTCGCCGTAGTAGAAGAGACCCTGATCATTGCAATCCCAGGAATAAGCCTCTTTAAGAAAGGTATTAGAGGCATAAGGTGTGCGCTTGTGATGGCGATGGATACTATGCCAGATGTAAGCTCCTAGGTTAACCCGAATAGAATGGCATTGATACTTACACCTCCACGTACAGCAGCTCGAACTCATCATCGACCTTCACATATTCCTGTTTCCTCACATGCGGCATATTGCACCAATTGTACGTTCCGTACTCGACACCAGCCGGTAATAGCGAGCTATTGAACACGAACCCATTCGTCCCTGTGCTGTTCAACACTCGACCAAGGTCATTGATCCAGCTCCTCTTAGGCGCGTACCAGCCTAGATCTACCTTTGACACATTCTGTGCCACTGTTGTAGCAGCTATAGAAGCAAAGAATAGCGACATGTAGTTGCGTGAGAAGGCCATGTCGATGTCGTGAGGCAGGAGATGAAAGAGCGTGAAAACGGTACAAATCAAGACGAACGCGGACAGAGTATAGAAGACAGCATGATGCATGTCTTATATCTAAACTGCTCAAGGCACGACACCAGGAGCCATTGCAGATGCAGAAGGTCTCCTCGTTGATGACGAACGTTGGGAGCAGAAGCATGGTTGCTGCGCGCAAGACAAGATGCACGATGTGAGATACGAGAAGGCGATTGGTCGGTTGGGATGTCGGAGTGGGTCCGCCAGCTGGTATCTCGGTCTTAAACACGACGAGTACTTCCGATCGTGTTCCTGGAAGCTTTGTGCTGATCACATTTGTTTTTGCATTGAACCCAAGAATTTGGTATTCGGCACGCCTCTCCCCTGCGCCTTCAGATTGATCGGCACTAGCTTCAACAGCCACGATCTGTGATGCAAAAGGGACGAATGTTTTATAAAAGACAATTTTCTGTTAAATCGCTGCAACCCTTACGGTCTGCTTGCTACAAATCCTCCACTGATATCTTAATCATTCGCTAAATACACAGGTTTGAAGCTGATCCCGCATTGCTCCAACTACGCTCAGCGTAAAAGACATCGACCACCCAGATCCTTGTTGAACAGAGCGAGCAGTATCGGGACGGCGTGACTCTAGAATGGTACTAAACAATAAGAAAAAGGGTATGCGCAATTTCAAAATCAGATAAAAACACAAGCTTCCAGATGCAAACTGATATAGGAAAAGGTATTGAAACCTCCAAGTGTACACATATACCGTTTGAGTTGTGCTGACTGTGGAGGGATCAATAGATGCTTCGCTGGATAGATAGTGGATGGTACCGCCGTGCAGTAAATGTTGCCTGTCGTTGATTCAACATGGTCACGTTGCCGGTCAAGCAAGAGGCGTGAGTATTCGGGGTCAAGACGTCTAGAACTCGTTGGGGCGATATGGGCGATACTGGGGACCCCCAGCGCTGACTGCTCGGCCGTTCGTTGCGGGAGCGGAGAGTCCCCTAGATGCTGGTCCGTCCGAAGTCACGATTCGTCGCTTGCTCTTCTCTAAACGGGTCGTCCTCCAGCCCTCGTACCATTGCTCACGGGAAGCCTCGCGTAGTTCAGAGCGCCAATCGCTGAAGACACTCTCTCTAAGCTTGACGAAGTCACAGTGCTCTGGGTTGTAAGGGTCGGCAAATCCCCAGGGGAATCTACGACCGACGACCTCGGGGTCATAAGGATCTGGGGAGATGATGCTAAGAGGCAAGAACGGTGTCTCGGCATTTTCGCTATGAATTGAAGCGGACATGGCGGAAGGCTTGCGGCTGTGACCTTTCCTGGCACTCGGAGGTGATGTCGGAGGTGAGTGCGACCTGGTGGAAGAGCTAGATGAAGCAATCGAGCGCGCAGCTTCAGAAGAGGATCGCTCTAGGATCTTGTTAAGTACCTCGGATTTGCCTTCGCCCTCAGACGAGTGCTCGTATTCGTCCTCGTCTCGCTCATCAAGTCGGTCAGGGTCTTCATCATCGTCACCTAGATCCAGGTTCAGAGCCTCCAAGGGGTCCAGCTTTGCACGCTTAATGGTATCCCAGACTGTCTTCTTCAGATAGCGCATGTGAGCGCCGGTGATTGTGTCTGCCTTGCTGATGACTGGAATTACAGTCGTTCTGGTCTGCAACTCGCGGAGTATGTTGAGATCCAGGCGTTCATCTAGGCCACCGAAGATGGCACTGCCGGCATTTACGATGTTGGACTTCTTGCGGGCGTCGGCTATGTTCTGGTCCAGGCGAATCGGATCAAGGACAAGGAAGACGCAGTGAATGTGTGTATCCTTGGCGCCTGGAGCGCGCACGACCTTTTGCTCCTCGCTGAATGTGTCTTCGAACTTGGACTCAAGGAAGGAAGTGATGATGGGTAACTGGAAGTCGACAATGTTCTTCTCCAGGCCCTCAGAGTCCCAAAGCGTGACGCCGACTCTCTCGCCATCTACTTCAGTCTCGAGGAACTCTGAAGTGAAAGGCGAATCGTCACCACCTACAGCCGTGGCAGGCGGCGAGGGAGTGTGTGGGCGCTTTCGTGCCGGCAGTGCGAGCGCAGTGCGTAGGAACTCGATGAAAGACGACTTGCCGCAGCCCTTGGTACCAATGACAAGGATGCTATGTGATCGTTAGTGCTAGCCTTTACAGATGCATCGTGGGACATACTTGAAAGGTGTGGGGTCCTTCCTCCTCCTCACACGGCGGGGGCTGTTGACGGTGCTGATCTGGCTGCTGGCATAGCTGTAGCGACCGCGGTTGGTCATACTTTCAGTCCTCGGGTAGGGATCGTAGTCCATGTAGGTCGAGGGTGAGGAGCCAGGCACAGGCGGCGCCACAGCGGGGCTGGGGCCCGGGTTGGGAGCCATTCTGTACGTGTCGGTCGAAGGTCGGCTAAAGTTGTGGGCGCTGGGATTGTAGGTGCCGGCTTTGTTGGAGACAATGGCAATGGAGTCTGGACGGGCGTCTTCACCTCCGAAAGTGGCAATCTGGGGAAGGGCCGAGTGGGAGGGCAAACGCGGCGGCTGCTTAGGCAGCATGGTAGCTTCGCGCTGCTTGCGAAGGGCCTCCTCTTGGGCGAGTTGCTTCTGCTTCCTGCTCATCTTGCCGCGTGAGGTGCTTCGATTAGTGCTATTACCGCGAATCTCGGAGGAGCCTTTCCCGCTGGTTCGACGCAAGAAATTGAAGCTGGATCTGCGTGGCCCGGCTTGGTCAGAGGACTGGGACTGGGCTGCTGATGGGCGTACAGAGGGATCAGGAGAGCCGTCTTTGTGGGCCGAGGTATTAGGTGGATTAGGGGACCGGTCGTCGATGGTGGTAGCCATGGTGGGCGGCGGGAGGGCTCTTAATATCAGTGGCTGCTACTTCGCGCGCGTGTAATCTTAGCAATGGAAGACTGCAGCAGCGTAGTGGACAGTCTTGCTGGGTCGGGCTATCCTGCGCACGGCACAGCAATTCGGGACGGATTGGCGTCCTAGTCAAAGTGAAATTGAAGGAGGAGATGCCGGCTGCGTCGCAAGGTCAGCACCTGCTCAGACGCGCATCTCGATGGCGCGTGCGGGTGAAAGGCCCAGGGTCTAGTTAGAGGCTTTGACTAACCTTAAGGCCCGAGACTACTGCAGGAACGATACGGCGCAATGGCACCCCCGGATTCTCGACAAAAGTAAATCGCCGTAGTTTAATTGCGCCAGGAAGAAGAGAGCCAGGTGAGGGTGCAAGACAAGCCATGGCAACCACCACAGACGTCAACAAAAGCGTGACGCGTCTCGGCAGGAAGAAGGCTGGAAGGAGCCGTACCATTGGCCGCGGCTTCTCGACGTTGGATGCACAGCGGGAAACCACGATGGTGACACTGACGGGGGTGTGCACGCCCCCAAATATCAATGCGAAACAGCTGGCCTAACCAGACAACCACCGGCAGCGCGACAATTTGCAAGCAGCGCCCAATGAATCTTCACAACACGGCAGATTCATGTTGTGTAATCCTTATCGCTACGCCGGCGACATGCAGCTAGGGTACCGGTCCCTGGAGATCGTCATGCACATGAATAGGGGTTCCCGCTAGCGGATGCTCATTTATGAAGCCCTGGTGCCCAGTGCAGAGAGGGCTGAGGAAGCTGAAGCCATGTGTTTCTACTGGTCAAGGAGCGCATTAACGCCATCTCCGATCCGACACAATGCTTCTGGGAATACCCACGATGTCGCGTCGCAGAAAGACAGAATAGACCTGAATAAACAATTCTGGCGTCATTGTACTCTCTTTTCCCATCAAACACGAACAGGAGTGGGCGTTGGCTCTTCCAGATTCAGCATCCTCACCAACGCCAACAAACTGCGCCTCCCGATATTTCAAGCAACACGTCTCGGCTGTAACATTACGCAAGACGTGCGCCTATCGATATGCCCCACACAGTGCGATTCAGTTGTCCCATGGATTGCTCTCCGGCCCGCTCGATCCTACGGCAACCTCAGCCTTCAAACTCTATCCAGTAAACCTTCCACTCTCCGCGATCTTGCTCATGACCTCGTGAGTGTGCTTCCAAACCTTCTCAATGCCACCCTCTTCCCTCAACTTCTGCGCTTTCTTTGTATCTGCCAGGATGTCCCCATTCCAGTTCAGGAGATAGCCTCCACTCCCTTTCACGCCATCACTTCCAACGACTTCTGTCTTGGCGCCATCTGCCCTGGGGGCGTAACGCGGCGCAGTGGCAGCGAACAAGTGTCTCTCGCCGCTTTCCACTTGCGGAACGAATATAAAACGTCCAAATAGGCCACCCAACACAAACATGACAGCGTTGTTGAAGCGACCGAATAGTTCACGCGTTGCGCCCGTCTCCACACCGGACGGGTATGCGTGGATGTAGCTCGTCTTCGGGTTTTGCGTTGCCAAGTGAGTTATGGAGAGATTTGTCATGGCACTCGCGTGATATAGCACCTTTTTGAGACTGAAGTTATGCCTGAGGGAGAGGTCGGAATAGTCGAGGCCTCCCAGCCTTAAGCCAGCCTGCGGGTCCAGGACATTGACAACGCGAGAGAGATTGTTCGCCTCGGAGGCATTATTGAGCAGCGGTGTGAGTTGGTTGATGAATCGCATTCGTGAGTAGTACTGCACCGCCATCTTCCTATCCAGACCCTCGGCTGTCTCGTCTCGTCCCTTCATGGTAAGATAGCCGCACGTCATGAATAGCACGTTGACTTGCGTCTCCTTGCTCTTGATCTCACTGCATGCTTCGTCCACGTTCTTCAACAATGAGAGATCCTTTTGAATGAAGCTGACCTGGGATGAGCTGTTAATGGAGCTGAGCTCTTTCATGATCTTGCCAGCTTCAGTCGCGTTGCGGCCAATCAAGTAGACATGTGGTGAGGTGGTGTTGCGGACGAACTGTAGAGGTGAGGTACAAAGTCAGTGTATGTCTCACATGCCTTTCGTGCAGTCGCGACTTACTTCTCGAGCTGTGAAGACGCCAATGCCACTTGTGCCCCCGACGAAGACTGCAACTAGTTTTGGGGGTAAGCTCTTCAGCGATGCATTGTGAGCGCGAACAATATCAATAGAAGTCATGGTAACGAGGTTAGGATTGATAATATTTGGTTTGAAAACAAATCGTGAAGGCACTGAATTATTGCTCACTTGCGGTGGTTGTTGTCCTTGATAAAGTGTTCCAAGGTTTGGATGCCTGATGGATGCAGCTCAGACGAGCGTCCCAATATTCGTCCGCGTCGGTGTCGACGGAGATACCATCATCTGAAGATGTTTGTATCGGACTGAATCCACCGGAAATACCGTTCACTCATGCTGGCGAGCAATTTTCAGCAACGAGAACATTCGTAGTAACAGAAGGTTGCTGATCAGGGCTCAAAGAAGTTCAAGCTTCCGCATCCGCCGAAGACAGCGCTAGTCTCCACCAAACCCTTACTCTTCACCCCACCTGGTACATTTCGCGACATGACTCGATTCACAGTTTGCACAGTCCTCGCTGGGAAGGGAACACGCCCACCATGAATGCACTAGGTGATATGTCTCCCACCTTGGATCCAACTCAACTTGCTGCGGGACATGCCCCTCCAACGCCTCCGCACGAGAATGCGCTCGACGATATCTACGGTTCCGCGCCCGCCTCACCCACACTCTCCACGAACGTCCTTCATACTCGCCCCCATGAAATCCTCTCAGATCTCCCGTCCCGTCAGCGTGCACTGGATACAGATGCCTACCGCGAAGGTCTAGCGAACAGCAAGGGGCAATACGTACAAGAAGGCTTCGATGAAGGTTACTCTCTCGGCGCAAATCTAGGCTTGAGGGTGGGGTACATACTGGGAATCCTACAAGGCTTTGTTGCTGCATGGAGAGGCCATGATGAGCAAGTGCACAAGGAAGTAACACAAGTCTACGAATCTGCACACAAGGAGCTTGCAATTGAGGAGCTGCTAGGTCGTCAATGGGTAGACGAAGAAGGAATATGGAAGTGGGGTGTTGTAGGGAAGGAAGATGATCCTACGTTTAGGGAGGTTTCGGACCAACATCCTCTAGTGACGAAATGGATGAGTGTGGTTGAGGGGTTCGCAAAGAGGTGGGATGTTGATCTCAAGGCTGTCGAGAAGAGTCAAACGCCGCAGGATGAACAATCGTGAAGCATATTCGAAGACTGGTCTACTGTCCAGCACCATCTTTAGAGTGCGTTGAAATTGCGCCAAAGCTCTTATCCGTACCAGCAAGCGTTGAATGGGGTTACAATGCCGTCCCAGCTTTCGGCTTGCCGTGCTGCAAGTCAGAGTACGCCACAACCCGCCCAACGGGAAGGCAGATTCCTATGATCGGACGAAGAACAAGGGTCTATGGTATCGGGATAGGACCGTTCAGGCTACGGAGTCCTGGACGGGTCGTAGTTCTTTGGTAACCCTGCATCGAGCGTTTCCGCAAAGTCAATTCTTTAACTAGGGGAAAAAGACATGGCGTTTCAATAATCCCAGGAGATTGGTAACCAAGGCGCAGATGGAGTGGGATATTCGGACTAGATCGGGATTAAGGTTGATGTATCTCACGGTGCACGGACGAAATAACGGTTGTAGTCGGGGGGCGTGAAAATGCCGTCATGACTTTAAGTCCGATTATGCGCGAAAGATAAACCAATCTTACGACGTAGTCCTCATGCCATACCACACTTTTCTCGTGCTGTTTTCGTCTTGCCTCCGACAGCCATGATACATGGCCTGTCTGCTCTTCGAAGAGCACCTGCACAATATGCGACATCACGCCTGCTGACGTCAAGCTTCGCCCCCACGCGACTCTACCAGGCACCACTCGTGCGCCGCCTGCAAACACAACAATGGGAACCTCTACGCCCTCCCAACCCCGCAGACCTGCCCAAACCGAGACAGCGCAAGATTAAACCTCCGTTCACTCGCCGAAAATGGGTGCGCCGCCTTGCTGTCATCTCTGCGCTGCTCGGTGCGGGATGGCTGGCTGACAGGCAATTCTACGCCTCCTCCATTACACGCAGTTTGCGCACATTCAAGACGGGTCTTTTGATAGGCATCGATTACAAGATCAATTTCCGTGCGCACCCACCGCTTGCGAATAGCATCGAGGACCTACATGCGAGGAACGCAACGAGGATATTTGATCTGTTGCGATACAATGGTGGACTATACTTGAAGATAGGACAGGCGATTGCTATGCAGAGCGCGATACTGCCGCCGCAGTTCCAGAAGATGTTCCAGCAAATGTTCGACGATGCGCCGCAAAATGAATGGTGGGAAGTCGAGCAAGTCATACGAGAGGATTTCGGCAAAAGCGTCGAGGAGGTCTTTGGTGTCAGCTTTACACGTGAAGGACAAGATGGTCGGGGTATAATGGAGAGGACTGCAAGGGCCAGTGCAAGTGTAGCCCAAGTGCACTGGGCGAGGCTGGCAGATGGAAGGGAGGTAGCGATCAAGATTCAAAAGAGAGAGATTGTGCAGCAGGTCGGATGGGATCTGTGGGCTTTCAAGGTTGTTTCCAAAGTCTACACTTGGTGGTTCGGTATTCCGGTCTATACACTGGTTCCATACATCTCGGAGCGCCTGATGCTGGAAACCGATTTCGAAAATGAAGCGGATAACGCAGTAGAAATGAAGGGACTTGTGGCTGGGGAGCCACGGCTCAACGGTCGCGTCTACATACCTGCAGTGTATCGCGAGCTTTCGAGTAAGCGTGTCATGACTGCGGAATGGATTGAAGGCGTGCGTTTGTGGGACAAGGAGGGCATCACAAACAGTTGGAAAGGCGGATGGCGCAGTGGCAGCCCTGGTGCTGGTGGCAACCTTCTTCCACCTATCCCTAAGGATGCCGAGGTTGACACACATGTCCCGGAAGACGCCACACAGTATGAATGCTTTAAGCCGGACCGTAACTCATGGCGAGGCGATGACCGCAAAGGCGGTCTCGGTGTTTCACTGAAGACTACCATGAACACCATCGTTGATCTCTTCTCAGCGCAAATGTTCCTTTGGGGTGCGGTACACTGCGATCCTCACCCTGGAAACATCTTCATCCGCCGCCTACCCAACGGACAGCCCGAAGTTGTCCTCATTGATCACGGTCTATACATTCGCATGGACCCCAAGTTCCGCCTCCAATACTCGGAATTCTGGAAATCACTCCTTGCCTTTGATAACGACAAGATCGAAGAGATTGTCAGTAGCTGGGGCGTCAAGCACGCCGACATTTTCGCATCAGCAACGCTCATGCGTCCGTACCAAGGTGGTGACAATAGCGTAGCAGCTGTTCTCAAATCCGAAAGAAAGGGAAAAGACCAAGCTGAACGTGCCTTTGAAATGCAAGCTAAAGGCCGCGACGCCATCAAGCTTATTCTTGGCGACGACGCAAAGTTCCCTCGTGAACTACTTTTCATCGGCCGTAACCTACGCATCGTACAGGGCAACAATCAATTCCTCGGCTCACCTGTTAACCGTATCAAGATCACTGGACTATGGGCTAGTAGGGCGTTGATCGAATCCAAGGACCTCAGCGTGAGCCAGAGATGGAAGAACTGGGTCAACCATCTGCGCTTCCGGTGCGTACTGGCACTCAGCGATGCGGTATTCTTCTGGAGTAAGATCAAGCAGTTGGTTGGTGTGGGTGGAGGTATGGAGGATGACATTGAAGCGCATATGCGCGTTATGGCTAAAGACTTTGGCGTTGAGCTAAATCACGGTGTGTTTGAGGGTTGATAGCTGTAGATGTATTATAGATGTTTTGCTCCCCTCATAGATAAGACGGGTGCATTTCGCTGATTTCTGGAGTGTATGAACTATTTACTACAAGCATCGCTCGATGTAAACGGAATGTTATATGTGTGTAATTACGAGTCCAGGCAGTCATCTCACCTAAAGGAATTGACACCTCTTCTTTACCGTGTACGTGCCCTTGAGCATGGACGTGTAGCCCATAATGACGTGCCGCGAAAACGGGCCGAGGTAAAACGCGAACATATCCACGACACCGTTGTTAGCAATCCATCCACGCGTCAGCAACTTTATCGCATTGCTGCATCATTCTCCACTACACAATCAGCGTCGCAAGCTGAACAATTATTCGTCAACTCTCTAAAACCTTACGATTTAACACATACACACGCCCAATAGATACCCCAGCTTTGTTAACCGGACCGAGGCCTGTCGCGTTCTTGCGGGGAAAGCTTACTATTCAATTATAACTCACCTCTTTCGGCCGAAAGCCTGCATCATATCACCATTTCATCAAGAAGAATAGTTCATCGAA
This sequence comes from Alternaria atra, assembly GCF_907166805.1. Classification (NCBI taxonomy): domain Eukaryota; kingdom Fungi; phylum Ascomycota; class Dothideomycetes; order Pleosporales; family Pleosporaceae; genus Alternaria; species Alternaria atra. The sequence goes on from NW_025091327.1 coordinate 756,497, forward strand.
CTTTCCTTGAAACGAAGCGTCCTGGTCATAGTCGAATCTTGTTTAGTCACCTCATAGAATTTTGGGAAAACGTTAGAAAACGTCATGACTTCTTCATCGGATTACTCTGATATCAAGTTTGAGATCAAGGGGAAGATCGGTATTATCAAGGTATGATATCTCTCCATTCATACTCGTTCTACCGTGCCGGCATCCTCAAGAATCTACCGAGAATGATTCTTCACATCGATTCATTCATACCCGTATCACGGTTTAAGCCTGTTACTAACACCATAGCCTAGTTCAACCGCCCCAAGGCCCTCAACTCCTTTGGTGGAAACCTCATCCCAGACACCATTGCCGCACTGCGCGTTCTGAACGAGCACCCAGACACCATCTTCACCGTCCTAACAGGCGAAGGACGATTCTTCTCCGCCGGCGCAGACGTCAAGGGCATTCCCGGAGCCGGCGAAGAATTCAAAAATGACGGAGAGAAGAAGTTGAGCTATCTGGCTCGTTTCCACTACGCTACCGAGCTCCTCCGTTCGATGATCGACCACCGCAAAGTCCTCATCCTCGCCTTGAATGGCCCCGCTGTCGGCGGCGGCGCAGCCTGGTTCCCAGGTATCGCGGACATTGTCCTCGCTTCCTCTACAGCCTGGCTACAATGCCCCTTCTCGGCTCTGGGCCTAGTTCCTGAAAACGGGTCTGCCCTCTCCTTCGCCCAGTCCATCGGTATCCACCGGGCTAACGACTTCCTCATGTTCGGCCGTAAGCTATCCGCGCAGGAGCTGGTTGATGCTGGTCTATATAATTACGTGTGGGACGCTACGGGTGATGAGTTCCAGGGTAAGGTTGTGGAGTTTTTGCAGGAGCAGTTGAAGAGCAATGATGGAAAGAGTATGATGGAGATGAAGAGGCTGCAGAATGCGCCTATTAGGGATGCAAGGCTGGTGGCTGTAGTTAATGCCGTTGATGCGCTGGCGGAGCGATTTGTAGAGGGTGCGCCAGCGGAGAGGTTTAGGATTAAGAGGGAGGAGCTGGCGCAGAAGAGTAAGGCGAGGTCGAAGATTTGATGGCGTGAGTACAGTGGCTGCATACGTAGAGAAAGAAAATACTGTATATTCTCTTGTTTTCTTAGTACCAGTTTGATCTCTATATAAAACTTAGTGATTCAACTCTTTGATTAATGCGCACCTAGAGGTCTACTATGCCAACCTAATTGATCCACCAAACATTGCTGACCCATCTAAGCATACTCGACCGTATTCCTCAAAGTACCAATCTCGGGACTAAGATTAACCTCGACTACATCTCCCGGCTTCAAGAATTGCGGCTCCTTCATCGCATACCCGACACCCGCACATGTGCCTGTCATGAATACCGTCCCCTTCTTCAGCGTAGTCCCCTGACTACAATAACTCACCAGCGTAGGAATCTTGAAGCACAAATCATCAATGCCCGAATTCTGTCTCAAATCCCCGTTAACAATAGTCTTGAGGTGCAGTTTGGACGGATCAGGGATGACTTTGGTGGATACGAGCTGGGGACCCAGAGGCGCGTATGTGTCGAAGCCTTTTGAGAAATTCCACTGGGGTACTGTTCCGGCGAGAAGGGGGTCGCGTTGGAGTTTGCGGGAGGAGACATCGTTGCCGGATGTGTAGCCGCCGATGTAATCAAAAGCATCAGCTTCAGAGACGTCCTTGGCGTCCTTCGAGATGATGAAGCAGAGTTCGCCTTCGTAGTCTGCTTGGTTGTCTTGCGCGATTTTAGGGATGACGATGGGGGCTCCGTGGTCGTTCAGGCATGTGTTTGCTTTAATAAAGGTTGACGGGTATGGGGGAAGGGTGCGGCCGCCTTCTTGGACTGTGGCGAGGTTGTTAGTGTGGCAAGAGGGGAATGAGATGATATACAGGTAGACTTACTGTGCTTGATGAAGTTGAGACCTATGCACCGGATGATGGGTACTTCGTCTACAGTCACGGGACCGAGCAGTTTCTTGACGGTTACTTCTTCATCTGTGACCTTGGTAGCTGGGTCGAAGATATCGTTGTTCTTGACATCAATCACTTTGGCCTTGAGTCCCGTCTGTTCTGTTGTAGTACCGACATCGAAGTCTGCAGAAGGAAGAATTGGCTGACCCCGCAGCTCACGGCCATCTGTTGCGATGAAGCGAATAAGTCTGTCCCAGTTTGGTGCCATTGTTGCGGTGTATCTGAGAGGATGATGAATTTCCAACCAGTTCTTCGAGCAGGGTTCCGTCTGTATTTGTAGGATCGGAATGTGAGTCTATGGTGGATATATGTTCTACCGGAACTTGCTAACGCGAGGTCGGAAAGATGTGGGGAGGCTCGGAATTGTTGAGCGGGAGGCTAGTGCGGGGCATATTTTGGGAGAACGTGGTTCAGGAACGCGACGCCTAGTCCTTGTCGGCGCTTCTTATGATGCCGCAACATGTGGTAGAAAACTATTCCTTGTACTGTTTGCTCCACGCGCCTCCTTGCGGTCCTTGAGTCAGTCGGTAAAAGTTGGCGGTACTTAGTCAGATGTTTAGTGTTAAATACTGGCCTGGATTACCTCTGAGCGGGCTTTGTCGTGAGACCAAAGGTTATCAGATATTCGAAAAGCAGAACATTAATATCGCTTCCATGACTCCTGGAGTTTGGGCAAAGAGCGGCGCTTCACCATTGGATAACTTCAAGCTGTGATGGCTCGATAGTCCAACAAAACCTTGCGATGTATTTTCTAGTCTCTCTGACCCGCGACAAGTCCTTGCCTTTCCTCCTCGTCCTCATCCTCCAAACGCTTCGCAGGATGCTTGTACAGCACATAATGCTGCAGCATGAAGATGATATCAAACACGATAGTGATGTTTCCTAGTCCGAATTTGACTGGATTACCAGTGACACCACTCCAATCGTTCTCTAGCGCGGAGTCGATGCATAGCTGCGCGAGCGAAAGCCACCCACCCGCAAAGTCTAAGAGCATGGGGTAGATACTCCACCCCAGTGTCGACTTGCGCTTGTAGTTGACCCAGGCCTGCGGTATGTATTTGAGGAAGACAGTGAGAAGTTTCACGTAGCCGAGCGTGTAGATCTATTTGTTGTTAGCATGAATTCGTAAGGTCAGAAGGTGTAGAGCTGAAATAACTCACAACATCGATCCACGCCCACCCTTCTGCACCATTTCCGTCTGCCCCCCTGGTCTTCACAAGACCTACCACGACCACGATAGCAAGCACACATCCCCACCAAACTCCTAATATGACCCGGCTGACCTTCTGCCTCTTGCCGATCTCGAAGCCCCAGATCTTCTCGAAGAACTGGCTGTATATGATTACACACATGACGGCACCATGTGCCGCAAATAGAAAATCATTGAAGCGCACTGTTGTCTTGAGCGCTTCAGGATGACGGTACGCGTATTGTGACTTGATGGTTGGCGAATACAGGAAGCAGGCAGTGGAAATAGTGTAGCAGGTGAAACCGAGGACGTTGAGAGTGGGAAAGTCTATTGCAAGACCGAGCGTAGATTTGCGGAGGAAGTTCGATATGGGCTGGGGATAGAAGGACAGGGACCTAGCTGTGGGGTTAGTATGCCATTCATAGAGTGTGTAACAAGGGGTAGGTGGTGCTGACCACGACAGGAAGTATGCCCAACCCAGTACGCGCGATATCGCTCGCGCAAAAGCTTCAAGCTCAGGATTTATCATCATGATGGAGAAAAGACCTCAGGGAGAGGTATGTACACGCGCGATAACGATTGTGCGGCATGCGGATTCGCCGTGTCGCGATAGCAGAGACGAGAACGTAGCGAGTGCCAAACCAAAGAGGATGTGTTATTAAAAACAGCCAGAAGAAAGAGACATGTTGCTGAGACAAGCGCTCATGATAGTCGGCGCCTGATGTCGAGGCGTGTACTGAACATGTGCGATTGCGACAGAGATGCGCGCATGCCCGCGGTGCGGCGACAGGGATGTCGGCATGGCTGCTTCCAACACCGATGTGCTCATTCGCCGCTTGTCTTGACTATTCCGACTCTATATCGTGCCGGGCTTTCACATCAAACATAGCATCGGATTGCCATGAGTTTTGGGTTCAAAGGAGTACGGTGTGTTTGAGACGAGACGCTGCAATCTCGCAGCCCTATGGTTTTTACTTGCCCTCAAGGTACAACTTCAGTCCCTCTCCTTGTGCTACAAAAGATTCTTGCAAACTCTCTCCCATCGTCGCCTTCAATATTCCCGCCAACGGCCCATTAAATTCCTCATGAGACTCGTACAAGACGGTGCCATTCCCGATATCACTGACCGCCTGCCATCGCGTTGATTTGACAGCAATTTCCGCCAAGAAATCCCACGCCAGCCTTCCCAATTCCGGCTGCACATGAGTTATGCGCTCGATTGCAAACTGCGTATGCAAAATATTGTCTGGTGTGTCCTCATTCACCGGCAACGGGAGCGGAGGAATTTGCACTCGGAAGAACAGGTAGTTGCCTTCGACAGCCCGCTGGTCGGGCAGAGAGATGTTCTTGGCTGAAGTGACGAGGGCATAGCGCACAAAGGGGTTCCAGGCTCCGTAGTTGGGGAAGTCGGTGAGTGCATCCCAGGCAGCGTCGACAGTGGTTCTGATCTCAGTGCGCGCGCTTGCACTGAAGACACCTGGTGGTACTTCTGGGAGGTTTGTGTATTCGGATTGCGCAAGAGCGAAGGGTAAGAGAGTCAAGGAGACGAGGCTGAAGAACTTTGACTTGAACATGATGGGTGAATGCTGAATCATGGCGACCTACCTGGGAAATGCATACTTTTGTACCTGAGGCTACCCCGAGGCATTCGCTTGCATTGGTTACGTCGACTAGCATACACGAAGCGAATTTCTTCTGGGATCAGAGGTCGCTTACTCCAAAAGTGGTAGGTCTTCATACGCTTTCGGGCAAAAAGCTCTCTGGGCATACTTCGGAGCTGAAGGTTAATTCGCTGATCATAATTGTTGTCGACGGGGACAAGACGGACCATGTCTGTGTACCGGAAATGAAAAGGTGATACCTGGCAGATGTGAATTCTCCTGAGTCTGGTGTGACTGTGGTTTTGTATGATGAAGTTGAGGTAGAAGCACGTGCAAGCCACGGGATGTCTCGCGGGATGTGGGCCTCGTGATATGCATGACAGGACGTCACTCATCGGAATGCATCGCGGAACGCCGCATGTGGCTGCCCAACAACATGCTGAGGCATCTACCGTGCTCGATGAAGTCACTTGACCCGACTAGCACGCTCGCAATCTACGAATGACTAGAATTAACTAAAGAGGGGCTAGATATCAGCGCAAAGGGCGGTGCCGGCGGCCGTAATGGTTGGGGCGAATGGAAGGTCGAGGGCGCGACATGCACCTGCATAAGCTGTGAGGTGCCCCTCAGTACCGCGACCAGCCCAGAAACACAACTAAGTGCACTTGCGACGCCCTGCATACATGTACACATCTCAACACTTGAGGGGTTAGATAAAGCTCCCAGTTGACTCACCACTGCGCGTTACATTCGGACTCGTCTGTATTACGCGCTGAGGAGCCTCTTACATAGCGTGCCACGTGAAGCTCCAGCCCCGCGGCTCAAACGATAGCCACGACAAGCCTCCCGACAGTACCGAGTGAAGACCAGATAGGGCCAGATAACGCGCCGAGTCAGGAACAAGGCACCAGCCATTACTGTGTATAAGTGTCTTTGCTGTGCAAGCACGGGACTGCAACCTCCACGCGCCTTGGTCACGAAGGCGCATGACGCAACCCTGTGTCTAGCATTCATCCGAACTCACTCGCCGCCCTCATCCGTCGCTACCCCTACAACCTATCTCAGGGCCACGACACATAGCAACTCTTCACGACTGAGCTAGCGCTCCAGCACACACTTCCACAAGCTCTTCCACAGGTTATATGAGCTCATCGCCCGATACCGCCGCCGAGCATACGACGCCTGTCTCCAACCTCACCTACCTGCACAAGCAACAACGCAAAGGCACAAAGGTACAGGACACACCACAAGCGCGCGGTCGCAACACGTCGAGATATGAGTTGGGAAGAAGAAATAGGGCGACGGACAAGGTTACGCGGATATACCCCAGAGAGATGTATGTGAACCGACACCTCCTTTTGCGCTCACGCCATCGTTCCTGCCATGTGCACACAAGGCATGACGTTCAGGTGGAAAGAGCGACCGAGTGACTCTTGTTTGCACTCAAACACTACTGACTATATTGCCACAGAACCAAGTCGCCTTCCTCAGCAAAGCGTCTGTCCTCCACGTCTCCCCCCTCAAACTACAATGCCACTACATCTCCGTTGCTATCGGCTATCGGTGCCACACGAACCACGGCCGCACAATACACCAACGAGTGGGCCAAGTCGGTGCCATTCTTTCCCAACTCGGGCTCGCCAGGAAATGGTGGCATAGCCATAGCTGGTTCACCGCCTACCTTTCACAACTCGCCCGGTGCACGAGACGGACTCTATGCACAACAGGCCATGTCAAACTCACCTCCAGGTGCAAGGCCTCTGAGTCATCCAAGTCAATACACAAACTTTGGCGGACGCCTGCAGAACTCGCCCGGCAAAGATCGTAGAGCATCTATGTATTCGCAGCAAGGCGCTCGTCCGCCATCCCAACACTTCGTGCCGAACCCGCCCCTGCCACATCAACCTCAAGCACATTACTATGGCTTGCCAAATATCGATTTCGGCCTCAACAGCGGCCCGACCGATGGCATCCAGCCAGGGGAGGGAGGCTATTTCTGTGGTTTCGATACTCTATCTATGGCAGGAGACGAGGCGGCTCGGTCATCCGAGAACGTGCTACTTGTTGGGTCACAAGGAGGGCTTGATGTCTTCCGTGTCGAGAAGAGCAAGATGGACATCGTGGGTCGTCTAGAAGGACTTCGGGGTGGTGTCATAGGCGCCAAGATCTTGCCTTGGACATCGCGGAGAGACCCCTTAGCGGCCTCCCGTCCACTGATCGCACTCATACTCCACGGCCCGGTCATCAAGGACAGCAGAAGCTCTAGTGGAAGCGGTGCATCCTCCGTGGTTGATGATTCGGCGTCCGAGTCGCCTAGCAGGCCATCCTCGCGACATGGAAATCGTGATGGGCAGATTAGTGGCTACCAGACAACCGTCGAAGTATACTCACTGAAGGAGAGACGGAGGTTGGCAGTCCTGTATCGCACTCCACTGATACCCCTCACAAGCCCAATCGACAGTCCTCTGTTCCAGCCTCCACCTCCGGTAGGCGAATTTGTCATTGACGCGAAGGGAAAATTCGTCGTCGTCGCATCTGGCGCAAGTGGAGAAGTCTTCGTATTCGCACCCTACTCGGGAAATCATCCAGAGTATGTTGAGCAATTCCGCTGCATCGGCAAATTATGGACATCGGTTCAGAACAGGGAACGAGCCGTTCATTCAAACGGTTCCAGTGCCGTTGATGGAAATCATGACGAGATTCCTCCCGAGAAATATGGATTGCCCGTATTCTCTCTCTCTGATCGCTGGCTTGCCATTACTCCGCCAGCATCGAGTGCGCTTTACCCTGTAAACGGTGTGGCGCTAACGTCACCCTACTACGAGCGCGCTCCAGGTCTTGCGCACCACAGCGTACCACCTCAGCCGTCGCCCAATTGCGCTGTCGATATGCCCAACGAAGCAGGCTTGATGGACAGACTTGCCCGGGAAGGGACACAAGTAGCGATCAAGAGCGCACGTTGGGCTACCGAGAAGGGAGTTCAAGCCTTCAAGAGCTACATGAATAGAGGTCAGCAAGTAAACAACGTGCCATATGGTCAGGATCCCATGCAACACTACTTCCCGCCGACTCATGGCCACAACCAGACTCAGCCAAGACAAGAAGCATCTGTGATATCCGTCTACGACTTGCAAAGACTGGTAGATGCGGAAGAAACAAGGAACAAGAACGCACTCCATCCTGTTGCCACCATGCCAGCGGCTCTCGGTTGCAGCTTCATGTCTTTTGCACCTAGTGGTCTGATGCTTATGACCGTGAGCAAGAAGGGTGATTACCAGGACGTTTGGGATCTGAAGCGCATGAACTTCCGACGAGCACGCAAGACTGTTAGAGAGCAGCCAACTGGTCCTTATGTGCGACAAGTTGCTCGCTTTACCAGGATGACAGTCGCGAACGTCATTGATGTGGTTTGGTCTGCTCCTCGAGTCGACAAGCTAGCAGTTATTACCGATAAAGGAACTGTGCACATGTTTCCGATGCCTGCGTCGGCCTTTCAGTGGCCGCCAGCTCGACGGATTCGTCCTGCGACATCCTCTGTGCCACCAAAGGATGCTACGTCTCCTGCAGGCCCTACTGGTATGGTCAACTCAGCAATGCAAGCCGTCAATAGCGCTAAGCCTTGGTTTGATGCCGTTCGTGCGAAGAATGGCACTGGCGCATCTCGATTCAGTCTTAGTGGTCTAGGTGTAACGCCTGCCGCTGGCGCAAAATCTGGTAAAGCCGTTGCTGCGGGTGTAGGCAAGTCAATCAACAACATCCGCCATGCAGGTGACAACAAGATGACGCTTCCGTCCTCGCCTAGCGGTATCAAGCCATATAGCGTACGCTGGCTTTCTGGCAGAGGGCGTGGCTCAATCGCACTAGTATCGGGCGGCGTACTTCAGATCTGGCGGGTGCAGATGAGAGCTGCGACAGGCAAAGGGAAGTCATCAAACACTGCGTCTATAACCAAGAAGAAGACTGTGGAGTTCGGACTTGCTCCCATCCCTGGTTCTGCATTGCCACCTTCTGTCACCGAGCAATTATTCCCACAATCCGGTGACCCGGAACCAACACAGGACTGCTATGGCGACTGGCTTCCTCGGACATTACCGTCTCGTAAGCCTGTCACACCGTCTCTCGCACCACTCAGCTTCTCCGAGATTGAAACAAACCCTCCTTACCAGCCCTTTTATACCGACAAGCGTGTGACACGTTTTGTCTACTCTAGACAGTCTCTTGAGGTCCATGATGAAGGCAGTGAGTACCAGCCCTCGTTACCGGGACTTATCTCCGATCTCCATCATGAAGACAGCTCGCCCTGGCTCTTTGGCGAGAGCATAGAAGCGACGCGGCTGTCGACACCAATTACTCAAGCATATGACTCCGGAGAGGACGATATTACCGGTGTTGCTGCTAGGATTGAGAACAAGCTCGTTCTTCAGGACGGTGAAGAGGAAGTGGAACAGGTTGTAGTCACCACCAGGCGAAGGCGTGTGAAGAAGGAAGGTGACGAGGATAATTTCTTCGAGGACGATTGCGAAGTATTGGATTTTGCAGAAGATAGGGTGTAATCTTGCACGATTGCACATTACTTGTCTCCCGTCCGACCAACTCTACACTCGCTATACCTATTGCATCGGGTAGGCGTTGGAAAGGCGCCGGCGTTTTCTATTTACTTTCTGGATAAGGATGGAACTTGCATCATAGGATACCACGCAACCGACAGCAGCTCTCGGCTTGCAACATCACCGCACAATGTAGATAGTCAATAAACAAACGAGAGGATCAACGAAGCTCCATCTTGCGTGTTGGCCGTAAAAGGAAAACGCCTTTTCAGTCTAACTTCGTTTCGTATTCTTAAGGAATCCACGGCTCCCGTCTAATCCTACAGCCGTGTGTCTAACTCCGCTATCCCCGCATGCCGACTAACTCCACCCTCTTGGATTGTCAACAGTAGCACTGACGTACTGATCTGATGTTTTGAGAACCGCTGATTGGTTTGAACGTTCTATTGCTGCCTGATACTCTTGCACTCTACGGGAATATCTTGAGGCTGAAGAGATGCTTGCAGCAGGTTGAGGCAGAGGAGTATAAAGCAATAGAGCTTCGTCACTTCAAAAGTAGATACTCTACCAACTCAAGCAAATAGAAAAAGCAGCAAACTTACAAGTAACATACATCCGCGTGAACAACAAACATCATGGCTTCCAAGGAGCAAACCATTGTTCTCATCACCGGTGGTATAGTACCACATTTCTTTTGTCATCTTTCTTCTCCCTCTTTCTCGTCTTTCTTTTCCCTATAAAGCTCTTGAGTTTGGACACTAACGCTAAAACAATAGCAAATGGAGGAATCGGCTTCGAACTCACCGCCCAACTCTTGCACGACAGTAAATACTTGATCCTCCTCGGCAGCCGATCTCTCGAAAAGGGCGAAGCCGCTGTGAAGCTTCTGCAGGAAAGAGGGCTGCCAGGGAAGGTGCAAGTATTGCAAATCGACGTCAACAGCGAAGCGAGCATCACCAATGCTCAAAAAGTAGTGGAAGAGAAATACAGCCGCCTCGACGCCCTGATCAACAACGCTGCCATAACGAGTGAAGAACCCACCTCAGCTTCCCTTTCCTCACGCATGACGGCTGCTTTCCAGACCAATGTCACGGGCCCTACTGTCGTCGTGGAGACTTTTGCGCCGTTGCTGGAGAAGAGCGGGCGTATGGGTAAGACACCACGGATCATCAACGTGACGAGTGGAGCTGGCAGTATTGGGTGGAGGAGTGATAGAACGAATCCGCATCAGGAGATGAAAGCCGTATGTCTCTCACCTATACAGGGCTACGGTGTTCTTGCTGACGAGGCGATTAGCTACCGTATCGTACGTCTAAAGCGGCATTGAATATGCTCACGGCGTGTCAAGATTACGAGTATGGACCCAAGGGATGGAAAGTGTTTTGTTTTTGCCCGGGTTTTACCGAGAGTAATTTGGGGCCTATGGTATGTTTGTCTTCTTCGCAGCTTATTAGCCGTTTAGGCTCGGTATGGTGAGGTGCGTACTGATAGCTGGAGTAGAACAAAGTGGAGCATGGGGCGAAGCCTACGAGTGAGGGCGCGAAGCCCATGGTTGCCATCTTGGAGGGGAAGAGGGATGAGGAGCATGGGGGGTACTTGAAGGCGGATGGATGCTGGCCATGGTAGATGGTACTTGTGTGGATGATAGGCATGGACTGTGTAGTCTGCATGCAGCTTGGACGATAGTGAGTTGTTGTGACAAATTGAAAGGGGTATCTGCATTGTTCCTTCATATCTTCGTTTCCAATCCCGTCTTGACACATGACCTTTTCCCTCCTTGCTGGGTTCAACCATCTCAATGCCTCAAGAACATCTTGTAACTTGGGCTGTTGGTCACTTCCTTGTACGGATACCCAATGTCCTTCAAGAAGCTCGCCAACTTGCTACTGTCCTCCTCCTTGCACTGTATACCTGCCAGGATCTTCGCAACGTCTCCTCCGTAATTCCTGTAGTGGAAAAGACTGATGTTCATCCCCGGTTGCAGTGTGTTTAGGAACTTGTATAGTGCACCTCCTCGCTCAGGGAACTCAAACATGTAGAGATGCTCGTCGGCTGCGTTGCTGCGACCTCCGACCAGGTAGCGAATATGCGACTTTGCAAGTTCGTCTTGGGACAGATCTTCAGCAGTCATGCCTTCAGCGCTAAGGCGATCGATGAGGTCGGGTAGGTCGCGGGCTCGCGTTGCAGCCTTCAGTTCGACACCAACAAGGATCTGGGCGGAGTCGGGACCGGAGTAGCGGTAGCTGAACTCTGTGACGGCCATTGGGTGAATGATGGAAACCAGCTTTGCAAAGGCACCGGGTTGTTCAGGGATTGTGACGGACAAGATGGCTTCTTTGTTCTCACCGATGGCGGCGCGTTCGGCGACGAAGCGGAGACGGTCGAAGTTCATGTTTGCGCCACTTGCAATAGCAACCAAACCACGGTTGCGGTCTGGTGAGGGATTGCGGCTCACCCACTTCTTCAGACCCGCAAGGGCGAGTGCGCCGGCGGGCTCCACAATAGAGCGTGTATCTTCGAACATGTCCTTGATGGCTGCACATGTCTCGTCTGTTGTAACTTGGACTACCTCATCGACCACCTCTTGACATATCCTGAACGTTTCCTCTCCTACTGTCTTGACTGCGGCTCCATCTGCGAACAACCCTACGTCCTTTAAGAAGACGCGCTTTCCGGCCTTGAGCGATTCTACCATGGCGTTCGCGTCGTATTGCTCTACTCCTATGATCTTGACGTGTGGTGCTATCCGTTTAATGTATACACCTGTGCCTGCGATGAGTCCTCCACCCCCGACACAGCAAAAGACGGCCTTGAGGTCTTGCAAGTTTGTCTGTCGCAGCAACTCCATGCCAACTGTACCCTGACCTGCGATGACATACGGATCATCGAATGGCGGTATAGATATAAGCCCATGCAGCTTCTCCAATCTTGCAGCCTCTGCCTTTGCAGCATCGAAGTCAGCGCCGTGTAGTATGACTGAGCCTCCTAGACGTGAGACATTCTTGTGTTTGATATCGGGAGTTCCAGAAGGCATGACAATGGTCGCGGGAATCTTGAGTTTGCGCGCAGAGTATGCTACACCTTGTGCATGGTTTCCAGCGCTACATGCAACGACACCTTTCCATCTGTCCTTTGGGTCCAAGTGTGCCATTTTGTTGTATGCACCGCGTAGCTTGAAGCTGAACACAGGCTGTAAATCCTCACGCTTGAGCAGAACATTGCATTCTAGCCTGTTGCTCAGATTGGTCGCGTGAGTGAGAGGCGTTTCCTGAACAGCTTCGTAGACGCGCGAAGTGAGGATCAGACGGAGATAGTCGGGGTGGCCGTTGGGCAGAAGAAACGCTTCGGGTATGACATGGTTGGTTCGTGAAATGTTCGATTCGGAAGGCGGACTCGGGTTTGCGCTGTACTCGGTAAGAGCGAGGCCTGTCTTCGGTGTGCGAGGTGAGACAAGACCATTGGGGCCATTGTCAGGCGTAGTCGGTCGTGAGTAGTCAGGTACGGTTGCCATTGTGATGTTGTTGTTATTAGAATGACAATTGTTAAGTCGCAATTTTTGGGAGAGCTATCGGTGACTCGGTCGGCCTGCATCGGAGGTAGGGGTCTCTCTAGCGCGCAGTGGGGAGCTTCCAAAACTTGGTGGGGTAGCTTCCCAACCTTCTGACTTCATCCCATCTCTTGTAGGACGGGCACCTCCGACATGTCTCACACAACGTATCTGCTCTGAGTATCTTCACGTCATTTTCGCGTGCTCTCTTAACGTCCAAATCCTTGCTTTGTAGTCTGCATCTAGCCTGTTTTGTATGGTCATCATGTATCTTTTCGATGCCTCCTGAGGGTCTTCGCGACATCATCGTCTTGCAACTGGTGGCCAAGAGATATCCAACGACCTCCTGAGCTATCTAATCTTCGACGCTCTTGAGATCTATATATCCTTCGTACGCTCCACAATTTCGTCCTGGCTACCATGGCGTCGCGCTGCTCGACGATGTATCTCTTGTGGGGGACTCTAGTAGGTCGCTTGTCTGGATAGCCCTGGACGACTGGACTGCGACAACTCTGCGCCATCCCCATACACAGGTGCGTTGGTTGCTCGTATGCTGATCTGCAGGACAAGAAGCGTAGAGCGTTGCGTAATGATTGACGCGAGCGGCGGCGAAACCTGCTTTATCATCGTTTGAGCTTGCAGTGGATGACATTAGGATTTAGATCGAGGTAATTTAGACGTGATGGTTGGTTTGTAATCTTTGAGCGCGGCTGTGAATAATCGTTAGTGCGAAGGAGGCTGAAGCTTTGGCGATGGCTCAATTCGAAGTTCATTGTCTATCACGACGAACAACTGCTCACTTTTCCTTCAATTCAATTCGACCTTTCCGACCTCTACTATCGGGATAGACGCAGCGATGCAAGCGCAAGGCTGAAGTAAGACATGCCTGTCGACCTGCCCGACCTGCCCGACCTGCCTATGTCTATCGGGTGTCGAGGCAGGCCGTCCAGTTTCTTCACGATCGGGCAAGGACGGCTTCGCCATTTGCTGACAGAGCAGGGTGTCGAGCAACCTTAGAGCAGGCTCACTATCGCATCTCTCTGACTTTCTGGGCTATCTCAATCGCAAGGGCGTTGTACGCGAGCCTGGCTTCAGGAAATAGGCGGACTTGGCCTCACTATCAGCTCTCCTCCCCTCGATCTTCAACTCGGGCTGAGCACTTCCAAGAATCACGGCGCAGAGACGTCTCCTTTGGATTGCTTGTGTCTTCAGAGAGCACGCGTTCTGCTGCAAAGGAAGCCTGGCGGCCGCCGCAAAGCCTCAGCAAAGCAGCTCAATTCTCCGACGCTCGGGCCGAACAACCTTCTATCGCAGATGATCCCTACATTTGCCCTTCTAATTGTTTTAAGAAAGGATAGACCACGATCGGTTTGGTAGGACAAGCCTGTCTGCAAGGCAGACAATACTCAGGTATACGCTCCTACACTCTAGGAAAGGGCGACTTTGCTGACTTGATGACCACCTCGGGCCGCACCGAAGGTTGTTGTGTGATAGAAATTGCCTCTTTCTCGCCGCACACCGATCATCGATCCGACTCAAAGCCATTATCGCCACCGACACGTCCGCTAAGCACTCCGACAGACATGCATTATGATCACAACCTCCATGCAGTCGACATGGTTGATCGCTAAGAACCCGGATTTCTGGAAATGATCACTAAGCCATACACAGATGTTGTCTGAAAATCTGACGAAAAGGAGTGGAGCTAACGGCCAAGCTCATCACGACCCAAAGCTTTGGCCCCTGTCGCTACTATCGTCGTGAATCATCTTGACGCTCGAACAGATGACGGTACACTGGCAGTTGCGTCGAGATAGCGAGGGATCGAGGAACTTTTGAAGTCATCTCGAGACCACAGAGCTCTGAAACTAGTTACGATTAGCATCGAAGCATTTACATCTACGAAAAGAGAGGGCTCAATGATGGTTAGACTCTCATACGGACATCCGGCGGAAAGCATTGGAGAATTGCCAGTTTGGTATACCTGCACACAACCCGGGATAGTCGCTAAGCGGAAGATCCACAAAGAACTATTACACAGACGACTGTCCATCCAACCTACGTGGCGAGCAAGCTCTATCGATATCTTGCAGACTCAGTCTCGACATGAGACACCGTCGTGTTTCATGCAAAAACCCCGTCGACTTTGCTTGTGTTAGTTGAAGAGGCACCAGGAAGGGTTGGGCACTTACGCTGCACCTCTTGACAAAGGAATGTTGAGCATTACCCCGTGGATCGACCAACTCATTTGCTTTCGGCATTTCGACCGAGCACCAAGGTGTTACCGCTATCCTGCTTGCCTGCGATGCCTCTCTGATGCAAGCATTGGAAAATGTCCGAGACCCATTGCGTGGAAAGCTCTGTTATGGGAGTACCAATATTGAATCTTAGTCGGAATGCTCGCACAATCAGCTGACTATTACTATCCCGGAATAATTGATCGTTGATCTTGGTCCTATCAGAAATTCGGTACCAAGGAGAGTCAGTGCCAAAGACCATTCTGTCTGCGTCACAGCTGGCTCCGAGGTGAACCGATTCTTCTTCGTATGTAAAGCCAATGCCGTCAGCCTCTACTAGCGGTCGTGTCACCTCGTTTTCCATGACAGGGATGAAACGGATATTGAAATTGGCTAGGTTGTATCGGTCCTCTCTCATGGATGTAGAAATGATCCATAAGTCCTGGGACCTTGAATCTGCCATGAGATTAGCTCGCTCGTACTGGAAGACGAAAGTGTTCTGAAAGAATACGTCGAGGATCATGTCGCCCCAAATGCGGCAGACGTGACGCAGATACAGAACCTTGGGAATTCTCTCGAAATCAAGATCGGATACTGTCCAGTCATAGTTCGCTATACCTCCGACCCAGGCACGGTGGCTTGGAGGCACCAGTCGACAGCGAAAACATATACGATCATCGCTATGAATCCGGAAACTTAGTGCCATGAGCACCGGGCCTTCGAACAAACCCACATTCTTGAAGATCTTGTTGAGTAATTCTGCTGGCATGTCGGATAGACCATTCGCAGTCTTTCCTGGATATATGCAGCTCTCTGCAATGTATGGTGGTGCATCACGGTACAGCTGCTCATGCAGCTCGTAACGGTTCGTGAAGATCATACTCTCCTCACCCGGTGGAAGAGTGATGGCCTGATGATACCGAAATGGTAAGACATCCACTGCACAATTGGGTCGAACAGGCCAACTAAGAATGTTACCTTCCAAGTATCCGTAGTGGGGGAAAAGACAGTGGTAGCCATTTGTTTGCTCATCGTCCCTGAAGATGGGACCGCCTGAATAAACCATACTCCACAGCAAATCTGTTCTTCCACGGTAGAAGGGAAACAAGTGTTCCCACTCGCACCACATCGCGGTGGGACCAAGACATCGCTCAGGGGATGTCAAGAGTAGCAAAAGCTTCATCTGTATTACGGAAAAGCCGGATTCGGTGTCTTTGTTGCTGGTGGAATCGTCCCACATCTTGCGCAATAGTGTACCTGGGGTAGACATCTCCCTCACAAACCAGGAAACATCGTCAGAACCCATGGATGTAAGCCGCAAACCTGGAAAGCGAGCATAAACCTCCGCGATCTCACGTTTGCCGTTGCCTGTCTCTTTCCAGATGCGAAAGGCATTGTCTAGCTCTTTCTCTTTCGCTAGCCATGCGTTATAGGTCATGGCATCCTGTCCGGTTCTCCAGACACGCTCCTCTCCTGATACGGTACGGCAGGGATATTTGTGCGATGTTGTAATTTTCGAATCCCCCGGTTTGACGTGGATGTCCGTGATTGAGGAACGGGAGCGACGCCGAAATTTCTTACTAGGCTTAGCTGGAGGATTGAAGACTGGTGTTGAAGCTGGATCTGTTAGCGATGCCAGCACCTCTCCCGACGACGACTTACGAGGCAGCATTGGCCACTCTTCATGACTGAGAGCGGGAAGAGTTCTATGGTCTTGGAGACTGCCCATGGTTGCCTTTGGCTTGAGTGTGTAAAAAGCGATGTCAGATTCTCTTCGTGGCGGTTGAGTCGACTGCAGAGTCGTTGCGTTATTTCGCTTGCGAAGACGACCGTCAGCACGCACGCTTGACATATAACTACAGTCGGGCCCCGGTGGGTAACTGACTTCAGCCGATACGGTTGTTGGCAGATAGTATGACATTTGTGGATCCGAACACCAGCCCAGTGTCGCTTGAATAGCTGCGAATGCTACCTATAGCGATCAGCGATGCTGTCGTCGGTGCGACGGTATGCTGGCAAAGCTGTGTGGGAGTGTCCCTGTAGTCGAGGATGCCTACCTTTCACGATGACCTAGCCTTGTACACCCGGCGAAGTGACACGGATATGTCTGAAGTAGTCCTCCAGATCTCAGATGGAGTCCAGAATCTGCTTTCAGAACTGTCAGGGGGGCTTGCAGAAGAGGTGGTCCGTCTCGTGATCGCACTTGGTCAGATTTCGCGACAAGGCGTGGTCGCAGAAGTTGCAGGCAATGTTGATGTGGTCTTTAGCATCGTCGCAAGCCCTTTGGAGGTGTTCGAGGCCGGATAGAAGAGCTATCGTGGTGGATGTTGCTGTCGTCGTCGCCGTCACCGTCGTTGGCAATGTCCGTATTGAAGCGCGCTGGGAGCACGGAACTGCGGAGGTAGCTGATGGCGCTGAAATGCCTATGAATGTCTCGCAGTGTTCGCGAGAGTTGTGCGTACGGGGAACTATCGACTTTGCGTCTAAGAAGAAGGTGCTTGTCTTCTGTGGCAGTTGTGTGGTGAAGTTATCAAGAGTTTGGAGCCAGAGGTCGGGAGAGACGGGCATAGGCGAACACCAAACTTGAGAGTCGCCACACCAGAACAGTACCGCATGGGTTGGATATTTTTATGTCCACACTACCGATGGCCCAGTCTGTAGTTGAAGGACTGTGGGCTTGCGAGGCGTACAGTCATGTCGACGCTCCTTTCTGACGATGATTGGGATGCCGAGGTCTTACGAGATTCATTATCTCATCCCTGGCGTCCAGAGGGAGATGAGAGACCAGCTTCTACGATCATCGAATTGCGAGATGCAACTTGTCAAAAGACGCTGGCACATTATCCCCAACGTGTGCGGCAAGCTGGAACACAGGACAGCACTTTACAAGAGTAGAACATGCAGTTTTCTTACAATAAGCACGCCAGTGTTACGGCTTATGGACTAGGCACCACACATCTCAAGAGTCGTACACCAATCTCTGGCTTCCTCCACATCACACACGCAGTTTCTAGAATTGAGGTTGGAATAACTGGCATTCTTGAGTCAAACTGCAGCGGATCGTGCCACATCCCTATGTATCTTCCTGTGGCTTTTCCACTTTTCAAGCTGCTGAATTACCGTCAATACTGTCAAACCTTGGACCATATGTCTGCTACAATCATCATTCACGGCTGCTCCAACGCCCCTAGACCTCGCAGTATTCATTCCACTTCAGGCCAGTGTACTTTCAAAAACACGATGGCGATGGCGTGCGAAGCCCGGAGTATCTTCATATTTTATGTAACCCAGAAGAAGCTTACCCCGGATATGGTAGTTGTAATTGTGCTTCATGATGCGCGTGGCCACCTCCGGCAGGCGCGAGAAGGAATCCTGGAACGTGGTGCCTCGTGGCCCAGTACTCTACGATGATGTAATAACTCCGTTGGTGTATGTCAGCATTACGACGAGACATTGCGGTATGGATGCTTCGAGCTGCCGAGCGCGTTCAAAATGCAGCAGTCAGCTCTGGTCTGGCCGTATCGGTTTGAGCGGGAGCTGACAGACTGTTAGCGCGATGAACCTGGATATAACGGTCGACCCGCAGGGAGAACACGGCATGGCGAGCTTCTCTCTTTGGTTGAAAGGGTGCAGGCGCGGTCTCCGCATGCAGGAGTCGAGTGGGGTAAGCATTGTCATAACAGAGAGCCTACAAGCACAGTATACAGCGCCGATGGTATTCCGCTTGTGAATAGCTCAATTGCAGTCCTTTATGGCTGGAGAAAGAGGACGGAAGATTACAAAGATCTTTTCGTGTGTTGCGGTCCGACGTGGAGGAAGAGCAAGTTTTGATGCGGTGATTGTCGAAAGCGAGAGACCAACGCACTGGACGAAAATCAACATCACGCCAAATTATGAGGCCCAAGCGTTTAGCCATGATGATTCCAACATCTTGAACGATTCTCAAGCTTCTAGATCTGTGTAGAATGTATCAAAGGAAGAGTTGGGAGCACTTCAGACTGATAGCGTAATCTGTCATCGTCTATACCTGAAGAGTCAAGGCAGAGCTCTACAGTAGAGTAGAGCCGCTTGAAGAGATAGCCATGAGGCATGTTGGTAGGGAAGAGATTTTGCAGGGGGATATGTCTTCATTCATGCTTGGTTCATCTGGTGTCAAGCGACCAGCTCCTTCACCCACAAGACGTCTTTCATCGACGGTCTAGCGACCACGCACACCAACCTCAAAGCCTCGTCAGTCCGATGCCCACGCATCCAGACTTATCAAGCCCGCTCCATCTCATCCTGGGTCGACGCCGCCATCGTCAGCGTGCCGTTAGCCAACTGTCCCACCCCCCAGAAGAAACCGGACGCTGGCTGGCCCAAGTAGATCGGGAACGAAACCGAGAACATCTCTTCGTCGTCCTCCTTGTGGACAACACCGATAGGTTCCTCCCAAGCCAGGACGTAGTCAGCCTTGGCTAGCCTGGTCCTGAAGGACGCAGGGTCGCCGCCGACGGCTATCACCATCTGGTCGAGTCGCGACTGTGCCGCCAGCGTGCTCCGAGCCTGCTGTCTGAAGACTGCCCAGCGATAACTGCCGTTCGGCTGCCTCGTGTAAACCCGCTCGCCGTCCGCGAGGCCGTCATCTGAGCTTTGACTATGCTGCAATATATTAGTATACGGTTGAGTGAGATGGGGAGCAGGTGGTACCTACACCAGGTTCCCTTCCATACGACCAATACGTATTGGTTGCATTGACCACGCAGGTACGACCACGATCCCACGCACCAGGATAAGGCGGGGATGGAGGAGGCGGAGGAGTAGGCGGTTTGGGGGGAGACGCCGAGGGTTGCTGCCGACGACGAGGACTTGGAAACTCTGCGGTCTCCGAGACAACGGACGGTGGGAAGAGGTCAAGACCGTATCCAGCTTCTCTTTGATCTATGATAGCGTTGATATACGCTTTCACGTCCTCAGGAGCATCGTTGAACATATTAGCCGCATCGCTCTCGGAGATGAAGTCTTCCTGCTCAGCAAGGATGTCAAGAGAAGGTTGGTCAAGCCCATGGGCCGAAAGAGAGGCGTCTGACTGGGAGGGACCAAACCGCATGTTGATGATTATGCGATTTTGGTTTGCTAAGAAGAGGGGAAGTGAGACAGAGTTGTTGTAACTTTTGACCTCCCCGCCAAGACTATGAGCGAGCTAGCGTCGTTAGCGAACGGTCACTTAGGCAGTGCTCGAAGAGGATTAAGGGAGTGATGGTGAGAGGGGATGATTTCCAAAAATTCGTCAGTCAAAGGAAACGTCCAGGCACGAGCATGGTCGATTTCGAGGCTTTCAAGAAATGCGTTCGACCGAACAAGATCACTAGTGACATTCCGGAACTTGCGATACCACAAGGAAGTTTTCTAGTTGTCCAGAGACAACATCTTGGTGTAGTTGCAATGTTTGAAACTACTCTGATTAAAGAGGAGATACTGTCTGGCTGCAGGCTATGCAAAATCCTCATCTATTCCAGGGCCTTCACATTCCTAGTTCTGCTCTATGGCATGTTTGAGCCAAGCTACTTGGGCCAACAACCAACCTGGCAGGCTGAGCAGCTCATCTTCATACATAAATTCGACAGTTACTTTCCCAGTGACGCGCTTTCGGGTTAGAGCGCGAACTTCAGGAGCATTTCGGAAAACCTGTTCTCGAGGAGGCGTCTTCTTTCCTGATTGCTTCTGCAACCGGAAGTGATGTTCCTCGAACTCCAAGTTGCCGATTGATACATGTAGCCTCCTGATCTGGATTTGAACGTGGAAAAAGTCTTTTACAGTCTTACGCGGAGAGACAGTTTGTGAGGCTAGTCTCGACGTCGTGGATGAGAACTTGGAGATTTGGATGGATGCCTCTTGTCCACCTCTGATACGTCCCCAAGTCGAAGCAGTTGTGTCCAAAGAAGACCTCTCGCACGATTGGCAGCAGCGCCTTCGCCACCAAGCCTAGCTCTAAGACCTCAGCCATGGGCTTGAGAAATGTTGATTCGTTCACCATATGGTTGTAGTAGCCGCGTGGTCACGTCTCGAGCCTAGGTTCAGCGCGCGTATATCTTGTAGTATGCGGATATGGATATAGCTTATCCCCCTCGACTAATACGTGCTTGAATATCTCGATGTGGATCTCGGTGGGCAAATCGAGGAACAGGGGACGAGGCTGGTTCGTGCCTGCGGGCGTCGGCAGGATGGTAGCGGCGACAGCGACGTGGTCATTTTCGAACTGATCGGCAACTGTCGAAGATGGCGAGGAGGAAGACGGCATCTACAATCCGTCAGATAAAAACAAGTATCGTGAGATGTGCTGTATACATACTGTGGCGCGGGAGTTGGAGCCGTCACGAGATTGCTACTCATGGAGATACTCGACCGGGTATGGCGGCTGAGCTTGGAACCGGGCGACAAGCAAGGCAGTGGTGGCGAGACTGGTGAAAACGATGCTCTTACTACGAGGGCAGATACGCGGCAAGATGGCTCCAGCGGCAGCTTTAGTAGTAGAAGGCGGCGCAGACTCAGCCAAGGCGATGAGTGGATCTTCGCAAGTGTCGGTTCTGGAATATCTTCGATGTCAGCAAAGTCGCGACAAAGAGAGTTGTGGGCAGAATCTGAGAAGATTGGACTGCTTTGGCGGAGGGCTGTGGCGGAGGTGACTGCAGACAGCTTTAACGACACCAAAGGAACGTTCCAGTCTATGGATCACTCTTAGCGTACGGAAGAAGCGCAATTCCAAGTGACCAACGAAGATACGCAAAGATTCAGGAAATCAGAAGAAAACGCCTGAACCGAAGAGCAGTTGGTACTTGTGCCTGAGCTCTTAGCTCAGAGATGAAGGAAGAGAGGCTCATTTCACTCAACATGGCATACGCACCATTCACAGAAAGATATCAATAACTTCTGTAGTTTTGGGGCATCTTTTGGATGTTGTTCGGCAACAGTTACTACGGCATCACGATTGATCTGTTCAGGGTTGATTGCCTACGGTTAGCCAAAGATAATATGTAAATACGGTTTGCAGAGGCAAGAAGTTATCTGTATCGTTGTTTGATTAGAACAGACGGTCTAGAACATCCAGCACTTTGAAACTGTGCAAAAAGCTCCGACCACAGCCACGGAGACAATGCAGCTAGTAACCCCAGCTACCGACTCAGAGCGTACTATTCGTCCGGATTCCTCCAATCAAGCCGCCTCAAACGTTCCAGCTCAATTGCCTTCAATGTCTTTGTTCCGAAATCCGTGGAGATACGACCGTAAGCATCGAGTTCGCTGTCCAAGTCCAACACATTCCTCTGCCTAAGAGTATTACTGCTCCGTGGTGATAAAGCTAGAGCTGGATATGAATAGGGATCGTTGGAAGTCCCTTGTCTTCCTTTAGGCTTTGCTAGGCACCGTTCTAGACGACGAATTTGGGTCGGTGCGATCTGGAACGGAGCGTCTACCACGAGCTCTCCAACACCCCGAAGGTGGGTAAGCAAGTCGAGTCCAGGCATCTGACGAAACAACCACTCTAGTTCGGCGGGTGTACGATGCCTCCTGCCTGCAAAATCTCGCACTTTGATCTTAATCGTCCGCAGGTTGGTGCTCTCGCCAACGAGTCCGACCAGCTGTCTGCTGTAAATGTTTTGCTGCCTTGGGTTGTCGACTGAACCCAAATTGAAGGACAAAACGACATGAGTTACTTGCCCTCGATAATGTGGAGGAAGGCCTTTGATCCATTTCAGGCTGTTACGAGAGGTTAGGTCGAAGACGTTGTATCGAAAGAAGTGGTTCAAAGCTGGGCTCCGCAGTCGCCAATAGATCGATGCTTCATCCATAGCCAGAAGCTTGTTTAATGGTGGTAGCGGGATGACGTCCTCATTTGGCTGACCTACTTTCCTGACCTCGAGTTCGGGCTCTCCTGATTGGTGATTCATATTACTCACCCGAATTTCTTGGCCTGGGAAAACAAAAGCATGCCCCATTACTTCAAGTAACAGCTCCTCGGGTAGCTTCTCAATTTCGAAACCAGGGTTGACAGATGCGCTGATCTGCGACGGCATTGCATTGTTGACCGTCGAGGCGATATGCGAAGAGGCAAGAGGTTGAGGTGCTATACATGTTTGCAAAGCAAGGTTCATGCCCACCACTGGTAAGGACATGCCGATACACGGATCAATCACTGTTGGATCAATGATGAACCTTGACCGCTCGTACTAGTCGCTGTCAGTGGGTTGTAAGACGCTAAACAGTTTTGATCTTACAGTTTGTATGCCCTCGGGAAGATCTGAGGCAGACGCCGGTGGAAACCGAACCCAGATCATATCGTCTGAGTAGCCTTGCTGCTGAGGCTTCTCCAAGTCGCAATCTTCGCCGTCCGAACCCAACATGTCGTAGTTTCCAGGGATATTAAGTAGTCTTCCAGATCGTCCCTGAAGCTCGTCGAACAAAGAGGACTGGGACATGGCCGGCGATCGACGGATAGAATGCGTGTCAGTGGCCATAAAAGCCGACTCGGGAGAAGGCGAAGGCGTGTTATGAATGCCGTCGACAGCAGCCGTTGAGAAAGAAGCTTGTCTAGTAGACGTACTACCAAAAAATGTTGTCGTTGGAGAGGAGAGCCGACTGTTGCCCATTCGAATGCGGGGGACGGTGAGCATCTTGCGATTAGACAGGGAGTTAGCCGTCGTCATACTCTGCGCTTTTTGTAAGCTGGAGGACTTTCGCTGCTAAAAGACTTCACTGACTGGGGTTGACAGAACGTGAGCCGGGGAAGCCACGAATATAGCGCTAGCGGCCATGGCTATCGGCAGCGCGCCAACGGCCTGCGTGTTTACGATGGTCTCGTTGTTGGTTGCAGATTCCACTGTCATTACGCGATAGTATACCAAGGGAGTCGAGTTGAACATCGGGACACCACTCATATCGGGCGTCGCAATGGACAGTGCGAGGAAGTATCTACAAGAGGGGGTAGAGAGAACGAAACCCGGAGAGATCAAGAAAAAGAGCAGAAGTCCGCGTTTGCGAACTGTAGTGCTTGCAGGCGGGCGTCCTTGACGAGGTATCGTTATGCTTGGTGACTTTTTGTATCTTTGTTAACAAAACGTCGTTTCGCGAAGCGACTGATGAGGTTAATATACCTTGAACTGTGTGGCTCGCAAAATTCTGGGTGTGCTAGTATCGAAGATGGTGGTAGTCAAGTGGGGTCACAAGGCTGGAAGCCTCGAAGGTCGTGGGTGTATCGCGGATGTGGGCTTTCATTTCGCCATGACGCGTATCACACACGCCGAAATGTCCTCTCTCCACAAACAAGAAAGTGGAGCCAGATGAACAAATTAAAAAAAAAGCAGAGTCTGGTTCCAGCGAACGAACATCGATGAGCTGTCCATCCGGAAGTGCATGGCTTCTCAGCAGTATCTATGAGCCGCTAACAAAGAAGGCCACCATTAGAACCGACAGATTGTAGACATATTTACATCTTCAAGTGTGCGGCTCACTCGGCGCGCTTGTCATTCCACATAGCTGAATGAGCTTAGAATGTTGGATGTCAAGATGCGAATCTTACATAAAGCCTTACATGCCACAAGCATGAAGCGATGATGAGTAAGCGCAGTAAAAAGGACCATTATACAAGAAAAGGATTGACATGCCAAACCATAATAGTTGCATAGTTTTAAGTCGTGGGCTGTCACTGGAAGGCATAACATGTAAGCTCCTTGTTCCTTTATGTTCATCAATGCTATCGCGACCGTCCCGTGACAGCATATGGCAAGAAGTTACTAAATCCATCATGTACCCGATCAGTCACCGTGCCGAATGTCTGACTATAAAGACGGAATCTTGAGTCTGTTAGTCGACAATTTTCGTTTCTCTTGAGTGGATACAGGCTGGCGTTTCAGACAGGGGTCGGCAGTGTCCAGGTGTACTCCCAGAAGTGAGAGTTCACTTACGTAGACGAGGTACACTTCGCGTAGCCACACCACAAAGAGTTTTCATTTTGACTTATTTAGTCATCTATCCCAGAGTTGAGTCCGTCAAGCAAGCAGGCAAAGGTCACACCGTTACGACTTTTCACATACGCAGAACGAGCCAGCGTATACCGCTCTTGCGACCGGTCAGTGCACTACCTGTGTAGCTTCGCAATCAGCGAGGCATAGACAAACAGTGTACGAGGTGCTACCACAGAAAGCTTATCAACTGGCGGCAGTGACTGACACGAGTAAGAAAGCGCCGCAGGGCAGACATCCTCCCAAGTCGAATGCGTTCCCGACTCTCCACCAGTTTGATCCATACGCCCGCGACAGTATCCGTCACATACCTCCTCCAGAATCCTCCGGCTCGAAAACTCCTCAAGATGTCGGCGCATACCGATCTTGTATTCCAATAGTACTTTAGTGCCGAGGCATTCGACACATTCCTTCCTGGCGCACCTCCCGATGGCGACTTCCGCGCGCAGACGTTGAAGCTGAACTCCCAACTAGGCGCCTTCCTGAACAACATGTTGTTCATGAAGGACAAACCGATAGCGTCCACAACCCGTGAGATGATTGCCGTTATGCTCATGATGGATGAATCTCGACAAGCGACTAAAGCAGAGATCCTCCACCGTGCTTCCCATATGCCCTATATGCAGCAAGCGCTTCTTCAAAACGGGACGGGACAGGAGGCTCACGCCAAGCAGCTACTGGAAGACATTGACGCTTACTTCAGTAAAGAGAAGACGCAATTCGAAGTCATGTTTCCACCCGAAGACTATCATGAACTCAGAGCGGCACCCAAAGCTCGGGTCCAAACAAGCAACAAGGATGTCTTGTCGGCATGGGCACTCAAAGTTGGCGCGGAGATCGCAGAAGAAGAAAAGGACCGAGAAGGTGAGGGCCGTCACAACAGGGACTATGGCGCGAACGTTGACGATTGGTGCTATGATGCAGAGGAGGAGATCTTAGACCGCCTCGAGTCGGGATCTGGACCAGTCATGTGCGTCCACACACTTCCACCAGGAATGGAGAACGTCGCGTTTGCCAGTTTCCATCGCATTCAGCCTGCTGACGATACCAATACGAACATCCAACGCGCAGGCCCGCCACGCGACCGGTTAAGCGCGCTTCCCGCAGAACTCAAGTCTAAGATCGCACGGCTGGTGCTGGTGTTCCCGAGTAAATTGAGCATTGCAGCCAGTACCTATAACGACAGGACCTGGTCAGACGATCTCTGCAAAGATGACAAGAAGCAGATGGAGCATACTACATACAGGTTTGCTCCGTATGTAAAAGTACCAAAGTTTGTGATTCCTCCGGACGCTGGATCCAGTTCTACCGAGATATTCAGCTATCATTGGGCGCTCGAACCTTCTGTAGTCATACTTGCGCTGCTCGCAGTCAACAAACTTAGGTACGAGATTGGCAAGCCTATCTTCTATGGGGAAAACTACTTCGAGGTTAAGGATGGCGGCAGCTACCATTTTTCGGGGTCGAATTTTTGGACTCGTACATATCACTTTCAACCAGCACATCACTTCTTCGAGCTTATGAGTTGGTCCAGAGCGCGTGATGGCTCTGTTCGCTACGGCGTCCGTCCCCTAGTACTCATGCGCAAGATAAACATCGACATGGAGTTTTGGGAAGGCGAAAACTGTCATTATTCCCGGCAGATCCCGTGGCACTTCGATCGTACCATCAACACGCTGGTCGCTATCCCTCACCTCAACAAACTCGTCATCAATGTGTTTATGTCGACCTTGAAATAATTCGACGCCCGGCCAGAAAATTCGAACACAAACACCTTCGTTCATCCCGAGTTGTGGTCAGGATGGCGCAAGCTACCTTGGGCGGCAACCGCGATTCCTGGTAAATCCATGAACCTCTACGTCCCCGAGAACCGCAAAGTTGAGAAGTGGCTTCAAGACCTTCTCAACATGCCTGATAATATGCCAGCCAAAATCGGTAACGTTACACCCAAAGATTGGTCTACGGAGGAGTGTCCTTCGGATCTGATTGTTCAGGGATTGCAAAAGGCTGAAGAGTGTTGGATGGAAGCATGCAGGAAAGCCAAGGCCGTGGAACGACAGGATAGGAGTGCTGAACATGATGTTAATAACCACAAAGATTGAAGAGGTCGCTAGTGGAGCACCGCGAGTGCAGTGTCGGTAGTGAGTGATGATTAGAAGATTGAGCCAGTTCTGGCGGAACAAGTCTATGGTTAGTAGAAAGAGTTGTAAGAAAACTGATTTGTTTGTGATTACGAAGGAGACTAGCTGCGGTGGGGTGTATCAGTATAGCGATGTGATATGCTGATTCGAGAATGAGAGAAGTACGACCGGACTTCTGCGAAAAGCATGGAAAGCATGATGAACACCCAGATGGTTAGAGCTGTATAGATAGGAAGGTATGACAGAAAAGGTGAGATGGGAATCAAGAGCGCGACCAAGTTCGCATTGCCCAAACTACTAAACACTAGTACCTCCGTCGTGACTACAATGGCATAGGCAACCATAGTATAGATCAATGAGTGGGTCCAGCTGGAATTCTGGTAGAAATCTTGATCTGAATGATTGCGTTCCTGGAGCGGCGTATCCGACGAGGCGTTGCCATGATCGAACTGCGATTAGGTAGTAGAAATCTGCAAAAGCGCTGTCGAAAGGGTGTTGGTGGATTGTTCGGCTAGGACAATCAACATTATGTCTTTTCTCAACAAGGGGAAAGTATATACCTTCGAAGAAAGGTTCAAAGATGGTAAGCAAGAGAGCTGCGAGGAGGACGAGAGGAATGACCTGGCCGAAAGACCAATCGCTAGAACCACTATCGTATATCTGAAGTGTATGTAGTCATTTGATGAGAC
Source organism: Alternaria atra (assembly GCF_907166805.1). NCBI lineage: Eukaryota > Fungi > Ascomycota > Dothideomycetes > Pleosporales > Pleosporaceae > Alternaria > Alternaria atra. Next base: position 784,416 of record NW_025091327.1, read on the forward strand.
CCCAAGTAAAGCTTCCTACTATCCAAAGAATCTGCTTGCAAAATCAGCATCAATAATACCGAGTCACATGCTCCATATCTTGATCAACATGGAGTTCCAAAGATGTAACAAAACTCGAGCAGTGAGAAACAATCCACAGCAAGGCGACCAGAAAGTTCGACCGCCGTTTTTTTGTCCCAACAGGACGTTCGCCGATGGATTGATCAACATCAGAGTACGTCCTTCATGTAGCGTATATCATTGTATGGTGTATCGAATAATCGACCGTAGGTTGCGATTATGCGTGCAAGGTAGAGGTTGTCTGCGCGGGAAGCGGATCGACCGCTCGGAGATAGGTTCGACTCGGTTCATGGGGTAGAAAAGGGACGCCACGAGATACGTAGGTATGGCGAAAAATATTTCGAGAGGTATACAATTTGGATCACTTTCTATGCCAAGGGCTTGAGCGATGGCTGGCGAGAAGGATACCGCAAAAACGCTGGTACTCATGGGGGCGTATAGGTAAATGTATCAGCGGAATGCGAAGATTGTCGAATCTGTGTCCCCCTTAGGGAGAGGGTGTGCCATTGACACATTCGGAGGTTCCTGTGACGGTCCATTCGTGCGGTGGGAATTCATCGCGAAAGGGACGTCATACGCGGTGGTAAGCTTCGCGCCCTGGCGTGCTGGGCGTCTCTTGGCTTGGGGGCTCCGTTGCGCACAGACAAAACCCACCCCTTTCTATGAACGAGCATCTGCTGTTGCCACGTCCAGCTCTGCCTAATATCTGATGACTTGTTAATCGACTTCATGACTTTCCATATAGTCTCGCCGCGCATCCAGCCTGCATAAATGATGATTCACGTGCACACCCCGCGATTGTCTGGGGCCCTCAACTGAGCATTGAGAAAGGCGTAGATGGCACGAACCATTTCGAGATCGATTTCAATTCTCCACGTTGTCGTCAAGGTCCCTCGAGGCATGCATATAACGCTTGTTCATGTAGCCTCTGATACGACGCTATCGTTAGGCCTTAAACGTGCCGGCGGGACTTGAGAATGCCCACAAACCTGGGTTGCTTCAACAGGCAGCTGCTCACCACTGCAAAGCATCAACAAAACGCCAAAAAGCCATGTTCATCTCTTTTTGAAACGAAATGACAAGATTCAAAAAATAGTGAGGTTGAAAATCGCGCATGGTCATAGGCTGAACCGGCAGAAGCTTGATTTCGTGCATCGTAGCGTGGCTGTGTAAGAGTTCGAAAATCGCTCACGGCTAACCATCAACGGCGCCGAACAACACTATCGCTAATGGAATATCCTGCTCACGTGGAAAAAGGTCTGGCGGGATACCTCTGGAGGTTACGATTTACCTGTTGCAGGACCCTGGTCCTGTCTTGGACTGTATGAGGTATTTGTGCGTCGAATCGCTTCACCTTGACTATGACAAAGAGGTGAAAGATCTTGTTCCACACTGTTGGTGTAATCTCACGTAGCTGAGCTCTCGATGGATCTTTTACGTCCTGGAAACGCCTCCTAGAGCGAACAAGCACGTGTTTGACGCGCTGCCAGAGCTGCTAGAGCCACGCTGCTTGTCAAGACGGCAAGTGGTCTGCCTACTTGTCACAGTATAAGTCGCGCTCCATGCATCGTTGAATTCTGTGGTACCATTATTCTTGCTTCCTGGCTCGTCTCTACCTCTTCCTGGCACGTTTTCTTGTAGTGCTCCATCCGGTGTCTAGTCCGCTTCATCGACACGTCCGTACATGGATCAAGAAGAAAAGGTCGCACCTCGCGTCCGTTTCGGAGAGCTACGCCTTCCTGACGAGGAAGATGGATACACGACGCACGAACGTCGCCATGAGCGCAACTTGTCGCGACGGTCAAGTGTGGGCAGTCTGTCCATCCGCAGTGCCGGAGGAGCTCGCACTGTTCAACCCGAGACTGCGCTTCCCATCACTTGTGAGCAATGCTTCCATATGGACCACATTTAAGACATACACTGACCCCACAAACCAACACTTAGACCGTACGCTCTCTATCGAGATCGATGAAGGTCAACATAAGAAGCAGATCGAGGTGAAGAAAGCCAAGGAGAAGGCTGCCGTTGGTAAGTTTACTCAAGGATAGCACATCTATTGGTACTAAATACGTCTCTACAGACCTAGCAGACCTCGAATGGCACACACTTGCCGTCCACGAGCTGTGCCGCCGCCTCTCAGTCGATATTGAGCAGGGGCTTTCCGAAGATCAGACAAAGCGTCGCCTCAGCGAACACGGCCAGAACAAAATGACACCGCCACCCTCGGGTCTGCTTGGGAAGATCATAGGCTACTTTTTCGGTGGCTTCGGCAGCATTCTCGTCGTTGCCGGTATACTCGTGTTCGTTGCTTGGAAGCCTCTCGGTAACCCGCCAGCTGTCGCGAACTTGGCGCTTGCATGTGTATTGATCGCTGTCTGGCTTCTTCAAGCCGCTTTCAATGCATGGCAAGACTGGTCGACAAGCAGAGTGATGGCATCTATCGGAACAATGCTACCTGATCAGTGCATCGTTGTGCGCAATGGATCACATGTTAGCATCTCGGCATTGGACCTGGTGCCCGGCGATGTCATTGTTATCAAGCAGGGCAACAAGCTGCCCGCCGATGTCCGTTTTGTCGACATCTCCAGCGATTCCATGTTCGACCGCGCGATCCTTACTGGTCAGTAGTATGTGCACAACCTGGGTACGAAGGCTAACATACGCTAGGTGAATCCGAGCCAGTCGTAGCTACTATCGAAGCAACCGAAGACAACTATCTTGAGACCAACAATATCGGCTTACAAGGAACACACTGCATATCAGGCGCCTGCTTGGGCGTGTGCGTTGCCACTGGTGACAATACCATCTTCGGTCGCATCGCAAAACTCACTTCGGATCCAAAAACTGGCATGACACCACTGCAGAAGGAGATCTTGCGATTTGTACTCATCATCTCTCTGTTCATCACGTGTGTCGTAATTCTTATTGTTGTACTTTGGTATGTTTATGGTTGGTTCCGAGCGACATGCTTATGTCTAGCTGTCTATGAACTGATGGATCTTTACTCACGCGTTCCAGGGCGGCATGGTTGAGGAAATCTCATCCCACCTGGATCGATGTACCTCTTCTCATTGTCAGTTGCGTTTCGTGCGCTGTCGCATGTATGAGGCCTTCAATCCGTACTCTCCTTTCATCTGTGCTGACTTCTCTTCTTTCTTCTCTAGTCATCCCTGAAGGCTTACCGATCGCACTCACGACGAGCTTGACCATAGTCGCCAACATCATGCGCAAGAACAAGATTCTTTGCAAGTCACTCAAGACTGTCGAAACACTTGGCTCCGTTTCAGTGATCTGCTCTGACAAGACTGGAACATTGACCAAGAACAAGATGGTGGTCACAGATATTTACGCAGCGGGCGAGGAGTATACCACGGATGCCGCGCGCGACATGATGGCGGTGTTCCGGTCTGAGAAGAACCTCACGGTACTCTCTAAGCCCAAACAAAGCATCATGGATTATGTCCGTGTTCTCGGTGGTCTCTGCAATTCCGGTGAATTCGATGCCGCTACTTCGCATTTGCCCATCGCGGAGCGCAAGATCAACGGCGATGCGACGGACCAAGCCATACTTCGGCTTTCCGAAACACTTGGCTCTGTGGCTGAGTTGCGCCGTGATTGGAAAAAGGTCTTCGAGATTGCGTTCAACAGCAAGAACAAGTTCATGGTCCGGGTTATGACACCTACCAACCAGACACCGACAAGCAACAACGCGTGAGCTTTTAGGATCCCGCTGCCAAGTAGCCTCGCTGATCTTCATCTAGCACTCTCATGGTCAAAGGAGCTCCTGACATCCTCCTGCCTCGATGCGACCTTCTCCTGAACGACAAGGGCGAGGAGGTAGAGCTTACTGAGGCCCAACGCCTCCGTATCGAGACCATCAAAGATAGCTGGTCTCGCCAGGGCAAGCGCGTCATACTCCTCGCTCGTAAACCGACCATTGTGCCATTCTCCAGCCACCCTGAGAAAGAAGTGTTGGTCGCTGCCCGAGAAGGTCTCACGTTTGTCAGCATCGTCGGTATCGTGGATCCGCCCCGTGACGAGATCCCAGAGGTAGTACGTATTCTTCGAGGAGCTTCCATCCGTATCTTCATGGTGACTGGCGACTTCAAGCTCACGGCTCAGGCGATCGCTGAAGAGTGCGGTATTATTTCGAACTCTGCTTTGGTCGATGACATCAGCGCTCTCGGTCGAGATGGAAAGATTGGCACTACCAAGCAATCAATCGTCTTGAGTGGTCCCGAACTCATCACCTTGAATGTAGCGCAGTGGGATCAACTTTGCCAGTATCAGGAGATTGTATTCGCTAGGACGACGCCTGAGCAGAAGCTCCGTATTGTCAAGGAGTTCCAAGCCCGAGAAAACATCGTCGGTATGACAGGCGATGGTGTCAATGACGCTCCGTCTCTCAAAGCTGCCGACATTGGTATCGCCATGGGCAGTGGTTCGGACATCGCGATCGAAGCTGCTGACATGGTTCTTCTCGACTCGTTCGCCGCCATCGTTGAGGCTGTCCAGTACGGTCGACTCGTCTACGATAACCTCAAGAAGACAATAGTGTACTTGCTTCCTGCAGGTAGCTTCAGTGAGCTGTGGCCGGTCGTTACCAACGTCGCATTTGGCATTCCGCAGATCTTGTCGTCTTTCCTTATGGTATGTACATCTCGTTCAGACGTTGGAAGTCTGTTAGCTAACTTTTACTAGATCATTATTTGCTGTCTTACCGACTGCGCTGCTGCTATCACTCTTGCCTACGAAAAGCCAGAGGCCGATCTGATGCTGCGCCCTCCGCGCAATCCGAAGAAGGACAGACTGGTCAACGCTCGACTCATCTTCCATGCCTACTTCCTCGTCGGTTTGCTGCAGTGTTTCTTGGCCTTCACAATGAGTTTCTGGTGGATGGAGCGCCAAGGAGTTCCGTTCACGGCAATGTGGTTGAAGTTCGGCGTCTACGACGAACAATACGATCCAGACTACGTGACTGAAGTCGCGAACCAGGCTTCAAGTATCTACTTCGTCACACTGGTGATCATGTAAGTATGAGCGAGCAAGTGAACTAGGGTACCAGCTGACATCAATGATAGGCAACTATTCAACTTGCTTGCTACTCGCACCCGTAGGCTTAGCATTTTCCAGCAGCCACCAATTTTCAATAAAGCGACTCAAAACTGGTCGCTCTTCCCCGCCATGGTCTTCGCCATCGTTGTCGTCTTCATCTTCTGCTACATTCCATCTCTACAAAATACCATCGACACAAGGACTGTGTCCGTTGAGCACTGGTTTCTTCCCGCTGCTTTTGGTATGGGGCTGCTCATTCTTGATGAGACAAGAAAGTATTGTGTGCGCACGTGGCCCAACGGTCTGCTTGCCAAGATTGCTTGGTGATCTCTTCGCTCCCAGCTGAAGATGCCACTCGCTTGGCTCGCTATACCACCCTGCGGGGACCAATTAGTACGAGAGTCGGTGGGCGTCCGGAACTGTTTCGTTATAGAGGGTGGTCTGTAGGGCAAGGGCAATTTTCGGGCGAATGGCTAGTTGAGTAGCAGCCCTGGGTAGAATACCTCGTAGTTACATTAGCGGCGTCCTAAGGTTTGGCGCGCGCACGTTTGGTCTCCAGAATAAACAGAACCCAGCCTCTTCTTTGTATTCATCAGCAACATGACCCAGAGTCGTGCTTCCTTTCCACATCCTCAATCGTTCCGCAATACAGTATTTTACTTCTCACTTCAGCCGAAATATCTCGACATACACAACCCCTGCCATCGGCAATTTTCCATGCGATACCCCACACAAACTTTAATCCGCCTTGCATAGCGAAGAGTCGCGTGGCTGAAGTGCCGGTGAGTGAGCGCAAGGGGCCTTCATCAGCTGGCGCCGATCCAGACACCTTGTAATATGAAGGTTGTCGCAAAGGACAACTCAGGACGCAGGCTTAACCACATTGGTCGCGGCTAAAGTCAGCCGTAGCATAACTGGCTTTCTGCGTGAGGAACGTTAGATGAATCTGGTGGTTGAAAGAGGAAAGGCTTGGTGTCTGCGGATGATTTCCATGCGGCGAAGCAAGCGTTACTCGACGAGTGTTAGCGCCTGCTCCGGAGTGAAGAGCCAAGCGAAGACGCCCCGCAGCCTTCGCCAAACCTTGCTCTGACGACCTCATCGTTCCACATGCTAGTATCGACGTACCACTCGAACCCGCCGACGCCGTGGAAGTTTCGAAACACGCCAGTGGTTTCGATGCATGATATTCCAACGGTCTACGGCGTATTCCCGTTGATGCATGGTTTGTCCTCGCCATCTACTGGCGCACATTGAGTGCTTCCAACAAAGCCGGAAGCCCGTTACAGTGTTTTGAGTTAAGCATCACATATAGCCTCAGAATCCGGATGTCAGATCCTTCTTGGCATCTCTGTTTCCCTACACTCTATTGCCATGCGTCTTCACCGCACGATTACATCAATTTGACACCGGTGTCATCAAGGAGGCCCAAAGGCACCTCCCGCACGATGTAATATCGCAAACGTGGGAGTCTAACCTACTTCTACATCTCAATCAGCCTCACCACGACGTTGATAAGTCCTTCTTGGAAGAACTTGGAAGCTCTAGAACTTCAAAGCATGCATGCATGCCATATCGGCGACATGTTCGAGTGGCGGATGACCCACATTAATCTGAATTATGATGCTGATCCTCATCCCACGCTTCAGCTATCTCAGAATTTGACGCGTGACACAATGTAAGCGGATGCGACTGACGAAGCTCTACACGATGAAAGCCTGCACAAAACTGACAGTAGTCGAGCTCACAACTTGCTGTGCTTGTGACGTTTTCAGGCTTTCTACGGCACCCTCCAGAGCTCTTCAGGAGAGGCCCTATCAACCTTTCGGTCTTTGCGGACTGTGCCGTCTGAGAGACACTCGGTGGTCATTATACCGCCCTGTATCTGCTGTTTTGATACATGCCAAGTGCCTTGGAAAACACAGCATATGGGTGCCTTGCCTCCACAGTCACGGACGTAATATCGTGGGCGGCAAATCTAAAGCCTGCATCCGGGCCTCCGGGCTCGTAGGTGGTCAACTCAGTAGTATGATTCGACAGCGAGCGTGACAAGCTGCAACGACCTTCCCAGTGCACACTCCAAAATTTGCTATTCTTTGGTTCATCATACGAAGTGGGCGAACAATATGCGCTGCAAAGTTTCCCAACCCAATCATTAGACCACCTTATATTAACCCCATAATTCGCACGACTGATCGATCAGGATCTCCCCGTGGTCCGGCAGTTGTCCTCGTGGACAACACCAATTCGTCGATTACTTTTCCGGTCTCATTATAAGAGAAGTTACTGCGAAACGTGGTTGTTGTTTCGAGTTCTGTGTCTCTTCACTCATCATCGTTCATTTCTCCGATTATCAGTCACATCCTCAAGAGTCGAAGACTACACTACGATCGCTAGTTACGATGCAGTGGGCTACCTTTCTCGCCGCGGCCACGGCTCTTGCCGGAAATGTCGCTGCACAGAACATGTTGCGATTTGCTTGCTCGCAGCTTGTCGTTGAGCGAACAGATCCGCTTGTCAACCCCGGCGTGAAATACACCCCACATCTTCATCAGATTGTCGGAGGCGACTCTTTCAACATCACAATGGACCCCGCAAACGACCCTGCGCAGCTTTCCAAGTGCACATCATGCAGTTTCGTCCAGGACAAGTCGAACTACTGGACTGCTGTCATGTTCTTCAAGGCAAAGAACGGAACCTACATCCGTGTGCCTCAGGTATGTAGCAGCATGGCACGAACCAGAACAATAGGGCAAGCCGCTAACTCGAAACTTAGATTGGAAACGGTGGACCACAAGGACAGCTCATCAACGACGGCGGTCTCGATGTCTACTACATCCCCAGTGGCAAAGTCACCGCTTTTAAGAAGGGCTTCCGTATGCTTGCAGGCTCAGCCACCAACACCGATAACAGCAAAGTCAAGCTCGCCAACATCTGCCATCGCTGCTGGAATGCTCCATCTGAGAGCACCTTCGTTGGAGGTGCACCCTGCACGGGTTCCGACACTGTCGCTATCCCCAAGGACCCCAAGTGCAAGCTCATCCGCCAGACCATCATCTTCCCTACTTGCTGGGATGGCAAGAACCTCGACTCACCAGACCACCAGAGCCACGTTGCTTACGGTCAGGGCTCAGGTGCTACTGGAGGCGGCGCTTGCCCATCTACTCACCCCGTCAAGCTTCCTCAGGTCATGTACGAACTCATGTGGGATGTCAGAAAGTTTGCCGACCAGAGCTTGTGGCCCACTGATGGTTCGGATCCTTTCGTTTACAGCATGAACATTGGGTACGTAGCTCGACTTCTTTACTTCTCTTTAGCAATTCGCCACAGCGAAACATACAAAGGCTAACCCTGGACTTCTAGTGGTTCTGCTGCACACGGTGATTACGTCTTCGGTTGGGAAGGCGACTCTCTCCAGAAGGCCATGGACAACAACTGCAACCTCAACACCGCTTGCCCCAAAGCTGGTCTCACCGTTCAACAGCCCGCTCAATACAACGCTTGCAAGAAGAAGCAACAAGCTCCTGAGGCGGTCGACGGCTGTAAGTGTCTTATTCTTCAATTACACGCTTGTGATGCAAAGCTAACGTATGAAATACAGGGCTCAAGGAGATGCCGCTTGGTGACATGGCTATCAAGGCATAGAAGCCCCCGGTTCGCGCACTTATCTTATTGCTACTGTCACTCGATGGCTGTCGGTTCGGTCCTGCGTGGCTCAAAGTTGTTAAGTGCGGTGCTTTCGGCTTAGCACTCGTTTGGCATTATGTTGTATAATTCTTTAGATTGCAGAGACAAATAAGAATGCATGTTGTTGTTAAAGATATGCATTTCGCCGTGCAGTTCGATTGTGATATTGTTCTGTACTGACTGTTCGCCGCGGTCACCCGCGTCTTTGACGTTAGTCAAGCACTCGCGATGTCGCCATGGAACTGACATATGCTTTGTACGACTCTTTCGTGCAGATGAACCTCGATGATTTCATACCTCATTTCTACGTAAAAACTCCACATGAGGAAATGGTTGTCACATGCTGGAAATTCAACCTCTCACATCTGCATCATCCGAATATCAAGAAGCCTTGTCGCAACGCCAGCAAATCTCGAGAGTAGACACCAAGTTTCTATTATATCAAATATAATCAACGAAATTGCAAGCGATATCTACAAAGCTCTCCCCAGATCCTATTCCTCCGCAGTCTATACCACACACCACACACCGTACACCACGCGCAGCCCTAAACCTTCTCCGTAGCATTTCCCGTCTCCCCCGTGCTCGCAACCCCGTTCTTACTCAAAAGTGCCTCGAAATTCTGATTCGCACCCGCAGAGAAGTCATGCGTGATGTAGTTATATACGTCATGCACCGGGATAGATGCGCTGGTCGAAGAAGGGTTCGAGACTTTACCCTGCGCACAGGCAAAGCCAAAACGCTTGCTACCAGTAGGGTCAATGCGCACGGCGCCAGATGAACCGGTGTAGGTAGTGCAGCCGGTGCATTTCACGGTGAATTGCCAGTGCGTGTTGTTTGACTTGTTGCCGGTTGTGAGGGGCGTGTAAGTAGCTGAGGCATATTGTTGGGGCGTGGAGTGGCCGCTATGGCACGTGTTAATACAGTTCTTTGACGCTATTGGGAAGGATAGTGACTTACGTGGCCCATCGCGAGGATACGGTGGGTTTTTGACCGTTGGGATATGAGACTGTGAGGGGGTTGCGGATCATGCTGCCACCCCATGCGAGACCAATCCAGCCGAGGGAGTTGGGTGCGACGACTTGGAGGACTACGTCGTAAGGCTGGCCTGCTGGGACATTGGCAGGCTGCGCTATGCGGTAGATGATATTGGAGGTAAGTGTTGCAGCCGCTTTGGTTTCAGAAAACGTGAAGCCTGTTTCTGAGTCCACGTAGCTTACGGCGCGAGGCGCTAGATGTTGTGATTCTGATGTTGGCCATGCTTGAGCTACATGATATCAGTTAAGAACGGAATTGATTAGAGATAGACTACTTACCAAGGCTAGCCAAAGCCGCAAGACCATATGCGAAGTGCATCTTGACTGTATTGTCGATCTAGAAAGATACCTGTAGACGATCAGCAGCGCAATCGCACGACAGTCAAGTATCTGAAGGTCGAAAAAGAATTTAAAAAAAAAAAGCTATCGTGCGTGTCACAAGCAAGATCTGGAGCGACAAGGTGCTTTAATAAGAACCAATCGAGACTCGCCAAGGTTCCGTGCTGGAGATCCATCCACTCGAGAACCACAGCTTAGAGTACAAAGCGGCGATATACAAGCACGCGTGCAAGATAGACTAGAATAGCAACCACCTTATCCAGGTTGAGACCTTACAGCCACGCGTGACTGACTTCACTACGACCCAGGTGTGAGGTTCTAAGGCTTCTGGAGCGTGGGCCTGCGTCCACAGGGATGTCTCTGATTACCACACCAAGCCATCATTGAATGCTTTTTGGTGAATGTGACCTTGCGGGTGCGGTGAACACGCTGTTTCTGGAAGGTCGTGAGCGACGGTACGATGTTCATTGTGTGCGTTGTGAGAGGTTGACGTATTTACCCGCATAGTGTGTAGAGTGTATGATAGATAGGTTTGTGTATCGAAGAAGTGGAGATGCATTGCCACGCGCCTGCGAGAGATCAACGCGACTATGAAGATACCAGTATCTCCGGCTTAATGTGCACCGAAAATGCGAATGAGGTTGACGACAAATTGCATCAAGAAGGCTGTAATGCAAATGCACTGCTCATGGAAATACGTAAGTGGAATTATAGTGATTCTGAACCGTATAGACTGTATGTACCCCGGATGTAGCATGTCGAGTGGTGATGCCACCGCAAGCGAGCGCCATGCCATGCACTCACTCCGAATCGCTTCCCCACATTTAGCTTGTGGGGCAGCAAAACATCCACGCGAAGCTCACGTGGCTGGTCGCTTGTGGCGCGGCGAAGATTGTTGTAGCTAGGGGTGTACTCATAATTGAGTGGGTGGCGGAGCTTCAATATTGGTACCGCTTCGTATGATATACGCGGTGTGCGAAACCAGCAGTTCGGGGCCCATTGATATTCTGCTCATATAAACCGGTTTTCTTGGCATGGGAACTTCCAGCACCTAATGCCAGAGCTTGGAAAAGTTGGATAATGTATATCGACTACTACTCGGTCAGATCGAAGTATATCGCGCCTAATCCAGCAGTCATGGCAGCTACCATCCATTGACCGATGCCAAATCCGCTTTCCTGGGCATGCGTGGCAAGTGAGTAAGCAAGTGATGCGGCAAAACTGACCACCAAAATGACGAAGACAGCGACGCTGAGTAGTTTCTTGTTTGGACCTTCGATGATATGTATGCCGTATCCAAGATTTAGAGTGTTTGACGCTTCCTGTTGCAGCATGCTAGTACCAACCTTTTTCGGCAAGCGGTTGAGAAACAAGCTACTCGTGCCATCCTGAGATGTACGGCGTCTGTGATTCCAGAAGTAGTGAAAGAAGGTACGACTATCAATCGGCGGGAGCGGCTCAAGCGGACACTCGTAGTATTGCCACTTTCCATTTCTCACGTCAGTTTCTGGCGGTAAAATCATTGGCTTTTCGTAGATGCCTACATGCCCACCACCAAAGACACTGAATCGTACGAATTGGATGTCAACTGGCTTATACAAGAAACCAAAGCGACTGGATCGACGAGAGTTGGAGTAGGTCTCATAAATTTTGGTAAAGAGCTCCCAGTCGTTCTGCACGCGTGGACCCGAGCCAGCTCCCACCCCATTCAGACGAATCTCTCCCAAGGACGTGCCATGTTGGCTTGTGTCGATGCAAAGTTCGAGATATCTGCAATGGGTTGGATGGCCTTCATCGTTCAGGTGTCGGTTGATCTTTCCAATCATGGACTGAGAGCGGTCATTACCAGTATCTTGAGAGCTCCCAGATGGGCGTGATGAAAGCTGACCAGAAGTCTCGTTACCGCTATCCGGACCAGATCCACGGCGGCTGCCATTTCCTTGTCTTTCTGAAGGACCTGGGATCCCGTCGTGTGGTCCCGGTGAGGCACCGATGCAGTCCGCAGGTGAGTCAAGTAATGACTCCACTCCAGAGCGATTGCCTAGCTTGTGTAGCTGTTTACAGAAACGATCGAGCGCCGTTTTGTTGGTGGTATCTGCGTAATCCGCATAAAGTTCTTCGCCACATGGCTAAACAGTTGTTAGCATAGTCCTCGAATAAATGCGATCCGCAAATAGTAATCGCGTCGAGATTTAGAAAACCTACACAGGTCCACTCTAGCCGCACATACCCTGGTCGAGTATGAGGGCGCAGGGCTTTGCGAAACCCACCAAGTTTCCTCTCTTGTCTGAATTTCAAATAGAGCAGAGCGATGGAAATGCACCATAGTATCATGCCACAAAGGCTTCCTATGGGATCAGAGGTAGCGCTAGGCAGTGACCAGCCGACATAACTAAACCCCGCTATCTTGGTGAATTTGAGCGAGTTCGCGTCGCGTATTATGTTATAGCCAAAATCGGGATTTGATAACAGTGAAAGCTGTACAGGATCATGTGGATATACTGTAGGCGTGGCTGCCCAGTGGCCAGCAGTCCAGGTCGGGCAAGCACCTTTTGCTGGGATCGTAGCCCAGGCAAGAAGTTCCTTGGTAAGCAATGGACGCCATTCATTTGATAGCGTGTACATATGAAGAAGGTCCACAATGATGTTTTCGGTGGAAAATTCCTATGTGCACAGAGACATGTCAACATACAAGCTCCGCTGGAGGGTTTTCGTTTGTTTAGCTTACCACACCAACTGTTGCAGTCGTGCTCGGAACTTCAAAGACCGCGGGAGAGGTCGAGCAAAGTGTCGCGTTGAAGATGACAAGATCTTTCGGACAGACTCGCCTATGTGTCAAAGCCCTACGTTTTGCAGTAGTTTGTATTGGAATTCCGGCGTGATGTTTCTCAGGGGCATTTAACGTCAGCCTAGAGGACAGCCTTGGGTCTTGCGATAGAAGTCCGTATATCTGTACCGCGGTGTGAGCACTGAACTCATGGTGGTGATGTACAAAGCACTCCGATAGTTCAACAGTAGCATAGCCATGTGTGGTAACCGAAATGAAACCGCGAAAGCAAAGAGTCGTGTATGGAGATCCCTCGCCGTCTCGCTTATTTAGAGTTCCCTCTGCCAGACCGGGAGCTTCATGATGTATCTCAAGCCAAATCGCATCAGCAGTCTGCCAGCTTTGCATTGGCGTCAATCGCGATATATCTGTCATTGTTAGTATCTTCAGATCCTTGGGTTCTACACGTACATGCGAGTGTGCGGTCGTTGTATAGAACATGACGAAGATAGAACACTGCCTTAGAGCGAGCAGACAACTCAAAATCGAAGAACAGCTCAGATTGGGAGAACCAGTCTTCAAAGACATTGTATTCGTAGTCCCGCATCCTGATGGTGATGCGACCCTAGCCTGGAAGCTCTGCAGTGGGAGCGGGGTGTCAGATGTACACAACTGCTGATGCCGTGCGAGCTCAGCTAGAGCCCAGAGTTCCCGTCTCGTGGCGTTCTTAGCGAGCAAATTAGAGGTCAGCTACGTGATTGAGAGCGGTTGATACCAGAACGACATATAATATTACAGATTGCGTACAAGCCGTCGCTCATACTATTACCATTACAGCTCAACCTTCCGTGAGCTTCTGCAATTTTTGCGCAACTACGCAAATTGACCTGAGGATACTCATCTTTGCCTGTTGTGCGCCTCCGGATCTCGTGAACCAGAACGCGGCACCTGCGACAGAAGCAAGCGCCAAACCAACCATGCCGTGCAGTATCTTGGCCTGTCTTTGTGATGCTTGAATAACCTCGGAGTATCGCAAGTTGCTAAACGTGACCCTCGAATACTGGGTGGCCCAGCCAGCGCTCGGGACGTAGAGGTAGAGCTGCTCTTCTACCCACTTTCGCAATAGGTATAGCGGCTTCTTGACGTCGCTTGCCATCTCACGATAATTGCCCATGGCAAGATCGTTGATTGAGTATGCATCAGGGGTACGCTCTTTCGTGTACTCACCGAGCGCCTTCAATCTATCGTTAGGATACTTGTCAATGAAGTCAAACAGAACGCGAACATCTTCCAGTCCAGCGTTCATTCCTTGGCCGTAGAATGGTACCATAGCATGGGCAGCATCTCCCACAATGACACCAGAGTCTTCGTAGTGGTATGGTGTGCATTTGATAGAGATCAAAGGTAGGTGTTGGTTGGACGCGTACTGCTTGCGGAGGTCGTCTTCGGTGATAAGGTCTGGCACTACTCCTGGAAACTTCTCATCGAAGTACTCGACGACTTTGCCAGATGCATCCAACTGCTCGAAGCCTTCTCTGGTCAAGAACAGCGTGGATGTGAACGTCTTGTCAAGGTTTGGAAGCGCGATGAACATAGACTCATCTTGAGGCCAGATGTGTAGGTAGTTTGGAGGTATCCGGAAGTCGCCGTTGGGTGCAGGTGGGACGTGGAATTGACACCAGAGTTTGTCGATGTACTCTTGCTGAAACGACATAGGAACGAACTTCATCAAGTGATACCGCACGGCGGAGTGTGCACCGTCAGCACCAATCATAAGGTCGAAGTTGATCTCGAACTCGTCGCCCTGCTCTTCAGCAGACTTGGTTCGATGCTCGAACCATGCAGTCTTCTTTCGAAAGTCTGCACCGACCAATTTGTGGTTGAACATGAGTTTGACATTAGGCATGGCCTCTAGATGGTCGAGTAATGTCTTGTTCAGACCCGTTCGGTCCATGGCCAGCAAGCTCTGCCAAAGTTAGCAAGACCCGAACCAAGGGACAAAGACCATGCTTACCCGTCCTCTCGCATCGTATATCTGTGGCTGTCGAACATACTCTCCGTTTTTCCGTATATGGATCATGCGACCATGCATGGGGAATGTCTCTGCTAACACTGCATCGGCAAGGTCGGATAGTCCGGTCTTGCGAAGAGAGTGGATGCCTCGCTCGGAGAGAGCAAGGTTGATAGACTTGGAAAAGTTTAATGGTGTGGTGTTAGGGTCTCGGAGATCTGGCTAGCGTTAGGTTGCTCGCTAGAACCGAGATGGTTTACAAGCCATATCTTACCTGCTCTGAGTTCGTAGACCTCAACCTCAAATCCACGCACAGCCGCATAGAGTGCAGCCAGCGAGCCTACTGGCCCAGCTCCGACCACGACTACCTTCTGCGACATAATATATAGGAAGCAGTGGGAGTGATGATGGATTAAAAGCTGCTTAATTCGCTAGTTTGTGTTCAGAGGCGGGGTGGTGTGAGGCGGGGAGTAAGAGAAGGGAAGAAGGAAGAGAAGTAAAAACACATCTTCTGCAGGGAAGAAAAAGGTGAGACGCGGGTGACAATTATCAAAGCATAACCAGAAAGTCAAAGACTCAGATAGGATGGCAAGGTAGGGCTCATGAAGCACGTCAAGACCGAACATGGTAAGCGCGGCCTCTCTCTAGCCACTACTTAGTAATCAGCGATCGGCGGCCGGCGGCCTGGACCCCTGCAACGATTTCCGACTTGACGATGCGGCGTACGAACAAAAGTAGCAATCCACCAGGCTTTTTGTGCGCAACCCACTACTCCACACGCACAGCTTTATAGCGCGCTATAGACTGTAACGCCTGCAATAACACAGGCCATTTCCCGCCTTAGCCACGCCTGCTATTCCTCCTACACTACCGCACGCGATGGCCACAGACGCCCCGCGCAAATGCTCAGGCAATGACTGCGAGAACGATGCCGGCTCTCTGCAATGTCCAAACTGCCAGAAGATAGGGAAAGAGAGCTACTTCTGCTCGCAAGATTGTTTCAAGCGCAACTGGGTATATAGTGAGATTGCTCTTACGTTGCAGACAAAACAATCTAACGGCCCGGTAGAGTGAGCACAAGAAGGTGCACAAGTCACAAAGTAGTATTCTCCAAAACATCTTTACGCCCAAAGTAGTTTCTCACCCGGATCCAGCTACGGGTCACTACAACCCATTTCCCACGTACTCGTACACCGGCGCCCTAAGACCCGTATACCCGCTCTCGCCACGCCGCGAAGTCCCTAAGCACATTAAACACCCAGACTACGCTAAGGATGGCATACCACGCTCGGAGCAGGTGTTTGTCAACAGGAACAAGATCACCATCTTGAACAAGGAGGAGCAAGATGCCATGCGCAAGGTGTGCCGGTTCGGTCGTGAGATCTTGGACATCGCAGGAAGAGCGGCAAAGCCTGGGGTCACCACCGATTATATCGATGAGATCGTTCACAAGGCTACTATTGAGCGCGACGTAAGAGCGGCAATCATAGGAAAACAGAGAAATGTGCTGACAACGACAGTCGTACCCATCACCCCTCAACTACTGCCACTTCCCCAAGTCCGTATGCACATCGCTAAACGAGGTCATTTGCCACGGCATTCCCGACCAGCGCGTACTCAAAGATGGCGACATCTTGAACGTTGATATTTCCGTCTACCACGGCGGTTTCCACGCGGATCTGAATGAAACATTCTACATTGGAGACAAGGCTCTGGCCAATCCAGATGCGGTGCGTGTGACGGAGACGGCACGAGAGTGCCTGGACAAGGCTATCGAGATTGTCAAGCCAGGTACACTATTCCGTGAGTATGGCAACGTCATTGAGAAGCACGCAAAGAGCAAGAATTGCAGCGTAATCAGGACATACTGCGGGCACGGTGTCAACCAGCTATTTCACTGCGCGCCCAACGTTCCTCATTACGCCAAGAACAAGGCAGTTGGATCGGCAAAGCCTGGAATGTGCTTCACCATTGAGCCCATGATCAGTGTTGGTTCGCATAGGGACAAGACATGGCCCGATGAATGGACCAGTGTCACGCAAGATGGCTCTCTGACAGCGCAGTTTGGTAAGCTTGACCCACTGATCCATATACTCTTTCCATAACTAACTTGCTACAGAACATACCCTACTCGTAACAGAGGATGGCGTAGAGGTTCTGACCGCGCGACTACCAGACTCGCCCGGCGGTCCCGTACAGATGCCGGGAACCTCGAACGGTGAGACGAACGGCGAAGCGAAAACAGCTGCCTAAAAAAGTTGAGGTATTCTGGGTGATTGACATAGCTACATAATATCACCCCGTTATGGCCTTCATTATTGGATTGCGTGGCGTGGGTCAAGAAAATGGGGCTTTGCCCTATTTGACACTTAATAGATGTGGTGGGTTGTTACCATCAATGCTGCTCGTGATGGCTATTTGTAGCAGTGCACATAGTGCTAGCATTTCTGTCTCTGCACATCAAGTTACGTTTCGTTTCGGCGAAACAATCTTTATCTCCGTGAGACTGGCAACCTTCCGTCAAGCTTTGGTCGGACGATGTTGGCCCGCTCAACGCACACCTGCAAGCGAGGCGAATGACGCTAACTGTGCCTGCCCGCTGTCCAGGGAAGCAACTCGTGTCTCCGCCTCAACGTCATCCGAACATCTTTGCCCAACTCCCACCAGAATTTGAACGACCTTGCCAATCGCCGTTACTCTTCAAGATTCTACTATCGCCATACCGTCGTGTAACTCCACCGCCCACCCACGTCATCGCAACTTGTAGCTAGGCCCCGCGCACAAGCTAGCTTCCCGCGTTCTAGCTCGGCAGCCTGCAAACACACGACGGCATCCGAGTCCTGAACATCTGTTGTCTATCTGTCCACTCGTATACAAGAGCCTACTGGCGATATAGCTAGTCTATTTTCAACCTTCTTCATACGCCATAGCCGTGCTACGCAACACACGACACTTCCACAATGACAGGCGAAGCATGGCTGTACCTGTTGGCGGTGCTGATAAATGCCGTCAACCTGTTCCTACAAGTCTTCTTTACTATCATGTACAGCGATCTGGAATGGTAAGTGAGCTCCAAATACATGACACCATGGCACAGCCTGCTTTGCGACACAGCCTGTACCTTGATCAGCACATGCTAATTTTGCGCCAGTGACTACATCAACCCCATCGATCTCTGCAACCGCCTGAACACCTACATCATCCCCGAAGCCGCTGTCCACGCTTTCCTGACCTTCTTGTTCCTCATCAACGGATACTGGATTGCGCTGATTCTAAATCTGCCTCTGTTGGCCTGGAACGGAAAGAAGTACGTCGCGACATCGGATTATACTATACAATCAGGACAACGCTGACAGTCACAGGATCTTTGAGAACCAGCATCTGTTGGACGCGACGGAGATCTTCAGGAAGCTCAACGTGCACAAGAAGGTACAATAAGAGAATATACAGAGTACATGACGTTAGGCTAACAAAGACTCAGGAATCCTTCATCAAGCTGGGCTTCCACCTGCTCATGTTCTTCTTCTACCTCTACAGCATGATCGTCGCCCTCATCCGCGACGAGTCTCACTAGGTGGGGATCTCGCCCTTCGTCCTGACTGTGGGCATCTTTGTGACCGTACTGGTTGCATTGAACTACGAGACACACATTCAACAGCGGTTGAGGAATGGCGGATAGATACACTTGATATCCGGCTCAAGCAGACGAGCCACGCGTACGCATATTGCTAGCGGGAGGACATGAATGATTGTTGGTTTAGGATAATGTGGAATACCCAAAGCGATGGGTTTGGCGGCAGGAAGCGCTCACAGGGAAGGATTGAACGAGTTTATGTCCTGACGGGGTATGATAGCGTTATGTTAGCTCTCGTAAATGAAACCCAGTTTTCACATGTAATACCGCGCAGACTACTCAATACATGGTCGGACATGGCCCGTGCATAGTCATCCACATTTTCTGGTGAGCTGGGAAGCTTCCAACTCCAACACCGTATTCGTCACTCCTCGCCATCTACCTCTCAACCTTGCCAAACACCAATACAAGAACCGTCGCTAATCTCCATACGTGCCGCGACCCTAATTTAGTCCTCGAAAACGCTTATAATGGCCGCTGGAGGCTCGGGCAGGGTGCCAACCGGGTTCGCTGCAGAGACGTACATCAGCGAACATACTTTCCGCCAAGGCCAGCGCGCAATCGAATCAGGCGCAGGGTCGAAGAAGAGAAAGCGAGAGGGCAAGGGCAACTCAAGTGTCGTAACTGGTGCTGGTGCATACAAGGGACCTTGGGCGAAATATGAGGAAGAGAGGCCAGACGCTGCCTCAGATGACGAGTTCGGGTCGGACGTCGAGGTGGAAATAGTCTACGAGGAAGATGAGATCGTCGACAACGCTGCGCCCGCGCAAAAGAAGCTCGCTGGTACAGACTACCGCGATACCGAAGCCGAAGGCGAGACGAGCGAGTTTGTCGGTAGCCAGCAGTACGACTATCAGGGACGGACATATATGCATGTGCCCACGGATCTCGACATCAAACTTACCGGCGATTACGAGCCCAAGAACTTCATACCCAAGAAGCTCATTCACACCTACAAATACCACACTAAGTCGATTACCCAAGTTCGCTTCATACCTGACAGCGGTCACCTCCTACTCTCTGCCTCGGCCGATTCGAAGATTGCGTTATGGGACGTCTATCACCAACGCGAGCTCCTGCGAACATACTCTGGGCACACGAAGTCGGTTGTTGACATTGACTTTAACCCCAGCGGCACACAATTCATCTCCGCAAGTTACGATCGCTACATGAAGCTATGGGACACGGAGACTGGAAAGTGCTTGAACAAGTTCACGACTGGAAAGACGCCGCATGTCGTCCGCATCAACCCCAGTACACCACATGAGTTCCTGGCCGGTATGAGCGACAAGAAGATCCTACAATACGACACAAGAAGCGGAGAGATGGTACAAGAATACGATCATCATCTCGGACCTGTCAACACAATTACCTTCTGCGACGAGAACCGCCGCTTCATTACCACATCGGACGACAAATCCCTACGCGCTTGGGAATACGGTATTCCCGTACCCATCAAGTTCATCGCCGAACCCTACATGTTCTCCATGGTCCGCTCCTCACCCCACCCGTCAGGCAAATACGTTGCCTTCCAATCCTCCGACAACCAGATCACCGTATACAGCTCTACGGACCGTTTCCGACAAAACCGAAAGAAGAGTTACCGAGGACACAATGTGGCTGGATATGCGCCAGACGTGGCGATCAGTCCGGACGGGCAGTTCATCAGTTCCGGTGACAGCGGAGGTTACTTGTGCTTCTGGGACTGGAAGACATGCAAGATGTACCACAAGATTCCGGCGAGTGATGCGCCTGTGCTGTCAGTACAATGGCATCCTAGGGAGACAAGTAAGGTGGTTGCTGGTGATCTGAATGGTGCTTTGAAATTGTATGATTAGAAGGGGAGGTTCAGGAAGCAGCTACAGCGATACCCAATGCATTCGACACCAATTAATGATGAGACTGACTCATTTGTCCGTTTGACACGCTGCTGGCTTAACAAGCATTTAAACCTCCACGTATGGAATGCTATGCCTCCAACAATTCACCGGCTCTGTGCTGGCAGATTCCAGACCCGCAACGTTTTCTAGTCACTGTCTTACACATGCGCCACATAGTTGACCATCAGTTCGGTCCTGCGCCTTCTGTTCAGAACGTCTCCAGCAGTTCACCGGCTATGCGCTGGCAAACACCAGGACGATATGCGCGCTTGCGCAATTCACAGCTGCGCAATCGCCACCCACATAACTCCCTGTTTCGAATCAGAACTGATTCTAGGCCATGTGAAAGGCGTGCTGCCTCGCAACAGCCTTGCTCAGATCGATGGCCATTCACAGCGCATCGACCCCGCTATGCATCAGCAACCCTCGACTGCGCCTTCTTCCATATCCCACAACACCGCCTTTTGCCTTTCCTTTCCCTTCTCTTTCTATCATCATATGCGCATTTCTCCCATCTTTGGACGCCGCCGGTTTACTCTTATGACGTTGCATTGCGGTGAACACTTCGCAATGTTGCCAATGGCTTCAGGCACCCATCTATCCCCCAGCCCCCACACCCATGCTTCTTTCGGTCGACCGGTGACTTTTCTGTTCACCAGTGTGTCCGCTTTGTCATTTTCCATTTTGGGTTCCGCTGTCGCCTGGGGGTCTCGTGCACGTCACTGGATAACGCGTCTTTGACAGATTCCTTGCTGCCTTTTCATAGGTTTGTACTGCTTCATGTGCCTTGCAGGAGACGACGGCGTAACACATCCACCCTACACACCACCCAGGTCATTAACTCCGCCTGCGCCCTTTCTAGCCGCAACGCGCATTTAGTTCAAACCGACTGAACTGGTCCCTTCGGTGAACTTGCGCGATGACTCTTCTCCTTGGCAGGTCGAGCAGGTGCCAAAAAGGGCTGCCTAATCGCTGATTCGTTCCCCTACGCGTGTCCTGCCTCAGGACCTGTCCCGAGGGGACATAGCCACGCGTGTGAATCATCGCAATCGCGCAGTCACTTACGTCGTCCACGCGCCTAGCCCAGCTATTCAGGCAACGGCGTTACATGACCGTAGGAGAACTCCGATGGCGACGGAGGAACAGTCAACAGTGCGAGTAGTGAGTCTTGTAGATTGGCGGCCTCAGGTTCTGTCTGCCTGGAATAAATAGTTGTGACTGAGGTGGGTGGTTGCTTTCTTTCTTCTCTTCATCAGTCAATCGATCTATCAATCGTTCAGTCTACAGTCATATAAAGCATCTTGAGCAAGAGTCAGAGTTGTCCTCGTGTTGGTCTTCAGTCAACAATCTACTTTGATCACAACTACCATCCGCCCTTCTCGTCTCGCATACACCCGAAACAGCTACATCGCCGTCAGTCACACTCTATACGACGATCACTCATCTCATCCTTTGAATCACCACTGGCTTCTGAACGCCTCCAACGCTCCCAACACCAATCGACCATGTCGTCGAGCTCATCGTACGGCTCCTACGGTCAGAGCAAGGGTGCCTATGCATCTCGTCCGTCAACTTCATCCACATGTACGTTGCCTGCTCCTCTCAGAACATTCCCCAAGATGAGTCTAACATGCCTGCAGCCTACTCTGCCGCTTCCTCGAGCCTATATACAAACTCCGGTAGCTCGTCACGCAGCAAAGCATACAGCAAACCACCTATTGTTCACAATGGTGGTGGTCAGATCTACGACCCGAATACGTCGACGTCCGCGCCGCATGGAGGATACTACAAGTAGGCCAGGCGCCAACCGTGTGGTAGTGGCTCATGACTTCACAGACAGGATGATGTTATCGTGTGGTCGTGGTGGTTACCACTTTCCTTCGGAGTAATTGGCTTTCAATGGCGTTCTGGTGTGTTTCTTTCTTCTTAGATGGTTGGCTTCGATGCCTGTGGCGATGACACACTGTGCTGGACTTCAAGCTCTATTATTGCCGAAGTTTTCTTATTATTTCCTTCGTGCTGGCGGGTCGAGGTCCTTTTATTGGGTTGCATCTCCCCTAATTAGCTTCTGTGCAACGAGCTCAGATAGCATTTGTACAACAAATAGTCAGAATAGCGTACGCTCGTATCGTACCTTAACCTATATCTACTACAACCAGACGGTGATGTGTGTGAAGCCCAAAAGACAAGTCTCCTACTGCCCAACAGCTCCATACCACCCCAATCCTAATACGGCGCCAATGATAATTGCCACAGCAGGCGGCACACCGAACCAAGCCGTCTCCGCATACGCCAAGGCAGCAACAACAACCCACCAAGGCTCATCCGCCAAACTCTTTCCATCACTACTTTCTGGCGTTAGGTAACCAATCTCCCAAAGCCTGTAGACAGCCGTAAATACCAGCCCGACAGCGGTCGCATTGATCCCCCTTAATAGACTGAGCACCCATGCCTTGGTGCGCATGACCTGCCAAATAGACTGTACGCCGACTGCTAGCACGATACCAGGGAAGAAGATGCCGATGAAACCGAGGAGGGCGCCTACGATCGTTGGTGTAGAACCGGGTGCTGAGGCGATGGCTAGGGCACCTAAGTATACTGCGAAGTTGAAGTTGGGCCCTGGAAAGGCTTGAATAATAGCTAGACCGAGGAGGAAATCCCGTGGCGAAACCCAGCCTGGGTCTACGACGTAGGAGCGGAGTAGAGGGATTACTACGGGACCACCGCCGAAAATGATAGTTCCGGCTAGATACCTATGCGTCATGTCGTTAGCAAAGAACGGAAGGTAGGTAGGTAGGAGACTTACATGTTGGAGAAAAGGTTGAAGGACCGGCCGCTGGATACCGTACCCCGGATAACCATGACAACAATGAAGGAGATTAAGAAGCCCACAATGAGCGACACACCAACCTTGACGGAGATGTTATGCGTCTTGACATCAGCTACATTGTCAACAACCGGATGTTCTCCAGCATGACTACTCTCCGCCTCTTCCTGCTCAGGTACTATCCGATCCGTCGAGCTGCCCGCTCCCTGTCTCCTCTTCACCGCCTCCGGCCGCGTAATCTCAATAGGAATACTCTGGCTCGTAGCCTGGACCTCCTCCGCATCACCCTGTTCATCCCTCGCCCTCCTCCTCTTAGCGAGATACGCAGCCTTCATCTTACCCACGCGCTGCCTGAGCCAAATATCCCACATCACCGTCGTAAAACCGCCAATCACAATCAACACAGGGAAATACCAAAGCGCATTATAGCACAATCCCGCACATGCGGCGAAAATGACCAGAATTCGTGTAACACGGTCTTGAATAGCTTTTTCAGACAGTTGCACAGCGGCGAGTGCGATGATACCGACGGTACTGGCGTTTAGTCCGGAGAGCAGGGCGTACACGATGGGAGGGAGGCGTTCGGGCATCTTCTGTACGCCGAGGGAGAGCCCATACATGCCGATTGCGCCAGGGAGACTCCAGAGTAGGAAGGCGAAGACGGCGGAGAGGAGGCCCGCGTGGAGAAGTGCGATGCAGAAACACATTTTGGTTGAGGCTGGGCCGGGGAGGGCTTGACATATTGCGAAGATTTCTTGATACTGAGGATGGGGGTGTTAGCTGTGTGACATCTAGAATACATGGGATAGATGGAAGAAGATGTCTCTCCTTGATATCATCTTCTCCTTCGTACTCATAAAGTAATTCTAGCTCTTTCTCGCAACCCACTACTACTGCTGCTGCTATACTTACAGTCTGTTCATCCAACCATTTACTCCCACCCTGAAACCCCAGACCCTCGACAAACCTGCGATGCAGGATCTGGAAATGCACAGGCGGACCCCCAAAAGCGGTGAAGCCCAGATCCCACATACGTGAGAAGACGTCCAATAGACGCCATTCGATCTTTTGAGTATTTGCTTGTAGATGAGGTGGGGGAGGTGCAGCGCGATGGCTACGTCGCCGGAGCGAACTTATTAGAGACTGAAGTGGCATTGGCGATGATGTTTACTTGTGTGCGTCGTTGTAGCATGAGAAGCTGGATTGAGGTCGAAATAGCTCGACGGTTATATTTGTCTAGAAATTATTCCTGGGCGCGCGCATGCACAGATACGCGCAAGAAAGCCAAGACACTTCAGTCGCGAAGAAGGCGTGATGGACGCATATCGTCCAATCATCGTGTCCATGTGTTGCGACATTTGTGGCTTGCCTAGGTTTGTCGTGGCCAAGACATGGCGGCTGCGTTGGGGAAGATGCACGGGGAAGCGGTCAGGTTTAGGTAAGCATGTCACTAATCGGCTATGATTGGTTGATGGAGGTCGGGTAGCACACCCAGCGTAACAGCTTGATGGCTTGCTGCTCACTGCTTGTTGCTCGAACTTGCTGGTCTGCACAGATTTGATTGTAGTATGTATCTAGCAATTGGTCTGCCTTGTTTCAGCATGGGGGACATGCTCGCAAAGAAACCTACGCAAAAACATCAAGGTAACAAGAAAATAGAGTATCCAGCAATTGGACGGTCCAGTCGATAACGTACAACTCGGTTCTTTGAGTCAGTAGAATAGGTAGTCAGGTTCTGGACCTAGCAGTGGGTTCTCCAATTCTCCCACTCAAAGTCTAGCAGGATGTCCATATTCTGGCTCCTATAGGCAAATAACCATCAAGAGTCAAAGACTCAGTCAGACCGAGCACAGCGAGCATGAGTGCGGGTTTAAACAGCATACCTAGATACCGCCAGATGAGAACAGTAAGCAAGGGTTACCCGCAGGATGCCAAAAGGTTCACAGCAATGTGATGAGCGATACCTCGGGTATGACCAAAGGGTCGCGCCGGTATCTAGCGTTTGCCCAGTGCCGAAACCATTCCGAGGAGCAGAAGAGTAGACCATTTTGCTTTTGATGATTTCAAGGTGAGAGGTGCTGAGTTCAGTGAGCTACGCCCGTGGATAATCTCTGTGTGGATTACTGTGATAAGACGGCATGCCGGCGTTCAATGGTTCGTAGGCTTTCACAAGAGATGGGTGTTACTGCTTATGTGTCAGTCATACTGCAGCTGCAACGACAAGGAAGTGTCTCGGTCTCTTTTCCAGACGAATCCTTGATGCACCGAAACGGCCGACACTCCAGCTGATAGTACGGATAGCGTCTTCCTGATCTGGGTATTTGTAATAGATTGGCTCAAGAGACCAGTACTGCAATGCAACTCATTCTTTTACATGACGATCGATGAGTGTCTAAAATCTGTACATATAGGGACATGAAGAAAGGCGAGAGTTAGGTAAGCTGTAGTGCAGATGGTTCGGCCTGCGAGCGCGAACAACGGAGGCACGGTTGCCCGAGGTGGAGTGGAGCTGTGGAGACGCTTCAGCTTCGGCACAGCTCCCCGCCAACATCTCTTACTACTACACATCACCCTACCAGGTAGCTCTTTCAGAATTTCTTGATTCTTTACATACTTCTCAATGAATCCTCACATGATTCGTCGTGGTAAATCTCTAGGATTCCCGACATGTCCCAGATGACCCGATCAGATGATCACTGTTCAACCCTTTCCTCGCAAAACGCCTTCGCTCGTCGCGCGGGAGCCGTAGCTCAAACATCGATCGCGTCGACCGTAACGCCCTTGACCCAAGAATACTGCATAGCACGAGCGACCTCCAGGGCCGAGTCGTGGGAAGCCAAAGAACCCACCAAGTATAGGCTGGCATCGAGCCCAGCAGTCACACCGCCGGTGGTGATGACACGCATACCGCCCAGGGGCATGGATGCACGCCTAGCAATCGACTCGCGACGGCGAGAGTCGCGCCAAGCGTTGCTGCCCTTGCGAGCGATCGACTTCCTTCGAGCATGTCCCATGTTGGTGCCCTCGGGAGCGCTCGGTGGCTCACGCGATTTCTTAATGATGTACCTGTAAGGGTGAGCGATGCATACCAATGCAAACTGGTGTTCACTTACGGGTTGTCGTCGGGGTTCTCGCCCAAGTCAAAGCGGGCGTTGTTGACAACGTAGCGCTCCTCCATGACATCCGTACGCTCGGACATGTCCCGCCTAGCCGCGTCTTGACAGATGGTCTCGAGACGGACATAGTAGTCTGGGTGGGTTGTAGCGGCAAGGCCCTCTAGCATACCTTGCTGAGCAAGGAGCAGGGCACCGACGTCGATGGCAAGGATGGTGCGCTCCTTGCTGGGACTCTTCTCCTGAAGCTCGACGTACTTGGTGAGGAGATCGAGAGGCTCAGACTTGTTCTTGAGGACCTCAAAGACACCCTCACCACCGGGGACGATGACGACGTCAAAGTCCTCAAGCTCATTGTTGGCGTCCTGGGACGAATGTCAGCGTAAGTTGCGATGCTCCGTACATGTAGGCTAACCTCGTAGTCCATGTCTGCCTTGATGGTGAGGCCCTGAACGGATGTCATGGCAGCTGCGGTGCCGACGAACTGGCAGTTGAAGGCTTTACTGGCTACATTGTGTCAACAAAGGATCAATTGAGTGAGCTTTTGCCTTACACTTGTCTTTGGCGTCCTGGAGGGAGCGACTCAGAACCTCGAGCGGACCTGCCACGTCGAGCGTGTTGTAGCCCGGAAACAGGGCAAACAGCACCTTGACCTGCTCGACAGGGCCATCGGTGCTGTCAGCGATTGCACTCATTGTGAATGATTTGATGTAGAATGTGAGTTGAAGTGAATTGAGTAAGTTGTAGGAGTGAGCATGAAGTTGTCGTGAAAGGAAGCAGTGGGAAGGAGCGAAGCTATCTCAGCTGAGAGGGGTAGCTGCTATAGATCTCGTGAGCACAGCGTCACTCGAGCTCATTCCCCAGACATGCAACCCCGCATAGCACGGACCGTTGGTGGCTGAAAGTAGACTAGCCGGCGGGGCAGAACGTAGATCGAAGCTCTTGGTGCCCTGACCCTTGCTGAACCACCTCGATCGCATGCGTCTCTGAAACACCCATTGTAAACTGTAAAGAGCCAATCTAGGGCACAGTTCTACTGGGGACTCGGGTGGCTGCTGAATGAATGAGATTCAACGACACGAAGTCCGGACGGTACCTGCATTCCCTAACTGACATGCACGGACCAATCGTTCACGAGCGAAGCATCGAGGGTGAACAACCAGAGATTACGTTGCTCTCAACCAACACTGGATCAACTGCTGTATACATGTCCTTCGATGCGTGCTGGATATGTTTTCTGAATTCTCGACAGGTGCCAAGAGGCTGTACGCTAGAAAGCACATGATATAAGCTGAAACTCAATTGCCCTGCAGCTTAGGCCCGCTTGACTATTACTTTCTTTTGGTGGAGTCCAGATCGCCAAACCTCCCCAATTGAAAGCTGTGCCTCGGATGTCGCATACAGAATAACGCGTCTTCTACCGATCGCCTAGTGGGCCTTGTCTGTATGCGTCTTCTTGAATCGTACCCCAGCCAAAAAGGCGACTCTCAAGGAAGTCACTAATGCTATAATAACAACAGTACCCCAATCTTCGCCTCGCCATGACGAAGGTTCCAACCGGTCTTGTACCCTGAACGCATCCCAGGCCGAATAAATGAATGCAAGGTCAACAAGTAACGTGGCAGCCTGTATGTATCTCCAGACCTTCAGATCGTTGGTTGCTCGAAGAAGGCCGCCCGAGAGGAGGGCTATCCCTAACATCCCGCCCCCGGCTTGCTGGAAGATGAACCGGTAGTTGCGATCGACACCTTCGCTGCGAAGCTCCTTTGGGACAAGCGAACTCATAACCCATTCTTGGTCCACGAAGTCGTTATAAGCGGCATGGATAGCGACGATTGGATCGAACCATGTAAAGAAGAAGCGGTAAAAGCCGGGAACCACACTGGTGGTCATTTTATAGATCGAAGATTGTGTCGTGGCTGGGTAAAGACTTTGGTAATTATTTGTGGCAGGTTTTGAACAACGACTAATTGCTAAATTAAGCGGGTTGGGGAGTGTGGAAGAAAGGTGGAGGAGATATGGGTGCAGTCTGAACCACTCCGCCGCTGAGATAGAACGGGGCGTAAGTATTCCAAGGCAGTAACTGCACGTGGAGATGCCAAGCTTGGTCATATGAACCCAACAGTTGAAAGAAATAGTATTGGCTTATTTTCAGCGTGCTGACAAGAGACGGAAGGAATCTGAGCGATAAAGTGTCGCTTGATTGGCAAGCTAAACGTACGAAGGCGTGAAGAAGGGGTAACAGAAGGTGTAACGATCTATTGGAAAACATAGCATTCATGATGAGAAGGCTTACGGGATTCATGGACAGGCAATGATGTAGTCTCTCTCTTGGTTCTACTATCTTGCAAATGGACATTCTACATTCGAGTGAGGCATTTGGAGCCTATTCATGTAAACGACGTTGAACGTGAATGGAGGCTAGATCGCGCACGGACACGCGTGTTAGCGCGGCATTGCCCGAAGTGACAGCAGTGAACAACTCCACCGCAACATGGCGGCACCAAATGATAATGACGCGTCGCTGGCGGACGAATTGAAGCAGACGACCTCTTCGTCTTCTTCAACGCCAACAGCTGTCGCAAAACTACCCAAGCAGCCTCCTCCAGAGACGAAGGAGAGCCTATGGCTGCGACGCCTATCCATCTTCTCCTTTTGGGCTGTAGTGGTGTTTCTGGGCCTACCAATATGGCTGAAAACAACAGCCATTTACAGGGCGGAGCTGCCCCTACAGGATATGACGAACTGGGCTGAGGGCAAGGTATAGAACTCTGCAGTTTCGCGCCCTATCTGTGAGAATGCTAACACCATAGCAGGTCTGTAAGCCAGTCTTCCCTCTGCGGATAGCAGTAGAAGCCCCGATCCCTTCTATGGACGCGCAACACCTTCTTCGCACGACACAGCATGCCCTTGACGATATCAACGACTTCTCCGCGCACCATCTCCGATTGATGCTCGCCGACTCTCCGTTACAGCCAAATGCCTCGCAACAAGTGATTAGAGACGGAACAAGCATCCAGAGCGATGACAGGGACGTGGCTTTAGTCATACGACTGATACCTGTTGAAACGGGCGCGACGCCTCGGTCACACCTCCAGCCATATTCGCCAACGCTAGACGTATACTACTCGCCGAACCAGATCCCTTCGCAGTCGTCTACCGGCTCCAGTCTGGCCACATTCCTCGCCCAGGAACTACACAACATATTCGCTGAAGAGCAGGCCCAGTTGGCGCACGTGCTATCGGCTACTTCTGGCGTACATGCTGCCAAGATCAAGGCGCTCTCTCCAGAGACGTCCGCAGAGCTCCAACGCCAGTCCACTCGCGCATTGAAGTATGCTCCAACATACCACCTGACTTTCTCCCTATTTAGCCCTTCATATGCCCCTTCCCAGTGGGACATCGAGACTGCACTCCAAACCTACATGAGCCCTCTTCTTGACGCTTTTTCGGCCATCAGCAACTTCACCGTGGACACCCAAGTACAGCTCTACGCGACCTTTGCCCCTTCCGTTCGCCAGCCAGAATACAATGAAGATACAAAAGCATGGACCCTTCGTAAGGAGGATCTTAGTGGATTCGTGAACGCTGCTGAGTGGCCCCTCAGTCCCAGTATTGGTGAGGGCCCGACAGTTAACTTCATCCTATATGTACCGGACCACACGCAGTCTCCACTCCTAGTCAAGGAGAACGCTGGAAACAGCTGGCTGATCCCGCAATGGGGTGGTGTGCACATCCTCAACTTGGAGGGCGAGGCAAACACGCCGCCTGCGTTGACTGCTGAGATGCTTGCTCCGGCAATGCACACCTTCTCGAATCAGCTCATCTCGTTGTTTGGCCTGCCGCAGAACCCAGCTTCATTGCCCCTCCGCATCTCGACACTCGAACGCGTCCGAGCTGCATCACTCATTTTCTCGGCATCTTCTACGTTGGGAGCTCTAGCTCAAGTGTATCAAAAGCTTCCTTCTATTCCAGTCCCGGATAATGTCGCCCATTCTACGCAAGAAACTATTGTACATTTGCAACAAGCTTGCGACTACCTTCGAGATGGCCGCTTCCCGAGCGCCCTAGAACATGCCCGCGCCGCTGAGGTGGAGGCTGAGAAGGCTTTCTTCGAGCGTTCCATGGTCGGCCAGGTCTACTTTCCCGATGAGCACAAGGTCGCTGTGTACTTACCCTTACTAGGACCTGTTGCTGTTCCTCTGGTCATGGCTGCCCTGAAAGAGCTGAAGTCAGCACTAAAGCGAGGCTGAACGCCTCATCACATTGTCTAGCTCCAGTGTACTTTGGAGCTCATACAGACACTCGTCTGCATCTCCAGATTTCGACTATATCGAATCATATGCGAATGATGAACACACGAGGTGAAGTATGTTCAAGCTGCAACAAGACGATATTGTCTCCATGGACCAACACATGAGCTGGCTCATAAGTCTTAGCCGTGTAATATTACAGCGGACGGGTGTTCTTAGCGGCTATTATCAGCCTCGCATTTGCACTACCGTACGAACAACCCACTTGATACCCCGCTGCGGGGTAGCGCGGTTGGGCGAGGGTCTTCCACCATGACGGCATGTACGACTGATAGGTTCAATATCAACAAGATGGTGTTTTGAGGCTTCGCCCTGCTCGGTTATTCGTGCCCATCACCTCCCATTGGTCTTTCGCGTGACTTTCGCATTCTTCTCGCACAACCAGCCGTGCACCTCGCCTACTCTTGTCTGAATGTAGCATAGCATGTCTGAAAGCGGGAAGTTGTTACCCTCGGTACATTGTACAATCTCTTATAAGAGAAATGCGAACCATACCTACAGGCCTCTGTATTCCATCTCCCACGTAATTGTTTAAGCAACACCTCCCATCATGCCCCTTTCCACTAAGGCTGTCGAAGGTATCAAGGGCACATTAGACCACTTCGTCAAGGATGGCTCACCTGGTCTCGCCTTCCACGCCATCGACAAATCGGGCAAAACACTAGTCGAACATGCTTCAGGTACGCTGGGGGTAGATTCTAATCAGCCCATAGACTCTCAAAGTACTATCTTCTGGATTGCCTCTTGTACGAAACTCGTCACTGCTATTGCTTTGTTGCAGCTTGTTGAGCAGGGCAAGATCCCTTTGGATGATGCTGAGTTCATCAAGAAAACTGTGCCGGAACTATCTGACAAGAAGGTGTATGCCGATGGTGTTAACGGCGTTGAGCAAGAGAAGGGTGTTACGATGCGCATGCTATTAAGCCATACAGCAGGATTTGGCTACCGATTCGCTGATCCGAGGCTCCAAGCGGACGGCATCGAAGGGAGCAGTGGCGACAAGCGGGATATTCTCGACGCGAAGATGGTGAACCAGCCAGGTAGCATGTGGGAATATGGTATCAACTTGGACTGGGCGGGCATTGTCCTGGAACGCGTCACCGGTCAGACATTAGGAGAGTACTTCCAAGAGCACATCTTCACGCCTGTAGGCATCGCCACAGAAGGCGCATCCATGTTTCCCTCCAAGGATGCTCAAAAGAATTTGGCACACATGCACCAACGTGAGACCGACGGTACACTCAAGGAAAAAGAACATCTCTATAACGGTCCTCTTTCCTGCGCCAAAGAAAACCAAAAGGATTTCCTGCAATCTGGCGGCGCAGGACTCTGGTCAAGGCCGAGCGAATATGTTAAGATCCTTGCTGCTCTGTTGAACGACGGAACAAATCCACAAACACAAAACCGCATCCTCAAGAAGGAGTCGGTAGATCTCTTGTGGGAGAACCAAATTCCATCTCAGCCCGATTTTGCGCGCTCCAACGTTCCACCCGCGAACCCCTTGCTGGTCAATCAATCGGCGGATATGTATCCTCAGCCTGGCAACCCTCCTCAAGGATGGGGCTTTGGTGGTTTTATCACCATCGAGCCTGGTTCATCCGGTCGTGGGGCGAACACGCTGTGGTGGATGGGCCTGTGCAACTGCTTCTGGTGGGTGGACAGGGAGAAGGGAGTTGCGGGCATGCTCGCATCGCAGGTTTTGCCGAACGGAGATCCCAAAGTTATTCCTGCGTGGTTCATGGCGGAGAAGGGCATTTATGACGCGTTGGAATGATGATCGGTCTTGGGCATGATGTTGTGTTGGTAGTTCAATAACACGTTCGTGATCACAATTGTCAAACAGAAGCTGTTAGTTTGTAGCTACGTGATTAATAGCGATTGCATCAGCCTCATCATACGTTCATTTTTCACAACTAATGGAAGATCTATGCGATCGTTTGGACATTGAATTAACCCGGAATCAAACAAAGTGCACAGTATCTAGGACGCAAGCAAGAAACGACGCAGAAACCTCATCCGAGAGCCTTGGACTCATCACACCTCCACCAATCTTGCTGTCTACCCGTCACCTCGAGCCTGGATGTATACCTACAATCGAACAGCTCAAACCCAACAATTCTGTGTGGCAGTAGAATGATCATCCCCCGTCTCACCTCCATTACCCTATACTTCGCGCAATTCGTCTGCGTGGCAGTAGTTTTAGTCCAAGCATCTTACCTCCTGCACCACCAACAGCACCAGTATTACAATGACTCGTACGGCCGCCTCGCTTACAGCGTGGTCATAGCCATCATATCGCTCATTGCTTCCCTGACCTGGATTCTCCCCATCACTTCACACATTGTGAATGTAATCGGTGACGTTCTTCTCTGCAGCGCGTGGTTCGCTGTGTTCGGGTTGCTGCAAGATTGGTACCAAAATGCTATGTCTTGTGGCAGCATATGGGCTTGGAATGAAATGAGTTTGAGGAATAGCCTTTACAGCAAGTGGAATAATGCACAGGCGTTCAGCTTTCTGAACGCAGTATCCTGGTTCGCTAGTTTTGCTGCGGCGTTGTTGATTTGAAAGGGGGCGGACAGGGCACGGAGTGTTGCGGTTTAGAAAGGTGGATCGCGATATTGCGACATGCTGATGAATCCTACCACTCTCTCTGCTTGTTATTGTTAGCTTGTTACTGCATCAGGTCGGTGTGATTCCTGGTTGTTGCATCTTCTTAATGCCAAAAGTCTCCCGGCTGGAAACGAGGCGACCGTGGCAGTACACACAATGCGCCGCTCTAATGGATAAAGATTAAATGAGAATAAAGCTATAAAATACTCTATAAGCAAGTAGCCACTTCAATTAGATAGCGAGAATCTGCTATAACTCCGCTAAAATCATGATAGCACATGATCGTATAGCACTATATAGAACAGTAATCAGAGATGATGATAAGCTATTCTGCTTCAAATCTGAGTAGCCATTTGTACGTATTGGTATTGGTCTTCGATAAATAGCTTATGATGTATACTATTACACCAACTCGATACGTTCCCATTCGCTACTTGCTGCCACCTCTCCATCCATAATTCCGTCCACGTACGCTTCACTAACGATCTTGTACTTTCTGTTGTCACACCATCGAAGAATAAATGGAACCTGTGCTCCACCAATCACGGCGATGATATCTCCATATTGGACACACCGAGAGGTCAGGCCTAGGTGTCCTTTCATAGTGACAAAAGGTGATCGTTCCCCAGTGAGTCTCATGAATTCTCGGTCAAGTTTACACGGATCTCCTCGTATGAGCTTGAGCCCGTCTTTTCCCTTCTTACTAGCGAAGAAACGCTCAAGGCCTTGTTTCATGTCCTGTCGGGAAACGAGGTCGATTCCATCCTCGAGGATGGGTAAAGCATCAAAATACCGATCAACTCTCTTCAGATCCGCATCATCCCCATATCCAGTAGCTGCATGTGAGGTCCTGACTACTGCATGCAAGCGCTCATTGAAATCCTTGTAGATATCCCTGGCAACGTACGTAAGCCGTAAAATTTCGTATAGCCAATGGACTGAAAGTATACAGGTCCCCGTACCAGGTACTCTGGGAACATCGCCCACTTCGAGAACTTTGTCGTAGATGGTAGCTCGGAGAGATACTCTGGCAGTTCCTTGGTCTTCTTTGCAAACAACGACTTGACATTGACGTTCCAACCCGGACGCACTGAATGCTGGGTAGAGAGTGAGGTGGTCCGGTTTCACATCTTGTAGGGTTTGTGGATTAGGCGTAGACCAGTCCGGTACCCACGAAGGTAGTATACTTCGTATTCCAGAGGCGCGGCAAATTGACAGCATCGAGATATGGTTTTGCTTTAGCAGAGCAACCATGGTTGCCATGTATACTTCTTCTTTGGACTTCAGGTAGTCCGGAAAAAGACCTAATGCCTCAAGCTCTTTTTGGTCCCCTGCAAGACCTAAGAGAGCAAATATCTTATCTCGTGGATTCGTGGACTCGAGATGCTGGTAGCCCTCTTGTTGAAGAAGGTGGACACTTCCAACGCAAGTTGCACGAAGCAATGCCACCAATGGAAATTTTTCTATCCGAAACACATGAGACATTAAAAGCATGACGAAAGCCCTGTGTGATGCCGTGAAAAAGATCTTCTTTTCATAAAGTGTCAAAGCTTGCTGTCGCTGTATCTTCAACGCCAATATGTGACGCAAAGCGTAGTATGCATTGAAAGCAGCTCGAAATCTGCGACGAGAAATCCGTTTCGTTCCGCAAACGAAGTAAGCATGTTCTGGAAGGGCGATTTCCTGCAAAACCCAAACACGACCCCACCATGCCCGTCGAAAAAGACTATTCAAAGCGGCCGCACGAAGTACTTGATTCTGCGACCCCCAATCACTGACATAATGCAAAAGGCACCCCAGGGCATACTTGGACACCAGTAATGACTGCTCGTCAAGCGAATCCAGTAAGACGATCTTGGCAGGGTCGTCCATGTATGAAGGCGTTGTTGTAATTGCCTGCCAGATTCGCATGCACCCTTCAGGTCCATTATGCAGTCCACAAGCTTCAGCCTGTTCTCCCAATATGTTCAGATGGTCGATCACAGCATCACTATGGTCAGCTGGTGCTCCAAGCCAAGCGAGGACTGCAAATGCCTTTTTATAGACATCGCCCATGAGTCCGACCTGCCAGCCCTTCTCTTCATCGTCCAATTGATTGATACAGATAGCATCAATCCATACGATCAAACTCTCTGTTTCTCGCAAGCCCATCATCGCATCAAACAAGTTGCGCGTAACCCGGAATGGACGTTTATCCACTATTATAACTCTTTTGTTATTCTCATCTCCCCAAACGTATGATAATGCCAAGAATGGCCGACCACTATCAAGACTAGTATGGAAAGTCCGACATGCGGGTCGGATTTTGCTCAAATGGTGACTGCTTGGGAGCAGCTCGAGGAGTCTTATCTCGCGTCCATCACGAGAGAGCTTCTGGTATTCGAATCGGCCTTTCATGACTGGATTTTCCGGATCCGTCTCAATGTATGAGGAAGGTTGTGCAGAAGGTAACAGTGTGGGATCATACACTAGGAAAATGATGACCTCACTGAGGCTGAGCGGACAGGGGGATCTTGTCTTGGGTCGACAACAAAGAGTGCACCTGAGATCTCGAGTAGTCAATCAGTTTCGTTAGTGTAGTCGTGACTATGCCTATGTTCTCTCTGTTTTGCATATCTGTTGCTGTGAGAACGTGTTGGGCGGAGAGAATGAGGGGGAGAAGGCTGATGGGGCCGCGTTAGTTGCTCGCTAAAAATAGATGTCGCTGGGCCTCCACACAGTTGTGCTCTGCTGCCTGCTCGTCGGCATTTTTGCAAATGCCGACTTATCATGATGCGCATTCCATACTTGTCCCTTGTTAGAACGTGATTGTTGTTCTGCCTCAAAGGCTCCACGATGCTTTCCTAGAACTTACTAGCATCGTTGTACTCGCAAACTGAGTGTGATTTCATACATCCATCTTGTAACTCTGGACATTTAGTAGACGCTTATCGTTCTTTCTATGTATAAAACAGAAACAGCTAGGAGAACTTGTCACAACAAAGTTAGGGGAAGCGATATCAGAACCCAAGATTCTTAAAGTACAAAGAAAGACTTGCAGTATTACCAATTCGAAATCGCGTGTAGACGTAGTCTTGCGAACTCAAAACCACTCGCATCGCCAACTGTAAGAACCATACTGCCTTTAACGCAAAGATATTTAAGTTGATTATTTACGTTAGTAAGCGATCATGCTAGTAACTTTACCTTCAAGCTAGTGCTGTTCTAAACGCATACGCACCTGCATCGCCTAAGCGCGGGCCAAAGCCCAAAAGCGCTGCTACAGGGTTGCGGCAGACGAGATAGAAGCGATAGGGCTAAGAAGCTACTGCCCGGTTCTTACTGTAACACCACACGTGTTTGCGCAAATACATGCCATGTTGTAGATTATCGTGCGGGACGGCGAGAACAGGCTGTTTGTACGCACGGGCACAGTTGTGAAGACCATCGTCGGCTTTCCGGATACATGCCCCGTGGTCCCCAACATATCAACTCTCGTTGCCGTACGAGCTCAAGCTCTGCAGGCACGGTCTACTTGCCTTGTCTAGAACTGGTATCTTTCCGTCCATCAGGCGCCCAAGGGAATCTGACCCTATGAGCTTCTTGCTCCTTCCAGGCAGCTAATTCCCTCGTTGAGCAAGCTCTCAGCCCTTTCCCCTGAGAAGCGAGTGTTTGTACGATATCTTCAAAGCCCTTGTTCATCAGCCTCTGTGGCAGCCTGGCATGGGTTTGATAGCTAATCTATCGCACGGGCAGCTTGCTTCTTGCGTACAGCGCCACCAACTCTGTGAGCAGGCCGCTCAATGGTATAAAGCGGTCTGATCATCCACACTTCTGGCTGAATACTATCGCTCTCCCAGCAGCAGAAATTACATCTCATATCTTGAAAGGCTAGCACCATGATAGCTTTGTTCGTCCTCAGTCTCGCCCTGTTACCATTGCTCAGTGGAGCATATCAAGTCGACCCTCCGACCACCACATCGCCAGATACCATCGTGGACTGCACGTGGTGGCATGTGGCCGTAGCGAACGACACCTGCGCCAGTATAAGTACAGATTGGTATATCACGGAGGCGCAACTGACAACATACGTATGACTAGAACGTTGCAAGAACCACTCTGCTCACACTAACGCATTCAACAGAACCCAAGTTTAGTTGATGGCTGCAAACTCATACTGGGGAATTCATACTGTATCGAACAGAACTGGGGTATACCTCCAACACCATCTCCGACCAGTAGCTTCGTAACGAGCACTAGCCAAACACCTACTCCTACTCCGACGACACTTCTGGAGATTTGCGAGGCTGAAGCTGGTGGGTATAAGGAATATTGCCCGCGCTGTCTGTTTCACTGCGAGAATGAGACGAAATACATCGATCAGTGTTTCTACAGTTGGTTTAGCACTATCAGTGGCTGGGACAGTCAGTGCTGGCAGCATGGTGGCAGAGATTGCGAGCACAGGGCGGTTGATGAATATTGTCCGCAGAAGTAGACTATGTCGCGGTCAGACAATAGTCTAAATAAATGGAGAAGAGCTTGGGATGACGTGAATCAGGACAGCTGTTTGTGTCCAAGGAAAAACAACATTCAATGGTTGGGAGTATGGCGCATTCACCCCAGGTGTCGCGTAGGTTCGCTCACACCTATCGATCGGGAGGCAAATTGGTCATCTGATGAGACCACCATCATAACCCTCGTGTTTCGTTACAGCAGCGGTGTGCTATGCTCATGCATATATCCGCGAGGCTTGAGAGCCTGAAGGTCGAGATAGATGAGATCTTAGATTTAGCGGCGGCCGAGAACGGATCAGTTACGATGCTTCGATGTCCAACTTGGTAAAGGGATCGATACTAATCGCAACTTCATGGCCGTCAACGAATACATTTCTTATCTCTTCGCTTTCTCGGTGGCCGTATCACTCTCTTGAACATGAGCACATCGCATGTTGCTATCCGGTATTCACGATATCCGCTAACACATACTACCACCATGACGTAACAACCAAACACAAGCTCATCAAGCTCTTTACTTCCTATATGAACAGAGTATACCTGAAATCGCCCCGCCTAAAATCAATGCTTGTGCCTACGCAACAGTCGAGATTAAAGTATCGATACGCGATGTGATTCCCCGCAATCGATCTTGCGTTTCACTCCCGAAGATCTCATCCGGCTACTAGCTAGCAAGCTTAACCACCGGCCAAGACTTTTGTCCACCCACTACATATTAAGCTGGAACACTCGCGTCCAATTAGCGCATAGTTACTTACTAGAAGAGTGCTTGTGTGACTTTGCAACCCCGGATGTATATGATGCGGCCCACCAGGTTCAGGTGTCATCCCAGACGATAAAGGCCCGACAGAGTATACATGCGCAGCACTCATTGGCAGTCGGCGCGATGATTTTATCCCCTCGCAATCAAAAAGGTTGCAGGTGTGAGAGAGTATGCTTTCATCAGCCAAGATGAGGTGGAAAGAAATGGGCATAGGCTTGTTAGCACAACAAGGACCTTTTTGAGTATATAAGACGCTCTACGCTTGACGCAGTTATCGGCACCGCTCACTGATTCAATTCGCATCCTACCCGATCCGATCGCATCTTGAATAGCCATGAAGTACACATTCACCCTCGCCATTGCGGCAGTGATTCTCGACACCAGTGTCGCATCGCCGCTCAATGTAGAGGCTCGACAGCAAGGTAGCGGAGCAGGCCCCTATGCTCCCGGCACGTACAAAACCGACAACTCCCTTCAAGGCCACACAATCTACTACCCAACCAAAAACACGGGTTCGGAGAAACTCCCCGTACTCGTCTGGGGCAACGGCGCGTGCAGTACTGACGGCCGGTCGAACTCCGCTCTTTTGCAGAACATTGCAAGCTACGGCTTCTTGGCCATCGCTGAGGGCGGTCCCAATGGCGGAGGTAGTTCCAATGCGCAGACCATGAAACAGGCTATTGATTGGGTGACCAACAACGCTGGCAAGGGAGCGTATGCTAATGTCGACGCGAGCAAAATCATGGCTGCGGGCTTTTCATGCGGTGGTGTTGAGGCCATCGACAATATCTGGGATAGCCGTGTGGACACCATTGGGGTAATCAGTTCAGGCTTGCTGTCAAACACCAGCGCGGCCAGGGACTGGAGGAAGCCGGTGCTTTTTGTACTGGGCGGCTCGGGCGATATCGCGTTCCAGAATGTGAGTTTTGCCACATTTACCCATTTTCGTTGCCAACGGACAGACTAACGTAGACTATAGGGTGAGCGCGACTTCAAGAATCTTGCAGCTGGTGTTCCCTCTTGGAAGGGTAACATTCCAGTTGGTCATGGTGGTACACTTGGCGATGCGGATGGTGGGCGTTTCGGCAAAGCTATTCTCAATTGGATGTTGTGGACCATGAAGGGGAACGCTCAAGCGGCATCTTACTTCACCAGCGGCTACCAGGCTGATGGGTATCAAGTTCAGACTCACGATTTGAACCTGCTCAAGCCATTTTGAGAATCGGAAGGTTGGGGAAGGACGCTGAGAATGCAGTGGTAGAGGATGTCCGAGAAAGAACAACAAAAAATATTGATAAATCACAGCAAGTCTAGCAATGCACATCCAACACTGTCCTGCCGAAAATCGTTGAATCTGGGCGCAACCATGTCCTGAACTCTGAACGAGACCCCCACACTCAACTACAGTGTCCGTGCACCCAACGCCCGGAGTCACCGGACGCCCGCTCCGAGCCTTGAAGCCCATCACAGAGATGAGGCTACAGAGCCACGTACAATAGTTATTACTACGAAAGTCTTTGGTGGAGTACTCTATAGACATATGCGATCAAGTTCCTCTATATATATTATTTATATAAGGTGGCGGTGCGGCCGCTACGTGTAGTGTGGGTTCGCACGGGCGGAGGAGGCGTCGCAGGCTTCGGGCGACTACGAGCACCTACAGCACGACGCGCAGGCTTTGGTTTGACTACAGAAGCTTTTGAGGTTGTAGATTTGCCTCTTTGGGACTGTTGTATACCTTTTGCAGAGTCGCGAGCCTGTTTAGCAGCGGCTCTGGCAGCCTTCCGCGCGTCTATTGCTCGGCGTTCCTCTGCCTTAACCTTTGCACGCTCTTCCTTCTCCCTCGCCCGCTTTTGACGCTTCTCTTCCTTAATCTTCTCCTTGTATAGCTTATTAGCAGCTGCTAACTCCTTTATCTCTGCCTTTCTTAGCTCTTCTTCCTCCTTCTCTTGCTCAGTAACTGCCATGCGGACGCGCGCCTCTTGAATAGCTCGAGGAGACCACACCATCGCCCCGCCGTGATACTCCTGGTGCTGTTGCAAGTCTAATTGCCTGCTAGGTTGCTTCTGACGCTTCTGTTTTAGGTATAGCTTCTGCCGCAAGCCTTCTAGTTCGTTGTGAAGGAGCTCTACCTGTGTCGATAGGTGGTGGATAGTTTGGCCAAGCTTCCGTGCACCTGCACTGCGAGGATCCTTCACCTCTGCATGCAGTGTAGTGCAAGCTCTAAGCCAATCCTCTGCAGAATAGGCTGTAGAACTAGAAGAAACTGAGCCTGAGTCGCTAGGTGTTGCGTGGCGGAATCTATCCAGTATAACGTCAGGGTTCATCGGGCTTATCCCTGTGGCAGTGAAGGCGTTTTGTATAAGCTCTTCCTTAAATGTGTGCACCCAGGCAGGCCAGAATAGGTGGAAGAAGTCACCTTTCGTCAATGGCGATAGGCCTTGAGACTTCTGGAGGTAGTCATCGAGCTCGGAGGCGTAGGCGGAGGAGAGTGGCTTGAAGCAGACTACATCCAACGGCTGCAGCGTCTGTGTACTATGAGGTGGCAACACAGCGAGTATAATTCGATTTTGATCGCAGTAGTCAATGAAGTCCTGCGTTAGGTGACTCCCGTGGCCATCTACTATCAAAAGCCTGTAACTTCGCGCGCCTTTGGCTTTGTATAGCGGTTAAATACCTGTTCAAGCCAAGCCAATCCAATATCATTATTTGTCCAGCCAGTAGGCGAAGAAGCCACGTGAATTGGGTGTGTTCCTGCCTCAATATCGGCCACCCAATGGCTCTGGATTGTGGAGTTTTTTGATGCGAATATGATGCCAGGAGGCAGAGCAGTACCATCTGCGCAGATTGTAGCCAACAAGCTCACCCACTCACGTGAGCCATCTTGACGAGCCTGCCTAACCTCCTTCTTCTCATATTGACGCCTACTGAAGATGCGCTTCGACCTTCCAAGTACCCCAATTGCGAAGCCCTTCTCATCCATATTGTACGTATTCTCTGGCTCAACGTCATACTCAGTGATCTTCTGCTGCAGTAGGTCAACGTAAAGCTTATACTTATATCCAGACTCAGCGTTATGGCGATTGGAGTCTATACCCGTCGCCCAGTGGCAGGTGAGTCGGTCGCGGTGACGGTGCAGGAAGCGTGTAACCTAGCTATTAGAGCAAGGATCCTGGGCTACTTTAGACGCGAAATTTTGTACCATAGCTCTCGTAGGTGGCAAGTGACGCGCTGACAGTGTTTCTATATACTGCACAAGGTCTGCTTCTTGTTGTGGGGTGAGCTTTCGTTGGTTTGGGTCAGCGACGCCCTGAGGGACCTGCACACTGCGGTGCGCGCGGGACAACGTTGTGCGCGAAACACCGTGTTTTTGAG
Organism: Alternaria atra; assembly: GCF_907166805.1. Classification (NCBI taxonomy): domain Eukaryota; kingdom Fungi; phylum Ascomycota; class Dothideomycetes; order Pleosporales; family Pleosporaceae; genus Alternaria; species Alternaria atra. The sequence goes on from NW_025091327.1 coordinate 826,377, forward strand.
CAATATTTGTATAGACAAGTTTATCGCCTGTGTCTAAATTACGAATCTCTGCAAGCGCATCTTGCAGGCCTGGCATGGTTGTTGAGTTGTTACGCGTTGAAATACTGTGTAGATGTTGCGTGCCGGGCGTTCAGTGACTCCGGGCGTTGGGTGCACGGACACTGTAACCGCTCTGCGTTAAAGCTCCCGTTCACGTTCACGTTCACCCCACCATACATACCCCCACTTCACCATCGTCATCATAGTAACACAACACATCACATCATACTACACCACAAAAATTCAACACATCTACCAAAATGTCTAAACCTCACGCTACAATAGCCGTCCTCTCAATCGGCCAAATGGGCCTCGGCATCGCCCAACTCCTCAAGTCACACAACTACCACATAACAACCAACATCTCATCCCGTAGCACCGCAACAAAATCGCGCGCTGAATCCGCTGGTATTGAATTATTCGAGACGGATGAAGAGTTAGTCGCTCAAGCAGATTACATCCTAAGTATCGTACCACCGCGCGACGCAGTCGCAACCGCGAAACGTGTGGAAGTTGCTTTGGCGAAAGCGAACCGGGAGGGAAGAGAGGACTTGTATTATCTTGATCTCAACGCCACAAGTCCGACAACCACAAAGGCAATCGCAACATCCTTTTCTCAAAATGCAAGATTACTTCGTTTCATCGATGGCGGCATCATCGGCGGACCGCCCTCACAATCATCATCATCTGAATCATCTGAATCGGGAGAAAGTGGGTGGCAGAGACCTGGTGTCCCTTTATCTGGCCCCCATCCTCTTCACTCGGCACCCATATCCGGTGCCCATCTAGCAGAAGTGCTGAATACACAGTATCTCGGTTCAGAAATCGGTACAGCATCAGGTTTGAAATGCTGTTTCGCTGCGTTGTCAAAAGGTTTTACGGCACTGGCTCTACAGTCTTTTACTACTGCATCTTCACTTGGGGTACTGAGCCCACTACTTGAGTACATGGATTTGTATAACCTCGGTGCGAGGCAGAAGGCGGAAAAGAGTGTCGTCGGATGTACGGGGAAGGCGTATCGGTGGGTGGAGGAGATGAATCAGATTGGGGAGTGTTTCGAGGAGGAGGGTGGGTGGAAGGGTGATGCGAAGGTTTTCAGGGAGATTGCGGGCGTGTTTCAGGGGTTGGCTGATGTAGTGGAGAGGGAGGGGAAGGAAGGGATGGGGGATGTGGAGGGAGTTGTGGGGGTTTTGGGTGAGGGGTTGAGGAAAGGTGATAGATAGAGATAGTGATACACAATCATTGTACTGCGGTTTGGATTGATGTCCTCGCTAATTAAGCTTGTAACCTAAAGTATGATCGGAATCGCAACCTCTTCGTCAACGCTATGCTACCCAACTAAATCATACTCATATCAATTTGACATCAATTAAGCTCTCCGAGCATTACGACCTTCACCGCTGAAAGCCAATGTGCGTCCCATATCCCTCACGATACTCGATTCCGCCGTGCTACTACCACTAACACCCCTCTTATGTCCAGCCTCCATGCTACTCCTTCCCTCAACCAACGCCCTCCTTCCATCAACACTCTGACCAACAAGTCTGCCACTAAACTGATGCCAGCAATTAGGCGCCTGAAGGATATACTTCTCCATCGCAATTCTGAATCTGTTTCGGTAATCACGTGGCGACGTGATAGTCGGCTTGTTCTTGCCACGGTCCTTGATCCAACTCTCTAGTTTCTTGTCCCATGTATAAGTACGGATGCAATCGATAATGCCCACGATGATCTCGCGTTGGGTGTCGTCAAAGCCCGCCATGAGAGAATAGTCCATGACATTGTTTTGGGACAGGAAGAGTGTGTCGTTGAAGACGCTGGCTTTGAGCAGTTTCTTCGTGTGTTCACGGACGAAGATAGGTGTTTCGGAATAGATAATGTCGACGAGGTTCTCGTCAAGAAGAACTTCATCGCGTTCGCCTGTAGCTTGAATTTTGCGGTTACGCATGCTGCCCTTCAAGTCATAGCGGCGATTAGGTTCGCGGTCATAGAACAAGTTCTCCATAACGAGCATGTACCAGTCAAAGTCTCGACCCGTGGGTGTCTTGATCTGGACTTGGAAGAGACCGAACATCTTGGCGATGACGCTGGGTAGTGACTTGAAAAGGTTTTGGTGTGTGAAGGCAAAGTAGTTGGGGCCGAACTTGAAGAATGCTTGTACCTCCACTGGGGAGAGCGATTTGAGAACGAAGCGGTCATCGAGCGTCTTCAGGAAGATGGATTTGGACTTCCCGCCCTTGGAGTCCCACTTCGAACAACGAGATAGGGACTCAACAAAGCGTTCTGCCACACCGCATTTGCGGCGCAGCGCATCAAAGGACTGAGCGTAGAAGATCTTGCAATGTGCCTTGACCCCGCGGTTCGTGAAACTATAGCGGATGTTGTGGTTTTCTTCATGCAAGAGGTTGCGTTCAACTGATTCTTCAAACGACTCCATAACACCATCGCCTGCTGGGTGGTCATCGCGGAAGCCTTGCCGCTTGGCAACGTAATCGGGACACGACAGTGCCAATGCGATGATGGAGCTAGGTTCGTCTTCTCGGATAATGATATCGGAGTTCTCCCAAACGTGTTCAATCTGCGAGAAAGGATACTCAAGTGGTGTCCACCCACTCGCTGAGCGTTCGGACCAGAAGCTGGTAAGAATCTTGAGCAGTGTGTTCTTCTCGTGTTTGGGCAGCTCAAGTGAGTTTTCCAGCTGTGAATCACTCAAATCCAGAAGTTTGGAACCTGATAGGCTTTCTGGTAGAGGTATATCTTCGGGAGTGATCTCTGTATCACTGATGTCGTTCTCTGTATCTGACGGGAACTGACTTGGAGACTTGGGCGATTCATCGCTGCTGGGGAGTTGGGCCATTGTATCTTGTGGATGTCGCTCTTCGATCGGCGATTGGGATGCCGTTGTAGTGTCGTCCGTACGCTCAGTGAGGATACTGTCACCAAGTGTGCTATTGTCTAGACTTGCCCGAGAAGGAGTTGGAGTACGCAAATCTTCGTCAGAATCCTCATTCTCTTGTACAGCGTCATGGACGTTCTTGTACACCTCGACAACCGGTTTGGAGGAGGCGAGAGGGAATGCACGCACTTGCCTAGCTCGATCGTTTCGTCGCTCACGCATACGCTGATTCTGGAACTCTCGTGATAGCTGTTCGAAATGCTGTGCAATCTTCGATACCTTATTTTGACTCTTGTAGGGAATCGAGCGAGGTATCCGGGATGAGGATTTGGATTGTTTCGGAGTGGTCAATCCAAGCCCAAGTCGTTCAGTCATACGTTCAAAGGCTTTCGAAGAGTCGTTTGCGTTCGGTTTCGGGCTGGTAGGTCCACTGTTGACCGCTGTCGAGCCTGGGAAAGGACCTAGGTGCTTCGCGATATTTCCTGGCTGGGACTGTGTCCTGACGAGTGAGGTTGGCCTGGCCACTGCCTCACGTCGACTGGTTTCAACCAGTCGCGGGATCTTGCTTTCTGCTGTCGGATTCGAAGCTGAAGGCAACGGAGATGGACTACTTGGCATATTTTCGATCGCTTCCGCAAGCGATTTATCGATAGGATTCACCTTTGGGAGACTAGTAGGTGTGGGCGACCCCTCGTCGAACTTGGTTGGATCGGAAGCAACAGTGGGAGTCTTGGTCAGTTCATCGTTGGCGACTGTAGGGGTATCCGGGTAGTTGGAAGGCACTGCCAGATCCAGATGACGGACGTCCTCGCGCTCTAATGCCTCGCGCGGTGTTTGAATTGTTAAGTCTAAGTTAGGTTTGGGAGGAGTGGGCGTCCTGGGCTCAGATGTCTGCTCCCCACCATCTACAGACTGATCGCTAGCTGCGCTCTCTTCTTTGACAACGGAACTCAACATATCGCGAGCCATCTCAGGCGACATGTTGGAGGGCCTAGGCGACAGGGCAATCGGCTCGTCTTTCTCGTCGATGTATGAATCATCAGCACCCGATTCTGTGCCCTCATCGACAGATGCCAATGAACTTGTGGACTCGTCGCGCTCCAAAAATCTCTTAAGTTGCATATTCGCGTACCTCCTAATGTCTCGCTCGGATGGGAAGAATTGCTGCTCAAATTCCAAAAATGTTACATCCCAGGCAATAGCCTTCTCCTGAATCGCGCGGATAGCGCGGTTCATGGGGATAATTTCGTAGTACTTGGAGTTCATGTACTTGTCTTGGAGTTTCGCCTTCAACCACTCATGTTCTTCGTTTGCGCGTTTCAAAAGTATCTCAACTTCCTTTCGACACACATCTACCTTCTCCGGTATGACATCTTCAACGTGTATCCCCTGGATGCGACCGCGAAGCGAGTCCATAAAGCAGTCCAGCTTCTCTTCAATCATCATGTATTGGCTGTTCTTCAATCTGAGATCGCTGTCCACTTTCCAGGTCACGTTCGGTTTGGGAGCAATAACCTCGTACATTGGTACGGGATCATACTGGATACGAAGAGCAACATTGTTATAACCAAAGTAGCGAACGTGTTCCTTGTGGATGTCATGGGGACATATGCCTGCTCGTGGATGCAGTTTGGTACTCCAGAAAGTTAACTCGAGATACTTGGCGAAGGAGTATCTCCAACTCCACTCGGACATTGGGAATGCCTGCGTCTCCTGGCCGCATATTCTGCAACAACTCCACATGAGAATGGTCTGGTACATGCCCTTCAATTTTGGCGGATGCTTCTGCACGATAACCGTCATTTGACCTTCTCCGTGCACGTATTGCCGGGAATGATCGAGCATTCTTCGGTCGCAATTGCCTACCTCGCACGCAACGCTGGCTGAAGTGCACAGATCTTCTACATATTGTCCGAGAGTGCAGTCCGGTGTGAAGCCATCGTCATAGTCGTGCTCTTGGTAGAAGCCAAGCGCGATGATCTCCGGGCCAATGCATGGTGTTGATGTTGTAGTATTGACAACACTGTATAGAACAGCGATCTTCTGGTGGTTGAAAGGGTCATAAAGATCAGTGTTACCCGACAGATACTGTTCCCATTGCCGCTTTTGTGTCAGATACTGATGCATTGCTTTGTCGTACTCCGATGCATGCACTGCAGACAGGAACTCTCGAACCTGCTTTGAAGCCTTTTCTACGACAGTATGAACCATCTCAGGTTGCACGAGTTCGAACTTTTGACCAATTTCTCCAGGTTTCTCGTCATCCTCATGGGCAGTATACTGATTCTTGAGTTTCTTTAGATGGCCGAGCTTTGCTTCGTATTGGCGAGCCTGTTCAAGCAAGTAAGGTTGCATGAACTTGACAAAAGGCGAAGAAGAAAGGATCTTGGTGCGATGGTTTTCGACCATGTCGCTGTAATAAGAAGGCGCAGCATCATTAGACTGTGGGTCATTGCCATTGGACAACGCGCTAGTAGGTTGAGAAACGGAGTCCCCTGTACCGGTTTGGGATAGTGAGCTTTCCTGATCGTGACGGTTCGAGGCAAGGGTTCCAGTGATAGAAGCCGTTGGTGTATCTATGAACTCGTCCCGCATTAGGCAAGTTTCGAGTCTGAGGTTGTACACAACATATGTCATGAATTCAGTAACACGTTTCAGTCTGACCAAATCATGGCTTTCGGCGCCTCGCAGAACGATCGTGCAACCGAGTTCTTTCTGACATCCAGAGAGAAAGATGTAAGTCTTTCTTGCATTCCTGTGCACATACGTTTTGACGTCAAAGCTGCCGCAGGATCCCAGGTGAGATGGGTCTATCGCCAACTTGTCAACTGAGGAAATCATTTTCGAGTTGGTGCATCGCGCAACTGCATTGAGGACTGTGGGCTTGACGTTGTAGACCACAGCAATTCCCTCCTTCTCCAGGAATTCGAGTGCCAAGCCAGACACGTTGCGCTGTACAAGCAAGACATGAGGTTCGAGAGCTGCGATACGACTGACAAGATTACGGAGATACTCGCGCTCCTGCGCAATGACAGGTTCAAGACTCATAAAGTGTGCTTGGTGTCGCGCATACTCGATGGCAAAAGTAATGATTGCAATCCTCGGATTAGGTATATTGCGTGGCATGCTCCGCAGGGCGACGTTCTTCGTAAAGACCACCCCAGATACGTACGCTGTATCTTTTGGTTTCCCACCTGGAATCTTCTTGAGTTTGATATAATTCCTCACATCGATGTCGTCGCCTCTATCTACGTCAGGATTGACATCGTCTGTACATTGGCGCAAGATTGGGATCAAGGCCTTCTCCCAACTTGACGCGTGTGGGACACCAGCATCATTGAGCATCTGAATCAGCAGCTTTCGCGCATGATCCAGGCTGGCTTTGTTGAGCTCGACCTTGGGTGTCATGCCTTGCATTGAAGCGCTGCGGGTGATTCTTCCCCCTGGTGGTGTTGGCGAAGGAGATGGCTGAAGTTGCGGTGTTCCTGGTCCGCTAGCACCGTAGCCGGTATACGGCCTCAACAGAGTGTTGCTCTTGGACCGCCTCGGGGAGGCTCGGTGAGTTATACTGCTTACGCTCAGGTTTCTTCGTCGAGACGGACGATTTCCGTTGCGGCTCGTGATACTAATGTTATCTGCATCTCGAGCATGGCTCGTGCCTATGACACCCCTGTCACCAGCTCTTGACTTGCCCTTTCTCATCGCAGCCAACAAACCACCCAAGCCACCTCTCTCGCTGTCCAAATTTGCGCCAGCTGCGGGATCTTCCCTTAGGGTCGCGAAAATACTGGCATGATCTTCTTCGCTCGAGCCCTCGTCTGACATGAAGGGCGCAAGATCAGGATCAATTATGTTATCGTGGTGAAAAGCCGACAAACTCGGTTGACCACGCGAGTTGTCGTGATACTGATGGAAGGGTGCGCGATCGTCATGCTTGACATGGCGCATGTGTTGGTGTTTGGAAGCGTGGCGTTTGTGGCTCGACGACCGAGGTCGCCCGGCTATCGACCGCAATGATCGTGAAGAACTTGGACGGGCCAAAGTCTGAGGACCGACCTCTATGACATGTGACCGGCGTTTCTTTTCACTGCCTACCTTCCGAGACATGGGAATGCTGATGGTAGGTGTTCCGATCTTCGTGTGATCACTCTCAACGTGATCAGCCTCGTCATCGTCCGAGTACTGGGCTCTGTCGCCGTTGTCGTATATGGAAGCTTGGTCACCTTCATCTGTGTAGTCGGAAGAATCATCGTCGTGGCCGTATATGATACCCTCACATGGTTTGCAGACCTTCAAATTGCTTTGTTGTCCAAATATCTTGCCTGACACGATGGAAGTGCACTTGGAATCAAAGATTTGCCCGCACGTACGACAGTGGTGCTTACGTCTGAAGGTAGTAAAGGCATCACCACAGCTGAAACAGGCTTTGGCATTCTCATCTCGCATCCAGAATTCGCGGTCTAAAATCTTTCTTCGCATTTGAGTGAAAGTGCTTCTTGACATGTTGTGTACAGCAGGGGCAGCTTGTGCTTGTCGCTGGAGCTCCTCAATGGGAGCTACAGCGGGAGTGCGTATGGTGGAAGTTGTGACGACGGAGCTCAGACCGTCGGAAGAAGAGGCCCTCGAAGGCCGGTAGCCTGGGAGGTGCGAAGGACCGACGTGGAGCATAGGAGGCCGCTGTGGCTCAGGTGCGTGTATAGTAGCCTGGGAATCAGCGGCGCGACTAAGTGTAATCCTTTCTGGGGACTTTTCAGGCTGTTCCCTCGCCTTGTTAGGTGCAGAACGGGTTGGTTGATACTGGCTGTCGGCTCGGGAGCTGACCCTGCTCAGACTTTCGCGCGGTGTGTCTGATGCAGCCTTGAAGTTGGCGCTGTCACCTACTTGGCCTTCGCCTTTCACAAGTACCATGTCGTCTTCATCTGTATCGTCACTTTCCTGACCGACAAGGTCAAAGTCGCCCTTTCGTTTTCGGGCAGTGCTGTCTCGGCTCGGGGGGAAATGTGGGGAATTCAGCCTTTGGCTTCCTAGTGCAGGGTCTCTCGGTGTGTTGCTCCTCGGCAGGTCTGCATTGGAGATGCTCTGGTGCCTGGAGTGAGTGCTCACGGGGCTCAAGATGGAGGAGTCGTCATGTTTGGCTACATGCCCAGTGTCAACGCTCGGGGTAATTGAGGGTCGAGATCGCGTAGTACCTAAGGAAGCCTTGGATGCGTTTAGCGAAGCCTTGCTTGAGAGTGTAGTACTAGAAATGTTGGAATCGCGAGAGGGAGGCAGGGCGTCGGGAAAGGTGGCCGTTGCTGGTGATTGCATGCTCGAGGACGGTCTAGACGTGACTACAGGCGAAGACATGGAAGTCCCTGCGGGGCTACGGTTGAGTGCCGCAGGCTTGGATGCTGATGAAGATCCACTCTTGCCATCTTGTGATTGTTCTCTGACGCCTCCTACTGACGCTCGTAGGCGACTATACAGCCCGCTGAAGCCGCCTTGTACCAGATCTATCCCTTTGGGCTCGCCGACCGAGCTCGGAGCTGGAGGTACAGTGAAGTCGTCGAAGGTGGTAAGCGTGTCGGAGCGTGATGCCGTGGCATGCATTTGGTAGAGCGAAGGCGGCTGCAGCGACCCTCGCCGTGAATCTCGAGACATGGCTGCCTTCAGAGGAATGGTAGCCTGCGAGTGCAGTGGATTGTGTCGGATATTTGGAAGCCGAGCGGCGTCCGACAATAGTCAGTGAAGGACAGCATCAGGCTTCACGAGGGATCATGGCCTGGTAGCGAGCGAGGTGGAGTGGAGGATATCTAGAATTTCGTTACACGTGTATTGCTTGTTTGACCGGCAGGGAGGGAGGCCAGACGAGCAGCTTCATGAAACCAGCAAAGACGATTCCAGGCATCGATGGTAGGCTTCGACGATTCGGGCAGCTAAAGCATCACGAGGTGCATACAGCTAGCTAGGTATGCAAGATAGGCGGCGGGCGATGACGCGCAGCCGCCAAGAAATTCCGCCTCAAGCCCTCCCACACCTCCGCCCTACGTTCCTCGGCATAGGAGCACTCAGCCACGAGATGCAGCCGCCGTGGGAGGTCGCACAAGAGGTAAACGCGCTGGGCAAGTGAAACACCAGCTGCTATCCCTCCTTGGATAGACTTCTATCATGTTGTCTCCTCTACCCCGCATACGACTTGTTGCTGTTTCCCATTTACACGTGTCTCGCCGGGAACAGACGCGTCGCGTCTCCCATTTGCGCCTCCAACTCGCATTTTATGGCCATTCGTCTCAGCGCTTGGCTTGAAGACACGTTCGAGTCACAGCTATTGCTAGGCAACCAATGGCTCCAGGACAGACACGAGAAGAAAAAGTATCGTGTCAGGCCGGAGATTGATAGACAGTGGAGCACCTACCACGATAACGGCTCGTCCCTGGATACTATCAATTACGTTGGCCCCGAGCGCAACTGCGCACTCCAGGTCCTCAAGGCATGTCATTATGCACCCCTCTAGTTCTCTCGCCTAACTTTGAATACCTCAGGTCTCTCCTCTCACGCTTACTGACGGCCAAAATCAAATCATCTCCCATTTCACGCCCGACTGCGCTCGAGACTTTTTCCAACGACACCCTGCTGTGTCGCACCTAGCCACAGGCATCACCATAGCCGCCCGAAAATATACCGTCCGATTCACTTCATACGGACCCCCGCGCGAAAGGCTACGCTTGGTACTTAATCGAATTGATTGGCTAGGCGAGAGCTGCGAACGGTTACAAAATCCGAACAGTGAAAGTCTAAGATCACTACACGCTTGTGAGCAGATTGGCGCTTTGCTAGAGCAGCTACGCCATATTCGCGCATTAGAAGATAGCCGGTGCTTGAAATCTGTTGCTGAGCAGACAGACGAAGGGGCAGGCGACGGCACCACAGCGGATGCCATGGGTCTGACTGACAACATGCCGGATGGCAATAACCTTCACTCCCAGATGCAGGACACTCAACTTCCATTTGGGACACAAATCCCACAACCCTCGCGTCCGCGTACAAGCGAAGATGAGCCACAATTCTTAGGAGTGAACCGGCTGGAGCCAGTAATGGCTGGGAATACGCAACGAACAGAAATACGACCAGGAGCTGCGTATACCGACTATGAGAAGAGGATGAAACTATTGAGCCTTGTCAGAGGTTATCAGATGTCAAGCGCTAGCACAAGTGCCACGTCTTCCGCGCCAGGTTTTGTACAGTATGCTTTTAGTAAGCCGCAAAGAACTGCTCCGCCAACCACAGATGAATCTCCCACACCGCCGTCAGATCCATCGCATCGACAGTCAACGCAGCCCGAAGCAGAAGTTGAGAAAGGAGAGGCTGCATCATCTATACCGAACCATGGAAAGGAGAGGGTCAAAAAGGTTAGGTATATCTCGCCTGAGGTTAAGAAAGCTGCCGAAGATACTCAAGTCGAAGAGCACGATATTCAACAAAGTCTTATTGAGGGCAACAGTGATAAACCACCTGAGTGCTCTTGGATGCAAGGGTTTGTCTTCAATAGCGAGACGTTGAAGGTACCGAGAACTCAGGCGGACATTCTGGGCAGAGAAGCTAGTTGGCTGAAACCTCCACCTGGGGTGCCGCCTTTCCAAGATGGAAATATGCCAGCCTCAATACTCAAGAATATTCACCTGATGGCTGATGAGAGAGCTGGTACTGATATCGATGACGACTCAGACATAGATCCGTCGCCAGAGAGCCTTGATCCATCGCCCGAATCTCGGCTTCAAAAGACGCAAGATGATGAACCCGTGACTACGCAGGAAGACGAAGAAACAGCTAGCGAGATGTCTTGGGAACAAACTCCAGACCCACCCGAACGACCAACAGGAGCTCCTCAGGGACTTCCTCCTGACTCAAGTATCGAGAAGCAAGCATCGCATTCGGAGCACGAATCTCCATCGCAGCTAGGACCCAGAGGCCAGCAGTCCAGCCATCCTTCTGTCATTGATATCTCGGATGATGACGAGCCAGTTGGTCCCCCTTCTTCGCCACCTGCTGCTGCTGCATCCGCTGATCTCGACGAGGAAATGGAAATGGAAATGGAAGAGTCTGTCCCACAAGCTTTGGGCGAAGACCTTGTACAACGAACACACTCACCATCAGCGAGCGACAAGCTTTCAGATGCTGTCTCTCTACGCTCTCCGGTAGTTCAAGTGAAGGAAACTCCATACGCCAAAAGCAAGAATGCCTCGGTACACAAGAAAGCACAGAACTCAAGCGGCGACTCGAAACCCACATCATCTACCTCAATAGTCCACAGTACATACGATACGCCTAGTCTTTCTGATCTCGCTGACCTTGGAAACGTTGAAACTGCCAAGGAACATCTGTTAGATACACATGAGCAAGATATAAGCGCCGAGCACAGGGAAGTTGAAGTACACCATGACAAGGCCAACAATGCGAACACAGACGGTATCGGAGATATAGAGATGCCCGACCACGTTCCAGACACAGAAACCGCTCGTGGTATCATAGTTACACAACGGCCACCGAACGATCTAGATAGCGGGGGTATGCCCACATCTACATCGCGTGCAACGCCAAATTCTGCGCAGTTACCTCCGAAGAATGGTGACTCAGAAGCATCACCGACGGTACCCCATCTCGCCTCACAATCTACCAAACGTAAGCTTGTCGCTTCGCCGACCAAGAACAACCGACGGCAGTCCAAAAGGCGAGAAATCAAGATTGTCGGCTTTGGAAACGACGCTCCATCCGACGTCGACCTGATAGGCACACTGCGTAAAGATCGAGAGGAGTCCTTGCGCAGATATCGGGCGCAACGCAACTCAAGCACAACAAGCTTTGAGAGTCGACATGAGCCTACAAGCAAGCTTACCGCTGAGCAATGTTCGGACGCTATGAATCTTGACGGTGTTGATGTAATAACGAAAAAAGAGCTATCGCCTAGCATGTCTCCTCGACATCAAGGTCTATACGACGAACCCAGTCCCAGAAGAGCACAGCCCGCTACAAGCCCAGCATCTCAACCACCAAAAACACACAATCCGTCCAAGGCTCATTCGCGTGATACTCAGACACGTGGTCCGGTTCCGATACCTGTCCAATCATCATTAATATCGTCCGAGAAGGTAGATCAAGATAGCAACATGACCGTCTTTCAGTCTTTCAAAGCCGCGTATCCAGAGTACAATGGCAATGAGAGGCATTTTGAAAATCAATGCAACCAGATGTATCAGCTGGAACAAGAAGACAAGATGGTACCGAAATGGCAGTGGGACGACTTCATCATCCGCAACAGGACAGACTACAGCCAGTATGCCATGGACTGTATCGATCAAGGAGAAGACCCTGAGCCATACTATCGCTTCTACAAAGACAACATCCGCGATACATTATATACGCTGGGCATTATTCAGAACACAAAGACACTGCAAAGAGCACTGGAGGAGCTTGGTGGCGCAAAGACCAACACACCTAGACAACCACCGCAGCCTCTCCAGAAGCCAAAGCATGCAAGGAAGTCTCTCCCAGGCGCCTTCGGCCAGCCAAAGAAACGTACACATGAACGTATCATCAGCACTTCGTCTCGCCCACGCCACTCTCTCCCCACAAACCCACGCATGCGCAATGAAAGCTTTCTCCGACCCACCTCATCCGCTTCCTCGTCGCGACCCGAACCACGGCATTCAAACCCCATCACGCGTGTCTCATCCGCCTCCCGGATTGCCCACCAAACTCGCACTCACCTTTCCCCATCTGACGCTACCAACTCGAGCGCCGATACAGCCGACATATTCAATGATCAAGGCAGCACCCGCGACAAATACCGCGACTTCTACTTCGGTTTTCAACGCACCACATCCTGGACCGGTAGTACTGATGTGAGTTCCACGCCCACAAGAGGTGACCAAAGTCCAAATAAGTCGTTTGAAAAGGAGTTAAGCTAAGGTATGTATAGGTCGATCCCAATAAACGATGGCCGCAGAGTCTGGCTGGTAGGCCGAGTGTTGCTGACGCGTTGCCGCCAAGGAAGAAGGTTGATGTACTGAATTGGGGCGATGTGTTGGATAAGACGGGTTGGACAGGTGGTGAATGAGGTGATTTTTTTTTGGGCTTTGACTTTGGTCCTGAGTTTATTTGGCTTGTAGAATAGGATACCCAGGACTTTTACGCATTCGTCCATGTTTTTGTTTTGGAGAGAGTTTGGATACGATGCTATCCGACTTTGCTGCATGGTTGTACAGATCTGAAGAATTATAGTTTACCTACTTTCGAGTTTGTAACAAATCAACACAGTCTTGCGTGACTTCACTTGTGGTGTCTGATTACTGAAAACCATTGAGATACCGATATCATTGCAAGAGGGTATATACTTGCTCTCCCCATGGAAAAAGTCATTCAACGCCTTATCAAATCTCATCGATACATAATCTTTAGACATGCCGAGAAGACAAACCACGCTCTAGGGCCCCCACACCACCGTCCTCCACCTCCTCACACCCTGCAACCCACTAACAATCACCGTAACCACAAGAAGCAGTACATTAAACCCTGCCATCATGTAGAACGGCGCACCGGGCCCCCTACTATCAAACAGTGCACCACCCGCTTTAGTCAATAGCAGGATACCAAAGCCACCCAGCAGACTATAGGTCCCTGCTATTGAGCCTTTGATATGGTTATGCGATGTTGTTCGTCTTGACGCGGAGCCTGAGCGAGAGGAATGTATGTGCTCTGGAAGCAAAGGGGCGTTTTCGTCCAAGGGGGTGATGGGTGCGCTATGTGGTGGTGTAGCGCCTGCAGATGGATGGGACGTCGTTCCGTTCACTGATACAGATGCTGAAGTGGATGTGGAGGCGTGCTCATCGTTGTTGATACCACGGCCAAGTAAAGCGAGGGAGCAGACGATAGCGCCGATTTGGCTGATGCCTAGTAGCGCTACGATGAAGAAGATCGCACTTGTGCCGTCTTCGCTCTTATAGTCTGGGCTCGTAAGCGATCCGAATGCAGAGTAGCCTACTATTCCAGATACAGCTGCTACCAGCAAGGGGATGTTGTAGCGAGGGAATCGACCGGAGAGGTAGCCAAAGAGGGGTGCGGACATAAGTGCTACGAGCTGACTGATGCCTGTTAACATGGCTGCAAGTTTGTAGGCTTCTGGACAAGCGACTTTGATGTCAGAGGGGATGTTGGAGTCGACTTTGCAGCGGCCGGTCTGTAGAAAGTAGTGGTTCGTGAACAGAGGGATGAAGAGCGATATAGCAACTGAAGATGCGCGCGCAACGAAACCGCCTACGTAGCCAAGTCCAATATTTGGGGAAGTGAAACCTAGACGGACACTTTCTAGGAAGAGGCGTGGGTAGGATAGCACGACGTCGCGTGTCAGATGACTGTCTACATCTTTGTAGTCGCCTTTGCTAGTAAGGCGTTTCCAGCCTTTCGCTTCTTCGCCAGGTAACTGGCGCAAACCGAAGAAGCAGCCGAGTGCCACAAGAAAAGCGATAGTTCCTACAACGTAGAAAGCATCTGCCACAGCTGTCGCAGGACGCTCGCCGGCGTTTTGGAATTGTGTTGGCAGAGGTAGGAAGACGAACAGTGCGACTAAGGCGCCGCACCCTGTAAACATACCCACCAACCCGGCAAGTTGTGACGTAGATGCGCCCGAGTCCTTCTTCGCGGGCGTCTCTTGTGTATGGTCCTCCGGAGAGTTCGAGCGGAAGCGCGCGGGCGTGATAGTAAGTTCGGACGATATCGAAGCAGCCGGCGCATGCGATCTACCACGACTTTGTGTCGGCGATCGCGGGTCAGATTTGACTTCTTTGACAATAGTCATCGAGGGCAGAATCGCGGTGACCATAGTCGCACTGTTCAGACATCAGCGTCTAATTCCTAAACATCCCAGTTACTCAAACTTACGTCGCGCTTCCGCCCAGGCTAAACAGCACCCTCGCAAGCAACAATTGCGGATAAACATTCTTCGCCTGCACGAGAACCCACAACGCGACACCCACAATACTATACCCCATCACCGCAACACTCCTCACACCCACCCTATCACTCAGCAGACCCCATGCTGGACACGCAACAAGCGCCACCAACTCATCCACAAACCCCAGCGTACCGACCGCATCTCCGACATTCCGCGACTGGCCAATGCGCTGTGTGATAACAAAGGATATAGAGCTATTGAGAAAGACAAGGAAGCTGATGCTGAAGAGCGCGACGCCAAAGAGGTACGATGCGATTTGTGTGCGCGTCGCGGTGAATTGGAGACCGATCATGATTGGAGCGATTTAAGCTCGCAGTGAGCTGACCTGGCTTATCTTAGGCGCATTGAGATGTCGAGTATGATGTTCGTGGAAGGGTGATGTCGCGTTGCGGCCGTTCGGTCCGAGGATACGTGATGTCAGAGCTGTGGCTGGATGGTGCCCAAGTGTGGCTAAGTTCTGGCAGCATCACGTGCGTGCAATGCTTACCCCCGAGGCGTGGACTAGACTGTGTTCGCGCTAGTAGCAACGCTCAGCTTATGGCGCCGTGCGAGCCGAGAAACTATCCGTGGTGGTGGTCAGCACTCAATGAACTACGACAAAAGCAAGTCGTAGCGTGCTGCGGTTCATCCAATCAAAGCGTGCTATCACATTGTTCTCTGTTCTTAGCAAATGCCAGCTGTGAACCCTCTTACCGTTTTCAGGATCATGCTACGGTCAACACATGCAAGTAGTGTCAAGGATGATTACTGTTCAAGATGTGTATTGATGATTTAACTAGAGTAACCGGATATACAAAGGAAAAGCGCTGTAGAACGTCCAGATCATGATACCATATCAACCACCATAACACCGCCAACACCTGAATCATGCAGGAGCAACATGTAAATTCAACCGCTGTTGGTATCTCGAAATCTCTTTCCAAATGAATTACTATCGTTTCCGTTAGATACCCATGATCGGCGCTGCAGGCTCAGCACCGGGTCCCCAACTGCGCACTGGGGTAAGCAAGTCTGCATCTGCAGAGCGTGCAGATCACAAACAACGTGTCTCACACTTTACTCCAGCCCACAGGTAAACCTCGTCCCTGGTTTGGACCCCAGTACTCCCGAGTCTCGGGATAGTCGCCGTTCTCGACGCCCTCGTTGAATAGATTGCGCACCGTGTTTATCCGTAGAGTGTCACGAGGCTTGAGATCGAATTTGAAGGGTATTGGTTTTGCGATGAGTAGAATGGAGTAGTCGAGTGTCGGATCCTCAGGCTTTTTGGTGATGTCGCCCCATTCTAGGGGCTTGTACGCTGGCTCGGCCGATTTCGATTTCTTCGGTGCGCTGTTTGATGGATCGGATCCAGGATATGTGAACTTTGCGAGTATCTTTCCTTCCATGGTTGGCTCCGTTGTATCGAGACCTGCGTTGAGCTCCTCGTTGGAGATGGAGGCCTTCTCGTTCATGCCAATCTTGTGTTCTGTCTTCATGGGCTTCGTGATGGGCGGCATCGTCGAGTTTTCCGATAACTTCTTGATGTCGAACAACCAGGCAATGGCACCAATGCCAATGAGCAGATCCTCGTCAGCTACAGCCTGACCAGTGCACGTCCTTCGACCATAACCGAATTGTGTCGAGTTGATTATAGTTGGATACTGGGTAAGAGGTTCTTGGTAGGTGGGGTACTCTGGTTTGATCCATCGCAGAGGGTTGAAAGCTTCTGGGTCGGGGTATATATCAGGATCGCGGGAGATGGCCCTATGGAAGTCTGTTAGTCTCTCTGGGCTTCATTCAAGGATTCGATGTAACTTACCACTCCAAAGGATGGATAGTGCTACCCTTGGGAATATGATAGCCGTTGTACTCGTCATCCTGAATCAGGTAGTGAGGGATACCAGTGGGGACTGGTGGGCGCCATCGAATGCACTCGCGAATGATGGCTCGTAGAAAAGGAAGGTTGGGTCGGTCTTCTGAACGTGGCATTCGATCTCCACAGACACGATCAAGCTCCTCATGAAGCATGGGCAAGAACTGTGGGTAGTGTGTCATGGCTAAGCAAAAGGTCTGCATAGGAGCAGCGATAGTAAGAGCTCCAGCGATACCGTGCATGCCTACAGCATATGCGCCTTCGGTGTCAGATTTGAAGCCCCATTTGCTGCGACCGTTCAAGAAGGTTTTCATCCAGGATGGAGCCGCTTGTCCTGACTGCATGTCGTTCACCACTTGTTCTTGCATGGTTTGGAACCATGTACGTTCAGTGGTCGCACGTCGTCTTTCCCAGGCTTTGGGTGGGGAGAGCCAGTCGGGAAGTGACATGAGGAATGGAAGCTTGTTGCTGAGAGAGCCGGTAGGTGAAACACCGATGAGAAGCTCGCGCGCGCGTTGCTTCAGCTCATCGCTGCCTTCGCTGTGACCCCAAGCAAGTCGACAAGTGACACGAGATATAAAGGACTCGAGGATGTGGTTGTACTGATCCGGTGCGTCCAGCAGCTCGGTCAACATACGTTTTGATTCCATCTCAGGGTATCGATGAAACGCAGCCTTCTCCGATTCCCGCATGATGATGTTTGCAAACTTTCTTTGACGAGTATGGCCCTCTATTCAACGTCAGCACCAGCAACAACAAGCATTACGAGTGTTCCATACCATTTCGACTGAGTAGCGGGAGATATTGGGCGCTTGAGCGGTTATCGTCTATCAAAGACGGAATATGTGGTCGGTCCGAGTAGATGGCTGCTCTCTTCGACAGCAGATCTTTGGCAATCTGGTCACTAGATATCCAGACATGATTGTGACCAGCCAGGTTGCATTGATAGATAGGCCCGTATTGCTTGCCCCAATCTGCGAATTTGATGAAACCATTCTTCTCTGGTACCTCAGGCACTGAGCCAAGGATAGGGTAGCCTAGCATATAGTTGTCAGCCAAAGTACTTGTATGATCTTCAATGTCTAGCTGTAGGCTATGTCTGAATGATCCACCGACGGAGAGTGTGCCATACCTTTAGGCCCTGGTAGAGGCTTGAGACCTGTTGGTATTCGTTGCCGACACGAAGAGTCCCAGTATTTGTATAATGCATATGCGCCCAGCACAGCTACCGCTAATAATATTGAAGGAAGACCCATACTGGTGAGTTGTGTAATAAGAAAAAAGAATCACTACCAGCGTGACAATAACCTGGATTTCGGGTCACAAAAGATGTTCAGCCTTCAATGAGAGATGCGGGTGCATGAAGCACTACATATAGAAACTGTGGGACTCATATCGGGACAGACGCTGCCTGAGCATGTAAGCCTGCTCGTGTCAATATTCTCTAACAAGGAAAGGAGTTTCGAGTACCGATATCCCGTGCTCAGCCGCGGGACGCTGCGTGTCAGAGCCGTGAGAGTGGATCATGGCCTCTAACGAGCTTGACGGCTATGATCGTAAATAGTGCTCTCGCTTGTTTGACGACCTCAGTGGCCTGCAAGGACCAAGGGTTTTCTGGCTGTGCTGAGTCTGCAACATCAGTGCCAAGCCAGGCATAGGTTGGAAATCCTCCGCAGCCGTTTTTGTTTAGCTTGCTGTAGACCAAGATGATAAGGGAGAGCCTGAGGAAAGTACCAGGGCGATCGCTGCAAGCCGCAGTCTTAACGAGTAATCATCGGCGATGCAATTCACATCTAGGTGGCATCACTACGCTGGCTTAGCTGCTCGTAAGTGAGTGACTCGTCAGACGTTCCGGAGATAGTAGCAAGAAACTCCTCAGTCAAGGTTGGATAGCTGACATTCTGCGGATATCCTACCAGCATGAAGTAAGCGGGCACAGATTGCGTGCATATGTGACACTTTGTGACAGCCGTAGGAAGAACCTGGAGCCATTCATTGATCACGAGAGGCTCAAATGATGCTGGCTGAGTTGATGAGCTCGCCGATGCATCCGAGAGGCGAGGCCGTCTTGGAAACATCAGCGTTGTGACGGGTGATCGGTGCTGATGGTGTCGTTTGTCGTGCCGCACATGGGCTAATCTATTTTGAGACGGCTCCAAAACCCAATGATCGTCCGGCAGTCGCGTGGATCGCCCCATCTGCATTCTTCAGCCTAAAGCCCCTGTTCCCTTCGCGTCAAGTTATGTTATCTAAAGTGAGGAGAGCCGACGTTGCAAGTCCGACGCTCATCATTCTACCGAAGTTCTCGCCCCCTCTCAGCTTTGGTAATGAATGTCTTGGTTATTAACGCGCACTAACGTCATCTTACCCTGCATGGACCCTGAGCCTCTTGTCTCACCCACCACAAGCGAAAAGCCTCCGTCGGCGACTGCAACCTCCTTCACACCGAAGTCAGCCTCTCTAGACGGTGACACCTATGGCAGAAACACCGGCCGAGAAAGAGGCAGGATACCTGCTCCCGCCCCGTGGTCTCCAGAAACAGTGTTGAGTCAAGATGCTTGCGACGTCACGCCTTGAAACAATAAACCCGTGTACTATTTGGAGTAGTCCATTTGTTTCCACTAGGGATTGCGCAAGTAGCCTACCCGCTGGACGGCCAGCGGTTCCCGGCTCACGCCTACCTACTAGCCAAATACAAACCTCCTACAGCTGTCTCCGCAACCTTTTTCGCCGGTGCCTCTCCAAATATCGATCTCTTATACAGTCGATGCCTGGTATGCCAGCTTATCCATGAAGTCCAGTCTCAGCATGCTCTTCTTTAGGAAGCAACGGGATCGGTCTCTGCGCCAAGTCACTGGCGCACCACGGCTCCGCAGAAAGGCACTGCATCTGGATGCGTACGCGCTTGTCTGACGTGCAAACTCGATTTGTTTCGTCTGCATTGGCCTCAGTCGCATGCTCGATCAACTGTCTCTAGGATCCTATGGAGGTGCGTCCAGCCAACAAGCTCGTCCAAGTCGCCGACATTAGCCGCTTGGTTTTACGAATTCGAGAGCAGAAATACCAGACACCGATGAAGAGTGCAGTGACTGCGCAGGCTACCTAGTGTCCACTCTATAAACTCTGCCTCAGATCCATCGGCAGGTTGCCAATCCGCTAAGCGGTATGGCGCACGGGTGATGAATATCGTCACACGATGCTGACTCGAAGAAAACTGCTTGTGGAACAGCTGCAAGCTTGTGTTCATTCCTGTGGTTCATCAACCCAAGAACCCGGTTCTCGTCACCCTTGGGTTCCGCGTCCAAGGTTAGAAAGAATACCAAATCGCGTAGACTGAGCTTATTACAATCCACATGATCACACGCATTACAGCATCCCGCACTCGTATAGCCCTGCAGCTTCGAGGATGCTCTTGGGGTCATCCGAATTTCGTTTTCATGCAGGGTAATCTTCACAGCTGCTGTGAAACACATTTTACCAGAATTCGGTTTGCTTGGATATCGCACTTCCTCAGACACGACATTAAAATGTCACTCAAAACAGTGCACTGGAGCACACGGGCCGGCTTCTCCGTGGATCACTTCATTATCATGCCTCAACGATTCTGCGCGATACGCAAGCTCGGAGTCTTGGGTGGTTGGGGAGCCATCTGAGCACAGCCATCTACGATGGTACCACAGCACCTAGTAGACGAGAATTATTACTTACCATTCGTACGAACCTCTACTACACGCGGGAGTGATTCGTATGCTCTTCATCAGACCTTGGCCACCAACTCCGCGACGTTGCTAGAACATCAACTGCCTTTTCTTCTCTTTGCGAAAATTCCTGACAATCGCCGACTCCGTTTGTGATGTCTCCAGACCGTTGGCCGGGGGAGAAGAGTTCAGATCCGATTCCTTGACCGAGCTGGTGGGTGAGCTGGCTACAGAGTGTAGCAATTTGCTCTCTCCACTGTGAACGAACAATGTAGCGACTGCGTAAGCCAAGAGACAGCAGATAGCGATGGATAGGTAGACGATGGCCACCTGCTCGATGGTAAGCAGATGGATGACGCAATTGGGATCTCCTTACCCTTTGCTCATCACCAAAGTCCTCCTTGCGGACCCAAGGCGTGCAGACGTAGACTGTGAGCCCACACAGATATAAAGCCCAAGCATTGGCCATCATCATGCTCGGGAATTGCTAAATGAACACCATGAACCAATGATTATAGCCTGGCGTTTCTCTATACCGTAGGATCGCTCGTCGCATATGTGTAATCTCATCTGCACTCAACACGATCTTGGTGATCTTTTCCATATCTGGTAAGCCGTCAAGGATGGGTTTCGTTTGAATACTTGTAATGATCGCGGTGATAGTGCAGATTAGGGCGCTGTACTAGAGTGCACTAACGGACCAGTGGGCGGTTGCTTCTTTGCACCATGGGAGAGTGGAGATTGCTGCACCTATGATTGGAGATGTTAGACCAGGGTATATATGAGTGTGTTGGATTCATGGATACATTGAGGTACTCCCTACAACCACAGAAAGATGCCTAGTTTGTCAGCGCTGTACGAAACATGTCTTGTGGTACAAAGAAGCTCGTTTAGTATGTGCTTACAGCAACCTGCACAGACTGGAGCTCCGCATATTTATCCTCCACAAAATTGACAATTGAGACCAAAGTCTTATCAATTTCCTTCGTTTGTCGTATCTTCTGTATCGGTTCCCAGGTGTACTTGTAGAAAGCGCGACGATATAGTAGTGTTGGGACTAGAAGAAGACCGTTGTTTATTCTCTGACGCTTCTTGGTCTCTTCCTTCGCGCCGTTGTTAACTTTCGCGTCGTTCGTAGCAGCTGTTGGTAGGATATTAGCTTCAACCTGCTTACCGGCCATCTTCAGCGAATAGAAGATGTGGGAGGTATCGATAGGTGGTGAGTAAAGTAAAGTGGTGCTAGTCGTGGAGCCAGTAAGGATAGCGATATTGATGTAAAGCGATGGCTCTACGATATATTTCTGAAGAGGTGGAGTGGGAGCAGATATTTGAGGCAATTATGGGGGATACCCACATCGTTGCTTCATGATACCCCGACTGTGTAGAAGGCGCAAGGGTGAATGTGACTGTCCTCGCTCGGGAAGGTGCCGCCATCCATGACCGCACATCACAAACCTCGAGGAGATTGCGGCCACAGTCATTCACAGATGGTGGTTATCCGTTTAATTTCAATGGCTTCGTGTGAGTACTGGCTGAGTAAACAACAACGGCTGATGCTGCTTAGGAGATCATATACTGTATAAATTGGCAGGAGGTGATGCTCATTACTACACGTGGTGTTGCACTTACAACGCGACCGGAACGAGTCATGTATGCAGATAAACCAAGCGAATAGCAAATATGTCGAAGAGTACTCCGAAAGTATGGAAACATGGGGATAGCGCACATGTATGGAGTCACGATGAGAAGACCCGCGTAGGGCGTGCCATGTCTTACTCCGCGTTCATTCCGAGCATGCTATATCTTTAGCATTAACACGTAAAGATTCCACACGTTGTCAATAAATAAAAAACTCCCCATTTCTATCTAAAATGGCCGAATCACAATATGTCATCCTCGAAGGCAAACCGACGCCGCAAAGATACCACGATATCCGCAAGCTCGCTGGCATGACGCCCCCACCAATTGAAGCTGTACCCAAGGCGCTCGCGAACTCTTTCTACATGATCGTCGCCTACAAGCGCAAATACATGCTTGACGGTACAACCCCCGGGTCTGCCCAGGATGTTGTCGCAATGGGCCGATTAGTCGGCGATGGGTCGCTTTTCCTGATCATGGTTGACATAGCGGTGCACCCAGATCATCAGCGCAGAGGACTGGGAAAGCGTATCGTGCAGAAGCTTTTGGACTACGTGGACGAGCATGCACCTCTGGCTTATGTGAGCCTTGTAGCTGATGGACCGGCACAAAAGCTATACCCGCTTTATGGATTCAAAGATGTGTCGCCTAGTATTGGCATGTACAGGATGAACAGGCCACCGAAGGATCAACAGGACATTGCGACAGATACAGTGGAGGAAACTTGACACCTCTCGGGATACGTAACCTCACTGGATGCCCACCGAGAATTTCTACAATCAGAACATGACTGTTCGAGTGCAACCTGAAGCGGATGAGCGCTGCATTTGTCAATGGCGTGGCGTTCACATGTCAAGGTAGACAGGGGCGGCTGTGGGGGGCTGGACCCCGCCGATGGCGTCGATGCACATCACCGCCCAGGCTTCTTGAATCCACACATCGAATGTTCATTACTGTTCAACATGCGCGATTGAGAAGCCCATCCTTTGTTTGCAATGCGCATCTGTGATCGCATTTGATTCCTATGTGTAATGTATGAGAGATCATGACCTCCTCTCCGCCAAACCCAAGGACAGAAGATCGCCCACTCTCTGTATGTACTGTAACACGAGCCTGATTCGTTCTACGGACGTACCATCCCCACACTGTGCGACTATGCATCGTCCTTGATTCGATTCCTCTATATGATGAGAAATGCTAACCCCTCTCCAAGCTACAGTCTCTCCCTAGCGAGTTGCTCCAACTCATCGTCGCCTACCTCGACACTCCCACGCTCAAGCTTGTAGCTCTAGTCTCTCAGACACTCAACCAACATGCGACGGATATACTGTGGCGGAACGTCTGCCTGACTGACCAATGGAAATTACACCTAAATGAAGAGACGGATCTGATGTGGGGGGAACGCGGCCGTGGAGAACCTGATGAGCACGACGATACACCTATTGTCCAAAAACTGCACATACTTGCGACGTAGGTACACCAAAGTCTGCTATCCAAACCAGTCTAACGTCGCAGTAACCCTGCGATTGCATCTAAAGTTCAGACACTCTCCCATCGATGCCACCTTCCAGCGCCGAACATCTTCAATGAACTCCCACGAATGCGCTTCGACGCCGATAATCTCTCACAAGATGAACGACTACATACTCTCGTCAAGCTCGCGATACCGAACTTGGTCAACGTGCACACACTACGGATCATATACGGGCATTGGAGGCTCACAAACGCACTCATTACTGGCTTCCTCGATGAAGGTCGACCACGACGTATGCCTGTGCGCAAACTGTGGCTAGAGAGCTGTTGCTTCGACAAGACTGAACTATACTGGCTCCTACAAAACAAAGCCACCGGACTTGAAAGTATCCGCTTGCGTAGACTTGGAAAGGATCTGTCAGATCGAACGGAAACTCAGCAGCTACAATTCATGGAGTTTTCGCTTTCGCGTGGCGGGCAATATTATACAATGCATAATGGAGCAGGAGGTTTTGTTGGTACCACCATCCAGATCTCTCATGAGGGTTTGCCGGAACGATGGCCGCGTTCTTCAACACAAGAGTTAAGGGACAAGGCTAAGGCATATGACGCTATCATGTGGGAGGAGCTTCCGGAGATTAGAGACTACATCGATGCGAATCCGGTGTCTTCCAAACCTATATCACTTGGAAAAATTGTGCCTGACCCCAGGCCCTCAATGGAGTGGCTAATTGCAAATTCCGCTTCTACACTTACCAGTCTAAATCTAGACTGGATACATTGGCGTCGAAGGGATGTAGAGCCATCTGGTTCAATCACTGACTCTGAGGTGTTTCTGTCTTCACTCAGCGGTTTGCGTTTCCCGCATCTACGTGCCTTTCAAATTCGAAATGCTGTGTTGCCGCTCACGATACTCCCAAAGAATGTCTATCTCCTGGAAGATCCCTTCTTGGAGTTCCTCGAGGCACACCCCAAAATCCAGTGTCTCGGCTGGCCAATGGACAGGATATACAACCATGTTAAGTCGACTGTTGATATTCAAAATCGATGTCGAAGTCTGGTCGCGCATCTGGCAAACACGCTGACAGACCTTCGAATCGATACACAATATGGGGGACCCGGCGAACCACTTACGGCCAAATGTAGCACCATGGAAGATATGCAAGAACGTACGCGTCGACGCAGATTCATTGACGAATTTGCGCCCCACATGCGGAAAGTCGAGCAAATCAAGCTGGAAGGTGGTATACCACGCGACGAGAAGCGAGAGTTACTCCGTGCACTACATTGGTGTCCCATAAAGAAAATTGTCATGATTGGCGTTTCTTTCCCAGCAG
Source organism: Alternaria atra (assembly GCF_907166805.1). Classification (NCBI taxonomy): domain Eukaryota; kingdom Fungi; phylum Ascomycota; class Dothideomycetes; order Pleosporales; family Pleosporaceae; genus Alternaria; species Alternaria atra. The sequence continues at coordinate 851,296 of NW_025091327.1, forward strand.
GAAATACCTGGGGTGCGGGAGGACAGCAGCTGGCAGCCATTGACCCTGGTCAAGCTGGCTCTGAGTTCATCTATAACCTTGAAGATGAGGATCTTGCAGGCATCCTAGCCGCCTATCGTCGCGGCTTCCCTATGCCTGTAGACTTCAATTTCGAACCGAACTACGGTTGGCCACCTCAAGCACCTCTCCTCCAAACTATCGCCCTGCACCACGCATCTACAGTCGAAGAGCTCAAGATATGCGGTTACAATGGCTGCCCGATCCTTTCTTACACCACGCCCATTACCAATCCCCTTCTAACCGGTCTCCGCTCCTTCGACAATCTTAAACAACTTGTAATCTCCTTCTGGTTGATGACATGGTACGAAGACTCCTACCGCGACCCGGAAATCATCCAATCCTGGCTCGACACACGTTCTCCATCATCTACAGCACTTACTATTGTAACACCTCCCGCTTCACCGACACACGATCAACCAGTTGATCCGGGCCAGTTCCCCAACTTCGGCAACCAACGCGTTGTGCCACGAATCCAGAACTTCAACCGTTGGGCTGTGGAACTCAAAACCAAGTTTACTCCATCTGCACTCGCGTATCGTGTCGCAAGGGACATTGGGCCATTCTTGAGCGAAGTGGCCAAAGAGAGGAAGGGTGGTGTACGTGTAAGGGCCAGTTTTTGCTTGGGTGCGAAGGAGGAGAGGAGAAGTGCGAGTGACATATTCGATCTAGATATCAGAGTTGGAAGAGGCAATCAGGTTCTAGAGTTTGTAGGACCAAGAGAGGAAGGCGAGACAGGGAGGTGGTGGACGAAGATCGAGGAGAGAAGGTGGTTCTGAGGGGAGGACTGAGTCATTAGAGCGTGTGGTGGATCTGTTGTGCTTGGCAGCCTTGATGATATATATGACTGTATAAGAGAATAATTAAATGTGCTAGAACAAAGCCCTTTCATTGTAGAAGAATAGCAGAACAAGTACAGCAGCGACAAGCCCAGGGAGCTTAGTTCTCAATGTCAACAAAATCGAGCAGCGCATAGATGTGTAAGTAGGTACGGTTGTCTCGCACTCGAGCGGTGGATCGTAGGTGTCGCCGGTCGTTCGTGTGCATGCTAGTATTCAAAGGCGTAGCGTGTAAATAATCTCGGTCTTTGGCGAGATTTGAATCCATGCAACGGTCTTCGATAAGCCTCGGTTTCCTACAACTCATCAGTGCATCCTGTCTTATCCGTGGTATATTGGCACAGTCTCTGGCTTGATTCATGCTTTTATTTCGTGACAGAACATGATGAATTTTCCGTAGTTATGCCTCCAGAGCTATGCGCTCAAACGGTGATGCCATCCTCATTCGTCATGTGGGATGGACAGCAACCGGGAGAGGGATGACAGAACGCCCCATGCCGAGCAATACCATTTGCTTATAAGAACCCGCTTTCCGATCATGCACCCGTCCGAATGGCCTTCATCGCGCCTCTACTCCTCCTCGTCGCCAACCTTATGCTTGATACGTTTACGAGGACTTGACGGTGGGGCCCTTGGAGCCCTTAGGGGCGCCAGTTTGGAATCCGTTGCTGAACTTGCGGTTGACGGTCTTGAGGTATCGCATGCGGCCGGTACCTGTGGTCTTCCTGCGCTTGGCCTTCTCGCCCCAGTTGACTGTCCAATGTTAATCTTCGCTCTCGATGCGCGCGTCTCAGGTAAACGTACACTTGCGGGTCTTAGCAGCAGGGTAGCCGCATGAGGCGCAGGTGTGCTTCTGGATGTGAAGGGATCGTTGACCTAAACGTTGGAATCAGCCCTTGTTTCCTTTCCATGCTTTCGCATCTCCAATGCCAGCATCCGAGAAGGTATCACGTACCGCAACGCCTGCAGAGCGTATGCGTCTTGTTGTGGCGCTTTCCGAAACTGGAGGTACCCTTCGCTATATCGCAGTCAGTCTCGAAGTTCGTTGTTGCGAGTGTGGAGTGGAGTTCGGCGTACTCATTTTGGCTGGGGACTATGCAAGAACTGTCAGTAATCGATTGTCTACAGAGTGCAGTGGAGGTACATACCTGGTGACGCTGTTGTTAGTATCGAGGGTGGGAGTTGTCGCGGGTTCGTCGTGCGAGAGCGAATTCGACATGAGCTTAGCGAGACACAATTTCGAACGTGTGTGGGGCTAGCCGTTTAAGGACTGGCGTCGATGGCTCCACTTGATCAAGTGGTGTCCGCACCACCAGAACATCAACATCAACATCAACATTGTCAGGATCACGCATTAGGACTGACGCTATATCGCCGTCTTCACTTATTTTCTTACGTTCGAATACAAGGTAACCACATGTGATCATCAGAATTGCAGACTTCCAGCCTCCGAAGACGCCACAGCGCGTGTCCGTCAGCCATCTCTTTGTGAATATTACGACCATCATCTTATTCGTGGTCCTTGTCGTGGTTCACTGGAATATCGCCATTCTGCTGGCGTTCTAACACGTCCCTTGTGCGGGCGTAGCTTTGTGTTTGAGTGCGAACAATCTTGGTCTCTTTACTAAAGGCACAGCATTGTAAGCGGAATGCAAAGTAGCCACCAAACACCACACGCAAAGACAGTCACTCTTGGGGAAGAGCGTGTTTGGGAATTTGGATCAGGTACTTGTTGCTATTCCACTGCCCACTGCGAAGGATCTCGTACTGCCTGAGTTCTACTCTAACACCAAAAGTATAAGACTAATACTACTTGTGGCGAGTTGACCAGGATGATAGATTCTTCTGGGACGGTAGCTGAGGACTCGGCGTTATTGGAATCATTTAGACAATTGAAAGCGGCTAGAGTGACACACCTTCTAGGTACGCCCACTATCAGCCTCAACGCGCCACGCTGAGACTCAGCAATCACCCTCGAGGCAGTGCTAGGCAACATTGAACACGCGGCTATCATGTAGATTTCCGAGAAGTTTCGACACATAGACGATCTCTTCTTAAACTTGCGAAAGAAAAACTTGGACGCTTGAACAACAAACTTAGCTCGCAACGCTAAGTGGCTTGTGGCACCGGGACCTCCGTTTCATTTTATCGTCTGTATGCTGTTGCGCGACCCATCTGTGATTTCCATCCCTTGAGTTTGAAACATGCTGGTTGACGTGTCACTTCAGCCGTACCGCTTCCCTTGCGACGGTAGACCAGCCTCAATACTGTGGCGTCTCGGCCGGATCCTATATGAAGTTGGCTGCCAACCTTTCAAAGATTAAGGGCAGCTTATAACCGTCGTGGGGATTACCTACTGAAAATTACTCGCAGGACCATATGTTGTGTTGGCGCGGTCAACCTCTACCCAGCTGCCTCTTGGCGGCAGCCTTGTTTGGAGGAAGTGCGATTGGTCGAGAATCTACGTTCGATGCTTGCAAGTCTCGCGTTGAGCGCATATTGAATGGCACCGACACCTTTGGGGCGATCAGCAAGGAGACAATTGGACCATATTTGTACACTGGTCCAGTGCGAGGCATTAACTTTGCGGATGGGCAAGTATCGCGAGACGACTTCATCACAATCACGACCCAAGGTATGTCGCTGAACCCCGGACAGTCCGGAGTGGTGCGTGTGGCTAATTTGACCATGGAATAGGCTGCAAAGTCCTCTGCGGAAATTCTATTGACTGGTATTGGATGTCGGACATCACCGCGACCCTAGCCATCGTTTCCAATTGGATCTTACCTATCCTCGCGTTACTCGCTGCCCTGCCTTATGAGTCGCTCCATAGGAGGAATGACGGGGCCTATTGGTATCAAGGCAGACTCGCGAGGACGATTGGTGCGCTGTTAATCTGGATCGGTAGCCCACAGATTGCTCTAACTGCGACACTGTCTAACATTCATCAAATTCGAAAATGCTTCCATGCAACAGCAGCATCGGGTCAAGGTATAGCCGGGAGTACCGCCCTGCAACCACTGAAAAGAGATGCATACTACGTTCTCTGTTGCATAGGCCAGTTCAAGCTTTCCAAAGTGGATCGGAAATTTCTAGACACTCTCACATATGGGCTGTTTATGCCCATTTGTGACGTGACTGTGGGGGAAGGTGGCCACGCAGGCAGCGCCGCGGACAGGGTTATTCAGGAAAAATCCGCCAGATGGACCCGAGAACTCCTTCAGTCAATGGCATTTCAGTTGAGAATGCTGCGGCGCCGAGGGGTATATCCGGCCTTTATGACCGTGATCCTCTTTTTCATCGCCTACGCTATCTCCATCGTTCAGGCCTTTGCCGATGTTGGCGAACGGACAACTACCCACTCCCTCGCATTCGGTATACTAATCAGTTGGCTTCCCCTTTTTGTTTTGTTTGCTATTCTCGACCGTAATCCCGTTTCTGCGGATCGAAGCCGGTAAGCATTAACATCACGTGATCCTATATTGTGTTTACTGAGGTGTCCACGTATAGGAAGCTTATATCTCGCTGGATGTGGAATGTGAACGCAGTGATGGAATGGAAGGTTAAACAGCAGGGCACGGACCCGCCACAACATCCTGACTGGTGGCGACAAAGTAAAGAGGATGCAGCCAGAGAGTATACCAGTCAGAACCATGGCCTCGGTCAACAGCCCACAGAACAAGCCGCAGATGTAGAAATGACAGATTTAGGTACAGCAACAGCGGTAAGCATCAAACCCACCCTACTCCTCCTCCTCCACCACCACAGCAGAACTCTACTAACACCCTTAAAGCCTCTCATTCAGGACACCCAACAAACCGACACCTGCTTTGATAGCTATATCTCCAACTTTGCGGGCCAAGGAAGGCAAATGGGATACCACGGACTAGCATACGCCGTTCTAGTCAGCGTATATAACACGCCGAATGATAACCGCCGGGTACAGCGGCTCGATGTTATCGTCGATCAGACCTTGAAGCGTCTCAAGGGTCGCCGTCCTGCATCCTGGTGGGCTCTGTCCCTGATCTCCCTGGTGCTCGTCTGGCTAGAGATTGGAATGGCTTTCATGATCTCCTACAACGTTCCAACGGTCGGTATTGGCTGTAGATCAATGTCTTACATCATCTACGGCGGTCTTAGTACCCTGCCTTGGATCATCCATTTGCTCCCTGGGTTCAAACATCCCGGGGTGAAGAGGAAAGCAGTGTGCTATTTTATATGTTTGCTGTCTACTCTTTGCCTTATATTTATCACCTTTGCGGCCGTAAGTTGACCCTTTTTGTACCTATCCTATCTAACTTTACGAGACATGGACTGATGCTAGGCTCCTTTCTACAGTTCAGCGGGGTTCTAAAAAACTGTCGGTGCAGAGGTGGGTTAAGTGGCTACCTGGACTTCGAGAGTGCTGAGTTCTACCGAGATCACTTCCACGTCGTGAGGTGGTGGAGGGCAGCTGCGGTTGTCGGAGCTCTTCCTGTATTTGCTAGCTGTTTCGCGGCGATATTGTTGCTTATAAGGTTGAAGTCTTTATGGCATGCATCTGAGCAGAGTAATCCATTAGGAGGGGATGCCGATGTAGATACGGAATGGTTGATATGAGCTTTGCATTGGGTAAGATCTAGTGGGTATTCTAAACGTATGAGGATGGTGTCTTGGCCGCGAGCAGATCTGGGGTAGCCAGACATATGTGACGATACCGTCTGAGAACAGCAAGAGGGACTACCCAGGTACTTTCGATATTTGGTGCTTCATATGTCACACGTGCCTTCGACGAGCTGAGGCAGTATCCTGCTACTGCTTGGTATATGTATCAGTTGCGATGTGATCGAGAAGTACGAGGACGTGGTGGGTCAGACGAGGGATCAACGGTGGGTCTGCGGAGCTGCAGGGCGGTGCGATGGTCATCTCTATGGTATGCAAGCTTTCGCGTTAGCTATGTTCGTGCATTTAACGCATTGGTGGCGCTTCTGAGACTGCAGCCTCTTCGTCCAAGTTTTGTGAGAGATGATGGTATACGCGGCGACCAATTTGTAGTCGGCGACCAAGATACGCCTACATAATGAATCGTCATAAAATCTGTACCAGTGGTGCCAATGTGCACAAGCCATCAATCGAGCAATATTCCCCCAGTGACGAGCAATGAGAGGCTTTGCATAGCCAATGACGACCTAGGCATGAACTCCAGTTCACGAAAACTGTAGGGAACCAGACTTGGATAAACACCCAGATCACGCTAGTAGGGAGGACAGCCGACCGGCACCAGCCATAGGGCTTACTATGAACGTCCGTACTCGATGGCATTGCGAAGAGATATAAGGGTCGTTGCCGATGACAGGACGGCGTGCAGCTTAGTCTAGACTAGACGACAGCATAGACTTATCCCAAGAGAACGGTCCATGGCACCGAGACCATGGCGGGCGTGGCACTGTTCCATTGAGCTCTTTTCGAGTCCTCTCGCGAAGCTAATGGCCAATAGGAACACGGGGCGTGCCATCAGTAACGAAATCGACATGGGGGTATTTTGAGGTTCGGATCCAGTCAACCAATCACATGCGACACCAGGAAAACGTGAACGCGTGCTGTGGTGCAACTTCCAAGTCTCCCGCATGGCATGTGCTGTTGAACTTGATCGCGACAGTCTCGTCCGCAGCTGCTTCGGGCCTTCTACCAATTGATGTCGAGAGGCATGATCACAAGTCCCTCACGGTTCAGCATCTCGGGAGCTCGGCATGGGACCTGGCGTTTCCAAAAGAACGTCGGCCATGCAGCACGTTGCTACAGGCCTTATATCGTACCGCAGTACATGTCTCATCTGACGGCCGCTCCACCCATCAGCCCTACTTACGTTTTGTACATACTGCGGCTGTCGGGCTGACATAGTCTTCGTCATCTCATCCTCTCTTATGGACGTCGCTGAACCGCGGCGCTCACTTCCCTTCAAAGCATCTATCTCCGTTGCCAGTTATGTTCTCATTTGGACGCGTTGGGAATGCAGCTTACCGAGATATACCTGGAGTCTATGTACATGATGATCCTAGCCTTGCAGTCTTACGCAGTAACTAACAAGGTTACTAGACCCATATCGCGGACCCTAATGAGCGCCGGCGGATGGCCCTCGCTGAGGTAGATAAAGCACCATTTGGATGGTATCACATACGACTAGCAGTTGTGACTGGGATTGGGTTCTTTACCGATGCCTACAGTGTAAGTCTGGTGGTCAAAATTACGGGCGAGGCGGAGAGTTGGCTAACGACATGTTCAGCTATTTGCCATAAACCTTGCCGTCATTTTATTAGGGATCGTATACTGGCAAGATGAGGAACATAAAGGAGTCATGCCTCATGATGCCGATACAGCGATCAAGGTCGCAACGTCCGCTGGCGCCATTTTCGGTCAATGTATCTTCGGATATATGGGCGACCTTCTAGGAAGAAAGAAAATGTATGGGGTAGAGCTGATGATCATTATCGGCACAACACTTGCACAATCGCTTTGTGGAGAGTCGGCGACTGTTTCAATTGTGGGTGTGCTCATCTTCTACAGAGTTGTAATGGGAATCGGTGTCGGTGGCGACTGTAAGTACATATTTCGTACGGCCAGAGTCTCCCATATTTTTGCATGTTTTGGGGGTTGATCCAAAGCAAGTGGGAAGAAGGATATCCTCAAGGTATACTTTACTGACCACTACTCCAGATCCACTCAGTGCGGTCATCACAGCAGAGTTCGCCAGTACCAGATACCGCGGTGGTATCATCGCAGCCGTCTTCGCCATGCAAGGCCTTGGTCAACTCGCAGCCGCCTTAGTAACCCTCATCGTAGTCATAATCTTCAAAGACGACCTAATCGGTGTAGCCAATGTGGGAGAATGTATAGGGCAGTGTGCCATGCGTGTCGATAAGATGTGGCGTATCATCATTGCCTTTGGCGGAATCCCCGGATGGTTCGCACTATACTATCGGCTCACAGTACCGGAAACGCCACGATACACGTTCGATGTGCTGTACGATGTCGAGAAAGCCTCGGTCGATGCACGTAAATACCGCTATGGCAAGCAGGGCAATGTAGTAAACCCTGTTATGCAGGCGAAGACGCGTAGTGAAATGGCCAAGTACAAGACGCCGCGACCTACATTGATGGAAGTACTACGTTTCTACTCGCAGAAACGTCAAGCCATCCGCTTATTCGGCACTTCGATGTCCTGGTTGTAGGTTAACCCAGTTCACCCAACACAGACGTAATACAAGCTGACATCCACACAGCTTCCTAGACCTAGCCTTTTATGGCCTTGGATTCTCCTCTGCCTCTTTGATGTCCACAATGGGCTTCGATCAACGCGCAAATCTCTATCTCTACCTGCGCAACACAGCCACGGGCCAAATCGTTCTTATCTGCGCCGGCGCCCTTCCAGGATACTGGCTCACCGTTTTTACTGTCGATACCATCGGCCGCAAACCCATCCAGATAGCCGGATTTGGCATCTTAACCATCATCTTCTGCGTCCTCGGCTTCGCCTGGCAAGGCCTCACAAAGACTCACCTATTAGCGCTATACGTGCTAGCACAGTTCTTCTTCAACTTCGGGCCAAACGCCACAACGTTCATCACACCGGCAGAAATTTTCCCTACAAGAGTACGGTGTACAGGTCATGGATTTAGTGCCGGAATGGGTAAGCTAGGTGCGGTGTTTGCGCAGATCTTCTTTGCGCCCATGATCAAGAGGGGGGCTACGCATGATAATCCGACGCCTTGGATCCATGGCGTGATGCAGATTTTTGCGCTTTTCATGTTTCTGGGTATGTTGACTAGTTTCCTTGTTCCAGAATCGAAAGGAGCGAGACTGGAGGAATTGGCTGGCGAGAAAGAAGATGTGTATGAGTTGCAGGCTAGTCAGTGGCGGAATCGTGGGGGTGCTGCCGGGATAGTGAGTGGAGGGGGTGCGGATGTAGAGGGCATGCTGGGTAACACGTCGGTTATTATTGCAAGGGGGAGCGGCAGTGCGAGTGCGAGGAGCGTTGATCGAAGTAGTGAGGGAGGTTTGAGAGACGGGGATGTGGAGAAGAAGTGGTGGCGGTTTAGACAGTCAGAGGTACATCCTCATGCCGTTTGAATGTTTCGTAGCGTTAATTTTTCCTTTCTTTCTCGACTCTGGAGGATGGGTGTTCATGATTTACGATGGGCCGGTTCGAGCTACGTTGCAATTTCTTCTTTTTGTCATCTGTGTACCACAATCCGTCTGTCTGTCCTTGTCGGCTTTATACCCTTCTGTCATCAAACATACATGTAAATATTAGTTGGAGTTCTCAGTCTATTCTGCAGGATCACAAAGAATTCTTACTCTCATCTGCTCTAAGTACGCCAACGAGACATAAGATCGCAGGACGTTAAGTTGTTCGATATGCAACGTGGTCTTGTTTAACTTTTCCCTCTCTGTGCCACATATTATCATTGGCGGTGGAATTGTACGTATGAATGTGTGCCATTTGTCGTTCTGGCAGTGCCACTACCGTGTTTTCCATAGAGAGCCAAACTTCACGCATCTTGACTACGGCGATAGTGATCAAGCTCAAATTTCCGTTTTGGCGGAAGTCGGCGTCTACGGCAACATGTGGGTTGGCGTGGATCTGCAGTCATATCTTTGAGTTAGTAATGGCATGAAAAACGCTCACCCTCGTCTTGAACTCTCCAACAACTCAGCAATCTCATCTCCCCCAAGCCTCTCCACACCCTCCACGCCCATCAACCTCTCCCCTATCTCATCCACATAGCTTCTCCCAACTTCCTCAACACTCTTCCCCATCACCCCCTCCTTTGCAAAACTAGTCGTCCTCTTCCCCTCCAACCCACACGCAACGATCCTATCAAACCACCACAGATCCGTATTGACGTTCAACCCAACACCATGACTCGTGATGTTGCGTCGCATATGCACCCCAATGGCCGCAATCTTATCATCGGGGCTCGTCCAGACACCAGTATGCTCTGTAGTCATAGCCTTGATTCCGTATTTCGCACAAGTAGCTATTAGGCTTTTCTCCAACAGGCAAACGTAGTTTCTAGGCGTGAGTTTGTGTGCGCGAAGGTCGATGATGGGGTAGGCGACTAGTTGGCCTGGGCCATGGAATGTGGTTTGTCCGCCACGTAGGGCTTCGATGAAGTCTGCACGGTCATTGGCGCGGAGGTAGGTTTGTTGTTCTTGTGAGACGGTGCCGATTTCTCGTCGTCCGCATGTGTAGACGGGGGTGAACTCGGTGGTTATGATGTGTGGTGGTGGTGGGGAAGCATTGGATGGCGGTTTTGAGGCGAGGAAGCGGGATACGAGGGTTTCTTGGAGGCGGGCAGCCGTTGCGTAGGGGATGGGGCCTGGGAGGTGGATGTGATGGAGCTTTTGCCGGATAGAGCTAGCCATCGCTGTTATTGGAGGGTGTTCATGACGGTTATCTGGGATCTGGGGACTTGGATGAGCGGCGGGAGCTAGAGCCGTGGATATCCTTGCGCGGACTTATCGATAAGTTTTGTGACGCGACGCGACTTTTGCGACTACCAAAACTCTCCTCCCGGCTGTTGGGTAGGTTACAGGATCTCTCTTCTACAGTTACATCACCATGACAGGAATCAAGCGATCAATTAACGGGCAAGCCAAACCTCAAACACAAGTTCAACAAACAGAGGACGTTGCCATGACGGACGCAACACCTCCATGCGGACAACAGCAACCACCCTCTGGCAAAACTACCTCGTCAAACAACATATCAGAAAACCCCCAAAACTCTCCCAAACCAGAGCCTGCTACAAAGAAACCATCTCCAACATCCACATCGTCCAAACAACCCTCCGCTTCTGGCTCTACAAATCCCAAGCCCCGCCAAAAACTTGCCAGACTCCCCAAAGGTACGCACACCAGTTGAAGACGAAGACAATTCAACCTAACAAATTTCAGATGTCACAATAACCACCCGCCCACTCCTCCACGCCCCCCTCCCATCTCCCTTCTCCTCATCCAGCTCTGCAAAGACACTCTACATAACCGCCACAACACCCTACATACCCACCGTAAAGCGTGTGCGCAAACTCCTAAACGAAGTAGTCAAGCGTGAGAAGCAATCTGCGGCATCTCTGCAAAAAGCAAAAGGAAGAGGAGGGCGGTATGCAGAAGCAAATGGACGGTTAGAAGCGAGAGACGTGGAAGCAGAGATCGCCGGGGCGATTAGCCAGGCAGATGGCAGTAACCGTAATGGAAGCAATGGAGGGATTAGAGGCGAAGGACAATTGAAGGCAAGGGAACAGGTCTATCTCAAAGCAACAGGACGGGCGATACCGAGGGCGCTGGAAATCGGATTGCATTTCCAAGCCGAACAGGATTGTTGGGTCAAGGTTGAGATGGGGAGTGTGAGTGCGATTGATGATATTGAGGTTAAGAGGAGGACAGGAACAGCGGAAGTGGGGACAAGGGAGGCAGAGGAAGAGGAAGAGGCAGACGATGTACCAGAGACGAGAATACGCACGCTGAGTTCAGTTACTGTTACTATCGGCTTGAAGTAATGTAGAGTCTAAAACGCAACAAGTCACGACAATCACAGTTCACTCGCCAACAAAAAAAGAAATAGATACCCAGGCAATTCAAACATTATAACAAGAGTCAAGTATATATGATTGAAGTGTGTGAAAAGGTTCTCTCTGCCTGCTCTCTTAATGCCACACTCTGTGCCTCCTTATTCATCGTGCGCATGATCCAACTCCCAAAATCCCAAAAAGGAAAAAGAAAAGCTAGTCGTGTTTACTACAAAGGAAAATGCTCATGGTTCGCTGACCGCAGTTAATGACTGTTTGGACTAAAAGTGCTCTGCAATGCTTCCGAACCTTCCCAAAGAAAGAACGCCTAAAAGGCCCAGGGGCGGCTGGCACTGAAGTTCCCGAACGCCGGTAGAAAAACAGGCCGATGCACCTCCCAGTACTTACGCCAGAACGGAAAGGAAACGTGTTGTGATGGTTCGATATAAAAATGCCCCTTGGGCCTCTGTTGTCCCATAATGGACGAAAGGGATGGCGTGGATGGTTTGGATAGATGGTTCTGTCATGGAACCATTGTAACTGGTAATAACTTCGTGGGCGACGTTGCCATCATACAACATTGTGTCTTGGGCATCCAAGTGATGTTGTTGCAAGCAGTTCAGAAGCGGCTATCGTGGTGTGGCGTAGTATATCGCGTTGATAGAGAATAGAACCTCGCAAGAGCAATATCTCGAGGCTTGACGTACAAGATGCTCTTCAAGGGCTCGTCCCTGCGATAGTACCCGCACAGGGCCAGTCTTTCTTGACGTAGTAATCGAAAACTCTGATAGGTATCTCCTCAACGCTCGGCCTTGGGGTATTGGTTAAGCATGGCCATGACTGCGACACCTATTGCAACGACTGTGACCATGGCTCCGACCGGACCGCCATAGTACATGGAATCTCGATCTGGCCGATGGGCGACCAAGGAATTCGATTTCCCGGCCTGCTTTGCGCCGTTCATCCCAACAGCATGCCCGTTCTGCTCGCTCTTGGCAGGAATCGACACTTCTGGATTATCCTCGTCAAGGTCCTTTTCCTTGATGATCATGATCTCGCCTTCCTCGGCTTCGCCATCTGATCCTTCAACGAGGGTCTTGGAGGTCGCCCTCGTTGACGCACTGTTGCTTCTGCTCCGACGTTGAGCTTCTTTGCTCGCGGTCTTTGCGTTGTCTTGTCTTATGTTCTCGATCATCTCTGCCAAAGTCTTGCGGTCGGCCTCTGCAGTCTCAGCTCTTTCCCGGTACCGCTCCATCTGCTGCTTCATCTCATTCATCTCGGACATCATGACTTCCAGACGTTGCTGTAAGCGAGCGGTGGCGTCTTCGGCGTTGGAGGGAGATGTGGACCCGTTCTCTGATCCAGTGAGCTCTTCGCGCTGTGGGTCGGCGGCCTCAGGCTCGTGTGTCTCATCATCGCCCACAACGGTCTCAGCGTCTCCGTGGTCCTTGTTCGTCTCACGCTCGAGTCGGGCCGCCCGCTCCTCAGCGTCTTCTCTTGCGCGACGCTCTTCGTTCAACAGTGTCTCCAAGTCTCGTAGCCGCATACCCTGTGTTTCAATCTCCTTCTTCGCACTGGTCAAGGCCTCTGTAAGCGTGGACAACTGTGCGTCAGAGCGGACTGGTGACGCTGTCTTTGGACGTTCAGTATCGGACCTCCTAAGTGACGATGCAACGTCTGGCTTTTCGGGTAAAGGCTGTTGTGGTGGAGGCGCAGGTGGATCTGAGAATCTCGCCTTCAAGCTACCGTCTTTGATTGGGGATATCCTGACCTGGTTGATCGGCGAAGTCTTGATGGGTTCCTTTTTGGTGTCTGCAGAGAGGATAGCGTTGATGTACTGGTGGGTCTGTTGGAGGTCCTGCGACTGTTGCTTTGCAGCCTTGATCTCGGTCTAGTGTAATTAGAAAGGGGACCATCTGAGTAGCTGCGTCGAACTTACATTGAGCTTCTTGACTACCTGCTCCATAGTAATAGGCTGCAGCCAGAAGTTGGGGTGTCGAGGTTGCTGCAAGCCGTTGGGGTAGTTGGCCATGGCGCCCGGGCCTTGGAGTCGCTGACCGTTCATAGAGCCTTGGCTGGGGGTGCGGCCGCGCATGTTTGCCATCTGTTGTTGTTGCTGTTGTCCATTGGGGCTCATCATGTTTGAGAGTTGGGGCCCTTCGAGTTCACCAAAGTTGAGGTCGATCATGTCGCTACTGGATCGTGCATAGATGCCCGCATGCTCAACGCGCGCGGCGACTTTGTGGTGGACGATAGTCTTCTGGTCTTCGCTGACGATATCGATACCGAGTTCCAACATGTCTTGTTCGCGCAGCTCGTGGGGGTCAGAGTCTCGGTTCTCTTGTGACAGGCGGGAGCCGTTGACGAAGGTACCATTGGACGACTTGACGTCTCGGATCCATATCTTGCCCTGTCGGTCGGCCCAAACCTCAGCGTGCTGCCTGGATAGTACTTTGGAGTCGAAATATCCGTTGAGTGGCGTGGGAATCGTCTTGTTGTTGGTTTGCCGGCCAATGCGGAGAACGTCGGGGAAGAAAGGTACAGTGATGGTCTTGCGCTCAAAGGTGCCGTTCATGGGGACAAGGTGCAGTACGGCGGTGCTCTCCTGGCCCTGTGTGCGTTGTGCGCCGTTGGGCTGTTGTTGGGCCTGAACTTGGCCATTATGCTGGGAGGGAACCATGGCGGAAGGTGCTTGCAGGGCACTCATGGCCGAGGCGGCTGATGACGCTGGTCCTGCCGATGCGATGGGTTGGGGTCGTGCAGCAGTGATTCCGGCGATGGGCTCAGTCTTGGTTGCAGGCCATAGTCCCTTGGGGGCTTTGGCTTTGCGGGTGGCAGCCCAGTCGGTGCCGTTGGGTTGCGGGGGACCGTTTGGCTGCGATGCAGATGATGAGGCGGATATGGTCGATGTGCCAGAAGCCTGTGAAGAGAGGCTCGACGACGAGTTGGATCGTTGGGCGCTCTTCCGAGGCATAAACATGCCACCTCCGTTGGACACGCCCTCAGCGCTCCATGCCTGCCGATTGATGTTCTGGTAATTGACGGGGGGCGCAACTGCCGTCATTGGCGACGTCGTGTGTTGGGAAGGAGGTGGGCGTGTTTAGTGTCCGGTCACTTTTCCTGCACGATTCCCGTCTTGTCCGTTTTTAGCGGCGCGACACCAGCGTGACGACGCCGAGAGCAGGCGACAACAACAGCAGGCGATATCGCGAAGTCGGTCATGCACTCATGCGTCGCGATGGAGTCGGATATTCGGGTAGCGTCGTCGCGGGTAGGATTATGGTGGCTTCGCCTTCGTCGTCTGTCGTGTGCTGTCCGTAGAAAGCCCGCGCGACGTCAGGGCGATGCAAGGCGCTGCAGTTGGGCGCAGTGCACGGCAGCAGGGTCAAGCAAGTGCGGATGTGATAGTGCAGACCTCGAGGCAGGCTGCTCGATGGTTGGGGTGGACGGTATGGATGAGGCCTCCAGCGAGTTTCGACGAGCAGGAGGTCTTGTTCCGGCCTTGGGGACGCTGCAGCGCTGACTGGCCAGATGGGCGACACGACGGCTCAGGCGTGATGGCGACGTGGAGAAGGGGGCAGCACGGATGGATATCCACTACGAAACGAGACACTTGTTCTTGCTACGAACGATATACGCATGGAGATGGGGATATCATAGCCGTGGCTGCAACTATTTCGCTTCATTCCTACGCCGCACCTGCAGTCAACCAGTGAAAGGGCCAGCCAGCCCTCTAAGAGAGAGTCACGTGCGTAATCGGCAAGCGTCGCTGCATCAGCTTTGGCGACTGTGTAGAAACCACCAAATATGCAAGTCGTGACTGACTGTATTGTATTGTTTACATCTGTACTGCACGCGCCGACGCGATGTTGACAACGCCCAGTATTAGCTGCCTCGTGCATCCATGGTTGTGTTTTCCCCGGATTTCGGTGGTCTTTCCTTGGCGTTGACTGAGCCGCGGCGAGACTGCAGCTTCAAGTGGGACAATCAAAGTTCCCCTCTTGAGTTCCTTCACCACCTCAACGTTTGTAGAGCCTCAAGATGCCGGTACCAGTCGGTTCGATGCCTCAAGGGGCGCATGGCCCTTCAACACTAGACAAGCGTAGGCATCCGTATCTGTATGCGCCTGGCAATGGCTAACAGCGCATAGTAAAGATGGGTGGCATGATGGGTGGATGTACGCTTTGTGACAGACCAGAAAATGCATGAGCTGACACGTTGACAGCTGTCGGCCTGATCATTGGCTTCATCTTCGGTTCGCATCATCTCAGGCCTTGTTGAAGCTCTGTTCTGACTCTTGCAGGCTTCACCAACATCGTCCGCTTCGGCCCTGGACCTAACGGAATGCTGCGCACCCTGGGCCAATACATGATGGGATCAGCCGCGACCTTTGGGTATGAATTCTCATGTTCAAGTAGTCCCACTGCAACGTGCTAACGTATGTTGCAGCTTCTTCATGGCCATCGGTACCACCATTCGGACGGACAGCTCGCCCATCGCTACACAAGCATTCAACAGCGCAAACCGACGACCCATGATTCTCCCAAGACACTACCAGTACCCGCGCGCCGCTCAAAATGAGAAGAACTAGAATCTATACTGCTAGACAAAGCATCGGCGGCGAGGTCCTGGACGGATCCGGGATTGTACAAAAGCAGAAGTGCATCAGTTACAGTCAAGACTTGCGCATGTATGATAAGCAATAGAGTGGCCCCATAGAGGGCAGTTGGGTCAATTAGGCGCAAGGGCGAGCGTCGTTGAACGTCCGTAGTTCTGGTTTTCCACCTTCACTTTCACTTCTGATCACCTGCTCATGGGTCTATTGTAATCACACGTCTCTCCCAATCACGAGCTTTTATTGTCGTCCATCGTTCCTATCGTGGATAGAATTTTTCTCTCACACTCACCAGCACCCTCAACTGCGTTCTACTCACGTCCGATTTCTTCTTATAACCACTTCTCACGATCCAACTCCACCTCCACCTCAACCACGACACCTGTCTTGCAAATTTTCACGAATACAACACAGTCATACTGGAAAATGTATCCACAACTCCCAGCTGGTCCCTCTGGTGTGCCCCGACCACCTGTAATATACAGCCATTACTCCGCTTCTACCCGTACTCCACACGGCCTGGGTGCGGCTAACAACGACGTCGATAACGAAGCCAAGGGCGAGGCGGCCTTCGAAAGAATCAGTCGCGGCGCTCGGGGAACTCACAGTGGCAGCGCTAGGTTCAGGACGGCCGCGCGAGCTGCCACCAAGGCGGCAAACCGACCACGTACCGCCGAAGCGCAAAGCAAACCAGGAGCGTTGACCAAGCCTTCTGTAAAAATTGGAAATGGCAAGGACAAGGCGACCGCGCCACATCGCTCAGAAACTCACAGCTCCATCAATGGAGAAGAGGACGATATCGCAGAAGCCATTGCGCGCTCCTTGGATGATAAGATCGGAGACACTGATGTTATGGGTCTGCTTCCCCCAATATCTGGAGAGCAGGATGACTCTGACATTGCCGAAGCCAAGATCTTGTCGTTGTTGTCGCACAACGGACCAGCAAAGCACAGAGCTAAAGGTCACTCCTACAAGTCCATTGGTAGCGGTTCCGCGTCCAGTTCCACTGCGCCGCATGCCGCCCTCCACTCTCTGCTCGACGTCATGAAAAACAACGCAAAAGCTGCAGAGGAGGCCAATCCTGAACAGCTGGCTAAAGCTGGTCCCGAGTTGGCAGGTATCATGAGGCAGTGGCACAACACGATTGCTAGAGTCATCTATACCACTGAGGCGGCCGAGCACCAACGGATGGAGGATGCGAAAGCCCAGTTGGACTACGATCGCGTTGTTGAAAATAAGCATAAGAGAGAGATGGATACGTTCAGCGGACAAATTGGGGCACAGATGCTTCAGATGCAGCATGATCACCTCCAGGAGCTGAAGGAACAAAAGCAGGCGTATGAGAATCTTCTCGCACAACAGGTAGCAAAGCCGTCTGTAATAACAGCACAAGTCCGACATTCAGATGCAAAGCCCACTCAGCCCCGAACCGTCAAATCACCATCACCACACTCTCAAGACGAGTTCGACCGACTTACCAACGAGATCACTGCGCTCAACTCAAAGAACGAGACTAAGGTCTCCAACATGCAAGCATCCCACGCAGACCAAGTCCTTATCCTACATCAAAAGGCCGAGCGACTAGCCAACGCAAATACTTCGCTCAGAATGCAGGAGAAATCCGAGAAGGAGAAGATGCAGAAAATGGAGACGATGAAGCAGATGTACGAAGCACAGCTTCAGGAGATGAAAGAGGAGATGAAGAACTCGGCGAAGCAAATTGCGAAGCTGAAGCAGCAAGTTCCTCCGATACCACCTTTCATATTCACAGCTGGAGGTGGACGGGGGTTATCTCAGTCTCCGCGCTCAGACCTGGGCCCCTCATCTCAAGAGAGTAGCGACAGTTGGTCGCGCAAAAGGGCTAGGCGCGGATGATGTTGGGTCCTGGCGTATACAAATCTACCAGCGGGTTTGGAAAGCTGCAATCATGGTGGCTAAGTAAACAGAATGAGACCACACATGAAATTACGAATGAACACGTAAAAAAAATTTGCAGTATACAAAGGGATTTCTACCATCAAACATCAGACTTCATCCAATACGCTAGAGATACTTACTGATTTCTACATCAACACATGTAACCGTAGAAGACATTGTATACCTTCAGGGTGCAGCATACCCTCGCACAGGGAACCGTGGATCCACCTGACATCCACCACGCGCAATCGGGAAAACCACAACCGGGTTCTGCTCCTCCGCGCAAGCCAACTACGAAACTCGTTTGACGTGCGGGCAACCCCACAGATGGTACCCTAGCTACAAAACGCATGGGGTTTCGCGGTTTCGGAAGACGCAACTCATCATGGAACGCGTATCTTTACGCATGAACTAAGTACTGTGTTCTCGAACGAAGTGCTTATCAAGTACATGTGAGTATTCATGGTCTTGACGTCGCGTCAGTTCTCCACAAGACGCGACACCATGAAAATGGTGATGACTCGCGTGTTGATATTTTTATCAGGACGGCTTTTTAGGATTGAAAGGGTGCGACGTAAAGAGCCCGAAGGATTTCTGCTACTAGGCTGAAGGTTGAGGTCTTTTTGCTCTTCAACATACCTGCAATGAACGGTAGCAAAATTGCTGTCATGGCTTGTTAGATCTATACGAGGATGGCCTTCCTCCGCTGCCGTGCTTAAAATGATCGCGGAACAAGCAAGTAAATTGCGACCGAGTCTATTCACTACGACTACGTGTATTTCCCTCAGATAGAAACCACGCGCGATGTGAGGAATGAATTCATTATTAGACTTTTTTGCTTTTGGCGTTCGGGGCATGGAATGTGGGTCTGGTTGGCGCGTTGTAGAAGATGGCAGGTGCAGGTGCGTCATCGTCGCGCTTCCAACACACGCGCTCAGCTTCGCCTTCTAGATCATCACGGACTTTGTACGCCAACGCAAACAACAGCAATCCTGGTGAATACGATCCAGACTATATATCAAATCGCTACCCGCCAATAGTGGCATCCCGCAGCCAGCTCCAGGGCTTCGTACCTGACGATCATAATCAACCCACCCTAGTCATACCTGTCAAGTCAAGTGGGTGATCGCGGCACCAGCGACAGCTTGGCGGCAACACATTGATGACACTGACCAGGCACACGCAGTTCCCCGACCCAGCAAGTTCACGGCTGTAAGACGAGTTGGGACGTAGGCTTGCGAGTACTGCGACCCTTTTGGTCCCAGAGTGCCGCATCTCATCATTAGCCCCGCCGGAGTGACGTTTCACAACAACAACCCACCCATGTCGCGCCATCGTAGCGGACCGCACCCGAAAGCAACCGTCGCACATATTACCTTCGCACATCTTTAGGTTCCGGATATTTTGGCACTTTCTCAATTTCTTATACCCTATCCCTTTTCTTTGTTTCCGAATGGCCCATTGAAGAGCATTCGTGGCGTAGTCACTCGCCATGGAGCCACGCCAACTAAGTTCTACATCTCCTCGCAGATGTTTGTTGTCCGCGACAAAGAGATTAAATCCAGTCTTTGTGCTTGACGCACCGCCGCCCTGTCTACATATTTCAAGGTACGAGCTCCCGTGATCACCCAGTTCATTGTGCACGACATGCGCAAGGTCTTCACCATACCCGATGGCTCACAAGAATTCAAGATCTAGTCATAAAGGCACCTCACTGCTGTCATAAGGATATCTGAAACATTGAGCGAGTATTCTTTCGAACTACACACATACGCATATTACGCTATACGCACGGCGTGGAAACCCAACCAGTAATTCTTAATCGTCGCCCCATTCATTCCAACAACAAAGCCAGCAATGTGCACGGCCATCGCACTCATAGCCCTCTTGCTCACCATCACCACTACCACCACCATCTCAGCCTCACCAACACATTCACATCACCTTTCCCGCCGCGGCCTCCCTGGTGCTTACTATACTTGTACCAAATCCAACTTCGCCGGTGAATGCAGCTGGACGCAACCCAACACGGAATGTCACATTCAGGGTAGCCCAGGTGGTATCGCATCCATCGGTCCGGACCAGGGTTCTGTGTGCTGGCTCTACAAAGGGTCTACATGTTCGGGGGATGTAGTGAAGACGGTGACCTTCCCTGGTATTGCAACCGCTATGCCAGAGATTGGAAGCTTCAAGTGCTCCACGCAGACCAGTGATGATAGCCAGAGTGGAAAAGTCGCGGGTCAAGCTGGGATGCTTACTAATTCGGAGGTTCAGGCTGCTGGGTTGGTATTCGAGGACTTTGGGCTGAAAAAGGTGGAGATGGACGGGAGGGAGGAAGGCATGATTGGGTTGAAGAAAGGGGTTTACTATTGAGTGGAAGAGGAGAAAGTTGCTCATGATGGGATGGATGTACGATTATCATTTCTTCGATTCGTGTTCTTTATTTGGAAAAGGGATGGCGTTGGACCGTCTTGAGGCTACCGTCGGTAGCTTTGTGGGTTATAGACCATATTGGATGCTCTCTAATACGAAGAACTTTTTTCAGTGAAGTCGGGAATTGGTTGTCGAATAAGTGAAGTGTTGTCAGTGCCATCAGTAAGGACGCTGTAGACTAAATGTTTCCTCAAATGCGACAACAGTCATCAGTGATTCGTCCGTGAAGCAGCTACAGAAGACGTGACAATCAGTCCATTGCTCACAACATTCTTCCATATCACCAGATGCTCAAAACCGATGATACAGTTAGCTTTTGTGTATTGTATGTGCTGCGAAATGTCGCTAGCTTAAACTATAAACATTCGCTAAAATTATTCAATCCAATAGCGGTATCCTGAAGCGCAGCGAAATGTCGCTTGCACTGTGTAAAACATCCGGAACGCCCAAAAGTTCACGTATACTTCCGGGCGCGCCATCACAAGTCGTGGCAATGGCCTACAACTCGTCGTCTGACCCGCAAACAGCCCTCCAAGGCCCGTAGGTGATTGAGGCGGCTAGGGCGAGAGGCGCAGGTGTAAGCGCAGGTACAGAGTCGATATCCATGGTATCGATATCTGTACTTGGAGCGGGAAGCGAAGGAGCGGGTCTAACAAATACGGAACGGACGGTTCTGTCATCGGCATTTGCAATAGGAGCGACATGGCGCATTTGTGTTTTCGTTAGTCTTGGTACCGAATAGACTGACGTTGCGGTACGTACCCTAGGCACTGCAGCCCTGCGATTAATCTTCTTCCTGGCAGGCGTTGACTCGTCGTCGTCGTCCTTAGCCCGCTTGCGCTTCTGCTTCTTTCCTCTAGACGAGCTAGCAGTGGGCTTGCGGCCTCGATCGCTTTGAGATCGGGAGCCACTGTCAGTACGACGGGTTCCTGTCATAATGGCGTCTGTTGCAAGACCCTGCTTTTCAAGTGCCTTTCGCGCGGCAACGTCAATGTCGACCTCAAGAGGTTCATCATCGTTTACGATGAAGGATTTTTCTTCAGCTTTCGGTGGCGAAAACACTTTCTTGGTCTTCTTGTCTTTCTTCATGACGAGCGCTACACCCGCGTCGCCGGGCTTGCGGACACCCTTCCTACCCACCGGCTTGCGAACCGCATGTTGCTCTATCGGGGAACTGGATCCACTTAATGTCGACCTTTGCTCTGACTTGTTGGCTCCATCCGCACTGACATCTTCTTTAAAGGTCATAAGTGCGGACGCGACGTCGAAGCCAGCCTCCAGCGGTGACTCTTCTTTAATGGAGACTGGGGGAGCATCTCTGTGTTCTTCTACAGGAGCTGTTTCATCACTACTGCCGGTCTTCAATTTAGTCGCGCTGGTGCTGTGTTGGACTTCCGGGGTAGTATCAACCTTTTCAGCCTTCTTCTGTGCAAGGTAATCATCAAGCTTGATGGACTTCTTAGAAGTAGCCTTCACAGATGCATCCGACATCACGACTTCTGTTAATTCAGAATCATTGAGTCTCTCCGACTTAGCCTCGGAAAGCTCCATGGAAGGCGTGTCGACCGGCTTCGTATTTTCGCTCGACTTCTTTTCGACAGCAGCCTTCTCAACCGAGTTGGTGGACTGTCGCTTCCTGGGCCCATCGGTGGTCTCCTCAAACGCCTGTCCGGAGCTCCTCTTGGCGACAGGTGCCCTGGGACGGGTAGCTGGCTCGTCTGTAGAAGGCTCGTCGTCTCCATGGTGATGCTTTTTGACCTGACTGTTGGATCCAGAAACCTTAGTGGTCTTCGTAGTAGTGGCTGTCCTGCGCGCTGCTAGTGTGTCAGGGGCGGACTTGTACTTGATGACAGGCGTCGAAGTATGCTTCGAAGGAGGCTCGAAAAAGTTACTCTTTCCGTGTGGAGCCGTCTTCTTTAGCTTGTTGGTAGTGTCTTCTAGTGGACGAGCGTCGTCCTTGGTTGCAGTAGAACGACAAGCGCTGGGGCCTTTCGCGACCTTGGTCACAGGCTCGTTATCTGAGCTAGTGAGCTTGACCTTTCGGGCAAAGTCAATTACGGTATTTAGAGATTTCTCGATACTTTACTTACCGTCAGCGTCTTGGAACAAACAAGTATTGCATTGTTCAACATCTTTTCGCGCAGCTCCCCAAGCGTCATGTTGGGATCTTCAGTGTGTAGCAACAAGACTGCATCCATCATGGAAAGATTTTGGCGCAGCAGTTGCTTTGGGCTGACTGTGTGGGCCTTGAATGCCTTGACGGCTTTGATTGCTTGCCGATGTTCTTCTTGCGCGGAAGCGAGACGTTTACTGGCCACTGACAGGCGGTCCTCAAGCATCGCGGTCATTTCGGATTTCTCGGGGAAGTCAGGGGCCGTCACGATGTGTTCCTTGAGTGCGTTCAAAGCCGAAAGATTGGTGCTACACTCGGAAATGTCATCCTTCTTTGCCTCACGGATGTTTCTCCAGTGGGCAAGTGCCTTCGACCAGTCGCGAGTCGGCTCAGAGGCGAAGGAATTTGGGAGCGCGGTAGGTTGAACTAGGCCCACGGGATTCTTGCCTGTGGGTCCCATATCCGCGCGAGGTTTCATACTTGCTATAGAAGTTGAGGTTGTCTGTAAAAGACGAGAAGTGGGATTCGCAAAGATGGTTGGAAGTGTTGTAGAGAGACGTCGTTGACTTTTTCCAGAATGCAGAAAGCAGATTGAGTGCGCTGGCGTGTAGAAGGAAAGCGATGGGAGGTCAGGTGAGCTTAAGCGGTGTGGTGGGGTAGGCATGTGCCAAGAAATGAAAGTTGACCTCACGTGCATCGTCTGCGCTCGAGGGAACTACGCATTGGGCACCTAACGACGTGAGGGGGAAGGCAAAAAGTGAAAGGAAAAAGTCGAGTGCACTCTTATGAGTATGAGCGCATTTACGCAGGTAACATAAGGTAGTGCTTGACGCATGATACTGAGAAGTGCTGTAGTATATAAGGGAAGTTGACTGAAACATGGGAGAGTATGTTTAGCAGGAGCATAGCAGTCCAGAGTTCGAGAGAAGGTACTTAAAGTACCCACTCAACACCGAACAAACCGTCTTGATACGATGAACAATCGACTGCATTGGAGATACAGGAGAAGTTGATGGGACGCTGGCACAAACAGATAAGTCATGACTTCGAGAGTACAGAACAACAAGTTCATTCGGGTTAGTTACATCGTGGTAAAGGTTATTCGTATGCGTTGGCAGAGTGAAGGGGAGTTTGTTATGAGTTGCAGGCAGGTGGTCAGTACGGGCAGGAACATTCTCTCCAGATCTGTTTAGCTGGGATAACTGCTTGAGAAGCACGTGCTGTGTCTTGGTTCCATTTGATTTGATCCTGTGATACTTGCACAAGAGTCTGTACAAGCTAATCAGTGAATGGCAGATGAGTTAGTAGTACGCAGCAGCGCCTGGTAAATTCTCAGCTGGCAAACTAGGGCATATGTAACATGTTGCGTAAGAAAGCCCGAAGCTACCTAGGCAAAAAGAGCCATATGTGAAGTAGATTAGATACGCAATGTGATGGAATTGGCAATGGTGGGTGGGTCGATGGGAGGTTGAGGTTGGAAAGCTACCTCCGCGACGTCCAATGACGTTCCTCAGGTCCCTGCATAACTTGGGGCCACATCGCCGCTTGGCATTGATCCCCACAAAGACCCTCCGCCACCTCTTACCGCCATTGCAACGTCGCCTTGCTCTATAGACACCTCTAAACACCCAGAAGCAAGATACCCTCGCAATCAGACTTCAGAATGAAGATTTCCATCCTCCTCGCATTGGCTACGGCCGCCGTCGCTGACATCATCAACAACGACGCAAGTAGTACCCCAAGGAAGCTATACAGCATGTATAACGTACTAACGTATCCTACAGCACCTCAAGACTGAGGTCCTTACTGAAGTCAAATGCACACGCAAAACCCAGGTCGGCGACACGGTCAACGTCCACTACCGCGGCACACTCGAGAGCGACGGCAGCGAATTTGACGCCTCATACAACCGCGGCCCGCCTTTGAAGTTCGCCGTCGGTACCGGTCAGGTCATCAAGGGCTGGGACCAGGGTCTGCTCGAAATGTGCCCCGGCGAGAAGAGGAAGCTCACAATCCAGCCTGAGTGGGCCTATGGCTCGCGGGGTGCTGGCCCCATCCCCGCCAACAGTGTCTTGAGTAAGTCGGAATAGTGAGATACATAGTCAACACATAGGCTAACATAAAGCAGTCTTCGAGTCTGAGCTAGTCAACATTGAGGGCGTCGACAAGGAGGAGTTGTAGAGGGTCTGGACTGACCCGTATAACGAAGACATGCGAGCATGACATACTACACGAATGGAGATACATCCCATGAGTCTGAAATGGCTACTTACACGTACATAGCATCAGGTAGGTATAAAAAATGCCACCAGAAGCTGCCAGCTCGCTCAGCCTTGCCGCCGTTGCACATTGGGCATGATGTGACTTTCGTCAGGACTTTCATTTTGTCATGTCATCAGCTTCCTAGGTCACCGTCCATTATTCTCATCACCTCAATGCATTTGTTCTATTGTCCGGCTCTGCATAATATCGACTCTAGGATTGGACGCTATTGTTCAGCGTTAACACCACGCATTTCCACTCTCACTTTCACCTCCGGATGCTACGCACTGACCGAAGCTTCTGCGGACGTTCCCATAGCTCCTGTTCCTACCAGCCCCTATTGTCCATGCTACAAGCACAACCAATCCCTCTATTTAGACGAACAAAATGCCTTCCTTCTCCAACATCCTTCAGTCTATCAAGAACCTGGACGCTCCGGCCACCACGACACCCAACCCCGTCATCAAGAAGATCAAGATCGCAAACAATGGCTCCCACACCAAGGACGTGAGCGACGCTGTGGAAGCAGCCAGCAAGCGCACTGCATTAGTCATTCAACAGCAGGCTGTTGGAGCAGCGCCGAAAGCGAATCTCAAGAAACGCAAGGCCGATGACACAGGCCCATTCACCGCAAAGCCTAAAACGAAGAAGCCAAAGACGAAGACGCCGGTGGTGGAAGAATAGAATGCACCTGGCCCATTCACGAAGAAGAGCGACTTCTATTCACCTAAGACGAGACAACTGTAGAGAACGTCTCGCTCGAGCGCATGAAGGAAGATGCGTTGATGACACTTGAGGGGCGGCGCGGTGTAGCTCAGCTGGCGCATGACGGGCTCCTGCCTTTTGTCAAAAAGAGCGAAGCTATTGAGACTGCTGTGGCTGTACTCGAACAGCAGATCGAAGACTATGATCCCAACATCAAAAAGTTGAGGTTATTTGTACGTGCTCTTGGGTCTGGCAAGATCAAGGGCACAGACTCGCAGACTTTGTCTGCTCTTGCTTCCTGGGGTCTTGACGTAAAGACGGGGTTTGAGGAAGTATCTTCATCGCAGCCCGTGGATACGAGCGACCCGGTTGGTGAAGAAAAGGCTCGGACTGAAGCTGTGATTGAAGACACTCGCTTTAGCGACGAGACTCTGGCGGCAATCTTCGGCTCGGACGAGGGGACTGAAGAGGATGTGAATCATGATGTAGCTTTCCTCTCTTGAACTTGATTGATGTTACATACTGACTGAATCAAGGTTTTTGAGATGGCGCCCATGCCAGCTCCCGTGCCGGTTTCCGGCCAACGACCCCTCACTTCCACAGTATCCTCCATCATAATCTCACATCCGGTGCCATCCTGCTTTGTCGACTATACGAGGGCCAATAAGCTTCATTCGATAGATACCTGTGAGGCAGTCGATGCGATGGAAAAGGCTGTTGTGGCAGAGAAGAAGCAGTCACCAAACAAGAAGGGCGGCAATGTTGTACAAGATCGAAGGTGTATCGCAATAAAGATGGAGAGCTGGAATTCAAGAAGTAGAGTAGGAGCCTTGGTTGTCAGACTGGAAAGGAGCTTTAGACATTCCCGGTTTTGAATGTAGCTCTGATCCCGCCATTCACGTCTCATCACCATCCCCTAGTACCATCGTGGTCTTCCGAATAACATTACTCCTTGTTGTACACTGCTCTTGGC
Organism: Alternaria atra; assembly: GCF_907166805.1. Taxonomy (NCBI): domain Eukaryota; kingdom Fungi; phylum Ascomycota; class Dothideomycetes; order Pleosporales; family Pleosporaceae; genus Alternaria; species Alternaria atra. Next base: position 877,757 of record NW_025091327.1, read on the forward strand.
TGTCCTTGTCGTCTTCCTCATCATTCTCAGCATCGTTACCACGTTCCTGTAACTCGATGTCGACCCCCGTCTTCAGAATTTCTCGTGTGCGCCATCTAAAATGTGGAAATTGGTCGGACACGCACGCGTTTCTATTTGGGACTGTTTCGAAATAAGGGATAAACCTGCTCTATTTGTTGAGAGTGGTTAGCCAGCGCCCACACTGTTCCTTTGTTGTACCAAGAGGTTCCTTACCAATATCCACTTGATCGTGGGACCACAAGCCGCTAACACACCCAGATTGGCCTCAACGTTTGATAACACGTTCCGTACGTTATGAGGGTCCTCAGCATAGACCTTGGGCAGCTTCATAACCTCGACAAATTTGTGTAGACGGTAGCAGCCAATAGCTGTGACGGTAAGAGGGAGCGAGAGAAACGTGATTACAAACACCTTATTCCTCAAAGGCATTTGTAGATCGTGGAGGACCCACGCAGGTATAAGCGCAACAAGGACATCTGTGGCAATCGTTACACCCACAGTCCCGAACACGTAAGCAGCGCGATCACCGCAGGTGCCAGGAACGAGAGGATACCATGATTTGTGGATTGGCCAGCACATGAACAGACTTCCGATGGCTGCACCAAGGATGAACATGACATTTGTAGCGATCAGGGTCCAGAGACTCGCTATGATGAGGCGATCCATGCAACGGAGCTTCAAGAGTGTGATCAAGAACGATATCTTGACTAGACCGAGGATCGGGTTGTAGATGATGCTGTTCGTATGTCGCCACTATAAGTATTGTTATTAGTACCAACCACGACGTTCACGAATCAAAGTCGGACATACATAGGCGACGTCCGTCCGATCAGGAGCTCTGACTGGAATGTCTTCCGCATGGTAGCCTGCGTACGATACCAGTATGACTAGTTTGGTTAGGTTAAAAAAAAAGTCGTAGAGGATGATTTGAACGTACATTTCCACGTAGTTGCCGTAAGTACTGCCAGTAAGGCCTCCGCTATCACCAAGAGTGTATCCTCTGACGCGTTTCGTAAGTAAAAAGCTTCGTGTGGTAGAGAGACGAAGTACTAACCAATAGCATATGTACGCTCCTTGAGCTTCCTCCATATTCTGACCGCTACAATAACGAATGATGATAGGAAAGGAAAAATTATCAAGAATATGTTGACCGGTTGGAGGCCAGTCCCTGCCATGCTGCGCAGGGAATGGACTCACAAATCTGCTTCGAATAGCTTGCAGTGGAACTTTTTTATCTTCAACAGAGCCTATGCACATATCACTGTATAATCGTCGACAGTCCTATATTATTAGACGGCGGGTCCGTGTTGGTAGCATTCCCACAACGCCGCAATCCGTCATGCCTTCATCTATCACATGTGTGACAATCTCCAAGATGTCGGGAAACGATATTGGCAAGCAGTCGATCTGATGTTCCCGTTTACCGTGCCACAGACCATCTGGGTATAAAGATGTATCTTCGCTTGGGTATGGGGGAAAGGAAATCTTAGATGTGGTCAGCTTTAAGTGCCACGCCCCACAATGTTAGGGATTCATGCCAAGGCCCCAACGCCAGGGCCTAGGGACGGGTGAGGCGGAAGCGGGCTTCCCTCCCGCCCCTCGAATATCGCGAACCTCTGCCTGCCACCAACGACGTTATCAAGTAGACCAGCAATCTTGCTATCTCGTCTCAGCTTTACATCCATTACACAAACTGGAGCATATTTACACGATACCCGGGACCAATTCTCTAAATGGAAGCAACAGCCGGGATGCGCCGTCGCAGCTGCGCCGCATTCCCACAGCTCCTTATATACCGCGCCAAGAGGACAATCCTTCTGAGTTGATGAAGTGTCCTTGAAACCCTGCAACAAGACGTAGAAGGCAGGTCGGCTGTTCCACATTCGGGCCACCACAGCTCAACGTTGGGTGTATGATTGGGTCTTGCAAATGCCACCAGGCTGGGCATGCGAGCGGCAAAACAGCAGATCCATAATACAGACTGGGTCTGTGGCTCCTTCTATCGCAGTCGACGAATCGTACATCACTCCGACCGCTGCCATTCTTCTGCAGTCCCTGCGTTTGTGCTCCCGTGTATAGCTTCAGGGCCTTCCTCTTGAGTAACATGATAATCGAAAGAGATGTCTTTGTCGGATTCTAGAGCACTAGCAGAAGAACTATGTACTGAACCCCACCGAGAACGAACCAGACATGCGGGTATCGACCGGCTAAAGATACAAGATAAAAGTTCAAAAGACTCAAAGCTGAACTCTCTCCAGCCTCATTGACCTCGACTTCAGGTCTCGAATTCGCAATGCCTGCTATGCAGCGGTTAGCGGCGTTGCTCTTAGTATCCTCGCCATTGGCTACCTTTGCCCAGACCTCCACTATCGAACCTGCAGTTGCTTCAGTTCCGATCACTTCAGCAGCAGGAGCACCTTTACAAGCGGCGGAGATACTTCAATTGACCGATGAAGTCGTTGAGCGCTTGGGTAACGAAGAGGCCACGTCTAATTATGCCAAATACTTTACGTTCGAGGCTGGCGATGATTCTGGTGGTGCGCAAACACGACGTACCGCATTTGGATCTTGCAAGACATTCCCTGGAGATGCTGCGTGGCCAAAAGATAACGTTTGGAAAATTTTCAATGTGCTTCTAGGCGGAGCACTGATTCCAACGAAGCCGATTGCAGCATCATGTTATGACTCGATTTGGGGAAAGAAGGACGCCACAACGTGCTCGGATGTTACCAACAACTTCACGAACCCGCTGTTACATCATGCAGATCCGACATCAAGTAAGTGGTCTCTATTACATACTGTAAAACCCAAGCTAACGTTTCTTTCTAGACATGTGGCCTATCTATCAAGGCAGGACCTGTATGCCTAGTAATGATACCACCGGCAAGACATGCACTTTGGGTGGATACCCAGAATACGCGGTCAAGGTCACAAACGTAGCGCAGATACAGCTCGCGTTGAACTTTGTGCGCGCCACTAACGTGCGTCTTGTGATCAAAAACACGGGCCACTGCTATCTTGGGAAGTCAACTGGCGCTGGAGCATTGAGTCTATGGATGCACAACATGGACCAGATTGACTTCCTTCCCCAATATGAGGGCCCTGGCTACTCGGGACCGGCGCTGAAGCTTTCCGCAGGTGTTACTGTAAGACAAGTGTACGAAGCTGCAGATAAGAATGGCGTCACTGTCTTGGGTGCAGTTTCTCCAGTGAGTTCGGCGCCATCATTATGCAGATGATGTGGCTAATTTACAACAGACCGTTGGATATGCTGGTGGCATGATAACTGGAGGAGGACAGAATCCTCTTGCTGGTATCTATGGAATGTCCGCTGATCATGTTGTCGCTTTCCAAGTTGTCACCGCGGCTGGTCGCTTCATCACTGTCTCAGAAAACTCGAATTCTGACCTCTTTTGGGCGCTACGAGGCGGCGGCGGTGGTACGTTTGCTGTCGTCACATCCGTCATCATTCGAGCACATCCCAAGCTCAACGTCGTCACTTCGAGCTGGACCCTCGATGCCTCCAATAACAGTGTCGATGCTTTTTGGGCTGGTACGAAGAAGTTCTACGACGTATTCCTTGACTGGGCAGATGCGGGCATATACAGCTTCTACTTCATGGGAGCAAAGCCTGCGCCGTATCTACAAATGGGATTCCTCTTCGCAGCAAACCACACCATGGAGTCATACAACGAGCTTGTGAAGCCGTTCTTTCTCTACCTCGACGAAAATAACATCACACTTACGAAGCCAGATTCGCCCATCGCCCATACCACGTTTTACCCTGCATATCAATCAACCTGGGGACGTATAAGCTTTGGCGTCGGTTCAGACGGCTCGTTACCAGCTAATCGCATCGTGCCTAGGCGTAACTTCCTGGAAAAGTACGACGAAACATTTGCGCTTATCAAAGAACACGTCTCATCGGGCAGACACTTCCTTGGATACCACAAGTCGCCCAAGAAGTATGCAAACACGAACAATGCCATTAACCCAGCCTGGCGTGAGTGCGGTCTGTTCCTAGTAACTTCTTCGAACAGGTCAGCTGATCACTCTACGCCTGCGGCCCTTGCCGCTGCCAATAAGGATCTCCAGGAGAATATTCTCCAGCCTTGGCGCGATGTAACACCTGTATCTGAGGGTGGCGGTACTTACCTGAACGAGGCCAGTGTTGAAGAGTCCGACTGGCGAGAGTCGTTTTATGGAGGTTATTACCCAAAGTTAAGCGCGATCAAGAAGAAGTGGGACCCTACTGATGTATTCTACGCGACTACTGCCGTTGGGAGTGAAAGATGGTTGGTCCAAGACGGAGAGCAAGGTGTTCAAACCCAGAACGGAAGGCTGTGTCGAGTTTGAGTTAATCTCACAGTAGTGAGATGAGAAATAGCATTGAACATAAGCACTTAAGATCTCGTCTCTTTGTGCATTCTCCTATCAGCACTTGCGATTAAATCCGGTGCGAATAACTATGCAGTTTCCGACAACGCACATGAAACTGTAAAAGCACGCCTGGTACTGGACGTGATGGGACAGCGCTTGAATGGGTGTGATTTTCTTTGTCGTTTGACACTAACATGCCTGTCCACGCTCGTACGGCATCATGGGTTTCTGATTGCGACGTTTAGATCTAAACAAACAACAATCAAGGTGAACGCGCACCCGAAGCCTCACCCCTCACCCACTCCCGTATATCCGTCATTCGGTCATATTGAACACCCGACATTTCTACGATGAAAGCTTTTTGGTCACTCTTTTGCCTCGATACTGAATACAAAAAAAGATAATCGTGACAATGGAGAATCGCAACATGCCACCATTGTCGGGTTCCAACACCCCTGAGCCACAAGTACCGAAAGCCTCACCTGATGAGGCCGCAATCAACCTCGCGACTTCAACCAGCCCCAAGTCTCTACCACCAAAGCCAAGACCTCAAACATCAACAACCCCGGCACCCAAGGATCGAACACGCGATGACCTAGAAGCCAATTCGCAGCTCAAACGACTTCAGCAGAATCTACTAGCCCTTACCAATCTGAACGACGATTTATCACTGCATTGGCACCCGCCATGGTGCCAGCAAGACGATTTCAACAAGACGTTTTGGATGCTTCGCAACCCGCCAAACGTAGTGACCGAGAGACTCCCAAATACTATACCGCAGAGTAAAGATCACTATACTCGGTGTATAAGGCAAGACGGTGATCGACCACCGCTCTACGTCAGAACCTGGGATCAGTGGGATCGGTATTGTGGTTGTATAGAGTGCTACTAGACTTCCTGCCAGATGATCTGATTAATCTCATGCGTATGGGACTACCACGTTCAGAGAACGGAGCGCTATGCGGTAAAATGATCGCGATTGATGTGTACGAGAGCACAACCGACAGAGCGCAGCTCCACCGACATACCCACTTTATCCGCAACCACAGGTCTCTAGGTTGTGGGCGTTACATTCTTGGCCCTTCAAAATACGCTACCCATCTACCGCCCAAGTTCCGTTCCGTCAACCATGATGCAGCATCTCCAGAAGACGTTGAAGTTGTTGTTGTGCATTCTGACGACAAAGGGGGGAGTAGCGATGATGCAGTGCATGCCGCTGATGGTGGTCCGCCAAAGTAGCAGGGTCCGGCAAGGCGATGGAGCTACGTACCATGGACTACCGAACAAGACGAGAGCTGCGAGCGGCCGAGCCTAGTGGTAAAGCTGAAAGTTAACTATAAGAGGAAGTATGGGACTATTGGGAGAGATTGAACTACCGTGGTGCGGTTGGGGACAGAGGGAAAGAAGGCAAAGAAGAAAAACATGGATAGGATGCCCAGGGAGCTGTAATGAGCAATGGAAGTATACCGATGTGAGCGAGCATCACATCGGAGCTTCCAAAGTTGATTTGGTCAAGCGATGTATATACTGTGACTTCTCAGATGTAGTCCAAGGTGGTCTTACCCCAGATATACTTTCTATGATCACTCCCGAACCTCACTCCACAGTGATTGGGTCATCCCTTGCTACCAAAAGCCCCCTGTCGTATAACCCTGTGACGATACCCACGCCTCTGCCTACATCCCGAGCGTACGTACTACTGCTGCAGAACTCCTCTCCACTATTCTTATACAAAGTGTTCAGTCCTCCGCTTTCGCTCCACTCAGCCACGAAGCTAGCCGCTGTACATTCACAAGCCTTCTTCTCCTCTTCCGATCCCCGCATATTGCACTTCGCCCTAGCTTTGCTTACTTTCATGAGGCTTGCAGCAAATGGATGCCCTGCCATTAGTAGCTTGCCGGAGGCATCAACAGAAAGGTTGTCGACACTGGAAGGAGCGCGAATGTATTTCCTGAAATACAAGTTGATCGTGTCGGGACTGAAAGTGTATAAGTTCACTCCCATTTTCGCGGATGAAGCAACAGCTACGGTCGACGAGTTGAGCATAGCAATACCATTGGCGAAAGGAACACGAACCAACGTCTTCGTATGTGACGGGTTATGGATGTCGGTGTAGACGACGCTACCTCCGGGAATCCCAGCAAATGTCTCGACCTGTGAGATTAATGGGGAAATGAGGGCCCCAATGTAGTGGTCGTTGGTAACTAGTAATTTTCCTTCCCCCAGAGAATGAATAGAATTGGGCGTATAGATCAACGGGTGTTTCAGTGTCTGCATGTATCTCGCTACTGCATCTTGGACAGAGACCTGGAATACTTCGATGATGTTTCCAGAATTCCGGGAGTGGTTTATGACGTATAGTGTTGAAGTTACGGCATCAAATTCGATACCCAAGGGTTGGAAATCCGCCGCATTATCGTAGTTAGTTAGAACGAGCGGCTTGAGAGCGTCTGAGTCCGGAATGTTGGGCGTTGAATAGTCGTAGATCCAGATATTTGGACTGTCCTCGCCGTCTCGTTTGTCTAAAGCTGTAGCAAATGTTCCCTGTAAATGTGAGTCTTCAAAACCAAGAGATAGTTTTGTTTTGAAAATAAATAATGGGAAGCTACACACCATCACTGTGTTCCATTGATCCCTTTCTGGGTTACAACTCAAAAACGCGATACCCATGCCTTCTTCGAAGAGCACATCCTCGCAGTTGCGAAGTTGATCGCGAAATTTGACCTCGTGGCTCTTGAATTTGTTGACATTCTCAAATTTCCCCGGCCTATTTGCCAATATCGTCGAGAATGCAAGGTAGCGGTCGTATACGTACGGCGCAAGAATGGCAAGCGCGATAAGCCACTACGTCACACGTCAGCCATCAGCTGTCGACCGCCCCAGGGCCATGAGTTTGGATGTTCACATACGATCGATCGACTCGCCATGTTTATGGGAGCGCGTGTTGGTAAGGAGAATATGGATGATGTAGTGAAAGTGGTGGCACAATCAGAAATGAAGTTCACTGTGCTGACAGCCCGCCTAAACCCCACCAAAAGAGGGGAGTCCTCGTCGTTGGCATGAGATTCGTCAGCGCATTTCTGTCTAGGGCCTTAGTAGTAAGCAATTCGGTGCTTTCCGCTGGTTTATCGGGCCGCTGACAACATGGTTGTCGTTGTTGTTGGAGGGCGCGACCACACGGATGCGGATGCGGAGCGAGGATGGTGTCCGTGCCGGCGAAACCCTTCTTTCCTGACGTGTGGCCGCCTCAAGGAACAGCTTCGATCCGTTCAACGTCAATATATTAAACATACAAAACTCCTGCGACGTACTGAGAGTTTCTAAGACGATGATCTCAAGTGCTTGAAAATGGTACATCGTGCGAGCTAATTTCATCAGGTAGCGCACATTTTCCTCTATACATCGGCTCGACGCCATCTCGCGTCGTCATCTTAGACAACCTGCAACAGCGGATTGCGTTCTTCACTGTGATACCTCACGCAGAAATTGACGTGTTTCCTCCTCAGCTCCGAAACCATCAGTCCGAGTGTATCATGAGCATCATCAGTCGGACCGTGTATACGATGTTCCTACTGATATCATAAGGCAACGGTCTAACTTACAGCACGTATGCTTCCTGAACACAAATACCACTGCATCTGTCTGGAATACATACAGGGAATTAGTAGCCTAGGCTAGGCACGTGTTCACTCTAGATAGCAAAGTCCAATGCTAATACCTTCCCAATCTTTTCTAGGCCAGCTCCGTTGACTTCGACCCTAGACAAGATGTTGATCTCGCTTACCCTTCTCATCCCTCCACCAAACTTCCAGGCCCACCCCCATCTTTCGTCAGTCAGTACTAATCGACTTCAAGACTTCCACGGTATGGTTAGAGGGCTTTTCGTAAGTCTCGATGATGAAGGGGCTGCAGTAGACAACGCCGCTATCAGCTAGCTTAACACGTCACGACGCTCCACTGCGCTTTACTTGCTCACAATGCGGTCAAGCAACGCCAGATTGACAGTGTCAATATCGAAACGCTTCAATTCTTACGGGAGTAGTGTTGTCGGGAGGTTAGGAAATTCCATGCTAGCATCCTCTGTGAAGGAATGGATGAGTAACCCAAGGTCCATGGCAAGAATATCGAGACATGACGCTAAGCCATGATTGCGACACCATATCGGAACACAAAATGGGTCATGTAGCCTTGATGATATTCTCCATTTTGGGCAGCAAAGCTTCCTGATCATCATCAAGTGATTGTTCCCAACGCTATTGCTACTCAAGCAGCTCAACAGAGAGCACGATTGGAGGCTCGCCTTCGTCAAGATCTTATTTATCTTCATCCTTGTCTTCCACGTCGCACGGGTTAGTGGTGGCACTATACTTCAGGTCAGTTTAGTAGAGGAACCGTAGTAGCACATCCACATGGCAAGACTAGCAATGCTAAATAGGTTCTTCGAGTTGAATCGTAATTCTTTTCATCCCTATAAGTCCAGATCCTATGCCTCCAACACCCTGTTCTGTCTATAGTCTGCAGATGCCGGAAGATTAGTATATGCCAAGTTCGTTATGAGCGAGGTAGTTCAGGCTCAATGAATTGAACATGGGGGGCGATCTTGGATCTCAGCCCATCGACGTGGGCTCCGGGATTATGTCAAGATCTCTGATCAGTGTGGTAGCCATGCATGTGGTAGGCCAGCAAGTTAATTCTAGATATGCATTGTCTTAAACATCTTCGTGTTGATAGATGGCGCATGCATGTGCGCGCACGCTTTGATGGTGTGGAGAGCCGGAACGTGAGCACTAACGCTGCAACCTGACGGTAACCGTTTGACCTTTGTGGAAGATAGAGCATCAGTAGTAGCTTCATGCGGACAGCTTCCCCGAATCAGGCTTGTGGAAAGGGGCGTAGAGTCGCTTGTAGGCGCATACAGATTGTTTTCGATAGCATATACGTGCGCCGCAGATGACCAACATCGCCATTAGTGTTGGTATGCTGACAAGATGGTATTGAGTAATTTTGGCAGAACCATAGGACGCGACAGCGGGAAGGTATTGAGAGACAAGACGGCGCACGTCCTCTGCTTGACATTTACACCTGCCTCTAAAGGTCGTAGGATAGAAAGCAGGTCTGGCTTGAAGTGTTGGCTGAAGCTGGTTTGGTCGAGCAGAATACAAATCACGCGCACTCCGGCGAAGAGATGTGCGATCCAATATGAGCGTCGATTCACGCTCTGTAGCTGACAAGGACACGAGAGACCTTAAGGAACGGAGCCGATAGGGGCGTGGCTCGCAGTGGCTTATTGGCTTGGCGATACTGTGTAGAGTGTTGGGCGATCGCTGCGATGGCGAGATTGTTGCAGGGACCTGCGGGCTACAAGTCTAACACCAACATCACGTCGCTCATCAAATATCGACATTGAACAGGACAAAGCGACGTTCTATACCATCTTCCAGACGTTTGGGAAGCAGTGCAGCTTCTAATGATCGTTACATAATTACCATCGCAGCGCTGCCCCTCACGACACCCTATAGCGGCTGCCTACCGGCACAGCAGCTGCACAGAATGAGCCTTATCGCCGCGCAAGGGGCAGTCTTTGGCGAAGGCGTTAGGGACCGCGCCGCCCAGGGAGAATGGCGTCCCGTTTTTCTGGCCAGAACGTCGCTCGATCTGGTTAACTTTTATTGCATTGGACAGACCAACGCATAACCGACCTATCAGAGCCGTTAGACTTGGAGACTGTGACTTGGTCGAAATCTTCTATTAACCGAATCGCTTATAAGTCGTCAGCCGAAGAAACGATTCTTGCTTGGACGGGGGCCCCGCCGTGGCTTTATTAGCAGACCAGGCATGAGCTGGTGGCTTGAAAGGATTCGCAGCTTCCATGGTAATCATCATAAGGGCTGGTCATCCCCATGCATTGACATGTTCGGGAGGTAGCTAAATAAATCGACGAAAGGCTGTTCGACCCGTCTTTTGGTTGCGATCGACACTGATAAGCAAGTCCCCAACTGGTTGTCACTCTTTGCCTTTTCCCAGTTACGACCGTTTCCCTACCCCTGGCGGCCCGCAAAAAGCCCTCGGACACTTGCTGAACCGCTGCAAGGTACCCGTACCTGACTGAGAGTTGGGACAAAGTGGTCATCGACAGCGACCGTAACCTGCCTGGCCATCACGAAGGTTCGGTCATGGGCCTCAGGATTCCGAGGAGATTCTGCGGTTAATAATAGTATCATCAACGGCTATAGCATCGTTTATTGGATATGCGTTCACAATGTTTCGAACGCGAGTCGGTAGCGATCCTGTCGCACCATAATCCCCTGCCAACGCGGAAGAGGCAACACGAAAACGGCTGCCGCGGTGTCCCCTTATATCTTCGAGTGTCACCACGCATCGGCTTTCAATTTCGCGCGTTGCTTCTGCTGCTCGTCGTATTTCTATCTTGCAGTTCCCAGGCTGCCCCCGTATCCGCAACGGAAGCACATGGTGACCGACCGGCCCTGCTCGTGGAAGACGACCTTGCTTGGACAGGATCGGCATTGTACCTGGACCTTAGCCCGCCACCATCCGCCTCGCTGTTGATGCCTCCTCTAAAACGCAACGACGATGTCATCCAAACACTCTCTGCTCCACTGTCGGAACGAGCCATCAATACCGACTCTAATACTGCCGATAGCTCCAAATTCGAAGTTCCTAAGGCATTCGATACTGGCTTCTCAAATAATTTCACCAACTCATGCGCAAATTTCCTCAATCGCCTACGCCAAAGTACAGACTTTAACAACTGCCACCCTTTCTCCTTATTGATACAAGTATGTCCAACGAAAGACTTGTAAACAGAAACTTTAGCTAACGAGCTGTAGACATCAAGCGGTTTTTTTGATGCCTCCAAGTCTACACTCCGTATTACACAAACCCTCGATGCGACCTGCGCAGTAAACGCAGCGCAATGCAAACCAATCCTGGACAATTTCGCGATAGAACTGCTATCAGAGACGGCATGCAAGTCCGACTATGAAACCGATAATCCCTTGGTACTGCAAGCTTACAACGGCCTCGTCGCATACCAGCCATCGTACCAGGCAAGCTGCTTGCATGATGACCAAGGAAACTATTGCTTCGCAAATGCCGTTAGCAACACGTCATCACCAGGAGATTCATACCCATATTACCTACCTATTGGCCAGGAACTTCCCGGCGGATCACGACCAACTTGCAACTCGTGCCTACAACAAGCAATGAGCGTATTTTCCTATTACGGCAACAACGCTACGCAACCTCTTTCGAAAACCTACACCTCAGCCGCCCAGCAGATTTCAATAGCATGCGGCTCGACATTCGTTAACGTCACGGCCGCCCCTCTTAAAGCTGCTGCACCAACCACGAGCGTCACAATCACACCTACGATAACCTTGATCTTAATGTTTGTACTCTATTTCTTCCAGTGATGGAGCGATACCCTATACCTACCATTCTTGTAAATACTTTATCTTAGTCGTTGTCGATATTTAGGATCGACTGTTCATTAGCGACGGCGCATGGGAGGATTCTTTCTTGGTCATGGTTGACTGTTGCAGAGCGGAAGGGGATACCCATGGATCTTCTGACCCAGAGCATTGGCTGTCATTGTGACAGTCCTTTTTCGAGACACAAGGCGACGTCCAGCTGTGTACAAAATTCGCCTGTAGTGAGGCGTCTTATCCAAACCAATAACAGACTAATGATCGAAAGATCAAAAGCCAGCTACATGAAAAGCAATCTCGAAATTTGTTTCACGAACACCAGTATCCAGGGCATGCTTAGTGATTGGTCATCTGTCTGTCTGTACAATATGAAGGGTCATGACACAACCCACAGACCCGGGAAACTTCGACGCCAATGCCACACAATCTATCCGTCACGATCGCGCACTTGGGCCCGCTCCCGCCAACGATTTGCAGACACCCTGTCTACATTATCGTCATTTCGTTTCTGACCAAAGCATTTGTTTCCAGAAAGGAAATTGCACCACGGCATGCTATGGACATGGAAGCTCCATGTAAGGCGGACAACGATGATATGTGGATCTGCGAACGTCACGCGTCAGCGCATGTGCAATAGTGGGTCCGACCAGCTCCTCGGCATATCTTTTCGATCTCCTCCGAAAGAGCTATTCCGGTAGCCTGAAACACTGTGGAAGTTGATCACGTGCGGATCACACTTGTGGGGTGCCGTGATTTGGCAGAAGCGGTCGCTTGGGACGTGATGCATCAACGTTGTGCTTCAGCTTCCCGTTGTCGGGCCGTTTGTACAACGTTAAGAACGTGTGCTCGCTTTGTATTTTGAACTTTATCGTGATCGTCTCAAGACCGGCTAATGAAGAAATTGCCGGGCCGCCCAATGTGACAGTGAACCAATTCCGCAGAACAATCGATAGAATCCCGCTCCCCGGTGGAGCTCGGGACCATCCTGTCATCTCCAACGCCTCTACCCTTGCATGGATGATCCGCGCAGTCGTTGGTCGTCAGCTGTGACAGGCCAGCCACTTCCTGGCCCATATGTAAAACACTTCATGCGTTTGAAAGGCCCGACCACTCTTCTGTCAGCCGTGTCCCATGCTCTTTCTTGTACCTGAGACGTCCAGCTTCGCCGCGAGGGTTTGCTATGCGTGTCCCTTCCACTCCTCTCATTCCTTCCTCCATGACTTGTGCTCGTTGAGAAAGTCGATATTAATCGGGCTGGGACCTGTCTATTCATTTTGCTTCACGGCATAGTCACTCTCTTCATTGCCACCACGCTCCTTATACACGCTCACTATTAACGTGTTCCTTCAAACACTATCCGTTCATCCGATACCATCCTTTGATCGCAACATATACTCTCATTGATACACGACATTTCATATCTCGAACTCACGATGACCGACGTCATGGCCCAACAAGGCCTGTTATCCGCCCCTGCCTCCAGGCAAGACATTGTCAGCGCGCTCCTCAACGACTATGGCAACTCCTTTGGTCGAGGTGACGCATCTCCTTCAACTTATTCGCCTGTACCCGCGGATAAGGAACTTCCTCTGCCTCCGCCACGATCAGATAGCCTTGCGCGCAAACCACTACCAGCTGCGCTGAGAATGCAAACGAAGTTTCAACTGAGAGGTAAGCAGAGACTTTAATCCTCAATCTGATGAATGACATGTGTCTGTGGGTGTCGATCAAGCGTTTGCTGGTATCGAACATGTCCCTTACCACAACCTCACTTCACATCATCAATGCGCTATATCCATATTTATGTACCATCGTTCTTGTGTTGTCGAACTGGAACACAGCGTCGACAAGGCAACGATCGTGTGTGTTTGAGCAAAACTTACTAACAGGCAACAGACGATCAAGACGCACCTGTCTTTCCGGCAAGTCCGGTTCCAGGGTCCCCACCAAGGAAGAGGATTCAGTCACGTAGCCTTTCTCGTGAATCTAAACCAGCATCTCTCAAGCTCACTATCAGCAACGGATCAACAGCAACGGTTCCCCCTACCCCAGCATTCCCGGCACGGTCCGAGTCTCTACCTTCGTCAGCATCCGAGGAGAAAGATCTTCCCCCTCCACCGCCAGCCAAGTCTGAAAGGCGGAAGTCAATCAAGCAGTCTGATATGCGAAACGAATCATCAAGGCCAGCAACAGAACTCTCAAGGAACGACTCACTTCTTTCCCAAGACGGAAGCAGGGACGCGACAGAGACGTCTACCGAAACTACATCACCAATTGTCAAACGCAAAGCAGTACCAGACCAAGGTCTCAAGAAGTTTAAGAGCTTGGCAGAATTGACTAATGGACCGCGAGGAAGGAAGGGTGCATCAGTGCCTCCTACGTCTATACCAAGAGATGTGAGCGTTGACAGCCAGCGGTCAGATGCTATGCCCAGGAAAGCCAGTGTCGACAGTCAAGCAAGCATGTCAGGAGAACAGCCACGTAACATGGAAGCACAACTTCCTCCGACACCAGACGAGGAACAGGAAAACACCAAAGTCCCTGCACCCCCCAAGAAAGTCTTTACAGGCCTCCCCTCAAACCCTCGTGTCAAAGCCCCAGCTTCGCCTATGCACGCTCGCGGCAAAAGCAGCACCGGCTTCAACGTTTTGAAGGTATATATCCGCCTCCCCTTCCCTTCTCCTGTACTTGTGCGATAGCCGCACCGTGTGGCCATGCCGCAGACTTTAGGGTACCTGCATCCTTTGCCTACCAAAGAACGTTGATTGCTGACTGAGATTATGTAGGCAATGAGGCCGGCTCCTCCAATCCCCACGAAGGAACTACAAACGATTACGCCTGAAATGACACCTTCTCCAACTCTGAAGCCGATCCTGGCGAAGAAGGAGGGTGAGATATCTCCTTTCTCGCCTTTACCGCCGCCAAGCGAGCAGAGGAGGCCTTTTAGCTACGAGCCTGCTGCTGCCGCTGCTGAACCCCAGCAAAAGCCAGCGGAGCAAGAAGAAAGACCAATGGCTGCTAAGCCAGCGCCTCAAACTACAATGCTACCCGTCGAGACCCAAATCCCTATCCGCACGACATCTTTCGACCCACCCGAGCCATCTCCAGGTGTCCGACCCACAAGCGCCCCATCCCGCCCAACATCCTTCGACCTACAAGACATGAACCTCTCTCCTTTCCCGGGTCCCTCTGTTCCAACATCTCCCATTGACGACGCACTCGCCGAACCTACAACCCCACCAACACCCCCTCCTTTTACACCTCTAACTCGCCACCCAATCCCCTTACCCGTCTCCTACATCCCACGCATAACCCCTGCACAAGTCTCCTGCTATACCTCGCACCGCCACAACATCTGGTCCAACAACATCTTCCAACCCATGGGCTGCATGGTGTGCCATGAAAACGACAAGGACAGGAAGTGGGCGTGTACGTGGTGTCAGTTGCGGATCTGCCGCAGTTGCAGTGAGGATTTGAGGGCGGTTCCTGGAAGGGACTTGAGGACTTTGCTGGAGGCGAGGGAGAAGGGGGAAACGGTGGTGGCTGAGGGGATGAAAAAGTTGGAACAGGAAGAGGGGTTTAGAATGGTTGTTGAGGATGTTGATGGGGAGGAGGAGGGCGAGAGAAAGGACAGGGAGGGGAGGGTCTGAGAACCTTGGGTTTTGGCTTGGATTCCTGTTTGTTTCTTTTCCGTTCCCAGCATAGGCGCGGTGGGTGGATGATTTGCTTCCTCATATGATATCACATTTACGCAAAGTTGGAGTTTGGATCAAAGGTTTGTCTAGAATGCTGCGCATTGTTTAGCTAGCACCACTGCCTCGACGGCAAAATTTCATCACCATTGTTTTTACCCAATATCCGCGTTTCTGCTAATTGTGTTTTTTACTCTGTGATCTATAGCATGTCTATTGCCTCTTCTCCTTCATCTCCTGTAATATTTTCACGACCTGCGGTAAAACCTTCTCCGCATTCTCACTCAAGCGAGCAGCTTCCCGGCCGGTATTGGTATCTTCAACATCCCCGAAGAAGGTCTCTTCGCCTCGGACACCGCCCATGTTCAGTACTCCAATCGGCATTTGCATCTCCTTTGCCTTCTTCACTAGTCGCCAGGCAGAGTACGTCGCGAGACTACTGCCGATGACTAGTATCCTACCGGCAGCATCGACAGCTTCCTCAGCGGCGACTTTCGTGGCTGCGGGTATAGACTCGCCGAACATGATGACAGCGGGTTTTAGTACTCCGCCTTCGCTCGCTGGATCCCATGCGCCGTCCTTGTCAACTTGTACGCGGACTGTGCCTCCGTCTGCGCGCTTTGGCGGCTTCTCCAAGCAAGTTGGACATGCTGGGTATCTGAACGTGGTGTATGGGGCGTCTGGGACATCGACGTCGCCGTCCGGATTCGACTTTAGCCCTTTCTTGCGACGCTCATCGGGGTTCTCGGTATCTAAGGCGCCTGATTCGATCATTTCGGCGAGGAATGTGGCCCACGAGGGGTTCAAAGTAGAGAGCTGGTTCTGGAAAGAACGGCGCGAGTATTCATTGCGGCAAGTGAGGCAGACGAGGTTACGTAGGTAGCCGTGTAACTCGATCGTGGGGAGCTGCGGGTGCGCTTTTGGGTGAAAGGAGTCTACATCTGTTATGCACATTAGTATTGAATCCCAGTAAAGAACGTCCTCGACGCATATATTGTGAAGTTTGCTAGGTCAAACTCACTCTGCGTAATGACACTCCCAACCACACCCATCCGTCCCAAATCTCCACAAGCCTCATGTGCCTTATTCGGCCTCGCCTTCTCTAGATTCGTCCAACCTAGGAAACTTCTTGCCCAATACCTCTTCCTCGCCTCATGGTTTTCGCAGAATTCGTGAAAGTACACCGGCCGATACGTCTTGTTCAACGTATACGTGCCATTCGTGCCTCTGTAGTCGGCCAATCCAGAAGCTACCGAGATGCCAGCACCAGTAAGAAGCAACGTCTTTCCGGCATTCTCCCCACGGTCAAGCCGATTAGAAAGTCTCGATTGCGCGGCTCGAGAAGGCGTAGTGGACGTGGACAAAGAAGGCGACAAGAAGTCGACCAAAGCACTGATAGCACCGCTAGCCGTCGTCGCACTCGCAGGAATGATCCTAGGTGCCGGGAGAGGATCGGTATAGGGAACGCGAAGGAGAGGGGCTCGGGGCATCGCTCAATCGCACACGTTCAAACATTGTGGTTTCGCGCATTGTGTGAAATTGGGGGCCAAGTGTCTGGCGCGCGTGCACCCGAATCGGTGGTTATGTCATGATACACTTTTAGCGCGGGACCATCGATCTTGGGGATCGATGGCAGATTTGCGTGTCACCGCGTGTTAGGGGCTTAGGTGAGCTGCATGGTTTGTCGCGTGGTAAAGCCAACGGGTAGCTATCGTGCCGCTGCAGGAAAATGTATATTTGGGGGCTGCAAGATGATGCACGATTGTATTGGTTTTCTTTGGTGCTTATGTTTGAACTTTGCGGAGTGAGGTAGAATGTACGTGAGGCTGTGTGCGTGTGGTGGCTATGCTGGTGTTACAACAAAGAACGAAACTTTGGCTACGTAGAGCTTGAGGAGGGGTTCAATCATGACTCGTGAGTGATTAGGATGTTGATACATCCGGTTTTTTTTGCGTATGTTGAATAGGTATGATGGTCAACTACCTAGGTAGTTACCACAAAAGATCTGACTAGCTACATGTGATTGGCTATATAACAACCACTACGAGGCATGCATGATAGGTAGTAGAATGAAAGAAATCAACATTGACAAGAAAAGTATGGCTACACAATCTACAAGGGAGTTTGTCCCAATGCCCAAGTGTTGCCATGAACAGCATGTATTGAGAACTTTAGAAATCAAAAAAACGCCCATTAAGCCTCCATCATATTGCCGGTCCAGGTGGAACCGAGTGTCCAATTTTCCGTCCTGATTACAATCCTCCGTGCGGATGTCGAATTCTCGAGGGGTATAAGAAGGCTGCCAACGTGACTAGCCGGGGTCGGCCGTTGAGGTGATGTTCGGAGATGAGAGCCACCAGAGAGGTGGGCTTTGGTATCGGTGTTTCCCCGATGGGGTGTTGTTACAGAAAGAGACCGCTTGCCGCTTTAAAGCAAGCTGATGATTCGTAAAGATCGTGATAAGGAGATGTAAAATGGATAAGAGATGTTGGGGAAAGCTTAAGCCGGCTGGCAATGGCATCGGGAGCCTATTGCTGGTGCGAGTGGTGATGCGAGGAGTATTGCATTTGCTGTGCCATGGTTTGCTGCATCGGCGGTTGCATCGATTGCTGCATCGACTGCTGCATCGACTGCTGTATTGGCTGCTGCATTGGCTGTTGCATGGCGTGTGGGTGTTGTTGCTGCATCGGTTGCAACATAGATTGAATGCTTGGTACCCGTTGTTGATGCATGGGGTAGCTTGGGTATGCGGAATAATGAGTATCGGGAATTGTGGACATGTGCAAGTCCACATGATGATCCTCTTGTTCTTCTTCGAGGTCAGAAACGCCTACTCCACTATCATCATGGTCGTGGTAGGTACCATTCTCGAGCTTCTTCTGCGCCGACCTGTAGGCCTGAGTAAGGTTCTTTAATCCCTTCTCCATGCACTAAGTAAGTTAGCGTCAGGTGCTTCAGTAGTAGCTTTAATCGCACACGACGTACCTTTGTCTCTACTAGTTGCCACTTTTCTCCAACTCGAGCAGCTAGCATACTCCACATCTCTCGTCGCACTTCCATATAGGCCTGCGCTAGCACGTCAAGCTTCACGCCGTCCCATTGCTCTGCATTCTGCCTCTCCATCAACCGTTCATGCCGTTTGCGACAAGCATTTGGGGTTTTGGAGGGGAAGTGCTTCGGTCCAATCTGGTTCCAGTTGAGTCCTTGGGCCCTGGCCTGGATGAGTGTTTCGTCATCTTTAGCGGACCAGGAGGAGCTCCGAGTTCCGCCTGCGGCCGATGCAGTCGACACGGAAAGGCGGTGCGCCGGACCTTTTTCAACCTTAGGCATGTTGACCAAGTGAAAGAAAAGACTAGCGAGATGAGAAAGTGATGACGGGAATGGAGATATAGAAAGACGCGGCGACGATGAAGATGAGAGTAATGGAAGCGATCGAGTAGCGTATTAGGATTAAGGTAGAGCTGGCGTAGGAGAACGAGAGTGACGTATGAGGAATGAAAGGTAGGAGATATCCTCAAGAATGAAAACGAAAGAGCTGCTGTTCGTACCTTTGGGTCTGTGTTGTCTGAGGCCTGAATCAAGGGGCATAGCGAACGTCTTTATACAATGAGTCGCATACTGAGCCTCCATCAACAACAAAGACCAGTAGGCCTCTCGGAGAATTGTTTTGAAACCAGGACATGTTTCTGTAATCGCCGGATCGATCTGTATCTACCGAGAATGGTATGTGCGACTAGGCGAAGAGGAGGCTGTTCACTGGGTCGTGGCTCCAAGCGCCATCAAAAGGGACCAGGGCAGGCCAAAATTGGGCCTGTGAATGGTTGGAGCACAAAACGTGAGCGGTTCGTCACCTCGAACGAGGAGGAGTGACTGTAGCGGAAGCGCCTGTTTGAGAATACCTACTGTACTCCCTGATGCGGCTGTGTCTAAGAATAATACCGCTGCCGAGTGGTGGAGGGGCAGCGATGGAGGGGAAGGGCGGCTAATCTGGCGCTGATTCGACGAGCGCATAAGGCCCAAATAAAGACCTTGGCAAGCGACACAAGGGCAAGGGGTGCCTCATCTGGTCGAACACCTGTAGGACGTAGTCATCAATAGTCAGTAGGGCTGAGCTCGGGGACCTGCAGATAGGTGCAGGTGTAGGAACGTGGAGCGGGAGGTCAGCA
Source organism: Alternaria atra (assembly GCF_907166805.1). Taxonomy (NCBI): domain Eukaryota; kingdom Fungi; phylum Ascomycota; class Dothideomycetes; order Pleosporales; family Pleosporaceae; genus Alternaria; species Alternaria atra. Next base: position 897,464 of record NW_025091327.1, read on the forward strand.
AGCCGTTCCAAAGAAGCCCGCGCACTGGGCTCTGGGAGTTCAAAGAAACCTTGGAAGGCTTCAGAATAGCAGACCCGTACACAAAAAGAACATGCAGCCGGCCGATAGCCCGCGAGGCGCTCACAATAGGCGCGGTCACTGTATGGGCGAGTGTGGGTTGTGGGTCGTTTCAGCAAACAAGATCACAGATCACAGCGGGACCGCGGGAAGAACCGAAAGCACGTTTTGTCCAAGGCTCCCATGAGAAGCGCCCGCGAACTGCTGCCGGCCGTTACTGTGCCTCTGACGAACGTTGACGATCGATACCTGACGTGCTGTAGCAGTGTTTCGCAAATGCTAGACTGCATCGCTTGCAGTCGGAGCGGAACTGACGGGCCCTGGAGCTATAGCAGAGATGTGAAGATGCAGGTGATTCCCGCGCTTCACTACCCAGGCATTCTAAGTATGGGCATAGCCGAGCGACAGATGACAAGAAGTTGCAGTTTGGTCTTGCGACACCGAAAAGGCTGCTCGATTCGACAAACGGTCACGTCGCACAAAAGAAGCATTCGTCTGATGCTCCATGTAGTCGTTCACACAGCCTCGTCCCTCAGCCTCGTCCCTCAGCCCCAACCTCGGCAACCGAACTCACAGAAATCGATAACAGCATGCACCAAGCCTCCTTCATACCAACATCGTCACATTTTACGATTCTCCATTCAACAGCGGAAAAAGCGTGCCGCACCGCAAACCAGAGGAGTAGAAACCCCAGTCTCTGGATCGAAGCCAGCCGTGACATCTCGAAAATAGTAACCACTCAGTGCTGCTGGCGAGTGTGCTTGGATATCTCGGTAGCTAGCCAAATCGTGGAACCAACAACTGTACACCGCAATATTCCACCCTCTCCAGCTTGCTCTATTCTGAAATACGACTTTTCTCAACATATGGTATGATATGGAGCATATCCACATGTCGCGACACGCACACGCGCCCGGTTTACAAATCATTACACGTCGGATCTACTGCGGCCTTGCACGGAAGCAACTAACCCAGAATCATTCATGGGATTCGGGATTTTTGCTATGAAGCTCCCGCTATTCGTGGACGGACGGTTGAACAAACTCCGTAAGCTTGAGTACTATGGAGCGTAATTTCACACTGCTCCAAGATTGCTTCACAGGCGCTTGGGCGACACCACATAGCTTGGGTGTTTGCTGCCTTCGAAACTGATGTTCTTGCGTTGAAGATGCCCGCCTGTATGAAACGGTATGTCGAATCTGTGTCTATTGTTTACCTACGTTCCTCTTCAAGACCGCTTCTAGTTGCCCTCTCTAGGTACTTAGTCGGCAAGGACTGCCCTTACTCGACGATGCAGGCGTTGATCCAGCAGCCCGGCTGATGTATGCTAAGACCACATTCAATACACCATCTCGGGAGATATATATTCGCATAAAGCCGACGCGATTGAGCATGAGATCATAGGTCCACCAACGCGATGGTGTTGACGGAGAAGATGCTTGATGTGTGCTCCGGAAGCAAAAGGGGAAGCGCTAGTGCAGCCGAGGTTGCTTTGCCCCTGTCCATCATCGCTCTTCTCTTTGCCATCTCCACGTCCACCCCGCAAGTCCTTCATCGACTGCCCGAGCCAACGGGCATCTTGACATGTGCTAGGGGCATTGATGTGGCTTGAAAACAAATACATACAGTTGCCAATGCGGCTTCGACGCGACGCGTGATGCCTTTGACCGCAAGTGGCGCATGGAAAGCTGCTATCGCAATTTACACTTGATCGTATCTGCCAGTTGTACTCCTGTACAGGCAGCTTGTAGAAGACAGTCAACTTGGCAATATAACGACTTGTACCCCGGTTTTGAGCCAAGAGTCTCAGACGAAGACCAACTCAGAATCAGTCGAAACTTGACTCAGTTTAAGCAGGCAGCTGGTCTCGTGGGGACGCTCGTCATTGTACCTAGCTGCGTTCTCAGCTTGTACTAGGCGTGGTAAACCATCACGCTGAACGAACACATGTTTGCTATACACATGTGATCTTTTGATGGTTGCGCAATAGCTGGAATAGCTGAAATCCCTTGTCACGCGCCTTGTGAGCATCCCGATCATTACCCGGCTTGAATCCTTGACCCCAGCATTGAACCTTGACGCACGACAACGCTGCTCGGTCATATTCCTGTTTCAGTCGTTCGCGTCACCCACCGTGTGTCCATCACCATACAACACCATGGCTAGCGCAAGCTTAGCTCTGGTAAAAATGCGATATCCACACCGTCTTGGTGTTGCAGGGTTGGATATGGCTTCAGCAGGGGCCTATATACAAAGGACCGTGGTTTCCTTCCAGAATTTGGTCTCAGGTTACCGTCGTGCTGACGCTCATTTGCTTACCTACAGTCACTCTTTCATCATGGTTTCCTTTCTTGTTCTAGGGTTTTCTACAATCGTCGCGGGTGCAGCTATCCAGCAACGTGATCCTGTACCAGCTGGATATGTCGCGGCACCATACTACCCAGGTATGTCATTAGAAGCAACATCGAACTGTTGCTTTCGTGCTGAGTCTAGTAATGCTGATTATACATAGCTCCCCACGGAGGATGGACATCCGACTGGACTGAGAGCTACCGAAAGGCAGCCTTACTTGTCTCGAACATGACACTTGCTGAGAAAACCAACCTCACAGCTGGTAGTGGCATTTTCATGGGAAGATGTGTCGGAAATACAGGCAGCGCATTGAGAGTGGGCATCCCTCAGCTTTGCTTGCAAGATGGACCTCTGGGTGTAAGGAACTCGGACCACAACACTGCATTCCCTGCCGGTATCACCGTTGGAGCCACTTGGGATAAGGACCTTCTCTACCGCCGTGGTGTCGCAATCGGTGAAGAGTTCCGCGGCAAGGGAGTGAATGTGCACCTCGGACCGTCAGTCGGACCTCTAGGTCGTAAACCGCGTGGCGGCAGGAGTACGTATATCTTACAAACAGGGTTGTGATGACCATAGCATTGGCTTACAAGTGGTAGACTGGGAAGGCTTTGGTTCAGATCCCGTTCTCCAGGCCTTCGGTGGAGCTCTTTCTATCGAGGGCATCCAGAGCACTGGTGTCATAGCTACGATCAAACATCTGATCGCGAACGAGCAGGAGGAGTACCGCATGTACAATCTGGTCAAGCCTGGCATTTCATCAAACTTGGACGATCGTACGCTTCATGAACTCTATCTTTGGCCGTTTGCTGAAGGTAAGTTGAACCCTGCCTACTAGAATGACTTGAAACACATATCGTTGACTAACTATGAATAGGTGTACGTTCCGGCGTAGGTTCCGTCATGATTGCTTACAATGCTGTTAACGGAAGTGCATGCTCGCAGAACAGCTACTTGATTAATGGTATCTTGAAGGATGAGCTCGGCTTCCAAGGCTTTGTCATGTCCGACTGGTTGGCCCAAATCTCCGGCGTCCCTTCAGCTCTCGCTGGGCTGGACATGTCCATGCCTGGCGACATCCACACGATTCCACTTTTCGGAAACTCTTACTGGATGTACGAGCAGACGCGCTCAGTTCTTAACGGCTCTCTCCCCTTGGATCGTTTGAATGATGCTGTCACACGCATTCTCGCTGCCTACTTCCAGATGGGCCAGGATCAGGACTACCCACGACCAAACTTCGATACCAACACGCAGAATGCTGAGGGCCCCCTTTACCCTGGCGCTCTGCTCTCGCCTCAAGGTGTCGTGAATGAGTTTGTGGATGTTCAGGCCAACCATGCAGAGGTCGCTCGTGAAGTGGCTCGTGATGCTATCACGCTCTTGAAGAACCAGGATGGCTTATTGCCACTATCTCCCAATGGCACCTTGAAGATTTTTGGTACGGACGCTGAGAAGAACCCCGATGGTATCAACTCGTGCGCGGACCAAGGCTGCAACAAAGGTACATTGGGAATGGGATGGGGTTCCGGCTCTGCGAGGTACCCGTATATGAATAGCCCAATCGATGGGTTCAAGACTCGTGGGGTCAACTATCAATTCTTCAACACAGACTCGTTCCCAGGAAATTCCAACCCATCACCGAATGACACTGCAGTTGTCTTCGTCACCGCCGACTCTGGTGAGAACTACATTACCGTCGAGAACAACCCGGGAGATCGGACTTCTTCTAACCTCAACCTGTGGCACAATGGCGACAAGCTCATCAAGGACGTAGCTGCCAAGTACTCTAACGTTGTGGTCGTAGTCCATACCGTCGGCCCCATTCTCATGGATCAATGGCACGACTTGCCTTCGGTCAAAGCAGTTCTGTTCGCTCACCTCCCGGGCCAAGAAGCTGGAGACTCATTAATGCAAGTTCTCTTCGGCGACGTCTCTCCATCCGGTCATTTACCGTACACTCTGCCCAACTCTGAGGCTGATTACCCGAAGTCTTTGAGCCTCGTCGGATATCAGATCGGACAGCCACAAGATACTTTTACGGAGGGCTTGTACATTGACTACCGTCACTTTCACAAAGCCAACATAACACCTCGCTACGCCTTCGGTCACGGCCTCAGCTACACCACTTTCTCTTTCTCTAACGCGACCATCACTCCAATAACTCCGCTTACAGCGACGCCCCCAGCTCGTCCCGCGAAAGGCGAAACGCCCACCTACTCGACTGCCATTCCTCCTGCTTCGGAGGCATACTGGCCAGCAAACTTCAACCGCATCTGGCGGTACCTCTATTCCTGGCTCGAGAAGAACGATGCGGACGCTGCGGCGAAGATCGGCAACTCAACAACAAAGTACCCATACCCCGTTGGCTACTCGAACGATCAAAAACCCGGTCTTCCAGCTGGTGGCGCACAAGGCGGAAACCCCGCATTGTTCGACACAGCATTTGACGTCACGGTCAGCGTCACCAACACAGGTAGTCGCGCGGGCAAAGCCGTCGCACAACTGTACATTCAGTTCCCCAGCGAAGTCACAGTCGATACGCCAGTTATCCAGCTCCGCGATTTTGAAAAGACGAGGGAGTTGGAGGCTGGAGCTAGTCAGACGCTCACTCTGAGAGTCACAAGAAAGGATCTTAGTGTTTGGGATATTGTATCGCAGAATTGGGTTGTTCCTGCTGTGGAAGGGGATTATGGGGTTTGGGTTGGTGGCGCGTCGGATGATTTGCATGTGAGGTGTGGAACGGCGAGTGGAAGTTGTGAGGGGGACCAGGAGAGTCCTGTCTAAAGTGCACATGAGCGGGCTTGGAAATGGTAGTGTTTAATATTGTAATGTTGACATCATTCCCATATGGCTCTCTCAATAAGCATGACTGCTTAAGCGCTGTTGTATGCTTCATTCACCCATCTTGCTTATGTATATAATCAGGAGAAAAGGAGGATTATGGTCGAGTGCTCGTGATAGCCGCTGATTGGTCAAGAACACGAAATTGCGATGGAATTATGCCCAGACGCAACATGATTGGTGTGACTCCGACTATTCACCCGCAATATTGGCGTGAACTTGCCAATCGCATCGGAACCTTTTTCTTTTTTGTTTGCATGCATCGTTGAGGATAGACGTTGAACGCTGCTCGACAATGCGGCATTTACAATGAGCGGTGTATGCTGTGAGAGGTAGGCGATTTCGCGCGTAAGACGGGCACTCAGGGGCGTCGATGAAGGAATACGGAGGTAATTAGATGTTAGGTGTCCAGATGAAAGATTATACGGTGCACATGTAATGCGCATTGTTGTGCTGTGCGCGAGCGAGGTCGAGGCTAGACGTCACTGGAGCTATGATGCTTTCGGCCCAGTTGTCTTGGTTACTCCGGAGCACCATCGACTCCTTCCACCCAACGACTTCCCCAGGGGTTCACCCATTGTCACCACTCTTGTTCTTGAAGGAAACGCCAATTGAAACTTGCTTGATCCTAAAACCATTGTTGTAAGTTGCACCCTCCTTGTGCAACCCCGGATATCCCTGTCGCGCAGTCGTCACTGGCAGTACATAAACAAATTGGCCGGGTTTCAGGCGCGGCCACGGCCATCTCCCACGTATCCTCATATATCTTATTCCTGCCACGACCGACGCCCAACCACGCATTACTGATACCCACCACTGACGATCGCTTCGTCCCATTGCAGCCATGTCCAACGGCGTGCGCAATCTACGCGCAATGTTTGAGAACGGCAACGCCGCTGCCTCGCCTGAGCCCCGCGGCCGCTCCCCTACAGACAACGCAGCTGCGACTGACGGCCAGGAACGCCCCAAGTCCAAGGTGCGCGCTTCCTTTGTCCCAGTGGAACCTCCCGTCGCCCAACCCCCGACCACGTCGACCGACCTGGGCCAGACCAAGGGCACGCCCTCGAATAGCGTCAACGCGACTCGGCGAGAGAGCTTCCGAGTGAGCCAGGACAAGACCGACGAGCTTGCTGAGCTCAAAAAGGTGGTTAGCGAGGAGAAAGAACAACGCAGACAGAGCATCGCCATCCCCGAAGCTGTTCCAGAACAGGCTGTCGCATCGCGAGAATCCTCGATACCAGCTCCGCCTATTCGCGAGGAACCAGACACCGACATGCCTAACCTGGGCTCTATCATGAAGGGCTCCGACTTCCCCGAGTCGTCTACTGCAGCCGCGCCGAAGGAGGCAGAAGTCCTTGTGCCCGCTCCTGAGATTGATGAAATTCCCGTCGAAGAGACACCAGTCGAGGCCAAGGAGAATGTCGTCGAGACCGCCCCAGTTTCCTCGGCAGAGCTAGCTCCTGCTCAGCCTGCTGAGAATCCAGACAAAGCTACCACAGGCGCGCAGGAGGATGTTTCGCTGAGGCCCGCAGCTCCCACTGAGGAAGCTGTTGTAGAAGATAACAAGCCTGCGCTGGAGGAAGCTTCTGTCGACGACGACGCTGTTGTTGCCGAGGAAAATGCCATTGCGGAAGAAGCTGCTGTTGTCGAGGAAGCTGCCATTGCAGAGGAGGCCGCTGTTGAACAGGAAGCTGCCGCCACAAAGGAAGAGCCATCCGTCCCATCGCCCGCCGCTGACCAACCTGCCGAGAACCCAGACAAGGCTGTGTCAGGAGCTCAGGAGGAGCTTGCCCTACGGCCCGCAGCACCTACCGAGGAGACCACTGTCTCCGATGCGCCTACTACTCCCACTGCTACCGAGGCAACAGCTTCGAGCCACGAACCTGCTGCTGAAGCTGCCGCACCTGCTGAGGACAAAGCGAAGGCAAACGGAACTCCTGCGATCAAGAAGCCGGAACTCAAGAAGCCTGCATCCATCTCTACTGCCAAACCTACAAAGGCTCCTGTCGCACCCGCCAAAAGCCCACTACCCAAAGCTGCACCAAAAACCCCGACGAAGCCCAAAACCACAGCATCCATTCCGAAGCCTAGTCCCGTGAAGACAACAAAGCCGGCAGCTGCGCCGAAGCCAGCAGCTCCCAAGGAGCCCGCCAAGGCGTCCGCCGCGAAGGCCCCGGTAACCAAAGCTCCAGCGGCCAAGGGTCCCACCGCGAAGACAAGCCGCACTTCTCTGCGACCAGCAGCATCTTCCTCTTCAGCTACAGCGCCTACTGCCGCCGCAGCAGCTAAAACTAAGCCTGCCGCCGCGCCTGTGGAGAACAAGAAGCCTGCGATCCCCAAGCCAATCACCACCACCGCTCGTAAAAGGTAAGTCCAACACGATTTGGAGCAATGCGCAATTGCTAACAACACTACAGCATCTCGCCGACTGGCTTCAAGAAGCCAACACCAAAGTCACCTACCCGTCCAGTCGGTCTACCATCTCGTCTGACCGCGCCCACCGCTGCCTCAGCTGCCAAACATGGCGAGGAACCCAAGGTCACGCGCAAGCCGTCCACCACAACCCGTGCTGCACCACCAAAAGTTGCGGCACCAAAAACTTCGCGTACGTCACTAGCACCTAGCGCGCCCAAACGACCCGAATCGCGTACTTCGACCGCTAGTGCTGCGCCCAAGGGGGGTTTCCTCGAGCGCATGATGCGACCAACAGCCGCCAGCTCCAGCAAGACACATGACAAGCCCCATGAGAAGGCTTCATCGCCGCCGCGTAAAGCTCCAGCCGCCTCCAAGCCTAGCACACTACAAAAGGGGAAGAAGAAGGTGGAAGAGGTCGCGGCCAAGGCGAAGGAATTAGTGACTAACGGACACTCTGAAGAGCACAAGACTGAGGATGAGCCTGCCAAAGAATCTGAGCATCCTGAGGAGATACCTGAAGAAGTCACCGCCGAAGAGACATCACACGAGCCCGAGCCCGAGAAGGCAGCCACTCCAGTTCAAGACGTAGAGTCATCGGTCGCAGAGATTCAGACACCGAACTTCCAAGAGGAGACAATCCGGTAGACAAAAACCTCCTGCACCTTGCATACCGCGGTATATGAAATCCGAAACTCCTACGTCTGCAATACATGGCATTGTCTCAGGCTGTCCACAACCGCAAGCTACACGGATTTAGGAGAAATTCTATCTACCCAACTTTTACCCTTCTTTCACTTCTTAACAGCATTTTCTGGAGCGATTGTTTGGCGCAAATGATATTCATGGGCGGATATCTAAGGACAAGGAGCGGAGAGATGGGTTTGGATACGGACTATTTGCGTGCATAGTTGTTCTTTTAGCGATAGGCTTCGCAGAAGCTGGCAGACTTTACCTGTAGATCTCAATCCCATTCTTCACTCCAAAATAGCCTTCGTTCTCCAATCGTGCAAAAGACATCCCCGCCACGGATGTCGATGCGTTGGCACGTGACTGGCACCTCCGCCGAAACTCCGATGGCCCAACTTTTTCCTGGCGGGCAAATCGACATTGCAAAGCGACAGCAGACCCCCGCGTTGTCCTTTCGTTCTTTTTCTTCTTGAAGTGTCTTCGGGTGTTCAAGATGAGGGTTCAATCTCTTTTCCGGGCACAATCGCTCGCCGCGAGCAGTCTTCGCTGTTCTGCTCGCTCGGCTGCCAGGACGCCTTCACGATGCGCTCTTTCGACAATTGCGGCAACGCGCACACCTTATACCAACGGCACAAAGACAGACACATGGATAGGCAGCCAAGCAACGCAGCCACAGCGAAGGTGGCAGTCTGCGGCCGCGCAAGTGTATGTGCCACAATCCGGCTTTGCGATGGCGAGAAAGCAATTGAAGGCTGATTGAGGATTATAGGCTAGAGCAAGCAAAGGAGGACCCGTCTACCTTGACACAAGAGAAGATCGTCGAGAACCTGGACCCGGTCGAATGGGAGCGACTATCGAGAGTACGAAACATTGGTATCGCAGCACACATCGACTCTGGCAAAACCACCGCCACCGAACGCGTTCTTTTCTACACCGGCCGAATCAACGCCATACACGAAGTCCGAGGCAAAGATGCCGTGGGTGCAAAGATGGACTCCATGGACCTGGAGCGTGAGAAGGGTATTACTATCCAATCCGCAGCGACTTTCTGTGATTGGGTCAAGAAGAACGACGAAGGCAAGGAGGAGAAATACCACATCAACTTGATCGATACACCCGGCCATATCGACTTTACAATCGAGGTGGAGAGGGCGCTACGAGTCCTTGACGGAGCGGTCATGATTCTCTGTGCTGTTAGCGGTGTACAGAGTCAGACTATCACAGTCGACAGGCAGATGAGGCGGTACAACATTCCTAGGATTTCTTTCGTAAACAAGATGGACCGTATGGGTGCCAACCCGTGGAAGGCTGTCGATCAGATCAACCAGAAGCTTCGTATCCCGGCTGCGGCTCTCCAAGTACCCATTGGGCGTGAAGACGGCTTCTTGGGTGTGGTAGATCTGGTTAGGATGAAGGCGATATATAACGAAGGACCCAAGGGCGAGATCATCAGAGAGACAGACGAGATACCCGCGGATATTGTTGAGCTCTGCAAGGAGAAGAGACAAAAACTCATCGAGACACTTGCGGACGTCGATGATGAGATTGCGGAGCTCTTCTTAGACGAGCAGGAACCCACGATCCCCCAGATCAAGGCTGCAATTCGACGTGCTACCATCTCTCTCAAGTTCACGCCAGTTATGATGGGTTCAGCACTTGCAGACAAGTCTGTCCAACCAATGCTCGACGCCGTTTGCGATTACCTCCCAAACCCCTCCGAAGTCGAAAACATGGCGCTGGACAAGAAGCGAGCAGAGGCTCCAGTCAAGCTGGTATCTTACAACTCTCTGCCCTTTGTCGGTTTGGCGTTCAAGCTAGAAGAGAGCAGTTTTGGACAGTTGACGTACATCCGTGTGTACCAGGGTACGCTGAAAAAGGGTATGAACGTATTCAACGCGAGGTCAGACAAGAAGGTCAGAATCCCAAAGATTGTGCGCATGCACTCCAACGACATGGAGGAAATTCCGGAGATTGGTGCTGGAGAGATCTGCGCCGTGTTCGGTGTCGACTGCGCGTCTGGAGATACCTTCACCGACGGCGGTCTCGGATACACTATGGTAAGTGCTCAGTATCATTGCTATATTAGAGCCAAGCTAACATGTCAGACCTCCATGTTCGTCCCCGAACCCGTCATCTCCCTATCGATCAAGCCCAAGCACACCAAGGACACACCAAACTTCAGCAAAGCCATGAGCCGCTTCACGCGCGAAGACCCTACATTCCGAGTTCACACCGACCCCGAGTCGCAAGAGACCATTATCTCTGGTATGGGAGAACTGCATCTGGACATTTACGTCGAACGTATGCGCCGTGAATACCGCGTCGAGTGCGAGACAGGACAGCCACAAGTCGCCTACCGCGAGACAATGACCAAACGCGTCAACTTTGACCACACACTCAAGAAGCAGAGTGGTGGATCAGGAGACTTTGCGCGTGTAGTAGGCTGGATGGAGCCGAGCGAAGCCCTGGGCGAGAACAAGTTCGAGCAGCAAATTTCCGGTGGCACGATTTCCGAAAAGTTCCTCTTTGCCTGTGAAAAAGGTTTCATGGCTTCGACAGCCAAGGGCCCGCTTCTCGGCCACAAGGTCTTGGGTACTTCCATGGTCATCAACGACGGAGCTACCCACGCTGTCGATTCCTCGGAAATGGCTTTCAAGAACGCCACACAGCAGGCTTTCCGCAAAGCTTTCCAGGCTGGTGCGCCACAGGTCCTCGAACCGCTTATGAAGACGACCATTACTGCGCCCAACGAGTTCCAGGGTTCTGTTGTTGGTCTGCTGAATAAGCGTAACGCTGTTATCAACGATACAGAAATCGGACCTGAAGACTTTACTGTCTATGCGGATTGTAGTTTGAACAGCATGTTTGGCTTTAGCAGTCAGTTGCGTGCTAGTACGCAGGGTAAGGGAGAGTTTAGCATGGAGTTTAGTCATTACAGTCCTGCGCCGCCACAGTTGCAGAAGGAGCTTGTGGCCAAGTACGAGAAGGAACAGAAGGACAGGAATGCTTGAGCTTAAATTTCTAGGCTCGATGACTATTGAAACAGGGACGAGGGACTACGGAAACGACAGTGCTGTTATGACGCGCGCTTCTGATGGGTTCCAAGGGCGCTTGAAGCTTGCATCTATCTACGTTGACGGACGTCTGGCGCATTTCTTGTGGATGGATGGGTTAGAAAGGTGTAGAAGTATTGTACATGTAGTATATAACGCCGCCAGATGACGACGAATGATATCCCCTCAACAGCTCCCTGTCCATGTCCATGTCCCATTCCAGCTCCACAGATCCAACCCTAAACCATCGTTTCCTCTCCACTCTTTCCCATCGAAAAATCTACTCTACATCCAACCCTGGTCTCAGCGTCCTCCTTGCAAACGCCCTCCTGACAGCAAGACTAACCTGCGTCCACCCCACAACCTCATTATGCCCCCGAACCTCACAACCTCCAACTCAACCATTCTATCACCCTTGTCATCCTCCACCTTCTTATAAGCAAAAGCCCCCCTCTTCACCCTATCTCCCCCATGAATCGTCCTTCTCTCCTCTTCCGCCACAAACCCTTCTTCGCCCAACATCTGGGAAGCAAGCGGTTCGTACAGGGCCTCAGCTTCCCAGTACGTGATATCCTGATCATTCCGCGCGTGTAGGAGCGTGATGTGGAAACCATTCTTCTTGCTGGAGGGCGCGGAGATCAAAGCGCGGAGACGGGGGAGTGTGGGCCAGTGGTCGATGATTCTAGATGCAAGGTAATTTGCTATTCTGGGGTAGGATTGTAGAGGTTTCAGGACGGGGAGGAAACCACCGATTTTGTACGTCTTGAGGAGTTGGGGTAAAGAAGTGAAAGGTGCTACTAGTACTATGCCAGCAAACCCATCGAACTTCCGTTTGGAGTTCGCCATGGCGGAGGGGTACGACATGGCGGGAATGAGTTCGGATGCTGGTTGGGTGAAGTAGAGGGCGGCTGCTGCTGTTACTGCGGTGCCCAGGCTTTGGCCTAGGAGGACGGTACGGGTGCTGGGGTGAGAGAGGTCGTCGTTGACGTAAGAGATTAAAGACGTGGCGTCGGTTATTAGACCGCTTTCTGTGGGGATGTGAGGGTAGTTGGTTAGGGTGGACAGACCATAGCCGCGGTAATCACAGGTTAGGAGGTGGGTTCTTGGGATACCGGAGATGGAGCGGTAGGTTGAGGGGCGGTAGCCTTGGGCTAAGTGGCCGGCATTCTGGATGAGTGTGTTAGAATCGGTGGTTGTAAATAATGATGTTGAGAGGATGTTGGACTGATGTAGAGACAGAAGGAGAATTGTCATGAAAGGGATGACCTGAGATAGAGAAGAAAAGGGACATATAATGCGACAAGATTGGTGACTTCTTAGAAATGGGAAAAGATCATTTGAAAAGGGAATTAGAAGCTGAACGAAAGCGGAACTTACACCATGGAAGTTAACCACAACCTTACTATCCGGATCGCTACTCAACAGCTTCTCCCCAACCGTCCCTTTCAACTCCTCTGCAATCTCTCCCGAAACGGCAGAAGTAAAAAGCTCATGTTCATTCTCCAGATACACATCTAGAGGAAGTACATGCCAACAAAACAGCTTCTCCTCATCTGCAGTAGTAAGCCAAAAAGGCTGAACCTGGCCCTCTACGCAATCACAGTTAGCATGACAATAATAACTTAAAAGACGAATAGATAGGACGAGTAACTTACTTGCGAACCCAAACTCCTCGGGATTAGAAACGTTGTGTAGGAAGGAAGTTTGGAATTTATGGGCGTAGAGAGCGCTGAGAAGTTGTTAGGTTTCTGAAATATCGTAAAGATAGGAGTCATCGTACTGTCTTTGCACTGTGGGATTAATCAACAATCCTACAAAGGCCGCCCATATTATACCCAGGATGGCGAATGTCCAGTATGCCTTGGTGAAGATTCCTTTGTAGTTGGGCATCCTTGCGTTTCCGTGTTGCGCCCTTGGGCTACTTTACACCGTCAAAGCCAGTGACAAGGAGAGGACGTCGATGTAGATGAGATAGTTTGTGTGGAGTCCGAAATAAAGGCACTGACTACTGTTTGTTGCGGAGACGGAATGTGAGGAAAGCACAACGTACATGTAGATAGGCAAGCGGGTGGTCTAACCGGGATAAGCAGGCCGCAGCAGAGATCTTGGCATCGGAGTTGAGCGATAGCAACTCGAGATTTCAGGTGCAACCAAGAGGAATATGCATACAAGCATGCGCGATGACAGAGATGGGATATAGATAGGTTGACGCAAAAATTGGGTATCATTTGTACTTATACAGGATTGCAGACCGTCTCAAGCAAGACTCTTCCTAGGTCGTCCAGCCCTCTTCTTCTCAGCCGCACTGCTAGCAGACACCCCCATACCTCCCATCACGACATCTTGTGTCGGGGTTGCAAGCGCAGGCGTCACATCCCCACTCCTGGCCCTCTTCTCTGGCGCCTCATCACCGTCTCTCGGCAATCTGAATGCCAAGTACGTTTCATCCGCTCGTTTACATCGATCAAACACCTCATTCATGTACTTTTCTACAACATGCGGTGGCCGTATTGAGCGCGGCAAGGCACTTGCGATTTCGTCGCCTTCATCGTGTTCGATGAGCAGAAGGACGGTGACGGGCTGGTAGAATTCAATATTGTCAATTTCGTTCATCTCGTCGAAATCTTCAATTCGTTGGGGAGGTTTAGGTGTCACAAAGGGTGTTGAAGGGGTTGTTGCCGAGGGTTGTATGGCCGCAAAAGTAGGGTTTGTAGGATTGGCTGTTGGTGTCATGACATTCAATTGCGGCGCATTGGGTGTCGCATTAGGCGCATTACCAGGTGTCGGGGTCGGCGTCGGCGTCGGCGTTGACTTTGGTGCAGGTGTGGATGGAGGCTTGACAACAGATTCTGGCTTCGGCTTCATCTTGGTGATGAGGAACGATAGCTTTGCGCCTGTGCCATTAGGGAGCCACTCCATGAAACTATACGAAGGGAAGTAAAACTTGTCCTCACTGCCATGGACAAAACTGAAGACTAGAGGGCGGTATGTTGTCCTCGGGGGTGGGTTGTAGGCAGATATCTGCGGTGGTGGGTGGTACTGCGGCGGTTTGCTGTAGTTGTTTTGGTATGGTGGATATGGTTGTTGTGTAGGCGGGGGCTGTTGCATTTGCGCTTGTGGTGGAACCGGACTATATGGCTTGGGAGCGCTGGGCTGGATAGGCTGTTGGACAGGCTGAACTGGTCGCGGCAGCGGAGGGGGAGCTATCTGCTTCGGTGCTGGAGGCGGCGGCGGGGGAGCTTTTGGAGTCGCAGGTGGCTGTATTGGTTTGGGCGTCTTCTCTTCCTTCTGCCTCGCCAGAATGGCCGTCAACTCGTTGATGTGCGTCTGGAAGAATTCCAGCTGTTCCTTGCTTGCGGATCCAGCTGCGACAATCTTCATGACAGCCTTCAGCTCGGGATCTGTGCCAGCTCTCGCGGCAAGCATGTGTATGACGGGATCGGGCGCGGGCGCTGCGGGTGCTTGAGGCGGAGGCGCTGCTTGCACAGGCTTGGGAGGTTGTGGCGGCCGTGGTTGGGGCTTTTGCTGTATGGGCTGGCCGCCTTGGTACTTGGTGTGCTGGTTGGGCTGGTTGTGATTGTGGTTCGGCCATGGAGCATATGGCGATGGTGTCGGAGCCTTCTTCTGTACCGGCTTGCCTACCTCGCGCGGGCCATAGAGTCTGATAGGCAGCGTGTGCGGTTCTATGACAAGCTTCACACTCACTCTGTCAGCACCGACCTGGGGGAAGTTTTTGAGTAGCTCCTTCTGTCTCGCTGTCTTGGCCTTGTCCTCATCTGTCCGGTCGGCCAGCTTCTTGGGCTGATTGAAGTGGGCATGGAAGGTGCGGAAGTTGGCACCGGACAGCCATACTGCCTTGGACCGCTCAAACGACGTCTCCAATACGCCGCTTTGCTGGATGGTCTGCCATTCGCTTGAGGGCAGATCCAGAGGCTGTGGTTCGGGAAGTGTAGGAAGAGGTGCGCCGTCGACTATTCGGAGGGGTAGTGTTTGTTTGGGCGGCAATGATGCGCCGTCAGCGACGGGCGTCGAGGGCGCTGAATCTTTGACGGCGATGCTTGTCCGCTTGCGCTTCAATGACGATTTGGCACCTCTTGCGGGCTTCTCACTCGGCGTCTCCGGTACAGCTGGGGCAGCTTCTTCGCGGGCGCGTGCCCTCGTCGACCGTCGTGGTTCAGACATTTCGTGCGTGGGGAGGAATATTTGTCGTCACGTCATCTTCAAGGTTGCGTGGTGAGTTGCGCCTTGCAATTGTCGGACGCGACACGAGGCGTTCCGATATGGCGGCACGCTAGCGCTGCACGGCTAAGGTTCCCGAATGCTTACCTTTGAGCCGCCATCTTCGTGCTTAACATCGTCGTCCCTCAGCCAACCGCAATCATGTCATGTTCAAGATAAGAGTTCCAGTGCTCTTCTCTGAGAAACGTCATGAGTAAATTCATCAGGAAGCGTTACAAGAATCGTGGGTCAAACCACCATGTCGAGCTTGCCATGCATGCCACCAGATACCGCCCTCAATGATCGACATGTCGGAACAGGAGGCCTGAACAGCAAATTACAAACTTAGTAATGGTCCGTAGTAAGCCCGCAGGATCCTGCTATCATCAATCCGGTTTGGCACTTTTTCTTGTGGCTGGTCAAGCCCGCTATAAGGCACCCGTCACCGCTGTCGTGGGTCGTCCTGTCCTGAGCCACACTTCACGCTTGTTCCTGGTCCCTACCACTGTTCGTGCACTGATCCACCATGCGTGTCGCGACTGGTATCGCTGTTCTCTTGAGCGCTTCCTCAACTGCTCTGGCGACTTGTTATTTCCCCAATGGCAATGAGGCGGATTCTGACACTGCCTGTAATCCAAACGCGATAGTATCATCGTCAGTAATGTCCCTGTACAAACAGCCTATGAGACATGTACTGACTTGATACACCAACCTATAGGTGTTGTTATGACAATCAGGCCTGCCTCTCAAATGGACTCTGTGTATCCGATCCTCACGATCCTGTAAAGGCGCGATACCATCGAGGGACATGTACAGATGAAGCATGGAAGAGTGGGAACTGTGTCCGACAATGTCTTGGTACAGAAGTTGCTACCCATATATCTTTACATACTAACTATCAAACAGACATCGAAGATAACGGAGCGCCAGTTTACAGCTGTAATGCCACTGATACCAATTCATATTGCTGTGGTGACGACTGTGAATGCAAGAACCCCTTCGAGGTCTTCTCTTTCAATCAGTTACCCGCCGATGTCTACACCATGACCATCATCCTTGAGTCGTATACTCAGACCCATACTTCGACGCCATCAGCTACGTCCACACCGAGTGCATCTGCCAGCGCGACTTCTGTCCCATCGACTTCGGCAACTGCTACAACAGCCCCAGATTCTAAAGGAGGATCAACAAACAACGTCGCGCTCGGAGTAGGTTTGGGAGTAGGTCTTGGCGTGGGCCTACTCGCGGCCCTCATTGCTGCCTTCTTCCTTTGGCGCCGCAAGAAAGGATACAAGCCCGCAAACGACGGCACTGAAAGTCCCTTGGAGTTGAGCAATGAGGGATTCTTGCCTCCCCAGGAAAAGTATGCGTACAATCGTCAGACCGAAATGCCAGGGTAAGGCCAAGATTCGATTGACTCATCAAGCATTAGGGCTAACAAGATGATTAGAGACACCGCCCCTGTTGAGCTGCCCGCAACACCACACGAGCCCATCGAACTAGCCAGTCCTAGTTCTACCAACCCAACACCAAGTGCGGGAACGACCACCAAGTATCAATAAAAGCCATGCGATTAGCATGATAACGAAGAGGAATGCTTGAAGGGGCGCCATTAGAAGCAGGGCATACTACGAGTCTCATAATGATATTAGATACCCATTTGTCATTGGCGCAGTACCCATGAAATGAATAACCTCGCCTACTCAAACGCTCAACAAAAAGCACAAAGACACTCTACATCACATAATCACTCTCCCGTCTAGAATCTAGAATCCTTCTCATACCGTTCTTTTTAGTTCCACTGGATACTCCGCCACGCCCCCACCAACCCCGCTGCATGAATATCGAGGGTTTGGTACCTGAAGCTATTACAGTGGCTGAGCAAACCTATTTCCAGACCCGAGAGATCCACACGGCCGTCGGAGGGGTCATGCCTGTGCCCTCTCTGTGGCGGAGCGGGGTTTGAGTTACCCTGGGATGGTCATGCAGGTGGGGTTTCAGACTTCGGACATGGGAGCCTGAACTGTACGGGTGGTTTGGGGCTCAGGACTTGAGGCGTAGGTCGGACTGGAGTAAAGTTGAAGAGGAAATGTGTAAGTGAGTACGTTCGGGTAGTTTGAATTAATTGATTGGCGATAGCTGCATATGGGTCGATCTTTGGTAAGTAGGTGTTTCATGTAGTGTGAAACACTCAAGTTGTGCGAACTATCATCAGCAATTTACCAACGCCATCCGCCATCTCATTCACAACTTTACAAACCAACCAACTACATACGGCACTGTTTCACGACATGCAGAATATGACAAATCACATTTTCACGGAATACCATTCGAAAAAGCCATTGTATCAGAAACCGTGTTTCATTTCTAAGGCATCTAAGCCAAGGGTGATTTTGACTATTGACAGGCATCCCAAGACCCTGCCAATACTCAAACCCCTTAATGTTCATTGAGTAAAATCCCCAATTCCAGACGCCGAATATGCAAAGACAAAGTTTGGGTATGTACAACAGAAAAATCTGGTCACAGACCTATCCCCCTTTGTCGAAAAAAATGTGTGAAAAGCGAGTGTGTGAATGTAGTTCATATTTCAACATGTGTCGTCGTGAGCGATGCGAAAAACGGTTTGTTTGTGCATCTAGTGAATATGGCGGCGGGACCAGCGAGGGCGAGCGATGCGGCCGTTGTAGCCACGCTTGGTGATGCTGCCGTTGGTACAGGTTGTACCGGTTGCGACTGCTTGCCAGACGATCTCGCCGTTGTTGCAGAGACCGAATTGGTCGGCACCGTTGCACACTATTGAGCCGTTCTCAGTGCAAGTACCCGAGCTACCACCGGCTGAAGGAGTCGAAGGCGTGGAAGGAGCGGCAGGAGAACCGGTTCCAGCAGGAACGGTGGGCTTAGCTGGGGAGGGAGCGGTCGACGAGGCAGTGACAGTAACGAGCGTGGTGGAGGTCGACGGAAGTGTAGGCGCGGCGGAGGGAGCGACAGGCGAAGCGCTGGAAGCTCCTGGAGCGAAGACTCCACCACCGTTGGATGGAAGAGGAGACGGCTCGCCACCCGCAACAGATGTGGGAGCAGCAGAGGGTTGACCAGCGGCGGGAGTGGTAGGAGCAGCAGATGCCTCACCACCAGCTGAAGATGTGGGAGCAGCAGAGTACTGACCATCATTTGGAGCGCTAGGAGAAGCAGAAGGCGCGCCACCAGCTGGGGAAGATGACTCCGAGGGCTCAGGACTGGTACCAGTAGATCCGCAGTCACCAGTGGGATCAACAACGTTGGCAGAGTCTGCACTAGCCACAAGGTTTGTGCCAGGGTTAGGGAACTTCAAGTCCTTGCTCACTTCCTGCTTGCAAGTGGTTGATGCGATGTTGGCAACCAGCATGTCAGGAAGTGCGTCGAACTTTGACTTGTCGCTGGCACCACCAGTAACTTCGATGGGTGCACAGTTCATGTACATCTCTGGGCCACCGCTCAACTTGGCAAACCATGTCCAGGCAAATGTAGCCTTGCCGTTGGGGATACTGTCAGGAAGCTCGAAGTCGAAAGCCTCAGGTCCGTCGATACCAGGGCAGCCACCCTCAATCGACTTGATGACCTTGAAGACGGAGTTCTTTGTAGGTTCGGTGTCCGTGGTTACGCTGAGCTGGCATGAGCCACCACCATGAACAGCACTTCCAGAGAAAGTGAGTGACTGCTTCTCGCCCACAGCCATTGAGTTCATAGTTGAGACTGTAAAACCAAGGTTGGACTTGCATGGGAATTGGTCTGCAGTGATCGGTGCGTTGTCGATCTTGTCTGCACTGTATGGTACAGGAGACTTCATGATCATGTGGGCGTTGGCGGTAGCGAAGATGGCAGCCGCGGCCATGATGGTAGACCGGAAAGACATGATGTTGGAGGTAGAAGTAATGATATCGTACAACGACAGTAGAATGTTGAAAATGTGAAGAGAATGTGAATGATCTAGCCCTGCTAGTCGTGGAAAAGAGGCTGCAATGCAAAGAATGTAGAAGTTGCTGAGAGAGCGTGTGTTGTGATGAGGACATTATGCTGTGAGGCAGCTGTAGTCTCTTATACTCGTGTCACGATCTACATGGTGGGTACAATATCCATTCTGTACCGTCACCAGGCCCTCCGCAATGCGTTTTTTCGAACGACCCTCTAATCAAACTAGCAGTCTAGAGTACCACCGTGTAAACGCGAGACAAGACACATGGAAGACGTTGGCGGTCCACAGCGGCGAGCGTCTACGGGATGAAACGGGCGGTCCGGGTATGCTGAGGCTCTCAGCCAAGGGAATTCCAGAACGGCGCACAGCCGACGCAGGTACGTTATGCGTCAACGCCTAAGCGGGAAGGCGATGAAGACGTCGACATGAGATCACCATGCGTTGGTGTAGGGCCTCAGGAGAGAGGTTTCGTTTCGATGTTGCATCTGGACGACCATTGGTTGGGGCTAAGTCGCTTAGCACGTCAGCAGAAGATCTAGACCCCCTGTGTGTTTTATGCTACGTCGCACCTCCGAGCCAACATCCCCTGCATTACCAGGCCCATTGGTGAGCCGCTTACAGCCTCTCGACGCCGTCAACTTTTGGCGTCCACGACTTGCTCCACCGCGCCTACGAAGAAAACTTCAATTCTTCCCCGATGCCGCGTA
The DNA here is from genome assembly GCF_907166805.1 of Alternaria atra. NCBI lineage: Eukaryota > Fungi > Ascomycota > Dothideomycetes > Pleosporales > Pleosporaceae > Alternaria > Alternaria atra. Next base: position 917,746 of record NW_025091327.1, read on the forward strand.
AGGCCTGTCACACCTTCGTCCGTTTACAGTGCAGGACTGGCTGTCGGAAACCGCCAGTTCGCCGATCACGATCTACGCCAGCCATAACTGTGGGGATGTCGCTTCTGAATGCCGATTGGGAGCGAACATTCCCATGGTTTCGGATGCAGTCTCTTCAACCTATGACGATGTGGTTATGAAGCCAGTATATTGGAGGGGGTTTATTGTTTGACAAACCGATGATCGGAGGCATCTCGGCTCACTTGTCACTTTCAAGGGTCACTGACGCCGGTTTTGGAAAGATGACTCGAATTGCTGCGCCACAATGATATGTGGAATGGCGCATGCAGTCTGCATTTATGCGGCGTCGAGCTCGAGCTGGGCTCAGCAATAGAGACGTCCTCGCTCTAGTTTGCGCAAGGGAACACCGGCAGCAAAAGCGATGTGACCGACGTTATCGTTGCCACGCACGTCGGCAACGCATACTTCAACGTCTTTCAAGAGTCTCGCTCTTTCCATGGCATCAAGCATAGTACCTCCATCGGGTACCTTGACCCAAGGGTTTTCGTAGGTCATGCTGGTGACGAACCCAAAGAGCTCTGGTCCTAATGTTTTGCGTTTCAAGACCAACGCTACACTGCCCGTCACAAGGGTGATGGTGGACGCGACAAGCAGAAGTGCAAGCCAGGCAAAGTTGCAGACGAAGATCTGCTCTGTCGTGGTGATATCGGCCGTTGTCGTCGCTCCAATGAATGGCGACTTGATGTCTTGTACTACTTCATCGAACGCCGGCCACCATTCGGTGAAGGTGTGTTCTGTAGCCGTCAAGTTTTTCGGAAGATAGGCGTTGATATCATCGAATGTGTTCGTATCTGGCCCATAAAGCGACAGGTTCGTCGGTAAGCTGCCAAAGTAACCCGTCGGCTGTATACTCAATTGATAAAAAGTGTTCATTGCCAGACTGAGTCTTTTGGAAAACACATCAGGAGACACCAGTGAAAGGTTCGTAAACATGACATCGGAAGGTAAGGAACCCACTTGCTGTACGAAGGGAAAGACCGAGGTGTTGGCCAAGAAGCGTTCAGTGGGACTCGATCCAGCCGTGAATTTCACTGCGCGAGGGAACTGCTTCGCAAATCCAAACATAATCGTACCGTGTTCAAGTCCAGTGAGTGATGTGGAGCGATTGTCTTCAAGAGACTTTCGAAGCTTGGTCGTAGCACAAGCGTTCCCTTTGCATCGTACGAGTGCTTCCACATGGGTTTGTGATAATGAACAAGTCGCAATGTTCAGTCCAATCCCATTTTCGTCGTGGGTTGTTGCGTACTGCGAAACGAACAAAAGGTCTCGGTTGGTGGTAAGCTCCTTTTCAAGCATGAGAGAGCTGTTGTAGTTGCCAAAGAACCCGTTCAGGCGACCCATATAAAGATCACCATCGTCTCCCTCTTTGACGCCCCATGGATAACTACGGGTTGTATCCATGAAGAAAGAGTTGCGATCTTCTGCGCTGGCGTTACCAAATGGATTGTGCGCCTCTTTGTCGTCCCACACCTGACCGGGCACCAGCTCTTCTAGCCTGGTGGAGTTGGTGGTAAAGTAATCATCTCTACCGTTAAGTGCAGGATAAGGCGCTTGCTTCCAGGGCTGGCAGTCTAATGAGAGATAAGTGTACTGGAGGCTGAAGTTCGAGCTCTTGTGGGATGGAAGGCCAACGATAGGAAGGCCAACTAAGGAAGAATAATCCTCTGGCAACGATGCGTCTGCAGGTACAGTATACCAGCCATCAGGTGTTAGCGCAGATGAGTTCATTGCCTCCACGGTTGGGATTTTGACATTGCCCCAGGGATCCTGACTTCCTAGCTTTGTGGATAGTGGTGCCATTAATGCTGCAGTATAGAGCGCTCCGGCGTCAGCGAACTTCCCGCTGTCAATGTAGGTTGAGGATAGACCCCACATGGTTGCTGCTGGCCCAGTGGTCATGTATCGAAGTTTCCCAGACGTATGGGAGTCTTTCATGTCCCTAGTCATTAGTCGAAGCGAAGCTTGACCACCCAGTGGTGAAAGAGCCCACAGGAATAGAAGGTTCACTCCAACCACTGTAAGTCGTTGCATCAACATTTGACTTTCGAGAGTACCCCAAACAGACTGGCTTGCCATGAGCAGCTCCAACGTCTAGATACCGCATTAGCAGCTGAAACCAAGAGTACAAAAGATCTTTGACAAGGTCGTTTCCAAGAGGTGCACGTACGCTGATTCTAGATCCTCTTTCTGCAAGGAACCGGGCGATCATTTTCATACTCCTTCCGGTTATGGCAGCAAACACAATGGGAAACATTGTAGGACCCTGCATACATCAGCGTGCCATTGAACAGAGCGGCATATGATGTCTTACAAGATCCATAGCTGTTTCCACCTTGGACCCAAATGTAGAGCCTCGAGTCGGTTTTCCATTGAGGGTGACTACAGCCACACCAAGAACTACAGAAATCAGGTGAGCAACGCAGAACGACGACGTACGACTTACGAATAAAGTACAACGGTAGTAATACCAGTAAGAGGTCCCCAAATGCATAGAGCCAAGTCAACCAGGTATGAGCTTTCAACGGCCTAGCTTCCTCAGGCCAACTCTCAACCCTCTCAACTGTCGTCTCCCAAGTCTTCGATTTCGAGTTCGTTTTCGCCGCAGTCACGGGTATCGTATTCGCATCTGCAGCCGCATCATCCCTCTCTTCCACTTCCACAGTCCGTCCACCCAGCCCATGCCGACGGAAAGGACTCCATCGCGAAACCTTGTTAACGTTCATGATCGCGATTGCCAATGCTGACTCGGAGGCGCTCCGTCACGCGTAGGATACGAAGAGCCGTATGAACGTCGGGCGAAAGCGGTGAGCTGTAAGGTACGAGTAAGTTGAGGCTGATAGTTCGCACACAGCGAACGACACCTCTTTTGCCTTTGCATAGTCTTAGCCATTGCGGCACAGTCCATAGCGAATCCTCAACATAGCACTAAACTGATCTTCCCTTCATTAGGAGCGCGCTTCTACGTTGGTGCGTTCCTGGCGAATCGTTTGGTGGGGGTGAAACTCGAAGCGCTTGAGCGGGTCCTGTGCAACTCCATATCGGGACATCACAATGCACGTCGGCGTCCATGCTACACTGCTTGGGGAAATGATGGTGTCCTCGGGCCGGCACGAGGCGGAATTAGAAAGGCGCCTAGGTGAGGAAAGCTAAAGTGAGTGATGCTGTCGTGATGTTGGGGTAGGCCAGGATTGAAAGCGTGGGGGCCGAAGTGCAGGCGCAACCGTGTCGCGTACAATCGCGTCCTCTAAGTTGTGCCTCACTACAACCTATCCTAAAGGGACTGTAACACATCAGTAGAGTAAAAGACTGCGGATAATTTAGTGTACACAGTGATCGAAAATTTATTTTGTAACAAGGCTCCACTACGAAATGCGAGCTAGTTGCTGGGGGTTATCACGGAAATCAAACTCAATGCCAATCCTTTTGGCGCCCGCTACGATGCAGAATGATGCCGCCTTCATGATGGACAAACGTTACGCCAAACCCGCTGATTAATCCCATCTCCACTATATGTCCCGACCTCCAATTAGGATTCATAATCTAACCCTGGCTTGCAAGCATGCGATCCACGAACTGGGCGTAGAAGTTGCGCCACTCCTTCTCTTTCTTTGGTCCTTCGAATGAGCCGGCAAGAGTGCGCAGGTACTGGTCCGCACCATCATCACCCACTCCCATGCCACCGAGATCGCTCTTGAGGCGATCCACATAAGACTCGCCGACCTTCTTGATGATTTCGTGTTGCAGATTGGCAGCCTCATGGAGTACCTGTTTAGCCTGCGCGTCTTTCGAGTTGAACCCTGGCGATGCCGGTATCGACCATGCTAATGGAGAGAATTTATCTACCACGTAGTTGTCGAAACCTGGCAACGGTGCTTGAGCGGTGTCAGGAGATGTGGGCGTAGAGTTCGCGCCAGGCCCGACCTTGTCGGGTCCGCCCCACACTGAGATCATACGGATAAGCACAAAGATGGCAAGGCGTGCGGTAGGGTAGTCGTGTGTGTCGCGCGCAAAAGTTTCGATGGAAGAGATGATGGGCTCGAAAGTCGCTTGGTTTGCTACATAACGTCAGTAGTGTTAGCTTGTGTTTTAACGTCTTTGACTTACCATTGCTAACGAACACAGATCCGAGACCCTGGTTCAGAACAACGACAATGAAGTTCAGATACTCTCGGCGGAGCTCCGCCAGCTGAATCTCGTCATCTGTGCCCGATGGAACTACTGCTAGTGCTGTGAAGATACGTTGCAACACTGGACTCATAACAGTATCCAGGATGCCAGCGATCTCTGATTTAAAGGTAAAAATAACCTGGCCTAGCACCTTGAGGAACGTGCTGATCTCGTCCATAGAGGAACTGAGTGACAAAAGTCCTTCAATCCAAGAGGGCAGCTGTTGTAGTAGACGCGAACCCAGAACAGCAATCATGCGTGAGAAAGCGAATCGTGCGGCGTGGCGAATAGATCCAGAAGAGTTGAGGGATTCGACAGCGACGAGGATAGCCTCGGATGCTTTGACAAACTCCTCTGCAACCTCACTCTGTGGTACGGCGCTGTTGTTGTTTGATGGCACCCAATCAGAGTAGCCCCGAGCTAGCGTTCCTATGGCCATGATGATGTGGTGGATCTGAAGTATAGCTCGTTCATCGCCATTCCTCGCCTGAGGAAGAGTCTGTTGCATATCGTTGAACAGAGGGCTCATGATAGTCTGCGCGTAGAGCTTCTTGTTCTCCACAGATACAGTGTTCGACGAGGCGATGCAACCCACGGCTTCAAAGAGATACAGCTGTGAGTTGAAAAGTGCATCTGCCGACTGGTCTTCCTCATCAGATGACATTTCGTCTTCTGAAGTATCAGGAAGCTCGGCCTTGATTGTAAGCAAGTCTCCAACCGCTTGGATGATGTCGTAGGACACGTTGCCCAGTTGAGCCCGTAGATGCTTGACTAAGCGTTGGAAGAGATACCAAGATCGTGAGCGGACCTTGACATGATTGCTGTGGGTAAGATTGACAAAGTTTTCAAGGACCTTGGGAATGAGGCCAGGATTCTGTTCGAAAAACTGATAGTAGCGGACGCAAATCTCCATATACTGTAACTGGACAGCCGGATGTGGGTAGTTTGCTAGACCAGATTCAACCATGCTGTTCATCATAGTCACAAGCTGCTGAGCTGCAGCAGATGAGGGCTCGCGTTTTGCATACAGTCCCTGGTTTCGGACTGCAAGTTCTCCGAACAAGTACATCTCGTACAGAGCCAATTCAAGGTCGCGCCAGTTCAGGGACTGATCGCCCTGGGATAGGCGTCCGAACGTTCCGTTGACCAAGCGGCTGAGGGTCTCGATGTAATAGGGCTCGTCGATAGCGGTCACTGTTTGCTGCAGGACATGGAGACGTCTCCGGAGATCGAGGAATTCTGCCTCGTCTGTCTGTTCACCCTCTTCACCCCATGAGGCTGTCTCGTCATACTTCATCTTTGCGATGATCGCATCCAGGACGGGTGGTAATACCGCGGCATACTGTGGAGGGATGGATCCAGACTTCTTTTGCAGTTTTCGGAGGAACGTGAGGAGATCTGTGAGAGATGGGATGACTGTTGAGCAGACTTCGTCGTATTGGTCGGCGAAGAAACGTAACAGATAGGGAGTGAAGATGCGGATGAGATCGTCTGCGCGTTGCCGGATATGTTCTTCGACAGCCTCGTTCTCCAGAATCTTTACGATATCGAATACAATATTGTTTACGAGCTTAGCGACTGTCTCAGCAAGGTCGTTGTCGTAGTTCGAACTGTTGAAATCGGCCAAAGCTGGGCTGCTAATTAGTTGGCCCACGACTTCTGAGAGATTCAGGAAAGTGATGAGTTCGATCTTGTCCGCGGGGCTCATCTTCTTGCTCACAATCTCTGAGAAAGTGTCGATTGCAGCATCGCGCACCTTTCCGGCAGCGCTCTCAGGGTCGCCGATTCCTTGTTGACCCGCCATTTCCAGGAAGGTTGTGATCATGGCTTGGTTGACGATCAAGTTGATGTCTGTCCAGCTAACCCAGCGCCCAATGGTCTCCAGACACATCCTTACCAGATTCAAATCTGTCTCCCTCCACTTCGCAAGTATTTCTTGCCAGGATAATGAGATCTTTTGCGCGTCTCGTTGTCGGATGAGGTCCTTCAATTCTGTGTTGCGCTTCTTTTCCTCCTCTGGTCGGGCGACTAGCTGATCGGCAATCTCATCGTGAACCTGACCGAGCATGCGGAGGTACAGCAATGTCGTCGCTGTGTTGACATTCCCGATGGTAGACTGGTCGCCAGCTAAGGCACGGAAATCGTCGAAGAAAGACTGCCACGAAGAAGGGTATAATGCTACAAAAAGATAAGTGATAGTCTGCATGAGCTTGTTCTGAATGTGGCCTGTGTCTGCAGCCCCACTGCCTGGTACATAGGATCGGTGGATGTGACCCATAAGGGTATCCTTTATGTACGCAAGACTCTGTTCATCGAGGCGGTGTTCTTGAATGGCATTGTTTACGAGATCGAGGGAGGTATGACGGACGAAGTCGGTGGGGCGAGGGTCGCGCGCGAAGAGTGTGAGGGCAGCTTGCCATGCTGTGCCTTCTGCGCGGAGCTGATTCAAGTATTCGATAGCCTGGCCGCGCAGCTCCTGGCTTGACGTCGGGTTCGCTGCAATTTGGATGGCATTTTCGACCTGCAATATCATCAGTATAGGACTAAGGATTGTAGACAGTCGTGCGTACCTGGTCCTCCATTTCCTCGTGGTTTCAGAGCTGAGCAAGCAGCGTCGAGTCACAGGTTGGGTCGTCGTTGTGGTTCAGGCTATGAGGTGTACATCGGACGTGATGGAGCAGAAGAATAAGTAGATTGGTGTGCTACCGAACCATGGAGCAAAGCGCGGGAGACTGCATCGTGAAAGCGTTACAGCGGTGAAGGCAGAGGCGGGGCACGAGGGGCTGACGTACGGCGTGTGCAAGGGTTTATGCTTGAAAGAAACTACGGTCAGAGCTTTAGGTTCTATGCTCTAGGCAACTAGATATGCGGCAGAAAAAAGCAAAAGTGGTTCTGCGTCTTGGTCGAGGCGTAGTGAGCAAAAAACAGCTGTGCAGTGACTGAAGTGGCAGCGCCAAGCCCCATGGTGGGATGTTCGCACGCCCAATTTGATCCAGTGACACGTGCGCACGAGATTTTGACTTCGAGACCGCCGTGCTACTCCGACATCATGGGCCATTGCTCTCGACATCAACTGAGGGCACTTGGAGTTTCGGAACACTTGTCTACGATGCGCCATGCCAAGACTCGACAATGCAGATGTATTCTTCTTCCCTATTGCTCTAGGCTTGCAGGCTGCAAACCCGCCGCGACAAACCTTCGATATTCGATACTAGGAATTTTGTTGCCGAGAAAGGTAAGCATCAACCGGGCTAGTAAATCACCAATGCAGCAGTCAAGTCTCGCCATATGTGTGGGATTTCTATTATATTCTATAATTTCTCTCTAATACCCGAGCCGCTTCTGTAGTAGTGAGCAGTCTGCTATGGTAACAGTCGACAAGCCAACTTACTATGCATTCAGATGCTTCGCCGCCCACTCGACGTGGTCGTCGGCGAATGTGGCCATGAAGTAGTAGCTGTGGTCGTAGTCGGGCTGCATGCGGAGTTGGATGCCCTTGTCGTTGCCAGCTTCCTTAGCTGCCTTGACGAAGTTCTCTGGAAGAAGTTGACCTTGCTTGTAGAAGTTGTCACCCGTGCCCTGTCTCAGTCAGTAACATACTCCGAGGATGTCTTATACAATACGCACCACATCGATGAGCACTTCCAGAGGACCCTTCCATTGCTTTACCAGCTCTGAAGCGTCGTGCTCTTTCCACTTTTGTTGCTGGTCCTCGCCAAAGTATCCCTTAAATGCCTTCTGACCCCACGGGCAGTTGATGGGGTTGGCGATGGGCGCGAATGCAGAGACGGATTTGTACATGCCGGGGTTCTTGAGGAACTATCAGCGGTGGTTAGTGCGGTCCTTCCTAACGAGTATACCGCAGACCCACCAATGTCAATGCGCCGTGACCACCCATGCTGTGTCCTGTGATGCTGACTTTGCTGGAGTCGAGTTCTTTAAAGGATGAGAACAATGCTTCAGGAAGCTCCTTGGTGATGTATGAGTACATCTTGTAGCCCTTGGACCATGGGTCCTTGGTGGCGTCGACGTAAAAGCCTGCGCCAGATCCAAAGTCGTACGCTTCGTCCTCACCTTCGATCTGGAGACCTCCTAGCCAGAGGGTTAGTCAGGTGCTCGGATCTCAACCTCACAGTAAACACGCACTTGGTGAAGTATCGGGATATACAATGGCAATGCCATGCTTAGCTGCGCCGTGCTGGAAGAAGCCCTTTTCTGAGCAGTTGTTGCCGGTACATGTGAGTCCAGAGAGGTAGAACAGAACGGGAACCTTGGCCCCGGACTTGAGTGCTTGCGGAGGTAGGAACATGTTAAGCTCCATGTCTGTGTTTGTGCTCTCGGACTTGTGCTTCAACTTGAGAAGCTTGCCCCCGAAGGAGGCAATGGTACCTGTGGTTTCGAAAGACATGTTGGACAGTGTGGTATAGCGGGAGAATCGTGTAGGAGGCTGAAATGCAGACACAAGTCGAGGGGCCCTTGGAAGTTTTGTGAGCAGGCGCATTGAGTGACGTTGTGCCTGGATTTAGTGCGGGGACAAATAGCTATGTCAAGCTACCCCACCTTCCTCTAGACTTTTGGCTTGTTACAGGAATGTTATCCGCGGATCCGCACATGCAACGGACAAGGCTTGGAGCTAACGGAGATCGGGTGAGATTCGGGATATAATTATGCAACCACTTAGAGACTCCTTTCGCCGATATGCTCCATATTTAGCCAAACAAAACTCCTTATCAGATGCAACCAAACACTCAATGTCTCATGTCAGAAGCTCTTCGCAAGTCCAATCCTCGTAGTATCCATCAGGCAGATACCGCCGTACAACGAGCGGGATCTTCTTCTCTTGCAGCTCTTTCGCAGCAATCTGCAGAGGGTCCGTCATTCCTTCCACGTCAATCAATACCGGAGCGTTACCACTGCGATATCGTTAGTCTTCGCGAGCATACCTGCTAAACAGCTGTAGCTTACCTGATCTGGAGTGCTCTTGTGCCCAAAACACGCGCCTTCTCGTACTTTGTCATGTATGGAGTGGTTGTGCGCTTGTCGTTTGGAACCTTCTTGTCCTTTTCGCTCGTGACTGTGTTCTTGGAAGCTTCTCTGGCAGCTGCTGCCGCATTTGCATCGCCCGATACTACTACGTTGTCGTCGTTGGGCTCGGCGTTGTCTGGGTCTTCACCGCCGCCGGGCTGGTCGTCTTCGTCGTCCATCAGATCGGGCTCTGCTTCTTCGTCGAACTCGATGAGAGGCTCATCGCTATTGACGTTAGATTATGCTGGAATGTCTTCTACCCTCCCCCCAGGTAATGCGCCTTGTGAAGAAAGTGCAGAGGTGGAATCAACATACATATCACCAGCACCGCCATCGTAGTCGTCACCGCCGTAGTCGGACATGATTGCGTTCGATTTGGGTTATACACGTAGGTCTGTCTTTTCGAGTGGGGTTGAAGATTACGCGTGGAAGATGGGGTGTATGCCTGATGCGATGCGACAGTAAAGAAAGTTCGCGATCAGAAATCGCAGGGGTCAGCGTCGGCGTCGGCGCTAGCGGATGAAATCTTGGCATCCAAAAAATACAGTGGAGCTCGAATTTCGCCCATGGTTCTCCGCATCCTCGAGCCGCCTGTTGTAAACGATCCGTGAATTGTAGGCACTGCCATGGCCCCGAAACGTAAAACTACAGAAGAGGCAGGCCTTTTGCCGCAGAAAAGGTCTCGCAAGAGTATGATAACCCAGCCACCATGACGTCGTCCCCAAAAGCTAACATTCTCGGAGGTGCTGCGGAGGAGACTCCCGAGCAAGACTATGCTTCAGACGATTCCGCCGATTACAAGGTCAACTACACCGACAATGGTACTTTGAGGGCCGAGAGCGAGGCTCGTCGCGCCTGGAATTACGTCTGCCAGACATGCTCGCAACGTTTCAACCGACCATGCCGTCTCGAAACGCATATGCGAAGCCACAACAAGGAGCGACCGTTTGTCTGTACCGAACCCGGCTGCGATAAGACGTTTCCCCGCAAAGATCACTTGCAACGCCACCTAAAGAACGCTCATAGTGACCCGGCAACCGAGCGAACGTTCATATGCGACTGGAACGGATGCGGCAAGCGTTTCACCTCCAACGGACGGCTCCAGAGGCACCGAGACGTCCACGAGTCCAAGTTCTACTGCACCGACTTTCCCCCATGCAACGAGGCGTTCAGGAAGGCGAAGGCATTGGAGGCACACATCAAGGGTCAGCATCTCGAAGTCAAGCCCTACAATTGTGTTCATGTGGATGAAGAGACCGGCGAGAGATGCACGAGTGGCTTTCAGACTGAGGGAGCTTTACAACGGCATATGGAAAGGGCGCACGCATACACGCAAGAACAGGGCCACTTCTGTATGCTCTGTGTAACTGGTGCAGATCCGGAAACATTGCAGACCGAGTCTGTCGACACATCCATCATCCCGACACAACTGCCGTCTTTCGCTACAAAAGAGGAGCTAGAGACGCACACGACCGAGTGTCACCCGCCAGTGTGCACGGAATGTGGTCAGAAGTTCAAGACTGTATCGAATTTGAAGACACACTTCGACACCGCACATGGCGATCCACAAGAGCAATCGCAGCATGCTTGTCCCAGACTGGGCTGCGAGAGTGTCTTCAATCGAAAACACAACCTCACCGTTCATATTCAGACCGTCCACGACAAGCAATTCAAGTACTCTTGTACCTCGGATGCTCTACAAAGTTCGAAACACGCAGATCTCAGAGCCTGGAATGGAGAGAATGCATGTGGTGCTTCCTTCAAAGCCAAGTCGTCTCTTGATCAACACGTTCGGACACATCATCTTGGTCTTGGCAACCGTAAACAGCTGCGAAAGGCCGCAAAATCCAAGAAGAAGCCGGAGCCCTCGATGCTGACGATGCTTACCGGTGTCGGTTACGAACAAGGCCGAGAGGTACCGTGTTTGGTCAAGACATGCGAGTACCGCTTTTACATGGACCGCGATCTACGCCGTCATCTGCTCGCCGAGCACAACATTCCCGAGGACGAGATCGAGGAGCTGATCCAGGAGCGCGATGCTGTTAGCGGAGGACAGTTCTGGATTGGTGGATTCGACGATTCCATGAACATGTTCGACTCTGCTACGCCAAGCATGCCAGAGACGCCGGCTCCATATTTCACGGAAGGTAACATGTCCATGCTACCCTACCCTGATCCGAAGAGCACAGATACACACCATGGCTTCTTCGATCAGCAGTTTGACCAGCTCTCTCTCCTGAAGGATGACGCTGAGATGGATATGGCTATGGGCTTAGACCATCTGCCACCGGCCATGGATGCGCAAGAGGGTCTACAGTGGGATATGCTAGCTCCAGTTGAGCAGTACAATAGCGATCTCACTCATGGCTAAGCAAGCATTGTCGGTCACGACTGCTGGACAATCGGTATCAAAAGCTGAAAAGCATATACCAAGTTTATTTTAACGATAGTTGACTATGTCTTTACGAGTTCCACGAGTTAGCAAGATACCCAGATAGCAATTTTACATGCGCACATGCACTTGTTGCGAATCTCTACCATTCTCCGATAAACATGTTGCATGGCTTCTCTCTAGTGCAAAATGTAGCTATCGCCGACAGGCATTTTCTCGTCCTTATATCTCTCCATCACATCCATTGATGACAGCGAACTCATATGCCGCCAGTCTTATGTTACATCTCGTAAATACCTCCTCCTTCTCTCCAGAGTATCTAATACATTACTCCATAATACTAGGAAAACCAATACCTATGCACCGCATACCCCATCGACCCACCATGGCGTGAGAAAACGCATATTTCCTCTTTCGGTCAGCTCCATGCCAAGCCATGGATTCCAGTGAACGACGTTCGCTCGCTATTTAATCGCCGTAGGGGCGGAAAAATGCTCCGTAGTTTCCAGGCGACTGGGTTTGCTGCTAACACTAGTCTTGTCTAGACTACCACACCACCACCTCGCTCGATATCAGGTTATGCGGACAGTCTCGAGCTTGAGCCGCACACACACACACACACCCACCCCACCTAAAAAGGTGTCCGGATTGTCGGGCTCAGCGTCTCTTCGTGTCCAAAAGTCTGGGTCACTAGTCGACGAGGGTGTGGTGGTTAGCTCAGTGTGTTTTTTTATGTAACTCGGTTCCATTACAGCATAACGTGTATATCTAGCCCTACAACCAAAGAAGATTTGGTCTGCTACATGCCAAATAAGATGTATAGAAGAAGAAAAAATGCGTGTTCGCAAATGCGCAAAGGGGTATATATGGTCGCGAAGATACAAACCCGCCAATGCAGCAAGAATAGAAGAATGGATCCATATCGGCGTCGGCGTCCGTTATAACGCCACGCTGTGAAATGATAATAAAGATAATGATGCCCAAAAAGACGCCGGTTTCTTAACGATAACGTGGAATCGGAGACAGGATATGCGCAGAGATTCTAGAGGAAAATCTGTCGTCACTTCATGCCGCGGTCTTGACGTACTGAGCCAGCAAACTTGCTTCGGGTATGGAGATGGTATAGTCTGCTTTGCCAGATGGCCAGTCCTCGTGTTCAAGTTCTGCCGTCAGAGTCGTGTTGTGTTGCGCTTCCCAGTCTCGCCGCCACATCTCAAATTTGAGATCCCACCTTTGCAACAGCCTCTTTCTTCTTACGTTGATAACTGCATCAAGCTTCTCCAATTCTTTCTGATATTCAGCCTCTTTCCTAGCTTTCTCTCTTTCGTGGTCTACACCCAATTGCTGTAACTCTGCTTCCTGGGCCTCTATTCTTCGTTCTGTGTCCAGTTCTTGCCTTGCACGTAAGACGTTGATCGCGCTTGCATGTTTCTTCGGGAGGTCTTGTTGGATCAGTCTTTGGCGATCCAACTTTTTGAAGTCTTCCTCTGACACGGTATGCGCGCGCTCTTGGTCGTTTTTTGTACTCAGACAGTAAGCCTCGATATACTTCAAAGCTGTCGCTACATTCTGTGTTTCCTGAGCTTGCGCTTTCAGAAGGTCATGTTCAGCGAGCAGTTGTCGCTCCTCTAACCGCTCGAGATCCTCGTTGTGCTATGCAGGTTGAGTCAGCTGTTAGTCGTACGATCGTTTGATCTACCCATACCTTTTCAACTCGCTCCTCCCTCGCAATTCTATATTGCGCTTCTAACAGCACCATTGTGCACCGATGGTACGTTGACAAGGCTTTTCTTTGGTTGCACTCGAACGAGGAAACACGTTCAAACTGCTCCTTCTGTTGTGTCCTGAAACTCTTGAAAGCCTCATTTGCCAATGCTGATTCAATACTGATCGCTTCATGCCGGATGCGCCTGGCTTGGAGTTGTGGCAAGGTGGGAGGTTTTTCTGAAAGGAGAAGATTCTTGATTGGATGTGGTGGGTCGGCAGTTGATATTGCAATTTCGCAATAGCCAGAGTCGCGGAGTGCAGTGTCGGAGAGGTCGGCAGTATTGTTCATGGCATGATTAGTCTCTTTTGTCTGAACGCTCTCCAACACCGAGCGCGGTATTAGGCTTCCACAGCAATCAGGCGCTACATGTGAGCCTTTCCTCGATGCCTCCTGTATATGCGCCCGGATATCGTAGTCAGACAACATGTGACCGCATGCCAGCTTTACGCCTCGAGGCTTGCTGTGGTGTCCGTGGTGCGAGGCCGGCGTTGTGCAAGTACTACTGGAAAGGCTTTAGTAAGTAGGCTTCATAATCCACTGCCCATGACATACCCCGAATCTCTTCGAAACATGGAAAAGATGGCTGAGCTGCGTTTCTTCCGTGCTTGTGCCTGCCATGACGATGCTGAATTAGAGACGAGAGAAGGTGTGATGGACAATGTCGATGATTGTCTTGACTCGAAGTTAGACTCGGGACGTTCTGTACCCTTTTGAGAGTTTTCGACGATTGATGCAGCCCGTCGAAGTGTTGGGGGTACCCTCTTGGTGGTTGAGCCGTCGCTAGAGAATAGATGGTCTCTTGATGTCCGGGAAGGCGCCGACGTGAAGCTTGTTGACTGTGTTTCTTGAGAGTGAATTGACCTGGAACTCCTCTGGTCGCTGTCCAACGTCATAGTCGAGATTGCGCGTGAGATAGTTTCTGGCGGGGGTACGAAGCGATAAGGATCGGGGACACCGGACTCGCGAGCAAGCAGCGCTAACTCAGCGTCGAGATGGTCTTCATTTTGATCTATGGGTAGGCCCAAGGCCTCGGAGAGATACACAGTATCGTCGAATATGGGAGCCGTGCCGAGGGCAACAGTTTCGTCCCATATGCGGTCGGGCATTGCGCCGGAGCGCGCATGCACTTGCCTCTCGGGTGATGTCAAGAGTTCGCTACCAAGACATGCAGGCGGCAGCGTCAGGGTTGTCTCTGTTTGCGCAGGGCAGAGGCGTCAGAGGTGGGAGGGCCACACAATCTTGGGCGACTAACGGAGGTGTGCAGCAGATACACAGCGGATCAGGTGTCGAGGACGCAAGTCAGTGTGAGAGTGTGGTTGACATACGGATAGAAGGAGAGGGCGCTAGCGGGATAGAAGACGCCCACACGCCCACTCTGCAGCAAGGGGATCATCTGCTGATGCTGCATTCATCCTGCCGCTTGCATGCCATGCCACTCGCCAAACATCAATATGACATCTGTTCAAGGCCGCTAATGGGTTCGCGCCCGTCAAACTAACGCAGCTATCCGGCCGACGTCGCGCCGTTCTTTTCGTCATGTCGCACTTCCCAGGTGTCGTGCCGCCAATACGGCGACCTAGTGACGATCTAACAACCGTTGATATCATTCCGCCTGTCTTGGAGATGCGGGTGCATGGTTCGGCGCCTGTCAACCGACCTTTGACGACTCGTAGCGGTGTAGCCGGAGTACTTTCCCGAGCTTACCAAGTGATTGACGTATAGCTTCGGCATTGCAGCTTAGCTCCCACCAGTTCCGATGTCAAGACTGGTCGCGCTGACATTCAAACTAGTGGTGGGCGTCGGAGACATCCTTGACTAACCGGTAATGAATACTTTCTTTGCGACGTTGGTGACACAGCGCAAGGTCAATCCACAGTAAGAAGCCACCAGATGTGGACAACCGTGCAATTCAGTTTCATCCCACAGTCGATCGCCGTGATCGATGACGAAGGTGGTGACATAAGTTTGCGCATGCTCAGAATGAGCAAACATGTATGCATTTGTCACAACGGTCAAGTGAGGATATGTTTGAGTTTATACAATAGTAGTCATTGTCTATTTCTGGCTTCCTGATGATGGTACTACCGATCTAAGCGACTACCGACCCGCATGCTGTACATATGCAGCCAAGGCATGCAAGTCAAGATCGGATAGTGCACAGACATAGATCGGGCTACTGGACACATAGACCCCCACACTCGGAACGAAAAGTCTCGAGATGTTGCACGTGAAAGATAAATAAGCTTCATTAATAGTGACTCAACCGGCCTGCTCATGACGTAATGGTGTTCATGGGAGCGTAGGTACAAAAGGAACAAACAACAAAAAAAGTATAGATACAAGTGAAGAAGTGAGCAGCGTCTTACACAACTGCTGCTCTCCCAGTACGATGCCAGACCGAGCTGGTGATGATGCCTCTTGTCTTCCTGAACGCCGGAATATGCCGTAACAATGAAGTGCAGATCTATCCAGAAATGAGTACCCAAAGTAAAAAGACTGCACCACGTTAGCTGTTCATTCACGCATTGAAGGTTGGGGGTATACGTACAAATCATTAGCACACCAAACATCTTTGCGACAAGCCATCTGTTGCCCTGTACACGGCTCCAGTACTTCATCAGCTCGCGTTGGGCACCCTCTACATTGTCTACGACATCTTCGGTGTTGGCGTCGATGCGCTGGATCTGCTCTCCTTGTTCCGACACCATCTGAGCGAGCTGGCTGAATATGCCTCCTAGCTCTTGGATAGTAGACTCTATCGACTCGATTGCCCGCCCTCTCTCTTGGATGTATGCGTTTTGGGGCTGGGCCTCTTCCATCAGCAGCAATTGTGCGTCCGATTGCGGTCCACCCCGTGTCAGAGCCGACGATCCGGAAGGCTCGAGCGAGAGTAGGTCTTGCTGCACTGCGTTGGTACTCCGACCAAAACCTCCCGGTGATCGACCTCGCTGGGGTGTTTGGTATAGTGGAGAATCAGTCCTGCCTGGCTCGAGGTTGCTGTGGGACTGCTGGGCAGCCGTTGATAGGAATTGTTCTGTACGCGACCGCGATGCCTGCATGTTCTTTGTTCGCACTTCCAAAACATCCTTGAAGTTCATTCCCACGTTCTGTAGTTTGTCTTTGAGCAGTCCCACGACATTGCTGTTGTGCTCTCCTTCCTGATCCACGCCGGGTTTCGACTTGGGGTGTTGCCTCGAGTTCATCTGTTGCAGCGCTTGCACCTGGCCTGACAGGGCAGTCATGTCCTGCTTGATGACAAACGTGAGCTCGTCAAACTCGACTGGCCGATCGTCAAAAAGGGTCTTGCGCTTCGCCAGCTGTGAAAGGCGCTCGAGTTTCTGCATGGTGCTCGCAACACCACGCGCGACATCTGCCGCATTACGCGCAAACTCGGAGCGTTGACGCCGCGGGTTGGCATTTGCCTGTGCCTTCTCTTGCTGTGTGAGGAGCGACTGCCGTTGCGCGCCCGTCTTGGATTGTGCCTGCCGTCGCTGAGCCTGTGCGAGAATGGAGCGGAACTCCTCGGTGCGGTCCTGTATCGATACGGCCATGGTGATGATTTGTTGTCGTGTGTGGGGTCGGAAAAGGGGAGGCGCACACCACCTGTCGGCAGAACAGCGAGGCGATGCGGATGCGGTCGAGGGGTGAAAGTTGCACCGGGGGAGAAGATGGGTATGCGCTCAGTTGCTGAAGTGGTCAAGCTACGTCTCTCGTAGTGTCAAGGCAGCAATGGCGAGGCTAAATGGTGTTGTGATGCGACGCGGAAGTCCGTCCGTTTGCGTGGCGTAGGGGAAATGACTGCCTTCACTAGTTTTCGCTCTAGCGCTGGATGAGGTATTCGGGACGCAGACGTGCGCGTGGGTGAATCGAGGTTTTCCTGGGGGGTCGAACAGCAAAACGTGGAATATGTTGAGGGTTGAGGCTTGGGCTGGGGTGAATTGGGGAACATCAACGTGGTTAGTTCCTAGGGCGGCCCATGTCCCAACTTAGGGCTGTCGCCTGCGCCACACCTGACGGGGCCGCAGTCCAATAGTGGCGCTGGCCTTTGAGCCGTAGAGCCGTCAAGCCGCGCGGAGAAGTCGTGCTGTTAGAGGGATTAATGGCTTGCATCTTCACTGTATTTACTCTTACTCTTCCACTCTTCTCAACTCTACCCTGGTCGAGTGATTCTTCGTCTCATTTCTGGTCGGGCCTTTCGCACGCGCAGCAGGTGACGTTATCCCGGAAGCTTGGATCGAGTCCCTCCCGCCTTGCTCCAGCCACTCTGTCTATCACCACCACTCCGGCTGTCAACCACCTCCTCAGCGCTGCAATCGCGCACTACCTAGCCAGCTCTTTTGTCGCAGAGCTCGCCTCTGTAGACATCCTCTCGTTTCCCTAGATTGCATGCGCTGTAGGATATAGGTGGTTTTGGGCTTGGCCCCAGTAGAGCTAGAGTGGTGTGCATATCCTATACCCCGAGTATACTACTCCATCATGTCCGGCCCTTTCCGCTTCCAGGCTGAGGAAGCCCGTTCACCACTGTAGGTGGCAACCGTACATGGAGCATGCATTCATAGACTGACTCGTGTTAGCGACCGGAGCGCGTCGCCCTTCTCCGCAGGCCAGCCCGTGTCATTCAAGACTAACGTCAATCGTGCCAAAACGAAGAAATGGGTGCAGGCTAAGAAGAATGCCTATGATGGTGATGATTGGGGCGGCTACGACGAGTACGATGAATACGGCGTCAACCAGGAGCCGCAGCAGCCACAAGCACCGGCGCAGCGATACTACGCTCAGCGTACAGAGCAGCCATCGCGCAGCTTCACCGACCCTTCCCAGCAGGCACCTCTCGCAAGAGGCCGAAGAAATTCCTTCGAGCATGGCGAGGAACAGCGGGCCTTCTCCTCAACGATACCACACCCCCAGCATGGTCATGGTCAACAATATGAAGAGCCACGAGTACAGACAAGCGGCGGTGGATTTGACCAGGGCTACGACACCAACGATAGAGGGGACTTCAGCCCTTCCGCGATGCCCCCGCCCCTTCAGACACGCATCTCGCAGGTCCCTGCCGACTTCACTCCACCCATCAACACGCAGTTCCCCCCTCGCAAGAGCAGCATAGGTCAAGGAGACATGCCAATGCCTACTTCCCCACGATCACGGCAGGGCAGTCAGTCCGACAAGTCGCTACCCTTTATCAGACCAGCGGACATCTACAAGCGGCATGAAGAGGAGCGGCAACGTGCTTCACTAGACTCATCGCGACCAAGCCTGGACTCTCTTTCCTCCCCAACACGGGACAATATAACATCTCCTCAAGAGGGCGGAAGATCGCTGCAGCCCATGGAAACTGTCGCTGAGCGCAAGAGCGAGTATTTTCTGCCTGGTTGTGATGCAGCAGCCCCGCACTACGACAAACAGCAATCCCAGCAAGACCGATCCCTCGTGTCACCGCAGGATGACCAGGGCCTACGGTCCGTTGTCGACCAAGCATTCACTCGCGCTGATGAAAACCGCTCGGTTCCGCCAACGCCCATATCGAACGATAACGATTCCAGTTCGGACCTCTTGAGAAGCAATACTGGCAGTACTTCCGGAATCAGCCCAATCATGAGCCGTGTACCCAGCTCTGCAGCATCAGCGCTGAGGAACCGTAACCAAGCAGAAGGTAATACACCCGTTATTGCAGAAGAGCCTAGTGAAATTACGACGCCCATCACCCAGCCAACATCCGCGAACGTTATCGAGCCAATGCACCACGTCCCACGGAAACCTTCGCCAGGTCACAATCGCAACTTCTCAAACTCTTCCATACCGCGCAGCGGTCTCGCTACGCCCACACGTGGTGACAGTCCTGCCCGTTCGCCTGTCTTAGCACCGAGCAGGGACGTGCCCGAGCCAGAATCCGCTCTTGTTACGACGGAAAGCAATGAGACATCCGACGCAATGCAAGGCGGTCTCCAAGGCCCATCCCCTGCGTATGCTACCCGTGAGGCAGACATCGCCACTGCCGCGAGAAATGGCCCAGACAGTGGTGCAGCTGAACTCGGTGCAGCAGAGCTCCGGTCACAAGACACCTTCCTAGAGTCGCACAATGCGCAAAGCCCCGTCGATGATGTTTTGCCGCGCGATCGCTCTGAGTCTCCAAGCAAAGGTCGTGTACAGGCTTTGGCAGGTAAATTTGGAGAGGTAGCTTCGTCAAGACGTGGCTCCACACAATCCAATCGCTCGAGGAACAGTGTTCAGTCTTGGGAACGGAGCAACGACAACTCTCGTGCGGGGTCTCCAACAAAAGCTAGTCATTCAAGACACAGCAGTCCTGTCAAAGAGTTTCGTCCTCATCTTCCAGGCCAGTGGGAATCATACGCGACCACGGCTATGACACCCTCAGATCACGGTGAGCAGGATCGTGGATTGAGCCTCGACACCAATGGGCCGGACTCACTCAACAACTCTGAACTTACGCCAACAACGGCCAAGCATCCAGTCGCTGGGGTGTCTTCAGCCGAGGCGGAAACTTCTGATCCGCTTGCTGCGCTTAAAGATGCTGGAGCCGCCATGGTCCATTCTATTCGCACGACTTTAGGAGCCGATGATGATACATCCGAAACTCAACAGCAGCCGGGTCGTCGTACCGATCATGGAAACATTTATCTCCCTAGACCCCTTCAGTTGGACCGTACGGTCACTAGTAGCTCAAGTGTACCACCGACCCCTCCCGCGAAGGATACACCGGAATCAGAATTCCCACCACCCCCGCCTCTGAAAGAGAGATCCTTACAGCCCTTCACGAGTCAACCTAAGCGACCAAGTCTTGACCCACAGTTGAGTACCGACCCCTCAGCTGAAGACCAGGAAAGCGATCGTCTGCGCAAGGAGATTGTTGCAAGTCTCAGCCCGTTCAAGGCTCCTGCATCGCCAGCTAGTGAATCTAACCGAGCCTCACTCCAGCCCGTTAGTCCAGGCGGAAACCGTGCTAGCTCTATCCTGCCCAGTGAGTATGATACCTACTGGGCAGAAGAAGACCGCGCTTCTCCTCAGTCTTCACAAGTCACTGAGCGACACCATCAAGAGAAGCCATCGGGAAAGAGGGTATCTTTCCTACCACAGTCTGAGGAACCGACTAAACCCGTGATTCTCAACCGATTCAGCTGGGAAGGGAGCAACTCGCAACTGCAAACACCAGACGAGCAAGCACAAGGCGGACCCACGGCAGAGCCTACAAAAGCATCACCAGTAGCCGCAATTTCTCCTCCTCCTGCTGAGCGAGTTGCAGATCAGGAACGTCAGGAGTCGTCTGAACCTCTTCCTGACTCATACTTCGGTCCTGATCATACTTTCACGGTCACCAAACCGGATCCTATTAGTGACACTGATATGCCGCCGCAACCTTCTTCTCCGCCCCTTGATTCTGCACGCTCACTTACTAGTCCAATCACCAGCCCTACCCGAGAGGGAACACGCTCGCCGGGACTCCATGTTGTCAACACAGAGCTCAACCCCGAAGCCGTAGATCTCCCTCCGCGCTTCAGTGCGGAACACGAGCCACCCCCAGAACCCAAAGAGCCAGAATTGAATGAAAAACAACAGCTGGAGCAGCCCACGCAACATCCCGCCATTGTGCCTCCCAATGAGGATCCAACGACCTCTACTGCTGTGCAGGACTTTTCACCAAAGTCGCCAACCACGGACAAGCCCCTAGGCGCTCGAGAAATTGCAACACTGGCTACAGCTGCCGAGCGAATTGACGCCTACAATGCAACACGAGAGTATTGGGCGAAATATGATCATGGTCTCAATGACTGGCTGCGCTCTGCGCTCGAAGCGAACCCTGATCTGGCCATTCAAAGCTACCCCGTACAGCGAGCCCCTACAAGTTCGGCGCGTCATAGGCATACCGGCTCTCTGGCCCTATTTGGCAAGCTGGGGGGATCAAGTACCCACGATGTGAGCAGCGAACAGCATAACAATGCTAGTGTACCAGTCCCCGCGAGCTCAAGCTCTCCCACCACCGGTGCACCCTCTACCTCAGGATTCGGCGGGCGAATCGCAAATCAGCAGATGCAGCTCAAGGGCAAGGACTTACTTCACACCGCCAATGTACTAGGTGGGAAGGGCATGACGAGCGCTAAAGGATTGTTTGCGAAAGGCAAGAGTCGCTTCGGCCGCGAAAAGGTAGACAAATGATCTCTCCTATTCCTTTTCTTTATATGGCATGCGACGGGAATGCCACTACAGCTTCTTTCTTTGGCTTATGGACTACGGCGGGTGATTAAATGGAATCGTATGGACATCAAATGTGGCGTTTATGACCTTGTTTTGGGCGTTTTCATTCTTTTGCCATTAACGATCGTAGTCCTCGCCGGTAGCCCCATAATCATCTGAACGTAATTTCAAGTTTGGATCCAATACGGCTCGGCTTCTCTACAGTAGTGCTTTTTGCTGATGTGATGCGTGAATCAGGCTTCTCATGTCCGGGCCGACTCCGCGCCTTCTTCCCGCGAAGCCTCCGAAGAGCCCGAGCTTGTGACACGAAGATCAAGAGCGTCGACAGGAATGCATTTGATACGTTCTTTGACGGAGAAGGAGAAGGAAAAGAAGGAGGAAGCCCCAAATGAAGAAAAGAAGAAGCGTCGATTCTCGTTCTCGTCACAGCTCCGCCGTGCTAGTCGCTCTAGAAGCAGACCGAGCAGTGTTGCGTTACCGAGAGATACCCCATCGGTCTTTAGTTCGACCCCTAAGACCTCGCCTCCCCGTGAGCTCCACCACTATCTGATGGGCGAACGTAGACCGCATTCTTTCCATGCGCCAGACTCTTGGGTCGGCACCCCACCAACCGCGCTTAACGAGTACTTTGTTGCTACACCGCCGCGTCGAAGCTCTTCACAACCACGTTTGGGTATATTGCCCTCTCCAGCAAAGAGCGCTTTTTCAACCCAGGATAGGGATACGGGGGATTACGTCCCTCCTGTTCCACCCATCCCAGATGAGGTTGCTATCAAGCATTATCGACGCAGATCCAGTCAGGATAGTGCTAGCCATCGGATACTACAATCTAATGTTCGGCACTCAGCACCTCCAATCGTGCTTGATAGGCACTCAATGCCAGCAGCGGTTCCGAGGGATCCAAACAATCACGAACATCACCCAGTATTTGCAGAGGATGATCCTCCATCTAGTGCACAAGAAAGAGCTGATGACTATAAGATATTGCTCCGTGCTCCAGAGGGATCTTTCCAACCAGATCTGCCTACAGCCGAGTCTGGTGACCTCCAACGTGATGGCTTCCAGTTCGGCTTCAATGAGGGGGCATCGAAGAGGGTTAAGCATGACAGTATTGATGATGACGATCAGCCACCGCAATTGAACCATGATCCACCTCCAGCGTCTTCGCAGCTTGATCTACAACAACGGTTCATATACATCAACAAGGACATGGATGTAAGCGATGAGGATAGCGATAGGGACCCTGTTCGTGGAAGAGGATTAGCTCCGTTGCCAACGTCGGATACGAAACAGAAAGCTGATAGTATCAGTCCAGTGCTACCCCCTGTAGGGACATCTGCTGGTGTTGCGTCGAACAAGAATGACAGCGCGGTGGGTGTTAAGCATGACGAAGAAATGTGTGGAGCTGGAATCATCAGATACGAGGACACACCTTTTGTTCTGATCCGACAGCAGCCAGACGACGTCGTTACAACTGAACGGTCATCTACAGATACCATCAGCGCCCTAGTCTCTCGAGAAAACCCTCAGGAGTCCGCAAAGCACTCGTCGTTCGAGCCTGAAGACAGACCATCCCCTTATGGGAACTCGCCAATCCCCTCACAACGCAGGGCCAATGAGCTTCCAAGCGCAGAGCGACAAATCGGATATGGGAATCGCGCTTCTTATGTTGAATCACCTACACTTGGTCTTCTTGATAGTACCTTTCGTACTGGCAAAGTTCGACGTATAGCCTCGTTCGAGGCTGAGGTAGTTACTACGCGTGATGCAACACCGACCTCAGATGCATCTTTTGATGTCAAAGATGAACAGATGACGTCGAAGGTTGAGAAGGCAGATGCAGAACGTGCTTTTAGTCCCGTGTGGTTTGCCAAGAATGGTTTGCAGCTGCCCAACACAAACACACGGAGTCTCGGGGATGCAGACGAAAGGGCGCAAGTCCGTGCAACGACATTTGCACAGGAACGAGACGAAAACGCAAGGAGTCTACCAAACCCCAGCTCAGAGGCCATCGGCGAGATTGCAGCCCCAGCCCAGCAACAAATATGGGGACATGGGGTGACTTCGCTTAGCGACACCCTTGCGGGGGCCAATGCTGCAGCTGCTGACAGCGACACCTCGACGCGCCGCGTCTCTACGCCGCCTTCTCAAGGCGTCGACGCCGTTGAAGAACATTCCGCATCTGCTTCAGTTGATATATCATGGGACCACAGATATCCCACCACTGAACCGCGCGTTGTTACAGGCGACTCTGATAAGATGAGGGATGAAAGGGACTGCGTAACGCCCGTCGCGCAGGTTCCGCGCATCACCCAGAATAGCACCGAGACACCCAAGGCTGAAGAACTGCACAACGAGAATTCTCATCCCGCCATGTCGAATGGCTACTTCCATGGTCAGGCTAATTTTCCGGACTTCAAACACCAAGCACAGCAACTGCAGGTCTCAAACAATACTACAATAGCTCCAGAGCGATCAAGGTCTATGCTCTCGCAAATATCAGCCATGGTGTCCGACGACGGGAACAATCCATATTCTCAGACATCTACCGGAAGATCTACTCCGTCTACTATTCGTCGCATGCAGCCGGATTCTACCATGAAGCCTTCAGCGGCTCCACCACAGATCCCTGAGGAGGTTCTGACGTCGTATGGCGGAGACGATGACTTTGATCTTTATGCAGACCACAACGGAATCGTCAAGGATGTGCAAGACACGAGTGGCCGACCTTTGCGACTTGCAGATCTCCAGGTACCAGGAGCAACTCCGCAATCACAGCCATCAAGACCTTCAACCTCCGACACTGGGACTGCACCAGCAGCTCGTGATGGAGACCGACCAAGATATAGCTTTGAAAGGCCAATGAGTTTCATCTCAGGACCTGAAGACCAGGATGGCAAACCTCAAGATCAGATCAACCAGGCCGCATCTTCAAATGCAATGCAGGTGCCTCCAATTCCTGAGCAGCATCGATATCAACCGCAGCAGTCACGACAGACGGAGACAGTGTACTCAATGAATCCACCAGCAAGCATGATTCCGCCATCCGATCATATCGCATCACGGTACCAACCAATGCCTGCATCAGGCCCAAGTCCGTCGAAGAACATTTTTCAGGCTGTCAAGTCAATCGATCCTAGTAACAAGATGACCCAGGCGACTATCGGCTCTTGGCGTCCTTCAGGTGAACCAGTTTCCCAACAAGTACTTTCCGAGAATCCTAATGTCAGCCATCAACCACCACAGACTAGTCAACCTCCGGATCGTGTATTGCATGAGCCGCAAGGGAGACAGATGGTTTTAGGGCAGTCGGTTCCGCAGAGCAACCTGGATCGCCCACAGGAGCAGACGGAATACCACGAGGCTCAGACACATACTCAGGCCAATGGACCAAGGAATCAATTTGAACTTCATCAACAAATGGTGCAGCGGCAAGCGCAATACCCTCAAGAACACGATGCGGAGTTTCGCCCGCCTGCTACTTCTTCGCATTCGTCCGCTGAACAAACACCAAGACAACAAGCGAAGCCATCGTCGAAACCTAGACTTTCATCAATGTTCAAGAGCCTTGGCGGGAAAGCTCAACCAAATCCTCAGCTTCCGTCAAGCGCTGGCAACACAGTCATCCACTCAGATTCCAAGCCACTGCCGCCGAATCCTAACTATGGTGGTCCGGTCCAATCTGTAAGGGATAGATTTACGCGCTCGAGAGAGGCGTCCGCAGAGAGGCTCGTCGAACAGCCAAGGTCTTTCGTGCCACCTAACCGTCCAAGTATGGGTCAACGACCGCAGTTTATTCAGACCCCATTAACAACACCTTCGACTGGCTCGAATTCTGATCCAAGGGAGCCCATAATATCTGCATCCCCGAATGGTTTTCCATCCCAGCAGCCACCGTCAATGCCCAACACTCAGGTTCAACCTCATCAAGTGCCCCAATCAGGAACACCAGAAAAGGGTAAGAAAAAGAGGTTTTCTGCATTTGGAGCTTTGTTCAATCGAGGTGCGAGCGGTGATGGATCGGCCACGAAATACAAGCTGTCGAAAGAAGGGAAAAGGGCACAAAAGACCCAACAAAACACCGCTGTCCCTATTGCTCAACCTCTTGCTTCTCAATGGGTACCCCAACAGCAGCCATACAAGCCACAGCAGTCCGGTCTGGCATACTATCCTCCTGGACAACTTCCGCCTCACACTGTGCAGAATGGACCGCCCATGGGTCTAAAGCTAGGGCCGTCTCAACCAGCACCGAACATGCATCTCCAAGGTCCACCTCAGCAATACCAGCAAGCGCAACAAGGTCCACCGCAGCGGAAGTCGATCTCTAGTACGCGTCCAGAGGAAGGCTCTGCATTTCTCAAGACAAAGCAGCTAGCGATGGAACACCAAGCTCGGCAGAGCAGTTTGCAGTCGCATCAAGCTCATAATCCCAATCCCGGAACTGTAGCACAGTCATCCAGTACGTCGTCTGAAAACGATCCTTCACATATGCGTGATCCAAGTTCAGGACCCCCTCCTGGAGGGTATTACAACCCTCATACTGAGCAAGCTTCTGTCGAACGTGGAGCCTATGCGGTTTCTTTAGCCGCACGACAAGAGGCAGAGCAGCGTCGACATCAGGAGACACCTCAACAGGGATCTTATGTAGTACCACAGACTGATCGACAACACGACAGGCAGCAATCTGGGCACGGGCAGAATGTTTACAGAGACACTCAATATGCGCAGCATGGGCCATCTTCAAGGCAAATTGCCCACCAGGCCTGGCTAGCGCAACGTGAGCAACATGCATACGGACATGACAGATCATGGCCGAATGACGATGCACGAGTCCAGCAACTACGCCAGCAACAGCAGGGCCAAAACATGGAATCCTGGCAATCGGACGATACCCGGCCTGTTCCCTACCACAACGCGTCCGATCCAAGACCTCATCATCCTTCTCAGGATGCTGTTCCTATCACTCCGCCTGCCGTTTCTCCTATGCAAGAACCTAGATATGAAGCACCTCCAATACCTGCCGCGTATCATCCTGTATCTGGGGCCTTCATATCGCCAATTGATCGACAGCAGCGGCCGTTGCTAGGTCAATTTGATCGTCGAGATTCTGAACCCAGGATGCAAGCAGTGTCACCGCAAATATCTGCACAGTCTCTGGCGCCTCACAACGGTCGATCGCACTCAGATGCAAGCACCATGTCTCTTGTATCGCCAATATCGAACTCACCAGCCTTACCTAATTCCTCTCCAGCTCCTGGCGCACAGCGGTATCAAAAGCCAAGGATGAGCAGTATTTCAGAAGTGCATCAGCAAGACCGTCCATGGCATCTCAGCTTTCCAGAGGGTGCTACTGAACAAGAAATTGTTCGAGCACGCCAAGGACAATACATGCAAGAGCGCTTCACCGCGCAGCAACAGCAACAAGCTGAGAGAGCTGCCGGGTCGCCGTCGCCTTGTGCGTCGCCCGAACAGACTACGCCAACGACTACGCCCCCACATGCTCAAGCACAAGGCGGTGGTTTCAGAGAACTGCTACCCCGAAGCTCCTCACAACCCTATACGGACTTGCAGGTTGCACAGTCTAGTCATGATCTGCAGCCCATAGTCCGTCGTGATGCGACTCCTGTACAGCCCACGCCGATACATCCTGGACAATCTCCGCCACCCGCAGCATACCCTCTGCCTATGTCGCCTGACCCTATGGTGCTTAGTAGCCCTGTGAATCCTACCGCAAGTGGTTTGCCTCCACCTCCACCCCCGAAGGTCGCCCATAGTCCTGTACGGCCTGGGTTTGGCAGTACCCAACCGTTCTCATTCGAGGAGCAGCGACAGCACTTCCATAACCCATCGCCGCGAGGTGATGGATATACTTCGCAACCAAGAACCGCGCCACAGTATGATGAGCAAGTACCAGACGAAGCTCCTCCATTGTACGATGGTCCCGGTGTGCCTAACGACGGAATGAACAAGAGTCGTCCCGAAGCACTCCGGCCACCCAACATCATGACGGATACGGATTATGAATCACGCGGCAGACAATCTGGATCTCGACCACGTCAACCATCGATTGGTATCCTACAGCATCCACAACCCGCCTCGATGGCTGCGTCACCCCAACGCACATCACCGGACATGGGCGCCGAGTCTCTGCGCCGCCAGCTCCTGCAGCAAGAGAACCTCGCACACATGGAACGCGTCCAGCGCGAACAAGAGCAACGCGAAAGGCAAGAACGCGACAGGCAAGAACGTGAGGCTGCAAGGGCAAGAGCCAGAGAGCTTGAACGCAGCGCATCTGGTGGTGGACAGGTCCCCAGCCTCAGGAGCGTCGGTGGTAGCACTACTGGGGGCCCTCCAGGCTGGGAGAGACGCGGAAGTCACAGCAGACCGGTATTTGAGTTGCCTGCCGTCGATGATGACGAGCCCACTATGAAGGCGACTAGCTACCCTGGACAGGAGTGGGTACCGCCCATGTGGGATGGCGACTGAGTCTCCAATTTCTGATTGGTCTTTTGCTTTGTTCCCAATGACCTCAGCTGTATTCCCACTATTTGTTATGATTTATATTAATATTTCCTTGGGAGCGATAGGGTCTCGTTTTTTTTCCTGTTCTCGTATACCACATCCGTTGCATCTAGGTTGATCTACGCGTTTGGAGCCAAGTTGGATACCCCTAATCGTTCATTTCTGTATATGTCGGACAGTCTCGGTCTTCCTTTTTGTTTCGTTCTTTGTATGGTTCTTGTACATATACGTTTAATCATGATTAAGTTTATTGACGGTTTTGTAATTAACGGAACAGCGACCCCATACACATCTCCTCGTCTACGCTAGTAATATAATTCGCTGCCTCATGAGTATTCTTTGTCTTGGGTTGTGATATCGATTTAACTCATTGGTCAAGGGCTGGTAGGGAGTCAGAGTGGAGGTGCGTATATGTTTATATGTCGCATAAATCGATACCATGGCACCGTGGACCATAGCAGGCTCACACCTATGAAGCTGAGATAAGAGCAAGACTTCACCAATCCACGCACGTGTATCTTCAAGGGGAACGAGTGAAAGCTGTGACGCATTGTTCCGTCCAGTTCTTCCACTTTCATAACGCTGATAGGACTATCGTAGTGAAAAGCAGTGGAACGCAAACACTGTCACTTCATCAAATCTTCTTTTCATGCACAAACAGCGCTATGCGCAACCCTTCTGAAGAAGGTTCTCGGCGACTGCGGTATTCATACTCTCTTCTGCTCGCTCTTGCTAGATCTTGATCTTGCATACGCTACCAACTCTCGTACAACCCAAACCTAACGGAACAGAAAGCGCAAAATCCTCAAAGCACACGCGAATTCAGCATCAAGTATAGCATCACGATGTTTTGCAAAAACACAGCGCTGGCTGCACGTCAGCGCATTACACCGTGTGCGTACCGCACTCTTCGCCCAAACCTCTTCAACACTGGAACAGTCTTCGATAAGGACGTCGAACAGGACTTGGGCTAGATGACTACTTATTCAGCCTTCGATCCGTGTTCCTCTCGTCTGCTTCCTCTACCAATGCAGAGCCGGATGGTAATGAAGATGCCTACGATACTCTCAGAGCCCACAGTCCCAGAAATACGCAGGGCTGTTGAGAAAATGAATGCTGAAAAGAAAGGAGCAGTGACTTTCAAATCATTGCCGTATTCGCTTCCATCATTCCTTCAACCAAAAAATGGTACAACATTTATGCTCATGAATAGCACTACCATCACTTCTGCTTCCGACACATGTACAAAGCGCACGGGTATTCTCCAGGCCATTCTCTATGGCGTCCCAGACCCAGAGCTCTTCTCATACAGGCAGGAGATGGTCGCGCCAGGTAGCTTTCTGCATAAGATCTTGTATGGAGTTAAAGAGAAGGACGATGGAGATGGTGTCGTTGCTGTTGCTAATGTTACCACCGTCAAAGTTGAGCGTGAAGCTATCCGTAAAGGCGAATTGAGCAAGGAGACGAAGGTTGTAGTAGTGAAAAATGTGGAAGTCATAGTCGAGGTGGGGAAAGTGATGGAGAAAGATAATGATATGGGGCAGGGCATGATAGCGAAGTAGTCCTAAATTTACGCTTTTGGCCACTCCTGGAGGGCCACGGTGTAGCATATACGCTACAAATCGCTTAGTATCTACGAGTTCTCGGATGGGAGATCATGTTTGTATGCTGCAAGCAAAAGGAGAGCGTATATAGAGCGAGTCCCTCTAGACATATATTTCGTCTTTTCCATGATATCCGCAGCATGAGTAAGTATCTCAAGGCATACCTTAAAATGGGATATATCACCTCCGTAACATAACTGGTACATGTATATGTAAATATAGATAGCTGATTGGGTGAGTAATATATTAGTCCTTGGTTCGTCCTTTCGACACATCAGAAACATGGTTATCCAATTATGTATCCCGAAAACTGCGAGCACTAACAGTAATTTATCCTATATTAGGCGAGTTTCTTTCTCGTCTAGACATTCAACCCCCAACCCATCTTATGTGGTCTGCATCATTGGGGATATGACCCGACCGCTGGCTTCCCTTGCGGAAGACACGGCTTCGGTACATCAAGCCGCTGTGAGTCCGTCTGCAAATTCCTCTTTATCGTCCTTTACAGTAACCAATACAAGCACCAATACCAATACCGGCATCAAAAACATTACCTGGGAGCCCCAAAGGTCAAACAAAAAACCAAAGACAAGAACCGCCGTTCCTAACGATGGAGATGATGCATCGAATATATCTCCACAAGAACAACACCGTCACCGCGGCGTCTTCTTCAGGGCCGATGTCTGCTACTATTATCACATCTTCCGCTTCGAGTGCCAAACCCAAACCCGTCAAAATCAGGAATAATAAAGCTGCCAAAAAGTGTCTTCTCGCATCAACCGAGTCTTTGGAAAGCATCGTACTCGAAAACAAATCAGCGGCTATGGAGATAGGATTGATACTCGAAGTACATAATCTGGTAGAGGAAGCAGAACGCCAGTTGTATCAGCACGCACAGGGTTGGCATGAGGGACGCGATCCGTATGGGCTAGCTAGCCAGCCGTATCTCTTGCGGGGAGAACCGGTACCTTGGTGGGTATGCAAGATGTGCAAGGAGGAGGAGGAGGAGGAGAGAGAGAGAGAGAGAGAGAGAGAGAGAGTGACGGTGGTGCATGGCTATCAGGCGGCTGATCATAAGGTTGGAAATTTGAGTTGTGTAGACGGTTGAAAGCTTGCACATGTATGAAAGTCACTGCGACAGCAATACTCGCCTTACATTGAGAATAACACAACAATTATGTTCTTTCCAATGTAAGGCGAGTATTGCTGTTGGAGACATTGATAAAAAAGCATGTTTGAGAGATCCTTCACCCTGCCGACTATCCGTAAACTATACCTGCAACGGTTACCGTGCCTCACGTACTGTGGCTGACTTACCACGTATACTTGGCGTACCTATACTTCCCTTGGCGTTTCTTTCAACCAATAATGACTTCACTTTTACGTGCACGAATGGATATAGTTTCCGCTCGTTCCTGTCAGTGGAAATGAAGTCACCGAAGCCGCCTAGATGAATTACTCCGCCCTGCAGAGTGAGAAAGACACGACAAAGATGCAACAAACTTCGCCAGGTTCGGTGAGATCTACGCATGCCATCTTCTGATGTACTGATGAGAGGCTGCGCTGACTCCTGGCAGGGTTCAAATCTGCATCCAGATTTAGGAAGGCTTCGCCCTTATACTCTCCTCATAGCCATCCCTATGACTCACAACTCTTCGACCACCATTAGCTACTGGGCGCCGTCAAGCCCCTCGCGCTTCTATATGCAGCTACACACGCCGCTTACACTCGCTCAGATCCAGCTAGTTCACTCCTATGAAGATTTCGGCGTTTTGCACATCCCGGCCAGCGAACCTGGTCTCGCAAACTTCTTACACCGCCGGATCGAATTTCTGGAGACTTCATCTCAAGATGCGCAGATGATGTCGAAGCTCGTCGCCAACTTGCACAGTCTAAAGGCCAGCGATGGTGGTGGCGATGGCACCAAAGTGAACATTCTCAGCACCACAGTCCTTGGCGACGAAAGCGGTCATCTGATTCCTGAAGGCTATAGACTGCTGTGGAAGTGGGCAAAACCGCACAGTCAGTATCGGAAATCGGGCTTCTGGGACTACAGCTTGACAAAAGTTTTGATGGATGCTGAGTGGAATGCCGGTAAAGGCGTCTTGATATTGGTGAAGGCTGTGGAAGAGCAAGAGTACGAGCGAGTGATGAAAGGTGAAACGAAGACTGATGTGATTTTCTCATAGTAATTCGAGTATTACTATTGGGGATATTGAGAGACTTGGATTGTAGTGTGGAACTCCTCCGAGCCGAAACAAATCATGTGTGCATAACAATCGCGTGCTATGAGGTACCGCTATGAAGCCTTCTTCTCCACCACAACATTCTTTTGCGGTCTCTTCTGTTTAATGTCATAGATGATGACCCCTAAGATACCAACATTGACAAGAAAGAAGAGTATGCTAGACGCCCAGAGCCCTGGAACAAAGGTAGAATGACCGTTGAACTCAAGCTGAAAGCCTTGTTGTAGCCAAGCAACTTGTCCCACAATCCAGAAGACGAGCGCAGTGATGCCGATAGACGGGGATTTTAGGAGAGTTGAGTCCGGAAGGTAGTATGGGAGGAACATCATGTACCAAAGAAAGTACTAGAGAGAGTTATTATGTGTGCAACATCGACAAGATGGCGTATTACGTACCTGGCTAGTACAGACCTTGTTGAAGGTAACGAATGCAAAGGTCTGCGCTAGCATCGTATTGGGGAGGTCTTTCTTCGCTAACTTTAATGGTATAAAGACCGCGCTGAGGAGCAGTTGTGGGAGAAACGCCAACCGCTCCAGTTCAAGGTATGGCGCAGCCGGCTCCAGATCTGTAGACTTTGGCGAAGACTTTAGATAGAGAAACGTGTTGTAAGGCGAGAAGTTGTGACGGTGATCGCTACGAGTCACATGGTAGAGATAACTGTGCTCGAGGAATGGCCACCCGTACATGCTGTACATGAGAAGATTCAAACTTGCGAATGTGAGGAGACTGTAAAGCGCGATGTATATTCTCGCGGGATTGAGAAAGTTGCGCACTCGGCCAAACAACGATGTCGCTGATTGCGCCTGAGCAAATCCTTCTGTTCCGGTTTGGGTAACATCGAGGAACCAAACGATAGAAGCTGCGTATATGAATGGGTAGATTTTGAAATGTACCGCAAACCCGAGCAAGAACCCAGCAAGCGGTCTCTGCTTCGCCAGCACCGACCAAAGTAGTGCCGTGACGAAAACGCCGAGTAGCCCTTCAGAGCTGCCTCTTGTACTGATAGTAGCAACCATTGGGTTCAATAACCAGATGCTCGCAAACTTTAGGGCTCTCTCATTGCTCATCTTCCTGTACTCTTTCAAGATGCGGAACATCATCCATCCTGTAACTACATCGCCTACAGCGAACAGAATCTTGCCAAATGAGAACCACAATTGCCCAGACCATACAGTAGGGTAGATGAGCCATGCTAGGAGAGGCGTATAACGATACGTGTCTCGTGCGTAAGGCGACTGGCCGCGCGAGATATAGCGCGCGGCGTCAGTGAAGACATAGTAGTCGATGTCGGTGTACTTCATAGGCGAGTTTGCATCTTGCCAAAGGCCGTATATTAGGAAGATGGCTCTTAGGATGATGGATGTTGTAAAGACCAATGGTGCACTGCGGAAAAAGGACGAAAGAGCCATGCTGTCATCGGGATTGTGAAAGTCCAGCAAACTCAGAGGACACGCTGCAAACGCGAGTTCGATAAAGAAATGGTCGTGAACGGATTTGCTGGACAGTAATGCTGAGGAAACCCTGGCGTGAGGACTCCCCTGGGCTACTAGAGTAAGGGCAGCCGAAAGCGCCTAGTCCACAAACGCAATAGCTCCCACGTGAGGACGTGCACTAGCGGACAATCCCAGCGTTTGTCTGACGTTTGTGTATATACTCACTATCAACGCAGATCCATGGGCTTCAAACGACCGAGAGACGCAGAAATGGCGGACGAGAAGCCAGAGACGTCATCATCGCCCTTTGTGGCGATGTTTGAAGGCTTCCGTGCAGAGCTAGACGAACACCATGATCGACGAGAGAGAATCATCAAGGCGTCGCGTGACATCACCGCGTCGAGCAAGAAGATGTATAGGACCATGGCCGAAATTTCCCTAGCAGAATACTAACAATCTGGCAGTATCTTCACTCTCCAGAGGTAGGCCTTCACGATGATCGCACTAAGAATATACTGACCTACTAAGGGTCCGCGCTGTCGGCCAAGCAGTACCACCGTGGGTCACCAAGAAAAATGCAGAGTACTGGGAGACTATTGAAGATCGTTACAAGAATATTGCTGCCGACCTCCAAGGCCTCAACGCTTACCGCTACTCACACAATATCACGGGCGGCAACCAAGAATTCATGGAAGCACTTAGCTTTCAGCATTACTTGGAGACACAATCACTCATTACGTATGATGAAGCCAAATCCAGAATTGCTACCATGAGCGGCGAAGCTGGACCAATTTCCTTCACGCCAGAAGACTACATTCTCGGTGTTTGCGATATGACCGGCGAGCTCATGCGTTTCTCTGTCACAAGCATGGCTACCAACGGCAAGCTACCATCCGGCAAACAAACAGAGTCAAACAAAAGGCTCAAGCAAGACAGCGATCAGGATGACGCTGGCGACAAGATGGATATCGATGAGCAAGCCCCAGCTGCAACTGAGACCCAGAAGCCACGGACGGTCTTGGATGATCTGAGGGCGATCCGACTTCAACTCGAGATGTTTGACGCACCGGGAGGTTCAAAATTTGCAGCAGAGTTAGAGACAAAGAAGATGCCTGTAATGCGGGAGTGCGTGGACAAGGTAGAGAAGGGTCTTTACGGCTTGACTGTGCGTGGCAACGAGCGCCCCAAGGGCTGGATGCCAGATATGAGCAGTGCTAGAGAGGTTGAGAGTTACTGAGTGCTGAGATGTATCATCTTCCACATTGAAGAAAGACCAAAAAGACGAATGAAATGCAAGACTGGTTTGACTGTTCAGTTGCTGTGGCTGAGCGAGTGGCGCACCCCCACTTGGCGTGAGCACCCCATCATCGTGCGGTGATGCGGGCCCTAACTTCACTTGCCCTTGACAGTCACACCAACGACTATGGTCCTCTGCGCCATGCCCAAGACTGACTCACTCGCTCCCGCGCTGGCACATACGAGCGCAAATATAATGCGCACACCTTGAAATATTGCGCCGACACATGTGGATTGTACTGGCGCCCAACAACAAACCCGCACTTGGACCTGCTCAAGCCGGAACCTTGATTTACAAAAACCAATCTATCTGCCATCAGCCGCGCACAGCCATATCTGATCGCTGCCACAACCCTCACTATTATCGCCTTGAAGGCACGTCACCAACAAGCATGCGTCGCAGTACCATCCCTCCGCGGTCTGGCAAGCCCGAGGCCGCCATGCGCGCACCCGAGCCGCCGAAGCGCA
This sequence comes from Alternaria atra, assembly GCF_907166805.1. Taxonomy (NCBI): domain Eukaryota; kingdom Fungi; phylum Ascomycota; class Dothideomycetes; order Pleosporales; family Pleosporaceae; genus Alternaria; species Alternaria atra. The sequence continues at coordinate 952,938 of NW_025091327.1, forward strand.
AGATATTCAACTGCATCGTCGATGATACCGCCTTGATCGCAGGCGTCAAGAAGAGCACCCGCGACGGCATCCGCAAGTGGATAGCACAGGACGCCATACGCCTTTATGTACCGCTGCACAGTAGGCTATAGCATCGCAGCTTCCCAGCCCCCTCACTAACACGATAACAAGCCCTCACTCAGCTCCACCGCCTCAAGAATGGCACCGAGCGCATTAACGCCGATGCCCGCGAAGCCGTCAAGTGGCTCGACGAAGTCACGTCCAACGAAGCTGCTAGCCGCGTTATCCTCGAGGGCGTTGATGAAGCATATACTACATGGGGAGAGGTGGAGCAGTTTCTGCTTCCCGAGACATTACTCTCAATGGAGGAAAGTGAATCCGACGAGGACGACTACCATGAAGATCTAGAAAGCTCCTTCAACGCTCTCGACATGTCTGACGGCACATCCATCAGCTCTACGCATAGCTTCGAGAACGTGTCCAAGACTCCCGAGTCGCCCCGCTCGCTTTCAAGCAAGGCATCTAAGCCCGTCGATGGCTCCACACATGCCGACAAGGCAGCCACGCTCCTCAAGGCATCCCCCGACCGTAACGCCCACAATAGCACCGAGATGGCTCGCGCCGATAAGTCGACCAAGGGCTCTGTGCCCGTCTATCTCCAGCCTCTCTTCAACCACATCTTGTGGCGCATCAACAAGGAGGGAAACCCTGATGCAGCTCTGGAGTCCTTCATCCTCCTCACTAACGACTCTGCGAAGCAGACGATTGCTCAGAAGTTTGGCATCCGCGCTAAGCGCCTTGAGCAGCTCCGAGATGCTGTCGCTCGTGAAGACCGCGAATACAAAAACCATCTGACCATCCACAAGATAGAAGTAGAAGCAACCGCAGCAAAGGGCACCGCTCCAATCGCACCCAAAGCGGCAGAGCGACCCAAGTCCAGCCCCGTAACCGAGAGCAAGCCCGTAGATAACTCCGATGACGAGGATGAGGTGCTTTTCAAGCGCGCTCCACGAGGCCCCGCATCTACTAAGAACAACCAACGCGTCTTCGATCCGAACGATTTCGCACGTACAAACCAGCATCAATCCCCTCGTGGTGGACGCGGAGGTCATGTGCCGTCACCTCGAGGTCGCGGTGGACCAGCCTTCCGGGGTCGTGGAACCTTTGCACCGCGTGGCGCATACGTCCCTCCAGGCCCAGTCTTCCGAGCTCCGCCAGCTCCTCGTCATGATCCAAATGCGCCTCTCGACCCAGACTCCTTCTCGCGTCCTGCTCCCAAGGTCGGACCGGTCCGTGGTGGTGGCGGCAGGAGAAAGCTATGGGAGCCGAACTAGCAAACCGAACGATGAGCGTCAACAGCGACGCAGTAATCGAAATTTCCAACGCTATCATCGTTCGAACGGAACGCCAATTATGATCACGACATGAGACATCAGTACAGCAAGGCTTTAGTAGGTTAGGCACTGGACTGTACAATGACCCAACCACCCTTCAGTCTACATCAGATCATGTCAACGTTGGTCAAGAGATGAGCGCAAGCCTTAGCAACTGGTCCGCCGGAGTGTCGTGTCCTTCATCCTTCCAAAGTCTCGGTCAATCCCAAGCTGTCGCCACGTCTGACGACTAAGCTGGGTACAACCGCATTCTTGGAGAACATGCCCTTTTACACGGGTTGCTTCTTCACGAGCACATTCTCCTTCATTGTTCTGCTCTCATCTTCGCTTTACAACAACAAAATTGCACAATCTCCTTGTTCGCTACATGATTATGGTACCTCTGTTATCCGCGTGGAATAAAGAGTGTTATCCTCTGCCTTGAACGAGGTTCAAATATTTATTTCACTGCTTTCTCACATGCCTATTCACTGGACTTCTAGCACTTCAGAGTTTGGCTATGGGTCAGCTGTAAGAAGCATACGCCGGCTGTAGGAGGACAATCCATAGCTATGATTACCAAAAAAAATATATGTCTTGTTTTCGAAATTCTATTCAGAAGTGTGAAGGAAACAAACTGTATTAAACATCCACGAAGGCATACACAGAGAAGCCTCCCAAAACGAAAGTCATGACCCCTCTGATCATGCCATCCCTACTCTCTCACACCCCTCAGCAATCGCCCGAAAGCGCTACCTCTCTTCTTTTTCAACTCATCGAAACTTCCCTGCTCGATCACCCTCCCCTTGTCCAACATGACGATATGCCTGGCAATAGCCATCATCTCCTGCGCATGCGTGATGATGATAACCGTCATTCGTTTCCTCGGCTCCTTACCTTTCTCACCACCACTCGCACCCATACGCTCTTGATGCTTTGCGACTTTAACATCCCAATCCGCGTCCACGCCATCCCAGATGCCACCTGAACGGTAACGAGGTGATAGCGGCGGAGAGGCGGGGGACAGAGTATCCTCGTTATCGCTAACGAGACGGAGAATTGTATCGCGGATGACGTTGGCGGAAGCTACGTCCAACGCACTTGTCGGTTCATCTAGGATTAGGATATCGGGGTTCCGGACGAGGGCGCGCGCAATGGAGAGACGTTGGGCTTGGCCGCCAGATAGACTTGTTCCGCCCTCGCCGACGAGCGTGTTGTAGCCCTGAGATAGGCTGTCAATGAAATCAGATATACCGGCTGCAGAAGCGGCAGCGCGGATACTCTCCATGCTTGCTTCGGGAAGGGAAGGGGAGAGGCCGTAGGCGATGTTTTCTGCAATGGTGCCGGGAAAGAGGACGGGAATCTGTGATACCAACGCCATTCGGGAACGGAGAGTGGTGGTATGCAAGTCTTTAATGTTGTGACCCGAGACCGCCGTGTCGCTTACGGGTTCTGAAGCCCAAACTAGTTTTCTGTCTGTCGGGTATAGTTTGAGGAGAAGAGAGGCGATTGTCGATTTGCCCGAGCCGGAGAAACCGACGATGGCGGTGCAACTTCCTTGTGGAATGCTGAAAGAGACATCGTGCAGTACCTGAACGCCACTTCGGGTGGGGTATCTGAAGTTGACCTTATTCAGGGAAATGTCGCCTGCAGATTGAATTTGGGTCGTGCCGGTGAGTTCGTGGGAGTTCATTGGTAGTCGAGCGAGGCGCAGCAAGCGTGATCCAGCGTCTCGAGAAATGTTGATCTGAGTAACGTAATTTGACATGTAGCTGACATGGTTGATGCTGAGCATGAGCACTAAGAAACACTCGTTTACTTGAGTGACAGAATACTCGTTCCTCGATATGAGCAACCCCCCGTACCAGAAGAGTAGTATAGCGACGAAGATGATGCCAGAGTACGATAGTCCGTAGATGGAACCTGAGTATATTGCCCGCTTGATGCCGACGTTTACTGCTTCGGTGGTCGCGTCGTTGTACTTTTTTCTGAAATGATCCTCCAATACCAAGCATCTGACAGTCCTGATGTTGACGAACGTCTCGTGAAACACCTGACCAACCCTGTCATCAGCTTCGTTTGCTAGTCTTTCCCAGTAGATACTGATCTTGTTGTAGCATTGTGTGATTGCGAAGAGTATCGGACCCGTCGCAAGAGCAACAAGCGCCAACTTCCACGCTATGATCATACTCCAAGTGATCCCAATAACGACCATAATGGAAATAGCAAGTAGGACACAAGCAAACCGCCCCGGAAGATTTCTCGCTTCCTCGGCAAAGTGGTCCAGTGTCTCGGCAAGGCGCGATATGCTATTCTCCTCCTTGTCGAAGAATGCTCGTGGCTGCATGAGGATGCGGCGCATGGCCTCCTTCTTGAGCGAAAGAGTCCACGTCTGCGCCACGGTATCAGAAAAGAAGAACATGAAGTAGCTTGTGAGACCATCGACCGCAGCAACACCAAGAATAATTAGGGAATAGGTACGGGCGTGATGGTCGTCGGTGCCAGCGTCGTAGAAAGTACTCAAAAGCCTAGCGAATACCCATGCGAAGACTGGTGTACATGCAGAGTGGATCGTTGCGCTAAGTAAAGCTCCAAAGAGAAGAAGACGAGAGTCCCAGCCTATGGCGGGCCATATAGACATGAAGATCTCCTTTATAGGAAGAGAGGCGGGCGAAGTATCCTCTCGCTCTTTTTGACTCTTCCGGTGGGAAAGGCCGACCTTGGAAAGAAGCTTGTCATTTCTCGACCACTTCTTGGGTGCGTCCAAACAAACTGGAACAGTCTCTGGGATCATAAGAGGTCGTGGATGTGGGCCTATCCACGAGACTGGTCGTGTTGATAGTATGGAGACTGGACGGGGACCATATTCTTTCGAAAACGATACAGAGCGCCTACGTGAGTCCGACCTTGGCAACCCCTCCGAAGCTTGAGGGCCTGGCCTTGAGCCGTATTCTTTCGATAAGAACGTTTCCCCGGTAAAGCGTGACTTGTCTGGGCTCTCAAGCTGCTTCAACTCTATCGTACTCGGAGATGCTTCGGTGCTCTCCAGTGGTTCGGATGTCAAGGTTAGCTCTGACTGCCTGCCTCGGTCACCCTCTTTTTCGTGAATGAATTGTCTCGGACACGCGACTAGGTCGGCCGGTTCAGTTCCTGCCCAAGATGCACGAGTCTTTCCAAAGTAGGCTGCAGGGAGCGGACGTCGCATCGGAACAATCCGAGTCACGAATACCTCGGGCTGTATCAATTTGGTATCGTCGGCTTCGTTTACTGAGTAGAAGTCGTCATCGCTATCCGACTCCTCATCCGCACAGAGCTCCTTGTGCGTATCGAGGAAAGCTTGGAAAGCTCCATCCTGAGACTCAAGCTCTTTCCGATATCCCTCTTGCACTACCCGTGTATCCTCTAGTAAGTATAAAAAATCGTCGGATCGGATCTGCGAGATGTCGTGGGTAATGACGATCGTGGTCTTCCCTTTCCGCCAGCTTCGTATAGCTTCAAGTGTCTCCGCTCTTGTGATATAGTCGAGATGACTAGTTGACTCGTCCAAGATCAGTACTGGTGAGTTTCGAATCTTCGCTCGTGCTAGAGCCACCCTCTGCTTTTGCCCTCCACTCAATGAATCACCCTTCATACCCAGATTGGTATCCAATCCACTTGGAAGTCCCTGCATGACAGGGTCTAACATAGCAAACTTGACCGCGTCGTGGATCTCTTGCATATCAAGTGTATCGCCTATCTTGCCGAGCGCAAGATTATGGCGGATAGTGTCGTTGAACAGCACGCTATGTTGCTCAACAAGCGTGACATTCTGCCGTAACCACTGGACGTCTAACTCTTCAACCGGTACCTTGCCCAAGAATATTTGCCCAGAAGAAGGCTGGTAGAAGCGTACGAGAAGTTGACCCAACGTACTCTTCCCAGCGCCGCTTTTACCAATAACGAAAGTCGTCTCTCCGGCTGGAATGAACAGCGAGGCGTCGCGAATGGCAATTTCATCTCCGCGTGTTGGGTATGAAAATGTGACCTGATCAATCAGCAGCTGTGGGGCACGGACAAGAAGAATACTACCTTTCGAAACTCTATATCGCCTGAGCACCGCGCAGGCCGCATCTGGCCTTGCGACTCAAGCTTCTGGTCGCTTATCGACATCTGCTTCATGAGCAGGCTCAGTTTTGCGCCCGCCGTCTTGCCCTTTTGCAATACAATCAACTGGGGCATTATTTGGGTCATCCCAGACATTGCCATGAGTACTGCCCAGAACGTTATGAAGACCTCTCCGGGAGTTTTGTCCCCAATGTCGGCCAGGTGGCTACCGTACCAAAAGCCCTGGACGAAGACGCTGAGTGTGAAGAATTGCATGATACCGATCTGAATCGAGCGGAGATTGGCCACCCATTTGTACAGGTTCGCTGCAAGAGTGATGATGTTAGAGAAGACATGGAGCTCGTATCGCTCGCCGTTGAAGCATTTAACTGTCTCAATGCTTGTCACCGCAGTGGTAACGTACTTTAGTGCAGACTGTAGCTTTTCGGCGTGCTCATGTGTTCGCAACGATAGCCGACTTGCGACTAATGATTGAACCAAGTATAGTACTGGTATGGTACATGAAATGACTAATGTCAAATTCCATGAATAGTAAAAGGCAACTCCTAAGGATGCGACACCTTGTACCAGTGACTGTACAGCCTCTCCGAAAGGAGACGATACTGACAGCTGCAAGTCGCGGATGTGCCTGCTCTTCGTTAACAACAAGTCATCTAGAGCTCTTTGGAAACTAGAATGGTACCTACATTTGTACTGTCGGCAGAAATGCAGCGATGCCGGTCTCTCGCATGTCGAACCAAGTCATGTCCTTTTTGATAAGGGCATCGAAGACCCTATCGCGTGCACTCCTGGCCTGGAGCTCTCCGAACACAAGAAGAAAGAAAAAGTAGAAACTGTTCGTAATCCAATTAAGGGTTCCGACACTGGTGAGAATCATACAGAGCTTTGTAACGTTTGCGATAAACTGATTGCTGTTCATCTCCCCGTTGCCATAACTCAAGTACTGGCCAGAAACGAGACCATAGAGGATCGCAAAAACAGGCATCGTGAGCGCAGCGAGGGACGCCGTCACAATGCCACCAACGAGTACGGGGAGATGTCGTTCTGTGGTGAAACTAAACAATGTCTTCCAGCCAACCTGCGATATGTAATCCTGCTCTTCATCGGCCTGAGGTATTGTGTTTTCGTGATTGGCCGTAACGTTGGGATTGATAGTCGTTGCCATGTCAGCCACCCAAGGGCCGTGACCGCAATAACAAAAAAAAAGGTGTAAAGTACTAAAATTGATAAGAGTCGAAGAGTAATGTACCAGCGATAAAAGGTCAGAGTATAGGGAATCACTAGATGCGGACTAGTGTGTGGCGGCCATGTGGTCTTGGGATATTCTCGAGCACCTGTTTTCGTCGCTCACCTTGTTTGCTCTTAACATTGTTCTTCAAGCCACCAATCGCAGTCTTTGTAGAAAGCCCCAGAGTCGCGTCAGCTCATGTGATCATTTAAGAAGGAGATGAAATGTTCGCATATCTCAGTGAAGTTCTTGAGAAGACTAGTATACTAGAATTGACACATCGTACGACGCGCTCTTGCTGGCCTTTGCTTCTGATATGCACACTGAGTGTAGATTGACAACTCACATAGGCTTCACATTCACTACAATGTTCGTGGCCGGATGACTATACTGCCTCACCGTTGAGCCGGTTGCTTGCAGGATGGCTGTTCACAAGTCGGTATAGTTGGACGGCTAACAAAGAGCGTCGGCTCGTATGCGGCGGACAAGTTACGGCCCGGATGTCGGCAATGCAGCTAAGTATTGGTATCCCTTGCGAATTCCAATTTAGCATTTTCAGGATCATCCTGTGGCAGTCTATTTGCCTTGCGCCTTCTCGTATATCCAGTCGTTCAGCCCTTCCCGGTTCCTGCCCAAGTCAGTATGGAGCGCGCCGAACCGTCCAATCCATAGCTTACCGTGCGATTTCAATAGCGTAGAACTGCATGCGAACCGCGAATATTGTGCCTTCCTGACTATACTCCATTTTGGGGCTCGCGCGGAGCATTGTGCCAAAGTTGTAGTCCTCCACCTTCTTCTCGTACTCACTGATGAACTTGCGCCATCGCTCCTTGCCCTCCTTGCTCTTCATGTCGTCTTCGTTCAATGTGGCAGATGCGTCGAATTCGGGGAAATCCTTCTTGAGGTGTTCGTAGATTTCGTCGTCGATCTTGGTCAGTCGCAGCTTAGAGCCAGGCACTTTCTCGAGGATCTTCCAGTATGTCTCCATATGTTGCACAACTGAGAGGCGTTATTAGAAGGGTCGCGAATATTGACTTGCTCGCAGCTTACCTTTGACAGCGAACTGCTTCTCGATCTGTAGGCACCGTTAGCGACAACTATGCATCCACCTGCTTTGCGGCGCACATACATCCTCGAAGTTCTCCGTCTCCTCCGGGTTGATGCTCGTGCCTAGTGGGCCAGCGAGAGACATGTTGGCGGTAGATTTGGGGGGGTATAATTCACTGATACTTCGAAGTGAGGGTGTAGATGGTTGAGCAAGGCAGGCAGCTATAGTGATAGTCTGCGCGAGAGGCCGACAAAAAATCGCGGGAACACTCCGTCATGGCCCCGCCACACCCTTCAGCGGCGCGGGGCTGACTCAACCCCAATTTTCCCATTCACGAACACGAATTTCACATGTGATCTTTCCTCGCCAATGTTGCCCACTCTACACGTGAGTCTACATTGCGCATAGGTAGACGTTAGCTAATTACATTAGCATGAATGCACTCGCGTACCAGTGACGGCACTGGCCTCTTGCGGCACTCTGCTCATCGCCGCAGAAGGCCCCTTTCTACGCTTCCATCATGCCAAGGACTCGCAATATATCTCATCGAAACGCGTCTTCAAGGCTCAAGCCGTTCATGGAATACGTATCTTTCCAGAAGAGAATGCTCATATCATAAAGCTAGTCATCTGGGGCGGGAGACTTATCCGCGCTCTTGAAATCCATCTTGCGGGCCAAGTTGGCGTACAAGGCTTGAGCTTATGTTTTTCTAACATCGCGAAAGCTTCAGACTGGATTCTTGATCTTGCTCCTCGACCAAAAAGTTTGGATGACGATTCCCAGTATCACAAAGAATCCTACGTTGCTGTCACTGCTCACAACGCACTAGTGCAGGTGAAGATTGAACGAAGCAAGTCAGACACAGCCCAGAATACCAAGTGCGCACACCATACACTGATCAGTCACATTGACATTTCTTTACTGACATTCCGATCTCAGCCGAATCGATGTGTCTGTGTCCGACCTTACTTCTAGTTCGCGATCTATTCTCTATTCGGCTCACCTTTTCTGGGAGGATCTGGACCGGGTTCTCGTTGCCGCTGGTACAGCATTCGGGGAGATTATATACTGGTCATGGTGCAATGACAGTCACGATGGGCCAGCTTCACGCATCCACCGCGTCTTTCTGGGCCATGAAGGCTCAATCTTCGGTGTTCAGATATCAAAAGAGTTGCCGACCGAATGCTGCCAAAAACTGAGGAGGGTAGTAGCAAGCTGCAGTGACGACCGCACGATTCGGATATGGGACGTTTCAGATGTGATCACAAGCGCCACTGCTTCCGAGGCCGAGACCAATGACCTGGAGGTTCTAAGAACGCGTCATACCGGCTTCACCAACGAAGCTTTTGACTCAGATGAGTTTAATAGCTCGAACTGTCTCGCTATCGGATGGGGGCATCTTTCACGGGTTTGGACAGTTCGCTTCCTGGAAGCATCTCCGTGCAATGGATCATTGTTGCTTCAATCCGCCGGTGAAGATGCCACTGCAAGAACGTGGGAACTTACGCCAAATCTTGCAGGCAGCGCAAGCTTCCCTTACAAGTTGCTGGAACTCGACTGCGCTGCGCACCACAGCGGAAAGAACATGTGGTCGACAACTGTCTCTGATATCTCCACTGGAGTCCAGCAGGTTATTGCTGGTGGTGCTGATAGTAAAGTCACAGCTACCCCACTCATTCACGTTTTACAAGCAGAGAAAAACCTACATGGTACGATCGCCGAGTATACCATAAATGACGTACTATCATGGGCACAAGCGGCTGAACCTAGTTCTGACACAGCTGGATCTACGCAACGCCCAAAGTCTTCAAAGAAAGCAGAGTTCTTTAGAAGCTATTGCTTTGTGGATGAGACCTCATTCTTGCTTACAACGAATTCTGGAAACGTGCTTGTCGGTACGCTGTCGTCCAGCAAAGCTCCGAACCAATCAAGCCTCCTCTCAAACTCAACTTTACTCAATCAACTGGGCGACCTATCTGGTTATTCCGTTTGTACGAGTGGATCTCGTCCCGGTTTCGCTTACGTTGCTGGTGGCAGCGGCAATATTTATGTGTATAGCAAGAGTTCAGCTACCCTAACAAACCTCCATGCTGTTGGTAGCAAAGTCGGAGACATGTTTGCTGCTGAAGTGTCAGACCCTGATGGCCCAGACAAGACGGCATTACTTGTAACTCTCGTTGGTCAAGGTGAAGCGCAACTATTATATGTCGATCCTGTTAGCAGCACGAGTATCCTAAGGGTCGTACAGATACCCATAGCGGACTCTTCGACTGGTTCCGTCATTACCAGCATGGAATATGCGAGAGTATCCAGTAAAGATATCCTTATTGTTGGATTCCGGCGCGGTTCGATTGCGCTGTTCGTTATTCACAAAGGCGAAGGGTTTGTGAATGAGGCTACCTTGCTAAAAGTCATTGAGAAAGCACACGGTGGAGAGGCAGTCACTTCACTTACATGGCGTCCCTCACCCGAATTTGCCACACATGGTCATCTGTTTTCAGTGGGAAGGGATGGGCGTCTTGGAGTGCACCAATTTGACTCGTCTGCTAATACAATCGAATCGGTACATGACCTTGCGCTACCGTTCGGACCCAACATCGAAGGTTCATACTTCCAGGATGACCGACTTTTCATACATGGCTTCTCGAGCAAGAAATGGTATCTCTACGACCTCACTAACGAAGAGGAGGTTATGAGCATTGACACTGGAGGAGCCCATAGGAGTTGGGCCTTCCGGTCGCATTCGTCTATAGGGGGTACCCTCGTGTGGACAAGAGCTTCCAGTATGCATATTTGCAGTCGGAATGGTGCAAATCACGCTGTCATTCGATCAGGCGGCCATGGGCGCGAGATCAAAGCGGTAGCAGTTTCACCAAAGGGTGACAGCAGATCTCGCCAACTTATAGCTACTGGCGCCGAGGATACCGATATCAAGATCTTCGAATACGTTGAGAAAGACATCGTTTGCCGAAGGACTATCCGCAAGCACACCACAGGCATCCAACATCTGCAATGGTCACACGATGGCGACTATTTGTTCAGTAGTGGTGGCTGTGAAGAATGTTAGACCTCTGCTCGACTTTTCATGTATATTGCTGACCTTCCTCGTAGTCTACGTATGGCGGGTCCGGGACTTGTCGACATCCGCCCTGGATGTTGGAGTAGTGTGCGAACATGTGTACACGCCAGAAAGTGAGCATGCAGATTTGAGACTCATGTCTTTCGATGTAACCACGTCGGGATCTGCATATACCATTGCAATGGTGTCCTCAGATTCTAGTATCAAGGTGAACTAGGTCCCTTATTCTCACTATCACAAAGCACTGACACGCAAAGGTCTACCGTTTTGACCCTACCGCTGCTGTGAGATGGCAGGCTCTTGCAAAGGGCCTCTACTTCACATCCTGCTTGACGCAGTGTGTGTTCCTATCTACAACGAACGTCTTGACAGCTGGTACAGATGGCCATGCCGTCACATGGCCACTGGTAACCGAGACTGAACGACTGTCGGGAGAATCCTTAGGGCCGACCCTTCAGTTGACATGGCATCATCCAGCAAGGATACACCAGAACTCATCTAAAGCTATGGCATGCCATCTTGTAGATGCGGACACTTGGCTCATCGTGTCTGGCGGAGATGATGGTAGTCTGGCGTGTATACTCGCACGGTCTGATGCTTCGCATTCGCCGACTTCGCCTGAGAGTTCTTATGTTTCCCCACCAATCCTCGCTAGCCGTGCACATGGCTCTGCAATAACAGCGTGCAGTCTGTTCAGACACAAATCACGCATTCTCCTTGCCACATCAGGAAACGACGAGTGGGTTAGGCTGTGGGAGATGATCCTTCGAAAGACTGATAAAGAAGTTGGACATGAAGCTTCAGCAGAGCCCGAAGATGCATTGGCGATCCAGAGGTTGAACAAGATCAAAACGAACGTTGCAGATGTGTCTAGCATGGCTGTGCTTGATAAAAGCGATGACGCTACCTATGCGAGGGTGCTGATATGTGGAGTTGGCATGGAAGTCATACGTATAGCGATATGAAAACGGCAACGGCAAGAACGGAGTAGATAGATTGCCTGTAGATTAGCCATGATAATCCTCCGCATTCGAGTGCTATCTGAGATCGTCCCAAGATTGCCCTGCCGCTGCGCAGAAGCGGCTATTCGTCGCTAAGCGATTGTTGCTGGGACAACATATGGCCGGATCCGGCTAGTATGTGTTCGCGCTTTGATAACACAACACGGCAAGCACGTCCGCAATCTCGATTGAACCTGTCTCGCACCAACCCGACAACGACACATCACGAAGACAGCGAACATCGACAAACATCATGGTCGCTACACGTCGCGGTGCGAAGAAAGCCCCAGAGGTCGCCTCTGCGCCCTCCAACACACTCAACGCCCCTCCCAAGCGCGGCGGCAGGAAAAAGGCAGTCGACGAGATCGATGAACTCGCGCCTTCCCCGATCCAACCCACAAAGACAACCGCTGTGAAGCGCAAGGCCAAAGCTGAGCCCGAAGATGCCGAGCTCCCTGTGGCTAAGAAGACGGTCGCCACAAAGACAGCGCGCACAGTCAAGGTCCAGACGAAAGCAGCCGTGTCTGCTCCAGCGACAAGGGCGACGCGTGGTCGCAAGGCCGAGGAGCCTGCCGCCGCAGAGGAGCCCGACACCGCTGAAGAGGCACCTAAGCCAACAGCTACCCGTACACGCAAGATCGCGGCTGTAAAGAAGGCGCCTACGCCAAAAGCCCAGACGCCTACTATTACCGAGGAGCCAGCTGTCGAAGAAGCACCCAAGCCAGCAACAAGAGTACGCAAAGCACCTGTGCCAACAAGGAAGGCACCCGCCACCAAGAAGAGCGAGCCTGCGGTCATCGAGAAGACCGTCGCCAGTGAGCCAGCTAAGCCAGCAACCCGCACGCGCAAGCCAGCAGTACCCAAAGCCTCAGCATCCGCTCCCGCTCCTGTCATCGCACCCAGAGCTACGCGCGGTCGCAACGCCCCCGTCGTTCCACAAGAGTCGCCCCTCAAGGCGCCGGCCCGCAAGCCTACAAAGAAGACTGCTGCTGTTCCCAAGGCGAAGGCTGAGCCTGAGCCGGTCGTTGAAGCAGTTGAGGAGCCAGTTGCTGAGGTAATTGAAGAGCCAATCGTCGAGGCAGTCCAAGAGCCGATCGTCGAGGCAGTACAAGAGCCAATAGTTGAGGCAGTCGAAAATGTAACCATGGAGGTAGAAGAGCCAGTTGCTGAGGCAATTGAAGAAGCAGTCGTTGAGGCAGTCGTTGAAACAGTCGAAGAACCCGCCATGGAGTTGGTAGAAGAGTCTGTTGTTGAGGCTGTCGAGCAACCCTTTACAGAGTTCCCCGGCTACCCTACAACACCTACACACATCACTGCCCCAATGACCTCAAGGGAAGCTATCGCTGAACTTCCCGGCCGCCCGACTACCCCCTCCCACATCCTCGCGCCTCTGTCGAACAAGGAGGGCCTTGCAGAACTCGCAGGATACCCCACGACACCTGCACACATCACTGCACCCCCCGTAGCCGCCACGCAGGAGAATAAAGTCGATGTCGCCGAGCATGAGTACAATGACGTCGCCATGGAGGATGTTGAGGAGGATGAGCCGGCTGAGCAGGATGAAGCCTGTCAGGCTTCGACAGCTGCTGAGAGTGAGGATCATGCCGCAGTAGAGGTGCCAGGAGGTCCTCAGCACGTTGAGTACCCTCGCATCGACGAAGGGGAAAACCACGAGGACCTCCAGGCTACCGTGGACGTCTCCTCCACACCCGCTGCAAAGACTCCTGTATCTGTCCAGCCAAATACTCCTTACCCGGCCGCGACACCCATGGATGAGTCAATTGTCGACATTCCTGGCACTCCTCCCGCGCAGATCGTCTGGGGCGTGACCGACCAAGAAGCATTCGAGGAGCTTCCTGCGGCATATCCTACCACACCAGCCCATATCTCCGCTCCTGTCACCTCCAAAGTAGCATTGGCCGAGCTGCCGGGTTACCCCAAAACGCCTGCTCACATCAAGGCACCGATGACTCCTTGCCGCGCTCTTGCTGAGTTGCCCAATTATCCCACCACACCAAGCCTAGCGCTTGAGGCTGCTCTCCAGGAAGAGATTACCCGCTCGGTCAAGAAGCAAACACCATCTCCTGTAAGATACCCGGCTCTAAAACATGATTCATTCGAACTCGAGGAGCCGAGCGAGATTGCCGACATCAGCGAGGTTACCGAGGTCAGCGATCTCAGTGAGGTTGCTGTTGCGGACACGACTGTTGAACCTTCTCCATTTGTAACCAGGCCAACTGTGCAACTGGCTCCACTCAAACTTGCACCCACTTTTGCAGCACCTGAGCCAGCTTCACCGAAGAAGTCCGCCTTGCGATCACCTCAGAAGGTCATGGACGCTAAGACCCCGAAGAAGACTGTTGCTTGGACCGATGTACAAGCGGACGAGAGCGACCTGTTCCTCTATGATGGCATCCTCCAGGGTATGGTTTTCTACGTCGACGTCACGAGCAACGGCAGGGAGCAAAACTTCTTGTTCCGTGGTCTGCTCGAGGATCTCGGCGCGAAGGTAGTCCAAGACATATCGCATGCATCTCTGAGCCACATTCTCTTCAAGGATGGAAGCATGTCTACACTGGAGAAGTGCCTTGAAAGCAAGGGAGCCATCAAGTGTGTCAATGTTGGGTGGGTGTTGGACAGCGAGTCGAACAAGAAGCGTATGGATGAAGAGCATTACCTGGTTGACCTCTCGGTTGCAAAGCCAGCAACTCCTCTCCCCACAACGGCGGCAAAGCCCTTCACACCTTTCAAGACTCCTTCCAAGTACGCGCTGCCTCCTTCATCTCAGTGCAAGATGCCCAGCACACCAACAAGCTCCGAGTTCGATCGCTCTTTCAACGACGATAAAGAAAACTGCGAGGTTGGCATGTTCTTCGACAACGATAAGAGCCCTCTCGCACCTCGCACTGCTCCTATTAAAAAGTCGTCTTTCCTGTTTGGCAGGTCAGCCATCAAGACCCCATCCAAGTCCATTTTCCTTGGAGCCACACCCTCGAAACCGGCCTTCTCGGCCGTCAAGCCTGCTCCTCAGGCCTTCACCACTGTCAAGAAGCGCCCAGCAGAATCCTCCTTCTTCAATAGCTCCCTTGGCCCGCCAAAGAAGTTGCGTCTCTTCTAGCCGCCTCATCGATTTTTTGGTGTCAGACGGACTTGTTTTTTTTACGGAGTTTGGAACATCATGGATGCATTGGGTGGCGCGGAAGGATATGGTGTCTGTTGTTTACTTTGCGAGGTCTTAGTCGTGCTGTTGCCACCCTTCTTCACCCTTCATCGAGGCTTGAGGGTTTCTATTGAGTGCTGCCTTCCCACAAGGGTTGGCCTTCGTAGGAACTCAACAAAGCCAGATAAGGGAGAGGGCTGGTGGCATCTCTGCATACTTTTGCTCTTGCTTGTTTTGCTGTGCTCTTGGCAACGCACACGGTTAGATGGGGTCTTGCATATCATGGATGGACGATGCTGTACGATACAGTTGGGCATTTCTGGCGTTTCTGGGTGAACCGATACTCTCCAATGGAGATGATCGTGGATGGAGTTGGAATCACTTGCTTTTATCTCACATTACTGTCTCGTTTAGACACGAATGACAACACGAATACTTCATTCTGTTCTCCAATGGTTAAAGTGATTTTTGGTCTGCTGATGATACAATGCCTTGCCAGACAAGTATTCCGTTTACTACTCTTCATTTGAAGTATCGTGAGTGTATTCTGCGCATATTAAGAGTAGCAATTTGTTCTTGGAAAACGAAGTACAAGTACTCTATCCCTAACCAAATATCATTTCAAGGTATACATGTGAACACACAAAGCCACACGCGAAACAAGCAAAAGAAAAAAGAAGGACCGTCTACCGCGACGCCCAACGCACACCCAAACTACCAACAAATAAGAAGCACCAAGGAAACATCATACTTGGAGATCCCTTCGAAATACCAGACTTCAACTCCTCCTCCAAAACCTCTAATCATCACCCATGACAATCCTCTTCCTCCTCCACCCACTCAACGGCCTAATGCTCTCCCTCTCTACCTCCCTCCCACCAACTCTGGAGTAACTCCTCCATCTTTCCTTTTCAGTCTGCCTCTCCTTCTCCTCATAAGCCTCGCCCCAGAAACTGTCTCGGCGCGTTCGGCTCCTCTCCCGCGAAGTAGAGCGCTCGCGAGACTCCCATCGCTCGTCTACCCACCACTTGTCGCTACGGTGGGAAGGGTTGTATGTGGGCGAAAGCAGAGAGGAAGAAGAAGAGGAGGAGGAGGAGTGATGGTGGTGGTGTGGGCGGCCGAACCTTGCGTTGACACTCAAATGGAGGTCACGCTCTTCTGGCTCTGAAGAGGCGGGGCGGTCGGAGGAGTATCTGTATGTACGCCTTGTTTCGTAGCTACGACGTCTATTCTTATCGCCAGCATCGTTGTGGTTGTGCCGGTTGTCCGTGATGATGTTGTAGCGCTCGAGTTGAGAGGGTTGGTCGCGGACCGTCAAGGCGCGAGATAGCTTGGCTGGCTTTTGGTTGGTAGAGTAGGGATAGTCGTCGGCGTCATCGAGATCAGAAAGTGTGATGCTGTGACGATGTTTGTTGGAGTCGCGACGCACGAGGGGACGGGTGTAGTAGGTGTCGTGGTCTGGGGTGCGCTCACGAGTGCGAGTTCGGGTAAGGTGCAGGTAAGACATTGTTGGGTGCCTTGTGAGGCTGATTGGGTAAGCCTTATATGGTTGCAGTGACTTGTAATAAGACGATAGACTCGCAGTCGCTCAGAAGAAAGTTGCCGTCTCAGGATGTCGATAGATCGAAATACTTATAGTGGTGCAGATTGTGAACCGGGTGAATAAAACCACCGTCCTCCAGGACCCTCTATATACCATCCGACCAGATGTCTCAATTGCCTAGAAAAAGTCCGAACGACATCATGTTTGGTTAGCATTGCCTCAATGAACCGCATGAACACCCAACGTGCTGCGCCTCCTTTTGCGGCTGGAGCAGATCTTTTCGTGGTGTGATTGGCTGCGCCCCACCACCGGCGTGCTCCGCATGAACGATACCTTACCGATGAGTTCCTGACCGCCAGAACATTGAGGCTTAAATCTACTCTTTCGTAGATACGCGGTCTTGATGGCCCCCGCGGTGTGTATCATGGAGGGGTCATGACAGCTGAAGTTGCGGTCGCCACTGCGAGGCTATGACAGTTTGGAGGTGTGGGGGCCGGGAACACAACGGTGAACGATGGATTATAGGTATTCAACGTACAAAAATGTAGCGGGTACCTGCCGTCGTTGATATGGATGCCTATGAAGATACGCCATTCTGTTCCGATGTATTGGCTGGTCTTCTCTGTCGCTGGTGTTCATGGATACTTCGCTGGTTGAAGCTTACGACGTTGCTAAGGTCATGCGCTTCAGATGAATTATCGTTGGAATTGGGGGCGCCTTTTCCGAGTTGAGCCTTGGTAGAGGCTGGTCAAGGGGTGTGACTGTTGATGCGACTATGTTGTAGTTGATAGTGACTCACTACCAAGCATGATCACAGTTGACGTATGGCGGCGGGCGCTCTCACACCGCGATAGCTTTGGGTTCACAAGGCTCTAGTCGGGCAACCCATCGGATTGCGCACTCCCGGGCTGTGGTCATGCGAACGTCGCAGAGTGTCCCATTCCAGGAGGCCTACAGCAAGAATTGGCCAAGCAATTGACTCGTGCCATCCTAAGAGAATGGAAAATCTTCCGCATCTGACTTCCGTAGTTGAATGTGTTGCCTAGAAGGCGTCATTTTTAGTCAGCTGCACTGGTCATGTAATCTTTCGAGCTTTATTCTGTTTCCACCGAACTGCCTTCGTCTTCCAGCTCTAACCCTAAGCTTTTGTTCCTTCTCTAAGCAGGTTATGTGGTTTTCTGTTGATGTTCCTTGTTTCTCTTCGTGCTCTCCTTGTGCTTTCAGCGAACAGATTCGTTATGTGGTCGCGTCGCTCGTCGCTGTATAGCTTGTGTCGTATGCTCAGGTCCTGCCAGGCTGCTCCTTTATCGGAAGCTAGTGTGACCAGACAATGATCTCAAGAGCGATCGTCCTATCCACAACGATGCCTATAATGACTGGCATGCCTAAATTGAGACCAAAAGGCTGCAAGCACACTTAAAGCTTTGCTTGACGTTCGGAGTGAGAGAATTGAGACGAGAACTTGCTGTTTTGAAGTAGTCTGGTGAAACGCTCGAAAGGATTCGAAAATACTCCGCCGGTGGTCCGCCTACATGTGTGAGATTTATAGGCCTTCACATCCAGACAAGTGTCGCGTAACATCTGCTATACGCCTGCAAGCACACTGAACGCTGATTTAACGCATTATGACGCTGTGTGCGTCCCAGTTACGACAATACAGTCGGATGTAACAGATTGAGAGAAACCGACGCTTTTCAACGTGCAGATCCAAGACCGAGAACCACAAGATGGTGGCTTGCAAAGGTTTCCGTGCACTGAGTGCTTTGATGTGTATTTTTGAGAGTAGCCATCGTATACCGAGTTGAATCCCTCTTCAGAAACCCGTAAGCGTCAAATGATGGATGTCGGTAGAGTTCTACATGTCAGTGCATAAGGCGGCGACGCTGTAGAGCCGCACATGCTCGCGTGGGTAAGCCACAGCTGAGGCGCAAGCACACTTAAACCACAACAAAACTTACACAGCTGGCAGAGACGGTCTGTTAGCTGGCCCTGGGCGAAGACGTGTACGCGAATATCATCTACAGACCTGCGGTGGAGGGCACTTTGTTAGCTTTGTTCTAAATGTAGTCCCCAATGGCTGCATGGAGAACGGTTGACGATACCCTGTACATCTTGTAGAGTTACCCGATGCGGTAAGATACTCTTAGACCGAATTCTCCTTGTTGGTGGTAGAATTGCATCTAGACCTTAGTGCATCGAACCATGGGGGCGGAGTGATTCAGGTGTCGGTTAGTCGTGACGCGATCCTTGTTCCGCGATAGAAGACGCGTCTAATCTGAAATGGCGGCATACAAGGCAGGTATTGCTCCTAGTGCTGACGAGTATCTTGCAGGATTGCAGAGAGTATGCGTATGCGTAGCGAAGAACATGCCGTCGTTGGTTGTGAAGTTGTAGTTGATGCATGAGAGTTCGGAGATTGTGACAACGCCCGGCAGCGCTTGGCATGTGATTGCGCACCTAGGCGTGCCATCATCTCTCTCGGCTAGCCACGATGAGGCTTTCCTTGCGGCGCAACTTGCGAACTTACTTACTCGGAGAACATGGCGGGACGAAAGGGGCTTGAGCGTTTGGGCGCGCTGGATGCTCTCAGCCTTTTCTCCTGCATGCCAGAATGACAGCTGTAGCACATCGACATGTTCCTTCCACCAGAGCTCTTGACGCTCTTCTTCCTAGCGAATGCCGCGGCGGCTGTCCCTCGTGTGCAACTGATGCCGATCCAACTTGAGAGAATATAGGCTAATATGAAGCAGAGGTCTCTTTGCTACCGAACGTCACCGAGATTACCCCCAGCGAACAGTCGACCGTGTCTATCCCGACAGAGACAACAGGAACGCTTGACGCCGCTGCCACGGAGAGTGTGCATCTAGACGGGGGAGACGGGGGAGACGGGCTTGGAGACGTCGATCCATGTTTTCCTGTTGTGACCGAACAATGTTGTGTTATAGATCCTGCCATGTGTGGTACAAACGATGTTGAAGGCATTCTCGGGCTTCCGGCTGCGACAGGATGGGGGGAGACCGATCCGGCTACCGATCGTCTTGTGACTTTGACTCCAATCGAGACGACTATTACCACAATTCGACCGACAATTCTCAATCTTGAGACAAACACGGCAGCAGCGGGTTTCGATCTAAATGATGCTACCCAAGGGAGTGAGAGAAACAATGGGCAGCCGTTCTTCGTCACGCAAGCGAATACAGCCCGTTCTTCGAACATGCCCAGGCAAACAGTAGACAACATCGCGGGAGGAGAAACCTCTAGTGCTACAGGAACGACAACACAACAGACGGGGCAGAACAGTCTCCTGCTAAAGATAGTCTCTCAATTTGGTGGCACACTGTCGAATATCCAGCCCGCATCTCCAACCACCAATAGCCTCGCTCAGCCTGTCGCGCCCGCAAGTAACGACAATGGAGGAAGCAGTGCTCCTGCACAGCCAGCAACTACTCCCGACTCTAACATGCCGAGCGATACAAACACCACGCCAGCACCACAGGTAACACCAGTAGTAGGCACTGGCTCGCTTATAATTGGATCATGGACAGTAACGCTCACGCCTGGTCTATCGATCAACCTCGGGGGCAACATATATCCCACAGTGCTAGAAATTACAACAGACGCCACGGGTAACACTTTGGTCACTGTCAGTTCGAGTGGGACTGCTGTCACTGCTACTGTGCGTGTTGCGCTTACCACTATGACTGTGGCAAAATCCGGCTTCGAAGCAAGCATCACCAATTCTGCACGTCCAAGTGAGGAAACTGCTGGGTTGGCCACTACCTCCAGTAAGGGGGCTAGTGCGGATAAAAGAAACGAGCTGGAGTGGTGGATGGGTGCAGTCCTAGGTATCCTGGGCTTTGGTATTGTAAGGTAGCAACGGGTTACAGTAGCTTTCGAGGTCATGCTTCCTTGACACTGTGATGTCCAAGTGAATTACAGTTCACGGTAAAGCGGAGAATCACATGCTGCATTTCTTGCTCATGGGTTCCCCAGCATCCGCTTGTACCCAACCATATAATCCACCGAACCCGGTTCCGCTTGCTTCCTCTACCCCGCAAACCCTACGTGTCTCCACTCGCTTTAATTGAAGACCAAGAATTAAATTTCTCCACTACACCTACACCCCGATCTATATTCATCCTCAAAAATCTGGCAGCAACATCAAGCACCACCAACATGTCTTCCAACACCGACAAATCCGGCATCACTACTACCTACGGAGCGTCCAAGGACTTGGGGTTCGATAGCTTCAAAGCTTTTCTAGAGTCGTATGGGCTGAGAATTTGGGGGCTGGACGATGTGGAGGAGGGTAAGGCTATCATGAGGGCTATGGGTTACAACGTGTCGTAAATCGTCATGTGGCACGGATCCTGGCGGACCGAGCTGAGTGGGGAGCAGGATCTTGAGTTGGCAAGGAAGAGAAAGGTCGTTGTGCAAGAGGATGCAAAGAAGGAAGTGTTAAGATGAGCAAAGTGCAATGTTATCGGAACGCGAAAGTCGACTGTTTATAGCAGGAACTAGTTGATATTTCAAACACATTTGTCATGGGCGATATTCTTCATTCATGTGTCACTCGTTAGCAGACATGGATATATAGTCCTCTACAGTGGACTACTGAATCTTCGTCGTGTTCATCGCCTGTACCCATGGCTTCCAGAACTCCTCAATACCACGCTCGTAATTCCATCCTGTCCAGTTGTAGTTTGTCATGCCCCATGTATCAGGGAACCCTTGCACACCTGATCGGATCCTGTACGAACCGGCAATGGACCACATCATCCAGCTAACATCGTTGTCGATGGTGTACTCCTTCAAACAGTTCTGCAGAGTGTTGTTGAAAAGTGTCTCATCCTGTGCGCTGCCAAATTCGCTCAGAATCACTGGTGTCTCGCGAACAGCCTTCGGGCAGTCTCCCGTGATGTTGCAGGCGGCTGGTGCGTCGATGCCCAAGGCATTGAAGCCGTTGCGGTAGAGGTTTGCCTTGACGATGTCGCAGGTTCCGGTGTCGATGTCCTCGCTCATGCTGTAAAGATGGAGTTCCCAGACGAGCTTGTCAGCCCATGGGTGGTCGTCAAGGTTGAAGTACACTGGCTCCCTCCTTGCCGCATCTCTGATCGCTGTACACTTGTAGCATGGGGCGGTGAGGATGTTCTTACCGGTTGTAAGAGCTGATAGATCTTGTCCGTATTGCATGCCGCCCCAGAGGATAAGGATATCGGGGTTGGCCTCGTGGATTGCATCAGCACCAGCCGTCATGTTTCCCACAAGCGTGTCCCAGTTGTAGTAGAGGTTCGTGACGTTCCAAGATTCGCGCAACTCATTGCGAAGAGACATGCTGACTACATTCGGGTGGTCTTTCGCCCAATTGGCGACGTAAGAAAGACCGCGGCGCCAATGTGTGGCGTTGAAATGTAGGTCGTCGAACCAAGCGGTACCATCGGTGTGCGAGCAGCACCACTGCGCTTTTCCACTGTGTACATCTGGGCTAATGAAGATGCCCTTGGTAGCAGCAATGTGCGCGATATCGCTCCAGATCTCAAAACGAGTAGTCTGAGCTGTCCAACCAGGGTTCTTCTCGATGATCTCGTTGGTAACTTTGGTGCCGTTGACGTATCCCAGGGCGTTGATGAGGCCAACCTCGAGTGGCACGTCTACACCGTTCCTGTCGTAAACTTGGTCGATCATCTCAATAGCATAGCCCATGCGGATATAGTTGAAGCCAACACCCGCGATATCATCAAGAATTTCTTCCGCTGAGGCCCACTCAAGTCCCTCGGGAATCATAGTCTCGCCTACAAAGAAGATCAGTCCATGTACATCTGTAGTTCGTCTGATACTTAGTACATACCACTCATGGGCCAGTTGACACCCGCCCAAGTCGTCTTCTCGCCGTTGCTATCAACAATGTCCCGGCCTCGTGTACTGTATGGGCCATTGAAAGATGGGGACGTGCTGTTAGTGGCCTGTCGACGGGCATTGTATTGGAAGGCAGTGTTGCTCGAGACTCCGGGCAGATAGCTAGCCGAAACAACAGCAGCAGCAAATGCTGTGCTGAGCAAAACACGCGGTCCCAGCATGATTAGAGGATGAAGTGATACTTCGCGGGATGCAACATAGACACTGGGTACATTCGGACCTTTATACTCCTCGGTACTGTATACTCATCATGAACGGCTAACTGGGAAGAGCCTCAATGCCCGTCGGTAGGCTTGCTCAATGTAAGCCAAAAACCTGATGATCATCGTCACTTCGCGCCGGGTTGTCGGATAAAAGCTGTCCGAGTGAGGTAGGTTCCTCCGCAGTCCCCATTGCGGGGAAAAACACAAGAAATTAGTACTTGGCGAGCGAAGCCCTTTTCATGGAGACTCCGCCGGCGCAAGCTCCAGCGGAAGCATTACGCTTTTCGTATGAAGAGCATTGACCCAGCCCTTAATTTTATTGTAAACCCAGTTTATCCGTACCGATTACTAGGAACCGTTGTTGTAACGGGTGCTGTTCGGCTATGATGCGAGGTGCAGAACTTTGGCTTATCTTATCGACACGTGCACCGTGTTCCTAGCGCGTTCTTCGATCCCTCCACGCCACAGGCTTCTGACCAGCCCTCAATGAGACGCCATCTCTCACACGACCCGCCATGGACGCATTGTTGGAGGGACTCAACGATGCGCAAAAGAGTGCGGTGACAAGTCCTGCCAATGTCGTCCAGGTGCTTGCGCCGCCAGGCTCAGGCAAAACTAAAACACTCACAGCACGCGTCGCGTACCACATCAACCACGAGCGACTACAGCCATGGAACATCATCGTATGTACTTTCACCATCAAGGCAGCACGGGAGATGAAAGAGCGAATTAAGGGGTTCGTTGGAGAAAAGCTTGAGGCGAAATTGATCTTGGGTACCTTCCATTCGGTCGCGCGCCGCTTCTTGTCTCGGTACGGTCAAGAGATTGGAATTGACAAGAACTTTGGTATCGCGGACACTAGCGACAGCACGGCGATACTGAAGCGAATAGTCACGCGTCATCAGTACACAGTGGAGCCTGGTCATGCTCGTTCCAGGATCTCCAAATTGAAAGCCAAGGGCACCACGGCCGACGACTTTCGAAGGACAGCCAAGAATATCAACGACAATGAGTTTGCCATGGTCTATTCTTCCTACCAAGAACACTTAGCCGCTTCCAATCTTCTCGATTATGACGACCTTCTTGTCCGGTGTGTGGATCTATTAAAGAAGTCGCCATCATGTGTCTCCACGATACAGGCTGTACTCATCGACGAGTATCAGGATACCAACAATATCCAGTACGAATTAATGAGGTTGCTAGCTCAACATACAAGACGCATCACCATCGTTGGTGATCCGGACCAAAGTATATACAGCTTCCGATCAGCTGAGATCAAGAACTTGCTGAGGATGCGCACCGATTACCCAGAGTCAGTCGTAATCAACTTAGAGAACAACTATCGATCTTCGGGGTGCATCTTAAGCTCTGCTATGGCTGTAATTGAGCAGGATGAGAGCCGACCACAGAAGTCGTTGATCGCTACGCACGGTGTCGGCGAACAACCCACTCTTCGCCATCTGGTATCAGCGAACGTAGAAGCGAGGTGGATCGTTGAAGAGGTACATCGGACCAAAACACTTAGCGCGGGACTATTAGGCTACAATGACTACGCTATACTTGTGCGCTCGTCTCCGCTCACCCTTCAGATTGAGCGAGCGCTCGGACAAGCTGGAATTCCCTATCGCATGGTCGCTGGTACGAAGTTCTTCGACCGTGCCGAGATCAGAATCATTTTGGACTACCTACGCGTGGTCAGTCAGCCAGAACACAACGACGCGGTAGCACGTGTCATCAACGTACCTTCCCGGAAGGTTGGCGACGTCACTGCCAAGGCGCTGCTCGAAGAAGCAGAGACCAGGAAAGTCACTCTATGGAAACTGGTGCTCGATGTCGCCCAAGGCAGGAGGAAACCGGCAAGCAAAGTGTCCGCCCAGGCACAGAAGGGTATCGAGCAATTCGTCAACGTTATTCTCACCTCTCGAGAGAAGCTCATGCCTGCTAAAGACGAAGACTGCAACCTGTTAGGTCTCATATCGCACATTCTGACTAAGATTCAATTCGAGTCCTACCTCAAGCAGACGCATAAGGAGAATTGGCAAGATCGATGGGCAAACGTGGAGGAGCTAGTGAATCAGGCGACTCAGATGGCTACCGCAGTTGCCAACGGGGAAGAAATCTCTGACGATGCCTTGCCAGTGGTAGAGGGCATCGAACAGCGAAACGACACCGCGGCAGATATCCTGTCTAAGTTTCTGGCCAACGTCACACTTTCGAGCGCGGCAGACCAGGAGGGCAGCGAACTAGACCAGGTCACCATCTCTACCATTCACGCAGCGAAAGGTCTAGAATGGCCTGTCGTTTTCATGCCTGCTGTGTACGACGGATCCATACCTCACTCTCGAGCCGATGACCATGATGAGGAAAGGCGCTTGTTGTACGTTGGTATGACCCGAGCACAAGGCCTGCTCTACTTGAGCTGTCCAGTCAAGCAGTCGGGCCAGGAGACGACAACCCTTTCAAGATTCATTTCGGATCGGAAAATACAGAAGCTCTTCAACGACCGGGGACCAGACCTGGCTTTCAAACGAAGTACTATACCAGATTTAGCCCGCATTCTGCGCAGAGACTGTCCATCATCTGAAGATATTAAGAATGCTCTAGGGTTGCTGGAACATCCAGAGGATGATCGATACCCAGCGACTCGAGAGGAGATTGACGGGGATGATCCAACATGGGGCGCATACGGCCCCGACAAGTACAAAAGCGCAAAGTCCAACGGTGATGGACAAAATCAGTCCTTCAAGCGGCGCAAATTGGAATCGTCAAACTCTTTCTCGACAGACTCAGTAGCAGTCACCATGAATAGAACGTCTGGGTTCTCCATGGCTACAACCACGATGCCGACCGTCAAAGCTGGTTTCACTAGTGCTCGGGATCTAGGAGACCTCCAGGCGATGCAAAGAGAAGCAGAGCGCATTCGCACTCTAGCCACTGCTCAGGACGCAGAGACTGGCAAAGCAGCCTACAATGATTCGAAGAAAGCAGAAGCAAAGCCTGCCCGTGTGAAAGCCGTCAAGCCACTTGCAAAAGGCCAAGGTGCTATTACGAGCTTTTTTAAACGATCAAACAGCGCGATATCTGAGGAAACAGAAACACCGCCATCCTTCACCGCGCCATCCTTACAACGCTCGCAGTCCTCGTTCCCCACTCATGCCCCACTACATGACATATCCAACGTTCAACCTTCCGCCTCACGACCGCCTCGTCCATTTCAACCACTCTCAATACCCAGTCACAAAGTTACGAACCGGCCGATCCTCGTTAAGCCGAAACGTGCCGAGCCTGAACCGGGGACGGAGAATGCACGATACGTCCTTTTGTCTAGTTCACCCCCTAGACCAGATGCAGAGGATTTGCATCAGGCAGGAAAAGAGGGTATAGACCCAGGAAGCCCGACCAAGCAGACATCATCGTCATTTGCACCAGCATCTGGCTTTCGACCAGCGTCTACATTTCACACGACGTCGATGAATCAGGTGCAAAATCAATCGGCACAGAGGAAAACGTTGGGTGCGAGACGGAGTATGCAGCCGTGGAGTGTGAAGCATAATGCCATGCCAAAACCGCGGCCATCATGATGTGTATTTGGGAAGCTGGAATGCGTTTTGTTGGGATATCTTGGATGCATGGATTGGCGTTACAGCATTTAGCTACGATGTACTGTTGGCATGTATGCATGATCATAGTCGTTGATTCTTTTCTCTATTATTAACTGTCACTTCTTGAGGGCTCAGCGAGCTACTCGAATAGAATCTACTTCACAGTACTGCAAAAGCACTGCAATACGATACACTGCTATCTTTCACTCCTTCCACCAGACTGCTCCTCTCATACCGTAGGAACTTGAATATGCCCTTTCCTTCACCCAACTCACCTGCCTTCTCTACCGCAGCCATGAAGAGACCAATTGGATGCCTTCCGCACACGGTGTTGCCCGTCTTCCTGAGCTGATCCAAGAACTGTTTATGTGACCCACTCTCTACCGCATCGATACTCTCGTGATCGACAGCCGCAATGCTCTCGTGTATAGGATAGTCGCTAGGTACGCGGGAGCTTGACCGAAGCTGGGTTGCTGCTGAACCATCAGCTGGCTGATAGTACGTGTATCGAAAGCGGGAACCCCAGTGACAGAAGTCAGATGAGATGACGAAGATGTTGGAAGAATCAGAGAGGTAAGGCGCGAGGAGGGAGCCGTAGTGAGCTTCAGCGGTTGCATCAGTGTTGCCGATCATGATGGGGACTAGTGGAACAGATGTCGAGTCGTTCTGGAAAGTCGTGTTCTTCAGTGACAACATCTTGTAGATGTAAGGTAGATGCATCTCCAAGCTATGTTCGTCCTCGTCTACTCCCTTGGACATTGTTTCCAGGTCCCACTCTTTTTGTATTTCCTCGACTAGCTCTGTGTCTATAGTGAGGTCGCCGAGAGGTGTACGGTACTTATCGCAGCCCGTTGTTGCAGCTCCAGTGAGGTAGTAGTGGTGAGAAGGGCCGAGGAGGAAAACACGTTTGCTACAAGCAGTCAGTATATTATCTAGATATTGTTTTGATATTGTTATACATACGCATTCGCCCAGTCAGCGCTCTTGTAGGCCCATGCAGCAGCAGGACCTGAGTACGAGTATCCGGCATGCCTGCATGTCCATGAGCCTTATGTTCTCTATAGCTTCTTCAGGGAGCATACGGGGCGATGATGGCCCGCGCATTGGGCGTCGGTATAGAAACTTGGCCTTGTTGTGAGGACGCCGAGCCGATGGGCGTTGTGGAGTCGGGAACCTCTCCGAGCCAGCCGTCGAGTTGCTGCGATAGGAGCTGTTTGTTGTCCGTATACCAGGAGCCGGCGTGGGTAGCTTTGCGGGTGACCATCTTGGGTTTTAGGAATGCAAGTATCGAGCGAAATGTTCTGGTACAAACCTTGGAGACTGGTATTGTGATGTTGTATGGAGTAGTTGGTGTTGGTGTGAGGGGTGGTGGGGTAGGTGAGCTTCACCCTTCGTATGACCGACGTAATGCCTTCGGCTCTAACCATCGCCCTCTGGGCAAGTGTGCTGGGACATTCTGAATTCAAAGGTTATCAAATGGCTCGGGAATGATATATCATCTCTATCGAAACGAAAATTCATGATGGCACATGTATTGATTCCGTTTGAATGTGCTCTCGGGTAGTGATGCAATGCGATCCCGACACGCCATCACGCGACGCGCTCGCGCTGACAATCGCGTCTCCCAGGCCAACCACTTTGCATCATCATTCCCCGTTTCGTCTCATCTCACCTTCCGTTCGCACACCACTCTACCACATTGTAACCAACTAAAGCACACCTTCCACTTATTCCCAACAAACCCAATTACTTGTCATTATCGCGACCATGGGCCTCAAGCGCAAGCATTCGTCCGACGACTCGCCGCTCTCCATTTCCAGCTTCGGTGCTGTCTCTACACCAGATGCACAATCGCCAATGTCATTTCCCAAAGGCTACGATAAGATGATGGACACAGATGCGCACGTGAGCTCAAGATCCAATGCTTGGGACTTTATGAGCGTGAATCGGGTCAAGAGCAGCGACTGGGGTAACCGCACGCGCAAGCGGGTCCGCGACAACAGACCCGATGAGCGAGCGATACACGGTAGGTCCTGCATACTTACTTCATCGAGCTACATAATGCTAATTCTGTGCCAGAAAATACGCTGAATATGCTCTTTGCCGCGCAACGGAACCACCCTGACGCCTCACCTATTCCATCTGACGCTCTTCCAATGCACCAACAACCCAATCCAGTCTCATCGAAGCCGCAAAAGTCTACGCTACACTCTTTCTGGAAACAGCTTCCTGCGCCGCCTGTTCAACCCATCTTCTCAATGCCTGTGCAGCAGGAGCAGAGTTCGTCACAATGGCCTCGGTGTGAAGATTGCGATACACCTCTGCAGAGTGAAGTCAATGATATGGACGTAGATATGGATATGGATATGGACGGGGCTGTGGAGCATAGTCCTTTCGCGTGCAATGATTGTGGGAGGAATGTGTGTGGAACTTGTGCGGTGGTGTCGTCGACGAGACATTGCTTGCAGTGCGCGACCAGTGGAAGGAACTCGAGACGGTGGTGGTAAGAAAAGAGTGGGGGTTTTATGGTATTTTCAAGAATTAGGTATATCATAGTAGCGCATAGCATGGCCATCGGTGGTTAGCATGATATCCCGGCATTGTTGTATAGCGAGGCGTACTGGTATGCAGAATGGAGCAAAAGGCTGATCAAACAATAGTAGTATATACCCAGGTTGTATAGGAATTAATTCATGCATGTTGCATCACTGCATTACCTTTGATTGCATGTGCCATACAAAAAGAAGCACGTCATCTGGCATCAACGGCGAATCACAGCACGACGGTATGCAGTATACCAACGACTTCACACAGCAAAAAAAGAAGTTTTTGAGGTCGTGCCCGGGTTCTTCTCAATGTTAGGAAATGATACTCAATCTCGGATGAAGAGATGTCTTACCGAACCGGGGTTATCAGAAAATTGAATGAAGTCAAAATCTGAAGTGATAACCACTACCTAGAATCGAATGAGCGCATGCTTCAACGCATTGCGGTTGAGGGTGAACGTACACTACACAACCTATGGATGCTTCAAATGGTGCAATATGACAATTTTCTGACAGATAGGTCTTATATTGCTACCAATACCTGACCAACACAGTATCGAAATAGACAATTTCGTCAACTTCATGTACTTGGAGCGAGCAACTGTCGCAGAAGCATGACGCCTAGACTTGTGCAAGCCCACAATGTAGTGGGGCGTTATGTTCGCAAAACGCAAAAAAGAGGGGTTCAATGCACCGATTTCGGCGAACTTTCCGCAACTGAATCAAGACGCAAGCAACGAGAGATATGGATCATACAGGACGGACAAGAAGAGCACTATGGACGTGAGATGAACGCATGCATGCAAGCAGTGTGGTGATCGAACCAAAGCCCATGTTTGAACTTAATCGGTGCTCTCTCAATTCGGTTCAGTATCCGCAATACTATTAGAAACCACATACAGTTCGAGAGCATGTGCGGCAGCAGTATTACCGCGTAGCATATGATATCGAACTGTGGTTGAGAATCGGAACATGGCAAAAAATTGTTCAACATACCCATTTCGGCAAATTTCCATCCTACAAGCTCAAAAGATAGAGAACTCCCCTGCCACAATATCTAGATACCTGGAGAAGTCCGGAAAACTGCAAAAAGAATGATGCAATAGCTCATACGAGCGGGGAGGATCGAACTCCCGACCTTCTGCGTAACTTTACATGTGATATGTAAAGCAGACATCATAACCACTAGACTACGCTCGCTTGGGAACTGATTGATGGAAGAAATGGTGGTAGAATCACATATATCTAGACACCAAACCTTGTAGTTGTATCTACATGTTTGGGTCTTACGAAGGCGGCTCAGTGACAAAACGGGACTGGACAGCGGCGACAGTGGGGTTGGTGGGGCGGTATGAAAACCATCTTCCTGCATTGCATTGTAGTGTCTGAGTAACTACCACTAGGCACTACTTGTGGGAATGAATGTCGGTTGATGTGTTCGTAACTTCTGACTTTGGTGTTTTCGTAATTTTTCTTTTAGACGACCTTCAGGCTTTCTTCATTTGCGTCAGGCGAGAGTCACCACTCACTGGAAGTCCATGTATCACAGAAGAAGGTATAAGATGAGATGGAATGGTCCATGCGAGCATAAGAGCAAAAATCTGGTCAAAGTTTAAATTTCGAAGTTCAGCAGCGAAGTTTCCCAGTTTGATTTGCCCCTTCCCTGATTAAACCTACGTTACGTTTTTCGTGCTGCACAAACATCAGCAATCACCACAATAAATTGCTGCAGCTTTTCTAAGTATGTAAAGCATATCGAAAAGGCACTCATCACGTTTTGCTGTGGTCGTGTTTATGTATGCAGCAACCGTATGTTCCCTGAATCTGAGGAAGTATGTAGACTACTATGTAGCAGTCTGTGGTTTGGTTTCAATGAGAGCATTTACGAAGTATTGCGACAGACGGCTGTCTACAAGCCTACAAAATAAGGAGCATTGGATGCCTCAACACCTCATAATTACCTTCAGGCAGTACAATATGGCACTAAATGACCCTAGGGTGTTGCAGCAATGAGCATGCTCGGTAGAACGGCGGCAGAATGAGTTATACCCATGCATCTCTAGGAGTGACGAGAGATACCGGATCGCGACACCGTCATGTCCGCGTGACAAGCTTAACTCCGGTCAACCTCAGGCTCACCATCGTCCATCTCACCAACACCCACCACCCACAATGTCGCACACACTCTTCACAAAAGCGCCCTCGCTGCGCAATGTAGCCCAACGCTCAGTGCCGCGTCAATTCCGCGCCTCCTACCACAGACAATCATCCCCAAAGATGGCATCCGGCGCAGCACCCATCCGCACTCTCCTCCGCCAGACAACCCTTCGCGCAAGCGCAATAGCAGCGCAACGAACATCCTACCCAGCAAC
This sequence comes from Alternaria atra, assembly GCF_907166805.1. NCBI lineage: Eukaryota > Fungi > Ascomycota > Dothideomycetes > Pleosporales > Pleosporaceae > Alternaria > Alternaria atra. The sequence goes on from NW_025091327.1 coordinate 984,113, forward strand.
CCAACAGTTCTCATACCAAACCTACACACAACAGCGCTCGCGATCACCCTCCCCTCCCCCGCCATACCAGGCACGCAACACCTCCATCTTAGCCGCGCCAAACCAATGGACGCGCTTCCCCACGCCCTACAACACCCTCTCCTCCGTCCGCACATTTACCTCCACACCACGTGGTAAATTCGCGTCGGCCACCTCTTCAGCTCCTTCCTCGCTATCGCCAGAAACGCAACAAGCGGTCGACGAGGCCATCGAGGAGATACAAGAGTTGTACGGTACTGCCAAAGACGAATTCGAAATTGCGTCCGAGGAGAGTGAGAAGAACACTACGTATGCGCCCGATGATCGGGCAGCGGCGAGAGAGGAGTTGGATACGTTGCTCGAGTACTACAGGGGCGTTGTTGAAGGTGAGGATCGGGCGGTTGCGGACGAGGTGAAGAGGAGGGTGGGGCAGAGGGTTAGGGAGTTAGAGCATGCTGTTTTGGCTATGGAGGAGGCTGCTATGCATGGAGATTAGACCATCCGGGGTTTGGTTACATCGTTTCAATTCGAAGAGGCACTTGTATATCATAGCAGATGACAAGGAAGTATATTGAAGTCGAGGATCGCTCAAGGCCGCTGTACCATATAGCTCGAGTCAACTCCAACTCATCTTTATGGATCGTCAATTATTCATGGTCATTTCATACTATATAAAAGCTAGCTATAACATCACACCAAAACGCCATACCATTCCATGTCGTATAAACTAAGCGGTCTCTACTCAAACCTCGTCTGACTAGCCATGTACCCAAATCCTGGGTGAGGATGCCCAGGGCGCCTCTCCTGGTCTCCATGCAGGATCGCATCCAGTTCGTCTCTAAACTGGGTCGGGTTTGGCATGGGATTCGCGACCTTTGACCGAGTAGGCAATTCCCAGTCGCCCTTGTGCTTCTTCTCGTCCATCTCCTCGCGCAGGATCTTGACCTGCTTCTTCATTTCTTTCCACAGCTCTAGTTGTTCAAGATCCGAGTCCGACTCGGGAGCAAAATCGAACATGTTTCCAGGTAATTTCCGTGCAAAATTGGCATGTAGAGTACCAATGGTAGACTTCATCGGATCTTGGGGACCTGCCCACCTCTCTGCTTCGCGATCCGCCTCCTCGACGCTCTTACCACCCCGAGCGGCAATAGCAAGGAGTGATGCCACGAAAGCCTCTTGCATATAAGCGAAAGAAAAGTCGGACGTAATCTCAGCGATCTTCCCGCAGAGCTCATCAGGAAAGTCAAGGTCCTTGTTGTCTTTGAGTTTTCCCTGCCAGAACTTGGCATATTGTACGCGCTGGTCATAGTCGGGGTTTGGGAAGTAGTATTTGCGATCGAAGCGGCTGGGCCTCTTTGCAATTCCGGGGTCCAATCTGTCCAAGTGGTTTGTCGAACCAACCATCAAGATACCGTCGTTGGACTTCAGGCCGTCTACTTCGTTGAGGAAGTATGATCGCACGGAGTCAGTAACGATTGAATCTAGATCCTCGAAGACAAGATAGCAGGGTGCTTCTTGACGAGCTTTCCCGAAGATTTGCGCTAGGGAGTATTCAGGGCCGCCAAAAGATGAGAGCGTGCGGACGTAGAGGGTCGGAACTGCGAGTCTGGAGTCACCGTTCGCACCGCGCTGGTAAAGACTGTGCATCATGGCCTTGATGCTGATGGTTTTGCCGTTTCCTGGTGGTCCATAGTAGATGACTCCGCGCTTCCACGGCACCTTTAGGTCCTCGTACGTCTGTCGACCATCGAAGAAGTTTTCTACGTCGGCAACGAGAGACTTCTTCATATCCTCGTCGAGAATGACGCTATCCCATGTACTCTTTTGTACCGAGTTAAATAGTTCTGCACTCTTCTGCCAGTAACCACCATCGAAGACCCAGACCTCGTTGTGTAGTTCGCCACCCCACTTTGTCGCGTCCTTGATCAGCTCATCGATCTTGTGCGACGCGTTTGAGAGGATGTAATGGAAGGTTGGGTTCGGGTATGACGACCCTCCATCGCGACCTTCGGCGATGTATAGAATAGCCTCCTGGTCTTTCCATTTGTACATGTATTTGCCAAAGATGACACGCTCGACCATGTTTCCGGGACTAGGATCAAGCCTGTGGGCTGGTGGAGCATATGAGCGCCACTTGATCCCAGGGCCGTATACGGGGTCTTTCACAACATCTTCGAGGGGGGTGGCCTTCGCATGGCCAGCGTATGCGTAGGCGAGGAGGTTGAGCCGTCCCTGAGGCGCGATAACGAGATCAAGGTTGGGGTATTGCGAGCGGATAGCTTCAACAAGTACAATGTCGGTGTTGACGCGCTTGCCTGATGAGTGGTCGAAGTAGGAGAGGCTGGGCATGTCCTCGTGGGACGTGTTGTTGTTGTTGTCTGACATACTGGGCTGGCAATCTGTCTGGTGTATGAATTGAGGTATTGTATCTTTAGAGTCTCTCATCAAGGTATTAAGCCATCAACCGTCGACTGTATCTGCCTAAACACCGAGTTCAGGCAAGCAGGCAAGCTCCACGGGTAGCGTGGCGGAGCTCTGGCAGCTTCCCCCGCGCTAAGTATAGATCGTCCACCCATTACGTAGCTGGCGTTCCGCAAGAAACGCGCCTCAACACCAAAGCAAATATCGCCAGCCTACTTCGAACTGAGAGTTTGACATTCCCATTGACGAGCTCGGACATTCCAGTATCGTCATCGGCCCTCCTCTGCTTACCGGCGCCTGTATTGGTAGCGAGACGCGCCAAGTTGGTACCAAGCCGGCAGAGAGGGATAAGAAACGCCACTTTTCTCCCCTTGTACTGTTTGTTGCAACGTCCTCTCGTCTTTTCGACTGTAGACTCAATGCTTTCTGGGGACGCGATTCTTGTCGTAAATCGACGACAACACTTGGTAAAGTCAGCATTTACCAAGTGATATGGTGTGGCACTACGATAAGGCAATGTTGCTCTTAGCTAAATCAATCAACAGGCCCAGACAACTACAAACATTATACTTCTCCGCACCTTTCCTGTATACATGCAAGCCGTACACGTAACGTGTTGCGGCATCGGAGGGTGGTCGTGTGCAAGGTGATGCTGGGCAAAGCATCATCGAGAGTCCAGAACACTGCTGGGTGACGCCAGAGCCGCGAGACTCTCCTGGTCACAAACCAACAGATGATACACGACGTCCTGCATCACCTGATGGCTACTGTTCAAACTCGTAGCGTGTCGGCAAGACGGACACCAGCAACTCCCAGCCATTGTGTGGATAGGAGCGTGCCGGAGGACCGCGGGAAACACTTGGCTCCTCGGTATCACAAAGGTGGCGAGACTTTCTTTCCGCTCTCCCAGCGCCCTGACTCCTGGCACGCTCTTACGCAGGGTCGAAGTGGAGTCCCCAGATCTTGTCCCTCCACAATCTGGGTGGACCCTACTTCCTCGTTTCCGAAGCCTTGTGGAAGTGCGGCAGAGACCGACCAGCCACAGCAGCCAAACACAAATCTCCCATATCCGCGCTACAGCAAGTGACTTGTCAATATCCTGTCACTGACCTGCGGCTCTGTCAGAACATTGGTCCTTTTTATGGTCAGTTCAACAATGCTCAGGGCTTCTCCTTGTTTCATGCAGGTACCGTATGGCGCCTCGACAGTGGTATGTCCTGGCAACTACTGGGGTTCTTCGTTGACAAAAGCAACCTGAGCGCGTTCGCGCAATGGACAAGAAAAGTGATTTGTTTTTGGCCATCACCCAGTGAACATGTCCCATAAACTTTGCTTCATTCTTGACGTTGTGGTCAAGCCCGGTGGCAGACACAAAGCATCCCAAGCAATGCCACCACAATCATTGTGAGGATGCATCTTACATCGATTCATTAGCCTAAAGTGCGACCAGTTGGCGCCATCATATTACTTTGCGCAACTGACATGCATGTGTTGAGTGACCCATCATCATGGCATCCAATACCAATCGAATGTTGCACACTGGGTTGAATCTTCCACATTGTACCTGCTACCTTCAACAAGAAGGCCCGGCGAGGATAACAGATGCTGCAGGCAATGAATGGACTCTGAGAGACCATCGATTGCAACACGTCGCGTTTACGCACCACAAGTTCCGTCGCGGAGACAACGGACACGGAACGGCAGGATGCAGGTGCAAATGACTTGACAGCTGCTCCCGCTGGTCCGAAGGATTGCAACAACTAGCCTGCGTCTCAACCGCACGGCTAGGATGGGTGGTAAGATGTTGCTCCACTTGCGGCCCCATGCAGCCCCGGACAACCAGGGAGATGGCGGCTTCACGCTACGCTAGGATCCTCAATCCCACAATTGATGGACAGACTTTTCCGCTCGTCGTTTTCTGAACGACAATTTCAAATTCTAACATTCGGCATTTGTGTAAACTGTTGCGACGGCGCGTCTCTTTAGCTCTACCAGACTTTTGTTATGTCATGATTTTGGAAGATGCCGGTGGCTTATGCCGAGGCTCTTGGACAAAGCTTAGCCGCCTTACCTCATGCACAAAATCATCATCCCGTCTCTCCGCGGCCTTTAAGGATCCCAAGTTTCAAATCAACGCCCAATAAATTGCTTGTAGAGCAACAGGACGCGTTGTGGCTGTTTCCAATACAAAAGCGTCAAAGTCCAACAGCCGCGCAAATACCAAGGGAAGGGCTGCGTTCATATTATGATCTAATATCGTACCCGCGAGATCCGGTATCCTAGCTCAGCGAACAGAGAACGAGTGTCCACATTGGAGGTTCGCGTACACACATGGATGGTCAGAACGCCGATTTCGCGTTTAACTACTCCGAGTAAATTGAGCGTTGGTGCACTGGCTTGAGCTCCACTCCTGCACGCGTCTCTCGCAGGGGGCACTCCTCAAGGGTAAACATGCAGTCAGACCGCTAACATGCAAATGCCAATGGCGGTCTGTGTGTTATACGATGTCTCGAAGACTCATTCTCGCGATGTCTGTCGTGTTCTCGTTCAAGGCATTTGATGGAAGCTGATGTGTCATGATCACAAGCAACGATGATGTAATGCTTGGTACTTGGACGGCGATCCGCACTCGAAAATCCAAGCAGCATCTCTAATTTCTCCGCGTCATTGCAGCCAGCGAGGGCGTCTGAACAAGACAAATTACTGTTGAATCGGTTGGCGCACCACTTGCGATCCTCTTTGTCGGTGTCCATCCGACCTCGGCAAGGTAAGTTTTGGCGCCGATCACACGGCGCATGGTGGCTTGAGTTGGACTGATTGTCGTTCGTCCGCTCACCGTGCCCTCACTTGATTGACACGCTTGTGGAGACGCATGCTGTCCTTTTACCCGGGATGGAGAGGCGTCTATGGGGAATTGCCATGAGTGGCCCGCTTTAGCACTTGTTTGGAATTCTAATTACCAACCCTTAGTCGCGGGCCTAACACCAGTATGGGACGACGGCTCATGGCACACGTAGATGGACCATGCTTTCCCTGCGAGGTCTGGTCTGGACATATATCAGTCTCTCCGCTCCCCCAGAGTGGGCTTGCTTTCCCTTTCCCCAGACTCTCTTCCCATTGACCCATCTCGAGTTAGTCCAAACTATATTCACTCATAGTAGACATCATGGCGACAGCTCGTGAGCACAACGACGCCGCAGTATGTTGCTTCCATGCGTAAAGCACTTCAAGTCTAATTATTATCACAGCGCGGCCCAAGTTTCGAGAAGAACACCAACGGCACCAGCGCATTGGACCACGCGGCGATTAACGGCGCAGGAGCCCCCAAGCAAAGGGTTCCCTACGACTATGGAGGCAACCCTCTTGCCCATGTCGCTACCAACGACCCAGACATGCGCCTTGCAGCCTTCGGTGGTGAATTCCAGCCTGGTCTATACAGGCCACCGAACCGCAAGTTCGCCAACCCAGCTCCCCTGGGTCTGTCGGCTTTCGCCCTTACCACCTTTGTTCTCTCCTTGATCAACGTCAAGACCCGTGGCATTGGTCATCCCAACATTGTTGTGGCTATCGCATACGCTTATGGAGGTCTTGTGCAGCTTTTGGCTGGCATGTGGTATGTATTGTTGTGTACAATGTTTAGACACTCTATCTGACAGGGACCAGGGAAATGGCCGTTGGAAACACATTCGGTGCCACTGCCCTTTCATCCTACGGTGGTTTCTGGATCGCCTTCGCCATCATCCTCACCCCAGGTGGATTCGCCATTGAGGAGACTCTTGTTGAATCAGGCGACTTCTACAACTCGTTTGGTCTTTTCCTCATGGGCTGGTTCATCTTTACCTTCCTCCTACTACTCTGCACACTCCGATCAACCGTCGCCTTCTTCTTCCTCTTCTTTACTCTTGACTTGGCTTTCCTCATGCTGGGAATTGGATACTTGAACGCCGGTGCCGCTGGTCCTCAGAGTGACTGCATTGTCGCTGGTGGTGCTTTTGGTCTCATGGCCGCTTTCGCTGCCTGGTACAACGCCCTCGCTGGTATTGCGGACAGCTCCAACAGGTTAGTTTACAACTTCCATCGGTACCATCATGGCATGTGTGCTAACCTTTCCTCTACAGTTTCTTCGTCATTCCCGTCGCTCACTTCCCCTGGTCTGAGAAGGGCCGTGAGCGTCGCAACAAGGTCGACAACTCGGCTGCCCGTGAGCACGCAGCATAGAGCAGTGCATAGAATGCTACAGCTGTAAATAATGCGTCGCCTGTTGGACACAAAAAGATGAGAAACAGGTCATGGGTCGGCACAGAATACGCCGAAGTTGATGACCACCGCATGGGATGATACCCATGACGAAGATGTATATTTTTAATCTCGAGTTCTAATACCCATTGTTGAATAGTCTGAATTCAATGTCACCATGGATGCTTTGTCATCTATGCTGTAATTCACAATCCCGAGTCCTTGTCTATGAAATGTGCAACTAAACCAGTTCTCATTTGTGCCAGAGATGCTGCATGCACGGCATGAACTGTTTATGCTGCCAAGTCTACCTTATTGCCGTTGATTCGGTTATAAATCTTGTAATATTCCCGCTGCAATGAGCATCGGTCGATTCACGTATACCAAGAGGCATGGCGCACGTCACAGCATGGCGGTTGTGGCTTACCTTGGCGTGGCGTGAGAAGATGCGATATAAGCTTTCCGATCCAAGTGTATCAGCTGGGCTGAGGTCAGAGGCGTTTACATGTTCGATTCTCAGGTTACCGCTCACACCATCTCCATGGTGTGTCGAGCGGGAGAGGAGGGGTTGTATGACGAAGTGGTAAATGGAGAAACTAGTGTGATGAACGCTCTCGGGTGGTGCAAGGGTCTCAGCGGTGTTGCGACTGTGGTGCTCCTTGAGATATCACCTAGGTAGAGCGCGTTTGGGTAGACTACTACTGCTGGTAGTTGCTCGCGAGATGAAGCAGTCTCTTCCACTGTTTTGAGTCTAGCTTACATTTCATTGTAGTAATAGGAGATACTTGGCGCGATTCAACTTGTAGAAGACAGCTCGAACACAAGAGCTCGCAGTCATGACTTTTGCCGCAGTGCTATAGAGTACCTTGAAGTCATTTGTAGTGTTTTATATCCATATAGTATGATGTAAACTACAGCGTATACCTTCAAGGTACATTTTGCATGTAAAATACAATTTAGGAAAGTAGAAACGTCTTCACAAAAGGTGCATCAGTAATAGAATTTACGGCAATAGTTAACGACGGGTGGTATATGGCTAAATTCGATGCGCGCGACCTAAGTGGAACGGAGGTAATCTCAGCAGCAATTCATTCTCATAAATCTAGTCCCGTCTGCGACTTGTACTCCTACTGCGTGTCCTGCTCCTTGACCGACTCGGCTCTCCTGGACTGCGACTTCTTCCCCGATCCCGGCTATCATAGCTGCGACTTCTGCTACGACTCCGGCTATCATAACTCCGACTTCTGCTCCTGCTCCTGCTCCTGCTCCTGCTATCATAGCTCCTACTTCTGTAACTCCTCGCACTTGCATCACTTCTCTTGTCCAGCTCCTCATCCAGCTCATCAATTTCATCGCCCAACGGACTCTCCCTCGGCTCCAGCATATCTAGATCCTCCAGGTTCGCGCGTGACGGCAACTTCCACAAACTTGTTGCGCATATACGGTCTTTTGTGAGGAGGTCGTCGATGAACTGGTCGACGTATGTGAGTGTGAAGGCGTCTTTGAGGCGTCGCTTAATCTTTCGGTAGTCGGTGAGGAGGGGTTCGAGGGTTGTGTAGATTTCGACGGGCTCCCAAGCAAGGCGGATGTAGAAGGCGGCGAGGCAGCGCAGGTACTTGAAGTCGCCAAGTTTTCCTGCTGCGTTTAGGTCGAGTGCTTTCTTGGTCGTATCCTCGTCTTCTGATGAGTGACCGTTTCCCTCCTTCTTTATCTCGCCGTTTTGTGCCTCGTCCTCCTCATCGTCGCGAAAGTTCAGGTACTCTAGTATGATTTCCTTGTCCGGTACCAGCTGCAACATCTTGAATGCTAGACATAGAAATGGCGTAGGTTTGCCCGTAATTCCTGTTGTCCCGCCGATGAACTTGAGGTCTGCCGCGCGGTCGCATAGAGTTGCAGCGTTCAGACCGAAACATTGCTCTTTCCAGTAGTATGACTCGGTAATGCGCTCACGTACACCCTTTTCAAAGAGCAGCGCGGGGTTCTGTCCTCTGATGAGGGCTCCGCGATAGCCTCTGTCGTCGAGGAGCGCGCTGGCGTCGGCGCGGTCGAACTGCGGTTTCGACATGTGAAGGTGTGGAGTATTCTTGCGACAGGGAATTCGAGACCTCGGAAGCTCTTGGGCTTGGGCACGGAGTATGGGTGAGATTAGGGTGGTGCTGTATGAAGCTCGCGCAGTGGTCGCGATAATTTGAACCGGGGGGTCTTGCCAGCTCCCAAAGTATCGATAGTTGCCCACTCAACGCCAACGATCAACATGCAGCCCTATGAACATCTAGATCCACATGGCACGTCACACTAATCCACGGCATGCGCTCTCCTGCACGAGCTACTCTTAGCATTCGACATTCTGGACTATCGTAGCATTATTATACCTCTTACATTCAGCGTTTACTTGTAGCCATGGGAAGACTACTCCTTTCTTCTAGCCAGGTGGGTGTTATCCTGTCGGCAACAATTGGTACGTACAGTCCACAACGGACCGACAAGTCGCATCCACTAACGCTGCATGTAGTTCTACTCTTCACACTTGCACTCTTCCTTTCTGGGTGGGTATTACAACAGCGATACGTACATTCTCTACAGGCCGCCATAAAACCGCGGCTACCCAAGCCTTTACCGCCTCCGAAGCCGATAGAACCTCCAACATTAGACGCAAAATGGGCAAGACCGATGGGCGGCCGACCCGAGGTGGACGATACCTATGCGCAATACATTGCAGGGCAAACAATGGACTGGAGCAGGCTGGGTTACGTGCAGGTGGTGAGGGAGCATGTGGAACTATGCAGTGCAGTGATGCTGCTCTCTGACCTGCACAGGATGAAGAGCCCCGCCAAAAGAATACTGATGTTTCCCAAACTATGGTTGGTGGAGTCAGATGACGAGAAATACGGTCCGGAAATGTCGACCACAAGGCGACTGCTGAGGACAGCGGCGAGGCGGTACGGTGTCACCCTCATGCCGATGGAGCCAATTGTGGAAGGCGCAGATGGTGAGTCTTGAGCTGAGGAAGCCACGTCCTGCCGATCGCTAACAGCATCAGACACACTGCCCTCTTCTTACTCGCTAGCAAGCTTGTATTCACTGGTCGACTACGAGCGCATACTCTATCTCCAAGGCCCAGGCGTACTGCTCGATGCATCAGCTTTGGACTCGTTGCTGGCTTTCTCCAAGTCAGAACCCATGGCTGCATACCCCGCTACACCAGAGCGAACAGACATGTCGACGTCTCTTCTGATGATACACCCGTCGCAACAAAGCTTCAACCAGCTGAGAACAATGCGCGCATCGAAACCTACTTCCGACTTGAACATGTTCCGGAAAACTTTCACAGTCCCAGACTCGTTAATCTCCGAATGGTCACTGTCAATGGGCAACGTCGTCTACGAGTCGCAAAACCTGCGCAATGTCGTCGACGACTTCAACGCGACAGCATTTGAGAAAATGACCACATTCGTGAGACTGTCAGATCCCGAAATACCAGGACCAGAGTACGACGTCCCGTACTCGGAACGCGCTAAGCTACGACCGCAGAACGAACAAGCACAAGAGGCATGGAGCAACCTCTATGAAAGATTCCGGCAACGACGCATGGAAGTGTGCGGCCTTGACCTGGAGACGTACCAGCCGATCGTGGTCTCTGGTGGGGCTGGTGAAACGAACGTGGTGGATGATGAACTATGAAACGGCAAAGTTTTCTTTTGATGATGCAACGTGTGCGATTTGGTTACTTTCGAGTCATGTTTGTATAATGAGTCTTCTTGGGTTATTCGTACGGTACGTAGGGTCGGTGTTCGGTGTATCATGTATGTTGGCGCGCATAGCTAGGAGTTGATCGGTCGGGACTGTTGGTTTGCTAGCTGTTCGCAGTATAGCAGGCTGGGTATATCAGCAGGGCTAAGACTCGGGAGCCATGTTCCTCAATCCTGGGACGACCATGGACGGTACGCATGACGCAACAAGCGATGCTTCGCGTGTAGCCTCTTTGGGCTTAACACAATGTAATGAATGGATATGTTGAAGTTGGGATGCATTGCATTCAATGAGACATTACTGGTTAAAGGGCATTGAGCGCAGTTGGCAAACACAGATGCTGGCGCCGACTGAAACATGGTTCTTTGACGAGGCTTGGATCATGTTGCCAATGCCGCCCGCTCGTGGTAGCTTGGACGCTTCTTCCCCGCGAGCGAGCCTGTACTGTCTAGCCCAACCTCGTCCCATCAACTAGCCCAAAGCTTGCCCGCCCACGCCGCAAACACTCCCTGACCAACGCCATCCTTACCTTGCTTCTGCTGACGCCCGCGCATTCACACCCATTCTGAGCGCATCAATTGCTGTCCTCTGCGCCGCCCAACACCGTCCCGAGCTCCCCGCGCATTCCTGGCCGCTGCTTGCTGAGATCGCCCGAGCTGCGTCCAGGAACAGGCAGGGCAGGGCCGCCGCATTCCTCGATCCGCCCCTCCAATGCCTACTCTGGGCTTCCTCAAGAAGAAGCGGACCAAGGACTCGAACGGCTCCAAGGACCTTGATTCGCCGACTTCGCCCATCAAGGACAGCCACTCGCCCATTACGCCCACGACCTCGCGCAAGTCAGGCTCCTTCCACCTCCATAAGACGAAGACGAACGAGTCTCTCACCAATACTGTGAGCAACACCAGCACCACGGCCCCGGCCGCGCCTGCCGCAAACAGCAAGCCGGCCGACTCGATGAACCCCGCCTACGCCCAACAGCAGCAGCAGTTTGGCGCCAGTCCCCAGTCCAACCCTACGCCATCGCACAATGTCCCCAGCATACAGAACCTGATACACCCCAACAACACCAGCTCGCACCAGTCGGCCCCTAAGAATGGCGGCGCCGTGCAGTTTCAGACCCAGCCGCTCAACCAGACCCGTGTCACCAAGGGCAAGTACTCGCTGACCGACTTCACCATCCAGCGGACACTCGGCACGGGCAGCTTTGGGCGAGTCCATCTTGTCCAGTCCAAGCACAACCAGCGCTTCTATGCCGTCAAGGTGCTAAAGAAGGCCCAGGTGGTCAAGATGAAGCAGGTCGAGCACACCAACGACGAGCGGCGCATGCTGCAGCAGGTCAAGCATCCGTTCCTGATCACGCTGTGGGGCACCTTCCAAGATTCCAAGAATCTCTACATGGTCATGGACTTTGTAGAAGGAGGTGAGCTGTTTAGTCTGCTGCGAAAGTCCCAGGTACGTCATTTATTACTCCTTCCCTAGCCTGAGGCTGCTATCCAGTACTAACATCCTCAGCGCTTCCCGAACCCCGTTGCCAAGTTCTACGCCGCAGAGGTTACGCTCGCGCTCGACTACCTGCACTCGCACAATATCATCTACCGAGACTTGAAGCCCGAGAACTTGCTATTAGACCGCCACGGTCATCTCAAGATCACTGATTTCGGTTTCGCCAAAGAGGTCCCCGACATCACATGGACACTTTGCGGTACGCCTGATTACTTGGCGCCAGAGGTTGTTGCGTCAAAAGGCTACAACAAGTCTGTCGACTGGTAAGTCAAAACGTGCGTAAAGACGCGACTCGCACTAACAACAGCAGGTGGTCGCTTGGAATTCTCATCTTCGAAATGTTGTGCGGTTTCACTCCCTTCTGGGACGGTGGTTCACCCATGAAGATTTACGAAAACATCCTCAAGTCGAGGGTGAAGTACCCACCATACATCCACCCCGACGCACACGACCTGCTGCAGAAACTCATCACACCGGATCTCACCAAGCGACTGGGCAACTTGCACGGCGGAAGCAAGGACGTTATGAACCACCCCTGGTTCGCCGAAGTGACATGGGACCGACTACAAAAGAAGGACATTGATGCACCCTACGTGCCCCCTGTGCGAGCTGGCGTTGGCGATGCCAGCCAATTCGATAAGTATCCGGAGGAGACGGAGGCATACGGTCAGGCAGGAGATGACCCGTGCGTGCAGAGTCCTCCTTATACTGTAGACCACATTCTGACGTGTCCGAATAGTCACGGGCACCTATTTCCCGACTTTTAAACCCGTAATCGAAAAGAGATACGATAAGCCTCTCCTTCAGAATCCAACTAGGCACGGCGATTCCTGGTCTACGTACCCGTCGAAAGTCCGCGCCATTCGTCCTACATACTTCTCTGTCCTTGATCCTCTCAGTTCTCTGACTGTATGCAAACGTTTTCCGTGTATGGAACCCATGACCTATTACTACTTGTTGATTGCTGGGAACTGCTTGGATTGGTGCATTTTCCATCGTCGAGGATGAACCATGGTCTATAATCGTTGAACAGTATCCGGTCTATCAGGCGCGGTTGTTAGAATGTTGTCATGGAAAACCTTACTAGCTTTATGCTGAAACTTCGGTCTTGCTACGAGGAATGATGCGCGTGTATTGAGCGGATGGGATGACGAGCAATGCAAGGCTTGAGCCGACGATATTCGAGTTCCACAACGTGACTACAGAGACAAATGGTTTCATGGTGTGAGAGGATGCCAGACCTAATCGCGGGTTGAACCAAGTCACAAATTTCCTAGTCCAATTTTCCATCAACTGGAGGACCGTCTCAACCATCATAAGACGATACTACTTTAGACAATAACACATCTCCCATCGGACATGGCAACATTAGGCGTGAAGAAAGCTGAATTTATACTGAACTTAGTCTTGCTACCAGCTGCGATTCTATTCACCAAAACCTCGCTACGATCGACACTTGATCGCAGGTTACCTGATCGGGAAGTATCAATCTGGCAAACTTCGCTCAAGAGGAAAGGAAATGAAGGAGACGTACAGTGGAGCGAGTGAAGAGTAGGTATGGATGGAACGGCGTGGTAAGGTTGAGCATATTTGAAGCTGGTGGTGGCTGTGGTACTTTCACTGCAAGGGCACCACAATCAACGGGTATTAGAGAGTTACCTGTTTCGGCAGTTGTCGGCGTGATAGACCTTCATTTTGGTAAAGCATAGGACGAGGAAGACTTTGAGGGGCAAGCAGAAGGCGGTGGACGGGTGTGGATTCGCAGTGATGGATGAGTGAGTGTGTTGGCCGCGTGCAGGCCGTGCTACTTCCACGCAAACGGCACCGCGATCAACAGATACTGCATAGTTTCCTGTTTAGGAAATAACTTTTGGTGAAAGTCATTTGGAGAAAGCCTAGACATAAGAGCAGGTTTCGAGTGAACACAGAGAGGAGGATGGCGACGAACCTGTGATGGCAGTTTCTATTCATTCACAAGCTACCACGATAAACACTTTTCTACCGATCGCTTATTTAGGCAATGGATTATGGCAAGCTTCAGATTGCGATGCCCATAGATACTGAGATAGAGAAAGTAGAGTGAGCTAACTAGGTGAACACGAGCTGTGAGAACAGGAGCCTTCATCGCTTGTCAAACCACAAGGCACTCAACAACCACGATTCTATTCACCCATAGACGGCTATGATCGATGGAAACTCGAAGTTGCCTGTTTAGGAAATACTTTTGTAGCAAACCTCACGTTCTTGAAGTTTGGGTAAGAAAAAGCAAATGCTGAGAACACGTCCAAGCAGGGAGAGAGTTGCACGCGATGGGCTAAGGTTGACTGACGAGCTATAGACAGCCACGACAATCTAAGCGAGCCTGACATGAAAACATAATTCTTGAACAATGGATTCCGTAAGATCAATCGCTCTCAGGGGAAACAGGAGAGTCGGGTCTTTGGGCGATGGAGATAGAGATACACAGCAGAAACTGCTTGGATCATACTAATCCGGCGAGACGACGTACAACAGAGAATAAATATTACACAGGCATACCGTGTATCTTGGCTGCATCATAAATACATAAAGGCGGAAGTGGTCCGCGGACTCATTGACTGCGTCACGGCCGTGCATCGCAAGTGTGACGACTTGATGAATGATCTTGCGAGTGACTATTGCGTAGGGCATGTTCCTATCAACACAAAAGTAGAGCTATCGCCATATCCATTTGTTCCGCTAATCTCAAACCTCTACGAAGACATAGCAAAGATACTTTTCTGGTTGCGGTCAACATCAGCCTCAGTTGAGCTTAATAGCATGACATCACACGCATGCCAAGACGCTAGAGAGAAAGCGGGGATTCTGAAGGGAGAGAACCATGGCTACGGGTACGGAGCAACGACGACATCGCGACATGTCCGTTTCGACGGGGGCGAGAAGGAGGCTTTTGAAGACTACAATGCACTGATCGGATGGGACGATCTTTGTAAGTTCGACTCTATGCCATACTCAATGGATCTGTGGAAAGAGATCAACTCATATGTGTTATGCAGTGCCATGGCAGCGAGACAATGAGTTCATGCTCACATCCTATCGGTATGATCTCGATTATCTTACCGTCAAAGCAATATGAACTGACGACAAGAACCAGACGAGCAACGTTTTCGTACCTACGCTCTCTAAAGAGCGTCCTTGAGATCCATAATGAGACAGTGAACATTTGGTCACACATTCTGGGTACCGCCGTGTTCGCCTGCATTGCAGTTGCTTTGTACTTTTCTACACGTCAAAGTCGTATTGAAGAAAATAATAGGAGTGGCGACGATGGAGCAATCTACGTCTACTTTGGCTCCGTCATAACTTGTTTCTTCTTTTCGTTTATGTCAGTACCTCTTGACCCTACATTCACAGCTCTAGATACAGAAGAACTGGTGAGACTGACATTCGGCAGCTACCACATCTTCCTTGATCACAGTGAGCAGGTCCGGACCTGGACGGGCCGATTCGATTACCTTGGTATCGTGGTTCCACTCTATGGCACGACCATTGCCAGTACGCACTTTGCTTTCCACTGTGAGCCTTTACTGGAGGATACCTACGGTGTCTTTGCCACTGTGGTAGGCCTTGCTTGCGCGCTCACCACTCTTCACCCTTCTTTCTCCGGCCCCCAGTCCCGCCATCTTCGCACCACGCTTTATCTCCTTCTAGGATTATCATCTTTCCTCCCAATCATCCACGGGATCTGTCTCTACGGAATGGAGGATATGAATCACAGAATGGGGTTGGGCTATTATCTTGGGCTGGGCGTGTGCCATGGCACTGGGGCCATGTTGTACGCTGCGAGAATCCCTGAGAGATGGTATCCCAGGAGGTGCGATGTTGTAGGGAATAGCCATCAAATCATGCATGTGCTGGTTGTGTGTGGTGCGGCGATATACGGGTTGGGCGTCTTGGGCGCCAAGGAGTATTGGCAAACGAAAGAATGTAAAGTGTAGGCAATGTAGGAACTGCACGGATACGTCAGAGGGCCTACTTCTCATCAGTAACCACTCCATCGGCGCCTACTGTAGAATCGACAAGATCGCGATAGGATTGTCGCTGAGTATCGTATCGAAGTCACGGTCAACAGAGCAACGAAGCAGCTGTGTCACTGCCCCAGGACGAGCGCAGGATCTCCGCGGTGAGGCTCAACAGCTGCAGCTGACTCCACTGTGGAGCATACCCACACATGCAGTACAATATTCTTTCTCAAATTCCCGGAGACGCATCGTCTCTCTGCCACAGCTGAGCAATTAAGATGGTTTCTCCGGTCTTCGTCTCCGATGTCGCTTCAGCGGCGGCAGCAATCTTCACATGCTAGGCCTTATTCCGAGATCTCCGCCTGCAAAAGCCCCCGAACATACTGAAAACACCAAAAAACTCGTCACGGTGAGCCAGACATGATCTCCAAGTATCGACGAGTCTTGGCGTGATGAGAATCAGATATCGGATTTCCAAGAAAACGATGACGTTACCATGAATCCAAGAGAGACCCAAGGCGATATATCCCCCCAGATCATCAATGTTCTCCAAGAGCCCTTGTGCATATTCTGCGTTCTCGGGGCGAATCCGCAGTCATGCGAGATAAGACTCTCGTCCCTCGATTGATTGGCTCAAGCGTGTTTCACAAGCAATTATGCTAGGAGCTGATCCACAAAGGAAGAAGCGATCGGAACACCAAGTTGACAGGTAAGAATTGTGCAACGTGCGAATACACCCGCCTGCTTGGTAGAGCTACGGTTGTGCTTATCGGGCCACGTCTCCACACGCACCCGGTAGAAACACACGACACCCAACACACCAAGTCTGTGGAAGCGCTAGAACACAAAAGCAAACCACGTTTTGTGAATTCAGAAGACGTCCAGATCTGACGTTCCAAACCAGTGTCATTTGCTGCAGCACTTCTGAATGCTCTCGACAACGCCACCAGTTCGACACGTCTTAGTATGCTTGTGCTAGGAACAGGAACTTGTTGAGGTTGAAGTTATTGGCGACACAGGCATTTTGTCAGATACTGACCGCGGAAAAGCAGCGATTCATATTATCTTGAGACGTTCTGATAAGGATCCTTGTTGGCTTCGACTACAGTGAGTCTAGTCTCTCGCCTGGTTAGCGCCAAGAGATAAGAGAACGCCTTTGCCGTCCCCCACCATCCCGCGTCAAACCTCAACTTAGCGAACCACGGCCAGTCGAATTGAAATTCAGTCTCTTGTGCTACAGTTTAGCCAGTTGACGATGAGATTTGATTCGCTACAAGAGCATGTGGATCCTAAGTTAATACCCCAGCGCTCATCGGAGGCACTCTTTACACCCGAATACGCGGCAAAGCATACTTTCTCCGAAGCATTGGGCTCGCAGGTGCTAGGTATCGCCAACGAAGATAACGAATTCGCCAATATTACTGAATACAGGAACGGAGAAGTCTGATCTCACTTGGCCTGGGGAACGAGTTACGCCACAACCTTAGCTGTGCGTCACCCTGCTTCACCGCGGAAGTATCATCTTTGGAAGTTTGTGTATCAACCTATATAACTTCCCGGCTTCCGTTTGTAGTTGCGGCTTCAGCAAGCGCCCGCTCCCGTTTCTTCTACTGTGCCTGAGAAGCCGCGCCAGCTGGACATCCTCGTCTCCAACCTTCCCAGAAATACCAGCGACACAGCAGGACTAGACCTTCCAGGTCATCTTTATCGTCATCATGCCGTTCGCGATTAACATGCTCTGGTCGGCACCAGAGATCAACCCCTACAACAAGAAGGCCACTTCCATCCCAGTCTTGAACCCCATCAACAAGTATGGACGGGTGTTTTTCTTCTCGTACCTGGGCTTCTTCATTGCGTTTTGGTCATGGTAAGTCCTTCCCCACATGTGGGTCCTTGCTTTTAGAGTATGCTAACAATGTCCAGGTACGCGTTTCCACCTCTGGTATGGTCACCCTCATCTCACGTCACTGTGCACATGATTCCGACTAACACCTTCACAGCTGAGTAAGAGTATCAAGGCAGACATGCATCTGTCCCAGAATGAAATCGCCAACTCCAACATTGTCGCGCTATGCGCAACACTACTGGTTCGCTTCATTGCGGGACCTATGTGCGATCACTTTGGCCCGCGTATCACATTTGCGTCACTGCTATTCGCCGGTGCTATCCCAACTGCGCTTGCTGGTACCGCTCACAACGCAATGGGCTTGTACTTCATCCGGTTCTTCGTTGGTATCCTCGGAGGCACTTTCGTGCCTTGTCAGGTCTGGACTACTGGTTTCTTCGACAGGAATGTCGTTGGAACTGCCAATGCCCTAGTCGGCGGCTGGGGTAACTCTGGTGGTGGTATCACATAGTAAGCACCATGTCTTGTTCCATATGGCGACTTTCGCTCACACCTTCTAGCTTCGTCATGCCTGCCATTTACGACTCTCTCAAGGGCGACCAAGGCCTCTCTTCGCACGTCGCATGGAGAGTATCCTTCATCGTTCCCTTCATCCTGATCACCGCTTGCGCCACCGCTCTTCTGCTTCTGACCGAAGACACGCCTACAGGAAAGTGGTCTGAGCGCGGTGCTGCCGTCGCATCCAGCGCCGACCAGAACCACACTGCGTCTGTTGTCCCCACAACTGGAGCCTTGGATGACAAGCCTGCGACTACCGGATCAATTTCCTCCAGTGACGAGAAGAAGCAAGAACGACCGACCTCTGATGTTGAATCTGGCCGCGGTGACGTTCAAATCGTGGACGAGTTCCAACACGAAGTAGTCGTCAAACCCACCTTGAAGGAAGGACTCAAAGTTATGTTCTCACTTCAAACTTTGATGCTCTGCGCGGGCTACTTCTGCTCTTTCGGCGGTGAACTAGCAATCAATTCCATTCTGGGTGCTTACTACCTCAAGAACTTCCCGTACCTTGGACAAACGCAGTCTGGACGATGGGCAGCTATGTTCGGTCTCCTGAACATTATTACTCGACCGCTTGGTGGCTTTGTCGCCGATCTAATCTACAAGGTTACCGGTCACAACCTCTGGGCGAAGAAGTTCTGGATTCACTTCGTCGGCGTCATGTCTGGTATCTTTTGCATCGTCATTGGCAAGCTAGACCCGCACAACTTGAGCGAGATGATCGGTCTCATCGCTGTTATGGCGATCTTTCTGGAGGCTGGTAACGGTGCGAACTTTGCGCTCGTACCTCACATCCAC
The DNA here is from genome assembly GCF_907166805.1 of Alternaria atra. NCBI lineage: Eukaryota > Fungi > Ascomycota > Dothideomycetes > Pleosporales > Pleosporaceae > Alternaria > Alternaria atra. The sequence continues at coordinate 1,003,247 of NW_025091327.1, forward strand.
CCTCACGCTAATGGTACGTTTAATTCTCTCTCAATCCAACGTATAGCTTACTAACGACCTCAAAGGTATCCTCTCTGGTATCGTCGGCGCGACTGGTAACTTTGGTGGTATCATCTTTGCCATCATCTTCCGCTACCACAAGACGGACTATGCGCAGGTGTTCTGGATTGTTGGCATCATGATCATTGTGCTTAACTGCATGTTCATGTGGGTGAAGCCTATTCCCAAAGGCCAAATTGGTGGCCGTTGAGGCTCATTTCTGTTTGCTGTCTGTTTTTTTAGCGTCTCGTACATATGATACCTCTGTTAATTGTACCCTGCAATTTTGACGTTCTTCTCCACATTGAGATGATATTCTGCTCGCCTATCCAATTCACCCTCTCCTCTACTATTTCAAGTCCCAACTCAACTAGTACCTTAACGAGGATGCGGTGCAGAAAAGCTGGTCACCAACTCCCTCAAGATACTACGTTGGGATGACATTGACTTGGCTATCATCTACCTATCGGTAGTAAAGCTATCAAGATTTTGTGCTGAACCTAGAGGTTGCGAATACTCTCAAGATGTGTAGAATGATATCTTTTCGGTCCGTCCTGCTGCAGTGAGCAAAACTATCCATGGCCTTTCTACGTTGTCAGGAATTACGGAGCAATGAAGCCACGGTATATTAGAAATAATGATTTGACGCTAGAATAGTGCATAGGAAAGTACTGGGCCCAGAAATGCCCGTTTGTATGTTTTCCTTCCACCTTCACCTGCGTATGCGTCATCGTGATAGGTTCGTGCGACGATACTGCACTAGCGTTACCGTACTGCGCATAATATGTCGCTCGCCTTTGCCAACGACCAAACGACACAATACTCGCCTGTTGTTTGGCAGAGACCCGTATCACATGCTATACCTTCGTCTACTAACATCACCACTATACTATATCAGCAAGGGTGCTTCCTTCCTACCAAGAACAACTGATCGATTGAACTCTTCTTTCTGTTCCACAGCCCCCGCACCCAGCGCAAGGCTACTTCATAGGATGAATGACCTAAGACCGCACCTTCTTACCCTTCCACGCGGGATCCGAGACAAGATCTACAGGTACCTACACCATAAGACTCATCTCACACTACCGTGCAACATACCCTTTTGCCAGCGACCTAGCAGTTATCACAGTCTATAACACGCCCCTACCCAGCGTCCTGATTTCCCACTCTCGCCTTCGAGATGAGTACCTGGAGACGGAGTGCTTTTATCTACCTGAACTTGTTGGACTACAACCAGGTGTTTGGTACAGATCTTCGTTGCGAAGGCACCAAAACCTTTGACTGTAAGCATTGCTATACGCATGTCAAGATCGGGGTAAAAAATCTATTCGCTTCCGAATATTAAGGAAGATCTGAATGCCTCCAGTAGTGGGCGATTTATCCCTCCGCCGCCTGATAACTTCTCGAGCCTCGCCATTGTTCAACGTGGAGAAGGCTACAGGATTTAACACTGGGCTGGATCACCGGCGCGATACATGGTCCCGGGGATATACGTTGATCGAGGGCTTCTTTACTGGATGGAGATGTTTGGTGCATATGTCTTTACTAGAGAAGTTGAGCCAAAAGAATTTTGGCGGTTGAGTGAGCTTGAGGAGAAATGGTCAAAGCGAGAGTACTCGAAGGTAGATTTAGAGAATCTACGTAGATAAGGGGAAGAGGAAGTCGCTTTCGAGCCTACTAAGATTATGGAATGGAAAGTGCTGCGCAAAAACGAACTGAAAGGCTGGCAAGATGGGAACACGGAGGACATGTACAGAGATGGTGTACCCCACGTAGATCAGGTAGGTAAATAATCACCGCAGTAGCAAGATGTAGAGACAGCGAAAGCCCGACTTCGATCCAGAAGCGCAGGCATTGAGATTGCGGCCAGACCTAATGTTTGGGGCTGTGCAATTCCTGCCTCATGCGCTAGACCTAATATATACTAGAGGCGGAATTGCACTTTCGCTGTCCCTCACCTGAACCCCTGCTTACTTTTGCACATCGCATTCTCCACGCGTGTTGTTATAACCGCAGCATATGTCCAGAATCGCACAATGGCCTTACTGAAAGCAATTTTAGCACATTCAGGTCTGACAACAAAGTCACAAACGCTCGTGTATCTTTGCTGGCCTGTCGCCCGCGCACCGCTACTTTGCAACTGCACATTCGCACTTCAAAAGTGCACATCGAATGCCTATTGGTCTACCAACATCGCATCAAAAGGTGCACTCTCGAGCTACAATACTATAAAATATGACGAAAGACTGGGAGTTGGTACAAGATGAGATCAAGGAACTTTCTTTTGTTCAAAAGAAGCCTTTGGAAGAGGTCAAAGAGCTGATGGAACGCAAACACAAGTTTCGGGCTTCGTGAGTTTTCGAAACGACGTTGATACTTTGATATCATGGCTGATGATTAATATAGCACGCGAGCCTATCGCATGAAATTGAAAGAATGGGGTATTATGAGGCACAAACCGCGAAGGACCACTAAACAGCGTCGTGAGACGCGATCACCAAGCGAACAAAGTCCCGATGAGCCGGCTCAGCGCGGCGATGAATCAGTCGAAGTGACTGAACCTATTGCGATAGAAACAGATTCCAGAGAACATTGTACTAGAACTGGTGGCTGGCAGATCGTGGCTAGTCTGCCGACTTTGATTGCTGATGAAGCTGGTACGGTTGCGGAGCCAACTTTCCTGGGACTATTGAATCAGCCACAAGAGTACGCAAACACCTCAATGATCTCCAAATTTGCACTTCATACTTACTAACTATGCGGTAGCCTTCGACCATCGTTCGAGGAATCATGGTCGCAAAACCCTATGCAATCCTCATACATAGTACTAGACATGGTTGGTGCAGTCTTGGAAGGCGATTTGCAAAAGCTTGAAAAGCTTATCGTTGGTAACGTCGATCACGTCAATGACCCCATAGGTCTGCCTTTCGAATCAGGCGCCCGGTTTGCCGACCATCCTGCTTTGAGCGAGATGGTCATATTGCAGCACCCTGATCAGACCTTGTTTGATATTGCTTGCGGCATGCCTTGCGGTCCAATCATATGGGTCTTGTTTGCTTATGGTGCAAAAGGCTCCAAACACCCACTAGGTACCGACCTGGCCTTGCATAATGCTATCAAGAATGGGAGAGCCTATACTGTTCAGGCGCTACTGCAGCCGGGTCGTTCGGATGTCGACGGACTTCCGGGCTCAAGCTGGAGTCCTTTACGTCAAGCAGTCTTCTGGAATGTTCCCGATGTCGTCCAGATCCTTCTCAATCGAGGTGCAAAGGTCGACGATGCTGGACCTGCGCCTGAAAATCCCGGCGTTCACACGGCGTTACAACTATGCCTATTACATAGAATGAACACTTACACAGACTTGGCGGCTCGGAAAAACTGCCATCTGATCATGGATATGCTTCTCAGCGCTGGAGCGGACATTCATTGCAAGCCTCCGGAGCTGGTCTTCCTGTCAAATTTCACCATGTTTGTCAAGCCCTGGGAGAATCGTCCCTACTGGGCTTTTGAGCTTTCGCCAGAGGAGCTCGAATGCTTTCGGTTGTTCATCAGCAAAGGGGCCAGCTTCCCATCATACTTTCAAGGGTGCCCTTGCGAATCTCCCTACAAGGATACATTTGAGCATCAAGCGCTGTGGCATTCGACTCCGACTTTTGCGAGGTGGCTCATTGATAGCTTTGTGCCAACACCTACCAACAACGGTAGCTCACTCCTATACGAAATATTAGGCTGCTGTCCGAATGCGAAACGCCATCCAGCTGATACGCTGCGCGACGTCCAAGTCCTTTTCGAAAAAGGTGTCGATCCAAATCGAGCCGCTCGGGACTCCATCAGTCCATTGCGAAAGTGTATCGCAGATTGTCCCGCCGTGGATCTTGTTCCACGTCTTCAAATGCTTCTCGATGGCGGCGCAGATCCTGAAGCCGAAGACGCAGACGGCGTCCAGCCATACATCCGAGCGGCCGAGACGTTCGAAGAGCCTCTCCTTTCCGAGATCATGTCAGCGTTAGTGTCCAAGATTCCAGGAAAACAAGTACGACACGTCGATGGCATCTCATATACGTGGACTGTAGGCCACTTTCCAATTTCGGAAACGCAGACCTACGATCAAGTCATGGCATGCACACGACAAACGGGCGACTTTATGCTCAACATGCGGAACATGGTTCCGGAGCACATTCAAAGCATCTTCCAACGAGCTTACTTTACGGTCGTAAGCGAATACTTTCTAAACACGATGACTAGGGTGGCAAAATCCAAGATGCTGAGCTCGAAAGAGAAGGATGAGATCGTTTGGGTTGTTTCAATGCGAGATGGGGCTGATCTACCAAAATACAAATTCGATCAAAAGCTCGTCATCGCACTGCTGGACCCACAACCAATACCTAGCATGGTGCTTGAACCTGAGAACGATACTACAACCACTGACTTAGTGAACTCCGATGTGATGGGTGCTCTTGCGAGCTCCCCAGCGTCTAGTGTTACCATCACTGCAACTGCGACGGGCCCTCCAGTCCACACTCCCTTCCACTTCAATCCCAATAACGCGACAACTACCAAAGACCTGCCGCCATCTTCTGAATCTCCGCAATGGCTTGACGACTTCTTTGTGGCATCCACAACACAAATCCGGTGGCGCGACCCATGTGCACGACCCAAGCCAGACGATACTCAGAAAGCTATAGCAGCCGTTCTGATATACAAGTGTACAGCTTGCAATGATGGAAAACTGCTCACAAAGAGTGAGCTAGAAAGACATGAGACTGAACATGAGCACACGGCGGGCTGCGATATCGTTGGTTGCAAGAGGCGCTTTTGTGTCGAAAAAAGAAGTAGGACAAATGGTGCAGGATGTCAAGATCATCTATTCGGTGGTTGAGTGCAACGCCTGGGTGTCTCTTTTAGATATCTTTACCGCTTTCGCTAGCGGTCTTGTTCTCGTCCTGGTCTTCCTGCGACTTGAGCTCCTCTTCTTCTATTTGCCCTCTTTCCTCCATATTTCGGCCGTGGGTCATTTGCAGCACTTCCCTGGCGGTAGCTACGTATCTCCAAGGCTCGAAATGTCCTCGCATCTCTAGGGACCTTAATGATTCGTCCATGTGGCGGGAGCGATAGCCAGTATCTAGCGTATCGAGGCGAAGACAGTAGCAAAGGTCATCGTATCTAAGCGTCGTTGTGATCCCGGCATCTTCAAGCGTTTGGACTTGCGCGAAGATTTGTTTTGTTTGCGCATACTCCGCTATGTACACGACGAGGTTGTGCAACTCCGGCGTTCTACCACTGGATTTTTCCAAGGCGAGATGAGCTAGTAGATGTCCAAGGTCCCAGCTCACGCCTCCGATCGTTAGATGGGTGAGTGTCTTGGGTAGTACACCAAAATGGTAGACAGCCCTGGCTCCCCAAACTGGCCATTTGATTATCAAAAATCCGTCGACGCTTGTGGTCAGGTGGCTAAGCTGGATGTATTCGCCCAAATCCAAGGATTGGTGTCCTCCCCAAACAACATCCCATAGTCCGTGGTGCGGGATCTCTAGCCTAGTCAACCGTGGCTTTAGTCGCGTTGCGATAATCTCTCTCAAATAAGGCTGAACGTCTCTAGTGTGTACATGATCTGGACTCATACTATTTGGTGAAGTGGACAGGCCGGTGAAGAATACCGGATCGAGGAAATGGATATCGCTATGATATGTTTGTCCCAATAATAGGATTTGGAAATTCAAAGTCTGTAGTAAGAGAAGGGCCATGTAGGCCTGGTGGTCTTGCCGTCGCAGGTCGCCTATCAGTATACGCTGTAGTGAGTCGTTGAGGCCTGATGATCCGATAATTGGCTCGTAAAAGTCCGGTTCCTTCGCTTCAAGTTCGAGAAACGCATGCGGATCAGCCTCTCCGAAAAGGTCTATGCTTTTCACTAGTTGCGCGAGCTTGGGTTGAGCGACGTACAAATAGACGAGCCGATGTACTTTAGCTATGTCGACGCAGACATCTTTGTGGAGGATTTCCATCGCAATTTCATCTACAATGTGTGAGTATCCAAACCAGTTGCATATTCCTCTGGTCTTCACTTACGAAAACTCTTACACACCATGGTCAGCGAGACAAGTTCCGCCCGACGGTCCCGAGGTAGACGAGGTAAATGATCTACGATCGAGAGAACGAGCTCATTTGGAAGTGCAAGAAGATTTGCCGGCATCGTCAAGTGAGGCATGTACTAGTGTGCGAGGATGGCTGCCAGTATAGCGAGGTAAAACGTACCTGCAAGGTTTGCTTCGTGGGTGCGTAATGTGAGTAATTGTTTGTGACTGTGCATCTCGTTTGCGAAGAAAGCGATGAAGTCTACCGCTTGTGTGATTCGCTGTGAATGGTATGGAGTGATGGCGACTGCAGCGACTTATGACTACAGGATTATGAATGGGATGGCTTGGCTTGGAATATGTCAACCATGGTTCGGAACACTGGGTCGCATAGCATTATCCAAGAACATGCCACCTACGAGATGAAAAAGAGTTTCTCCTCTCCTCATGCTCGAAGCCAGAGCGACTCACATACACATATCTCGACAGCCTCCCCAACAGTCAAACGCAAACGTCTCCGGCGACTACACACCCTGAAAATGGCATCGCAGAGATCAGCAGATACCACGCATTGCGCAATCCTCACACTCCCAGACGAGCTCCTTCTAGAATTCTTCAGTCACCTTCCGCACCTTCCGCGCGACCGCCGCGGTGATCTTGTGGCACTGACCACCGTGGACAAGCGGATCGGCGGTATTGCAATCGAGCAACTACATACCAGTGTGTATCTCAACGTCCAGAACGTCGAGACATTGTTAGCTCTCTACAATAAAAGACCACATCTGGCAAAATTAGTTAAGAGCCTGGACTTGTATGACCAAGGAAGTGCCGCCTTGGTTGGACATTGGTGGTGCAGATCCAAGACGATACACACGTGTCACGCATATCGTCCACAGGAAAAGAGCTACCAGACGAGTATGATTGCCTATCTGGATCTGGCAACGAGGAGTGGACTGCCGGAAAGTGTGCAAAAGGGTTTGAGACAAGGGCTCCAGGACCTAGATCTAGACGCTTTCCTCACTCTCCTCTTGACTGCAGTTCCAAATCTGCAACACCTCTTTCTCGGTGGCCTTGAAAACCTTGAGTTCCTCAAGTCCAGCATTGTCATTGATAGAACAAGAGCGCTTGTCTTGCCGCAAATGCAGTATGCAAGCCGGCTCGCGAGGATTTACGAACGTCTGGCCGTCACACTCAAGACACTAGAACTGCCGCGTTACACTCTCCACGATGGAAGATCATACGGCTTACGAAGTATGATGTCACTTACACGCCTACATCTCTCTTTTGACAAGCTCCATGGAGTTATGCGCAATGTCTGGTGGGAGCTACCATCAGGGCTTGAAACACTCAATATTTGGGTTCCAGAAGTGCTCCAAGTTATGGAAATCTTAAATTCTCTCTTGGCTGAGCAACAACGTGGTGGACTACCTTTGTTAAAGGATGTTTCCATCTATGTTGATGCCATCGATCCCCTACTTGAAGATGGTGAGGGGTTTATCGGATATTGGAAATGCGATAAAAAGGATGAGTTCTACAAGAGTCTTATTGACGGGCTTTCAGAACAAGAAATGCGCGTAACACTTAGGTATTGCGACAAGCGCGCTGTATCTGCGCAGTTCCATCCCCTGATGCTGGCAGCCAATCCGAGCATGAATCAGCATATTTGGTTCAACGATCTCCGTGTTTTAGAAGTTCGGGGCCACTTTGAGCATCTGAGACCACAGGCCAAGAAGATGTGGATGGAGAGGAGGAAGAAGTTGATCGCAAAGAAACGTGAAGAGCAGACTCAGTATGCTTAGTCCATGTTAGAGACTGGTCATTGTAGCATAAACGAATAGTGGTTATGTGTTGGACGAGAATCAAGGAAGGCAGAAACCGCTATCTCATACAAGACGTAGTAATATTTGTTTAAATACGCTTCTCATCCTCCATAACATTCATTCTATTACAAACCACTAAGTCCCAACGCCAAAGCAGCAAGCACACTGTTCAGCAGCGCAATAACGCCCACCAATACAACATTAAGCACAAGCTGTACCGCCAAGATCAACAAACTCAGCGCACTCGTCAATGGGTTAATGAAGATCAACAATCCAGCAAGACCCAAGATCGCGACTGCGGCTGTAATTGTCGCGAAGATCTCAACAATGATCAGAGCAAGAAGGGCACCGGCAGCAATCAATTGGCGTTTCTCTTTTGGCTGAGACACTTCGAGGTCGGTTGAAGAGCGCTTTTCACTTCCGTCGGCAGGCACCATGGGCTGTGTAGCGTTTGCAGGAGCGAGGTCGCGGATCTCAGTCGTGGTGGAAGTAATAGCAGCGGTGATCTTGTTGAGCTGCTCGCCTACTTTGGGTATCGCGGCAGTCTTCTCAAGGAGCGGAGACGAGGGAGAGAGGGGAGCGAGTGTAGCATCTAAGATGAGTTCGTTAGCACATGGAGTTCCCTGGTGTACTGGAGGTGAAAAACGTACTGATAGCTCCGGTGTAGATCTGAACGGTTGCGAAGAGATCGGTGAGGAGGGATTCCACACTGCTTTCTTGACGCTCTTGCTGGACAACAGGGCTGGCGAGAGATAGGCCGCTGAGGGCGAAGACGGCGAGGTGGGAAAAACGCATTATGGCGTTGTGTATGGGTTTGCTTCGGATTAGGTGAGGGTGTCGGGGAAGTAGGACCTGGAGTATACACAGAAATGGTATTGAGTGAGTGAATCGTGATAAAGCCCAACTAAAACGAAGTACAACTGTTTTATACGTTCTGTTCCTAGAGTACTACAAACTTGTTTACACATGGCAAACATCGACTACTAGTTTCGCATGAGAGATGCTCGTCATCGTCATTTCCCTGGGCGAGAGTGGCTCGAAGCGGACGTAGTCCGGGTATGCGGTTCGGAGTGTTTCCTCGATGTAGCGTGAGGTGATCGTCATATGCGGACCTAGATCTATTGATAATACACATCCTTGCTGTATATCACTCCTACACACTGTATTCCTGAACATCGATTTTCAGAACCACGATTTACTGCAACTGTTAGAACGCGAGCATGTAGCAACGCTGCGATTTGACTCACGCTGAAGAAGGCGAGAAGATACCAGCTGCCGTGCAGCGGTTCTACGGAGGTGAAAGCACGTGTAAAGCTCGCTACAGCGTAAATTTATGTTTCACTCTAGTCGCTTGAAAAACGTTGAAAGTCACGGTGTAGCTAGCAAGGACGCTTGCAGCCGGTGTCCCGCAAGCTCTTGTATGATCTAACGCCGTATACGTCGTGTATGACTACTCCGCGGGTACCCCCCTTGTCAGCCACGTTCGCTAAATCTCGAAAAAGGGGAACCAACGTCATCTCTAAACGAAAACCCTGACCATGAAATTCATCCACCGGTGGTAAAAGCCCCTAAGCTCTCATGTCATTGGCCGCGCTCAACTCCTTGGTGTTCCCAGATATCCGATATCCCTGTATCTTTTCTTCTACGGATTCATGCGATGATGGCACGGCTGGTGTTATTGAATAAGGAATGCACTGGTGTAGTATGCGCATGGTCTTGACCTATCGACTGGCGTTACCAGCGAAACTCGAAAGAGTTGTCTCCTTACCATAGACGAAACTCTGCACGCAAGGTTCAACAAATGTAGGGTGAGCGATGCAAGATATTCAATAATACGCCTGAGCATGCGCCTACGAATGCTATTTTCGCAAAACGCCCGGAGGAATAACCCCCACCCACCTTTGTCGTCCATTCCATCCAGTTCTTCAACGTTCATTGTTACGTACAACCTCCGGTTCTTCGCCTTTTGTCATCAGTCATGTCTATCTAATCTGAAAGTGCCCAAGCCTGTAACCACGACCTAAAACACTCAAACGAACGATGCAACGATTTGCCATCAGGGACAACGAAGTCTCCTGCGTCTTTTGCTCTCTTCACCTATCTTCAATCGTCACCAACTAGCCGGATTTCGGCAACCTCGTCGTCCTGCTGCGTAACAGGTGTACCAACGCCACCCCAACCACTCTTGACCGCACCGTCGTCACCAAAGTCCTCCAAGAGCCTATCGCCCAAGTCGCCATCAGCCTCTGAACCCAGAGCGCCAGTATCAGATGGGATGCCGTCGTCGTCGGAGTCGTTGTTGCGACCACCCAAGCCTGTGCTATTGAGGCCGTTGAAGCTCCAGGCCGGCTGATCGGTATCCTCCCAGATGTTAGTGTTGGTGTTGTAAGGGACATCGTCAGCATAACCCTCATCTTCACCATAGGCCGGTAGCTCATCTTCGTCATCACTCGGGCTCGCGGCTGCGACTTCGTTCTTTGGACGGTTCGCGGCTGCTGAGCGCGGATAACCACCCCCGCGCAGGGCTACGGCTCCCGCTGCGACTGCGCCAGCGCTCGACGACCCATTGCGGGACGAATCGCCGAGGCGCAAGCCGTTTCCCGCCGGTGAGCGGGAGCGAATTTCTGCGTCGTTGTCTTCGTCAGAGTCGGGGTTGCTGATGTCGGCGCTTACGATCTGCTGAAGGGAGGGGGGGCCTAAAGGGACAGGCGAACGGCGTCGGTAAAACAGAAGGTAGGCTGATCTCGATACAGCTTTCCTGCCTGATTCGCATTTGCTCACTATTGAGTCTAGCGAAGTTAGCATGAATGTGACGATGTTCTGAAAGTACGAGGTTAAACTTACCATTGTAGTCGTACCACTGCTTATCGAAGAAGTTCTGAGCAGTGGCTGTGTAATGACCACCTCCAAGTCCACCGAAGTGGTTGTCGACGGCGAATAGATCATAGGTAAGATCCTTGTTCTCAGGGAAGCCGACTTTGCCAGACAAGTCTAATCCCTCTACAGGAAAGTCGACCAGATCCTCAATCTTGTCTCGGAAGTTTCTCGCTCCACTGAAGCGCTTGAGGTGTATGATGAGAATGTCGGGAACGGTCCAGATCTCGAGTGTCTTTGTTGCCCTACGCCGTTCTTTGCAACGGCTGCAGTACCATGCGTTGTCTTCCGAGAGCACTTCGCTCTTGGAGGATTCGTTGAAACACTCATCGAGGTTGATGCCATGCTTCCGGCGGGCTGCACGCTTCTCCTTCTTCTCTTGGAGCTCTGGGTCATCGAGGAGTTCAATGAACTTCATGGCGTCCGCACCCCTAGGATCGTCCGCCGTTGTGGCCCCGAACAGAGCGTCATAAGCCTTAGAATCCCAATCAAGGACAAGAGCCTCGCCCATTCGAAGTAGTCTTTCGTCAGATTCGTCTTCAGGATCATCGGGATAGTTCGGTTGGTCTGGCATCTTGCCTGCCTTCTTGTTCTTGAAGTTCTTATTGTTTTTGTGTTTTCGCTCCATCTTGCGCTCGTGTTTCCGTGCTTTCTTACTTTTCTTCTTGTTCTGACGGCCAGATCGTGCGAACTCTGGTGCTTCTGGCTCGATCGACTGCATTTCCTCGTCGCTACTAACATTGGCTGCATCGATCGCTGCGTCAGCATCAACGACCGTGGACTGGGACGCATCCTCGTCTTCATCGCTAGAAGTAGTCTCGCTTCCAGCAGCGGACGATTGTACAGATTCCTCTCGAGATGGCGGTATCTTGATTCTTTTCGAAATAGGCTCAAGTGGTTTTGAATAATCGACGGTACTCCAGCCAGTAGTGACGATCTCGGAGCTCTTCCTGGTATGCTTCATCTCGAACAGGTTCCTGTTTTATGTCAGTCACTATTACAAAACCTTGAGGGGCTTTCCAAGAGGCACGAACTCTCGCGCTGCTGAACTGTAAGGGAAGTGGCTTGTACGTACCTAAACTCCGGATGGATGTAACTGCCCGGTCGGAGCACTTCAGGAATCTCATCAACCTCGTTAGCTTGAGCGATAGGCGTGTCCTTTGCATCCGTCATTGTAACCTCGACCATGTCCTCGCCTTCAACAGATCCGTCTTTGACTTGTGGATCGTTTGGTGACGCATCTTCTTCTGTTGTCAGCACAACATCAGACCCAGGGCGCGATTGGTCTGGCCCACTAAGCTCACTGAGAATTGGGCGGGTAGTCATTCCAGCAATTCTAGCCAAAACCTTTCTAAGGATCATGTCGTAATCTTTCGCTTCCTCCCTAGTGAGAACGATAAAGCTGGGCCATAATGCCATAGACTGTCCTGTAGCCCTATATGCAGACTGACTTGGTATACGGTGGAACATTGGGAATACAACGCGGTCGTGAAGTGGTGAAACCGTTTCTGGGATCTCCTCATCGGAGGACTGAGAAAGCATCACACGATACTTCGAGCCCTTCTTCTTGGGTGCGGGCCAGTTGCTAGGAGCCATTTCTAATTCATAGAAATAGATGTCGTCCCGCGCGCCAATGTTCGACTCCGCTATTGATGACGCATCGTCTAAGTGACGATAGTATTTGTGACTGTAGACCTCCGACGCCATTATGCGGTTAGCCGGAACGCCCCCACCGCGCTTACCGACGAATTCCTTCAAGGCTTTGATTGTAGTGTTCTTGTCAACATCGAGCTCGATTTGAACGGGCTTTCCGAAGAGTGGCACATACGTGATGGTATGAGACCAAGACTGCTCTACCGGCAACTGCAAGGTAAGCTGACTGTAAGGGTCGAAAGTGATGCTGACCTTCTCGCAATCCGGGCAAACCATGGTGTTCTTGTAAAATCCACTAAATAAATCCATGGCTACGGAGTCGTTACGTGCCCGATGGTTCTCCCGGTAAATCTCGCCAAGTCGCTTGACTGCCTCTGGGTCGCGGAAGGTGTTGTCATCAGAGTCAGGGTTCTCTCGGTAAGGCTTCTTCTGAATACGATTAAGGTCTTCGTGGAGTGCATCGACCAGCCAGCTGACGAACTCTTGAGAGTCCTGCTGTCCATAGCCAGAGAACATAGGGTTGGCCCTGCCTAGCTTGAGCTTGAAGTCCTTGGGCGAGACAGAGGAGCTGTTGTCAAGGCCATAGATAGAGCTTAGCAGCCCAGCATACGACTTGGCGATGACACCTTTGAAGCCGATGGGATTGTCCACGTTGACCTCGTCTTTCCATTTGTTGTTCAGAAAGTACATGCTCAGCTCTTCGACACTCCGTAGACATTGGAGAGCGGAGTTCATGTAACATGTGTTGCCGAGGTTTGTAAGCCCAACGTGGCCACGAACTTTGCCATTTTGCTTCCTTCCGCGCGTCACCGGACCTCCCGTTGGAGTACTCCTACCGCTGTTCGAGTTGCTCTTACCAACTAGAGCGCTAGTCTTGTTCTTAGACGCCGCTTTGGTGGTGTCTGCTATGTATTCGCCCTTTTCGTCATGTTCCTCTAGCACGATGATTTGGTCCTGGGTCAGACCAGCATCAGCCAGAGTAAGGTCCTCGTTAGAAGTCTCATTCTCTTTCTCATCTTTGCCGGTTACTAGCTCGCGCTCCGATCCAAAGGCAAGACCATTGAAGCTCTCGACGCCCATGACAAGCGTAGGCCGTTGGGTGGGTGCCGGCGCCACAGGAGATCCGTTGCGAGGGGACGCGTCCGGGGTCAAAATGCCAGAGGGCTGCGATGGCTGCGGCTGATCTGTAGGAGCAGGTGTGAGGATACGCCAAATGCGGACTTTATTGCTGAGGTCAATGCCGGCGGCCTTTTTCGCAGCTTCAATGAAGGCAACGAAACTCTCGTATCTGCTCGCAACGATCTTTACGGCCGGTTTGCTGCTGTCGGTAGAACTCGGAGATTTTCGCACTTTTCGGATTGTGAAAATGGGAGGGTGCAGTTCGTAAGAGATATCCTCGCTGACTCCCCCTGGTACCGTGTTGTGGGCGTACCGCCGTATGATGGGACTTGACTTCTCAAGCCCGTACCAGCTTTGCACCAACTCCCATGCTTTGCGGGGCAAGATCTCAAAATCTTGGCCCAACGTCGCCGCCTTGCTGAGCGGTACAAAGTCTTCTCCGTGCTGGTCGACCAGGTCCTCGTGCATCAGTTCCGTGTCGACAAGATGCGAATTATCCACCGCGCCGACTGGGCCCTCGGTTGCGTCTTTACTGAAGTCGTTTGGCCTGCTTATGTTTTCCGACGTCCTGGCCCACACGCGCTCTAACCACTGCTCAGAGATGACATAACCCTCTTGCCGGTCCACCAGGGGTTCGGTGGACATCATGCCCATAACGCGAGTCACCTGCTCGTCGATGCTGGGGACATCCGTACGTGAAGAGGCGTCACCGTCGCCGTTGAGGCTGCTACCATTGGGCGCATCGGCCATCTCTACCGAAGTTGCGCGCGCGCTGCGCTGTGATGTTCCTGTAGGTAGGGGCTTATTGGCTCGGGAGCCTGACTGCGCGTCGTTGCTGCGTGTGCTGTCGGCGTCCGTCTTGTCGTCCATGTCCGAATGGAGGCGCTTAGCGGGTGAAGATGCCCGTGGAGGGGGTCTTTGTGGGTGTTGTTCGGCGGTACGTGTGCGGTCGAGATCGGTGAAGGAGCCCTCGCGGCTGTCGAGGGTAAGGTTGGCGTAGGCTTCGCTGGGTGAGCTTGCCCCAGTATAGTTGTTGTCCCTTGCGGCAAGACTACCAGAGTCGGGAGCGTCAACTAGAACTTCGTCGTGCAGGTGCGGTGGCAGATATCGCGGTGGTGATGCTGAGGGTTGCGGGGAGGAGCGAGGGGACCCTACACCGACGCTTCCCACATTCGGTGAATGGCTGCCGTCGGGGTTGGACGAATCTTTTGGCGGGACCACGATCTTCCGCTTCTTATTATTAGTGGAGGCCGTCTTGAAGCTGATTGCCTACCGTGAAGCCCGCGAAGAGCTTCAAGGCAGACTATATAAAGGGCGAACGAAGGAGGGTGAAGGGACAAGCAAAAGGCGGAGAAAGATTATGCAGCGCGTAGCTAGGGCCGCAGTACCTAGGAAATGGCGCCTCTTCTTTCACAAACACAGTAACACGGCGGTGAAGAAAACGTGGGGTAAAAGCGCAATGTCCGCAAAAAATGAGAGCAGCGCCGTGCTATACGCCGTCGTCACTGTCGGCTTCGAATCACTCAGCCTTGCGGAGACTAAGCGAGCTTGGCGACGCGGTGAATGCTCCACCCCTGTCGCGTGTTTGACAGGACAGAACACTTTTTGGTCACCGTGAAAAGGAATCCGCGTTGACGTCAAAAGGCCTCTTTTCTTTGTCATGTATCACAAGGACCCATGACTAAACTATTATATTCTTGTTACCACATGTCACAGCTGTCGGACAAATGAGTGTGAAGGATGTTGCAATCATGTGTGATATTCATTAAACCCCGCTCAACAGTCATTGTTCTGTTAGCGCGGCAGTCCGTTGTTATGTATGATACAGAGATTACACAGCGTCGATGTTTTATTTCGACCCGCCACTGTTCAGCCATGCAAATGCAGAGGCACCGCCAACTGGATTCGCGGATCGAGGCTTCGACAGCGTAGGCATATTTTCTCTTCCCTTTTCTCCAGAAACAGTCCTTTTCACCTGAGGAGGTGCTGGATTGCTGTTCGTTTCGCCCTCGCTTCTTCGCTTTCCATCATCGAAGAAGCGTGACTGTCCTGTGACTGGCGATGAGTTTGACGTCGACAAGGTACGTGTCGATCTAGATGGCTTCAATACTTTGATACCAGTATCACGTCGCTGGTAGCTGGGGTTCGAGCTGGTGGTTTTACCCACATTAGCCCAATCCAGAGAGCCCGTGTTTGCTTTCTCCGCCTGATCGCGGCGCCAATTGCTCCAGATAGCTGGCGATGCTCCTGAGCGGGGCGCTCCGCTGGCGGGGCCTGATTCTTGAGCATCTTTGATGTCAGAGCGACTTGATGTTGAAAGGCCGAACTGTGGACGCTGTTCAAGACTCCCACAGCCACTTGACCCGCCATCGTCAGAGTTAGTCGTCAGGCCTTGGCTATTCGACTTCTCAGCCGACGGATAAAGATCGCGAGTTGCTGAAGTATCGGAAATCTCGGTCATGTGATTCGATTGCGTTGAAGCAAGAGCAGAAGTTGTACGGTTCAGGTTCGCCGTGGAAGCACCGCTAGTGCGCAAAGATTTGAAAGCGCGATCATCTTCCGGGCGCACAAGTGGTATCTGAAGCTTGCTGCGGTCATCATCATAGAGAGTTAGTTGGCTAGAAGAAAAAAGAAGATCGGCATTATGCTCTCGAAGCATGTCGCTGCCAAGGAAGATCTGGATGGCCTTTGGGTTGACTTCAGCATTGTGCTCCTTGATGACAGTGAAATTCACGCCCACCGAAGGAAGCTGCGGCGTCGGGCTGTCGGATCGCGAGGACGCTGAGATAGGCACGGCCTCTGGGAGATATACGGACAGCTTGATTTTCCGGGCACCATCCTCATCTATAACGACTCGGTCCTGGAAGCCTAGGTGCTCGACCATATAGGAGTCCAGATAGGATGTATATGAGCCTGAACACACTGCTGCATACAATAGGGTATCGTGCTTGAAGTTAGTGTTGAGCCAGCAACGTATTATGGCAGGGACGGAGCCGAGAATGAACAAGCCAGGAGCCAGTCCTGGGGCGTCTTGAGGCGTTGTCGGCCCAAAGCTAGTGAGGCTGTTCGCGCGACCAGAGGCGATGGAATGTACTGAGTGACCAGCAGAGCTTTGCCTTCCATCTGACTTGTGAGAATAGCTGCGCTCACTCATGACGTGTCCGCCCATGCCGCTGCCAGTGCGGGGTATTAGATCCAGCGATGACCTCGATGCATGTGCCCAGTGTCCGTGGTTGGCTGTCTCATCGAAGCGAACACTATTCGCACGGGATGTGGCGCCTACACGGCGGGGCTCCTCATCAGCATCGAGCTGAAGGTTGCCGATGAGGTTGCTGGACTGATCGTCAAAGTTTGTGAAATGCTCGGCGGTTGGCTGCTGCAGGGGAACTGCAATGTGTCAGCTGGGCTATTGTGAATCCAAGTGTGATCTCTCACCCTGTTGGGGTGTCCCTCCCAACACCGAAGGGAAGGGTGATGAAGTTCCCCAGACGTTCTTCAGGCGTGAATCGTCTTCATGCTTGCGCTCAAGGCGAGCGACGCGATCAGCGAGGTCGGCTTGATTCTCCTGCACTCGGAGCATTTCGCTTTGAAAACGCCAGAAATCGTCGCGCGGCTGGAAAGCTACGCTCTGGGGATCCATGCCCGTGACTCTTTCATCCCTCGGTGACGTGCTCAACAAAGAGACACCAGCCTTCCCGTGGGGACTCCCCAACCTACGAACGCCGAGCGACTATGCACCTGTCCTCAACCTGCTTGGTATGCAATTCTTCTTGGCTGGCAATCGGAGTGTTGGGGGTTATGCGAACGTCTGGGTCGTCGGTGACGAAGAATCGGTACGGGTGCGTTTGAAGGTGGAAGTCAAATTGGAACGTGTTCGACTCGGGGAAGATTTTGAAGATGCGCAAATAGATTGCGACAGCTTTAGAGCCTCAGAGGGTAAGTGCCAGGCGTTGTTCGATGTAATTAGTTGGACTGTTCGAAGCAGAAGGTGCGATTGTTGTAACAACGGCCTTTGCCGAAGATCAGGCGGTTTCCGGAGCGGCCCTAAGGAAAAGAGCGAAGTAATATACAGGAGTTCATAAGAATTTGGAACAGGAATAGGAACGGGAACAGTCGACTACAGGAATGGTGATGCGTATTGTCGTCGCGATGCTATTCTGATGTTCATGGGGAACGACGCCGCCACTAACCACATGCTGCCGGAGTTATGCACCCCTGTCCGATTGGATATTGACTAGGGCCTTCCCCAGAGCCCCGCTTGGTCGGACCTTCAAGTCTCACAATTCAAGCCTGCTCGTTGTATGCAACTTTTGCTGTTCTCATCTATAGTCTAAGATGCCTGAGCGGCTTCCCATGCCTTCCAAGCTTCTTGATCATTCCACGGCGGCAATACCATGGGGAGCTTCTCAGGCGTCTGATCCGGCCACTGCTGTTCAACCACCTTGATCAATTCTTGGTAGAAAACATCGTAGCCTGCTGGGTTGAAGTGGAGGCCTATACGTCAGTCAGCATGAGACCGAAAACGAGAATCCCATGTAGATTTCGTACCATCGTACATGAGTTCCACCAAGGCGTCGTTTTGCGCGACGTCCAAAGACCCAGGCAGCTGATCACCGAGCTTCCAAGCGTCTGCCTTGAAGTCCGTCTTCGCCATGAAGGCTTTCCAAAGATCCACGACGGGAAGGTTGAGCTCAGCGCCAAGCTCGACAACTGCATCGGCATATGCTTTGGTTGTACTTGCCAGGCGCGAGACGCTAGTATATCCGTTGGATTGGTCTCTTGGCCACCAAAGATGCTCGTTGATTGGGGGAGGAGCAACCAGGATGATACGAGGCCCGTGAGCTTTGATCTGCGGATGAAAGATAATGTCTTTCAAGTTCTTGACGAACTCATCGAGCGGAATGTGCTGTTTATTCGGCGCGTCTGGCAGGGATGAGTCGTTGGCACCGAAGAAGATGGTCTGCGTGGTCAACTAGGGTAGTGTCTGACATGGGCAAGTCTTACCATGAACCGGATCTTAGCCTGATCTGGCGGAGGTACAATTGCGGGGAGGATCTGGAGAGCTTGGCGTGTATTGTACCCGCTGCTATAATATTAGTCCTAGCTATGGCTGCAAGAATAGGACGTCATAACCTGAAGCCGCGATTGATTACATCAAGTCGTCGTATGTATGCTAGTAGGGTATCAGCGCCTGTTTCCAGCGGTCCGAGCCAGTGATCAGCATAGAAGCTTCATGAAAGACTGCATCAGGCCAGAAAAAAGCGACCCGAGAGAAGATCAGAATATGTCGACTGACCAGCTTGAAGGGCTGCGGAGAACCCAAACCCGCGCTCTTGGGAGAAGGAGTCTTGGGTTATGCTGTCTCCGAACAGGAGGAATTGATCGTAGAGAGCAGGCTGCGATTGTTAGCACATGCCTGCTCAAATTCAGACTATGCCCTAGTATCACTCACCATGTTGAGTTGTATCAGAGGGATGTAGGTTCGATCGTCGTCAAACCTTCCAAAATGTTTGCTAGTACCTGGAAGGATGCCACTCGGCGAAATCCCGGTAATCCGACGTAACAGGCTTTCCGAGTCGTGTCCTTGGTACCCTCAGATCAGCGGCTCAGCAACAGATGGATGCACGAGCGGATAAGAAACGACGGACTGCCAGCATCTACCCCCCAATTCTCCCGAGTTGCAGACGCAAGTCAGTGTGTAGTGGTGGGGCTGGGGGCTGCGATTGGCGGCTATGGCATCGCGCCTTCTCTATGTGTGGTTAGCACCTTCCCTTTGCCCTGCATTTCGTCACTATCGCGTGCAACCCAAATAGTCACATGGGACGCGCCTACCGCCATTTTTCCTGGTGAGGCGCCTGAGATCAGCCTCAGAGTGCCGCCTACAGTTTGTTGCTGCTTTTGCTGCTTTTGCTGTTTTGTGCGGATCGCTGCAATGCATACGCAAGCAGGTCTGAAACAGTCGTCTTGCCCGTGTCGGTGCGTATCTATCCCCGGACCAAGCACAACAACGCATCCTGAGGGATCCGCGGCGTAGTGGGGATGAGCCATGGTGCCCAGCCATAACATATCCATCGTGACACCGCCATCGTTTTCCGGATGACCATGATAGCGGCCTCTGCTCGGCGACATGTCTCTGACTGACCGTGACACTATTAGACCGCCCTTGCCCGGATTGTAGCTGCCTCCCTTATACACCCTCGCCATGCCCAAGTCGATGCAGTCGTACCGCAGCGTCGACGACTACGACGCCGACGATGACTATGCTGCCGAACAACGCGAGCGCCATGACACCTTCAGCAGCACCACGCCCACCTCCCCCACACTCACCTTCAGCGCCCAGAGACCGATGCGTGCCTCGGACACGGACCTCACGAGGTCGACAGGCAGCGTCAACGAGCGGACCGCCTTGCTAGGAGTGCCTCATTTGCGAGGCGCCAGATCCTACAAGAGTCTTCCTGCCACAAGTCCCGGCACGCCTCGACCGGGCATGACGCGTAACAACAGCCAGCTGCCTATCAGTTCGCGCATGCGGAGCAGGAGAGGCTCCCTCACGGGTGGACACACGTTTAGTCAGCGGCTAGTAAATGCCCTGGGCGAGCGAGGAGCGGGCCTGGAGCAGAGCATGCACTCAGCAAAGGCTTCCTTCCTCCAGGACAACCGCGTGTGGTACGATCAGTTTACGTCCACTGATTGGGTCCATGATAACATCGCCGACGCGTATCGCGTCAAGGCGCTGCGAAGTAGAAAGGATATAAGAGGGCGATTAGCGGCATGGTTCGATGGCGCTCAGGGCTGGATACTCGTGGCCCTCATTGGCGTTCTTACTGCCGTCTGCGCGTACCTTGTCAACACCACCGAGACGACGTTATTCGACCTAAAACAAGGATACTGCACTAAAGGCTGGAACAAAAGCCGTAAGACGTGCTGTGATGGTGCATCAGTATGCGAGAGCTGGGTCCACTGGTCCGAGGCGGTCCGCAACGACAAGCTGGATGTGGCCCAGACGCAGTATGGCTTCTTCGTGCTCTCGGTCGTCCTGCTTTCCATGGCCTCGTGCCTGCTCACCCTCACCACCAAGACAGTCATCCCCTCAGCCATTTCACTCTCTACACTCGACGAAAACCTGGGTGCAGAAGTGCGAAGATACTCTGATCAAGCAGATGAAGAGGACCGTAAACGTAGTATCAGCCCAGAGTCGAGGTTCCAGGAAGTTCAGGCCCGGCCACCCATGGTCTACTATTCCGCTGCTGGCAGCGGTGTAGCTGAAGTCAAGGTCATTCTCAGCGGCTTCGTTCTTCACGGTTACTTGGGTGTACGGACCCTGCTCGTCAAGACGCTGGCTCTGATTCTTAGTGTTGCTTCAGGTCTCAGTCTCGGCAAGGAAGGCCCGTACGTGCACATTGCGACTTGCATAGGAAACATTGCGTGTCGTATCTTCTCCAAGTACAGTAACAACGACGGGAAACGCAGAGAGATCCTCAGCGCTAGTGCTGCTAGTGGTGTCGCCGTTGCTTTCGGTGCTCCGATTGGCGGAGTGCTCTTCAGTCTGGAAGAAGTCAGCTACTACTTTCCATCCAAGACGCTCTTCAGAACCTTCTTTTGCTGCATCGTAAGTCACCAACCTCTCACACTGACCAAGCTAATTGTCCAATAGGCGGCTGCCCTATCCCTCAAATTCTTGGATCCATACGGCACAAAGAAGATTGTCCTCTTCGAGGTTCGATACCATCTAGATTGGAAGTTCTTTGAGCTGGCAACTTTCGTCTTTACGGGCGCCGTTGGTGGTGTTCTTGGCGCATTGTTCATCAAAGCATCTCGCATCTGGGCACGAACATTCCGTCGCATACCCATCATCAAGAAACACCCGCTTCTCGAAGTCTTTCTCGTTGCGCTCATCACCGGTCTGATCAGCTTCTGGAACCGATACACCAAGCTTCCAGTCACTGAGCTTCTGTTCGAACTGGCCAGTCCATGCGATACATACACAGACTCCGGTGACGGTCTTTGTCCTACAGTCGAACACATCCCAAGCGTGCTCAAAGTCTTGTTCTTCGCATTCGTCATCAAGGCGCTCCTGACCGTCGTCACCTTTGGCATCAAAGTTCCAGCTGGTATCTACGTACCTTCGATGGTTGTAGGTGGCCTTGCTGGACGCTTCATCGGCCACACCGTGCAACTTGTTGCCCTGCGTTTCCACCACTTGGGCGTTTTTGGAGAGTGCTCCGCCGACGGAACACCAGGTCAATGTGTTGTTCCAGGAGTTTACGCCCTTGTCGCTGCTGGTGCCACAATGACAGGTGTTACTCGTTTGAGTATTACCCTGGCAGTCATTCTCTTCGAGCTCACAGGTAGCTTGGATCACGTACTACCTTTCTCTCTCGGCATTCTTGTCTCCAAATGGGTAGCCGATGCCATTGAGCCACTAAGTATTTACGACCTGCTCACAGACATGAACTCGTATCCCTTCCTCGATAACAAGGTGCGACCAATCTTCACGTCCGAGCTTGGCGACATCACCACTGGGAAGAGACAAGATCACATCATCGACATCTCTGAAGACGCACTTATCCCCGCAGTCGAGCTTCGTGCAAAGCAACGTGGACTACAGATGATAGGTGAACTTGATGGTGGCTTGTCAATCATCAAGAATGGCGTTCTTGTTGGCCTCATTCCCGCACCAGATCTGGAGTTCGCCCTCGATAAGCTAGAAAACGAAGAGAACACACTTTGCTTAATGTCACCACGAGTCGACTGGGCTGCAGGACGCGAGCCGCAAGATGAAGAAGAGCAAGAAGCGTACGATCCAAGCGACTTCACGCCCTACATTGACCCGGCACCTGTTGCATTGGACGTCCACTCACCAATGGATTTGGTATACGAATGCTTCGTGAAGCTTGGATTGCGGTATATTTGCGTGCTCAGGGACGGCAAGTACGCTGGTCTGGTATGTGAACCATAAGAAATTAAAGGCGAGCAATACTAACTGCGAGTAGATTCACAAGAAGACTTTCGTCAAATATGTCAAAGAACTTGAGCATCAGGAGAAGAAAGCGCATGAGATCTGAGTCATGTCTGTATTTTGTTTCCTTCACTTCGTTTTTGAATAGCGTCATACCCTCATTATTTTTCAGCGGTCTTTCTTTTCACATCCAGGCCATTTCCCAGGGCATGCACTGCATCTAGATTGGCGTTGCATATAGCATGTCTTCGTAGACGAAATGGTAGCACATGATAAAAGTAGAACATACATGGAATCATCTCTCCGAAATATCCACGGAGCTCGTTCCCAGCCTTTTCATCCCTCTCGAACCTGCCGTTTCAGTTGTAAGTAGGGTCATATGTGGGGCCGGTATCCACTCCGTAGATAGCCTTCTTCTTCCACACTCACCATCCCAGGACTCGCTCAATCGTTCTTGCCATGCGATGTGGTGGTACAACCGTTCGCACTGTCCGTTATGCACACGCCGCTCACGTGCGGGCCCGCGATCGAATCCACTTTTTTCCCTGCATTATGGTCCGAAAAGATCTAGTGCTATCTGCTCCCGCGGATTCACTCTTTCGAATATTTGTGCTCCAATTGCCTACTCTGTGTCTTGACCTTACCAACGATAGATTAGGAGTACTCCCTACTATTAAGTCCTGTACTACATCGCCAGAGAACGATCTCGATAACCAAGGCGTGACTATCGCATCGCCTGCGCTATGCGCCCTACCTTAACCTACCTCCTCTTCGCAGTACTATATATTCAGGTACTAGCCTCTACAAATCGGTATTGCCGTACCGGGTCCAATGATATCGCCCCCGATTCAAGCTCTGTCGGCCCCCAAGAGGGCAATATGAATTTCTTCAGGTTTGGTATCAGGAGACCATGGCCTTTCTTCAGCATCCCTAAGAAGGGTAAGATGCGTCTTATCCGATACTGCTTTGCAAATGCCAAGGCTAGAGCGGAACTCAACTGTCCACTCCAGAAAGGTCTCAATATATGGGCTGAAGCCATCAAGGTTCCAGCTAGCGCAGAGAACGGCCATTCCCTCGGGTAGAAGGAGGTTCATGACGGGAACGCGAACGAGGGTGAAAGAATATATCCTTCGTGCTACCTTGATGACTACAAGAGTAAGGAAGAACCTGGAACTTGGAATCCGAGAATACGCCCGGACGTTCTAGCAATACACCTTGGTGAGGCAGGCGAAGCTCCATATGCTAGCATTGGTTACGATGATCGTAGCAGCGATCCTGGCCGTCACTTCCTCGTCATGGGCTCGTCAGATACCGAAGCGCACCGAGTAGCACATGAAGTAAGTCTCTGTACAAACACTAGAGCCTCTCTCTCTCGTCTACTAACGCCGAGACAGATTGGGCACATCCTTGGTATGCTCCACGAGCAGTGCCGCTACGACCGTGACGGCTACGTCGTTTTTCGCTGCGACATGTTAGTAGGTTACAAAGACGCGCTCGTCGCTGCTAGTACCGCCGGCCACGCAGACGCCGCAGAGCGCCTTTGCACCGAGCAAGCCTTTGCCAACCAATTCGGCTTCGAAGCTGGCGCACAGTACATCAAGAATGATGCATTTCACTTTATGATCGCTCCGATCATGGATGAAGGTCCTTGTGACCTAGGCTCCATTATGCTCTATCCCTCAAATGCGTACGCGGCGGACCCAGCTTGCTGGGAGAAGAACGACAAGAACGTTTGTCCACTGGTGGCAGCGCGCTTTGGAACTACGTGGCCGATTTCCGTCAACGTCGCGCCGTCGAATGGCGATGTGGCGTTTGTGAAAACGAGGTATAAATGGATTGAGGAGCCGCCTCAACCTCCTACTGAGCAGGGACGTTCGACAGTGATTAGCGGTCATTTTAAACGCGTCAGAGATGAACGGCAGCGCGACGTTGTTAGGATACATCGTTTTGAGATCAAGGGGAATGAGATGGTGGTAAAACATCTGTAAATCGAGATTAGAAGGACCATCGATAAGAAGATTGGCGACATAGAAAAAGGGAACTGTAAGAAGAGAGGACATAACAGAAGTGCATTATTGACGATTGGCGAGGTAGTCTCGTTTGGCTGCGAGCTGTAGAAAAGTTAACAACGCGTGTTTCGATTGGACCATGTTCTGGGTCATCATGGTTGATTCTCTCAGATTTGATCTTGTCGCAAACATAGTTACACGGTGATGAAATCCAGCCCCACCTGCCCCTACTAGTGTGGTTCTCGCTTCAGCCCGCTACTCATGACACGACACTTTTTGATCCATTGTACCTAGATGATGATTACCCCAATAAGACTATATGCTATTCATGTCTAAAGATTGTATAAAATGATCATCTCATTATATTGCGCACTGTTTGGTTTTCTGCCATCAAATCAACAAAGCCTTCCTAGCTCAGTGGTAGAGCGCGTCACTAGTAATGACGAGGTCGTCAGTTCAATTCTGGCGGAAGGCAACAGGTGTTCATTTTTTGCCGATAGCTGCACTTTGCATTGTTGACTGCTGTCAGTGTATCAGATTGCTACACGGGGTGATTTTTTGCTGCCATGTGGGGATAGGTGGGGACACAGCGGCATAAGCGAATGAACCGAGGAGTTGTGTATGGCTTGCATTGCGATTCGATTGCGAACCAACAACGGCTGTCTCTTGTAGCAAAAGACGTTTAGATGCAAAGATGTGATGGTTGTAATTGCTATTGCTGATGAGGGTATCGATGCTATTATCTTGCTTATGGCCCATCGTCTAGCCAGTCGATACTGCTTGGGGACGCCGGAAACGCCGGAAACCAAACTTTTGACAATCTGGCTGCAAGCGTCATAATGAATTGCTCCGGCTCTTGTGCCGGGCAAACAGCCGCCTCCGTAGCATAGTTGCACAGATCCATATCCCATCACGACGGCCCCACAATGCTTACATATGTACAATAGTAACGACGATGGTACGTTACACAGTGCTCAGCCAAGTTGCTTACGCAGTATTTGAAGAACAAAGGCTTCCCAGCTTCATCAAGGTACAGTTATGCTGTCTCGCCCAGTTCTTGTCGTCGGTAAGGACAGGATCGGTGTCAACTCCATGTCCCTATCTATGCTTATTGGCCCAATAGTCACATCCAGATCTGATTCGCGCGATCCTAACGGCAATCTTGACGGCGTCGGTGTGGCGTCTCTTCTGCCCTTTTCCATGTCTACCACGGCATCATCCCTATCCTTGTTCCGGAACATGACGTAGAACATAATGGTCGTGAGGGCCATAGCACCTGTTAGACTGCCGTAGAACGAGGTGAGATAAGGATCGCGAGCTGCCTCGGCAATGACTAAAGCAATGGCTGAGCCTATACCTGTAATGAGCATGTTGATGGCCTGCACGAGGACTTTCATCTCTTTCGGCGCATGCTTCTCCGCATACTCCATGGCAGTCGTCATGGCGAACACCTCGCCAGTTGCTACCAGGAAGTAGAGAGGTGCTTGTATCCAAACATTGGGCCGGTATTGTGCAGCGGAAAGCCTGTCTCCACAATCCGACGGGTGATCGAAGCATGGTGGAGACGCGTAGATGTGATGCTGCACCAGGGTCGCATATAGCATCGAGAGTGCGACGAAGCAGAAGCCGATAGCGATACGGGTGACTGCCTTCAGGTATATGCGTCGTTTGGCCAGCACAGGGTTGAGGACATACTCCACGAACGGACTGATTAGTATGCATGCCACTTGGTTCATACAGGGCAGTACGTCGTTAGGCGTGCTTCCGGTGTTCATGTTGCTCGCTTGAGATATGAGGTTGTTCTGCATCTGGTCGAAGCAGATGTAAAACACAATGAATGCCAGGCTGAACGAGACATCAGCTCGTGCAAGCAGAGGAATGTGGTAGTACTTACAGCACCCGACACGCGTCCAACGCACGTGTAATTTCGTCGACGAACTGACTGCTCCATGAAACCACCTTGCCTTTCTCGGTGCGCTGATACACTGGATCCGCACGTTCCATCCGACAGCCGTTGCGCACGGCGCAGCTGAGAACCTTTGCGGCCGGTACTACGACGTCTTGCTCCTGCGGTGGGTTGACTATGTTGAGTTAGCGTGGAGCTTACAAAATCCTAGATGATGTATACCAAAGCATTCTTTTCCGATAACCAACATCAAGAGCGCAATAACAATACAGCCAAGACCCAAAGCATATGAGGGAGAAAAGCCGTGG
Source organism: Alternaria atra (assembly GCF_907166805.1). NCBI lineage: Eukaryota > Fungi > Ascomycota > Dothideomycetes > Pleosporales > Pleosporaceae > Alternaria > Alternaria atra. Next base: position 1,030,005 of record NW_025091327.1, read on the forward strand.
TGCTTTTCGATGTAAACGCATGGGAATGCTGACAAGGCGCCAACGTTGCCGGTCCAGAAGTATAGATTGTAGATGAACTGTAGAGTAATCTCGCTGTCGATCACGACTCGTTCCTCTTCCAACGAAGCCGAAAAATATTTCGAGAGACAGTTCCATTTCAGAAAACGGCTGTGGGATGCTAAGAGCGTTGTCTCCTTGGGAGACCTATCTGTATACTGATTGGCAATGAACGACCTCATAGTAACTTGCGTCTAAGATATGTTAGTATGCGCAGGAAGTATCATTGATAGTAAGACTTGCACCTCCGCCACCCAAGGCTATTAAAATCATTGCAATGATCAGACCGGGCAAACCTGCTCCTCGGTCGAGCATCACTGGCAGCGAGCTGACCACTAAGACGATACATCCCAAAGTATACACCCCAAAGCTGATCAGTAAAGTCTTGTATTGGCCTAGATGGTTGTCCGCCAGCGGTGCTATAAAAACGGGGCTTGTGAAATAGACGATGAAGAATCCGCAGTATATTCGTGTTGCGGCGGTCTGACCAAGGTTGAGAGCGCCAGGAGTATGGTCCATGTCATGGTGCTGAGGGTGTTCCATATAGTTTTGCCAAGGAGCGGTGACTATTCAGTGTAGAGTCAGCATCGTATTAAACATGCTGCTGTATGATGGTGACACTAACGTCCCCAAAATGTTGCTCTCTCCCAAAACCCGATTACTGCGACAACCCACAATTGCCATGGTATATTTCCCCTGACACGCCGCAGTTCAGGAGCATCATGCTCGGGCTTTGTGTCACTCGCACTCAACGACGCTTGTGACACTCGGCTCTTAGTCGTACTGTTATCAAAGTCAGTGCTGGTGGTTAACATGATGTTGAAAGAACTGACCAGTCCATGGTTGCAGTTCGCTCCAATGCCAGAGCACTACGTTCGACTACAATTGGTGTGATAAAGGAGTGATAGGGAGGTGAGAAGAGATGTTGATCGTGCAGCTGAATTCACCAAACAACGCTAGACGTGAAGGCTGAACTCACCAAACAACGCTAGATGTGAGGCTGAACTCTTCGCTTGGACAGTGACCCTGAGAGTGTGGTGAACCGAAGATGAGGTATGGGATTTTTGGTGGTAGCGAAGAGTGATAGGGTCACAATGTGCCTTATTCTTACCAATTCATACCAGCGTTGCGGTGAAAACGTGCATTATCCGTCAGCTCTTGCTAGTGCAACAGCCCGTGCGGGAAGGGAACATGCAGAAGTAATCGCCTCTTGAATGCTCGGTAGTTGTTTGATCAACCTTTCTATATACTGCTTCCCTGAGTTTATACATCGGAAAGAAAGTACCAGCAAGGCTCGCCATACTTCAAAGACGAACAAGTCCTCGCCTCTTGGAGCGCGGTTGATCTCACCCAACAAGATGCACTGATAGAATGACCACAAACCGTGACGCCCAAGTTGTACACACATCGCTACCCCGTACTAAATTTCAGCAGTTGCTCCACTGGAATCAAGCCAAGTTACAGATGCTCTGTATGTGGATCCAGGACCAACAATAAGGGTCCAGTAACCAGGCGCACAGGAGCAAGAGTTGTAACGCTATGGTTTGGTCCGCCGTACGCACGAGGCCAAGAGCCTTCTCCAGTAAATTGGAACAGATTCTGGAGCTCCCACCCACAAATGCGCGAAGACGTCTTTAATTTGGGGGTTTCGTTTTCGCTTTAGGAGGTTCGCCGTTGTGCGTGCGGCTCAACGCCTCGCCAGTAGACATTCACGCGTCCCGCTACGCTTACAGATCATTCATTCTTACTGAATGCGCTCAAAGACATAGATGAATAGCTGTTATTTGAATGCATGCATCCGCATTGTTATGTCATGAGCCGGCACACGGGGGCAGGTGCAGATGGTCCAACAACACTAGGTGCCACCCGTCGGACTCAATAGCCTATGCTGTTTCGTGTGTTGTCGCATCGCGCATTTTCGTCCCACTGCCGAGAGACGACGATGGGTTCAAAGCAGAAGAAACGATAAATTTCATGGTGCGATGGAGGTTCATCGGTGGGCATCAAGAGGATGAAGATGCGCGTCCAAGCTCCTGTAACCACAAGTACTTCGATGACATCAGCAGATCTAAGTTCGGCACGGTTCGGGACATGGAGCCATCTTCATCTCTCAGTCACCAAAACTAACGTCCTGTAGGTGGCCTTTGGTCGTCATTACGTTTCGCAAAGTCTTCCTGTCAACACAAGCGTACCTGCATGTTTTGCTCGCAATTTCACACCGCTTCGTTTCCATGCTGGCAACTTCCATGGGCGGCGAAGAACACCATATCGAGCTTCGATCAGGCCAATCAAACAGAACACGCACATCGTAAAATCTCTGCACAGAGATGCGGCTGAATCAAAGCCGTTGAAGGTAGGTCGCACAAATGACAGTTACGGCGCTGCGCCAATAGAGCATCTGTCTCTGCTGCAGCATCAGCTCCAGAAGAATGCGCTATCATCACTTTGTTCACGGTGATATCCTGATCTACTACAGAAGGCCCTTTTCTTTTTTTTGAACTTCGGTAGCGGTGAGTACTCCGACCAGTGACATTATGACGCGGGCATCCTTTGAAGGTGTTGCTTGCATCGCAGCCGACGTGTGACCAAGACCGATGAGCCGAAAGCGACGGTGAAGGACTGACTGGAGACGCAGGTCGTGCCATGTCTTTGAACATGTGTGACTCACAGAAAGTGGAGTTACTTGTATTCGAATGCAGTGTTGATCAATGTGGCCAACACTAGCAATGCCTGGGGTAGCGACAGGGCCTAGCCAGAATCCTACCGTGGGGTTGCAGGTGATCGTCAAAAAATCGCGGGGCTGGACTGCACCGTTGGGAAATGTAAGACGCGGCCTGCAGGTGGCACCAGGTACCTATAGCGTGATGGCGGTCGGTGTTTACCTCAGAGTATTTACCGGCAGCGGGGCCCCATTTGTACCCATCCACTTGATTTCCCACTATTGCACATCTCTTCGAAATATCTCCACTCGCTTACATCTCTGACAATGTATCACCTAGAAGGCAATCCGGCCCCATCTGACCAGTCTTTGTTCAACGACCTACTCAAAATTACGACGTCTAAATGGCATTCAATGCTAAAGAAAGATACAACTCCGGCACGAGAGGAAGCCGCTTCACGGCCTTCCGTATCGAGGAGCTCCACCCAACTTTCAGTGCCGAGACCGAAGGAGTAGAGAGTGCACGTGCAAGCAAGAGACGGCTCGAGGGGCTGCTGCAAGCAGTGGCAGAAATGTTGCCTTCACTTTTCTCTACTTCCTCCAGATCGTGTTACAATGCGGGCTAGAGCCGTTCTTGGCATAAGTTGTACAACTTCACGCTCTTTTGCAAACGATTCGATCTTCGAGCAGCTATAACACAAGGATTGTTTGTACATCACCTACATGTGCACATTTTGTAAAGTTGCGTTGTATGGCAATACACACATCGATCTCAAGGAAGCTGGGCGGCCTGTACGATATTCGGCCCTCCATGACTCTTACGGAAAGACGCGATAGTCATCACGAGCTCTTCGACGCAGGACGAAAGTGGATAAAGACAAGAATGTCACCCAATTCGATGGCCTAGGTGCGCGTGCACATCACATCTTCGGCATTACGAAGAAAAGAGACGACAAACCACTTCGCACGAAACGCTACTAGGACGTGTTGGGCAGATCAAGGGTCCTTTATGTCAGAGCGGGATAACAAGGAGATCATGATTGTTCGTGACAAGTTCCGACTTCTCCATAAGGCTGATGATTGTGGTGACACATCGGTTGGGAGGCTTATGATAGTTGTTGGTAGAGCGGGAGGCTCAATGCTGACAATGTGGAGAAACTACCAGATTTCACTTTGGATAGCTCGAGTTAAGCTGCCACTCAATGGATACGCAACAGACGAGGCCCGTTGTTACTTGAGGCTCGCCGAGCTGTAACTCAAATATCAAACTAGAAAACCTGCAATCATTATGGTCTCTTCGAACTCATAGTATGCGCTCACGAGCGTTGCCAAATTTGACCAGCCAGAGAAAGGACCCCAGCATCCTGAACAGGTCATGTGTGAGCGACATATTGTATATGACTTGGCTCACTATGAAACATCTAAGTCTAGTTCAATTAAGCACGGAACACACGGACCGATCAGCACCCAAAGACAATTCAGGAACATATAACCTAACATATAGTGTACAGTTACTTAAAATCGTCGGAAAGTTGGTACGGTAATTTATGACTGCCGAACAAGACTCACGTTATTGCGATTTGGAGTAACAGTCATTCCCACTAGCTTGGGTAATACTTTTCCGTTACCTTACTCATATATGCGACAATGGCTATCGATACATTATATGAGGTGCATTGCGCGCTACTCCAGTCTATACCTCTGGCGCGTGTTCCAGTCCGGAATACATAATCAACGCCTGGCACTGAACAATCTAGATACTATTTACGAACCTCGAGCACGACCGAACATTTCGCCATGAAGACGTTTCTACTCGCTGCGTTGGCGAGTACCGCCACAGCTCATACCATATTCCAAAAGGTCTCGGTGAACGGTGTAGACCAAGGGCAGCTCAAGGGCGTCCGCGCACCTGATTCCGACTACCCCATCACTAGCGTCACCGATGCAGCTTTCGCTTGCAACAAAGACATCAAGCACAAAGATACTACCGTGATAAGCATTCCGGCAGGAGCAAAAGTCGGCGCGTGGTGGGGGCATGTGATTGGAGGAAAGCAGAGTGCTAACGATCCTGACCATCCTATTGCTGCAAGTCACAAAGGTACGTAGCGCCCATGAGGGCTGTCATGACCGCATAGAGAGTATGAGCTAATGAATGGGTTCTAGGTCCGATACAATACTATCTTGCCAAGGTAGACAACGCTGCCACCACCGGCACCACGGGCCTCCAATGGTTCAAGGTCGCCCATGATGGCTTGAGCAATGGCAAGTGGGCCGTCGACACTATGATCGCGAATGAGGGGTGGCATTACTTTACCATGCCTACTTGTGTAGCTCCAGGCGACTATCTTATGCGTACGTAACGTCTATGTACGAACCGTATGTGAGACATGTACTAACTTTGTACTCCTACATTTAGGTGTTGAGCTCATCGCCCTTCACGGCGCTCAAAACCAAGGTAACATCCTCGAGCCATCTTTCCATTACGCTGCTGACTGTATCGATAGGCGGTGCCCAATTCTACATGGAGTGTGCCCAGATTCGCGTTACAGGCAGTGGTACGAACAAAGGCTCGAACTTCGTATCTTTCCCTGGTGCCTACAAAGCCAACGATGCTGGTATCCAGGTCAGCATCTACGATAACACTGGCAAACCATATATGGGTGGCAAAGCATACTCAATTCCGGGGCCTGTGCCCCTCACTTGTGCGGCTGGACAGGAGGGAGACAGTGGTTCGACGCCCTCACCGCAAGAGCCAGCGCCAGCACCCGAAGCGCCGGCTGCAGGAGCGGCGTTATATGCGCAGTGCGGCGGCGCAACATGGACTGGGCCGACAACTTGCGCACAAGGAACGTGCAAGGTGAGCAATGAGCATTACTCGCAATGTCTGCCATAGTGTGCCAGTCAGAAGTGTTTGCCGCTTACATGAGCATGCTTCGTTCGAACGTCGAAATGCTCATCCTGTGTCCTAATGAATTATTTTTCGTGCCTTAGACACTTCCCATCATCCTGTTCCGCGACTACGGCATCTTCGCACATGTCTTTCGAAATTATCCCTGCGCGTAAACTTCTTCTCGGGTATTGCGCAGGTTGGATTGGCACAATAGAACGCTTTGACTGCGTACATATCCTTGTGAACGCCACGCTCATGTCGCTTGAGATCGGCTTTTAGCGCGAAAGCTGAGTCGCAGTGCTTGCAGCGATATCTACGGCGATGCTTGCGATTGAGATGCACACTAAGGGATTGTTAGTGTTGGGTCCATCCGGCTTCTTTCATGTTAGATTAGCGACTTACTTCAGTTGTCCTTGCGAATGATATGATGTTTGGCATGTATCACATCGATAGAGACATGATGAATGATCAGACGGTTGTGCAGCATCGTCCAGTTGATCGGATGCCGTGTGCTTCCTGGAGACCATTTCGGAGGGTTCGTAGAACTTCTCACTATCTGGTGGAGAGCTTGTGTATTCTGTAGGAGAATCAAGGAAAGGATTCTCGATAGGGGCATGTTTGGAGCCTTCCACTGGCGAGACAGCTATCAGTGGTGATGAAGTACTGGACATTGTCATCACTTGCAATCTTTCGCAGTTTTTGCCATTGATGTTGTCTTCGGACAGCTGTTTCCGTTGAAGCCATGGGAAAATAACCGGATTCGGAGTATGTTCTGCATCCCACGGGCTGATATACTGCTCTTCGTCCTCTGCCGACGTAACCTTTTGCCTGGCCCATCCGATGTGCGCAGGCGCGACTGTAAGTAGCTGCGATGATCCTTCTATTGCTACCTATCAGCAGACGCTCCAAGATAGAGTAGACGGCCCACGAACCACTCTGAGGTACGATGCGTTGTAGATATGATGTTTTATCGATACCCAAAACCTGGTCTGAGGTGATGGCTCTCGGCGGCTTCTTGGTTTTATACCTCTCCTGTCGAGCCCATATGGAATCTTTGGGTGGAGTCTTTTTGTACGGAGGTGGATCTATTCCTGGGCGTCGTCCTTTGCGCTCTAAATCTCGGAGCTTCTTGAAAGGGTCCAGTTTTCGCCTTTTGATTCGATCAGCAAGCCATATCCCTATCATGGGAGCTGCGAGTGCGAATGTAATACACAGACATATGCCTAAGAACACCATCCCAGAAGCAGTTTCTTTTCGTGGGTCATTCGCATTGGGCGAAATCTTATCCTCTAGTCTCGGGACATGTAAGAAATCCAGTAATCGCGTTGGACCCAGCGTGGGTGTTGCCGTTGGCAGCGCCACATTTGGAGCCATGGTGGCGAGCGAAGGCAAGATGGTGATGTGCTCATCGAGCAAAGCATTGCTTTAATCGCTTTCTTTATAACGGATTTACCGCCTGATTGTCGCATGAAGCCACGGCGATTCGAGGCTGAATCTGGGAGGCATACATCGTCTGTAGGCTTGCCATGATTGGACAGCATTTCCTACCGGTTAGAAGGCTTCACAGATACGAGGAGCGTCTAGAGCCCGCCCAATTGGCATCATACTACTATGGGTTTGGTGTTTCCTCCATCAGTCCATTTCGGCCCCCGGTTAATGTGGGGGCCGCGCCGTTGATGCACGCTTGCACATCTTGTGTCCCCATCTTTAGGGTCGCGACGATCCTTCCAGCCCTGTGGTAGGAGGATAAAAGCAAACCATGACGCTCTCCTCCGAAGACTCAAGCGCGCCTTGCGATCGTGTCGTGATGGAGCATCGCTAGAGTTGGTGGTGCAGGTTTGTTGCCACGCGAACGCAGGAGAAGCGGGAACGATCCCGTCAACAACTCCAGGGCAAGCACCTGTCCCGATCTCGGCAAGGCTCGATGCCCCAACATTAACACCACATCAACAGTACCACTACTCACAGACACTTGCGACCTGATAGACCAACCTCCATCATGAGCCTCACGCGGCCACCCGCGATCTTGAGTAACTTTCTGCGCTCGCAGCCCTCCATCAGGCAGCGACACGAGTCAGTAGACGGATAGGAAGGGAGCCGCTTACCGCTTCGTATGAATAATTTCATCCTTCCTCACATGGCAATCGTTGCGAGTATGCGGTATTTACAGCTTCACCTGATATACCCACGACGCCGCGACACCGAGAGCCTCTTCAGATCTCACCTGAAGAAGTTCGCATCTGTACGGAATGGCTGACCTGTCGAACCTCAAGAAACTGCGTCCATGCGGCAGACTAGAAACATACAGCACTGCACGACATCATCTAGGATTCTACAAGAATGTTGGCTTTACCGCAGAATACGTAGCATCTGAAACTTCCCAACAGTCGCTCGAAAATCAAGTCTACATCGCGCTTCGAAACGTTATCGCCCAGCACCCAATCCTGAGCGCCATCGCGGCAGACGAAGACAAATCTTATCCCAACGTATACTTTGCAGAACTGCCTGAGATCGATCTCCGTACTTGCGTGGAGATATGCGAGCGTAACACGCCGCTCCCAAACGACGGCGAGGTGGATGAAGAACTGGACGAGATGTTGACACAACAACATAGCCGCGATTTCAAAGAAGGATTAGGATCGAGACCTTTCTGGCGGGTGCTCGTTTTGACATGGCCAAAGGATGCAACCAGGTTCACTGCAACATGGATGTGGCATCATGCATTAGCAGACGGAGCGTCAGCCTTCCTGTTCCACGAGTCGTTTTTGGGTGGCCTAAATTCGTCAGAAATGGAAGGCAACGCAGAGCCAATTGTCAAATCGTTGAATATGGCTCTACCACCACCACTAGAGGAGTTGCACCCGATGACGCTCTCGTGGCTGTACTTCATACGAGCCATACTTGGTGCGCTATTACCCTCGATGTTCGCAAAGCGACCTCTTGGACTATGGACGGGAGGTCCTGTACAGCAAGACGCTACACCACTTCCGCAGCCGCGACATCGCACACTAGTTCTATCAAAAGCGACTACAGATAAACTGGTACAACTCAGTCGAGCCGAAAAGACTAGTGTAACAGCAACGTTGCAGTGTCTTCTTGCTGCATCACTTTTCGTTCATCTTCCAGCACAAGATCACGGAAAGCTCAAGATCGAGGGTCCGATCGCGATGAAAAGGTTGTTGGATGTTGGGGAAAAGCAGATGACAGTCGCGATGGCACAGTATGGATATCTCCACGAGCGTCGAGCGTCACAAGATTCTCAAGACTCAACAAAGCCCAGCATTTTGAAGCAATTTTCATGGGACGCTACACGAGCGGTCAAAACTATCATTTCTGCGGAAGTTGCCAAAGCCGGTACTGATAATTCCATCGCGCTGCTGAAGTACGTCCCTTCTATGTCACAATTCTTCCTTGATAAACTGGGCAAGCCTCGAGATCCTACTGTAGAGTTGTCGAGCGTGGGAGTGTGGAAGACCAAGCAGAATCCAGGTAATTGGGCCATTGGAAGGATGGTATTCAGTCAGTCACCCAATGTTGTGACTAGTGCATTTGCAGTCAGTGTTGTAACAGGCGGTGATGGTAACGCGACGGCGAATTTTTGTTGGGTAGAGGGCGCTGTGGACGAGAGCCTTATGGGGAAGGTCATTGAGGGGGTTAGGGACGGTGTTGAGGTTTTGGTCGCTGGAAACTGTATGTAGATGATGCGAATATGAGTCGAGACAGTTGCACTCTCTGGACTGATATCGAGCGTCACCACCTTCTATCGAAACCTGATCACTAATATAGAGCCTCGAGATCTTCATCGGGATAGTTTGGCGCCACCTTTGGTCCTATCAGGACATGTGCTTATGATAATGATTATACTTTTGTTGGATTAGATATAACAATCGAAGAAACAAGTAAGGTATGTACGATATCCCAAACACCAAACCATTTCGCCCACAATATAGAGAAACAAAGCTCTGCGGATCATGCAGCCTGTCAATTCCAAACACGTGGCCCAAAAACACCGATCATCCAACGTAAACTTCAAACCGTTATGGTCGCTTCATACACTCCACCTACTGTCCGCTACCCCTGCGATATTCCCAGACTTCTTGCCCTCTCTCACTCACACTTCCACCCTGGCCGTAGTATGTAGCGTAGGCAGAATTCATGCTCTCATGATGCTCTTTCGCGTGTTGCTTGATGGAGTTCCATACCCTATGTGCTTTGCTTGGTTCCCTTAGCGTAGATGCTGATGACGATGTGATGGATACCGAAGAGGAGGAGACTTTGGCTGGCGACTTGAAGTATTCGAAAGAGGTGCGAGGAGTCGATGCAGAAGAGGCTGTCATCTTGGGAGTTTCAGAAGGTGTATGACGTGTGGATAATCTGAGCGTATTGCGGATTTGTACTTGTTCGACTGGCCGAGGAGATGGTGAATATATTTATTGGGTTGTTGTGGCTCAGTGCGTTCCCGTTAAGTTCAAATTTAATTGTTTGCCTTCCGTTGGGTTTAGGATGCTTTGTCGTTCTTGCGTGGATCTGTAACGTAGTTTGGAAGTTTAGATGATTTGTCGTCTTGTATGAACAAAGGTTTGCTCGCGAATGTGTGGATCACTGCAGCTGGGTACTACAACTTGCCTTTATACTTCTTACGAAGCTCAGTCCACCGTACCGATCTGGACATCCGAGAATCCTAGACCCTATGACTCTATGTTCTAACATGGCTTTACCGTCGCGGCATGTCTGCTTTGGTAATTGACCTGAAGGGCGTGGGAGGCTTGTTTCAGTAGCTTCCCATGTCGAAAACATGACCATCCACTCGGGGGCGCAATGTGGGGACAACTTTGCACCATCGATGTAATGATTGTGTCCAATGGGACACGCGCGCGGAAGCCACCTGCTTCCGGAAGGGACTAGTGTGATGTCGTTTTTCCGACGGATAGAGAGGTACCTCTCGTACAACTGAAATCCTAAGAAATCTGCTCAGTTGTACGAGAGCGAGGTCACACCGACACATGCCAACGGAGTCACACATTTGCCCATATGCGTCATTAGCAATTGCAATCATGTGTTGCACAGCCTGTGGGGAGAGAGCGGAGAGAGCATGTTTGACAGATTGGGTAAGGCGTGCGCCTTGTGCAATGAGTTAAAAGTGGGGTTAGCATGTCTTAGTGAGCAATGCGCGCGCCCTGTACATGTCGATTGTCGGTGGTCGAAGACGCCTTATGGATGCAATATTGAGCACGTCCGATGTTGTGATTCTAGTAAAGATCACTCATTTTTTTTACAGGCAATGCGTACGGTATTCGTCGGGTGCATGATGTTGAAAGCTGCCAAATTGTGACACGAAAGCACCAGAAGCGGCACGAAAACACACATATAGGCGTGAGCTACGAATTTTATTATTGCAGGTAACACAACACCCGGTTTTGTAACTACGGCTTAACAACTGATTGCCAAGGCAGAGTATTGTCGAAGAAGAAAGTCGCTTTCGGCTCAGGCGCAAGGCCTTCATCAGTCATATTGCACAACTTGGTTATGTCGCCGGCCTGTACACGCTTCGCTCTGATGATGCTCTGGTATCGCGACAATGGGCACGAAGAGCCGGGACCACTATTACAGTCCACCACAGGGTATACGACCTCGTTGATGCGGATTCGCATGAATGTCTCCTCGAATGTGGTAGTATTATAATTGTTGTGGGTACCATAGCCGTACGTGCTATTGTGGGCAACAGCAGGACAAGAGAGGCGTTCGAATGCAATCGTTCCGCGCATCTTCACAACCTGGGATGAGCGGAAGAGGCGATTCGGTAGCGACATATTGCCTGGAAGTTGCTGTTGGTTGTCAAAAACACCAATTGCAGCGGCGAGCTGGTTGATTTGGCCATCATTCGCAAAATTGGCCATGATCTTTGGAGGAACAAAAGTTCCGTTACCCGCTTTGTAAGTCGCATTCGGACCGTCGACAAAGCGTTGTACGGTCATGTCGACAACTGGCAACATCTGATACTTTTCGATATCGGATCCTAAGCCGGTACCATACCAATAACGCAGATCCTGCGCATACTCGTATTGCAAGATTTCCTCGTCAGTAAAGATGTCGCAGAATGGGCTTCGGCGACCAGTGATCTGGGTCTCGAAACCACAAAGGTAAGGTATCTGGTCGACTTGACTCGTTGTCAGACTCAAGTCGTCCTGAATCTTAGCGTTGAGCCTGGCGACGATGGGAGGGAGATACATGGAGTCCCACAAGTCTTTGGCAGGGCCACCACCCGCGTCGTTGTAAGGCTTACAAAGATCACTGGGTGCAAGAGTGTTGCCCCAACTTGCAGGGTCGCTGGCGTTGAGGGCATAGATAGTGGTAAGATCTGTAGCGTTGGGTCCGACGAAGCCTTGAGCGAACAAGCGTGCGCTATCTCGCACACGGCCGGACGTATAGTAGTTTGCCCACATAGTGAAGGGGGTGTTGTAATCGTACAGGTCAGGATAGCGGAGGCGCCAAGTTGTACCCATCTCGTGAAGCTCTTTCCATCCAGTCGGGCTTATGTTGGCGATCTGAGCATCAGGATCTGAGAGCACCGGCTTCCAGGACTTGAGAAAAGCGAGTTTATCGTCGTTAACAGTAAAATCACCTGCAGCTTGGATGTAGTTGGCAAATTCAACCCATCCATTGTAGGCGCCTTTGTCAGGGTACCGCGAGCCGTGACGGGAGAAGAAGGCTGCGTGAATTCAGTATGGCTTATTCAGTTATGGACACTAAACTATTCTCACCAGCCAAATCGACTTTACATCCTGCGGGTATCTCAGAAGAAATGCCCGTCACTTCCTCGCCGGGAAACCATTGCCCATTTCCACCGATATGTTGGAAGATGTTAAAATCGTCTTGAGCCGCCACAGCAGCACTGCTAACAGCGAAAGAAACAGCGAGAAACTTCATGATTGTCGATGGGGAATGTGAGATGCTCCAAACTGCAGATGGAAACAAAGCGCGTAATCATCATCTTTATACCCCAATATCTTCATTTATCGTGGTGTTGTCGAGTACAGCACCTGCTTTAGCCTCGGAGATGAGTACAGGCGATGCTTCCTAAGACGGTAAGGATACTCAGGACCACGCTGCACGTGGGAGCAGGAACATTGTGGGTGGTTCCCTCGCATTGTGGCGCGGTCAGCCTCAACGGCCAAGAGAACCCGTTGCGGGACGCGATCCTTCGCGCATCTCAAGACGAAGTTGTTATGGACTCCAAGCAAAGCAGTGAGTGAACTACGGTTGAATGCAGGTTGATGACGATGCATGTCGATGCAATTGTCGCTCTTCGGAGGTGCATGCCCCGATTAGTCAGGCCGCTTATCGATATCACACCCGCGATCGGGGAAGCTGACTCAATCTCCAGCTATCTTTGCCAATAACACTCCCGCAACGATGCACGTCTTTATGTCTTCTCGGTGACTATCCGAATCAAGCTCTTTCCAGTACCTTTACCCTTCAGACCATGGCTGAGACGAAGCCGCGCCAGCGCAAGTTCGCGCCAAGGTCGCGGACAGGTTGCCTGACCTGCCGAACCCGAAGAAAGAGGTGCGATAACGCCCAGCCTCAATGTGCAAATTGCAAACGCCTCAACCTATTATGTGAGTGGCAGAGTCCACGAAGTATCGTTACGGAGTCGTCTTCTACACGATCCAGCTCAAGGAGTCCCGAGCTTCAGGTCGCAGTTCCACTGCGAAATTCTCTCGATCCTTGGGATGCACTACCGGGCGATGGAGAAGCAGAAAGGATGCATCTATTACAGTACTATATCGAGGCCTTTGTACCCAGTGTTCAAGTAGCGCCTATTGCAACAAGTTTCTATACTAGCCTCTACATGCCTTGGTCTTTCCAGATCGAAGGTATGCTTGACGCCATTCTGGCCATTTCTTCAGCTCAGTTGGCACGGCGGAGCCAGGATGCAGATCGCGCGAAACATCTTCGGGCCGTGTCTTCTCGCCATGAGAGGAAATGCTACCAATTCATCAAGGAGCGCCTACATCCATCGGGTGGACTGCCAGAAGACACATACCAGGTCACTGCGGTAATCCTCATCCTGGTAGGGCTTGAAGCGCTCAATGGTGTCAAGACTACGAGGTGGATATCGCAACTAAAGAGTGTTCAACGGATACTGAGCGCACTCACTCCGGAACAGAGCATCATGGACTGCGTTGAGGTTGATTCTCTGCATCGACACTTCACTTATCACTTCGCCTCTGCGTCTCTTATGGCACGCGTCTCAAACGCAGGAAAGGCATGTTCAACAGAGCAGGGCTTGATACCAATCAGTGCCGCTCTAATGCCAGGCACAATCGACCCGCTCATGGGCATCTCGTACCAGTTATGCGATCTCATCTCTCGAATCCAGTACGTGACATCCTCAAATCCAGCATTTCCGCTCGCTACCGAGGCGTCTTTCAACGTTATCGAGCAGGGCATACAGAATTGGACTTACGACAATCCATTTGCACTCGGTGTCGACACCCCTATAGCTCTCGATCTTATCGCTTTGGCAGAAGCTTACCGTTTGGCGGCCCTCATTCAGCTCTATCGAACCTCACCAAGCCATTCTGCCAACATTGCAGGCTGTGCTGCACGCGCGATGGAGTTCATTGCTCGCATACCACCTGGAAGCGCTGCGGAGTCTAGCTTACTCTACCCTATATTCCTAGCAGGGGCTGAGCTCGATGATGAAGCCGCCATTGAGAAATGCTTTCGAAGGCTAGAGGACATCCAGAAGAGGAATCGCTACGAGAACGTCGAATGTGTCCAAAAGGTGCTTAAAGAAGTATGGCGACCGAAACTTGAAGGCGGTCAAAGAAGAGACTGGGAAGAGGTGGTGAGAGAGTGGAATTGGTCGTTCACTCTGGGTTAAGGCTTGCTGAATGTAGTTCTTCCTGAGACGTGATTCAAGCCTTTTGCACCTGGCACGCCTCGGAAAATCTGGTGCGATGCTCTGGCTACGTTGCTGCTTGAGAACATTGATCCGAATCTATTATCAGGGATACAATCGCCGCCCCATAACACCCTAGGACTCATGTCTTCAGGCAAAGTTCTCACGTCAGCGGGATTATCGCCATTCCTTGGCCTGATATGTATGGTGGTCGGTGACTTCTTTCCCCGCATGATCGCTTGGCCGCCGACCCCGCGCCTGCTCCTGCAGCACGCATCGAGACATTGCACTCTGCGCTCATTCGCTCCCATATATCACTGCGAACGATCAGTGGGCTCGTTGACTACAATCTAGCGCCACCTTTACCTTGGGCTGCCTTCCCCGCTTCATAGTCTCCAACAGCTCACTACTGTATTGCCAGGCGCAGCGCTTGCGCGACGATCATGTCTATCATTAATACAAGACGATACCGTACGCCAGCTCGCTCTCTTTCCAAACCTACAGATTTCACATACCACATTCAATCAATATGGCGGATCCTGCTACTGCAACGATGGCGACTCCGATCAGCTTCAGCGATCCCTTGGACACAGCCAACCTTAAAGATCGCTCAGTTCTGATTACTGGCGCGGCATCCGGCATCGGTCTAGCCTGCGCAATCAAGATGGCTGAAGCAGGCGCAATTGTCACAATGGCCGACCTGCAAGATACAGCGGGGGCAGCGATTGAGGAACTAAGGGCTCGAGGGCTCAGAGCGCAGTTCGTACAATGCGACGTAACATCTTACGAGGCTCAAGCCTCTATGTTCCAGTCAGCAATACAATTTGGCAATGGGCAGATCGATGTTGTAGTTCCTAATGCAGGTATCCTTGCTGAAAAGAATGTTTTCGATATGGTGCCAGCCACGTTACCAAACCCTGGAGATACGCCGCCTCCTCCTCCAAGTTTTGCTTGCTTGTCCGTCAACCTTCACGCTGTATACAATACTTGCTATCTTGCGCTACATCACTTCCGCCTCCCGCGCAGAGCAGCAACAACGTTCGAACCCAGCATCGTTCTCATCGCCTCGTTGGCAGCCTACATTGGCTACCCATACAGCACTACGTACAGCATGTCTAAGTTCGGCGTTCGTGGACTCTTCTACAGCCTACGCGAGCGCGCTATGCACTCTTCGATTCGCATCAACCTCGTTGCGCCGTGGTTCGTCGATACTGCCATCACCAAACAGGCCGACTTCCTACAGGACAACGGTGCCGTGCTTGGTATCGTAGGGTATGCGTCGATGGATAGGGTGGTAGATGCTGTCATGAGGTTCTCATCGATTCGAGATCTGTGCGGAAGAAGCGTGGGTATCTTTCCAAGGGGCAGTGAGGATGTACATGATGATTTAGAGGGTGGGTATGGTGGTGCGGTCGTGGGCAAGCACATGCATGAGATCAAGGAGGTTATTGCGCAAGAGACACAGAAGCAGGCGCAAAACGGGGCCTAACAGATACGGTTGAGCAAATATATGTCGAGGATTCTGGAGTTATATGGTAGTGGTTTCTCCATTTCAAATCTCTCGGATGTATGTGAGTGCTTTGCTCATGTTCAATGTCACATAGCACTTCGATCCGCACTGTTCTTTGAAGGTGGTAATGTGAAGCTTTGCTCATCTGCGGGTCTGGGATTGTACATCGCCTCGTACATTATGTACGAAAGCCCCAGCACCCAACTTAGAAACGTTCGGCGCCGGCACTACAATTCCGCGTCTAGTCTCCGAGCACACAGATAACCTCATGCTTGACGAGCAGTTGGGATCATAGTTTCGGGATGCCGGAAGCAACATCTGCGATCCAATACACCACCGCATTCTGCTGAGCAGATCCACACTGATCTACACATCCGTAACTTTAGGTACGGCTCAACGGTCTCATCCATCCGTGGGCTTTGGACCGCCGGTATATTGTTGCGCCGTCTAAGATAGAGGTTCAGGCGTGTATGAGGGTAGTATATATGTGCCATGGAGAGCAATTCTGATGAGTGGCTATTAGTACGCAGCTCAGAGTATATATTGAAAGAACACCACAACACCAAACATGCCCGGCACCAGAGAAACCCAAATGGAAAGAGAACCACTGACCGGGATCGAAGTCCTTGTAATAGGAGGCGGCATAGGCGGTCTAACCTTTGCCATCGAAGCCTATCGCAAAGGCCACAATGTACGAATTCTCGAACGAAACCAGGAAGGCCAATACTCTGGTGAGTGTCGTGAATGTTGAAGTCAGTATACGAGTAACTAACACGCTAGCCATCAGGCGAGATCATCATGATAACCAGTTCCGCACTCGAAACGCCCAAGAAGTGGCCCGGCTTCATGGAGCGTGCCAGAACCATCGCCTCACCGCCGGATTTCGACCTGCGCAAATATGACGGCACGTTCATCCAGCACCACGCGCCTGGCGATGCTAAGAATCTTTCCTTGAACATCTACCGAAAGAGACTTCACAACCTGCTTAATACGTACGTCAAGGAGCTTGGTATCCCCATAACATACGAGACGAAAGTGGGCACATACTTTGAGACGAACCACACGGGCGGTGTTATCCTCGACACTGGTAAAAGAATAACTGCAGATGTGGTTGTGGCGGCAGATGGCGTGGGCTCCAAGTCTCGTGAGATCATCGATGGGAACAAAGATAAACCAATCAGTTCTGGTTTTGTGGTCTACCGTGCTTCTTTCCCAGCTGAACCGGCCCTCGAGAAGTATTCGCTTGTTGCTAAGGAATTTGGGGGCTACGATCACCGCACATTCATGTATATTGGTCCAGGCGCGCATATTGTCTTTGGGATCGATCAGGGCGACTTCTGCTATCTCTTGACCTGCAAGGTTTGTTTACACTTCCAAGTTATCTGGTCGTGTTCTTATTACTAATGACCATCAGGATGAGAACAGCGCAGCAACAGAGAGTTGGTCAAAAACTACGTCTACGGATAAAATTCTCCAGGTTGTCAAAGATTGGGATCCGCTTGTGACTGAGGTGATCAAGGCAACTCCGAATAATCAGTGTCTCGATTGGAAACTCATGTGGCGCGATCCACAGCCACAGTGGGTGTCAGAAGGTGGTCATGTCGTTCAGCTGGGCGACGCGGCGCATCCATTCTTGCCTACGTCGTTCAGCGGCGGCACAATGGCAATGGAAGACGCGTACTCACTGGCAGCCTGTCTGCATATCGATGGCAAGAAGGACGTTGCGCTTGCGACAAAAGTTCATAACAAGCTGAGGTAAGCCAACATAGATTGCACAGGAGCAACAGCGACTAATTTAGATATTACAGATTCGAGCGAGTATCCTGCGCGCAGAAAATGGGCTTCAAGAACAGAGAAGTCTTTCACAACACCGATTGGAAAGACAAGAAGGCGGCGCCGAAGAAGGAGGAAAAGATGGTCGGGAATTGGTTGATCTACCATAACCCTGAGCAGTACGCTTACGACAACTACTACAAGTGTGCTGATCATTTGCTCACGGGCGCCGAGTTTGAAAACACGAGCATTCCACCAGGATACAAGTACAAACCGTGGACTGTGCGCGAGCTACTGGGGGCTTCGGAACGTGGCGAAGCGGTTGAAGACGAAGGTGACTGGTCATAGAGTCCAGCAGCGACTTGCTTGCCTCGTCTCGCTCAGTGTGATTTTAGCTATGTTAGACCATCGACTGCCCACTCTGGCCATACCTCCTCCTGTCTCGGCTTGCTCGCCAGGTTTCGATCGTGTATATGATCGGCTAACGGCAGATCCTGATGCTGACTGCGATTACCCATATCCACACCTCTCTTCTGCAGTGTTCTCGCATAGCCCAGTGTCTCCTTTTTCCACTCCTTCCGACTTACTTTGCCCTCGATCATGTCTGCCAGGATCATGGCATCGAAGCATGCTTGGCTAGTGCTTGCGACGGTGTGCGGTCGGAAGCCAGCCAGAGCATCGCCAATCAGAACGACGCGACCGTCCATGAACTCATTGGTCGGAGCGAGAACATCTGTGATTGCTTGGACAAATGGCTTCTCCGTTGCTCTGACGATCTCAGCGAACTGAGGAGGCAGTCGCTCACTTGCAATTTTGCGCTGCTTCTCCCATGCTTGTGGATCCATCTTGCCAGGTGGCATGGTGATGCGATGGTACTGGCCGTCCACATCTGTCATCAGCTCACGGAAGTCGGGGGAAGGATTAGTCAGAGAAGGCGATGGAAAGTTCGTGTAGTAAACGAAGTTAATGAGGCGTTTGCCAGGCTCTAAAGTGCCGTTCTCGCCTGGTATCAGGTATGCCAGAATCTGGATCCCTTTCGCATGGAAGAAGGTAAAGCGTTCTCTGAAAGCTTCCAGTGTCTTTGGGCTGACTTGATCCTCGGGTACGGTGCCACGGAGGGCGACATAGCCTGCGTATGTACGCTCGATGCCGGTGGTGAGGAGTGAGCGGATGGTAGAACTTGGACCATCGGCGCCGATGACCAGATCAGCCTCCATCTCACCCGTGCTTCCTTCGCTTGTCTCGTACTTTACAACCACTTTGTTTCCCTTATCTTGCAGCTCAATCACTTTATGTCCATGACGATGCGTAATCTTGCTCCTACTGTTATCATCTGGCGGTACGTCACAATAGTCACTCTTGATCCCATCAACATTGGCCCTGAGCATGTAGTATGCCAGATCCCAACTCGTCATGTTCTGTTCCATATCCTCTTTATGCGTGACCTCGCCATCTTTGTTTAAATACTGCCTTCGAGTCGAGGTAACGGCTAGGTCGCGGCTGCATCTGTTATAGCGCTTGAAGAATGCCAGCGTATCGCCACCAGCGACGATGCCAGCGCCTTGATTGTGGAGGAGTGCGGTCGGATTCCGTTCGAGAAGCGTGACATTGTGCGCATGCGGAGATGGAAGACGTTTGAGCGCAAGAGTTGTCGCGAGGCCACCTAAAGAAGCTCCAGCCTGGGCAGTGACGTCAGTTATTCTCAGGGTAGGAAGCGCGCATGCGTACGGGAGCGTACGATGATAATATCGAGCTTCCCACTGGCGGCATGAGGGAAGCCCTGCGATTGCGCGTTACTATCTGCCATTTTCAATTCCGTCATCCAGTATCCCAAACGTTTGGCGCGTAGAGTGAGGACGGGCCGACCATAATGAGCCTCGTCCGCGCAGTGATCGCCCTGGTCGTACCTAGCTGTGGATTGATGGAGGAAGATCCGATGACGACAAGCCTGACGTCTCAAATGCCGAGGGATGTCGGAACGCTCATCGGAAACCCCAGTATCTTGCCCTCCCCTGCTTGTAAGCGGTACTCTCCCCACCATAATCTTAGTAAGACACGAACGTTACTGTATATTGATCATGTCTTTCCAGGCCTCTGACTTGAGCCTGAAGCATTCGTGGTATTGGAAAGGCCGGCCGTCGCGACACTGAAGCATGAAAGTCGATCGCGGAGCCCGTGGCCTTGTCGCTGTACGCCAAACCTCATCCATAACATTGAACATAACAAGGCTGATAGACCACCCAGATAACCGGTGCAAATGGCACAATAGGCTATGCTTGCGTTGTTTATGCACTACAGACTGGCTATCGAGTACGCTGTATCGTGCGCCGTTCCTCCGCTATCGAAACCATCAAATCCGGGCCCTCAGTCCAGCCTCATCTCCACCTGATCGAATACGCTATCGTACCAGACAATGCGGTTGATAGAGCATATGATGAAGCTGTTGCAGGTGCCGATTATGTCGTGCACATAGCAGGAGCATGGCCACTACCGAACTTAGATCCCGACAAAGACATCTACTGGCCATTCATCAACTCGACAAAAGGCTTGATTGAAGCAGGAAAGAAGTCAGAGACTGTGAAGAGAATGGTTTTCACGCAAGCTGGGGCTGGGCTCGTTGACTCGGAAGATGGTGATACCCTAGGCAGGCGCATGGATCGCGTTTTGAATGGTATGTCTCTTCCCTCCGGCTCTCCTATCTATCTCAATGCATCATACTAACCGACCCAGAACAAGTCGAAGTCTCGCAAACATCCCTCAAATACCTTCCCC
This sequence comes from Alternaria atra, assembly GCF_907166805.1. Lineage (NCBI taxonomy): Eukaryota > Fungi > Ascomycota > Dothideomycetes > Pleosporales > Pleosporaceae > Alternaria > Alternaria atra. The sequence goes on from NW_025091327.1 coordinate 1,050,574, forward strand.
CTTTAAAGTCCCCTCACAACGCATACTGCTCCGCAAAAGCTCAATGCATGACTAGCCTCGCCCTTCTGCAAGCCACCCACAAGCTCCCCTTCTCCATCGCGCAAATCATTCCAGGAACCGTCATCGGACCTTCAGAATTCTGCACAACATCTGACCAAGCGTTCGCGCATTTGGATCGACAGACCAAGGCCTTGCTCTTCGACGATATGACACCGCGTTATGCGTTTGGCTTCGTGCATGTGCAGGACTGTGCTCGTCTTCACATCGAGGCGCTGGACGGGACAAACAAGAGCGAGGACATGCCTAACTGGTACGTTGCTGCTGGGACGGTGGAGGAGGGCATGGATGGAGAAGGACTGTGGAAAGCTGCGGTGGACATGGTCGAACAAGACTTTGAAGCCGAAGTCAAGACAGGACTGTTCAACGTGGGGCGAAATAGGGTTCCTATCAACATGCCGTTTCGCGCCGACTCCAGGGTGACGGAGAAGATGCTGCTGAGTGGAGACAAGATCAGGGGGCTAGTGGATAGTGTGAAGGAAGTCGCGCAGTGGTATATTGAACTGAAGAGGAAAGAAGAGAAAAGAAATCTATAAGGTGCAGCAAAGCAAACTACTAGGCAAAAGTCTTCAGCTCAATCTAGTGTTGTACGTCCTACCATTTGAAGCTTTCCTCAAAGTACTCAACCCCTCCATATCCCTTACCCAGCATCTCTACGCTTGCTCTTCTAGCTTGATCAGCCATCAAAGCTGGTCCGCAGGCTACAACTGCGAGGCGCTGTTGCCCCGCATCTCTTGCCGATTCCTCGATCGTTGCACGTACGTCGGGTCTGTGTGCCATCATCCTTACGCTCTTTAGATCCTCGCCCAATATATCATCCTTCGCCTCATCATCCCGAGTGACATGTACCTCCATCTCGACTCTCTCGTCACTCAGTAAGCCTCTGAAGTCGCGGAGAACCGAGGTAAGGAACCCATATTCGCGGACCGCCCATACAATCTTCACGCTCTGAACGCGCGAGGAGGTGGAGAGAACATGGGCCAAATGTGACAATGGGACCGCGATACCAGTTCCGCCGACCACAAACAGAATATTGGTGAAAGTTTGGAGAGGGACAGTGTGCCCATACGGCCCTTCGATGAGGACATTGAGTCGCTTAGGATGTAGGAGACAGTGTGACTTTAGTCTAAATGTAAAACCATCGTACGGTCGTATAAAAAACACCATATTAGATACAGCATCAGAACCTTTAGACGGCAAGAGCGCATCGGACTCGGTAGAGGAGGCTGATGACGTACGCAAGGGCTCTGGCCTTGGTGAAAGTGGCGATAGAGGCGTGAACAGGGGATTATCGGTATCTGTCGAGGTGTACGCCAACGTGAACGGGTGGCTTTGGTGCGCATACAACAGATCATCCAGCACGTGGATATAGTAATACGTGCCAGGTTTTGGTGCGACTACACTCTTGCTGCAGTCAATATGCATGCGTACAAGGTTACTGTTAGGGTCGTAGGTGACCCTCGCCTTAGTACTGAAAGGATTGCGGTTGAACGCTAAGATCCGAGCGAGGCGCATAACGCGGTCAAAGACCCAGATACCAACACATGGCCAGATGAATATATTCCATTCACCATTGGTGAATATTTCGACATGGTAGTACATAGACCAGAGTGCGGCGATAGAAAGTGTTATGTGCGTGACGAGGAAGAACTCATAGTGCGCACGGCGAATACCGTAAAAGGAGAACGCCAAGAGACCGCACATAGCGATGGTCGCCAGTTCGCCGTTCCAGAAGTAATGCTTTGTCCAGTACTTGAGAAAGTGTGACCATCCTCCGCTCTCCAGTATCATCAGTGTGTAACCTAGACTGTGCACCACAGCTTGTACCGTGGCGACCCTAGCTACCCATCGATGAAAAGCGTTGTATGTGCCGAAACCCCATCCAGTAATCCAGACCAGAACATCGTTTCGCATGCCAAAAAGCCAGACAAGAGGGAAGTTTGCCAGTGAGATGATCCCAGTGCGATCCGATACATAGCGGAGAAGTTGCGCTGACTTCTCTGGCCAGTAGAGGTTGCCTTCAGTAAGACGGTACGAGCAGATGCAGAAAACGATGTTGAGTGCGACGAAGAGAAAGATGGTAAGTGATTGAACCCGTGGTGGTATCGTGCACCAGCCATATGGTCGAGAACAGCGGTCACCGAATGTGGCAGGTGTAGTAATGTATCGCTTTAGCCATGTTTGGAGAAAAGTCGCAGGACTGCGTGATGTAGAAGGTGTGCCAGGTTCGATATCTGGGATCGTTTCGTACGACTTGTTACGGTGTTGTTGAGCATGCATAAGTGATAAGAGACGCGTTGTGACGCCAACGATCACTACGGCGATCCAGAAGTAGTATATGTACCAACTGTGAGTCTGATCTCAGCGATTGTAGGTTCGATTTTATCTAGATTCGACTTACCCATATACAAGATGGATCTTATATTCCCAATCCGCAGCCTCCTGTACGCTGTAATTAGCATTGCATTACCTCTTAGGGCGTGACAGGTGAATGCTGTACCATAGTCGTGAAAGCCCGCTTCACGAGCATATTACTGGGTATCACCACCTCATCAATGCTCGGAAACCCCAGTGCCTCTTCTGCCTTCAATCGCCTTACTGCGGCCGTTTCTTCTGGCGTCCATCGATCCACAATATTGTGAAAAGATGGTAACGTCACATTTGCGTATGCTTCACACCAGGGTTTCTGGCTCTCAATCCATCCTTCTGATGCACCATCCTGTTTGCAGAACTCCTCAAAACACAGGTACAGTGATGTAACGCGCAGATCACTTCGACATGCTCGGATCTTTCTCGAAAGCGAAGGGTTGGTGTCGTTGAAGGCTACATAGTTGATGGTGGTCTCGCAAGCCAAAGGGCAGAATTTGCCCGAATACAGGGACTGTGCTACATCTGCAAGAGTGTACAGGATAACAGAGATCGAAGAAGCGCGCATGGGTGGACGCGATGAGGTACGAGATGGACGATGCAATCTCGGAGATTGGCGGGGGTGAAGAAATCTTATCAGATGGCAGCGCACAGACTCGCACTAAGATCAGGCGCTTCTCTTTCGTGTCAGCTGGATCGTTGCTTCAAAGCCAGAAGTCGTCCAATCATCCCGTGAAAACAAGTTATACGCAATATCTATACTCATTATCTGCAAGCTCACAGCGTATCATATCATGTCGCAAGTCATCGGGGAGACGACTTTGTTATCTTTACCCATCGAGCTTCGCTTGGAGATCGTCGGATACGCACTGGAACAGCCCGACGCGGGACTCATACGGACGCTCACGGCGAGGAAGACGCGTCGCTTCACGATCGATGAGGGATACAAGCCTAGTACCAATCTTTCCATACGGTTGGTATGCCGCCAGTTCTACACCGAGTTCAGTCGCATTGCCATTCAGAAGACTCTCCTCGTACTTTCTAAAGACTCTACATTGGTTGCCAATCAGCAGCCCGATGAGTTTCTACGCGACGTGAAGAAACTGAGATTCTGTTGCAACCACGAAGATATCACGGAATGGCAGGAGTACGTGTTGAACAAGCAATGCATGCACCTCGACGAGCTGGACCTTGTGATCTCGCTTGATGGCTCTGCCAACCGGAAAGCCCTCATAGGCTTGTTCAGACGCTTGCGGAACGTTAAACAAGTCAAGCTTCTCTTCCCGGACCCTCATGAATGTATTCAACTAATCGGCGAGCTGCTCAAAGAAGACCATTTCCAGAGATACGATGCACCGAACGCTCCTAACTTGGAGTCCACTTGGTGGAAATGGAATTATGACGTTGACTCCAGTTGGGCTGTTTTCGTCGCTCAAGAGCCTAAGCCAATCATGGCGGAAGAAGACTACATGCTGCTGATGAAGCCGGAGGTCGACTACATCATGAACTATATGGTGGAGGCTTACTCTGAGTTCTCGTGCTCAGTCTCTTGACGGGTCTCAAGCCGGTAACGGGTATCCCTAGTTGGGATGGGCTCTGGTTGCGATGGCAATTTGATGGTGAACGAGGCAACTCCATGCTCAAGCATGATCTTGTGCTATCGCGACATGGTATGCGACGAGTATGTACTTGGTGCACTTTAGCGAGAGGCTCCTGGGTGTAACATAACGAGACTCACACTGAGTACTAGTTTCAAAATGCTTGAATATTTGTTACGTGTGAAATCACATGTCGCAACCGCTCCTGGCTTCTCGGTACGCCGAAACAATTTGGTGTCGACCCCATTCTTCAGCTCCAGCAGTGACAGGTCTTTGCAGAAGTTCCACACCGCCCTGTGATCGTTGATCAGACTTTGTGCAATGGTTAAAGTATTCACTAGCTCTTCTCGTACGCCATGAGCATCTTATGCTTGAGTGAGCTGTTAGAATCTACTATTGTAAACAAGTTGCCGATCCGGTATGGCGAGTACAATTCTGGCGAATTCAGTCAACCCGAGGAAATTTGGGTTAGTGGGTTACAGTATATCCCTGAGACTTCCTTCAGCGCTTGGAAGCTTCGGTAATGGCCTCTGATCTTCTACGATACACTATGGAAAGAGAGCGACACGGAGCTGGTAAAACTAGGGGAGCTGTACGATCTGACAGATGGTGGTGTAGAGTCTGCGCGCTGAAGACTCCCTAGAGCTTGCATATCCCATCATACTGGGTTATCTGTCTGAGTGACGAGAATGCAAGTGTAATGGTATTGGCATATTTTCACAGACAAAGAATGACATCGTTGTGGCTGCTGATCGGTTTCGTCGTAAGGTATCCAGCAAGATTTTACCAAAGTTTGCCGAGTCTCGCCATTTGCAGAGGCTTTTGGGGGCCAAAACGCTTGCGGAACGGCAATGGTACTAACTAGTCGCATGAATTCTGTGACGGTTGCGAACCTGTAATTAGGCCACACTGACGTGAGAGAACGAGTTGTGAGTTTACGTGTATGTGCGATACCGTCGTTTGCTATGATGGATGTTTCCAAACATCGCGACCTGGCTGTGGAAAGAAGCGACACGCTGTGCGCAAGGGGCATGAGCCCGAGACGCAGCCCCCACTTCAACCTCGAAAATCATCCAGGCATTTAGGTAACCCGCGCGTTGGGATACGCCCGAAGGATTCACTTGACGATACTTAACGCGCAGCGCACGCCATGGTTAGAAAACTAATACACCAGCCGCTCTGCTGGGCGCGAAAAGGTCGTCATCCATAATGGTACTCTTGACAATACTGTTCACACTCCTTGCATTGCCAGTCGCTTTGACAATCTGGTCTGCGCAATCTCTCGCACAAAACCGCGCAAAAGCCAAAGCGACCGGCCTTCCTTATATCGAACGATGGATTTCCCCAATGAATCCATTTTGGCTCCTCTGCGGCAGCAGATTCGTGCGATTATGCGAACGCCTTGGTATTGCGACTGAGAACATGTCCCGCATCTACTCATACGGCTGGGAAGCCAACACACGCGCCGAGGTCCATAAACATGTCGGTAGCGACGTGTTTATCGTGGTTCATCCCGGTGGTCTCCAGCTTTGCGTAGCGGATTCAGCGGTTACGTATGATATTCTGCAGCGCCGCAGGGATTTCCGACGTAACATGGAAGAGATGGCCGTTCTGAATGTGTACGGAAAGAACCTATCCACAACAGATGATGAGGAGTGGCAGCGGCATCGGAAAATGACTGGCGTTACATTCACGGAAAAGAATAATGAGCTGGTTTGGAAGCAGTCTTTGAGTCAGACCGAAGGTATGCTATGGAGCCTTTCACGGATTCGATGTGCCGCTTTGCTCACGGATCTATAGGTATGCTCGAATTCTGGACCAAGCGATGCAAGCAGCCGATTCGTTCAACTCACGAAGACACCAAAGTCTTCACGCTCAATGTCCTTGCAGCAGCAATGTTCGACAAGGTCTATCCGTTCGAAGGGAAATCTGAGGAGAATGAGAGCAAGCATGAGGGTGACACGTCATACATGTATCGAGCTTCTCTATCAACCATTTTAGGCTCCATCATTCAGATCTTCATCTTAGGTGAAGAAGGATTGAAAGCTTGGTGGACACCCAAATCCTGGAAAGGTGCCGCAGAGGCAATGGTCACTTTTCGCTCATACATCCTGCATTTGATGAACGAGGAACGGACATACATAAAGCAAGGAAGGACTGATCGCCAGCATCTCGTCGCGCGATTAGTGCGTGCAATAGAAGCAGACGAAAAGACCAACGATGCAGCTCTCGACAAACTCGCGGAGGAGAATACAATTACCAAGAATGTGAATATGACTGAGGAGGAAATCATAAGTAACCTCTTTGTATACGCATTCGCCGGAAACGACACTACAGCCATTGCGCTAACCAGCATACTCTACCATCTCGCTGCGAACCCGCAGTCGCAAGAATGGATCGCAGAAGAACTACAGTACTACCTTACGTCTAGTGATACCAGCACATGGAGCTTTGAGAACTTCAAAAAGCTAAAACGCTGTGGTGCCGTGATCGTAAGTGCCATGCCCATACTCCCTATTACTGAGAATATGCTTAACATCCATAGATGGAAACCCTACGAATCTGCCACCCCCTTTCCCAACTCGTCAAAACAACAGGTCCAGCCCCCCAGCCCCTAAAATACAACGGCGAAACGTACATAGTTCCTCCTGGAACATCAGTCCACTGTTCTATTCCAGCTCTCCACGCAAACCCCAAGTACTGGGGCCCTGATCCTCTGGCTTGGAACCCGAGCCAGCACATCAGCGCTTCAAGGTCCCAAGGAATAGAGCTCGGTGTGTTCGAAAGTGAAGTTCTGGCACCAGATACTTCCGAGCACTACCTGGCGTGGGCATGGGGCCAGCGCGTGTGCCCAGGGAAACGCTTCTCGCAAGTCGAGCTTGTAGCTGTTCTAGCCGCGCTGTTGCGGGATTGGAAAGTAGAAGTCGTGCCTGAACCAGGGGAAACAAAGGAAGGTGCGATGAGGAGGGCATGGGAGTGCAGTCTGAAAGTCGACCACGAAGGGCATATGTTGCATGAAATGGTCGATCCAGAGAGTGTAGGGTTAAGATGGGTGAAACGAGCTTGAAAGAAAGCACCTGATTACCATCTGCACTACCAAGTTCTGCTGTAATACAGTTGTCATGTAACACGCTACCTCATCCCAAACTCTATCCTTTAGCCCTCAAACGTCGACCAATCCTCCTGCTTGAAGTAATCCTCCAAACTCGTCATTGTCTCCGCCATACCCACATCTTCCGGGAAAACGGAATCCTTATCCCCACCGTTATATCCAAAGTCCCTAGCCCATTGCCAGCACTGTGTGAGATGCTCCTTGATATGTTCATCTCCTGGCAGTGCATCACGGTACTCTTCTTCAGATAACTGCTTAATACCTCCATCGCCCGCCAACGTCTTGCCGCCAACCTTTGCCCACTTCGCCATGAACTCGCGGTACGTAGCCGACTCGCTCATAGCCACGAGACGAGTACCCGGTTGGAGGTCTTCGACGAGTTTCTTGACCAACGGGCCTGTGTCGCGGCGTGTCCAGACAAAAGGCTGCTTGGCACGGCCATCAGTGATGTCGAGATGGTAGTAGCCATCCCCTTCTTTGGCTTTGCAAATCTCAAGAGTCGAGCGCGTCCAGTTATCTGTGTACAGCCCCACGTGAACAAAGCTAGCCTTCGCACTCAGACCAGCCTTTTGCATCTCAGGGTCCTCACGGATCCACTTCTCGGCTACGGCTTTACTGTCAAAGTGCCAGATCTTGGTGTATTTCCCACCCGAAAGCAGGGAGCAGTGAGGCAGACTGCTGTAGACGTAGCGTTCAAGGGTTTTCTGCACCTCTGGCGCTGCGGCGGCGCGAGCGAGGTTCTTGGCACGTTGAGTTTCGAGTTCAGCGCAGAGCTGGTTGGGAGGCATGCCTTTTTGCTCGGCTTCAGCGCGGACTTTGGGGTCGGAAAGAGGGAACCAGTAGTCGGTCATTGCGAAGATGGCCGTTGCGCCTGTGAAGGCTTTGGTGAGAGAGGCCACATCGTCCATGTCACCTTGAACGAGCTCGACACCTCTTGACGCCCACTCTTTGGCTGAGGGCTTGGATGGATCACGGGTGATGGCGCGGATTCGCCAGCTGGAATCTGACAGGAAGGCATCTGCTACGCTGCCACCCTGGTTGCCGGTGATGCCTACGACGACGACGAGTTTGGACATGTTTGAGGTGATAGAGTGGCGGTAGTGCGAATGTAAGGTATGATCTAAGGGACAGAGATGAAGATACAGTTCCTGACTGCTCACAGATAGTCCTTTTTATAACGACATGTAAAGCTTGTCGTGTATCTCAATTGCCCACATGCAAATTTATCACTCCGAGCGTTGAAGCTCGCAGGACCACTCCTGGTGCGGTATACCAGCGTCATTCCGCTTCCAGAAGAGGGCGGAACCAGGGACGCAGCCAATGAGAAAAGCAAACTCATGATGCGAAATGCTTGGTGTTGTCAAGCATCGACGGGAACGTCCGCTAGCTTGCGGATGCGGAGTGTCGGCAGCACGTCGGATGTTCCTAGCTTTGCAGTTCGGACAAAGTGCAACGGGTGCAACCTCGATTAACATGTAAATCACCAATGTCGCACATTACAAGGTCGGTAGTACTTGAGACGCCACCTTTAAGTCATCTTCATAGCTTCCATCTCCATTATCGACACGTCCGATACCCCCATCGCCCTAAGGATCGTATCACAAGATTCAAACGTGCTAATCTTATTGACGAGTTGAACTTTGGAAGAGCCAGTGATATCACGAAGCTGCAGTCCGGCTCCTGTAGAGGGTATTTGTCCTCAGAGATTAAAGCCCTTGTGTTGCCCAGATGTAAGCCAGCACCGCATCGAACAATTTCAAAGAATGTTCTGGCCCTTTCTTCATCCCACAAAGGTATGCGGATAGTATGATATAGTCGGGGCGTTGCGACGTTGCGTGGGACTTTCGAGGTGGGGCAGAGAGCCTTGAGATCTGATATAGATACGATCTATATCACAGACTCAGTAATAACATAACAGGTTTGGATGCGGTTTACATGGTCTACAACTAAGAGCCAGACATGATTGTTCAGCTCTATTCGAGAGCCTGGACGCGTGTTGTAGTAAGGAGTAGCCATACTGTAGCGACAACCGAAAGTCAGATGACACGAACGGTCATGTGGCTCGGTGTGCAGGATGCAATAGTTTCCAAACGAGGCACTTGTGTCAGTGGGTTGATGATGGAGCGTTTGCGGGCGGGATGTTTGTGTTACTGGCAAGCTTCGCGTGCAGCAATCTTGGAAACCATTCTCGGCACGTCTTCACGCAGCTTCCACTGCACATCTTTGTCACAGATTCTGATCAACACTGCTGCGTGATCATCAACAACGCAGCTGCTTGCTAGGCTTAGAAACTCGACATGTTGTCGCGCGGAAAGAGACCAAAGCATGCTTACCGACAACGCGACGGCTTAGAAATCACGCTGCTTTGAAGGTCCCGGAGTTCCGACGCGGCCCCCACTTGCCCAATGATACACTTGACGCAATACATCGCGCCTTCCTCAACACCAAGCGCACCTGCTATAATACGAGCCATGTCGTCTCATGCTGAGCATCCTCTACGCTCCGATTCAGTCCATCAACCACCATGAGCGCCCCCAAACCAATTCTCATCTCTGGCGCCGGTCTCGCCTCGCTCCTCCTCGCCCGCTCGTTGCACCGTTCCAAAATCCCGTTCCTTGTCTTCGAGCGCGACGCGTCAATTATCTTCAGAGCCCAGGGCTACCGTCTAAGGCTCTCAGCCCAAGGTCTCGATGCTATTGAAGAGGTCCTTGGCCCAACAGGCTTCCAGAAGTTCTACGACGCTTGCGGTAAAACAGGTGGGGCGGGCTTTGCTGCTATCAACCCATTGACGGGCGAGACACTGGGCGGGGATGCTCCAAGCGTGAAGAGCGAGCCTTTGACAAGTAAAGACAACAAGGTGGTCGGCATCTCGCGCGGTGACATGCGAAAGTTGTTCATGGAGGGCCTAGAGGACAATGTGCGCTGGAATCGCCATGCCACAGCTTATGAGAGGACGGACAATGGTGTGCGGTTGATTTTCGCCGATGGCAGCAAGTCGGAAGAAGGGTCCATGCTGGTCGGAGGCGAGGGCGTGAAGAGCGCAGTAGGCGCACAGCTGTCCGACGGCGCTATCAAAGTCTACGACCTTGGATCGAGGGGAATACATGGACAAGCCCCAACGTCTGCTTTCAGGGCATTGGGTGAAGGCGTCTTCCGATTCGTCGATGATACGTCGCAGCCAAACGGCGGCAAAGTATTCATCATCACCAACGTACGCGCAGGTGATATGGACAAGCCCGATATAAACTTTGGCTGGACCATGATTGGCTCGCCCGGCGTCATCAAGGCACCCAACGACAATTACACCATTACTGGACAGCCTGTTGCACAGATTGCCAAGGCGCTCACGTCGCATTGGCACGAGCGCGTCAAACCACTCTTCGATAACATGGTAGAGTCTGAAGCGGCCTTCTGGAAGATTACCTGTTCGTCGCCGGAAGGTGTACCTGAATGGCCCAACGACCCCCGAGTTACTCTGGTCGGTGACGCTGTGCATGCCATGACGCCCGCAGGTGGTAACGGCGCGAACACGGCTGTGCGTGATTCAGCTCTGCTTGGTCGCCTGATTGCCGAAGCTTGGGAGAGAGGCGATGGTGATAAATGGGTGGGTGTGACGGAGGCATACGAGAAAGAGATGCGAATATACGCAACAGAGGCTGTCAAGGCTAGCTATGGGCAAGCTACAGGGCAGTTCGGTATTGACCTTGATCTCAAGAAAACACCCACGATCAATGAATACATCGCGCCGAACTAAGGGCGGATGGAAGGGCCAGGCCGTGCATGTTCAACGACTGCCCATTGTTCCGAGCAAGATTTTCGATTGTAGCGTCCCATTCGCATGAAGCAATAGTCTGTGTGAACAAACCATACCCGTACCATCCATGTCGAGATTCGCGCAAGTTGCAGTTACTACTGATCTGTTTCTTTCTCTAGGAAAGACTTTCGTGTTTGCTGCAGAAGACGTTCGCCGCTTCCTCCATTGCCGTTAGTGGCTTCCGCCATAGAGACCACGACTCGTGTGTGCAGCTTCCCCGCATCGATTCGGCCCATTCCCAATGTCAAAAACCGGGTCAAGCCCACTGTTGCACATCTCGCGCGAATTTACCGATGGATCCGCCAGTCTCTCCACGACCACGCAAGCGCCGTGCTATCAATGCATGCGTCAATTGCCGAACCTCCAAGGTACGCTGCGATGGGAATCGTCCCTGCCAACGATGTGAAAGGAATAGTGCGACTTGCCAGTATTACGACGCAGTCAAGGATGAGAATGTGTTGCGTATCGAAAAATTGGAGGAAGAAGTAATGCAAATTCGCGAGCACATGCGTATTCAGGAGCGTCGGGACAGGAGCGTACGTAGGCATTTACGGGTGAACCAGGAGTACCTAAGCAAGCTAGAACCACAGCAACGGACTCCAAACCCACCTTATAGACTGTCATGAGACACTTCGCTGATTACGACTGTGACTGCAGTCACTCATGGAGCCCGCGAATGCGACAGTTCCCGAATTCACGCTTCGCTCCCTGCCCAAGTCCAATGCAGCTGCTAGTGCCGTTGGTGCAGGTCTGATCACATGGGAGCAAGCTGCGCATTGGTATCAAAGGTAGCCAGAACGGATTCAGTTCTAATATCTCATGTCACTAACTACGAGTAGCTTCTTCACTGGTAGTGTATGAAGGCCTTGGCATATTGTTTGAACCACATTGACAGACTTAGCAATACTTAGTACCTATATTCTGCGAGAGATACGACACAATCATATCGGTGTCTTCACGGAGCCCAATTCTTTTCGATGCCATTGTCAGCATTGGCTGTCGCGCCGATGAGGGATTCGATACAACCATCTATCGTCGGCTGCAGGCTCGAGTTCGCGATCACATCACCAATATGCTCATCAATACGAGCGTTCCTGCAGTTGAGGATATACAGGCAATCGCATTGGTGGCTGCGTACTCGGAAAACGACTTTGTCTTAATCGCAACAGCTCTTCGCTTCGCCATTCAACTTGGGCTACCTCTTGTTGTCGATCAACTCATCGCGAAAAGTCATGCACGATCCAGGGTTGTTACTACCAATGAGCAAAACCTTTACCGCTTGTCCAGAGTTTGGTACGGTATTTGCAACCTTGAGCTCTTGTGGGTATAATTCAAGCCCTTTTAGCGGCATTCGCTAAAACTTTTCAAGTTTCTCGCTAGATGGAGGTAAACTTCCGGGCCTGACTCCTCACATGTCATCCCGAAAGATTAGGAGTCTTCTGGTGCATCCGGAACGCACAGCGATAGATATCCGGTTACTTTCACAAGTCGAGCTCAACATCATCCGCACCGAAGCTTACACTAAGATCATGGGTCGGAACGGTGAGTTCACGACCCAACATAGCGAAGATCAACTGCGAACTACAGTGGATGACGCTAGTGTTGAGCTGTCACTGTGGCTCGTTGAGTGGACTAACATCGCAATGACGGAGCCAGCGCCACATCAACGTGCACTAGCACTGCAAAACTTACAGATCCAACGAGCGTTCGCGATGATGACTCTTTACCTCAAAGCTGTAGCTTCTTCAGGGATCGAAAACATCGCAATCATGACCGAATTCCAACGCGACTTCATACGTAAAGCCAAAGAGGCGGCAAGCTGCCATCTACATTACATGCTTCAATCATCGTTGACGCCAAATTCATCGCCGGCATCTCACACCACGACCTCTGGCTCAACGTACCTCAGTACGTTCCGTTGGACACTCGATTACGTTTGGGCCAAATGCGCCGTCTCGGTTCTGCTTGTCCTCAAGCTAGCTATACTCCTCCGCGATCCCGTACCCTCTGTCATGGCGCTACTCCGCGATGCGCACCGCGTGCTGGAAGAGCTAAAAACCGTGACTGTGGGTCACATCGCATACTTCCAAATTCTGCAAACCAGCATCAAGAAGTGCGAGGCCGCCCTTCGAGAGTATGCAGCGGAACAAATCCCCGACCAAGACTCTTCGATTACTGGAGCGAGAAGCGGCGCAGCAGAAGACGAATTCCAGGGCTATGTGCCAAGTGAGTTTGTCTTTGAATGGGATTTCCCTGGATTGAATCTCAAACATATGCCATTCGGATGGCAAGACCTCTTCGTCAACATTGATCGCTTGTTCTAGAACGAGAATACATATAAGAAGCCGACGCATACACAGCACTCATCCTCAGGTAGTCGAACCTAAAAAGCAAGGATGCCCGAAAGGTATGGAGTATGCGAAATGTGCGAATGCTAATGGAACACAAGCTTGTGTGTACTATCAGGATATATTGTAGCTGAGATACGATGCGGCAAAAATAAGTTCTGTTGTATACCAATTCAATGATCAATACACATTGATAAAGTCTTCGTTTTTGATGTCGGTCACATCGTCAAACGCCTTATCGCCCACGCCACTAGCTCGCGCGTTCTCAGCTTCCTCTGCGTCTCCTTCACGCGCAGATCCCATACTTGTATCGACGACAATCGCCGATTTTCCCATGCTCTCTCTGGTTGCTGCATGCTTCCGGTTCAGCAACTTGATCCAGACCATTGCAAGTAAGATCAGAACGATGATTGCAATGAAGAGAGCGAGGTTTGCGCGCAAACCCCGGTAGTAGTGCGGCTTCTCTGAAGACTTGAAGAGCTGGTGACCGATGATGTTGCCTGTGCTGGCTCCAAAGAAGAGGATACTTGGTAGATACGACCCGACTGCACTTATACGCATCCCCACGGGGACCCCAGACGCTGATCTTGACTCTATTGAGGCAGGTGCAGCACTCTCGCGCGGCCGAAGATACCGAGCTAAGCATTACTCCAACCTCGTGACGCGGTTAGGCGACCGTTCGGCATCTTGCCGATGGTACTTTCGGCGAAGTATCACGACATATCTTGCTATAAGTATGATTGATGATGGTCATGGTACTTAGCAAGAAGAAAGGTATTGACAACTGTTCATCCTACCTCCATCATGCCGATGCTTGAGCACGTTCCTAGCGGCTATCAAGCTGCTACTGCAACAGCTACATCAAAGACTAGTGTTCATTTGCAGTCCAACTCAGGAGACTTCATATTTACGTTTGACGCATTAAGACCTGGACTTTTCCGAACATCTTTTACCTCTCCAAAGCATCTGCTGCCGCCGCATCGAGCTACTCCAGTGCCGGACAAGACCCTAGACGACACAAAAACGACTTTGGTCTCATCAAACGCCACCTCCAAGTCATTAGCCGTCGATGGCATCAATGCCAATATAGACTGGGAAAGTGGCGTACCCATTGTTTCACTCACACTTCCTGGCCAAAAAACACCTATTCACGCTGATCTTCCCAACCGTTCATACGCCGCCGATGGACCTGGAGTGTCACATTACACGCGTTACAATAATGGAACGCTTCATCTTGGACTCGGAGAGAAGCCAGCACCAATGGATCTATCAAACCGTCACTTTGTTCTTTCTGCCACCGATTCTTTCGGCTACGATGTGTATCGTACGGATCCCATGTACAAGCACATCCCGGTAAGTGTCCCTGTACGAACTGCATGTGAGACGTACACTGACTTCGTATACCTACATCTAGCTCCTTATCAATGCTACCCCGGATGGCTGTGTTGGTATCTTCTCAACATCGCATGCTCGCGGGTTCTATTCTGTAGGCTCAGAGATGGATGGCATGTGGGGACGTTTCAAAGTCTACCGTCAGGATTACGGCGGCCTTGAAGAGTATCTTCTAGTCGGAAAGACGCTACCAGATATCGTACGCATTTACGCTGATCTTGTTGGCTACCCACTATTAGTACCACGATGGGCGTTCGGTTATCTGGCCGGCGGTATGAAGTACTCCATGACGGACGATCCTCCCGCAAGCCAGAGTATGATAGAGTTTGCTGCGAAGCTAAAGGAACACGACATCCCTTGCTCTGGCATGCAAATGTCATCTGGTTATACGGTTGCAGAGACGGAACCAAAGACGCGCAATGTCTTTACGTGGAATAGGCACCGTTTTCCTGATCCAAAAGGATGGATCGATGCTTATCACAAAGAGGGTATCAGGCTTATTGCTAATGTGAAACCGTATGTGTTGGGCAGTCATCCAGAGTATCAAAGGCTTAAAGAAGCTGGTGCGTTCTTCACGGATTCCTTGACTTTGGCATCTGCTGAAGCGAGACTGTGGAGCGCGGGTGGAGGTGAGAGCGGGGTCGGCGGTCATATTGACTTCACATCCAAGGCTGGATATCAATGGTGGTACGAAGGAATTCGCGAGCTGAAGCGTGTTGGTATCGACTGTATCTGGAACGACAACAACGAATATACCATCCCGCATGATGGCTGGCAGTGCGCCCTGGATGAACAGACCGTCATCCAAGAGCCTAAGAGCAGCGACTACGGCAACAGCATTGGATTTTGGGGCCGCGCACTCAACACCGAGCTAATGGGGAAATCTTCGCATGACGCCTCCCTAGACATAGAACCCGCACAACGGCCTTTCATCCTGACCCGTAGCGCAACAGCAGGAACCCTCCGCTACTGTGCTAGTGCCTGGAGCGGGGATAACATAACATCATGGCCGGGCATGAAAGGCGCTAATGCCCTTTCTCTCACTGCAGGAGTCTGCCTAATGCAGTGCTACGGCCACGACATAGGCGGTTTCGAAGGTCCACAACCCAGTCCCGAACTCCTCGTCCGCTGGTGCCAACAGGGCATCTACAGTCCGCGCTTTGCCATCAATTGCTTCAAAACGGGCAAGGACAATAGCGTCGGCGACGTTATTGAACCTTGGATGTATCCTGAGGTTACGGGGCTGATACGCGATACCATCAAACGTCGTTACGAACTCATTCCTTACCTGTACTCGCTGGCTTTGATTTCTCACACGACTGCCACACCGCCGCAGCGATGGACTGGTTGGGGAAACGAGAGTGACCTGGAGATCTGGGCGAACAAAGTGCTCACAGACGGCGAGACACAATACTGGCTTGGTGATGCACTGCTGGTCGGCGGTGTCTTCACTCCCGGTGCCGAGACTTCTAACATGTATCTCCCCAAGGATTCAGCGAATTCCGATGCCGCATTCCTGGATCTAAACAACGAGCCGCAGACGTACTATAACGCTGGGCAATGGGTCGATATCCCAGCGCATTGGCAATCTAGCATCCCCGTCCTGGCGAAAGTAGGAAGTGCAATCCCAGTCGGACGTGCCGAACAAGTCCTCTCCGTAGGCGAGACAGGTAATCCGGCAAATCTACCACTAGATGACTACAGAGGTGTGGAAGTTTTCCCTCCGAAGGCTTCTTCACAGGGCAAGGTGTATACATCTACTTGGTATGAAGACGATGGTGTTTCGCCGCCACCAGCCAAGATCTCAGTCTTCACGATCAAGTACGAGACGACTGAGACTCAAGTACTGGTTCAGTATGAGGAGAAGTTGCAAGACGGTTTCTGGCCTCACTGGCAGGAGCTGGAGATTATCTTGCCAAGAGGTGATACGAGGAGTGTGGTGTTCAATGGGGTGGATGCAGTGAAAACGGAAGTTGATAAGCTAGGAAGAGGAAAGTGGAAAGGTAGTATCAAGGGGAGAAAGTAAGGAAGTCGTTACATCAGGGGATATTCAGAATCACTACGCAGTAATACATGTAATCTATACGGGCCGAAATGGTCCCAACTTGCATTTCACCATCATCATCACCAGCTGCTACGATATGAAAGTCTGCCGGGTAGCGTACACAAGTCGTGACTCACGATGTGGACAAGTCAAAGGCTTGGTTTCCATCTAGAATTGCCAGGGTCGCGTTGATGGCGTGCACGTTCACAGAGCTCGCGGACAAGCTTAAGTTGTTCTTCGAGCGAATCTCTCCTAGCTGCCAACCAAGCCGTGATCATTCTGTGCTTAATATCCTCCGACAGTGTATCGCTTTCTAAAGGCTCATTATCAGGCAGTGTTCCTTCGGCCTACGCCAGGATCATTGCCTGCTCTTTGATCGTGATAAAAGCGCGTGCTGCCAAGATCTCGTCCTACGACGGCGTAGCCTCGCATTCGACATGAGTGGTCTTGGTGGACGCGTCGATCTTGATCATCGGTGGTGTTCAACCGGTGGTCTGGTCGTCATTTATATCCGAAGAACCGGATGAGCCATCGTCATCGGAGGCTATTTCGACACGAGTTTGGAGTTGACCAAGACGGCGCTCCACGTGCGCTGCATGGGCAAGACAAAAGGCGACCAAGATGTTCATGCAGTAGAGCCGCACGAACGGATCGATCTTTAGCAACGCAACTTGCGAGATAGCACACACGAAGAAGGTGGCGAGAAAGATTTGCATATCTGGGTTTCTCAGTCGAGTGAAAAGGGCTGAGATACTTCTAAGCATGGCTAACTGGCGGTGATCGGAGTGTAGTAGGCGCAGAAATCCGAGAAATAGTTTGCTTGATGAAGATGAGCCCTTCATAGCAGATGCCGATCATTTATACCTGCTTCTTCATACAGGTCTCAGCTCTGGCAAGACTAGAAGGTATCGAAATAAGACACTAGACAAGTTTGATGTGCAAGTAGCAGCCCATATATGGTCAAACATCATAAGACACAGTCTTGCATCCTTACGCTTTCTGTCGAAATGTTTGCATGCAACCAAGCATTGTAGACTGACTGCGAGACAGTTCCGCAGTACTGTAAAACATGACCCTACGCATATATATAACAGAATGGGCCACCAAGAGTACTCAATGCATCCCGGATAGTGATGTTCGGCGCTCCAACATACTCTCCAAATGAGATCGTGTCGTTAAGCGTGCCGTTAGGTCCTTGATTCCCAATGATAGTGCCCCCACTGATGGCATATTGTCTGTTTTTGATATCCTGATTCTGCCACGTCCTATATGGTGATTTACCAGGTCAGCATAGGTGCTAAAGCTAGTGTTCACGGGGTGCTAACTTACCACCATACCCTATCAATCATGCCGTGATGAGGAAAGAATGCTGGGTCTGCAGGCGAGTTGTAAAAGTCTGAGCCGGCATCTCCTCCGATAGTATAATGGCCACCCGTGTGTACGCCCATGAAGTTTTTCTCAAACTCTCCCTGATAAACCGTTTGGAAGCGCGCTAGGTCTTTTATCTTGATGAGAGAAGAGACTTCGAAGTCACTTGTTGAATTCGCTGCCTGTAGACTAATGTCGCGAGAAAGACAGCGTGGATTGTAGCCCAAACCATCGGCTTGTGGATTTGGTGGTATACCACCAGGGACCTTCAGCATCGTTTGCAGGGGGCCCATGTTGATCTTCCAACTACAAATCGGTCAGTATATGCAATAAGAGAGCGTCGCGTTTCCGTGTTGCTCATTCATCGAAAGATACATACTCTTTAAACGGACCTGAAGTGACACAACCACCTCCCGAGCCAGGTTGCAGCTTCATGAGACATGGGTCTTCATATGGAAAGCAAGAGTAGTTTCTTCCCGGAATGTACGCGCCATCACCAGACATGCTGAATTCGCTGCCATCAAAGAATGGTCCGCTCTTTGGGTCATGCGACCAATGAGCCCAGTTGTAGTAGGGCTGGTAACCCTTGTAACCACACTCATTGCGAAGCATCTGCTCGAACGTCCAAGTGAAGTACCGATGCCATGACAGAAAGTTGGCCGTTCCATGAATAAAGAGCGATTGCTGAATATGTGTCACGACAAGGTCGTCGTATCGACTCTTCGCGCCCGCAGCGATCGCAGCCGGGGTTTTGGCTGGCTTCTTCCCAAGACACTGCACCGCTTTGATATAATCACGTTTCTCAGATCTTGAAAGATTCGCCCTAATGTACACAGTTAGAAGAAGCCCTCCCCAAAAACGTCTGTCTTCGCATACCATTCCTTTCTTACATATGCAGTCTCCAAAGTGCACTTATGCGCGTTTGGATAGCCGTATTCGGCGACGTATGCCTTCAAGTTGTTCAAACCCCGATCAGCCAGCTTGTCATTCTCCATATACTTTGCCTTCGGCGCAGCACTAGCAACAGCCAAGATACCTGTTGTTAGAACGAGTGATAACTTCATTTCGAGAAGACGATCAAAGAGCCGTGAACACGATTCGCCAAGCGGTGCGGAAAACGCCGTGGGTTCTTATAGTTGCCCAGCTGCATACTGTTTGACGAGGCACATGGAATTCCAGGACCGTGCGCAAGCCCTTCAAAAGGAGAACCAGGTCTACGGCTCAGTTGTGGGGACAGGAAAGGGAAACTGGGGACTGCCTGCTGGGGGAAGCGTGACTTGTTAGCGATCGAGTGCATCCAGATGTCAGCCGTATTACACTTCGGAGATATGTCGCCGCCGTATAGATCGATAGTTGATTGTGTTGAGCAGGGACACCCTAAAAACCACTTGCATGTAGAGTGTTTAGCCAATCAGCACAGTGAGTAAGTCACTAATCTGCATTCTCCGCATCCACCTAGACATTCAAGCTGTTTTAGTGCTCTCGCTTACGATGCTGTGGGACGCAAGATGAAAAGTCCTTTACATTGACGCCTTCTTGGCATGTTTAGGTAGTATCTCAGGCTGTTACGATGAGTCTAAATCGGGGCATTTTCTTGATCAAGGCAAACCCTATGCTGATCGAAGTCGTCTAATGCACCTGCAATCATGCCATGCTAGGATGAGATGCAGATGCCGATCTAGCGTGTCTGCTCTTCTCAAGGTGGTCCCGGGGAAGCAGCCTCCGAGATGCGGTGTCTGCCTGGGTTTATCGACATGGGTTGAATGCAGAATTCGTTGCTAAATTGTGCGGCTGGAAGACGAATGTGCTCGGTGATTAGCGCAGTAGATGGTGCGCTATATGACCTCTTGTTCGATGGATTGTTACCATCTTAACACGGGGAGCGCAGAGACGGCGATGTTGATGAGAGTGTCGTGGAAGGTTGTACAGTGTATGGGCGCGCGGACGCCTCAGGCCTGCAGCGACTGAATCTACCGGCCCGCAGTCTAGCCGTGCTAAGATTTGACCCACTTACGCCCGTCAGCCTTCACACTTTCCACAATCATTCGCCTTTGTGGCACAATTGCGCTATCTACGCCCCGTTCGCAATACGTCTGGTTTGATCCGAAGCCAGTTTCCGCGAATCGGACGTTGATCAAGCATGCCGCTGTTTAGACGAAGAGCCCTTCAGGGTTTGTCCTCGCTTTCACAGCAAGTAGTAATGAAAGCAAGTCGGCGACAACAAGACCGGCATTAGGCCTGACAAGTGTATCGGCATATCTAGCTTCAGCATTTTGGTATTTTGCCTTGCTATTTGCTTACAGCGCCCGTAGGTTCAACTTTGCGACCCGTCCGCCAGACCCGCTGGCCCAGCAAACGTCCTTCCCAATGCACTCTACGGCATCGAACGTCCCATTACCTATACCCGCCCAGTTCCTCCCTCCGTCAACAGTGAAGTCTGAACCACTTGTACCCACCGCGATAGCTACTTGTCTCCTTCCAGGGACCCAACTGACACCCGATCTATACCCTCGTGGAAACGTGTCAGCCTTCCGCCAGCTTACGCCGCCATTACTCGACCAAGCTGCCGTATTATTGCTAGCTGTAGGCTGCTCGTAGTCGCCGCCGACCGCGACGCCATACCGCGTGTCGCGGAAACGTACAGAGAACACTCCGGCCGCTGCGCCACCAGAGATGGTTGAGTTGGCGACTTGCCAGCCTTGACGGACACTGCTGGAACTGGTGTAAAAGATATGACCCGGATCAACACCTCCAGTCGCGATATACCATCGACCCGCCGCAGCTTCAATACATGTTCCACTAGCCGCGAAGCCAAATTCGCCTTCCAGCGCTGGCGGCATCGTGTTGTTCGAAACGATGGACCAATGAGCACCACCGTCCCACGTCTCCAGCAACCGGAACTTGCCTCCCACAGGGTCGCTCATCGCAACACCATGGCCTTTTCTTCCTTTCTTCGTCTCGAACGCCATACAATCGTAGAATGCTGCTTCTTCCTCATTAATGAACGTTGGTTTCCAGTTCCTTCCACCATCTTTCGTCATATAAATTCGGGATAGATTCCCTTCTCCAATGGACAAGGCGACGGCGGTGTTCTTGGAAAAGGCTTGAATGTCGCGGAACTGAAAGTCTGATACATTCTCCGAGGCGGCAAATCTTGGGGACGCATTCATCCATGTTACACCTGAATTGATGGTACGTAGGACAGTGCCTAGGAAGCGCGTGTACATGTTAGTGTCTGTTTCACATGCAGTTCGTACAGGGTTATTTCTACCAGTGGTACCTGCTACCCAGACGACCTTGTCATTAACAGGCGAAAGACCGCGAAATTGCTGTGTACTGTTGGTCGGTGTGATTGTCCATGAAAGAGGCTGCGGAGACTTTGGGTGCGCGAGTGTGAACGAAGCGATGAAGAGCAGGACAGTAGGTAACTTCATGACGAAGTTTCGCATACGCTACCAAGCGTTAAGACACCGAGCGATAGTTGTTCAGGAAGAGAAAGATGATATGGGAGACGTGAGGTACCTCGCCCCGGGCAGCTATCGTAGTTAACTATGTTATGCATATGATACCCCGCAACGGCCTTTAGCCTCGATAGGAAGGTGCGACATCCGCCATAAGAGGTAGAATGATTGATTTCAGTGTCCAAAGACCTCGACTAGAGACTTGGTTTTTTCGTAAACGGCATTTGGTTCTCACTCTGAGTACGCGAACTTGCAGATGCAGGTCTATGCCGAGTTTGCTGTTTTTTGTGGGCTGAGCACCGCAATCTGATGTTCGGACCGACGTTAGTCAACAAGACCACAAACTGGAATATATGGACTCTTTACATAGCAGATCAGATGCACGAGATGGTTTTATCTTTACTTAGGAAAACTTGGGACGACGCGACTCTGGTCTTGTTTGTTGTGAGAAGACCTGCAATGCTTTCTCGGACAACCTCTTGCCATGTAGAGGCGCGCTCGAAAACGGAAAACGTATGAAAACATCATTCAACATTACCAAGGTCAGGTATGAACCGCGGTAATATGCAAGAGCTTTTAGAAGACATTGGCATCGTACGAAATTCTATCATCTCTAATCCATCCCTCCAATAGCGTCGTTGGATGAGATTCAGGTTGTGGGTCGGTTCAAGTACATCTGAGCTGGTGTGAGGCTTTACGGCTCATATGCCACTACACATCTGATGCTACTTAGCCAGTGCAACCCCGACCTTTGGTCCGATTTCCAAGCTTTCTCGGTGTAGATCACAGTTAGGCAGAACAGCTCGGCCGAAGACGTTGCGCCGACATTATCGTCTACCCCTGGATCGCATCACTTGGCAAATGGTAAGATTTGGGACTTGAGGCACCAGAAGAGTGCAAATCCAAGACAGTGTCTGGTGTTTATGGCTTGGCGTACCAAAAAGAAGTTTGGAACGGCCCGTATCGCGCACTGACCGTACTTTTGACAAGGTTCTGGGGTTCATACTGTACTACGGAGAAGACTTTCTGATAGGACAATATCATTAGGACTTTCGAAGAGCTTTCGGCCGAAGGTCACGGAAAAGCGCAGCCATACCAGGTTGCAGTCAGGAAAACAAACTCACTTCATCTGGGTACCTCAGACCCAGCAGCCAAGAAGATATGCGTGAGATCGGAGTGGCTGTGCATGTAAAGAAGCCTCTAAGGGGTTTTTTTCACATCGTTCCAGAGCACTGGAGATGTATGGGTTGAGCAATAAGGGTCTCCATAATCCACCATGTTATGTCAAGTCATCAACTTTGAAAACTCCTGACTACACACCAACCTTGACTCCAAATCCGGCGAAATGGCGAAATGCGACAATCCTTTGAGCGTCGGAGGTATGCCAACCAAGTCTACTATCTTATCGAATGCCTTCTGATGTAGAACAGTTCACGAGAGCCCACTGTTCGGAAACATGACAGCACATGAGCTTCTCGTCACCATAGCCACCGCGAGCTCGATCGTCGCAATATCCCTTTCGCTATATCTCGTCTATCGCCATGTGACAAACTACACGCAGCCCAAGTTGCAGAAATTGTGCGTTATAAACCGCTTCATCCTACTCTACGCGGGCGAGACTGACACGTCCTCGTAGGATCATTCGAATCGTGCTTATGGTGCCAATTTATGCCATCTGCTGTACCTTGAGCATTCCATTCTACAAGGCTAGTGTCTACCTAGGCGCCATTTACAAGTTCTACGAGTCTCTCGCCATCGCTTCGTTCTTCTTGCTGCTTTGCCGGTACCTCCATACCGATCTGCATTCAGTGTGACAGCTCTTCTCTCTCGTTGAACCACAACCCTGGGTATTCCCCGTGCGACTATTCAGAAAATACGTGCTTCGGCGCAAGACGACAAACACCCCTGATAGCTCCAAATACTTCAGCGTAAGTCATCATTTCGCTCACAACCTGGCTTACACATCTTGCTAACGCTTTCTCTCGCCGTTAAACAGATCATATGGGTCTGCATCCTCCAGTTTTGCGTCGTCAAGTTCGCCGACGCTCTGACGAAATGTATTACCGAAGCTGTCGACGTTTACTGTAAGACGTCCAACTACGCAAACCATGCTAGGATATGGGTATGTAGACAACTCAACATCTCGAAATATATGCTAACACATCCTGTACATAGATCCAAGTTATTGAGATCATCTCCCTCGTCACTGCTATGATCTGCCTGCTCCAGTTCTACAAACAAACCAAGCTTGAGCTAGCCGTCCACCGGCCGCTGTTGAAGTTTCTAGCTATCAAGCTCGTGGTCTTCCTCTTCTACGTACAGAGCGTAAGTTCTCCGACGACGCAATCTGATGCCACAAAGAATACTGACACATACAGTTCATATTCAGTCATCTCACTAGGAAAGGAAGCGAAATGAGTCCGACCGACAAGATCTCGTACCCTTCTCTTGCTGTCGGTATACCGAAAGCTGTGTTGTGCTTTGAGATGGCACTAGTCTCGATGCTGCATCTATATGCGTACCCGTACGACGTATTCCAGACGTACAAAACAGTTGATAACTCAGAAGAGAGTGGCACCCACGACAATCATATCGGGAACGACCAAGCCATAGGGCTTTCATTGCAAGACGACGCAGCCCTGTTGCCAAGGAAGATGCACTGGACAAAGGCCATCATCCATGTTTTGAGCTTCAAAGATCTCTGGCGGGCATTACTGCACTCGTACCGTAGTGTGGTGGATCACCGTCGAAAGCGAACGGTGGCCCAGCATACAGCGACGCACAGCGGACAGAGCGTAGAGCCGTTCGTGACGACCAGCCTAGCGGAAGCGTTGGAAATGATGAAAAGGCGCAACGATAACTGAGCGACTTATTCACAAATGGAGCAAGATGCAGTGCTGGGGTCCAACAGTATCATGCACATGCATTGAACTAGACCAAGCAACTCGGTTGAGAACAGCGTTACCCTAGAAAGAGCATATCCACCTTCGATGATAGCTTCAGCTTTTCCACAGAACAGTGCTCATGTGTATTCTGTGCTTGTTCGTTTTCCGTGCCCACTGTTGCAAATAACAACGGCCCGAATCGAGCGTTAGCACACCGTATCTACCGTATGGTTGTGCACGGCCCTATCCAGGTTGTTTCCGCAGAGCCTAGTGACCGCTACGCGAAAGGCTGCGCATATTCATACGATCGCTACGATATACAAGTTCGGATGAATACAGGAAATCGAGACTTTGAATCATGCGCAGCTCGGGTGAACCCGATTAAACACAGCGACGACTAGAAGATTGCATGGTAAGCAGGCTTAACATTTTGCAATTTGAGACTAAGTACATGGTAGGCTTGGTCGAAAAGCACTTTTACATGTGTTCGATCGCAGATTCGGTAGCTTTTAGAGCTCCAACAACGGCGAAGCAGATCACCGGTGTGATTGCGTAACTGATCTAGAGGCAAGTTAGCAGTTGGTACAGATTATCGGCGTCATTCGTACAGTCAGAAACTTCGCAACAGTCATCTTCATTGACTCGGCTGCACCCGTGACATCTGTCAGTGCTACTAAGATCATAGCGGGCGGCCCGGTTGGCATTAGCATCATCGAAAACCAAAGCATGGGGTCTGCATCCAAAAGCTTCGTCTTCGACGCGACTGCCCAGATTAAGGGTATGCTTATCCTGTTGACAGTTAGCTGGATGATTCTGCCAAGTATTTGCTGTGTAACCTACAAAGGCCAGATGATGAACCTAACTAAGGTGACAATTGCCAAACTTCCTTTGCGTACCTCACCACTGTTCTCACCGCGCTTCATGCGCAGCATGCTCGTGCTGAGTTTTACCCCAACAACAATGATCTGCATAGAAGCAAAAAGCTCGCCAATGTTCTTAATACTAGTCGTCAGCCACGCGTTGAAGTATCCACCTTCATTGCTAGGACTGAAGAAGAGTCTGTGGAGAGCCGGTGTAAGCCCAATGACTGCGCCGACAATAGCGCCTAGCAATGGAGCATTGGCAAACTGCCATGTAATTTCCAACGTCTCTTGTAGCCATGGCGACAAATCATTGTACCACTTTCGTGTCTTTAGGTATCCCCTCTTTCCAACACGATTAGTGGGTTTGGTAAGGCGCTGTGGGAGCAGCGAAGTCTCCTCGTCGATAATCCCGTCCGGACCTCGCTCCATATCACTGCTCTCGCCATCCTCATTCGCCTGACCATCCGCCTCATTTTCTTCTTGTTCGTCTGACGCATCCTCGTCTCCTGGCCTTAACAACCGTGGTCCAAGTGCAAACGTGAGCGAATTGCTGACCATGGCATTCACCAGAAAGTATGATTCGGCACGATCCATGGCCTGGCTGCCAGACTCGCCGCCAATAAGTATAGCATCGAGGATTTGGGTTTGCTTGAGCGACTGAATGAGGAGAAGTGGGAGTGAAGTCGTGTTGTTGAATGCGATGGCTGGTGCAACCCAGGCTGGTAGTTTGAAGATGCGCGTAAGGATGCGACCGAAGAGGACGGAGAGTAGTGTGTAGGATATCGACCATACTGACAAATCGCGTGAGCACCTATTCCGTCCATCATCCAACGGGATTGAACTTACTCAGAACGGGCACATATCTTACTCCTGTGTCCTGATGTAGATTGGATCCAATTTTATAGATTAGCAAAGCCGGCAGAAACATGCGCACGCATAGCTTCGAGACTTCCTTGGCCGCATTGGGCGATAGTAGGTTGCATTGCGCTGCAACAACACCGAAAGCAATGGTCAGAAGGACGGAGAAGGCAGCTTGAATGGCGCCTGTAAAGGGTACAATGAGTTCGCCTGCAGCTACACCCATGATTGGAAGTTGCTGTAGCGGTAAGATGCTGGAGGAAAATCCGCTGTGATTGTGTGGTGAAGAACGGAAATCGGCACGATGTCGGTCCTGGATCAGGATGATGCAACGCTCCAACTAGTTCTTAAGTATAAGACTAGGGAGATGGAGTTTAGCATCATCGTCGCCGCGCACGCGACATCTGCGCGTTCCTGAACCATGACGTCGATGCAGCGGGCCAACGTTCGAGAACGCCAATCCCATGCCGCGGCGCTATCAGTTGGCTTAGTCCATCATTCTCATCTCTTTTGCGCCTTCATTGGGGACAAGGAACTAGGCGCCAAGGATATATGATGAGTTGTGTCTCATACTCTCGGCAACTAGGTAGGTTACAAGCTATGAGGTGGAATAGGGCGTTGACGAAAACCGGGAAGGGTTGTCGAGTGTGGAGATTGACGACGTGCGTGATCCGCGGAGGCTTGAGTCGCTAGCGGCATGACAGTCACGATTAGTCATTAACATTGTGCTTGGCGCTGTTTCGTCTTGGTGAACAGTCTCACATTTTAACTGTGCAACAATTTCAAGTACTTGTCAAGAAGCAGTGGTAGTATTACAAAACATAAGAAGTCTAAGCCTAAATTACACCAACTATGCAATGCTAGGAAATCTCGTCGGTCACCTTCTCCTTCGCCGCGCTCTCGCTAGCTTTCCAGCCTCCCGAGGTCGTATCGGCTCCCGCGCATCGCACACCAAGCCAACTCTTTAGGCCGCCTTCTTTGTAGCCTTCGTCCTCAACTTCATCATGAAGTACACCAAAGAGTAGCTGCTGATTGAGAACAACACCACGATTGCTGCGTTTCTCCACCCATAGTACTCCTCCGCCAAGTTCAGTGTCCGCAGATAGTCCGCTCCGGTTTTGTACTGGCACACGCGGCAATCGGCGGTGGCATCGGGGTTAAGCAAATTGATACCGACGCCCATGCCTTGCTGGTAGACTGATAGGTACTCGCCGCAGGTCTGGTTGGCTGCAGGGTCGAAGATGGCGAGTTCGCTCTTCCTGCAATCCACGTCCGCAGACCAGGTGGTGAAGACAAGCAGGGATGACATGAGGTAGTTGAAGGGGTCAAGGTAGTAAAGCCAGTATCTCCAGAATGGCTCGAGTTGGCTGTAGGGAACGAGGACTCCGCAGAACGACACCAAGGTTGTGACGAAGAGAGGATTGACGAGCGAGGCGAATACAGCGTTGGGAGAGTAGGCGGCGATCATCTGCCCAATGCCGGTATAGAGGAACTCGTAAACAAGCTACAGTACGTTAGTGTCGGCACTACAGGGGTATGTATGAGAGGAAAATTGCTTACCACAACGAAAAAGGTGCTGCCGGCGTACTTTGCAGCCCCAGGCAAACCGGCTGTGAAGTCTAGTTGAAGTCAGTGTATGTCTCACATGCAGTTTGTACGGTCACACTTACACCAGCACACAAAGTACAACACCGCACATACTACCAGATACGGTAACTCCGAAACGATCAGACCTGTTACGAACGGCGCCCAATGATATGTCTTGCTCTTCTTCTCACGTGTCTCGTAGACATCGCGACGCTGAATGAATAGCGGCTGTAGCTGGGAGATGACACCAGGAGCGACAAAGATGAAACTGAAGACAGTGAACAGCCGCAACTGCAGGTCCTGAAGATTGTCGCCTATCATCCAGAAGGTGAAGCCGTTGAGCAAGGCCAGCAGAATGTGCATGAGCACCTTGTTGTTGACGTATTCGGTATTGCGGAAAAGCGAAACATTCATACGATGGGTGACTATCTTGACTTGCTCCCACATGGGCGATGCGAACTGATGGCCATCATCGACTGTACCTGGTGGCTTAGCTGCAGCTTCCGCAACGATATTGTCGAGCTCTTCGGTCATCTTCTCGTATTGCCGGGACTCAAGCCAGACCTTGTTCCAGTCAGTGTCTTTGGACAGACTGCCAGAGACAACCTCAATCATGTGTTCGGCAGGGTTCGCCTCGCGGGGGCAAGGCGCTCCATGGCTGGCGAAGTAAGACTTAACCGTGCTTGCATTATCGCCGATGTCGCCAAAGTACACCGTCTTACCACCCTTTGCGAGTAAGAGGAGGGTGTCGAATTGCGCGAATAGCTGGGCTGATGGCTGATGGATCGTCACGAGAATTGCCTGTCCAACCTCCGCAAGCTTGCGCAGGAAGCGTACAGTGGTGAAAGCAGCTTCTCCGTCGAGACCAGACGTCGGCTCGTCGAGGAATATCAAAATGCTAGGCTTTGATACTAGCTCAACGCCGATTGTCAACCGTTTGCGTTGTTCGATGGAAAGGCCAGCACCGGGTCGACCGATCAAGGTATGCTCGATATCATGGAGTTGTAGGAGGTCGATGATGGTGTCCACGTAGCGAAGCTTCTCCTCTCTTGGTGTCTCACGAGACTGTCGGAGGAGGGCGGAGAATTCCAAAGCTTCGCGTACCGTGGATAACGATTCGTGTACGTCCATCTGTTCAACATAGCCTGCCGATCGCTGGAATGATACAGGAAGGTCTCGTCCATCAACCATGATAGATCCACGGATGGTGCCATCGGTTTTACGTTGGGCGAGAACGTCCAGTAGTGTTGTTTTGCCGGCCTGAACAGAGTGTTAGCATCGAGACGCATACAAAAGACCTTAGCATATTACTTACGCCTGACGATCCCATCAAGGCTCCAAGAGTGCCTGGCTTCACAAAACCCTGTACGTTGTCGAGAAGTACGCGATCACCCGAAGGAGTCTTGACGGTGTATGTAAGGTTCTTCCATGTGAAGATTGATGTATTGCGGATGAGTTGGTTGGCGAGTGTCCCATCAGAGTTGGAGGACTCAGAGCTGGCTTGTGGCTTCTCAACAGCTTGCGACTCCTCGTCCTTGGCTTGGATATGCTTATTCTTCTTCTCTTTCTCCCTGGGAATGAGGAGTCCACGACCACCTTCACCCATCTCCTTCCACCTTGAAGTGAAGACTATAGTGACTGCGACGAAGAATGCCCACCAGGCGAAAATGATGCCAAGGTTACGCCAGAGATGGCTGTGGCTGAAAGACATGGATGCGAGGTATTCGTCTCCTGTGAGAGTGCTCGCTCCAGGTTGTGCGCCGTTAACACCCATACACGATTGACCGCCTTCGCCAGGCACGTATCCTGGCCCGGTGGGAACGAGATTGGGACCCACACATGGTACTTGTTTATTGTGGAACTCGTTGCCGAGCAGGGCTTCAAATCCATATGACATTGGATTGATCCAAAAGATCCACACGAACCAAGGCTTCATCTCAGGCTTGATGATCATGTATCCCATGTACATGAAAAGTGCTGAAACGAGAAGGCCTGAAGCTTTGGTCGCTGCATCGAATGTCGGGAAAGCGGCCCCTATCATTCGGAAGCACGCAGTCATAGCCATAGCTGATGCGAAGATGATGATCCAGAACGTGAAGAAAGCTGACGCGGTAGTCTCGAGCCCGACCATGAAATACATGAGAATTCCAAAGTGCGTCATCTGGAACAACATGAACGGTATGTCGGTAGCAACTTGGGCGATGACGAAAGCGGCGGGGTAGTGCAGAGCGAATGATCGATGTTTGGCCAAAACGGGCCTTCCAGAGAAAGAGTCTGTCACTTCCGAAAGTCCCACATAGGCGGGGTACAGAAGACAAAAGAACAGTGCGCCACCTTTGAGGAAGAGACCAGCCGAGTGATCTGGGGCTTGATAGAACAACGATCCAGCGACGAGAGCTTGGATGAAGGCAGAGACTTGCTTCACGATGAGCACAGGCTTATCACCCCACAATATCTGGTACTGCCGAGTGACGGCCGTCTTGACCTGGGAGTAGAAGCTCGTAGTAACTGTAGTGTTCTTTGGAAGGGACTTGTGCTTGTCGCGGGCTTCCATCTCCTTGAAGTCAATCGTGTTCTGCTTCGCTTCTTCGCTTTTGGGGTAATCGAGTTCCGCCACCATCGCGACCTTGATGGATGACTGCTCATACGCCGCACGTACTTCTTCGCCGTTGCGCGGAAACCTCTTCTCAAAGCCTTCTGCGATGGCACGGACGTCCGGAGTCGTTACGCTTGTGAGAAAGTCGGCTTGGTTTGCCGCTGGATCGCAGAAGAACCCAAGATCTTGCATAAAGGGAACTGCCTCCTCCCGTGGACCATAGTAGATCTGCTTACCTTCATCGAGAATGAGCACTTTGTCGAACTGCTCAAATATGCCATTGCCAGCTTGGTACAAGGTTGCAATGGTAGTCAATCCAAGTATGTCGGTCATGGCACGCATAGCCTTCGTCCAGTCTAGTGCTGTGCCGGCATCGAGACCACGCGTAGAGTTATCCCAGCAAAAGACACTGCCGCGCGTGGCGAGACATTCCAGAATGGAAACGCGCTTTCGTTCACCACCTGAGACACCGCGAATGTACTCGTCGCCAACCTTGGTATCGTGTGTATGCTCAATACCGAGGGACTTTAGCAGAAACTCCTTGTATACTTTTGCGTACTCTTCAGCGGATGTGATATCGGGTGGCAGGTTGTGGGGAACCTTCATGCGTGTCGCGAAGTCAAGGGTAGCACCCACAGACATGGTAGGGAAGAAGATCTCGTCTTCCGTGTTCATTACTATGTTTAGGTTAGCATGTAAAATACTGCTTTGTCGGAAGACTCCGTACTTATTTGACCACGATAGGCCTTGGCTTCATCACTCGACATGGATCCGAAGGAGACGTCGCCATCGACTTCGGCGTAGCCTAACCTGTGATTTGATAGGATGTTGAGCAGTGATGTACAGCCGGCGCCCGGATTGCCCAGAACAAGGAGCATTTCTGAAAGTGTGTCAGCACCAGTTTTGCTAATGTTTTCTAAAAAGTTTAACATACCTCCAGGTTTCACACATCCATATGAGTTGTCAATGATTGTCTTCATCGGGGCGTTCTTTCCGAACTTTCCGAATGGGTTCAACTGCGACAGTACGTTCTCATTGAAGACGGCATCATTGCTGACACCCTTGACTGTGAGATTGTTCCATGTTACACCCAGTTTTCGGAGTTTACCACCGTCGGCTTCGCTACGTTGCCTGAGAATCTCGACTTCTCGAGTAATAGGCCATGTTTCGCTGTCGTTCGGCGAAGTCTTATGTGCACTTATGGAGTCTTCGTCGACACGCTCGGTACTCGAGCCGGACATGGGAGTGGCGGCTTGCATCTGCCGTGCTATATGGTAAAAACTGGCGTTGGGGAAGGAAACGAAATAAAAGTATTACAGAAAAAGTCCAAAGAGGGTACTTAGAAAGGTGACACGGTGACGATTGGATGCTGAAGGCTAGAAGAACTCCAGAATTGCCCAGCCATATAGCTAAGCACCAAATTGTGCTATCTACATTATCTCTGACATAGATCTGCAAACACCCCGTGCGCCATCTTGCGAATCCCTTGGCCGGAGGGTTGTCGAACCGCATATTTTCGTTGGGTCGACGCTGCTCAAGTAGTAACGGCCGTAAGGTCAAAGTCGAAGAGACGAATGTACCCTTCCGCCTATTCGGGCCGTTACGTGCGGCCATAACAGTCGGAGGATTAACGCGCCGCCCGATGTCCCGCTCTGACTATGCGCCGCAAGCAGATTTGAAATCTACTTAGTAGTCGCGAAGTTCCGACTGCTAATTTGCGTGCTTTTTGCTTACGGACGTGCTTATGATTGTCTTTTCGTGTCTATTTGCTGATTCGTTTGTGGCGGACAATTTAGTGTTGTGGGAAATAATAATCATCCGCGCACGTTTTTCATGTGTTTGAAGATCTTGCTTATCTAAATAGCGCAGCTGTGCTAGGCAGTATGTCAAACCATGGACGCAGTGAGCACTAACGTTAACGCTGAAGGCGTACTACGAGCTATTGCGTGCGGGCGAATGTCATAGGTTGTGGGAGCTGGGATGTAAAGCCAATCACGCTGGTCTTTGTCGATATTGAGATGCTGAGCTTGCAAATGTACGAATTGTGATAAAGCATGGTCACTATGTGGATACAAGTTCGTAGAAGATACGTGTCCCTTGTGCAGCGCGGCGAGAGGGCATGCGGCGAGTTGGCGCGAGACAAAGCTTACCGGTACGTCATGGGACGGCCCATTGCAAGCCCCTTGATAGCTGCCCGTCTTTCTTCGCTCAACAACACGGGAACGCGCAACTCGTGTCTCTCACATACAGCAGTAGGAACTTTAATAGGTACATCGCCATTGTCAATCTTGCTTGTTCATATGCTTACAGGAAGCGGCTCCTGATGGTGATAATTTTTGCACGTGTACTTAGTACTGGTGTGAAGCTTGCTCGAAAAACGTCAATGTACTATATGAATAAGACGTAGTGGGGAATCGCGAGTTGGGTACCTAGGTAGAGAAACAGTGGAAGTATTGTAAGGTTGCGATAAGGTAAGGAAAAAAGAGCACGACTTGTGCGGCTAGTAGGACTTTCGTTATTCATTGCTAATCTTTAAGATCCAAATATCTTGTAGCGCGCTTGCATTCTACACCGTCGTCTGGGTGTCATGGCATGGCTTATAGATCTGGAAGGATCCAATTCCGTTTTCAATATCTTTGCATGCATCTGATCCACTTCAGGCCAATCGTATGGTGCCCTGGAAATATCAAAGTTAGCCTGAATGATCTATGCTTCCTTTTCATACATGATGAAACGAAATCAAGGAGAACTGCCTTACCTTTGAGAATTTTGAAATACGCATAACTCCCACCATGTTTCTCCATGCATTCCTCTCCACTTCCACAACGAGAACCGTCCAGTTCACCTGTTCCAGAAGTCTCTCCTACGCGTTGACCGTCGATATAAACTTCATAGTGCTGGCATCTTAGTGCAGAATCAGCGACTAGGAAGACGCTATCCTCGGGGATGTCGACTTCTTGCGAGCCAATTGCTGAAGGCTCTCGAGTACCATACTTGTGGGGGAGCGTAACCTGCGTCCAGGGTATGATGATCTCTGCAGTGCACGGCTTGCCGTCAATTTGGTTTCCATTCGCCGAAGGTGGAAGGATAGAGCCCGAGAAATCAGGGCGGGTCGTGTTGTAGACCACTCCGTTGCGACAACTGCAAGTGCACGCATCGTCGACTGGTGTCGGTTCAGCGCACGTCAGAGCAGGAGCGTATCCTGGAATCATTTGTTAGTAGTTGTAACCATATATCTGCGCAGGGACGGAAACTCACCACTCTTACAAGATAGTAGTGTGTCAGGAAGTATCACTGCTGGATCATTTGCGCATACGCTGGCTACGAGAGGAATGAGAAACGTGAAGGCCTTCATGGTATCTGTTCTTGTGAATGACTGATTGAAAATTTGATTGCAGGGCGAAGATGTTATACCATTCTCTATTTGAAACGGGTTCTACTTATGCATCTCCAATAATCTTTCGAGTCTCCTCAATTCTTAATCGCGTCGTGACAACGTTCCCAGGCAGACGGTAAGCTGTTCTAGTATGGAGGCTGGCATTGAAGAAACTCGGGAGACCCAGATAGGCACAGCAAGATTGACGCATTTGCATCCGCAAACTGCAAATGCGTCACTCGAAAAAGTATTATAGGCTAGTCTCAACTGCTCGAGAAGGGCCGACGACCCACCATTGTGCCGAACGAACTAGTTACAAATGGTTGCTTTTTCGTATACATCATTGTCGTATACAAGAACCTAGATGAGGAGAACATCGTAAGAAGACAGACATCGGAGACGTTGTGGAATTTCTATCTTTATGTTCATTCTCTTCCTATTCCTGGCTTCATCCTCATACGTTTACGTGCAATAAGAGCTGTTGGGATATTTTTTGTTTCCGCCTTGTGCACGCAAGTGCATGGCTACGATGCGCAACAACTCCTCGGCTCGCTCAACCTTTCCAGGAACTAGTACAAGTACAAGGATGGTGATTGGACCAAACCATCGTATCACCCAACTCAACTAAAATCAAGTTCCAGATGTGAGGCCTTCGATTAATTGCGTCGATCCGGCGTCAAACAAACACACATGCTCGTGTACTTGCACCAACAGCATTATCTTCGATCAACCGCACCTTTCGTCTTCTCAAATTGGTGGGAGCTGTTGCTCTTCTCTGGAAGACTGCCAGGCAGAGAAGGACACATATATCAAGAGCGAGCAGGAGTTGAACACTCAACTCAATGACAAAGAGAGAGACACTAAGCGTGGGGAGCAACTGTCAGCAGACCTGCGCACTTGCAAGGGGGTGCCCTTCAGATATAAGGGCTGCTGGAAAGATAGCGCAAATCGAGTGCTAAAAGGAAGCCAACGTAAATTGGTGCAATTGACGGAGAGTCTTAAAGGGTCAGATTGTGCCTCTAAGTACGGAGGTGACAACAGTCAGACATGCGGAGGTTGTTAGAGCTTATCCCTTTATTCAAAAGAGGTGTGAGTGGTTTCCTGACCCCAAGGTAGTGGCAATGAAGCTATGGGGTGTTAGTTGAGCGGAAACTCTTCGGTTTCTTTGGACGGTCGTTGATCTCTTTTTGAAAAGCCATATTCGTAGCGTGACATTGAGTTGTTTTTACTGTGCCACGAGTTTGCTAGCGCCCTCGGTTGCTGCAGAGTCTTACCATCCCCGTTGTTCATATAGGTAGTCATGTTACGTGTCAATCGTCAGTTGTATAGTCATTATGTACTTGATAAGTATACCGAAAGTTACTATACTCTCCAGATGCTTCACGATGATTGAGAGAGTATCTGATAGTCTAGATATGCACAACTAAGTGGAGAGATACGTATTGAGGTGTGGTGGCGCAAGAGAGAGCAGGTTTTGCAGATACTGTTGCTCTCGAAACAAGGTATTTGCAACCGGTTCTTTCGCTCCATTTCTGAGCCTCTCGTTTCGTTCAACGAGTGTTCGAGACATTTCGTTGCCGATAAAGTATGCGATCCGCAGACTCTAGCAGGCAGAAGAATAATAAGACTTAGTCTCCGAAGCCGACTGCACGAGACTTCTGCATTTGACATGCCTGTAAGAATCGCGGGCTCAGAGCGATGGGCAACAGAAGAGGCTTAGTCTCCGAGTATTAAGGCCCCCAGCTAACTCCGTTTTGACTCAACATGGACGAGTACCATAGGTAACGGAGAAAAGTCGGCGCCATTAGCTCTGACAATGACCTAGGCTCTCGCATTTTTCATCGGAGTACCGTGTCTACCTCCCCATATCATAGCAACTGCGAGTAGACATGCAAATGGCGTAAAAGTGCGCGTCGATTTCTGGTTATACACTGTACTCCAGACACCTCGCTAGCAGCGAGATCATATGATACTCAGAGCCTCCTCCCATTGTTGTCGAAAGTGCTCTTCCCCACGCTGTGTCTTGTACCAAACCACTCCTTCCATGCACTGGAGAATATCGTCCCATGTACGTAACTCTAAACCACGAGCAACGGTCGTAGCTTTCGCAGTGAACCAACCAGACGTCAAAGCGTCCTGCGATGCGGCCATCCCAACAATCAGAACCCACAAAGCTAAAGGCCCATTTTCAATCGCAAACATGGGTAAAAGGCTTCTGATACTTCTTCTGAGTTCTGCAACCAAGGAAGACTGTAGATGCGCATGCGAGAAGTAAGTCGGTCCGTGAATGATGAGCATATACAGTGCTACAGCACATCGAATGGATTGTGATGTCGCAATCAGGTTTGCATGCCCAGGCTGTGATTCATCCGGCGACCAGGCCAAGAGCTTGTGTAGGATGTAGCATGTCAAATCATGGAGATCAGTAGTCGAGAGGTTGTGCTCATGTGATACGCGAAACAGATGGCGCAGCTGCAGGAATACGTCGCTGATAGAAGGATCCAGTTCGAGATTAAGAAAGCCACATGGAATCTCATCTCGAGAGATAGTTTGTAGATGGAACCACTGAGGTATTGCAGCTATCCCATCACCAAGGCGTAGATCATCTTGTACGTCGAATTGTGGAGTTTGCATGAGTATCATTGAAACCCTAACAATGAGTATCAGTTTAGTATGCATAGATGGTGAAAGAGAGGTTTTGTACTTACCAAGAAACCATGCGTGCTGTAAGAGGGCTTGTAATCTTTAGTGAATGTATGCCTCCTCTCATTCGCACCATCTTCTTGACGCCCTCAATGTGCATACTGCCAATCGTCGTATTACCTTTACCAAACTACGATGCCAAATGTCAGTCGATCATGTGCGTTGAATATCCATGGGTAGAAAACCATCATACCTCTATAGCAGCAAGTGTAACGACTGAGTCCATGGTTTCGTCCTGAGAAGCTAATAGCGGATTGTTAACGCGTCGCCGAACCAATGAGATGGAATCTGCCATGAGGACTTCCGAGTTGTCGAAACCGTTCTGAGCTCTCATCTCGATGTCTAACGATGCCGTCTGGAGGCTGACGTGGAACAGAGCTGGATCTTGCAGTGCGCGGGGCCACCATGACACGACAAACGGGTTTGATGTTGTCTTGAGATCTAATGGATAATACTGAAAAGCGATATTTGACAAGACTAGACTTTGTCAGTCATCCTCTCTCCAGATCTTGGCGAGAGGAACACGATGGTTGATGCACGGAGTAAGATGCGTTTTGTCGTGCCGCAAGTATGCCAGCGGAGCAGGCATGACTTCTCTTACTTACAGTGAACGATGAGTTGCTGCACACGAGCCCGAGGTAGTCTCGTCGTTGGATAGGCGTCAAACGGATCTAAAGCATTGCTCGCGGGGTTATTCCATAGTATTGGGGACGAAAATGTGTCTTTCTGGATGATTTCTGTGGTATAAGAATGTATGGTCTCGGTGGGCGACGAAGTAAGTGGCTCGTTCGCATAGACGCAACTGGCTTTCCTTTTGAGACATCGTGAGCATTGAGGTGTGCGAAGATCGCAGCTCAGCTTGGATCTCGCACAAGCATCACAGGATCTTCTGAGTGTCCTGCGCATATTGAGATGGAATTCCGAGGTTCGAACATGACTTCTGTGCATGAAGGGGAGATGGGCGTATGCGGGAAGGCGCGGGTCATTCGCTTACGTTAGCGTTGACAGGGATCAATGAGGTCGTATGCCTGTCATTATCTCCGGGGCTCGAGTCTCCACCGTCAGAAAGCGAGAGCTCTTCCTAGACTGTGCAGCGCTTTTCTTTTGAGCATTCTCAAGACACCATCCTTATTATTTTACTTGGAAACGCCATTCCTAGTCCTTGGAGCTATCGCTGTTAGTTAGCACAGGAGCGTAAGACTGTCAGGCGAATAATAGAGTTTTGGGCCTAGGAACTCAGTGTGCACCCGTTTGCTAGACGTGAGCGGCACAATGCTTTATGAGGCTTCCAATTGCCTTACTGAATATCCAAGCATTCTAGAATTCACTGAAAAGAGTATTGTATGGTTCTAAGAGCCTGTTAATCACCTATAAACTCTGGAGCAAGAAATCTGCCCAGCGCACCGATCGCGTTACGAGACCACGGCGAGATCAGTAGACGAATTCGAGGCCGCACGCTGCTTGCAAATTTCCAGATTCCTTTCAGATTTCAAATACGAACATTCTCTTTACGCGAGGAGACCGTTTGCTCATATAATTTACACCCCAACCCCAAAACAGTCAATCGCGACCCTGATTGCCACCCGGTCATATGCACCGCAGATCTCGCCCTTCCAGAAGACCGACCATGCTCATTCTACGATATTGCGGGGAAGCTTAGAATAGCCCCATCGTCTACCTATCGCGTTCTCGTTCTCGTTGGTGATACTGGAGACGAGGGCCATTGGGCCTGGGTTGCGGCTCGCTTAATTTGGGTAAATGTGGATGTTATGCGGTCGAGAGCGGACGGAATCGCTATTGGATATTAGGTATAAAGGAATAGCAGAGTGCTATACGGTGGCCAGAATTCGTGTCGGTCCAGGTATGATGCAGATCCCGTAGAAAAGTTCGAAACTGCAGCGGCGTGGCTAGACTGGGCGTTGGGTATAAAAGCAGAGCAGATCACGATTGTTGCCAGAGAGCATTCGATACATACATATTGTCCTCGCATTCAGCTCATCGTTTTTTAGTGAGAAACTCGTACCACGCTTCAGACAGCGCTACACACGCAGCACATCAACTTACACATCAACTCCATCGCCAACGATGCGCTCCTTACTCCCCCTCGTCACCCTTCCGCTCTTAGCTCTCGCCGCCCCGCCTACCTCTCCAACAATAACGCGGCTCGTCTTCTCCGGCTCAGGATGTCCCAATGACTCCGGTTCCGTAAAGTCGGATAGCGCGACCCTCAGCGACACCGCCGGTGTCTCCTTCACGCAACTCAAAGGTGACTCAACAGACAACTGCGCCGTGCACATTCAATCGGCTGGAGCGAGTGCTGGCTGGCAGGTTGCTGTCAGACAAGTTGATTACGTTGGCGACGTGAATTTGAAGGGAAACAGCGGGCTCGATACATACACACAGGTCTTCTGGAGTGAAAACGCTGGGAATACTGTAAGTGCTATCTCCTCCGGGTAGATATAAATCATGCTGATTATATGTAGGGTGTACTTACTGGCGGTCTTACATGCGCCGGTCCTGAGATCAAAGACTACATCACCGTACGAAGTAGCACTGCGGATCTTAAGTGGTCAAAGTGCACGGGCGCGGACGGCAACCCCGGTATCTTGAACGTCAACTTCAGGCCAGTCATCCAAGGTGACTTTGGTACTTATGACTTCAAACACGCTGCTTGGAAGCTGGAATGGCGGAAATGTTAGAGCGGTCTAAAACACCATGACTCAGGAGGGCAAGAGAGTAAAGCATGTACATGAATATGGGCGGATGTGCCAGGACAATGTAATGATATACTCGTATGTATGCAATTCTTGTTTACCAGACCCCGGTGCCATCCCTGTATGGTCGTATTGAAGCTGGTCCAATGTACTGCACAAGTGCTACCGTTCTCCTCGCCCTCGTTCCATCTAGTTCGGCTATCGAAGGCGCTCGCCAGGTCACAAGCCTAAATAGCTGGAGGCGTTGCGATTACGGGTGAAAGCGTAAACTTTGGAATGGTGATATCGGAGTCTCCCGGCCCTGTTTCAATTGGTGCGTCTTCAGGCGATCCCGCCTTATTCTACCCAAGAGTTCATCGTCGACATCCACACAGTTGTACTTGTACTCCTTCGGAGTTCTCTGTCGGTGATTCTGAACATAATGCAGTATGTTTATGCCAATAGCGGTAGAGTGCCCCGTCAAGGAATGATCTGGTTGTAGAATGACTGTATATCGACCTGGAGTATTCTCACCATGCTGATTGTTCGAGTAAAGGAGTGGCGCCCGGTAGAACATAGTCGAATCAGGTGCGGGTGTCAGTTGTCCAGTGTTGAACCTGAAGTTACAGACCACCACCTCGACTCCAGGATCTGATCTGATGCGTGCCAAAATGTGTTCATTAACTCTCTTACATGCGTACATGGTGCGCTTCCTTCGAAACTGTGTCCGCATCCGCTCGCATGTAGGTCTCCATATCAGTGTCCACAGCCACCGAGTGGTCCGTGAGAGAATGTCCGGGGTGGAGATACACCAGGTACTCGCCATACCTAAAACATCCGTCGGACTCCCAATCCCGATACCTGAGCGGTGCCTCATAGCTGCCGCGACTCATGGCGGTACGAACGTAGTTGGCTAGACTGCACACTTTGTGCGTTGAGGCAGTGAAGTGGCGCTCAAAACATGAACCTGAACGCGGATACAAGAATATCTGAATAGCAAACTCGGAGAAGCTGACAGATAGACCCAGATGATTCGCGGTGTGTTACTCGGTATCAGCTAGAGTGTTATACGTGGAAGTGTTACGGAGGCGCGTCGCTGCTGCTGTCATACGGCGTAACCAGAAGCGCCCACCATTCGTCCGGGGAACTCTTAATAGCAACGCAAAAATGCGCACCTACCTATGATCGAACTCATAGCATCTCGGGTGCAACTTGGGCATGCAAAGGTAGCCTCGCGACAGTGTAAGCTGAATTTGATCGGAAGTTGAATGCGGCGCGTGGCTGCCAGCGATACCATCACACCGACGCGTCTAGCGCGATTCAGTCATGATCCAGCGGGTAGACGTCATACTGTCACAACCAACCTCCACCATCGACATCTTTATCTTGCCTGCAACAATGTCTGGAAGACAGACTCTATGGGACAACAATGTACTGTTAGAAAGATCAGCCGAGAATGAACACAATAAGCAACGATCTATAAGCTCCGCATTCAGCGGAATTCCGCACCCATGCCAGCCTTCATAGACGGAATCCCACGCACGCGTCGCTCCTTTGATCGAAACCTATTGGCTGATACCGGCCTCCTGAGCATCGCGTGTAGTTGTCGACGCGTAGCAAAGGATGCGTAATGGACTTGAAACGACCCGCGGCGGAGATCCGCAGCAGGCTACCATGTTACAATGGCTTTCGAACTACCAATATTTCCATCACTGAGTCGAAACGACATTAATCCAGTGTGACAAACTACCTCAATGACGCAAGAGCTTTTAGTCGGTAAGATAATACACCACACACTAGACTTCCAGCTAACCCAATCCCAAGAGTTGCCTACAGCTACCCATGATGCTTTCATCGCCTTCGTCGAGGACAGGTCCTCTTTCGCCCTTCTTTTCAACCTAACAG
Source organism: Alternaria atra (assembly GCF_907166805.1). Taxonomy (NCBI): domain Eukaryota; kingdom Fungi; phylum Ascomycota; class Dothideomycetes; order Pleosporales; family Pleosporaceae; genus Alternaria; species Alternaria atra. The sequence goes on from NW_025091327.1 coordinate 1,091,601, forward strand.
ACGGCAACAGAATCGAAGCCTATGTGTCTATACGTCAGTCCCATACATCATTCCAACTCGAGCTGAACGAGCTTGAAAGCAACCTCAATACGTCGAAGCCAGCCTACATCGTTCTACGCCGCGGCGACTCGCTCACATTCATCACGTATGTGCCTTACCGCGCTAAAGAAGAAACTCGCAATATTCTCCTCGGACGCAGACACGATGTTGTACAACAACTTGGCGGAACGTATATATCATGCTCGATCATATGCAAAGAAATTGCAGAGATCACAGACGCTCGATCGTGGGCAGAACGAGACGCGGATGCTACGTCGCCTGATACTGCAAGCACCCAATGTGATGACAAGGGGTCGTGTAATTGCGCTGAGCATGCCGAGATATGTATGAAAGATGTAGGATACAAGAAGAATAAATGCCGGCTATGCGATCGTCGCATGAAGAACAGGATCTCGCCTGCAGCTTTGGAGGCACTGAAGCTGCTCCAAACTCAGGGTGTAGCTGTGCAGATTGTATGATACCTATGTTGCTACTCGTTTTGATCTGAAACGCTGACAGTCTTCAGTCCGTCGATATCACCACCGAAACTCTCGAACTGAACTACATCAAGAATGATATACTTCCAGAATATGTCGCATCAACACTTCCAGAAGGCAAGCCCAGTTTCACCTTCTACCGCCACCCGAATACTCGGCTACTCTACTTCATATTCCATTCGCCCGACAACGCCTCAGTGCAGGAGCGCATGAAGCACACAATGGCCATACCAGGTCTGATCAACGTCCATGCTCAAGACCAGAACGTGCATGTAGACCAGAAGATTGAGATTCACGATCCGGATGACCTCGTATTCGAAGCCAAAGACGAGCGCATTGGGAAGTTTAGGAGCGTATATTTGAGGAACAGGTTCCAAGGCACGGAAAGCACGTACGATAGCCTTGAAGTAGACAAAGACTTTTACGATAAAGTTGAATAGCTCTGTTCATCTAGATATCGATCTGCTATAGTCAAGTTATGGAACCTGTAAAGTTTCTTCTAATTGGCGAATTATCAGACAGGCTTTGGGTTTTTGGGCAGACATGAAGGGATTGGTGTATGAGAATAAAGATGCGGTCAGGAAAAGTACAAGAAGGACTAGTAAATGATGATCTTAGAAATTGGCACGAGAGAGTGCGAACGGTAGCAAACTGGGAAGACCAAGTTTTCCAAAAACTGTAATCAGAAAACGGTTGCGTCTATCTTCTTGGCTATGAGAGATGTGGGATTTTCCATCACCTCACGGCGCGCTCGACTGAGCATTTGATTTTCCTATCCCACTCGCCCCCTCCGTACCATTTTTTATGTTCCATCTACGATATCCTCACACTCTACCCAAACATACATCTTCATCCCCTGTCTCAAGGGGCTATACCATTCTTCTATGTGGAATATTCTTAGCCAATCAAAATCCATCGCCCTACTTGTAGCATGATACTTCTTCAAGAGACCTTCGAGAGGCCTTCAAGGTGTTTATCCAGATAATGGTCTGCTTCAGTCAAGGTATGAAATTCGTATAGCATGGTCAGCAGGGCATCGCCTGATATATCGCGGAAAACTACGTAGAATTTTGAGTCGTGGTTGCTCAGACGTTCTGTGTAGTAGCTGTGGGTTGTTCGAAGTAAGGGGACTAGATGACGGTTTGTGATAGAAGGTTTGATGGGATCGAGGGTCGAAGCAAACTGGCTAACAGAATTATACACCCAAGTGAGTAGAAAGCGGTTGCTTTCACCGCTTAGTCAGGTTCTATCCGCTATGTGATTGATTCGGTCAGCTACAAAACATGCATCGACTTATTAGAAGTTGTCTCGTTCTATAGCGTGATTCTTGTATCCTATGGTATCGTACAGTACAAAAGCTCCGAATGCTGGATGTTGAATGAAACGCCGTTGCTTATATGCGAGTGTATGCCCCTGTGAATGCAGAGGATGCAATGGAGATGATAAGAAGTGTATAATGCGAAGATAATCCGCGCCGATGCAAAAGTATAGATCAAAACGATGAAAACAATGCAAATATGCAAGGCCACTCTTCTCCCAAAGGAGTTGCAATGCCCCTCTCTCCAACGCCAATGCTGGAATATGCGGAAGGCCTAAGTCTAGGTAGGCGTAGATGTCTTATGGCATGCAAGACTGTCTCTCAATCCCTCTCTTATTCTATGCCATAACGAAACGTATGATACCCAGAAGATAGCACATCTACATGGTCTTCCTCACACGCCTCCTCTTTCTCCCACTACCAATCTCTATACTCGAACTCATAGTATCCCTCGCGCTCCTCGGTGTAGAAAACCGCTCACGGATATGCTCTCGGATGACCTTCTTCGTCTTGTCGCGTTTCAACTGGCGCTCTTCATCTGGATTGACGAAACGATGCACGGTGCGGTGATCACGAATACGTTCTTCCTTGTCATGCTTGCCTTCTTTTTCAGTCTTGGGCCAGGGAAAGCCGTAGAGCTTCGAATGGCGTTCGCACCGGGGGCACTCTTTACGCGTGTTGTAGCCATCTTGCTGTACGAAGTCGGTGTCGCATGTCTGACAGTTGACCCATTTAGAGTACTTCGCCGAGAGAAGAGCGTTCGAGGTCATGTAGTCGCCTGGCTTACGCGTATTCTCGACATACTCTGCCTCATCTCCCTCTTCAACCGTGATCGGTGTGCCGACGCGGTTCTGAACGTCAAATCGTGACTTGGAACGTGTCGTACGGAGAGTGGCTCGAGGTTTGCGCTTGACAATCTGCTGGTTCACGTCGTCAAGTTCGAAGCTCTCAGAAAGTTCGCTGAGATCGGACATGTATGCGTCTTCGTCTGCAGGCGGGGAGGGCCACGGGGCGTTTACCGTTGTCGTAGTGATTTCCTCCTTCACTATGGCCACTCCAAGCGCTGGGCGATCTTGTATCGTCTGAGGGTCGACCTTCTCTTTATCATCGCTGACCTCATGTGCGTGATCCTCGTCGATTGATGTAGCATCTGTAGATGAGTGTGTTGACTTGGGCGAGGCCGCTGCTGTAGATGATTGCGGAGACGGTTCCCGTGATGAACTGATCAAATCCGTGTTCACCGTAAGGAGACCTTCGCATTGTTGGTTGCGGTTCTCGCGCGGTATTTCTGGCGATTTGTCTAAGTTGGCCGCCGGGTCTTCGATGCTCGATACTGGGAGTTCCTGGCGCAGGGATGACGTGCTATGCGCCTTTTTGAGTGTCGTTTTTCGCAGTAAATTAGATGTGTGCTGCTTGTTTGGTGAAGTCTTTTCTTCAAGTTTCGCACGTTTCGGGGTGGGCGTCGAGTCGCGCGAAGGATCTTCGTCTATTGAGTCATCTCGCGGCCTCTTCATGGAAGAAGAGGCAGCTTCGGAGGCGATTTCGTTTGTATGCCCTTCATCTGCGTTCTGCATCTCGTTATCGTTGTCGTCGTCGTTGGGCTCGACTCGCTTCATGGGTGCCCAGCCATTTTGCTGGAGACTTTCGCAAGTATTACACAAGCACTCTTCGTTGTCGTCACCAAAGTAATCTTCACCATAGGAAACTGTAATCTCCTCTCCTTCAAGAATCGGTTTCACTGCAACGATCTGCATGCCATCGTAGCCCTTGGTTGTGAGTTTTGCGTTCGCGTCGCAATCGTGGTTGGCGAAGCGCGCAGGGCCCAAGAACAGCGAGCGCGTCTTCTTCCTGCTCGAAATGACTAGACTGAAGTCCTTGCGCGCCAACTCCAAAACCTTTTCTTGCTCCTCTGTCATAGCCACTTGTACGCCAGTCAGATACTTGATCTCCTCGCGTGGATTGATGTCTCGTCGCGCGGTAATGGAAGCCTCGTGCTCGGTAATCATGTAACGGTTGGTGGTGGTGACCTCGAATTGGCAATCTGACATGTAGATATTGACATATCTCCGGAGGTGGCGCTTGAACTGGTCCTGGTCTCGCTCATCCTTGAGAGTATTCACGAATCTGCGTAGGCCTGGTAGTTGTAATAACCTTTGCACAGCCTCGGCCGGGTCTTTCTCCCATACAACGTGTTGCCGGATGATGTCGGCAACATCTTCCTCATGCAGCCCTCTCGATCCCGTGAATCGACCACCTCTGTTCTTGCGAATCTTAGCCCAGAAGTACAGTTTATCCACGAGCGCGTCGGTGATTATATCGTCGAATGTGGCAAGCTTGTCCAGCGTGAGTTTCGTTGAGGGCGCCATGACCGCGCGATGGGATAGTGAAATGAGGTCGGGGGTGTATGCGCAAGCAGCCGTTGGTCATGAAGATCGTGAGGAGTCGTAGGGTCTCGTGATTAAGGGGGTGGTTGGTAGGGCTGACTGACGTTATTGTAGCCAGAAACGGAACGACAACGCATTCACCGTCAGAGTACAATAACAGGGAGACGAAAAGAGAAAGAGCGTCCCAGACAACAGCAGCGATGCGCGCGAGGAGAGGAAAGAGCGACGGGCGCAACCGCTCACCCGACGACAATGTGCGGGAGTAAGTTGCGTCGACAAGGCTCGCGCTCGATATCCCTGTACTCAGCCGCCCTGCTTATGGAGACGCGCATAGGCCCTGGGGTGAAAGCATAAGCGAGAAGACTGGGGGTGATGGCCTAAGCCGCCGAACTGCCAAAGAAAGCCCGACACTACTACGACTTGCAACTTTGATACTGCCGACACGACCACCCACTGCACAACCACGAAATAGCGCGCATCGAGGCAGGCAGTCGAAATCGGGATTCCAAGAGAAGGCACACAACATGATTCAATTAAAGGTGTGCCAAATCCGGCGATGGAGGCGGCAGAGCAAGGACTGATGGCCACCCTTCTAGACCCTCGTAAATTGCATCGACAACTCCGGTGCCGCCATAGTTGAATGCGTCAACGTCCTGCGATCGAAACGCCCCGCGAAAGTCGGTATGTGCAGAAAATTGAAGAGGAATAGCATACGCCTAGAATAAAGGCTGATGGAAGCAGGCGACCGCATAGTAGTAGTCGTAAAGAAGCAGCGAAATTTCGGTCCCGAAACCGGTAACAGCGTTTCCATCGGCGCAGCGAACAAAGTACGGCGAGGAGATGTACGACACGCGGTTGTAGTACGGACAGCAAAGAAGTGGCAGCGACCGGATGGCAGTGTGGTCAAGTTTGACGATAACGCCTGTGTGCTGATCAATAAGGCTGGAGAACCTATTGGATCCAGAGTCAGTGGTGTTGTTGCGGCGGAACTGAGGCAGAAGCAGTGGTCCAAGATTCTGTCGCTGGCGCCTATGCACGTATAATGGCATGAGGCATGATGGTGGGGGGATCAAAGATGCATTTTTGGGAGTCTATGGAGCGCTTTGGAATGTAACATTATGTGTATGCCACTAAACTATACCCACGGGTATCTGAAGATCGCTTGTTCCTAAACTCCTCGCAGTAAATGTTGTGAGATTAAACGCCAGCTACATGCATTCCGTATCGTTATCCTTCTAATTATCAGACGGGCGTGAGACATGACCGCATCCGGCGCAAACATAGTAAAGGGCCTGGGAAAGTCAGAATCGCTCGCCGAGTTGTTTGACAAACTTACCATGCCCGTCTCGGCGGTCCGCTGCTGCGACTGGAAGAAGACGGCTTCGTTCTCGCCGCACTCTGTGCATTGCTTCTGGATGCGCGGTAACTAGAGGCAGGCACAGTCAGCGAGCACGCCCAAGAGCAAGCAAGCAACTGTACTGGTGGAAGACGCAAGGGGCGCTTTCAGGACTGAGGTTCGTCCCACATGTCCTCATCGAAGTCGTCGTCGTAATCTTCAAACATGTCATCCTCCTCGCGCATCTGTTGCTGGGGACGCTCTGCTTGCGGGTCCTCGTCCTCGGCCTCCAGGGCAAAGCCAGGAGCCGATTCCTCGCCGCACTCCTGGCACATGATGGGCATGCCACACATGGTGCAGCAGGGCATCTCCTCAGAAAGAGCGGCCTGGGCAGCTTGGGCATCGGACAGGGAGTAACCAACCGTAGGATCCTGAGCAACCTCGGCTGTGACACCGGCTGTGGCTCCGACTGTGGACGCGATTTCGTGGCGCATAACGCAGGATGAGGGCGCTTCTTCGGTGAAGTTGCATGTGCGGCAGGCGAAAAGCAGCTTGTTCTCAGACTTGTCTTCGCGGGGGAACAGCAGGTTCGAGCTGCGTTTGTTTAGCAACCTTGTTTGTCACAGAGAAGAGGAAAATGCCACTCACCATTCTGAGCAGAAGCGGAAGAGAATGGGCTCCTTGCCGCCCTTGGAGCCTCCCATTTGTGCTGCTGGGGATGCCATGTCGATGGCAGATGTGGCGGGTGTAAAAGCCGTAATTCGTGTGTGCTCGTGTAGCGAGTGTAGTCGTAACGGTCGTATTATTTGCGCAAGTCGAGAAATGTCGAGAAAAAGTGCAGCCGCAAGGAAATCTGAGAGTCAAAGTCGAGGCAGAGTCACGTCGGTGAGCGCGGGCCACCCGTCTTGATTCGCGGCTGCTGTTGCTGTGCAGAGCCGCGCTCTGTGTTTGGATGGCGCCCCCGCATTATCGACCTTGAAGCGCCGATCGCCTTGTCCACCGCCTGCAATTCTAGACGTCGCTCCACGCTGCACGTATAACAACCGTGCGGAGACTCCTATCAAGCTCTGCATTACTTGCCCTCTGCCGTAGCACACGCCGTCCTACGTATACAGATAGACTATCAGCAAACATGGTGAGCATTGCGCCTTTCGGCCCAACCCATCTTATGCAGCATCTCACGCGTCATAGTCGTCCGCCGAAACTGGACTCCCTGAAGGATGGGAGGTGCGCCGCTCCAACACGAAGAACCTCCCATACTACTTTCACGCCCAGACAAAAGACTCGCGATGGGAACCACCACAGGGAACAGACCCGGACAAGCTGAAGGCGTACATGGCTGCCAACCACAGCTCCAAGGGCGTTGCGCCAGCAGCGTCGGCGGGGACTGAGGGCAAGATCCGATGCGCCCATCTTCTTGTCAAGCACCGTGACAGCAGGCGTCCGGCCAGTTGGCGGGAACCCAAGATTACGCGCTCAGTGGAAGATGCGCGCAAGATGATTGAGAGCTACCACGAACAGATCAAGGCATACGAGGAGGGAAAGGAAGACCCCAACGCCAAATCTCTGTCTGAGCTCGCGACGACCGAGTCGGATTGCAGCAGCGCTCGCAAGGGGGGCGATCTGTAAGTGCTTGCGGCGTTGGACACGTTGGGAAACACTAACGCCATCAGGGGCTTCTTTGGCAAGGGCGACATGCAGAAGGAGTTTGAGCAGGCTGCCTTTGCCCTCGACAAGGGCCAGGTGAGCGGCATGGTCGAGACGGCGTCGGGCGTTCACTTGATTCAAAGGTGGGACGACTCTCACATGTCTAGGTATGATGCTAACAGGATGCAATACAGGCTCGAGTAACCAACTAGTCGCGCGACGACTAAAGCATAAGAGCGTGACGTACCGTGATGAGGGGTTTACTGGGACGCGTGCGGGCTATGCCAAACTGGAAGAGTTCGGGTGCGTTGCTCAGGCGCGTCGTCGATGACCACCCAACACCAAACAGTGATGATGGTAGTACTAGTAATGCTACTATCATAAGACATGCATGTGAAAACCGTCTCAGGGCGCGGGCACGTTGGAAGTGTGGTGTGTCGTATATCTGTTAACCTGATTACGTCTTTTGCCATGCTCATCTGGTCGATCAGCCATTGGTTAGGGGACCATACGTCGTTCAACGCGTGCTGACGGCAAGCAGACCACAATCCAGCAGGAGATAGAGTTTGTGGGGCCGGAACCAGAGGAGTCGAGATGAAAATCCTCGTAATCGCCCGCACACAGCCCACGTCGACCAAAATCGCGCTCTGATACAAAAGCGCGCAGCTGGACTTGCTTCTCCAATCCACCATCTCTCACCATAACGCTCCTGCGCTTTGACAGAGACTTCGGCTAACGCGACTTCCCCCGCCAAAGCTATCCCTACGCTACTGCAGTAAGTAGGCGCCGGCCTCTAAGTACATATGTACCTCAGTCAGCTGATGTTCAAACTTGAAACGGAAATACTAAAAGACGTCTTAGAGCATTCTGCGAGCCGTTTTCGCACACGTCTCTCCTCACACTCGAACGGTTTCAGTGTGTGTGGCTGGTTTCGGCATCCCAAGAGCCTGCGCCTCGCTCCCAAGCCAGCCCAGTTCCGGATCAGCCCGAGACAGCAAGGAAGCGACGGTCCAGTGACGTACCATGTAAGTTGGCTGGGGATTTTTCTTTTTTAGGCGTCAGCCCACCTCAGCAGACAAGCAGCAGCAATATCCGGCGCAGGTTCTAGACATGCCGAGATAATTCATTCTGGGTCCATCTTGCGTTGCGATAGCGTGGCGGGCATGCCGTGCAGCAACTGCAGGTGGGCAGCCATGATCCCGAATGTCTGGGTATCTCACCCTAGCACCTTTTTCATTGTCCGCGCACGCACAGCGTTTTTCCCTGCGTCACAGTAGCCTGCAATTTCACTCTCAAGCTCCTGGGCACTTGGGCTCACCAACCACAGTGCCACAGCTTACCCGCCCCCATCACCCCTTCACTATCCAGGCTTTGTACCCTTACCTCACGGCATCCCCGATTGCACAGCCCGTGCAATTCCTCGCACCGTGAATTGACGTAGTTGCCCCGTCAAGCTCTATGGGAAAGTGCCTTGGGCCGTAGATTCCCATCACCACCAGCACACGCACCAACGCTGCCCGCAAAGTGCCCGCACACCCCTGCTCGACTCCACACCTCGCCCTGTTTACTCCGCTGCGACCTTCGATCACCAGCGCTTCCGCGATCTTTCACCCTTCCACCTCCACCACTCTTCACCCAAAATATTTGTCTAGAAGATTCCCGTCGCTCTCTACAAATACCACTCACGCTCCTTTGAGACTTCAGAAGCATCACTCATTGCAGTGCACCCCGCAATCCACTACTAAGCCTCCACCTCCACTCTTTGTCGACCAAAACTCCACACAGACCTATTCGATATACTACATTGCCGTTATGGCTGCTCCACCATCTCCCCACCCTGTCATTCGTGACCCTATCCCAACATCTCGTCGTAACTCAAGTCGCAAGACCATTCCTTGCCTCTCACGAACTGCCTCCAACGTCGATGCTCCTCGCACCGTCTGCCCCAAGGACGGCGATGCTTTCAGCTACGACCCTTCTCACCTACGCCACTGGAACTGTCCTCAAGAGCTCTGGGACCGCCTTCCCAAGCAAGTCCAAGCTAGCCTGACCGATGTTCAGCATGCAGGTGCCGCTGTTCTAACTGGTAAGTCGAATCATTCTGCGTGCAAGTCGTCCGATACTAATCGAAACAGGCTTCGAGCGTCTCGACCAGCACTTTGACAGCTTTGAAGTCGACCCCAAGGCTACTGAAGACGAGCTTCTGGTTCACCTCGACGAGCTCCCTCCCCCAAAATTCCGTACAGTCAGCAATGCTAGCAGCGTCTTCCAGTCTGACTCCTCTCCGCCTCTGACTAGTGCGTCATCGGCCTCCCAGTCAGGAAGCGCGTCCCCTACGACTCCGGCCTTCTCTGGCGTGTCTGAGTCTCAAATCATGTCCCCCGGCTCACCCATTTGCTTGGGCCCCCCGGAGCTCTCTCGCTCACGTGAGCGCTCCTTCTCCACGCCGCTCAGGTCGCACGATGCCAAGTATGCTGCGGAGCTGTCGCACCTGCGCACTGAGGCCCTTCCCCGTCTACGTCACAAGTCTTACAAGGTCGACACAGAGTGGCAAGAGGCTAAACGTGTCAAGGATGCCCTCACTTCTGGCGGCATCAACGCTTTCGAGAACTTCTGGGCCGAGAAGAAGCTGCTGATTCTCAGTCTCAACGAGCGGGGCAAGCGTCTTGCGAGTGCCGCCGGTCTTGCTACCACCGGACTCGGCTGGTCCGCCCCGTAGAGGCTAGTGAGGTGGATCTCCTCGACTTGGTCTATCGAAATGGTTCACTGAACGCATCGGTCACGTGATTTGGCACAGCACTCCAGCTGCGGCCTGTCCATGACCACGAACTTCCTTTCCTTTCCCATTTCCTTGGAGTCCTGTTTCCTAGTTTCTGCTTCACTTCCTGTGCGTTTACTAGCGAGGAGTTGGTCGGTTGGCATTTATTCGTGTAGGCATTTACACTACAGATCGGGAAGATCTACATTTGGAATGGACATGAGTCTACGATAGATCTCATATACGCCCATGTCATCATGACGGCGGTCTCACGAGAGATCCATTTTGGTCCCATGGCGGCTGCCAAGCGACATTGCGACAGATTTAACACGGTTCATCTTAAAAGGTTAGCTCATATAACGAATGATAACATCTACATGACGACGTCTTTCGCACATATTCCTGCTTATCAGCGATGCATGCCACTTCCGTCATTTGTTTCCTCCGAGGGATGATGCCTTGCTATAATTATATTGTGATGCCCAATACAGGCCCTATCGAGGTGCAGCTGCATGAGTTGTGGCTGCCCAACACTCAAGAGTGTGTCCAATGCCTCAACCCATCTTCAAACAGAAGCTGACAATGCGCACCAATATTGTTGACGCGGGTCGTGCCAACAATGAGGTTGGTCATGTAGAAATGCAGCCAAGCTAAAGCAAGCCCGATCCTGCAGGTTCTCGGCACTGCTGCAGCCTGCGCCTGCCAGCCAACTCAACCCCGCCCCTGCCACAGCAACGAGAGGGGTGCGTCCGCGCCCGCGGATCGACGTGTTTCATTACCAACTCTCAACCACGCGAAACAGGGCGTCTGGATAACGCTGGGATGATCGACTTATGGGCGAAACGTGACGCGCCCAGAAAAGAAAGCTTGGTTCCACGCAATGATTGGTCTGCTCAGGCCAATATTTAACCGATCCTCATGGACAGTGTCTCCGTGCCGTTGCTCATCCGTGGAGAACTATCCAAGGTCAACATGTCATATTTTCAATAAGCATCGTCGTCATCTGTATCAACTCGGGGCTGCTTGCCTCGATCCTGACTGCCGTGATTCCTCCCAAGCGGGCTGCCTCCGAAGTTACGCCTAATGGGCATATCCTTGTCTTCATTGCCTAGTCTCCTGCTGCCACGTCCTACAAGATTTCAGTATATCATGGATATCTCGGTGGGATGATGATACTCACCGGCCCATTCACGGCCAGCCTGTTGTCGTATGCGCGACCGCATTGAAGGCCCGGGTCCAAGATCGAAATCATCGGACTCTGAGTCTAGATGGGCTCGCCTATCTCCACCACCGCCACGTCCACCACCCGCCGGCATGCCTCCGCGGCCTCTTCCCATGGCTTTGGCATACATTGCTGCCATTTGATCCATGTCCATGCCCGTGTCCACACCTCCATTGCCGTATTGTCTCTCTGTCTTGGCCCCACGATGCGACATGAAGTTGGGCCGCATACCCTTCTTGTTCATCATGCCAGGTTGCATGTATGGGTTTCTTATCATCCCCATGCCACCCATGTCAGAAAGGTCATTCTCAAAGCCTCCCAAATCAGTGAGACCCATGCCGCCCATGACACCACCCATCGCCATACGAGGATGCATGGGCCGTTTACCTGTTGGATCAGCCATGCCAGTTGGCATCCGACCCGTGCCGTACAGGTCGCCGGCCATCATGCCCATCTGCTGGGCCATTTGTGGATCCATATCCATATCGTTCATGATGAACGCACTCGGCGCTATGCCCGGTCCGCCAAAAGGTTGTCTTGCGGGGCCCGCCGGTTTACCTCGTTGCTGACTGTCTTTTTTGAGATCTTGCAACCGCTCGTCAAGCGCTTCTATTATGTCATCTTTGAACTCGTCCAACTGGTCTTTGCGCTTCTTATCCTCTTTCTTGTCTTTCTTCTTCTTCTTGCTCTTCTGCTCCTTTTCACTGTCGCTGCTCTCATGTTTCTTGCATCCTGAGTGATCTCCACAGTCGCGGCCTAAATCTGTCTTTAGAACGTACCTGATCTCGCCGCTAGTGAGGACATGATCTTCTTCACCTGAGCCGCTGCCTCGATGACGATCGTGTTGTGCACGATACAGGACGCGTTGACTTTTCCGGCAATCGCATCCAGTAGTGCAAGTACAAGCATCAAGCCAGGGATTCTCACCATCGACCCACTCACTCCCTGAAGGTCCAACCTTCTTGTTCAAAGGTTGACCGCGGTTCAGATGGGCTGACGTTGTTGGCTCCACCCTGCGTGACGGTCGCCGTGGCTTCTCCGCGTTGGCATATACTCCCATTGGAATGTGCTCGTAGTGCCTGGCCGTTCTACCTGTGGGTCTTCGCGTGGCCTGAGGTGGGTCGGGGCTACTGCGTGATGACTGGCTGGAACCTGCTCCCGCATGATTTGCGTACAGGTTCATGCCTGCACCTGGCATGCCTCCGCCAACACCAAATCGAACCATCGATGGGTTCGATGTATACTCCGGTTGCATACCGGACGGTTGCATACCTCCCATCGCGCCCATACCAACCATCCCCACTAAACCTCCCATCCGTGGGCTTCCAGGTATACCCATTGGCATACCGCCCATACCCGGATAACCACCCACCTGCATCTCAGGTGCAGACCTAGGTCTCGCATCCATGCCATCGAAACCTCTCAGTCCATCTCTTCGTCCCATTCGTCCCATTCCTCCCATGCCTGGTATGCCACCACCACCACCACCCATCATACCTCCTTGATAGCCCTTTGACGTTTGTCGTCGCATACCCCGTGGGCTCATACCTTCCATCATGTTGATTTCTGTCCCTGTGCTCTCACTATCTTCACTGTCCTCTGCAATATGGATGTCTGGTCCTCCGTAGCGAGGATGGGGTCGAGGTCTCGGACGTTGGTGTCGGCGTTCGCCACGATATGGCGGTAGACAGGGTGTGTAGACGGGACCGCGTGTGTATGGATCAGATCTGGAGCGCGCGTAAGAGGGTGGGTGGACGGTGAACGCTGTGCCTAGTTGATAGGGATTAGGATCAAATGTGGTGAGGATGAAGAGATAGAGATGGGACAGGCTTACCAGGTGGAACCAAGACTTTTCCTCCAGGTGCATTGACTTCGACGAGTGGTGGGGGTGTAGAATGCGATGCACCCATAGTGGTCGCGTCGTGCGGACCGTTGCAAGGAGGCGGCTGTGCTGTATATGTGACTGTTTTCCGGTGATCACAGATGGATTCTGGTTGATGATGTTCTCATTTCCTTCTTCGCAAAATGAGAGTCGTACTTTTACCGTCTATATCGAAGACATTCCTAACCAGTGCCTATCGAGTCACCCACTCTGAGACTTGTTTTTATGTAGGAGAAGAGAAATGCGAAGATGAGAAGCAAGGGCTGACGGGTCCAGCATCTACAGCTTGTGCGTGTGCTGACATTTCAGCGTCTGCTTGTTTGCTATACTGTACTGCGAAGGATACACGGCTGTTGCGCTGTGTTGCACGACAGCAACTGTTGTCGTGTCGCAGCTGGTCACTTCTCGTGATGCGAGAACTTTGCTTGCCTATCCATCTTTTCTCGTGTGAATAAACCATTGGTACAACTCCGAGACAAAACAGTGTTAGAGGTGTGTAATTCAGATAATATCAAGCATGTTTTGTCGTAACGGTTGGCGGATGTGCAGTTGGCGATGTGGTTCTTATTGCAATCAGAGCGACATTATGCTAATCGTGCGAAAATTAACCACGATGGATTAATAGACTGCCAAGGCTCCAGGCTCAGATAATAAGAAAAACAATGGTGTGAGACTGTTTTCGCATGCCTTTTGCATCGATTGGATGCTCGGTGGTTGAGGTACTAGATTATTGGTGGGGCGCGCAGATGACGCGCCACCACGTCGCAATCCACCATGTTACATGTCAGACCATGGCACATCGAACCTGCATCTAGTCACAGTCATGCAAAAGACGAGTTTCTTTTAAAAGTCATGTTATATTCTTCTCCGCCTTATACAACTGCTGCTCGTACCCCATGTGCTTCATCGCTACTTCAATCATTATGCAGAGTATCATAAGACCATAGCCTCCAACGCCAGGAATGAAACAACGCCGACCTGCGCCAGACAGTAACAAAAACAATGATAAGACAAGATACAAGAAAACGAAAGCAAGAGCGCACCCTCGACTTTTCCGCGGCTCCGCGCGAATGTATTCAAATGCCAAACTCATCGGGTTGCGGTATTCGACTCGGGAAATGGATGCGCAGCACCCATGCCCTTCAGACTTCTCCTTCTCTGTCGCCGTCTCCAAAACCCCAATCTTAGTCGATGCGAAAGGGAAGAGTATTGGCGAAGCTAAAACGCAAAGAAAAGCCAGTAAGTAAGTGAACGATCAAAGAAAGTAGATGAGTGGTATCGTTGATGAAGATGGAAAAGAAGACTAGAAAATCATCGATCGAACCTGCTCTCTACGTCCCGGCTTGGCTGACTCCTGCGTTCGCGGCCGTGGGGGCGGCGCGTGCGACATGCGAACGTCCTTCAAAGGTGGAGTAGGCGCATGCGACTGTGTTCGGGCGTGGGCCTTTACAGGACTTGAAGGGGGAGACTTGATAGAGCCAAGTACATCGTGCGATTGGGTGCGTTGGTGAGAAGGCCGACGGTTGACGTTCGGTGAGCTTCCAACCATGGGGTGTGACTTGGTTGGTGAGATTGGCGTGCCAATCTGTGACCGCGTAGTCTTCTCCTTGCGCTCCTTCTCGAGGACCATGGCAGCCCAGCCCTTGTTTTGAGCAATGTCCTTGCCGACGGTCTCATAGAGCACCTTCATCCAAGCCTCCTTCTGTTCACGGCTGTCGGCATAGAAGTCGATAACCTCACCGTTGGCAAAACGGATACGGAAGCCCTCTTCGACGAACATGTAGCCCTCCTCATCATCAGCGAATCCGGACTTTCGCCGACCACCAGTCTTTGTCGCGGATGGTTGCTGAAGAGCGCTCTTGTCGTCAATGAGTTTGGAGGCTTTCGCTAGGTTGATGGTAGCACGCGGTTGCCGTGTAGACTCGTGATAAGCGGTAAGCTTTGTACCTTCCAAACGGAAGAAACGACGTCGCCAGTATGGACAATCTCCACCCTGCTGGCTCAACGTGCCTTCGAAGCTGATGTCCTTGACTTGCTCAGCTTCCTTAAGCTCACGAATAGCAGCGTTCATGCTCTTGGGCATGTCCGAATCCTTTCCGTTCTTAGGCTTCGGGACGTATAGAAGCTGGAGCGTGAGCTTGCCCACCCGATAAGGTGGACGGCGAACAACGCCTCCGCGCTTGCTCTTGACACTACTGGCGCCAGTGTTGTCAACAGCCCACTCGTTGAAGCAAGGGATGTCGACGGTCAACGGACGACCATACGCTTGGCTCTCATGGTTGTTGAGGCAAACGTAGGCACGGGCGAAAGATCCGTCAGGTCCAACAAGGTCGTGGAGAAGATCCCAAGCGGTGGCTTTTTGGTTGCGCTTGGCGGCAGCTTGAGCCTCCTGATGCTCCTGTTGAGCAATACGATCAGCCTCCTCCTGCGCCCTGCGTTCCTGCTCCTTCCTCTTCTTTGGCGATGATAGGAGGTTGCGGAAAGCAGAGTGAGACTTCTTGTGGTTGACAGCCTTGGCGGTAGGCGCAGCTACAACTTGAGGCACGGCTGGAGGCTGGAGCTTGGTCTGAAGTGTAAGCTGGAACTCGAGGTCATCCATGACGACGAGCTCAAACTCTTGTCCGATAGGAGCGGATTGTCCAAGCTCTAGCCAAGACGTCGTGACGCAGTGCAGACCATTGTCGAGCGTCAACTGGAAGTGGGTACGCTCGTGCTTTGGCAGAGGAAGGTCGAGGTCCTTGACTCCGACAACCTTGACAAACACCAGACCTCGCTCTTCGCCCTCTTCAGGCTCACCATCATCTCCCTGTTCAGCGACCGAGTCTAGGCCGCCAGCAACGGCAGATTCTTGACCAGGTAGTGGTGGAGCAGGGCCCTCTGAGGTTCGAGTGCGACGACCAGATGCCGTTCGGATACTCTTCCTGCGAGGCTTACCATTCCAAGGCTCCTTTGTCCATGCAGGCTTGCGCTCGGCGCTCGTCTTACGAGAAACAGGCTTGACAGCCACCTCGCTGGTAGGCTCGGTAGGAGTAGGAGGCTTCTCGTCGCTGAATTGGCGACTGCTCGCGACAACGACCTTCGTGTTTTCGCGCATCAAGTATCCTTTCTGTTCGTGGACATGCTCGTTAGCGGAACTGTGCATATAAACAAAGCCTTCACCGGACATCTGGCAGGCTGCGTCCATGACAGCAGCGGTGGATGTAGGGAGTCTGGCAAATGAGGGAATAGGAAAAAGGTTCTCTACCTTCTGTGATTCAATGATGTGATCAAACTCCTTGTCCAGCCCAAAGCTGAGGTCGTTCGAATCGTCACCAAGGTTGAGGTCACCAAGCTGCAGGTCCAGCATGCGGTTCTGCTTGGTCGTGATGCTCACTTGCGTATCGCCATCGTCGTCATTGCCCTCTTCATCAGCATTGCCAAGCTCGAGGCTCATTGACTGGCGCTTCGGGCTTCGCTCAGGAACAGGGGGAGCATGCTGGCCACTAACTTGGCGGCGTGTAGCTGCCATATCAATATCATCAGGAATGAGCGATGGGCGAGTCTTCAACTTCCCACCGGCACCTCGGATGGTAGCTTCCCGTTGAGGAACCTCTGGGGCATTCTCCTGAGGAGCTGGGGAGACAGCCATGGGGTGGCGAATGACAGAGTCTGGAGTACCAGGGTCCTCTGACTCTGACTGATATTCCTCCATCTCGGGAGCTTCAGGTGTGACAGGTCGTCGTAGGAAGTCGCGCATGGCATCTAGCTTAGGCGGTGAGTCCAATGGACTCGGAGCTGTTGCCATAGAAGCCTTCAGGGGATCCAAGCTCAGGTCCATGTCCTTACCTTCGAATGAAGAATACATTTCGTCCTGTGGCGCCTGCTTCTCTGCCGAGACAGGAGAAGAGGGAGCGACAACGGGCGTTGGTGGACCGGAGGAGTCAATGGTGCTCTCCGCAGTCGGCTGCTCCTCAGGTTGAGGTGAGTATTGGCTGCTGTCGTCCTCATCATCCGAGTGTTCAGGCATAGGATGGCGGATGACAGAGGACTCGCGTTCATAGTCTTCGAGCTGAGACATCGAGCTGCCATCAACATCAGTCTCATCGGCATGGTCGCCTTCTGTCCTGTCTGCGTTGTGGTAACTGTAAGCGTCGACAACGCTGTCGGCCTCGCTCACGGAGACCTGACGTGGGTGCTCGTCAAAGTTGGAGGAGGCTTCACGTGATGGAATGGGAACATCGGGGTCCAAGTCAGCAAGGTCACCGTAGCTGCGCTCAGGGCTGTACTCCGGCTCGAACGTGCTGTACTCTTCCTCGACCTCCTCGTCGTCCTCCTCCTCACCCTCGTCGAAAGTGCGGCTCTTGACGCGTCGGAGGATTGATTCGCGAGAGATGCGCGGGATCTTCGGCTCGTCAAGTGTTAGCTCCAACTCTGTAACATCGACTTCTGCAACATCAACCTCTACGGCCTTCTTCTTGTTCTGCATCTCCTGAGTCGGTGTGCTCGTATCGCGGTCGTCATCGAAGTTCATCAGGCGTAAGCGATCCTCAAGCGACATGGAGACCTCGCGCATGTTGAGGAGATCACTCTTAGAGATACCAGCTGCTTGCGGGAGCTGAGGAAGAGAACGCCGCCTATCGCCAACCCGCTCTGCGGCAGCGGACAGGCCAATGCTGGAATCGCGCCGCCGGTTGGGGCTACCTTGTATGGCAGGAAGAGGAGGAAGTGGCCTCGCATCGCCATCGGAGGCTGTCGAACCTATGCGCGATCCATTGGTTGTACCGTTGGGACGTGCAGAAGGCATAGGGCTGTTGTCTCGCTGATCGAAGACATCGTCGTAGAGATCGGTGAGGGAGGTGTCTGCGGCTTGTGGGCTCATGTGGCGCCAATCCTCGGGCAGCACGACGGGTGTCTTGTCGGTGTCCTCTAGGGAAGCATCGAAGCTGTCATCCTGGTCGAAGCTCATCTCCTCCTCTGTCTCCTCCTCGGAATCGTAGCTTCCGTCCCGGGACATGGTGGCGACTGAAGGGTCGGGTGTGACCATCTCAAACTCGGTGATTTGAGGTGGAGCAGTGTCAAAGGTCACACTCTTAGCATGACGCCGCAGCGGGCGTGGAGTCTGATGGACGAGCTCTTCGTCATCTGACATGACGGCGCTGGAGTCACCGTTGTATTGTGGCGAGTTGAAACGACCATTGCTGACGAGCGAGGACTTGGTCGGCGACATGCGTCCCTCGGACGGAGAGGGCTTGGACGGTGAAGCGAAGGAAGACTGTGTGGGAAGCTTCGCTGGTGACGTCTTGGACGGGCTGAGGATGGGGATCCGTGTTTGGCTCTCAGACCGGCTATGGTGGTGACCTTTTGTGGGGCTCTCGTTCTCATTACGCAGGCCCTGGAGGCCATTACCGCCATAGGCGTTGCCCTGCACAGCGGTGCTAAGTGGGCGGCCTGCAGCGAGTGGACGATCCAGCGGCTGGACCGAGTTGGGGTCGTACTCGTGCTTCTGCTCGCGCGCGAACATGCTGCTGTTCTTGACACGTGACTGCTTCTTCAGGTTCTCAATTGAGTTGCGCTTGGGCGAGAGAGGCGAGCTGCCCTCGTACTCGTTTTCCGATGTGTCAAAGCGGCTCTTGGGCGAAGTGGTCTGCTCCTTCCAGAAAAGACGTGGGCTGTGAGTGAATGGCGAAGAGTCGCGGAATGGCGAGCTCTCTTTGGCGAGGATGATCTTCTGGGTCGGGTGTTAGTAGCCATGCAGGTGCGAGTGCAGCGGGAATGCAGCGGGACTGCGGTGGAAATGCAGGTGGAAATGCAGGTGGGAAAAGCGGTCTCGGCACTTACCTTTGTTGTCTGGTTCCAGCTGGGAGAGTTCCTGCGGTGCTCATGGGGGCTGATTTCTGACAAGGGACGGCCGCTTCCCTTTGTGGGCGAAGGAGTAGGCGTCTTGTTTATGCGCAGCGGCGACACCTGCGGTCATTGCGGTCAGCATCGTGTGGCCAACACACGAAACAGTGGAGTCAAAAAGGAAGAATAAGATGAAGATGATGCTTACCGCTTCATTGCGCGACATGTTGGCCGGTGGATTACGCTCGCGCTGTGTGCTTGCGTTCTGGTGTTGATTGATGCAGTGCGCGTGTTTGCGTGCGGCGGCAAGTCGACTGTTGATGAAGAAGAATGGGCTCCCTCGAGGAGTCGTGTGTGATGAGCCGATTAACGGATGCGGGCTGATTAAAGAAATGGCAAAGAAGCGAAGGACACCGACAGAGCGCTTGGGCAGGTGTGCGATGGAGAAGCGGAGGAGGATGTGTGGGTGCGCGTACTGTGATATGGTTGGGGCCGCTGGTGGCTATCAAGTGTTGATAGCCGGGATGTAGGCAGGGCATCGGTGTTGCGTGCAGTTGCTCCGGTAACGTGCCGCTTATCGCGTCTTAGCGCCTGAAATTATCAGCACGATCGCCTGTGCAGTGCCGACGTCAGGTCGGATCCCTTTAGTCAAGGTTTAGTGTAGGCACAGCATGCTAGTCTAGTTTGACTTCTTCGATTAATTCTGACTGCACTTGTAGCCTTGTAGCCATGTTGCGGAGAGTTTGCCCGTTTTGCGAAGTGCGTTCACTGCTTGCGCCATCGACAAACTTACCACCACCCCAGCAAATCCGTCTATATACCCAGGTCCAGCGCGAGAGAGGGGAACGCCATGGTGCTTCTTCTTCACGCCCTTCGCGGCCCTCGGGCTTCAGAGGTCGCGACAATCCCAGACCGTCGCGCATGGTCCTCTCAGAAGATGTCGCGCGAACAGCAGACAGAGCACCGAGGAGGAAGCCAGACGCCTTCGACTTCCTGAACCGGACAGATGTGCCGCGGGGATTGGAACGGATACGAGAACAGAGAGAAGCACGTGGCAGCCGGCCGGCCACAGGACGGGATGACGGCAAGAGGAGGACGCGATCAGAGCCTTTTCATGCCCTGAAGATGCAGAGCTCGCTGCACCAGGTGCCCTACAACAACCGCACTGCCATCAAGCGAAAGATTGAAGAATACGACTCCTTCGACAAGTTTCCCCTCGCCGAGCCTATACTACGCGCCGTGAACGATGCACTGCCCGATCTCGAATATCGCAACCCAACCCCCGCACAAGCCGTCGCTATACCCGCCCTCCTCGGCCTGCAAAAGGCTGTGCGCACAAAAGTAAAGTCGAAGAAGAGTGGGCCAGACTCTTTCCTACTGGCGGCTGAGACGGGCTCCGGAAAGACACTGGCATACCTTCTGCCCACCCTCGATGCTATCAAAGAGGAGGAGGTTCGCGAAAAGGAAGATGCCGAGGAGCAGGCAAAAAGAGACGCTGAAGAGGCGGCATCGCAAGAACATGATAAGAGGACAGACATGTTCGCTGTCGAGGAGCCTGAAACGAACAAGGCCGTAGACCCAGCACGACCGCGCGCCATCATCCTCGTCCCCTCCGCCGAACTCGTCGCTCAAGTCGGAGCCGTCGCAAAGTCTCTCTCCCATACCGTCAAGTTTCGCGCTGCCCCAATTTCAGCCAAGATGTCCGCCACCGTCATCCGCAATCAGCTCTTCAACCCCAATGGTGTCGATGTTGTAATCAGCACGCCACCGCTCCTCGCCAGCATTGCCGAGAGCAACCCCAACATCCTCGCACGGGTCACTCACCTCATCTGTGACGAAGCAGACTCCCTCTTTGACCGGTCCTTCAAGGAAAGCACAACCCAGATCTTGGAGCGCGCTACACCCTCCCTCAAGAAGCTTGTCCTCTGCTCCGCTACCATACCCAAGTACCTTGACAAGTACCTTGCAGACAGATTCCCCGATATGCAGCGTCTCGTTACGCCCAACCTCCACGCCATTCCACGAAGAGTACAATTGGGTGTCGTCGATGTGAACAAAGACCCATACCGTGGCAACAAGATGCTCGCATGTGCAGACACAATATGGCAGATTGGCAAGGCATCTGTGGACTATGACGCCAACGAAGGCAAGGAAGTCATACCCACAAAGCGTGTCTTGGTCTTCGTCAACGAACGTGAAGACACGGAAGAAGTAGCACAATATCTCATTAAGAAGGGTATTGACGCCCTCGCCTTCCACCGCGACACTGATCCCTCTCGTCAAGCCAAGATCCTCAAGTCCTTCACAAACGATGGATCCACCAAGGAAACCTTAGATGGTGCAGAGAAGAAGGTTGAACCGGAGAATAAGCGTACCCTTCCCAACACAAAGGTTATTGTCACAACCGACTTGGGTTCAAGAGGTATCGACACGGTATCCGTCCGCCACGTTATTCTCTACGATGTCCCACATACGACCATTGACTTTATCCACCGTCTCGGTCGAACAGGTCGTATGGGCAGGCGAGGAAGGGGTATCGTGCTGCTTGGACCCGGTGATCGAGCGGATGTCGTTAGGGAAGTCAGGGAAGCTATGTTCAGGGGTGAAGCTCTGATCTGAGCCACTTGCAAGAATATGTGATGATTAAAAGATTTCATGTACTATATATCACTTTTACGCCTTCGTCTCAAGACAAAAGCGTGCATCGGATGGCGTTTACGATAGAGGTCACGATGATGATAATGAATGTAACAAATCCTCCTCCTTGACTCCTATCACCCAAGAACGCATAAAGTAGGATGAATCCCGTTTCCCGTCACATCTGACTTGTGATGCATGAATTCCACGATTCTAGCTTCTTAGTCTCCACTGCTGGCGCTAAGCACCAACTAAACAGACACGGTCCCTCATCGTATTTCGCAAGCGCTGATATCGATAAAAAATCCAGTTTCCATAGTCGCTAAACTTCCAAGGTTCGGCGCACGGGAAAGGTTGTAAACCCACTGTGGCGTCCCAACCCCGGCCCGGAGGCGCCCCCGATGAGGCTTCCAATCCATGTTTACTGCGCTAGTTGTTGCGGGGTTGATTGTTGGGTATGTTGTGGGTGGGCTGTGTTGTGTTTACTACCTACATTTAGCTGCATATACGCCACTTTGAAGTCAGCTGGCATGTTTTTTCCTTGATTGTTTTTCCCTCATACCCATAAGGGTTAGTTAGTTAACATCGTGTCAAGTTTCATCTGTTGCAAGGCTTGATCCTTGCTCAGATTACCGCGCGGAGAGCGGTCCATGTTTATCTGTTGTGTTGTTATTTGCTGGTCCACATGTTCGGCTTGCGCTCCCGATTACGATGCTGCGTAGTGGAGAGCAAGCACGTCTTCGCGACATACTAAAAATAGTGTCTCATACCAGTTAATTTATCGGAGCTGCGAACTGCTTCATGTTCCCTGACTAGTGCTTCTTACTTTGGCGTTATTGGGTCTTTAGCTATACTCTCCACTTTTGGCCCTACTTCACGAAATTTCACATGCACCAGATGCGACGAGAAGCACATTAATTGACGCTCTTTCGTACTGTCACCGTAGAGAAGCCGACATGGGATAATTGTGTCTCCACAAGACTCCTTCCGCAGCCTCGTGTATGAACATTCCATCGAGAGTGACATCATCAACTCGGCCGAGAACCCAAGCAGGATAGAACCAGAACCAGAACCAACCCCATCAGCAAAACTGCCACCAGCTTTTTCCTATTATACACATCGTTCACCTTTAACCCCTCAAAACTGACTCGTCGTATGCGCACATTAGATGTTCCGTGGTCCACAAATACCAGTCTTCTCCACCACCACTTCCAAGGTATCTGCTCCCAGACCACACGCATTGAACTTGCTCTTCCAACATCCATCTCCACCATTCCTCTCCGCCGATTGAAGCTCTACCAGTTTAGCATTCAGCTCCCTTATATCCTTCTCCTGAAACGCCTTGCTCGCGCCTCTCGGCTCTTTCTCATGACTGAGTTCGATTTGCAGGGCGCGAGCTGCGCGATTGGCGGCATCGAGAGTAGTGTATACTTCCGGACGGGTGTGAGACTGGTATACGCGAACTGGCTCGCGAGCTGGAGCATCGCCATCGTCTGAATCCGAGCTATCTGAGCCTTCGGTGTCGGCTTGTTCGGCGAGGTTGAATAAGCGTAGGACGTAGCAGGTGCTTGAGATGAACGATGTTCCCTTCAGTGTTTGTGGCGTCTGGTTCGCGAGTTTGGATACAATATCACGCTGTATCCAGATTCTGAGATGAAACCTTTTTGTAGGGTTATCAAAGGGTGTGACGGACCCAGTGAAGATTGAGCAACCATATTCATCGCGCTCGTTGCTGCTTTCGAAGATGGCGTCGAAGAAGTGTGCACGGCTACCTTGGAACACCTTTTCGGCGTGTCCATTCGCTTCAACGATATTGGTGAAAGGTCGTACAATGATCTCGGTGCCCGCGATGTCTTCTTCAGCTTGCTCACTGGACCAAACCTTCTGGAATACTGAGTACTCAAAGTAAGATTGTGCCCCCTTGGATACTTTGGACGAACCAGACAGAGTTAGGACGTCGTCAGAGGTTGTTGCAACTTCCAAAGAAGGCGGACCTGGGATAAAATGGGGTAAGGGTGGTGTCAAAGCGATCTTAGGTGCGTCTATGATCATCTGTTTGGGCGACGCCGGCTCCAAGCTCGTCAAGAGAGAAACATTCTTGGTTTCTACAATCGTGTCGGACTGATGTGAAGACCCATGACCATCAAAAGCCTTGGAAACAGACACTGCGTCAGCATTCGAATCGTCTCTCTGAATGGATATTGTTATAGTGTGAACACTGTCAACGTCCATCTCTTTATTGTCTGTCGGTGTATCTTCAGAGCGTAGTGCCGCATTCTCAATACTGTCGGTTGATACGTGCAGACTCGTTTCCAGAGTTGCCGATTCTGCCAAATTGGTCACCTGCGATTCGTTTATAGAAGACGGCATTGGCACAGTCATCGAGGAAATGGATGCAGGCTCTTTCCCTGTAGTTGGAAGTATAGAATCAGCGGTCGCAACTGGAGGAACTTTCGCAAACGAGATTGTAGAAGTAGAGCCATGCTGTCTCTGGACGGCTAAGTTGGATTCAGCAATCTGTCTCAACTCCTCAGGACAAGTGGTTACTGAAAGGCTCAATGCCTTCTCTGGATAAGGTGTAACCGCAACACGACGCGTGTTCCTTTTAGAGGGAATTCCTAGAACGGTAGCGTCCGACTTGTTGGCAGTCGGCCACTCTGATGAGACGTTGAGGTCTAATGAAGATGTCGCAACTACACCTGAGGAAGAATCGTTATGTTGAGCAAATGTTGCGCTATCATGACCCGTAGAAGTATTTTCAGTAGACTCTGGAGACCTGCTCGAGTTGAGCTTCGTAAGAGAGGCCGCAAAGCCTTCAGGTCGATCGACTGGTTCTGTTTGTGAGAGCAATGTTGCCTTTGGTGTCCTAGACTTCTCGACGGGCTGGTCGATGGCTGCCTTCCTTGCATGTGCTGGTAGATGTGAAACTACTGGAGTGGCACCCAGATTGCTCGAGGTAGCTACGCTACTTCCCTGACGGCCGACTAACGCATTGATAGCTAGTGAAGGAAGTATGCTAGCAGGCTTGTATTCGCTGACAGGCCGACCGGAGCTCAAGGTTGTTCCGGTATTCAAAGCCGTAGTGACGGATGCCGAAGTTTTATTATTCACAGTGGATAATTTGCGAACAACAGCTTCCGAAGCTGTAACTGAGTAAGGATTGGTTTTGACTTTCGAGACTGCCTGTGTAGTTTCGAGGCGCTTCAAAGCAGTTGCAGGCGATGGAGCAGGCCTCTTAGGTGCTGTAGTGGAAACATTATCAGGACCGCCGGACATACTGTCCAATTTCCGCTTTTGAGCTGACGGTTTAGAGATTGATGGTGTGGATTTCGTGGATGCTGCATTTGCCTTGGGGGCAACTGGCGTGGACTTCCCAGGTCCTGGATCAGGGGCTTGCGTGTGGTGTTGGGTCCGTTGCGGTGTCCCAAGCCTGGACGCCTTCGGACTTTGTATTACCAATGAAGAGTGCTTTTTCGACGCCGCATCAGCCGCAGTAGTTTCGCGCTCTTTGACACAGGGCTGATGTATGCTCTCTGACTTGCGGATTGATGATGCCAAGGTCGGAGCTCTTTTAGCTATATTTGGTTCTTCTTGACCGCTAACCTGAAGCTGTGCACCTCTTGTATTCCTTATGCTATCGTTTTTGGCTTCGTCCAATGTCAACTGGAGAAGACTTCTGAGCTGCGTAGCTGAAGAGGCCTTATCACTTGACTTGCTATTCTTCCTCCCTCGAGCAATGCTCACCCCCAGCACCGGCTTGCGCTGTTGGAGTAGGGGGCTAGAGGATGAGCCTGCGGCCACGGTAGTCGGAGGAGTAGAGACTGAGTCGGTTTGTATCAGCATCCTACCTTGCTTTGTGCTATCAATTGTAGGTTGCTGAATCTCTCGGGAGATCGAAGACGCCTTACCATCGATCTTGGTCATCGACAAATCCATAAAATTGGTCTGCTGGCTGAGAACTTTCACCTCCTTCGCCGTAGAAGCCGTGTTGGGGTGTTTGGCGCGGTCTGCATGGCGGCTACCGGCTGACTGCAAATGTGATGTCTGTTGTGGCCCAAGTGATGCTGTGGAAAGAGAGTTGGAAGAAGGTGTCGGGGCCGTTGTGACAGATCGCTGGGTATGAGCAAGCAATCGCTCTTGTTTGGGAGTAGTTATTACAGTTTTAGCTCTTCCGAAAAGCTTGTTGAGACGGCTTTTGTTCAGCTGTTTAGTCGGGAGAGCTGTTGCACTGAGCTCGGTCTTCAAGCTGGCTTGATAGAAGCTTGGTGATTCCGACGCGTGGGTTGATCGCCGAACAGTTGATCTCGACTGACCGCCGTAGTCATCTTCATCACTGTGATCACTCCCCCCAATATCGCTCTCGCTGTCCACGACGAAACCTCCCTTTGTATTTGGTCGTTTTGCGATACTGGAAGAGGCAAGCGCTGACGTTGGGCTTTTCTTAGTCGACATATTCCTCATCTTGCGGGTTCGGTCATCGAGCTTGCTACGGGAGGCCGGATGTGGAACGGTTCCCACAGCGCGTTTGTGGTGCTTGAGAGAAGTTGAGGTCTCAAACTCACTACTGTCGCTTGTAACAAGTTCAGCAGACTTATAGACGATTGTCCACTTAGGTCGGCCTTTCTTAGCGCCTTGTATCAAGACTTCTTCGGGTTCGTCCTCTTCGCTTGTTGCATATCCAGCAAGTTGTCCTAAGGACTGGGAAGCTTGAACAGGTCTTGTGTTAGTCCTAGAGATTGACGATGGGATAGTCGTTGGTGAGATTGGATTTGTGTGGCGAGACTCGTAAAGTTTATCGCCAGACAGGTGATTGCGCTGTTTGGCTTGGTCGTTGTCAAAAGGATCGTCGAACAAGGTGAGAGACCCATTTGTAGGAGACATGTTGGGAGGGCCGTCTTGCTCGCTGTGGCTTGTCTGTTGCCTGAGTGGTGACAATTTCAGCTCACGATTCGAGACTCCAGAACTTGAGAGATTGAGAAGAAAGGAATCGGGTATACAAGCAGCACACGATTGAGCAATCTGGGCATGTCCCTGGGAGCAAAACAAAGTACCACTATAAACTGCAGCGCCGGAGAAAGCCGTACTTTCGGCATCTTGGTTGTCATCGTCGAACGCGCCTGTGAGATTAACAAGTTCCTCATCAGGCGATGGAGTGTTGAATAACGGAGACTCGACCCGCTCCCCGGTGTGGTAGCCTTCTCCGCGGGAAGTTAACATGATCAACAACACACTGCCGGGCTCATTCAATTTCCTTAGTCAATACGAAGGAATCTATGTCCGCCACTGGAAAGCGTGAGGCATATTCGCCTCCTGATGTCCCGTTCTATGCCAAACAAACGCCGGTGCGGCACATTACTGCGCCGTCGAGTGATGCTTCGCGCTTTTCTCACGCATAAGCGGACACGAATCGGATAAACACAATCAAGCTACCCAAGCTGGTCCTATCAAGAGCGATGAATACGTAATTTCGCCTTCCAGTAAACACACCTTATGCCAAGGATACTGCCAAAATATGGTAAGCTCCGTTGGTGCAAACGGAATGGATGTTATACCCTTAGGCATGACATAGTTCTAGATCTGCTAATGAGTTTTGTATCCTTTGAGATTCTATATGGTAAATTCAGGGCGTTTGCTCAGTTACGGAAGGAGGGCAGGTTATACAACAACAATACGAACGGAGGCTCCTGAAACGTTGAAATGGTTCAAGAGAAGAAGGACTGATCGAAAACAAGCCTACAAAATCTTCCTTGGGGGCCATAAGTGAGATGATTGCTGCTTGGGACGATTAAGTATGCTATGCTCGGAAGCGCGTATCCGACGCGTATTGACGCGTTACGGCGGGGCTGGAGAATGGCCATTGAAGTAAAATATGAGCGGGTGATCACAGAGAGCTGGGTAAACGTAGTGAGTGGTGGACGAGCGGGATATCTGAAGTTTTTTTTGGTTGGTGTGGTTGGGTATTCGTCGCGTCGGAATATAGTTGAAGATAAGAGCAAGACGTCAGCGCACACACAAATCGATTCGCAGCTTACTAAGCTAGTGGGCCCACGTCGCGAATCTCCATCCCTCGCCTTTCTGACTTACTAGGGAGAATTGTTGGCGCCCGTGCGAGATTGATCCATCTCCAAAATAATGGCAGAAGAAATCGCGACCGCTTCCGGAATTCCTGTTCCTGACAAGGCATTGCGAGATTTGGCCAAAAATGTGGCGAAGAAATTGCCCAATTTCGCGGAGAAAGAGCCTGCAACTGCTCTGAAGTAAGGACGCAAAGTCCGTGAGCTTTGCTTTATCAATACCGAACCCCACTAACATCTGACTAGAGAACTTCATTCTATTCTCGCTCCTATTTTGGAGACCGCAGACCTACCAGATCTAGAGAACAGTCATCGGGCAGCCGCATCCAATGCCTTGTGTGGAATTATTGAGTATTGTGCGGCTTCCGACTGTGCGTATGCACGAGAGGCAATCCTAGATGATTCGATATGGATGAGAACATTCAACATCTACCTCCAGCGGTCTGGAGATGCAAAGGGCAAGTCGATGAGGCAGATGCTTTTGGTCCTCACGAATGTCGTTACTAAAGACCAGAGTCCGCGTGCAATCGAACTTCGAAGACGAGCCACCTCGTCTTTCCTGGACATTACGTGTGAGCGAGAGGATCGTATCAAAGTCAAACCAGCTTTGCAAGGCCTTGCGCATTTCCTACTTAGGGACGTCATCTCCATCACGGAGTTAATCGGATTGTTTGACGAGCAGCTAAAGCGCACATCAGACGCAGTTCAGAGCCCCGTGACTTCAAGGACAGTGTTCAAATCTTTCCTTGCCTGGGTCGTTCACCATGATACTGCTCTTTCGGCGGGCCATCTGATCAAGAACTACCTACTTCAGGCTCGACGTCTCGCAGACTATGACGAGCAAGCCAACAATGACTCGGTCTCACCATTCTGGATAGAGCCGGTAGCGCAGACGTTGCGCGATTGGCCGGATCGGATTCAGGAGTTCAGAACTCACGTCTTCCCTCACTGCTTTCTACCTAACCTTTCGGAGTACTTGAGATTCCTCGCATTCCTCCATTTTGAGTCCCATGTTCCACACAAGAATACGTTGCCTCGTCAACTGAATCAAGCCGGCGGTCATGCATCGACTCTCGAGGGACTCGAAGAGTTCAGAATATTACTAGCAGCAATCGCAACCGGGAAGGAACTCAACATTGTAAAGGATAACGGTAGGTACTCACCAACGTTGCACAAAGGCATTCGCTCATATGTATACCAGATTATAGAGTTCAAAGTAATATCGAAATCCGCGATGGAGCACTTTATTTACCGGACGACATTCCCGGTGCCTGGATGGCGGACCCGGAGGCTGAAGTCAGACTTGCAGGCATGTTCCTTTGCGTATACTCTACTTCCGTTACGAGAGCTATCAGTGGTGGCGTCTTACAGGCTCTTAAGCGTAACCTCTTCCACCTGCATACAGATACGGACGCGAATTTCCGCCGAGAGGTTCATGGCTATACACAGAAACTCTTTGACCGTCTCAGGGCTAGCACAGCGACTCTCGCAAAGTCAAGGTCGAAGAGCAGCGCATCTAGCCAAACACGCCTCCCGTTCCCGAAAGCAAGCTCCAGTCCACATAATTCAGTAACACAATTTGGACGACACGATCCGCTTTCTGAATCCTTGAATTTCATCGTCTGGTACATGCAGTTTCTCGAGTGGGAGCTACGCCCAACTGCATCTTATCAGAGTCGCATTACTGCACTACGTTCGATTATCATTGTATTACGATCTGGAATAGATCCTGGGGTATCGTTCACCAGTCTTTCCAAGTCCGCGCAAGGGCAGCTCAACTGGGCTCACGAACTTCAGATTGGAAACACGAAACTTTGCCGATCGTTGCTTGACCTGATCTTAGATCCCTTCGACGATATTCGAGACGCAGCTGTATCAGTTTTGCAGCTATGTCTAGTTGCGCTTCCTCGGGCTGATCAAGAACGCACCATGGCAATGATTCCTCGCTTCCTTGCGAGAGCGGAAGCTACAATGCTTCGGACGGGTCGAGCAGATCAAGCAGACGGAGTTGCTCGTGCCTACGGGATGGTGTTCGCATTGGCCAGCGACAACTCAAACACTTTCGCTGGCTCAAACTTTTGTTCGAAGCAGAGTCTGTTCGAACATCTAAAAACACAACTAAAGGATACCTTAAATCTGGCTCACAACGATCTTTCACAAGCCGTCGATGGTCGGCCTGTACATGGCACCTTTGCTGCGCTACGCTATGTAGTTGATCAGCCGGACTTCTACCCTTTCATCTCGAGTTTACCATCGGATGTGTTTGCAAATTGGAAAAAGTCCCACAGCGACATCATAACAAGCATTGAGAGTCTTTGGTCTTGCGTCTATCACGTCTTGTGTGCGGATGCACCAGAAGGCCATGTTCCCGACGAATTGGAAGACGAGAATAGTCTAGATACAAAAGAGATTCTAAGCTATTCATGGAGGGGACTGAAGGAGGCCAGGTAATCATGTCTCTACAACACTGTCAACTTCGCTAATTGCTAAAGCGTTCTATTACGAACTGTCATTCTTAAAGCCCCTGTAGGCGATGGAGACGGCGACCTTGTCAGCCCGGAGCTCTTTGAAAAGCTGGGCAGACTCTGCTTTACTCAGCTGCTTGAACTTCGTCACCGCGGTGCATTTTCGACAGTATCTCAGACGTTTGCGGTCTTTTGTCGCCGTTGTGTTACCTCAAGTACACCCTCAATACGCGCGCTGCCAGAGATGTGGTACCAGGTTTGTATATAGTCATTTCGGTATGAGCCTTGGAACTGACACTCTACAGGAAACCCTTCGATCCATCCAAGCAAAGTCAGACGCCATCACTAGGAGATCTGCGGGTATTCCAGCAGCCATGTCCGCATTACTAGCAGCAGAACCCCAAGCAGGAGGCAAGCTCTTCCCACGAGCCATCAAAGATCTTGTGGCCGAGACCTTGGTAGCAGCGCAAAGTACGAATATAGAGGAAAGCCGTCTTCCTCAAGTACATGCCCTCAATTGCATCAAAGAGATATTCACAACCTCCAAGCTGAGTGTTGCGTCAGAGGCATATATCGGACAAGGTCTCGAGCTTGCTGCTAAAACCTTGAGCTCTCCCATGTAAGGGACATGAAAAGAAGTCGTACTGGTTCCAGACTGACCCCTTTTTTTAGATGGCCTCTTCGTAATTGTAGCTTGATGTTGTTCAAAGCTCTGATCGAACGACTACTCGGTAGCGACGAAGCACAAGACTGGAAGGAGCGAGAGCGAGCTAAGACCTCGCGCTTCTCCTACGACAACTACCCCAGCCTAGTGAAGATCTTAATCGAGCTGCTCGAGCCAAGTAGTGATGTCAAGATTATGGAGACACCCGAAGCCGGCAGTTCCCCGATGGATCTCCATGGCGCCGAAGGCGTTTTCCCCGCCCTCCAGATTTTGCGTCAAGCCCGACCACCGGGAGATCTTTCTAAGATTCGGGGTCTAGTGAGAGACTTGCTCCTAAGCCCACATTGGCATATGCGGGATATGGCAGCTAGGACGTATGTATCACTGCGCGCTACAAACGAAAGTCACGATGAGCTTTCTCCCATTCTAGACACAGTCCCTAGCAACCACAACGGGCAACATGGGAGTCTCCTAGTGGTGAAGTACCTGCTGAGGAAACTGCTGAGGGATGAAACTCAATGTAGTAAGTGATCTTGGAAATAGCAAGCTACATGCCCAGCTACTGACTACTTATAGCGATGCAACACTTTGGAACCTTGATGAAGCAGCTCGGGCAACATGCAACGAGTTGGTACGTGTCGAGCAATTGTCCATTCGTACGAGCCGCCTTCCTTGACATCGTAAGCATTTGCGGCATGGCCATGCTCCGGAGGGCAAACGCTATCTCAATACTCGATGCGTGGATAGACCTCACTACGTCTATAACCATTGGACCCGAGTACAAAATTGGGCCTAGCGACCGTCACGGCGACGATTTGCTCCGGACATCTCTTGCACAAGTGTACATCATCGATCGCGTGATTCTGCGCGAAGATTCGCTTCAGCTCATGGTTTCGGATGATCACCAAACCATCGGCAATGCACTCATGCTTCTCGCAACCGAAGATCCGGATACCTGCATGGAAGCCTTGGAAACGCTGGACACTACACTGCAGACGAAGACCTCCCACGACTTGACCGTTCCGCTCTCGCTAGTCTTAGCGCACATCCATCGCGTAGTCCTAGAAGCCGCCGATCCAGAAATCATCTCGAAGGCGCAAGCAGTGCTAGCCGAAGCTCTCACCAACGACAACCTGAAGAGTGATTTCTTCAGCTTGGTCGCGGAAGACCAGATTATTCTCACCCTCACTAAGCTGGAAACACAATGCGTCCAAGGCCCACCATCGAACATGCAAAGCGCCCTACATCTGCTAGGTTCCTTCCTCGACCATGCGTATCATACGTACCCACTTCGCCGTACCGAAATCCTAACAGCAATCGGGCGTTACATCCGCCTCCTACGCATGACGACCATCGACACAAACCCCTTCGATACCCGTTTCGCCGCTGTCCAATCCCTTTCCGCACTCAAGTTCATCTTTACCTTGGCTCCGAACGGGAAAGTAATAGGATCGCTGGTCCTCGGTCTGGCAGTCGTTCTCTACGATCTCCTCAACGACGATGATGATGAGATTCGGGATTTAGCTGCTACTACAACAGGCTCCTTCCTGCGCTTACAAGGCAACCAGACCTTCAAAGACACAGTGCCGATATCCACGACGCATCATCTTGCAGCTTACCTGGTAACTGCGTTTTCCAACTCACAGCATCTGGCTAAAGAGGCGGTACGACGTCTGACAAGCACACCTTCGCCTAATCCTTGCTTCTCGATATCCTTCGCCGACACGTTCGCTCAGGAAAGGCAAGAAGACACATCGCTTTTTGCGCAAGAGAAGCAAAATCTGTACAAAGACGATACACTGGATACTATCCTCTGGTCCCGTATCCTCTTTTCCTTGTCACACTCCGCTGTTCCAGAGACCCTGCGCACTGGGTTGACCAACTGGGTGCTCGATGGTATCACGACACTTACGCAGACTGCAGAGAAGGAAGGCGATGGCGCGCTTGGATGGAGTACAAAATCTGAGGTGTTCACGCTTGGTATGCGGATTTTCTGTGCGAGTGAAGTAGTGATGAGATGGGGTGGTAGGGAGAGAACGGAAGTGGTGAAGAAGATGAGGATATTTGCCGACGTGGGTGTTGATAGGGGTGTTCATGGCTTGTGGGTTGAGAGGACTGAGAGCGTATTGAGCAGGGAAGTGGTAAGGATGTTGAAGAGGGTTAACGAAGGTCTGTTGGAGCTTAGGACGTAAGTTAGGAAAGTGTGATTGGTGATTCAACACGCCAGTTCAGAGAAGAAAAGTATTATCTCGATTTGATAGAAGAAGATTCTGTAAACGTGCCACAACCTCAACCGCAATCCACACAAGTGCAAAGGAAATCGTACACTACCGCCGATAAAACACATTTACAGCACTCTCGCCCACACTCTTACTCACGCTCCCATACTTCGCCTGCCAAGCAAAGAAGTAAAGCAACGCCGCAAGTGGCTGTCCAACCAAACAAAAGCTCATCCAGAAGATCATGTTACCCGCAACCTTGCCCTGGATACATTTGACCTTTTGAATAACATCCGTAAGTGCGATAAGCGGAATCTGGAACATCATGCCCGCAAACGCCACACCGATGATATTATGCGTTGGAACACCAACAAGCAGTTCGTGCAGAATGCCCGAGAAGAGGAAGACAAGAATCTGAGCTAGCGCAGGAGGCACACCGCGACCGACAAGGGGTGAGTAAATATGGCGGCGCATAAAGTTTGTTACAGGCTTGTTCCAAGTGGTCCAATAAGTACGGATAGAAGAGACGTTCCACCAGTCTCCATAGAACTCTCGGTCACCAAAACGCATTACCTCTGCGAGGGCGTTGAGGGCGGATTGGAAGAGGGCGAAGAAGCCACAGAGCCAGCAGAAGACGCTGATGGTGGAGAGTTTCATGACGCGTTCGGCGATGGATGTGAAGTTTAAGGTGAGGATCTTGTCAAGTGAGTTCTGCAAGAGAGGCGCAGCGTATTGGGCGGACGCGATCCAGATTACGATGCTGAGACCTGCGAGTTCGGCGAGGCGCTTGAGGACAAAGTCCCAGCGGATCTTGTCGGTACGGGGATAGACGGGTTGATAGACCAGCGTCGGTGCCCACCAGAAGTAGCACAGGTTCTTCATGTTGATGTTTTGTGGATATGGGCATGATTTGTATAGATCTGGTAGGGGATCGGCTTGTTTGGGATGCAGGTAGGCATGGCGGAGGTCGCGATTTGTGAGAGCGTACGAAGCGCACTTGAGGAAGACGATGACAGCGTGGAGTTCGCAGAGCGTGCCGATACCCGGGTGGTAGATATCGTAGTAGACGTACTTGGTCGCAATATAGAGGTTTGCGACTGCGTTAACGCTGTGGAAGAAGGCCACGATGTACCATGTTGAGTTGAAGCTGCGAAGGGCGGCGGCGTATTTGGCGGGGGTGTCTTCGTCACGTTCGTATGATATACGAGCGTACGCTCGATTGGCCTGCCAGGCTGCGGCAAGTTCGATCAAGTAGGTTACGAAGAGGTGCGCAGGGACGAGGAGATATAGGAGTAAGCCAGTGATGACGTCGGAGCGGCGATAGTCGTGGCATGATAGGCAGATGAGGACGCCATACTTTTGTAGGTTCACAATCATCAATCGCAGGTTAGAGACGACTGCAGTTGTTAGCCATCTGCGGCTATCCTCGGTAATAGGGAGTTCATACTAAGAACCAGAATCATGAGATTTCTGAAGCCGACGAAGCTGGGAATCTTCTCTGCATCCTGGCTGAGACAAGAGGTACGGGAGGAAGAATGCGTTGCAAAGACGTGACGATATTTGGTGTCGCGAGCACGCTTGGTTGTGCCATTGGCCTTGGGTTCGGTGGTCGCCTTTCCGCGGTACACAGGGGAATTGGCCTGTTGCATGTCGAGGGCAGAGGAGGCTGCCATTTGGGTGAGGGTCGCCATTATCGAAAGGTGGGACGAATCGGGAAGTGAGTGAAGATTACCCCAGAGCGCAATGGCTCATGCGGAAGCAATTAAAGATCTCAGGGTGGAAGCGAGGAGTAGGAGTGATGCTCGTATGCGGCGATTGGGACGACGGAAACAGGTTCACTCGGCCGTGGCTCTCGGCGGAAGCGATGGATTTGTACTCGGGATAAGCGCGCCATGACCGAGGGTTCTGGCAGCAATGGCGACAGAGTTATCAAGGCGTTTACGGATTCTGTTGGGAGTCTGGTGAGCGGGGGGATCTGCACGGTGATGCAGCGCGACCCAGGTTGAGCCGTGGCTTGTGAATGTGGCTGACGACGTGAACTGTGTGGCTTTGACGCTAGGCCGAGCTATCGCGGAGGTTCAACGCGACAAAGGACGCGCTTTACTATACGACGACACCTTGCGCATCACGACCGCCCAACCCGTCCACTGTCACCACCTCGCCCTCCCATTGGTCTTTCCATGTTAATCGCATAAAAGTCGTCTACGGCAAGAACAGCCGTAATGGAGCGCGAATACCATCGTCCGGACTTTGAGGGAGGATTGCGGCCTCGACCGAAACGTGAGTATGCATGTTCATCATGTCTACTAGCACAATTCAGAGAGACGGTTATTACAAATACTCTCCCGAGCATCAAAAACTTGTTTCGAGTTGGTGTCTGCTCATACGACTATTTTGCTACCAATTCCAGCATCAGAAACTGACTGTATAACCTACAGGAGCGGTGACCGACTATGGCTCAACAACGGTGCAGTGGATGCGCAACCGGCGCCCACGTTACAAGAATGCTCCCATGCCGGAGATGGAACGGCCGAGCGCGAGCTACATTGTCGATATGCAACCTCCAGCAGCCCGAGTTGCCAGCGCAGCCGAGTCGATACCAGCCAAAGCCGTACATTCTTCCCTCAACAAAGTCAAACATCCCATAAACGTCGTCAAATGGACACCAGAAGGCAGACGACTGCTCACAGGCTCAACGAGCGGTGAGTTCACTCTGTGGAATGGAATGGGCTTCAACTTCGAAACTATTATGCAGGCCCACGAGGCTGCAATCCGAGCTGTTGAATACACGTCCACCGATGACTGGCTGCTGTCGGCAGACCAGACAGGCGTCGTCAAGTATTGGCAGACAAACTTCAACAACGTCAAAGAGATACAAGCGCACACTGAAGCGGTACGAGGGCTCTCCATCGCACCCACAGACACCAAATTCGTCACATGCGCCGACGATACCACACTGAAGATCTGGGACTTCGCGTCGAGTACAGAAGAGTCGACATTAACAGGACATGGATGGGAAGTCAAGTCGGTCGACTGGCATCCACACAAGGGACTGCTAGTATCAGGGTCAAAGGATCACCAAGTCAAGTTCTGGGATCCGCGGACAGGGCGCTGTCTTACGACGCTTCATGGACATAAAAACCCAATATCAAAAACCATGTTCGAGCCCGTCCAAGGAAACATGCTAGCAACATGCGCTCGTGATCACACAGCCCGCATCTTTGATCTTCGAATGATGCGCGATGTCTTACTGCTCAAGGGACACGAAAAAGACATCATTACCATGGCATGGCACCCTATGCACAAGAATCTCCTCTCTACCGGTGGTGTCGATGGCAGCATCCACCACTATCTTCTCGACGAGCAGAACCCTCCCCCTGGCATTGCACCCTCAATATCGCCTTACGACGCTGCCGACTCACAAAACGCGCCCTCGCAAACCATTTACCCGGCACACAGCCTGCAATACGCTCACGACTTCACTGTCTGGACAATGGACTGGCACCCACTGGGTCACATCCTTGCGTCTGGCTCCAACGACAGAGTCACACGCTTCTGGACTCGTCCACGACCAGGCGATACCAACTATGTCAACGACCGTTACCACATTGGTCAAGCAGCAGCAGAGGCTCAAGGCACATTCGACCGTGGTCAGGGTAGGCGACAAAAGATGGAAGAAGAAGAACAGGAAGCAGAGGACGAAGCCGAAGGCCTAGTCGACCAGAAGATGCCGTCGAAGAACCCCGGTGGTGGTTTCCTGCCTCCTGGCCTTTCGTTACCAGGACTCAGCGCAGACGGCACATCCAGTTCTCTACCTGGTATTGGTGGAGCGAATCATCTTCCAGTGCCCCCTCCACCAGGTGGCATGCCCTTCCCACCACCGAACGGAGGTGGTCCGCCTCTGCCTCCTCTTAATGGCATGGACCCCTCTCGCCTCGCACAGCTCATCGCGTCGGGCTCCCTACCACCACCTCCTATACCTCATGGTCACGGTCCTCCACCACCAAACGCTAATGGTCCTCCACCACCCTTTCCACCACCAAACTTCCCCGGCTTCCCACAAGGCATGCCGCCCGGTATGCCACTATTCCCCCCAGGCATGCCACCTCCAGGATTTCCCGGCTTCCCTCCCCTGCCCGGTGGTATGGGTGCGCCGCCACCAGGATGGCCTGGCCCTCCTCCTCCGCCGCCACAGCAGCAACAAGGAGGAACAGTGGGTGCAGATGGTATTAAGAGAAGGGCGCCGTTGCCAGATCAGCAAGATGCCCTGAAAGCGGAGATGAACCAAGGTCGATACAGGAAAGCGAGGTAGATGTGTTTGGCGTAGAGCGTCAGCATAGGGATGTACGATCAAGTCATGTTGAAAGTCAATGAGCGTTGGCGTTACGATAAGGGATAGGAAGGCAGTAAGTCAAGGCGTAATAGTAGTATCCTTCCCATAGTCAGGAATACCCAGATCTCTTTGTACAAGTCCCGACTACTACTATAATGCTTACAGATCCTCCGATAATCCAGCGTCGTCCATGTCCTTGATAAACTCCACCTTGGCCACATCTTTCAGTTCCACACCCCCCTTCACCACCTTCTCCCCATGGTTCCACAGCTCGTCTATGAAGGCTGGAACAAAGGTTCCCGGCCCTTTGACATCCTCCTTCTGCGCAGCTACTTCTGCCGCGATCTCATAATGCAATAGTCCCGCCACAGCAGCAAGCAGCTTGTCCTCGCGGTACGCAGCCAGGTAGGCAGATAGCGTAGTACCCAATGTACACCCACTCCCCGTAATCCTTCCCAAATACTCATGCCCATTTGAAACAGCATACGTCCTTGTTCCATCAGAAACAACATCGACCGCCCCAGTCATAAGAACAATAGCTCGTTCCCTCGCCGCAAGACTAGAAACGATATTCGCTCTTTGCTTCACAGAAAAGAGCGAGGCACCAGAGTCCACACCCCGCTGCTGAGTCGAATTATCAAGCTTGAACCCGCTTGCCCGCGCTACAGCGAGAATCTCGCTCTCATTTCCTTTGATCAGGTCGAAGTAGCCGGCGCCCATGAGTTTAGCTAGAGCGTCTCGGCGTATACTCGTTGCGCCTGCGCCCACAGGGTCGAGGACGATGGGTCCACCGGCGGCGTTGTAAGCAGTGATGGCTGCTTGATAGTTTGCTAGTCCTTCGGGTGTTACGGTACCCATGTTTACTACGAGCGCGCCACCTAGTTTAGATAGATCCGTAGCTTCGGCACCGTAGTTACTCATTATGGGGCTGGCGCCTACGGAGAGGGCAACGTTTGCGGCGAAATTTTGGACGACAAGGTTGGTCATGTTGTGGGATAAGGGGTTCATTTCCTTGACCTTTTTTGTTGCGGTGGTGGCGGTTTTGAGGACTGAGGTTATTTCGTCGGTGGACTTTTCATGGTAGAAGTGGGGAAGTGACGATTGAGGGGCGAACGGTGGAGGGGTCTTGAGGAGGTTGACGAGGTGTGAAGATGCGGCTTTGGGGTCCTGAGCACCGATTATGGCGGATACTACGGCGACACCATCGATGGTTTTTGGGGTCGCGTTGGTCGGTGTTGGGGCAAGAAGTTGGTATGTTATGCGTTGGGTGTTTGAAGCGTTGACGCCGCCGATGCATACTGTCTTGACGTTCTTCTCTGCCTCGTTACCTTGGTCGAGATATCGCAGAATCCTCCGAATTCCAGTAATTCCGATGATGTCTTTGGTATTCTTCTTGGTGTTTGTGGCATATAGAGTACCAATTCCTAGGTAGTCTGCTCCCTGCCCAACGGCCGTACGTGCTTCGTCGACAGAGGAGACTGTTACGCCGATGATCTTGTCTTTTCCCAAGAGGCGACGTGCTTCACGGGCATTCATGTCATCTTGGCCGATATGAACGCCCTCACAACCTACTGCCAGAGCAACATCTACGCGGTCGTTGATAAGCAGCGGAATGTTGTGTGCTTTGCATCTTTCGTGCAGTTTCTTTGCTGTCGAGATCAAGATGCCAGTATCTGAGGTTTTGTCTCTATATTGGACGATTGTGACACCTGGAGATTTTCAATTAGCATGGTTGCATGGCAAGAGATATAGAGGACATGTAACACAAGACTGCATTTAGGAAGCATGTGACTAACCTCCAAGCAATGCCTGCTCAACCACTTCAACCAGATCTCTCGAGCCCAGAATGGCTTCTGTAGAGTCTGTTACGAGGTACAGCGAGTAGTCTACTTTCTGACTAGTCATATTTGCGAGTGGACGGACAACTGGTGTGAAACGCTTGATCTTGTCCATCAATGATGGAATTCTTTGAGAAAAGCCGACATGGACGATGACGCAATCTAAGCGGCTCGCCAAAGACTTTATTCGGGTTCGCGGGAAATTGCTAGCGAATGTACACGTATTAAGCGACAGTCTTGTATTGCAGAATACAGCTTGTTCAACGGCGATTGCTCGGTGTTGTCCAACATGTTACCCCACGTTGTCAGATCTAACACGGCGAGTGGTGTTCATGTCGAATTGCGGGGCATTCAGGGTTGGTACAGGACACATAACAATCGTGTAATGCTCACATATCCCTAGCCACGTATTGGTACCGCATTGGAAAAGAACGTTGTCGTGCCGCATTTATGGCAAGCACGACTACCACAGTAACGAGACTGTGATTTAGACGCTCGCGGATGATTGTCCTCTGTCAAAGCAGTCCGCGTGGCAGTACAGCACCAAGGTTGTGCAACAGTGATGCATTCCTGCCCGCTGTGGTAGACTAACCATGCAGCAATTTCCTGCAACAACCGTTTGATGTTCCGTCGTTTGTGCGGACCAGAAAACTCCTTGCCGGTCGCCAATGCCCTAAACTGACAATGCCACTCGCTTCAGGACTCGGCTGTCTAGTTTGGAATTCGACTCTCGAAAGCTCTGTGTAAGCGCGTGAACAGGATAAAAGACAAATAATCGACTGAGTCAGGGCGGGGGCTCCTGAGGCGTTTGGTAGAACGGTCTTCACTAGCGTGGCTCGGCACGTTCGAAAAACTAAGCCTAAGTCCGACCCCATATATCCTCACTCCACCACGCGCGGTTCGCACACACTCAACCTTCGCACAACGCAAAATCCATCAGTCGCCCTCGTCCACACCAGTGACTGCCACTGGCAACAACACATCAGACTCTGCCCTAGACGCCAAACAGCCTGCTCGTCGCAAACCCGCGACCTGCCTAAACCGCCACTTTCGCCTTCAGGCCACACGCACAAACCGCACCTCAGAGTCGCCAACGACAACAGGAGTATATGTATTCGCGCCAAAGCTACTCCTTCCGAGTCGAACCTCCCCCCAAACTGCAAAAATTTCGCTGTATGCGGATACCAAGCAGTACCATCCACCAAACCAACGGCTAATCCACTGCCCCTCTTGACCTCGAGTCGCATACGCACATACACAACCCGCACATACTAGAGACTGCTTCTGCGCATGTCTCTTTCGGCCCTCGTCAACATACCTGATCCGACCTCGTTCGCCCGCCCGCCGCACAATCACTAAAACAACCTCACTAACCAGTCCCCCGCACCACCGTCACCATGGCTACCGTCAACATTCGCCGCGATGTCACCGACCCCTTCTACCGCTACAAGATGGAGAAAATCCAGTCCAAGATTGAAGGCAAGGGTAACGGTATCAAGACCGTCATCGTCAACCTGAGCAGCGTGGCTCAGTCTCTCGCCCGTCCGCCCGCTCACGTCATCAAGTACTTTGGCTTCGAACTCGGAGCCCAGACCAACACGAGCCCCAACGACGACCGTTGGATCATCAACGGCGCCCACGATGCCAGCAAGCTCCAGGACTACCTCGATGGCTTCATCTCCAAGTTCGTCCTTTGCAAGAAGTGCAAGAACCCTGAGACTGATGTCCACATCAAGGATGGCAACATTACGCTCGACTGCAAGGCCTGCGGAAAGATCTCCGACGTAGACCCCCGCTTGAAGCTTAGCTCCTTCATCCTGAAGAATGAACCCAAGAAGGGCAAGAAGGACAAGTCCAGCAAAAAGGCTGAGCGTCGTGCTCGCAAGGAGGCTGAAGCCCGTGGTGAGGCTACCTCCCCCGACGGCGGCAGCCCCGGTGACAGCGCCGATGACAATGGTGACGATGACCTGGCACTCGAGGCCGGCAGCGACGACGAGCTTACCCGCCAGATCAACGAGGGCGCCAAGGAGATTGAAGAAGAGGATGCCAAGGAAGTTGAGTGGTCCATCGACACGTCCGAGGCAGCCATTAGGGCTCGTGCCCAAGATCTTCCCGACGACCTCAAGCGTGCCCTTGTCATTGAGGATGACGACGAGGGCGGCTCAAGCTACGATGTCTTCGGAAAGTGGATCATCGACACTGGCGCGGACAAGGGCGGTGTTGAGAACCTTGACAACGTCGACATCTATATCAAGGCCAAGGAACTTGGCATTGAGGAGAAGCATCGCACTCTCACTGTCATTCCCCAGACCCTCTTCACCGAGAAGATTGTCAAGCAGATGGATGGTCGCGCCCCCATGCTCAAGAAGATGATCACGTCGGACAAGCACGAGAAGGCTTTCCTTGGCGGTATCGAGCGCTTTGTCGGTAACGACAAGCCTGAGCTTATTCCTCAGGTCTCTGCTATTCTGCTCAAGGTGTACGAGAACGACCTTGTCTCGGAGGATCAGCTCAAGGCTTGGTGCTCCAAGGCTAGCAAGAAGTATGTCGACATCAAGATCAGCAAGTCTGTCCGCAAGTCGGCCGAGCAGTTCAAGGAATGGCTTGAGAATGAGGACAGCGAGGACGAGGACTCTGAATAAGATCCCGACTGTAGGGACACGTGGATGGTAAAAGTACGCGAGATGTCCGACTGCTGACTGTCTTTACCTTTTGTCTCACTCATCTTGTTTTCCTTGTCACCGATGGCGTGTAGGTAACTCTACTCCCGTCTGCGACACCTGTTTTGGCCAGTTTGGAGGGTGGTCTTGTATCCTTCTCTCCCCTCTACTTAGCCTATAGAAAACCCTGCTTTTGCACCACCTCGCTTCTGTGACCTGCATTGCTATACCTGTGCCCCACTGCCGTTCGCCTTTACTAGTCCCTCATACCAGTTGCTTCGGCCCACCACCATCGTGCACGCTGGAAAGTTTCTGCATGCACAAATGCGGTGTGGGAGTTAACATTATAAGAATATTCCCATACCCATACCTCGTATTAGTGAAGTGTAAACGCCGCCGCATGCCCCCCACCCCTTGATTAGTATTCGCTAAAGCCATGCAGCCTGACCACGCGGTCGTAGCTGTCGTCCATTCATCGTCACTTGCTTCAGCCTCTCTCACATCTAGCATGCACGATAACGCAGGAAAAAGCATTCCCGGGACTCGCCTAGCTCTAGCCCACGCGCATCGACATGTTCTTGTACCGTCGGTCTCCACAAAGGCACGTTAGTCTCCGAAGCTTAACCCCACCCGGGCAAGAACGAGCGGAGCTCTCATGCTCTGGACGGCACGCCAAGCACACTTTTTTCACCACCGCGCATGGTGGCCGGAGCGCGAGACGCGACTGGTGAGAAAGAACGAGTGCGGCCTTCTTTGTTT
Organism: Alternaria atra; assembly: GCF_907166805.1. Lineage (NCBI taxonomy): Eukaryota > Fungi > Ascomycota > Dothideomycetes > Pleosporales > Pleosporaceae > Alternaria > Alternaria atra. The sequence continues at coordinate 1,134,153 of NW_025091327.1, forward strand.
ATAATGTGGCGGACCCCCGCCTAGAAAGCGCTTTTCAACCTTTCGCGGCGCAATTGTACACGCTGTACACCACCGTGAGCGACTTCTGGAGTTTTGCGCTCACGTTGATCTCGAAAAGCTCCCACTCACCACTACCTAATATCACGATCTCGTCGATAGGCTTTTGACAGGTGCATTAAGCCTTGCGGCTCTGGCTCCTTCCGCATCCTCTAGGATCATCACCGAAACCATGAACCCAATCCAAGCTTACCCCGCCGAAGGCGTCGTTGTACAAGGTGCGCATCACGGACATTATGCGCCTGAGGCAGTCGACAACAAAACCGGCGCTGGCACATATGTGACGTCTGAAAATGAGTCGCATAATGGTGCGCCCGGGAATGTGATTCTGGCGCGCGATGCGCAGACCAAGGGACGCTGGTTTCAATACCTCAAGACGAAGCAATTTTGGATCACTTTGGTGTTGGGGCAGGGTACGCTTCCATCTATCTCCGTTGAATGGACGACATGTAAACTAACAAGAACCTATAGTCCTCGCTCTCTGTATCACCGGCACTAACACATTATCGTCTCTGCTCGCTGAAGAGGGTACATCGATCCCCGCATTCCAATCCTTCTTCAACTATGTCCTGCTCAACATAATCTACACATCATACACTCTTTACAAATACGGCTTCAAGAAATGGGGACGTCTTGTCATAAAAGATGGTTGGAGATTTTTCATACTAGCCTTTATGGATGTCGAGGGCAATTACTTCATCGTGCTAGCATACCGCTACGTAAGTCTTACCATAATGCCGTTTTGAAATAGCTCCAAGCCATGCTAACAGCCAAACAGACGACCATTCTCAGCGCCCAACTAATCAACTTCTGGGCCATCGCCGTCGTCGTGATAATATCTTTTTTCTTCCTCAAGGTCCGCTACCACTACACACAAATCTTCGGTATCCTCCTCTGCATCGGCGGTCTAGGCGTAATCTTCGGTTCTGATCACATCACCGGCACCAACAACTTTGGCGCCACAGACCAAGTCAAGGGCGATCTTTTCGCGCTGCTCGGCGCTACTTTCTACGGCCTATCCAACGTTTTCGAGGAGTGGTTGGTTTCTGAACGACCGCTGTACGAGGTTGTTGGTCAACTTGCCTTCTGGGGCATGTTCATTAATGGTACGCAAGCTGGCATTTTCGACCGTGCTGCTTTCCGCAGTGCGGTTTGGAATGCGAGGGTTGGCGGGTATCTCACAGGATACACGCTCATCCTTTCGCTCTTCTACTCTCTTGCACCGGTACTCTTCCGTCTCAGCTCCGCCGCTTTCTTCAACATTTCCTTGCTTACGGGAAGCTTTTGGGGTGTAGCGATCGGTGTCAAGGTGTTTGGACTGAACATTCACTGGATGTATCCTATCGCGTTCGTTCTCATCATCATTGGCCAGGTTATCTACTTCCTAAGACAGAGTCTTGTGGGTGAGGCGCTGAAGCCGTGGTTGGGCAAGGACCAGGAGAGGGGACATGCTGGAGTTGGTACGGCCAGGAGGAGGGCTGAGAGGCCTGAGGCTATCGTTTAGAGGAAGATGATATGATTAGAAGGCTCAACGGGTAATACTCCGTTTTGCTTAGATGGGTGATGAAGCATATGAAAGCTAATGAAAGATACGATTTCTGCAATCACTTTCCCCTTTCCATTCAGTGCTCAGACCGTTTGGCTATATTGTTCAGAGCATAAGACAATCTCTTGTACTACTTATAGCTATACTTCTACTCTTGGTGTGCAACCTAACATAACGACGACGTAGCTTGTAGCTATCCTCCAAACTATACAACAGTTCTAGCAGTCGCGGTGCGCAGTAAAAGGACCAGTCCTGATAGAAAAGTAGCCGTTGTTGAGCTGCTCACCTTGCCTGACAAGCGCCGCACACTTACCCCCCAGGTTCTGCTCACGACCCCAGTCCCAAATCTCCCCAGCAAGCTTCTGCGCGGTGTCACTTCGCATGGGGAAGAAATCGGCAGCCGCGGAATCCATGTTGTAGCTCTGGTAATGGACAGTGTAGTCTTCAGCATTTGCCTGGCGGCGCGTCAGGTGGCCATCACCGACGCGTCCAAGACCTCCAGCAGCGGGCGCAGAAGCGATGGTTTCGTTAGTCGCAGGGTTGAAGTCGGCGAATGCATGTTCGACCTTGCCGGTGATGTCGTCGATAACATCTACGGTGATGTAGATGTGCGATTCTTCTAGATCACGGCCGACGAGGGAGAAGGCGTCGCTTTTGGAGAGTGGGTCGTTGACGTCGACGGTTTTCAGAATGACCTTCTTTCCCTCAATCATATCGTCTCGCTCAATGGGGCCGTCGATGAGGCTGTGCAGGTCTCGTTTGTCGCCTGCGCGGTGTTGACTATAGCGCGCGGTTTCGTAGACGAGGAAAACTGTCTCAATCACGGTGGTAATCACGCCGAAGCCGCAGAGCCAAGGTTGCGAAAGCGCACAGGCAGCAACGGTAGCAGTGGCGTGCGCGTAAATCTGCTGACGGCGTCCAAGGTTCCAAGCGTAGAATTCGGCGTCGGGCATGATCAAAGCAAGAGCGGTGTCCGGAGAGCGCAAGGCGATCGACGAGGAAGGGAGGGCTGGCGAAAGACTGAAGCCGTTCATCCCACTAACTGGAACACACACAGCGGCAGAACCAGGTTGGAGGTTAACTGGTATATCAAAGTCAGTGGTGCATGATATGGTTGTTCGTGGAGCTTACCCTTGTGTCCATCATGGAGATCGAGCACATGGGCTGCAGTATCAGAGTCACGGAACCAAATAGCTCTCGTGCCCTCTGGGAATTGAATGGGACGTATGTGGTTATCCATCAACGTGACATCGAAGCCGGTGTAGCCGACTGGTGTAGGATCGCTGCAGTCTTCCAGAGCATGCGTATTGACGACCCAAGAGCGGGCTGACTGGATGCCATGAGCAGTAGCTGAAAACACTGCGAGAAAGCTGAGGGAGTATTTCATGGTGTCCGAAATAAGTACTAGTAGGGTGAAATAAGAGTCAAAGCAGTGAAGTGCTTGCAGTGCGATGAAGAGATCTATGGGGGATGTACAAGCCTTTTATATCTGAAATTCTGCCATTCAACGTTGGGGAAGTCAACCAACTCGTAGTGCTATCCCGAGCCTCCTAGCCCCCTACTCACGACCGGTATCTCTTCTGCCTCGAGTAACGCAAGGCGCCCAGCGGGTGTTGGCGATGAAGTACGCCAAGTACGGAGTCACCGAACAACTGACGGTGCAGTGATACGATCGAACAATATGGGTGTGTTGAGGATCTGAAGTATCATAGTATCTAAGCCATTGCTGGACACGTTAAGAACAGCCAAGGTCGCTGTAATGGTAGGTACGGCACCAATACCCGCTCTAGTTCATGATCAATCTTACACTTCACGATCATCTAGTTTGAAGTATGCGGAGTACGCTGGTGGCCTTACGGAAATATCCCAGGAAAGGATTTCATGTTCTTCTTCCAGAGCTTGTCCTATAGGTCTCCTGCGAGGTAGTTGCTAATACCTCTGCTTGGCCAGACTTGGTATTATTCCAGCAAATATCAGAAGCGCAGGAGAGACGATAGAGCGACGTCGAGATGACTTACCGAAGCGCGCCACATCTCCCTCGCTAGCCTCGAGCGCTAGGTGGCTTGATTACGTCTGGTAGGATGGCCAAGCGTGGCTACGGCCCGCAGCGCGTATATAGCCGCCTGGGCAAGTCTGCATCTACCATTGCCGTTCCAAGGTAGCACCCGCTTCTTCCGTGATATGTATTTGCATATCGAATTCCCTTAGGGAACATGTAATGAACTGCCCAGTAAAGGAACTAGCTTGTGGATGTTGGTTCACTGGGCACTCAGGCGTCCAACTACTGATACTGATGAGGGTTCGTTTTTAGCGGTCAAGGTCAAATATGTCTTCGGTCTGTTGGTATATAAACAGTAGTCGAGGCGGTCCTCTCAGCTCACCCATCCATCAAGTAAAAGGCATTCTCATTCCAATACTTACTTCACTCTACACCTCACAACATGATCCTTTCTACACTCGTCGGCATCTTCGCTTTTGCTACCTATGGTAGCGCGCAGTGGATCGCTCAAGGATATTCCGGTCAGCAATGTACCGGCCAAAGAATTGCATCTGTCGAATCAAACGGCAATGATGTTGAGTGGGACTGCGTACATTTGAACAACATTGGTGGCCAAGCCGCTTCTCTGTTGATCAGTGTCAACGGCGATGCTGCGAACAGTTATGCGTTCGGGCTACACCAGGGCGAAGGGGCATGCAACGATGAAGTCTTTGGCAGTATCAATCGTAAGTGAGAAATAACACTTGGTGCTGAGTCCTGAAGCGTGAGCACTCAGTGATAATGATAATGCTGACTGTGATCCGCATAGTTGCGCCGGGTGACACTCCGTTCTGCGTTCGGTTGGAGACTCCTGAAACTCATTTTCTGGCGGAGAGACAGTGAAGAAATAACAGACCAAGAGGGAATCCGATAGATCGCCTGCGCCAAAGGGATGGATTGGCCGCTACGCAGCGTTTATGGAAACTTTCTTTGGTTCAAGTAAATCAATCGAATTTACACCTGCCTTCTTATCCCGGTTTCTCCACACCCATTAGTATAGCTGAGAGATGGTCTGGTTGCTCGTCTGGATGTCCGAAGAAAACTGGTTGGAAATGCGGACAGCAGGCCACCGAGTGCGAATGGCATTATGCAGTGAAAGCTCTCAGCGACCGTATTGCTCAGGAAACGGTTGAACCTCCGCTCTCAAAAATCTAGTAACATCCCCATCCTCCTTTCCGCAGCTTCGAAAATCCGGAATTTGGCTTCGCAGACAAGAGAGAAGTAGACGCTTGCCTCAATCCAGAAGGTAAACATTGCAAAGTTCTTCCAAGTAGCCCAACACACAACATACAAGATCGTCATGCTAGATCCGACGGTGACTGCGCATAAGCTCGGCGTTGTTGATATCCAACCTTTCTTTAGAGCTACGAAGATGAGGTAGCCCATTGCGAATACTTGTGGCGGCCAGAGACCCATGACAAGGCACGTCCAGTCATCGTTGGCCGGGAACGAGGGTGAGGCGTAGCCGACCGCGCCTGTAATGACCCAGCAAGCTAGGTTACCCGTGAATGCAAGAAGGACAGTACCAGGAGTTGGTATGTGTGGTGGTTCGAGTTCGTAACGCTTTGAAGGTACGGCAGCGTGATCTGTCTTGCCCGTAGTCGGAGAGCCGGCGGGTTTTAGTTCGCTCATAATGGAGTAGAAGAAGGCGGAAATTTCCTGCTAAGAACCACACGTTGTGTGTTCATGTTTATAGTGATTCCATGCGCGATCCTTGGATGGATCTTGGCCGAGCGTTCAGAGGTAAGATGACGGACGCCACGTCGCGCCGCGCCACATGTTCGCCTGGAGCGGATCTAACGGAACATTAGCGAGTCACTTATAGCACTCCCCCATCTTTCTAAGTCGTCGCTCTCGCTAGAACGTTAGATACGTGTGAATCTAAGAATTGGTTGGGTCGGTACATCGCATTTGCCAGAGCAGACGTAGCAGAGCAGATGCGCGAACTGTCTGGTAGGAGCTCTTGGTATTCGTCACTAGCCTGTCTTGGCCGAGCGCCACTTATCACCAGCCACGTTTCGACCTTACTCCCCACCATGACCCAAGTCCTTTACCTCTTTATCAAACGAAAGCTTATTCCTCCCTATCCGCATTAAACGTCAGCCTAAATCATTTCTCTCTTTAGCAAACATGTCTTCACGCGGTCTCCCTGACGTGTTGATGCAAAAAGTCGACGACTACGTCGATTCGCTGGCGCCCCAGATCCAGCCCCGCATCGCCTCCGAACTTGAGACCTTTCAACAAAAGACTATCGACAGTCTTGAGACGCAAGTCGTAGACGCGTTCCGTTCGCTGTTCAACAAGGACAAGCCGTCTTCATCAGATGGCAGTCGCTCTGGTCCTTGGAATCTCAATGACGCAGCACCTGATTCCTATGGTGGCCAGTCACTGCCCTTTGCTGATGAGATTTCCAAGTTGACACGAAGCTTCGGACAGATCTCTGATGAAGCGAGCGGTGATTTACGCGATATCTTCGATCTTACTTCAGGAAACAGAGGCGGTGCTGAGCAGTCTCGATCTGTAGATGGGGATTTCTCCTCTGGAGCTAGGGGGTTTCTTTCCTCAGCACTCAATGTCGTACAAGATCATTTCGACGAAAAAGGGTCGAAAGGTGGCCAATCCTTTGAGATTGGTGGACTACTCGGCATGATCAGTAGCACGATCAAAGATGCATCACAGAACCCTGAAGAGAAAGCAAGACTCATCAGTCCAGAGATCAAGCAAACAGTGGGCGACAAGCTACGCGAACAACATGCACCCCTCGCCGAACAATTCACCCGTATAGCCCTGGATCACATCAAGCGCTGGCTCCGTGGGAACACAAGCACACGTGATCTTGGTGACGGTGCTAAAGCCGAGATTGCCGAACAAGTAGGTGACCTGGTCAAGGGTCTTGGAAGCTTGTTCGGAAGCAAGAAGAGCAGCAATGAAGAATCCTCCAGAGGCTTCGATGACTCTAGCCGCGATGGCGAGAGTGGTAGTGGAGGTGGCTTTTCCAGAGTTATCAGCGACAAGCTCAGTACGGGTCTCGCCAAAGTCCACCGTGAAGTTCGTCTAGAGTTCCGCAAGATTCTTGGACAAATCGAGAAGCAACTATTCGAATTACTGCCCGATCAGTTCCAACGACCGCTCGAGAAGATACTAGGTGGCAATCCCTTCGATTCACAGCTCGACCGCGATGCGTCAGGTCCCGCTGACCGCGGATTTGGGGATGACATCAAGTCTAAACTGCTCAGCAAGATTCGCGCCTTAGTCCAAAAAGTACAAGAGACGCTGCGAGAGAGCATCTTAGGTGTAGTCAACGGTGGACATCGCAAGTTCGAGCGCCAAAGCTGGGTCTTTGTGCAGGGCATGGTAGAGCAGAAGGTGCAGAGATACCTACCTGACGTCAAGATCAATGTTCCAGACGATATCGGGAACGAGAACGTGAGCGTTGGAGCACCGACTGCGAATACTCAAATGGGAGGAGGATACCAACCTCCGTCACAACCACCACAAGGCGACTACCGTCCAGCTCCTCCTCAAGGTGGGAGCTACAACGGACAACAACACGCGCAACAAGGATACAACAATCCGCCGCAGTACCAGAGCCACGACCAATACCGAGAGGAACCGAGACGAGAGTACCAAGATCACCAAGCGCCACAATACCCTCCGCCTCAAAACTACCGCCCTGAGTATGACGCACCGCCTCGTCAAGGCTATGCCCCCCAGCAGTATCAGCAATCTCAAGACTATCGACCTGAGCATCACGCGCCACCTCCACAGGGTTATAATAACCATGGTCCTCCAGACCATCGATCTGAGCAGTATCCACCGCCGCAACAAGGCTATCAGCAGCAAGGCTACCCTCCACAAAACCAACAGGACTTTCCTCATCTAGGATATCGCGATGGCGAGTACCGGAGGCCGAATTATTAAGCTATGCTCCAAAACGCAAGGATACTAAAGTCTGGTGTTTGTCGGACGCGCAGATTACGACTCAGAACCAGCTCAACTTGTACATCCACTTCCCATTCCCATCTACTATGAACCTGCAATTAGATAGCAATCAACCATGCAGTCGTTGATGACTTCGACATCTTAGATGTAATCTGCCTTACACGTTCTCGTCAGTTGCGTGCAAGCATCAGGTGTTCATAGTCATTACTGCAGAAGTACCAAATAGTCGTGAAAGCCAAAGTTCGGCTGCAAGTTCCTTCATTATGTCGCAGACGAAATCACTATGATATCTACGTGCTACCGAGAACGCCGTGGATGCTAAGAACAAAAGAAGCCCGTGGTATCATATATCCTTCCTCCTTGAAACACCCTGTCGAAGTACGCATGCCTGCGTACTAGATATCCATACGCCCAAATGCTCCCATGCGATATAACTCCATTATGAGGACGAAGATGCAGAGTCCTCAGCAGAAGGCGAAAGTGCTGGTCCACCAGCACGAAGGGCCTTTACAGCAACGTCAACCTCATGGGTCGCCATTTTCTGCCACTTCTCTCTCGTATCTTGATCCGCCAGTGCATCGGCACCAGCTTCACCAACCTTTTCGTATAATAAACGCGACACATCGCGATTCACATCTGTATACTCCTCTTTCGTGACTTCCTTCTTCAAGTATATAGGCTTCAAAACGGCTGTGACCATGCGCTGCAGCTCAGCCTTGGTGGAGTAGGAAAGCGCGGGGCGGCTGGGCGATGAGTCCTTTGAGCGAGGTGGACTACTAAGGCCGACAGAGCGATGTGCGAGCCTGCGGCGGCCAGGCCGGTCGTCATCTGCAGGAGAATATGGCGAGTACGTGGGTGATAGCTGTTGATCTTTCTGTACAGGCGATGCGATACGGGTAAGGTTGAGAGGCGGCGGTGTAGTCATCCCAGGGGGCTTCTGGTAGACAGGCGACAGACCAGGCGATGAATGTTGAGGAGAACAAGCACGCTCCACAATGATGCGCCGGGGCTGTGGGGCGGCGATCTCCTTGTCGCGCTCAGCGAATCGGTCAACCTCCACTTCCTGAAGCAATGACTGAAGGAAGCCAGGCGCGGGGGTGGAAGTTTCACCAGTTGGAGCCGCTGGTGGTGATGACGCAGCTGCAGGGGCGTGCGTGTTAGTCACCGTGTTGCGACGTGCGGCAGCCGATGATGACTCTCCATTGTCCAAGTGCATACGAGTTCGAGGGCGCTTGAGCTTACGTTCTGGCTTCTGCTCGCGAGGCTCAGAGTCGGCGAAGGAAGAGTCGATAGACTTTCGCTTGCGTCCTCGTCTGCTACTAGTGCTCGCTACGCTGGGAGCAGGGGGTGCGTCAGCTTGAGCGAGTTGCTCACGCGCCTTCTCGAACTGGTTCCATGCGCGTAGCTCTTCCTGTGACTCGGGGTCTTTTGGTGTCTTCGGAGGTTCACGATGGAGTGTTCGATTCGTGGGTCGTGTGATGACGTTGGAGTTGCGGCGTCGACCAGTAACAATGTTGTCAGTGGCAGCCTGGAAACGATTGCCGGCTCCTGCTCGCCGTGCTACTCGCATGCGCTGCTCCCATCTAATGTCATCGCGTCGCGTAACATCAGATTGATTTTCCGACTGCTCTTCCTCGTCGAAGGGAAACTCAATGTCAAATTGCAGTCGGTCCCAGACGCTCTGCCAAACGCCTACCCATTCGTCAGGGGCATGGTTGTGACGCGGGACACGGCTTCGGCCATTGATCCAGGCGGCAGGACCCCGAACCGCTGGTCGTCGTCGGGACGCGGCTTCTAGTAGACCAGGATTCTCAACGCAGCCCTGGCAATACCAGGGGCCACGAGATGGCATCCGGTCAAGACCAGCGCAGAAGACATGGCAAAGTTGTTCACAGCTATGGCAATACATAAGCTGTGAGGCGTCACCAAACTCGTCACAGACCATGCATGCGTCATAGCTCCCGTCGTCCTCCAGTATGTAGTCGTCTTCGACAATCATGGAAGGATCAATATCGGCGACTTGTTGTTTGTCTTGCACGGTGTACTCGGATAGCTTAGGTCCTAATGCGGTGTTAGTTGGGGTTCCATATCAGCAGCGCCACTTGGTGCGGCACGACATTGTGGGATTGGGTAGAGTTCATGCTGAGCTCGACTGACCATTTAGCCAGTAGCCAGGCTACTACCAGGCAACAATAGCAACGTCGCAACCGCAGGGCTCCGTAACATCCAGGACTGACATACCTCCAACGCGTGCGCTAAGCTCGACCATATTGAAACTGGCTCGACATATCGGGCAACTATTCGCTCGTTCGACCCAGGGCTTGAGGCACTCGTTGTGCAGATCGTGGCCGCATGGCAGTAGATGTGCGACCAATTCGTCTTCTTTGTTTGACTCTACGGCCACCATCTTGTTCTTGGCATGGGGTTGGGGGTCGTCATCAGCGCCATCCTCAAGCGGCTTGGTCGCAAGCGATGATGCGGTGGCGGTAGGGCCGTCGTCGTGGGGGACGAGATCGCCGAGGCAGACTATGCACGTCTCGGCCATTGATGTGATGTTTGAAAGTGAAAGAGCGGAAGTACTCGTCGACGCGATTCATAAGTTGGGAAGATGATCAAGTCAAGAGAGCGGGGACTGTGGTTTAAGTAGCGGACGCTAGTGGCTTGGCCTCGCGGTCACCCTGCAGCAGCCACACACTCCTAGGCAGTCGCAGCCAACCCCGGAAACCCGTGATGTTTACCAGGAAAAGGATGCCCAAGTGGAGACTAGTGTGGCTTTTGGTAGCGTGAAGTACGTATCGAGTTCGTAGATCTACTGCTAATAGATCGTATATGATCAGTCAGTCTTCGGGCTTACCTCACCACGTGTCGAGGTTCCCTAAGCAGCCGTCCAAATGACTTGCGAGGTCACCGAGTTGTTACTCAGGATGCGAACACGTTCCGGCTTGGTCGCTCCGCTATCTCTTCGCCTCTTGATCGCATTAGATGCGCTTGTCGCATGCTTATGACGCCGTCCTTGGCCTCAGTGTGTCCGTATCGGTTTCCGTCCCGCATATATGAGGATAGATGAGGTGGGAAGGTCGGACATACAAGACCGGATAGGCTCGAGATCTGAACAGGCTTATCTTCGTTGGGAAGGGTCACTATGGGATACACTGATAAGATAACGACAGCTGCCGCATATGGTGCTCTTCGCCCGAACGATTTGGCCTACGGAGTACATGTCTTATGTGTATGTGTAGTCCTCTCGCTCTAGGCATCCTTTTATCCAAGAATATCGGCCATTAGCACTTATACGAGAGAGGCAAGACATTGACGAACGCGTTGCAACATGAACTCTGGCGCTGCTAGTGCCAATCGTTATATGTTCTTTCTCGCGTTCGAAGACGACTCGAGAGTTTTGTCTTTGGGGTAGACAAGTTTTGGGAAGGTAATGGATCTTGCATTTCTATGTGTAGCGTCTCGCTCAGTTCTCTGTAAGCGCCGGACGAGGATACCGCGCGACGCGGGCGATCGAGTTCGCAGTGCGCTTGCGGCGGCTTCTCCCAGACAACTACGGATATCTTGGGCTCAGCTTCCCGATTTCCCTATCGACTTTTTACATTAGCGACACTGCGGAGTATGTACATGTCGCAGAAAGCAGACCGCTTCATCCCCACAGTCGCGCTCTTCCACCAGGCTTCCCAGCCTTCATGAATGCGTTGTTGGCGGCCTATTAGCAAATCCAGATATATGGCCCAATCGCGCGATCAGAATGCGACAACCTGTGTGGAGGCCAAAAAGCCATAGCGGTGAGAAGGATCAGTTGTCGACTTTGGAGGGGCATTTCTCAAACCTTGGAAATTCCGTGTCTGTTGCCAAGGCGCTTGGATCGCTTTGAGAATAGTGCACGATCACACTGTGATTTATGTAAGGGCTTACTCTTTTTGTAGTGTCTTCTGTTAGCGATCAGTGTAAAGGTCTTGAGGTTTCTTGTGGCTTGCAACCCAACACTCGCGATACTCCCCTCTCTCTGCTCCACCTGTGTTGCGAGTTGTAGCGCGACGATGCCATGTCTATCGCGCACGCCGGCGCCTGCCTGCCGCGGTATGACCTCAGGCATACCAAAAGAAGGGTCTTGTCCGAGTCGCGTAGTATTCGATGATTAGGAATTTCCCCTAGCTACAGCCACACTATCTCCTGATCGATATTCTCTCATCTTGTCTTCCTTTCTCTTCTTGATCACACACGTTCAACAACATGGCTCAACAATCACGAGAGTATGAGCTAATCTTGCTGGGGGCAACCGGTTACACTGGAAAACTCGTCGCGGAATGGGTCACCACCCATCTACCGGACGATCTGAAGTGGGCTGTCGCTGGACGCAATGCGAAGAAGTTGCAGGGCGTAGTCGACGAACTGACGAAGCTGAGGCCAAATCGCAAGCAGCCAGGTACGTGGCGACGGAATCCGCGTTGCAAACATGTGACAGACGAAACTCGGGATTGAGCTAACGAACCCCAGCCATCGAGACATGCGAGCTTGAGCGCCAGCAGCTGGAAACCCTCGTCCAGAAGACAAAGCTGATCATCACGACTGTGGGCCCCTTCATGCACTATGGCGAGCCTGTTCTCGCGGCCTGTGTCAACAACGGCACACACTATTTGGACTCCACTGGTGAGGTGCCATGGATCTACGACATGGTTGCCAAGTACGATGAGCTCGCGAAGAAGAACAAGACTATCATCATCCCAGAGTGTGGCCTCGACTCTGTTCCTGCAGATATCATGGCCTATGTGCTCGCGCGCGAGGTGCGCAAGCGCCACAACGCACCCTGCGAGCGTGCCATCATGACACTATACGACTTCAAGTCTGGAATCAGTGGCGGAACCTCTCTTACAATGCTGGAACTATTCAAGAAGTACTCGCTCAGCCATCTCGGAAAGTCAATGCACCCGTACTCGCTGTCGCCTGTCAACGCGGACAACGTCGTCGCACCGCCATCGGGAAGCTTCCCGTACAGTCTCTTTGGTCTGCAAACCATCCCCGAGCTTGGTGGTATCCAGACCACTGGACTCATGGCAAGTGTCGATGTGTGCATTGCTCATCGTTCATGGGGATTGTATCAGTCTTCCGGCGACAAAACACTACAGTATGGCCCTAAGTTCCGCTTTAACGAGTACGCACGAGCTCCCAACTTCTTCTTCGGCTTCGCGCAGAAGGCGGTTCTCACCTCAGTTGCCATCTTGCTTGCCATACCAGTAACGCGCTGGTTGCTCGAACCTCTCTTCAAGATGGTCATTCCAAGCCCTGGCCAAGGACCGTCGAAGGAGAGCATGAAGGAAGACTTTATGCACTACCGTGGAGTTGGCAGTACCGAAGATGGAAAGAAGGTGATCGCAAACCTCGAAGTCGCTCATGGTGGCTATGTTGCGACGGCCATGACGCTCAGTGCCGCTGCTAAAGTCATTCTCCGTGGCAGGCTAGAGGAGAGCGAGGCGGGAAAGCTTGGCGGTGGCATTCTCACACCCGCAACTTTGGGAGACCAATACGTGAAGACTCTTAATGAGTTTGGTATGAAGATCAGGGTAGACGAGTAGTTCGCTAGAGAGGCGTTTCTGATTCAACTTTCTCAGCTTAGACACTGTATTCTAATCGATTTGTGAACCGTCACATGCATTCATTCCACAATGTATGTTCCATCAAGTTCTTTATCAAGATTAATCTCATTGGATTGCATCTCGGAAATCCAGCCCATAGCCAGTACCTTGACACAAGCTTTTAGCAATTCCACTCGAACCAAAAAATGGCTCAGCACATTCAAATACATGTACGTAGCGGGAACTCACAACCCCATCAACTATATTGGTTATGAGACCGCATCCGGAAAATCACCCGAATAAGCGGCACGCGTATAATTTTGCCGTGCTCTCCCTCTCCATTGCTACGTGATTGTTGTCACCTTGTGTGACGGCGACGGACCCTCTACACAACACTATGGTTAGCTTTATGACCAAGGAATGATACGACAAACGATTGCATCAATTCCACTCACCCTTGATGGAAATTCGGATGGAAGGATCAGTTTAGGCCTCCGGATAGCTGGTGAATGATCGTATAGAGGCTCAGAATAGCCGGTGATTCCAAGCCCCTGCTCGTAATAAGGAGAGAGTCCAATCAGGGATGGAACGTGCCCAAAGTGTGATCGAGATCTGACATATTCCCTCATCGGTACCTTTTCAGAAAGGTACCGATATGTTTCCAGCTTGGAATGATGCTGTTCAATGTGGCCCAAGTAGAACCCCCATGCTAACCAATTCCCCAAGTTGCAATCTTTGGACCGGTGGCACCATTCGGCTGTACATTTCCACACATAAGCGTTCCATGCGTTGTCCTTGTAGCGGCAGAGTACGCAATCTATGAACCTGGGAGGAATTCGAGGCTCGGGGTCGCTGTGTGCTTCGAAGTAGCTGTTTGTTAACCACGTGCCATCGGCCTTCTCTTCGTGGAGACCTTTGAAGTGAAAGTACATAGAATGACGCTCGGTAGAGTATTGAGACTCATTTCTCAGCTCGCTGCGGTAAACTTGCTCCATGTAGCTTTTGAAATTAGCCTCAACAGTGAGTGATATTCACGCTTCCTCCCTCCTCAGACCGTCTAATACAGCCGCTAAATCTTCTTTTTCTTTGTTTCCATGAGACGTGTCATGTGCCAGTCCCGCAGCTACTATACTCAAGCACTCTTCATGGAAGCTTAGCTGATATTCCCTGGCAATGATCATAGTTTCTAGCTCTTCATCGTCAAGATAAACTCTGAGAAGATCCTGTAGCAGCTTGCCAGTTTGTAGAAGCTGTTTCCGCGATCTACTGACATCCAGACTTGTCTTTAGGGACGTACAGGTATGCTCAAAAACTACAGATAAGAGTTGCTTGGCGGTGATGCCGTAATCAATGTCTAGTCTGTCTGATTCGTTGGCCAGTCCACAAAGAGCATATATTCTATCTCTAATATCAGTCGATTGTTGGTGTCGACAAAGTCGCAGCAAGGTAAGAAGTGGTAGGGACGGTTGTTCCTTCCAATTGTACTTTGCCTGGACGACCTTGCTAGCTGCAGAGGCGAACGTCGGGTTAACACCAGTATGCTGCCCCCAACCGAGCTGATCAACGGTAGCGACATCTCCAAAGAATCTCTCGAAGAGACACCATGGTATTGCTTTAGACCCGCAAAGAACTGTCACTACTTTGGCGAGTAATAACTCTTGCACGATCCAGATTCGCGTCAATAGGCCCGCTCGCAAAGTGAAAGAACGGCTTTGGCTTGTCGGGTGGTCCAGAATCTTTTGGTGCTTACTGTAGCGGCTTCGAACACATTTCGTTGTGCCAAACATGTCATGGCTACGTTGCTGTAAGTCGCTTCGTCTTCTTCTCCAAGCCATGCATACACTGATTCAGCGTTGCTGTAGATCTGTCTCATCATTTGAACCTGGTGGTTGCGCTCTTGCAGGCTCTTTTGATCAATGCAGATCGCATCGATCCAATATACGTCAAATTGTTTGCTCGATCTCATCTGATTCAGAAAGTGCCATAGGTTCCGGCCGACAGAGAAAGTGTACCCATTGAGTTCGATGTCTGCGTAGTGTACATTGCGGCCCCATGCGTATGAGAGGGCGATGTAAGGTGGATGGGGTCCCACGACAGGATATGATCGCAAGACGCACTTGATCTTTTGCATTGGCTCATTGCGCTGAAGCTCCACTAGTCGTATCTCCCGCTGCAAATGACTAATAGGTACTGTCGAGTACGGAGAACGAGCGGGCGCCGCAGGCCTCATCCTAGACCGGGACGTCATGTTGTCGTGGATCCAGCACCTAATGGCACTCGAGGTAGTGGAAAGAGGCCTTCAACTCGTCGAGATACTAGTGATCTAAGTTTTGAGTTATAGGTATGAGCATCAACGTGGCAGCATAGCCTCCTGGAGGTAACAGCTTCTACATCCGGACAAGGCAGGGGCGGAGCGAACCCCACATAAGCGCCACGGCATGCTGTGATTGGGGTTTGCAGTAAAAACGGTCGTATATAAGATTACATTGTCTTGGTACTTCTTGTCATCGCGTTGGTACGAGGGGTCTGACGAAAAGCTGTTGCTGTTCTGCTATCGCGGTGTCAGTTCGACCTGACGATACAAGAGCAGGGAATGTATCCTCGAAGGAGACGACCATATCTCAAAGAACCCATTCAATCCGTTATCTGAAGCCTCGGCGTGCCAATCCTTGTGCTATTAATGCAACTCCCAATTCCGCAGACTCGCATGCGCTGGGCAAAGACATTAAAGAGGTTCGCTGCAGAATCGACATACTGGAAGCGAGAACGGATGAGATTCATGAAATGCGACGGGAGCTGACCTTGGAGAGGTAATACACAATCAAATTGCTGCTGCACCAGAGCTTTAGATGTCGGATACGACGGACTAGCAGGGTCGCCTGTGCTGCGCCTTGTATTCAAACTTCGCATATGATAGTGGCTCCATAGCTGACATTGAAAAGACGCGTATCTATGCACCAATGCGCGATTGTTCAGCGATCACAGAGTAAGACCAACGATCAAGCCCTGGCGATACAAGTTATATCTATCCTCCGGAACTACTACTAAGTCCCAAACGTATGGACGTAAGATGAGCAAGTGAACTTCGTGTCGCTCTGCTCCTTGGAAGGAGTCCTCTGGGGTATCAAACGCTAATATCACTCGTCTTCCCCTCACGCTGCTCTTCCGTAGTTATCCTGTGTTCATAGTCGGCTATGAATACATCAGGCTCCGCCATATGTCTCCCCCTTCTTTGTTGCACCCGCTTCGTCCTGCTTGGCGCCACCAGGACCCTGCTTCGCCAGCGCTTCGATCATTTCCGCAACCGCGAGGGCCTTTGTCCGATTCGCTTCTTCGTCGGCAGGATCTGAGAGGGTATCGAGGCCACCGAAGAGCCAGAGTTCTTGCAAGTCGCGGACGAGGGTCGAGATGCCTTGTGCCGTCCTTATCTATATGCTTTGTTAGCCAGCTATTTCAGCACTCAGTGTACACCGCGCAGGCCTAGCTTGACTAGGTATGTAAGACTGGCGGCACAAATTGTGACCAGAGTGTGTGACGCACCAACGCAGCACTTTGCTCTCGAATGAGCAGCTCTCTTTGTGCAGATGTCGCGTAGTCTAGTGCAGCTGGGAACTCGGTCCTCGTGTCGTCTTCTGAGTAGTCGGTCGCATCCTGCATCTTCACGGCGCGAAGTATGGTGGAGAGGTACCCGTCACCGCCCCACGGGTCTTCCTTTCTAGTGTCTATGATGGAGCTGCATAATGCTTCTGTCTTGGCTGGTAGAGGGTTAGCAAGCGCTCGACTCGAAAGATGGTATCGCGGTAGAGAACCGATGGTTGACAAAGACGAACGCGTGATGGACTTGTCTTCGTCTCACTAGTATAGAGAGAACCTACCGAGAAGCGCTTCCTTTGTCCGCTCTGAGGGATTCATGTCGGGGTTGTGGGTGGGATTGGCGTGCAGTGAGTTGCGGAGTTTCGGGAGTGCATTCCATCTTGATCGAGAGACTTATCGATAACGGGCGCCGCACAACTTGTGCAAACTTGCCCTGCATCTAGCACAGGTGATCGCCATCGTGATCAACGCGGGGATTTTGTGCCGAAAGTAAGGAGATTTCGTGTTCGCATCAGAACTAGGTAGAAGATGCACAGCCCACAGTTCCGATCTCCGGTTTCCGAAAGCCTGAAGATCCCATTTTCCACGACCCAAAACATCGGCGTCGCGTCGCGCTATTGATTGACCCTGGGCATGACGTCCTCCAAGGGGCCCTCGTGTGTCGCCAATCTGGGACCGAAGCATTTATCCATTCTTCCCCGGTAATAGTATCATGGACCCGGTAGCTGGTAGCATCGCGCCATATCAAATCGAATTCCAGATACATGTTCACCTGGCGCTGTTCAAAACGGCGACGTTAAGGTTTGAAGATGAGGGGTGAAGGTTTGGTTGACAATTTGTCAATGGTTCGTCATGGGTACTGGCGAGTCGAAGACCAGCGAACGGAGCTGACCTTAGACGTTCTGTGGACGTTCGGAGGTTCGCGTAGTTGAAACCATCGTCACCAGCACGGATGATCGTCAGGAACGGCCGCCATACCCGTCTCCACCTGACACCCATTGATTTTAGGGACGTTATATGTTGCTTTGTCGTCGTGGATTTTCAAAATCCGCAATCATCGCATACAAGGCCTGCTTTCACGGTTACTGGAACAAGGCGTCTCACCTTGGGCCCGTAGTGTCGGCCGCAGATAGCAACCTTGCATCCGGAAGCCACGTTCCTGGATCAATGGGTGGCTGGCTAGGCTGTGGATCCGGGAGCGCCGCACCTTATCGCGCAACTACCACTTTTCACTAGCCTGTTTGACGCGGCACAATATCCGATTTCCTGTTACAGGGTCATCGGAGTGCCGACTACTGCAGCTTGCTGTATTGCCGACCAGGTTCGGAGCCTGTCCCGTTTGTGGCTGGTGGCTTGCATAAGTCGAACAGGTATTGCTTCCAGAAAAGTGGATCTGCGTCGATAAACGTGCTTGAGATGCATGGAAGAATCCAGGCGAGGCTTGTGTTGTCTGAGCATAGGAGAGATAAGGCAAGACGTAAGATAATTAATGTCGTAAGATTATCATGATTGATGTCGCGGACTATTTGCGTAGATTTGCAAAGGACCATGCTCAGTAATGTCGTCTGCTGAAACACATGAAAAAAAACGCCAGAACTCCTGCGCTATTTGTGCCCCTTTGAACGCTCAAATCCTTCTTAATCGTCACGTGAAAACAAAACAGTTTCGGATAGCAAAAGTTAGTCCTAAGCGCCGTGCTGCCGAAACTCCGTACACAATGTAAGACAGCGCTGAAATGCAAGATGCAGATGTTCTGCGATGTATCTGAGGCCAATGGCACGATATCTGAAGGCGAGGCCATCAAACTGAGCAGAGTATACTGCGTCGAGAAAGTGTGTGCCATGAGCTCCGACTCTTGGCACGCTGTGATGTGGATCGTAAAATCGAGGGAGGGGGTTGAGACGCAGCCTGGGGTTCAGAGATATGGTTCCGCTTGGCGAGCCTGGCTTTCGAGGTTTGTGTGCTGATGACTCGTACCATCTCGTCGTTGTCGTCATTGCCGTCTTTGGACTCTTCAGACTTGGATGTGCCTATCTTGAGCATTAGTATCTCATGTGTGACAAGTGTGAGAAACGCTTACGAGAAGAGGCTGAAGTACGTCTGGATGTGTGAGAAGATGTCTCCGCGGAGTCTATACCTGAGAATTAGCATTTTCCTCGAGAACCAATGTCTTCCTGCTTACCGTCCGGAGATGAAACATTTGACAAGGGACTTCGTCTCATCGTCATGGAAGACCTTCTGCTCGCGGTCTGGCGGGGTCGTGGACGATAGCTCGCAGCGGGCGGAAACGCTGGTAGCGTAGGTACTGGAGGTATGTCTTCTGAAAGATGGCGTCCTCTGGTACTGTTCTGCCCGTCGACCTCCATCGACAGGCGCCGGATCACAGCATCGATGGATAGATCTTCACGGCTCTTGGGCCTGTGACTGGTAGGTCGTTTAGGGTTTGGTGTGACGCCGCTTCTGGCGCGCAGGGCTGGGTGTATGAGGTCGGACGAAGGGTCGAGTTTGCGTCGTACTGCTTCAGGCAGTGGTTGAGTAACCGTTCTGCTCCTTCTCGCAGCTTTGATCCGGGCCTGTAGTTCTTCGGCGGCAACTAGTTTGGGCTCTGTAGTAGGCGCAGTTTCTTTTGCCAGAGGCTTGGAAAAGTTTGGGTACGGGGCGGATGTGGGTCTCGGAGACTTTGTAGTAGCAGCGGGCTCTTTTTCGTTGAATGTTGCTGGTATGCTCTTGTGTTTCATGAACGTGGACATCATTGGTGGTTGATAGTAATTGTGGTGCAGATGTTGGGACCCAGTGTGAAGGTGTTTGCGGGAAGTGTCTTGCCTCTGGGGTAGCCAGCGCAATCTATAATGGATAATTATGATTTCCCAACAGACGGGCGCGGGAGGCACTTGCGTAGCGTGGTAACTGGGTTTCCGTCCATGCGCCGTTGCTTCTAGCGCTTCAGATGCAGATCCCTCTGTGAGGCGCAGCTGCTGAAACTTGAAAAAGGCTAGCGAGCGTTGATAAACAAACCCAAGCTGCTTAGCGACCCCCGACACAGCTCAGCTCCCGTATACGAGCGCCTGAGTCTGGCCTCCGAACATGCCACGGACGAACGAATGCGGCAATGGTCGCGGACCATGGCGCGTTTTCGTAACTTGGTGATTGGCCTCCCACGCTATCATGCCCATACCCTGGAAGACCAAGGCTAGACCCAGTGCCGGCGCATCAAAGTGTGCCGTGTCTATAGTTAGTAGTGTCAAGACTGGTAGAATATATGACGGGGCGTTCGCCTAGTTAATGGTTCATTGAGTTCGTCGCAACGGTGACAGCTCGCGCAGGACCGTGGGCTTCAATGACGCGTTTTAGTATTGGTTGTTGGCGTTGCGGACTAGGACATTTGAACATGGGCGGCTCAGGCCACCGGCTATGTGGGAACATGGTCCCGCATCACGCATACTTGTGGCTGTCGGTCCTGCAGTTGGGAAAGCACTTTCGCTCTATGAGGACGTACAGCGTGTCGAGAGTCGAGACTCTCCAGCTAACCGCCAATAGATTGGTATGAGCACGCTTGGTGGCTATCGAGGTTATCCGGAGAGGGTGTATTTGATCTTGCGAGCCTTAGTCGTGAGGTAGTGGCTTTTGTAGAGAAGGAGTTCCCGCCTAGTGGTATTGACTGGAGTTTAGTTGCAACTCAGATGGGAATTAGCAATACGATGAAAACGGCGGGACTACATAGACGGTTGTCTCAACATCGTGCCTTTCCGTCTATAGTCGACCTCTCGCCTACACAATATAGACCCATTGCACCTTCCATCTGAAGTGGAGATGGAACACGGACGGCACGTGACCACGAGACAGACGAGGGCAGCGTTATAATGGTGGCAGTTATATGTGTCGAGTCATGTGCTTACGATAAGCACAGAAATCGATCGATATCTTTGAGACAGAAAATGCTAACATTAGCAGTCGATGATCCAAGGAGTTTTCGGTCCTACTGAGTGGGACAGCTGGTTGACGGTACCACCAACCCACTGTTTCCGATGACAGGTGTCGAAAACCCATGATTTGCGACTTGACCTCTGCCTGGCGGGATCTACGTAAGACGTGGATTGAAGCATTGTGTATTGCATATCAAGTGCCATGCGACGAGGATAATGCTCGACAGCGTGTACAGCAAGCGTGGTGTTGAGTGTCGCTGTGCCAAGAGGATTGCGTCAGTGAGGCCGTGGGCAAGCGCGTATCTTTCCGGCTGCCGTCATACGAGGCGAGAGCTGCTGCACTCATTCACACCAACCTTGGAAACTAATCGGGCGACTGCATACCCTTACCCCGCAACATCTCTTAGATCGCGCACATACATCGCAGCCATCTTCAGGGTTCAGCGTGGTGTTGAGGCTCTTGCTGCTGCCGCCGGTCTAGGCTCTTATCGATATTCGTATTGCACTTCCAAGCTAGTGCATGCACTGTGCCCAAGCCCGGCCCTGTGCTCTCCCGCTTCGACTTTGCGACCCACGACGCGACTGCAGAGTGTCCGAGGCAGATCACCATCACCCTTCCCGTCACGCGCCATCGCGTTATCCTCTCCACTGCTGCGCGCGCAGGGGCTCTCCAATCCACACCTCTTTTGTCGCGTTGCCGAGCTCTGCGATAGCCCGCAAGCGCTGCCGCGCCTCCTAATCGTCATCCGCCAGCACAACACCCAGCCGCCCCGATCACCGCACCCCCGACCTCCGCCCTATCCACCGCCAATTATTCTCTCCACACTGCGCAAACGATCGCGACAGCCCGCCTGCCTCCGGAGGGTACACGCCCTAGCCGGAGAGTGTCGACACGCCGCCGCCGGTTATGGCAAACGTCGCTCCGCCACCTGCGAGTGAACGAAAGCGCGTCAAGGTATACGAGCTCAAGAATAATGACTGGTTCGACAGAGGGACTGGTTTCTGCAAGGGCGTAGTAACAAGCGTACGTTTCCCCATATCATGGCCGGCATAAGCGCTGGGTTTGCGCAACTCCCGCATATAACGCTCTACAAATGCTCTAGGCTAACTTATGCGACTACAGCAAGAGGAAGCGAGAATCGTGGTCCTATCCGAGGACGACCAGTCGCGACAATTGCTCGAAACGCGCATCTCCAAAGATGACGGCTACCAGAAACAGCAGGGTATGCGCCTGTCTTTCGCTGCGGGAACATCTTAGCTGAACATATGCAGACACACTCATCGTATGGACCGAGCAGAATGGCACCGACATGGCCCTCAGCTTCCAGGAGCCAGAGGGCTGCGCCAGCATATGGTGAGCCAAAGTGCCTTGTAGTTGAAGCCATATGCTAATGTACAACAGGGACTTTGTGAATGAAGTTCAATCGCGGCTGCAAGCACTCGCTCAGGGTACGTGATATCAATTGCGCCTAGCTTCAAGCGAGCTAATGCTAACATAGACGATGGTCGTTCAGATGACATCGATCACATTAGTCCTATATTACTCCCAAGTCCCGATCTTAGCAACCTCCACGAGATCGAGAACCACATGCGCGCTGCAAACTCGACGCCGGGCGGTCGTGAAGCCCTGGCCAAGTTCATACTCGCCCAGGACTACATTCCGAAACTCATCCCACTGGTGGACATGGCCGAAGACCTCGAAAGTGTCTCAGACCTACACCGCTTATGCAGCATCGTAAAGATGCTCATCTTGCTCAACGACACCGCCATCATCGAATACGTCGTAACAGACCCGGTGGTTTTGGGCGTCGTTGGGGCATTGGAGTGTGAGTGCTGCTGGCCCACGCGACCTCCCACACGGCTTGCTGACATTGCACAGATGACCCAGACTTCCCCCTACACAAAGCCAATCACCGACAATACCTCGCGGACGAGTCCAAGTTCAAGGAGGTCGTGCGGATAGAGGACGAAAACATAAAACGGAAGATACACTACACGTACCGCCTCCAGTATCTCAAGGATGTTGTTCTCGCGCGCATCCTCGACGATCCTACATTCAGTGTTCTCAACTCGCTCATATTCTTCCACCAGGTTGACATCGTCCAGCATCTCCAAGCGAACGGCCCATTCTTGAAGGAGCTTTTTAGCATTTTCTCACCCAAGGAGCAGAACTTGGCGCGAAAGAAGGATGCCGTACTATTTATCCAGCAATGTTGCGCCATTGCGAAGAGCTTGCAGGCGAATGTCAGGGCGCAGCTATACCAAAACTTCATCAGCAGTGGCCTACTTGAAGTAATCCAATTTGCTCTCAAGCACCAGGACGCTTCGGTTCGCGTCGCAGGAACCGATATACTCGTGTCCCTGATCGACCATGACGCGCTGATGGTGCGGAGTTACATCTTCAAGGCCATCCAGGAGAAGTCCAAGCCGCTCACTGATACCTTGATCGAACTGCTCCTCATCGAGGTGGACCTCGGGGTCAAGGCGCAGATGGCTGATGCGATCAAGATCCTACTTGACCCCAACGCCAACTCAGCTTCCATTGAAGCGCTCGGACGGACGAACAGCGACTTCCTTGCCAAGATGAGGGGGCAATTGCCATCCATACCTCAAACAGATTCCTTCATACAGAATTTCTACGACGAGTCTGCAAGGAAATTATTCCAGCCCCTGAAAGATTTAGAGGGCCGGGAATCAAGTGAGTGGTGCTCTTCATATCCTTGCTTTCTCAACTGACACGATGCAGTGGATGACCTATCGATGCAGGAAGTGTCACTATACGCCCATCTCGTCGAGGTTTTGTGCTTCTTCATCCGCCAGCATTCCTTCCGCAGCAAATACTTTATCCTGTCAGAAGGTTTGGCGGTGCGGGTTGCCCAGCTTATGGGCTGCCCGGAGAAGCACCTGAAGCTCAGTGAGTCTCCCTTTTAATGGTTCGTTTCGGTTTACTAATTATTTCTAGCTGCGCTCAAGTACTTCCGCACTGTGCTCGGTTTTCACGACGAGACGCATAACCGCCAGATTATCCAACACGAACTTTTCGAACCAATCTTGAAGATACTCTTCGACACTATGCCTCGCGACAACCTCCTCAACTCGGCATGCTTGGAGTTGTTCGAATTCATCAGACGCGAGAACATCAAGATGATCGTCCAACATCTTGTCGAGACGTACAGAGAAAAGCTACAGGACATTACATACGTTGATACGTTCCAGAACCTGATTCTCAAGTACGACCAGAACCATGAGCCGGTAACGACCCAAGAGATGGACAACTCCTTCACAAGTGTGGACAGCGACACACCCGCGCGACATGCCACCGCTATCAACGGTGGTAAGTGGGGTCAAGGTCTGAAAGAGGTGGATCAAGATGAAGAGGCTTACTTCAATACGTCAGATGACGAAGAAGACCATCTGTCTGGGGCCGGAAAACTTGCCATGAACGGCGCATCGCCAGTGCGACCTCTAGTGAACTATCCAGATGACGATGCGGACGATGCTGATATGGATGACCTGGCAGCTGATATGCCCGCATCTGCACGCAAGATGTCCGCAATCCAAACACCAGAGGAAAGCACTTCACCAAGCTCAGCATCCGCAGGATCACCACCAGAGCGGATATCGGAGAAGCGCCGCAGAGAGGAAGACGAAGAGGACGAGCTACTCGCAAGCATTTCCACCTCTGCCGGACCCAAGCGGCGCGCTTCTACATCCAGCAACGCTAGTTCTGGAAGCTTGCGGAGTTTGCGTAGAAAGTCGCCTAATGTAAATTCAGGCAAGGATAGTGGTGGTACGCCAAAGAAGATTTCATTGTCAATACCACTCAAGAGTAGTGGTGAGGGTGGCGAAAGCGAATAGTATCGTATGCCTCCTCCGCGACAGTAAGCAATAATCGAGCATGTGGAGGAACCCCGTATTTCTGCTGAACAGCAAGCCTTGAAATAACTCAAAAGATACCCATTGGAAACTCGGCAAGCAAGAACGACGTTGTATGAAAGGGGTTGTACGGGATTTTGCTTCTTCATGCAAATGGTTTCAATCAAGTAGCGGCATTGCAAAGGTGTAATTATTGGCGTTCAGTATCTTGTCCATTTCGGCTAGTGGCAGGGTTTTGGACTGGGCATGATGGGATGATGCAGCGCTGCGTGTCGTACTGTCAGCGTGTGTCTTCGGTGTTGAATTTTCGTGTGCACGAATAAGGGCATTCGGCCTGTGTATTATACCTCGAGTCTTCGTGCGGGAATGTCAACTCGTATGAAAATCATATCAATTTCCAGTGCTGAACGCAACATGACAAGGACTGCTCTAAAGACATGCGAGGACGTTATGAGCTAGATCTAGCAACGCAGTACGATCGGACGGAAGTATTCATAGGGCTGGATCACGTTCTTTCGCGTTGACGCTAGCGCGTTCGCAGGCCCCGCATGCAATTAATGCAACATCCTACGTCAGGTCTTCATACAGCTTACACCTCGGTTTCGCAATCAAACTTTCAGCATCTAAAGCTCCACCAGCGGCGAAACGCGCTACGCGATGTCCGACGAATCCTCTTCCACTAAGCCAGCCAGCACGACACCGGAGAAAAACCCAGCTAACCACGATACCAACGTTTCTGCTATGCCACCAAAACCTCCAACTCTTACTCTCATCCTTGCAGCCACACCGAATCTTGGAATAGGAAACGGCGGAGGCTTACCATGGCCACAGCTGAAAAAAGAGATGGGATTCTTTGCGCGAGTGACCAAGCGCACGTCGCCTGTTACATCGTCGGAGAGCATCAAGAAAGTGAACGCTGTGCTCATGGGTCGCAAAACATGGGAGAGCATACCGCCCAAATTTCGACCTCTGAAAGATCGCTTGAACATCGTTGTTACTTCAAAGCCAGAAGAATTCGCGAGTAAACTAGACAAGAAGATTGAAGTTGAAGGGCCGATGGTATGCTCTAGTGTACTAGATGCTATATCCCAGCTTGAAAGTCAGCATGAGAACAAATTGTCAAACTCGAATATGGAGCTGGACAAGGTCTTCGTCATTGGCGGGGCAACCATATACAATACGGCGCTGGAGCTTCCACAGACGAAGCGAGTGCTTCTCACAAAGATTCATAAAGAGTTTGAGTGTGACACATTCTTTCCGATCAACCTGGACGAGACCACGATTTGGAGGAATGCTAGCAGAGAGGAAGTGCAGGATTTTACTGGTGAAGAGATCCAAGAGGGTGGTATTGAGGAGCAGGGTGTCAAGTTCGAGTTTTGCATGTACGAGCGGGAGTGAAGCCAGTCAAAGTGAAAGAGCAGAAAATGTCTCGTGTTGGCTCGAATGATCCATAGTTCGTGCTTGCGCTCAAAACGAGGAAGACGCGACGCTGTCAGGGAAGGGAGGCGCTCTCACCTTCACCACGCCAAGTCATAAAGATAATTTATCGGTCACGTTGTTGACTCTCTACTCATTGGAATCTCTTCTCCCCTCAACCCTAACACTACCCGCAACCAATATGTCCCAGCCATCTGCACATGTGCAGTCCGTATGGCTTACGCTATGGCAGGGAAGTACGTTTCACCCCATCAACATAGAAGGCACGACACGCTGATTTTGAGCTTCAGATCCCCTTCTCTACATCGCCATGAACTTCTCAATGACAGCCAATGCCGCTCTCGTCACGCTACTTCTTGTCGCCGTCTTCTCCGTAGCTTATGATCGGCTCCGTCTATACCTAGTTCGTCGCACTCGCCGGACCTATAGCTACACCCTTGTCAACGACAAACTTGAAACCCCAACGTCAATTCCAGGCTTACTCTCATTACTGGCACGCACTAGTCGTGGCCCTCGCTCAATCCTTTGGGCGAAAGCGATGTGCAACAAGGGACTCTTCATCGGCGTGCAGTGCATCATCAGTCTACTCGTTGTTCAGATAGCGCGGGTAATTGCATCTACATTCGCAACCGATCGCAACGTTCAAAAGCAATGCGGTCGCCTGTTAACGAGGGGGCTAGAGTGCTCGGCTGCAACATTCCATCACGACTGGCTGAACGCTCTAGCAGCCATTGGTCTTTTGGCCTGCATACGGGGCTTCCAACTACATGTTGACTTCCCCAACCGCCAACACGAGAAGGGCGACTACAGCCCTGGGTTCCTCTCCTTTGAAGAAAAGTGTCGATGGATGATGCAGAGGCTCCTCGCAGCGCCCATCGCTGTGGTTGTTCTACACTCCCGTGTATCAGGGAATGAAATGTGGAAGCACGCCAAACTACTACTCATTCAGGTTGCTGCGTCCATCAGTCTCTTTCTCGGTGGTAATCTTTTGTGTTTGATTGCTGCGCTTCCAGTAAGTTTCTTTCTTTCTTGACATGCTAGGTTTAAAGCAGCTAACAAGATGCAGGACGTACAAGATACTCTACATGCACTGGAGGTATCAGGACTCACTGGAAAGACAGAAGTGTGAGAATGGAGCTTCCAAAAGGGGGGCCGAGGTACTTGTATGGCCAAAGTACAGCTGGCAGTGTGTTCTCCCGAATGTAGGAGCGAGCTCTTAGTACGTGAGATCTCGGCGTAGTAGAGCAATATGGGAAGTTTGAGATTCTCACACTGGAAGGTTATTTCGAAGGGGAATCGCAGCTCACATTCAGATCAAGGTCAACGGAGTGTAGATGATCATTTTTACATACAGCGTCAAAGCATATGCCTCACCCTCTTAATCAAGCTCCAGGACATAATGAGTGCAAAGCATATCTTCACTCCCACATCTCTAACCCGCTTAACCCATAACAAGATCGTAAGCCGCCTTGCCGCTCATAAGCACAAGCACGTAATGCGCAATTATTCCAAGCGCCCCATAGTACCTTCCCTTTCCGCCATCCTCTCCAGTCCTCGCGTACCCAATCGCATAAATCACACGGTTTACACTCCACACCGCGCCCAAGACGGCCGCTGCGACGGGGTACCTCAATCCGGTAATCAACATGGCACCGAGGGCTGTAACGTGGTTCTCGTTGAAGTTTTGGTGCGCGCGTTGGGCCGAGTTGAAGGCTAGCATTGCGGCTCTTGATGGTGGGGAGGCGGTCTGCACTTGTTCGTAGGATGCGTATTCGTAAGGGTACGGGATTTTGGCTGCTTTGCGGAAGCCGCCGACGCGGCCGCCATGCCAGATGCCGACGAAGAATGTGGAGACGCAGGCGGCAAGGACGTAGCTGAGGGATGGTGGGTTAGTTTGTGGTTTCTAGATTGTTTTGGAGGGGAGGGCAGATGGCGATGGGGGGTTGTTAAAAAAAATGCATTGCAGTTTCTGCCATTGCAATTGTAATGGAGGTTGAACGTACCCGTACTCGCTGGGAATCTGAATAATCGCCATTTTGTCGTTGATGTAGTAGTCAATCTAATGAATTCGTGTTCTTTTGTCTCCCAGTTGTTCAAGAATGTCCGTAGAGAGGCCGACTGTATGCCTTTTATACGTCTCCTAAATTGCTCGTCGTATTTTGCTTGTTCTGGTGCTGTGTTCTCTGTACTCAGATCGGTGCAATGTGTCTCCAATTGTTTGCGACGCGGACGAGTTTCAGCGGAAGGTCAGGAGAGAGATCCGCAATCGGCGCATCTTCTCGCCGACGGCATGACGCAGGTGCTACGCGACGGCATAGCTGCCTGCGTTACTGTGAGTCGCACAGCCAACATTGTGTTGAGTGTTCAGGTACCAGAGGAGGCCTGGAGATGGAATGTGCTCATTCAAGGACGAAGATGTACGGAGTCGTCGCTTGTGTGAGCCGAGGGGCTGACTTGGTGGGTGGGTGAGCATGGGTGGTTGATCAGCATGACCTTGTCGACTGATGAGCTGGTACCCACCGTTTGAACGTAGAAATACGATTACTTGTGAAACTCGCTATATGGTAGTACAAAGGATCTAAAATGGGCAAAATACCATCGACTGAATCGTGGGGAGAGTAATGGTTTTGTAGCATGGGGCGTAGATTACTAAAGGGCGAAGTTGACCATTTCGTCATTCCGCCCCAGCATTGCGAAGGTGAGTTGATTACTATTGTCACAGAAAATCCCAGCGAGGAATATTTAGGACACTAATTACTAGTCAAATGGGTCTGCTCAGTCGATAGTATCGTAAAGACATTGCAATTACATTTGGAAATTCTATTAGTGAAGCGATGCGGCCGATGCATCTCTCCACAGATCTCAACGTGGATGATCCTATGTCTCATTCGTTTTTCTTACTCAAACCTAATATTTCCGTGTCATCAAGACAATAAAACGGTATCCGACTCGCATCAAAGCTCAAATGGTCGAGATCATCTTGATCAGACTGAAGGAAGATCTGGCCTCGATAGACTAACTCTATCGCTAAGACTCCGAGATGGACTAGATATGTTTGCAGAGTTTGAACCAAGTTCGAGCTGACGTAGCGGCTAGATCTATCAAAGAATCGGCATATAACGAACCAGAGCCGATCAAGGCAGTCTAAGGTGTGTCAGGTAGGTTTATAGATATTTCGGACCGCCTTGTAATGTATAAGGTCCTTGAGAGGCTTCTTCAGTCCCCTTCATAAATACATCAGTTAAGATACATCCAGTTTCGCGAGCTGGTATCGTAGCTGGATGTCGAAGTAGCTTCTCCCACGAAGCTGTTCATAAGGCGAGTTACGAATTATAAGATCATACAAACGTCGCAGGAGTAACGAAAAGCTACCCGAAGCTGGTATCATGGTGCGTATGTAAGAAGTTCGCCGTCAAGGCATAGGTGGCGAGCGTGGTGGCTCAAGCCCTAAAGATGATTACAGAAGATCCTAGAGCATGAAAAATGTCAATAGTAGAATGGTAAGCTGCAAGTACGGTTTTGAGATAGAGGGGGACTTCATGATCAACCTACCTGAAGTCCGTGGGCGTATGCAAAGAGAAAGCCGTCATCTTCGCTCCTCGGACCTGAAGGATTCGCAACAGTATTATTGGTAGATCTCGACGCACAGAAACTGGACAGGCACAACAGGACATACAGCACAAGGACAGTTGATCAATAAATTGGGTATATAAATTCATCGCTCATTCATTTCTGTGTGCGGTTATCAATTTCATATACAGCCATCCTGGCTACTCAACATCCATTTGCAGTGACGGCCCTAACAGCAACGCTCTCGATTCTTTTCTTGTAGACGGTCATCTGGTGTTTCAGCAGATCACCGTACACAACCTTCCTTAACATCTCATCATCCACGGTCACAGCCTCTATATCATCTTCAGTCCTGCTTCCAACGCGTTGCCTCAGTACTACCAGTCGCCCTGCAGGTGACAAAGTACATGGTGGTATCGGCCATGCTGGGAGCGTTGAGGAAGTAGAGCTCGACGTGTTCGTTTGCAGCGAGGATTTGGAAGGCCTGCTGAGTCGCTGCGCAAAACCATACTTTGATTTTGATTTAGGTGGGGAGGACTGCGACGGGTCTCGGAGGTTGGGCTTGGACATTGATGTGATGGTCGAAGCAAGGTTGGAAACCGCAGCAGGTGCTGGGCTGGCATAGAGCTTCAGCAAGCTTTTCAGTACGCCCTTGTCCGCTCGCGGTATAGGATCGCCCTCGTTGATGAATGCGTAGAAGAGACTCTTGCGATGGCGTTTATCGTCAGGCTTCTTCAATGGATGTAGACTGACTGGCGGCGCACCAAACGTGACGCAGTGCACACGCTTGAAGAAACTGGTGAGGTAGTTGAGCTCAGAATTAATCTTCGTGCTCATCATATGCCCATAAAGCAGTGCCGCGACCGCTCCGCCTGCGGAGTGGCCGGTGATGAGCAAACTGCAGTTTGAACGTGCGGGGTTTTCTTGAAGCAAGACCTTCAACCGTTCTGCGACGGGCTTGATCATCTTCTTCGCCACATAGAGGAAGCCGGCATGGCACAAATTTGACGGATCGTCGAGAAACTTTTCCGGACTATGAGGTGCCGAGTTGTAGTTGACAGCCCAGTCCATAAAGGTCTGACTTCCGCGAATGGCAAAGACAATGGTATTTAGCTCTTCCACAGGAATGGATTTAAGCACCATGGCTTTCGTGCCACTGCGCCAATCAGCAGGGATGAAGGTCTCCATTTCTGGGTTCTTCTTCGTGCCTGGGGGCGTGTACGCTTTCTCTGAATAGGTTGCTGCTAAGCAAAGTAGGGGATACGTTGGAAGATAAACTTTGAATGGCGGCAGATGGGGCGGTAGTCGAGAGTTTGAATAGAGCCACACCTTAGAAAAGTGGTTCGACCCTTTGTCGCTAGTAGAGTGCGATTGCACTTCGTGTTGACGACGGCGTCTGGGTTCGCCGAGTGGCGGGCTTGTTCTCTGGGCTTCTTCCTGCTGCTGCTCACTGAACTCCATCATGAGATCCTGTTCTTTGCCACTGAAGTGATCATCATCAATACTAGTAATGACAGAGTCAAACTTTGAGCTGATCATGTCGTATAGTGCGGCTCCTTTGCACAACGTTTGCATGCTCTTCGTAGCGACGGCCGCCGTGGGTCGCTCGATGCAGTTGCTAGTCAATTTCGTGACACTCTTCCCAGCCGTATCTCGAAGATTCATGTACGATTTGGCAGCCATTCGGTCAAGGCTATTCCACTGTTGCTCAAATGGAGCTTGGCCGCGGGGCTCATGAGGTGGTGGAGAAGCGAAGCGGATGGTTGACTGACTAGCGTAAGGTTGAACAGGCTGCGGTGGTGGAGAGCCATATCGATAACCATCTTCGGGGAAAGAACCAGGCATCTGACGGTAAACCGGGTGCTGAGGCGGACTTGAAGAATAGCCATAGAGAGGTGGGGGAGGCCTCGTCGCTGTTACACACTGAGGAGAATTCGCCTGGACCGGAGGCGCGTAATCTTGCAAGTACATATCTGCTACTGAAGGCGATACACGTGGTTTCCTGGATGAGGAACGCGGTTTCGAAGTCTTCGCCGATGACGAGTGCTTCCTCCTGCTCTTTCTCTCAGTTTCAGCCGCCGCCATGTCGTCCCCCTAATCTGTATATGGCCTTGCAAGAAAGTAAAAAGAATGATATGTAGAGTGTCGTAATGGTGGGGAAGCTGTGGGATCTGTTCAACGCGGTAATCGTCGTCGATGTCCTGTCCGCGACGTATGCCAAGGTTCAGTCATAGCCGCTGCGTGCTTTTGCGCTACGCTAACGAAGGTTGCATGATGGGCGTAGATCTTTGATTCTCGGGTTCAGGTTGTGTTGCTTTTGTTGGGGAGGTCAAAGACGTTTAAGAAACGAGGGGACACGTCAAAGGCCGAAGGAGTGAAAGGCTCTGAAGTTAGGATGGGCGCGGCCGGCTGTTAAGGGCGGGTCTATGCAGGTAGCAAGGAAGCCGCGGTATAGCCACCGCGCTAGGCCCTTTACTGGTTGCTTACACAACGCTTGATCACAAGCATATGTGATTGGACGCCAGTCGCCTTGGCGCGTATTTGAGCGGTGGGCATGTAGCCCTTCGCTGTCGATGCAGGTATGCCTCGTGACCTTCTGTAAACGTCGCGAAAGCCGAAACAACGAGCCTGTAGCGGTGCCTGCAGGAACAGAGGGCCAGGCTTCTATTTCCGGTTTTCCAGCACACATGCCTCCCCACACCCCGATCAACGGCTAACTTGCCACAACAGCGATCGGATGCCATCCTTGCCATGCTCCGGATCTGCGGGTTCCCGTGAGATCGCCAGAAACTCGTCTTACAGTCAAAGTTCAAAGTTTGTTTTGATAATGATTACAGAGCTTCTACATGTGTATGCGCAATGAGCACTACAACTTCTACACGCGATTATCTATCGTGCGCGCCGACGAAGTCATCCCGTTCCTCCTCTGGTGTACCGAGTAATCCTCTCTCCTCATTCTCTTCGTCATCGTCACCCTCTTCTCTAAGTCCCCCTCTACCGACACCAACGCCTGCACCGCCTTCTTCGCGCTCTTCCTCCATCCCATTCATCACATACCAAACGTCTTTCTTGGTGAGCAGGCCTTTCAGCATACCTCGATCTGTAAACAAAACATAGCGTAAACCAAGTTTTTGAAACATGGATACCGTAAGCTGGAAACTAGCTTTCACGTTGAGGGTGATTGGTGTTTGGTCCATCCAGGGTCGGAGATCGAGTGATGTTGCAGGATCGGAGAGGGGTTGATGAGAAAAGTACGCTTCTGTCTCGGCGGCCAAGTTTCGGGGAGGCGTCAAAGCAAGTTGAAGTGCGTATTGCAATTCGGTTCTGGAGATGTAGCCAAGTAGAAGAGCATCGCGACTGTTATCTATAACAGGAAACCCACGGAATCTATGTTGAGATAGAAGCTGGCGCAGCGACCCGATAGTATGACCGGTCGCTGTTATCGCGGTTAAGTCCTCAATCCGTGTCATAACATGACTTGCGCCAACGTCAGGAATGCTAGAACCGTTGTCTTCGCGGTTGTCAAGAAAAGGATAGCCTTGGAAGTGTATCCAGGACTCGTAGATACCACGTGGGGAGATTGCATCGCCAATCCACTTACTGATCATGACCGCGATCATGATAGGAAGGACGTAAGTGAGCGCTCCAGTAAGTTCGAACATGATGACCACGATCGATACGGTCATACGTGTCGTTCCGGCAAGCGCTGATGCGGCACCAACGATAGCATACGTTCCTGGAGTTACACAGGGTACGTCTGGTTCGCAGGATTTAAAGACGAAGAGGACTGGCCACGCCGCCTGGACTACTTGAACAGAAAGTCCGACAGCACGTCCAAATAAACCCCCAATGGCCATAGATGGGAGGATAATGCCAGCAGGAATCTGCAGGCCAAATGTGAAGCCTGAGAGTATTATACCCAATCCAGAAGAGATAAGCAAGAGTGCGATAACTCCCGTGTTCGCTTTGCCAGATTTGCATAGCCCAAGTGTATCCTCGTTGAGGTCTGCGCATTCGGCAAACAGAATGTGCACAAGCTCGGACGCTTGAGCGCGCATGAACTTGATGGGAAAGTTGATAAGCGCCGTGATGAAAGATACGATGACCACCTCTTTCACCGGACCTTTCAAATACTGTCGATTCTTGCGCCATTCAGCAATGCCCATGTTGAGCTTGATGAAGAAACCCCCAAAGAGTCCACCCAGGATTCCGAGGAATGCAAAAGGTACCAGCTCGAAGTCATGCCACCCGTTACGGTACGTGACTTGGTACAACACGAGTTTCCCAGTGTGGAACGGGTTACAGGCTTGCAAAGTGACAGCAGCGACCATTGCACATACAAAGCTGCTCCACATGGTTTTGTCCGGGAAATAGTACGACAGTTGTTCGAGACTGAAAAGCACGCCTCCAATGGGTGCACCAAAAGCAACTGAGATGCCTGCTGCAGCCGCTGCAGAAAATACTTCTCGTTTTCGTGCTGTTTTCCCGTTAGTACTTGAAACCAAAGGATAGAGTAGGAGGCTGACCTTCATTGCCATTCACATTGCCAAACAGCTTCATGAAGAGGTTCGCTGAACAGCATGCTACGTGTACCAGCGGACCCTCCTTGCCCAGCCACAAGCCTGATGCGACTGCGAGGCACAATCCAATCGTCTTCGTGACCAGAGTCCATCCACCTAGAAAGTGCCGAATAACGAACCCGCCCAAAACAGTCTTGATCTCAGGTATACCGCTGTGTTTGGCGTAGGGCGAAAACTCGCGCACCAGCAGGCTAGCGCAAGCAGCAAAAAATACCGAAAAGAGCACGAAGAAGATGTACTCGACGATATATCTTCCACCCACGCTGCCAATTCCCATGGCAGCACCCCAAGAATTCCAGTCATGACAAGCCTGCTCTTCCTCGATTCCCCAACAACAAAAGCTCTTGTTCAGGTAGAACCGCCCATCTCCATCAATATTATGACAATAACCCGTCTTGAGATCTGCCAGCCAATCACTCGCCACGTCGATAAAGGCTGCAATACCTCCGCTCAATATGCCGGCAGCAACCAGAATGATCCAGACCTGACTTGCATCCGCCAACTGCTTGATATGGCCAAGTACACCACTGGTACCCGTGTATAGATAGCGTAGTCGTTGCCGTTCTTTCGCGTATTCGAAGATCCAATCAATTGCGGTGAGGTCATCGTATCCTACTCGCCGCCCAGGCCCTTCGACGTACCAGTCTAGTCCGTTCGCATCTTTGGTGTCTTGGAGATGTTCGCCTGCGTTGCCAGGTGTATCGAGATAATTGAGTATAAGCTCTGTTGAGCCATTTGGGCGGTGCGATTGTGGTTGGGGCGAGGCGCGGTTGCTAGATGACCCGAGGGAAGATGGGAGGTATCGCGAGAAGCCGAAGGAGGCTGTGGATGCCTTGGGTTTGCGCTTGAAGGACAGCCTGAAGACACGTCTTAAGATAGAGCATATGAAAAGTGTGCTATATCTGCTTACTGTTCAGGTAGATCTCGTTCTAGTGGGTCATCCGCAAGCAGTACCTCTTCATCGCTGTGATCGTCCTCAACGACTGGCTGCTTCCCGTTCAATATGCGGCTCGATGATGCTTTAGCCTGTCCACGGGAGGACGGATCTGACGACGAGCTGGACATGCCCTCGACATATACACTTATGCAAACTGGGGCGCATTGCTCAAGCAATCATTACGTAGAGCGAAAGGATGTCTTGTTGTTGCGATGTACAATGAGGCGTGGCTGACGTTGGATAACGATGCGACGAACAAGGTTGGTCTGTGCATCCGCAGGGACAATCCAATCACATGCAAAACGCAGCCATCATCACATTCCACAGTCATGCCAATCTCGTTATACAACTCTCTGGAACATTGACTTGCTCATATGATTTTCCAAATAAACTTTTGAGGATATTCAGATCGTTTTTCTAACTACCAAAACACCTTTCCTCTCCACAGCTACTTTACAAGAACCTCACGACCCCTCTACTCCATATTGAAGTCGACAACGGCCCGTCCAGCAATCTCCCCACGCTTAAGCTTCTGTACAGCTTCATTAAACTTGCTCAACGGATACACCGTGTAGATCGGCTTCAACAACCCTCGCCTAGCGAAATCAAGCGTCTTGTCCACATCCGCCATACTGCTCACAAGCGTACCCTGTACACTCTGTTTTCTGAAGCACATCTGGCCAGGATCGACATCAATGTGTTGAGTACCAGCCGGCGGTAGCCCAATGCACATGACCTTTCCACCAACGCGACTACCAAGGTATGATATCGAGTTTGGGTAGGTCTGAACAGCGGTGACGAAGACACCGTGAGCACCGATGCCATCGCACAGTCGTACTACCTCCTCGCCCACGTTGTCTACTTTCTTGAAATCAATGAAATGTTCCGCGCCTCCGGTTTCCATGCAGAGCTTCTGCTTGTCGTCGCCAGTGTCAATGGCTACGGCGCGTAGACCCATGGCTTTGGCGAGCTGTACGCCTTGTAGGCCGACGCCGCCGCCTGCACCAGGGAAGACAGCCCAGTCTCCAGGTCGGAGTTGTGACTCCTTGATTGAGGTGTAGATTGTTGAAGCAGAACACATAATCGGTCCTGCTATGTAGTCGTTTACGCCATCTGGGACGAGTGTTGTATAACGTTCGGGCGAAACAATGTATTGCTTGTATGAACCATCGACCATCAGTCCAGTCAAGACTGCCTTTGCGCAGTAGCATTCGTTGCCGTTTCGGCAAAGCTCACATGAGCCACAGGTATCTTGGATTGGCTGAAAGGGTCAGCATTCGGCTCTCTCGGATATGCTTACGTCTTCGCTTCCTTTACGACGCGGGAGTATGTGGAAAGCTAGTCTGCTCACCTTGTATCCAGCGCGCATTCCCGGCTTCAGGTTCTTAACCTGATCTCCGACCTTGACGATGACTCCGCTACCTTCGTGTCCGGCGCACTTTGTACCGAGGTCTGACATCTTTGGTAGTGCCCAGTCGTTGAGCATGAAGTGGAGGTCGCTGTGGCAGATACCAGTTGCATTGAGCTTGATAAGTACGTCCGTTGGTCCTGAAAAAGACCATTAGAACACCGTCAGATATCTCGGATACCTTTTCAACACATACCACATTCTGGGACTGGAACGTCCTGAACCTCGACGTGAAAGTCTGGACCCTCGTTGACTACTACACCGGCTTTACATGTCTTTGGGATATCAAAAGTCTGGACTTTGTCTTCTGCCATGTTGTTGAAATGTGTGTATATGTTGGGTTGATTGACGAATTTGGTACAGTTGCGCCTGGAATGAAGGGTATGGATTTAGTGACAAGGTGAATCAAACGACCGGATGAAGGACGGTACATGAACCCCTCATCCTCATCTTACCCCTCAACTCAAGATCCCCACAACTACTGTCTGCGCGGTAAAGTTCTCCAATGACGAAGTAGAACCGCGTCCATCGTGAATACAAATCAATGGAACGATAGTTTGACAACCTCGGTCTTGGAAAATATCCACAATCATCCAGTAAAAGATTTATTATCACAAACGCGACTCAGTACGCTCGAATCGTTCCTTCTTCCCTACAAGTGTAAAAGCGGGCGTTTTCCGCGGCGAGGGGCTGTTAAAGGAGCGAAGTGGGCGGCTGTTGGAGCCGTCAAGGCGCTTGGCTTTCCCCATATATGAGGCGTGGGCGATGCGGGGTGATGTACGTGGGGTTACCGGGACGGATATCATAAGGTGGCGTGAGCCGGCCAGCTTCAGGCTTCAGAAAACCAAAGTTCGCGTAGGGGACTGTCATACATATCACCGCGTGTTCTCTTTGAATTGGATGCCGCTAAGTAACGAGGAATTGTTTCCCGATGTTTCGAGGCTAATCGCCATGCAGACTTGCATTGTCACGATAGTCTTCTTGCCACGATGAGTATTCCCAGTCGTACCGAATACGATCCCGCGAGTAGCAGAAAATATTCGACTAACAGAACGTACTACTAGCTGTCTTGAAAACCGTAGTGGTCAGTAGATTGGAATTCCATATACTTCTATTTGCCGCCAAGTCATGGATAATGCCATACCCGGTCGATCAAACGTGTCGGCGCGTCTAGCAGTTTCCATCTATTACGCGATCCAGCACAGTCTGGCTGGTCTGGCACTGTTGGCGATGCGTTTGCTTTGGGCGGCTTACTCAAAGTCGGTGTCTGGCCTTGTCCAGCGCATCAAGCCGCCGATTTCCGCCATGGCTTCTCGTTGCCTCGGTGCTACTTTCTGTCACGTGAACTCGCGTCGACGAATCACAGGGCCAACATTACAGTGATGATGTGCGGTTCCGAAAGCGGGGTCCAAGAGGCCCACATGCCACTCGCGCACGTCATGCCATTGCGCGTGGCGGCGACGGAACCCGTGGCTTTTGATGAGAGCATTTGGTAGCGGGGGAAAAGATGCAACAAATGGAATACTGTGCTACTGTCAGCATGTAGGATTGGTATGGAGTCTTTGGACAAAGTCGCGATGATGGGGTGGAGCCTCTCGTGATGCTAGGCAAGATGGAGCTAAGGGATGCGGAGCCACTGGTGGATTGCTCAGGTGCGGGAGGGGCAAGCCAGTGAGGTGCTGGCCAGATTGGTCGTGCTTATGAATGCCCCGCTACTTATATACCCATAAGCTGTCCCGACAGCGAGCTCTGCAGTTTGTTTTCTTCAAACATCCTCTTCCACAACACACTACCAATCGATTCATCATGTCTCAAGGCGAGTGTCCCGTGAAGAAGACGCCCAACGTCGCCGGCGCTGGTACCAGGAACGCGGACTGGTGGCCAAACGAGCTCAGGGTCAACATCCTCCGTCAACACGACCCCAGACAGAACCCTCTCGGTTCTGACTTCAACTATGCTGAGGAGTTCAAGAAGCTCGACTACGATGCATTGAAGAAGGACATCAACGCCCTGATAACCGACTCCCAGGACTGGTGGCCTGCCGACTTTGGTCACTACGGTGGTCTTTTGTACGTCCAGCACCCAATTGCCTCTAGCTAGCCAGGCTAACATCCACCACAGCATCCGTATGGCATGGCACTCTGCTGGTACCTACCGTGTGACCGACGGTCGTGGTGGCGGTGGCGATGGACAGCAGCGCTTTGCTCCCCTCAACGCATGGCCCGACAACGTCTCCCTCGACAAGGCTCGCCGCCTCCTCTGGCCCATCAAGCAAAAATACGGCAACAAGATTTCATGGGCCGACTTGATGCTTCTTACCGGCAACGTCGCCCTTGAATCCATGGGCTGCCCAACCTTCGGTTTCGCTGGTGGCCGCTCCGACACTTTCCAGTCCGACGAATCTGTCTACTGGGGTGGCGAGACCGAGTGGCTCGGCAGTGACGTCCGCTACGCTGATGGCGCCAAGGGTGTCAAGGGCGAGGGTATCATGGACGGTGACCAGCACAAGGTCGACAAGGACGAGACTCACACATCGAGGGATCTCGAGAAGCCCTTGGCGGCCGCACACATGGGTCTCATCTACGTAAACCCAGAAGGTAAGCACATCTGGTCAAACGTGTGTGTTCTATCAATCTAACATTTTCAGGTCCCGAGGGTGTTCCCGACCCCGTTGCCGCCGCTCACGATATCCGAACAACCTTCAGCCGCATGGCCATGAACGACGAGGAGACCGCTGCCCTCATCATTGGTGGCCACTCTTTCGGAAAGACTCACGGTGCTGCTCCTACAGAGAACACTGGGCCAGACCCCAACTCCGAGGATCTCGAAACACAAGGATTTGGCTGGATGAACAAGCACGGCCGTGGTAACGGCCCTGACACCATCACCAGTGGTCTCGAGGTCACCTGGACTGGCACACCCACCAAGTGGAGCAACAAGTACCTGGAGTACCTCTACAAGTACGAGTGGGAGCTAGAGAAGAGCCCTGCTGGTGCGAACCAATGGGTCGCCAAAACCGACGACAGGATCATTCCCGACGCCTACGAGCAGGGCAAGAAGCACAAGCCAAGGATGCTGACCACCGACTTGTCGATGCGCATGGACCCCGCCTACGAGAAGATCACTCGTCGCTGGTTGGACCACCCCGAGGAGCTTCACGACGCTTTCGTTCGCGCGTGGTTCAAGCTTCTCCACCGTGACATGGGTCCCCGCTCCAGGTGGTTGGGCCCTGAGATCCCCAAGGAGGTCCTTCTCTGGGAGGACCCCGTTCCTCAGCCCGAGGGTGAGATCATTGGCGATGCCGAGATCTCCACCCTGAAGAAGCAGATTCTTGACGCTGGCATCGAGCCCGCTAAGCTCATCCGCACTGCTTGGGCTTCAGCAGCTTCATTCCGTGGCAGCGACAAGCGTGGAGGTGCCAACGGTGCCCGTATCCGCCTCGCTCCCCAGAAGGACTGGGAGGTCAACAACCCCAAGGAGCTTGCTGAGGTCCTCAAGGCTCTCGAGGGCATCCAGTCCAAGTTCAACGGCGGCAGCAAGAAGGTTTCTCTGGCTGACTTGATCGTGTTGGCCGGTACCGCTGCCGTTGAGAAGGCTGCCGGTGTATCCGTTCCCTTCACACCCGGCCGCACCGATGCCTCGCAGGAGCAGACTGACGTCCAGTCTTTCGAGCACCTCGAGCCCGTCACCGATGGCTTCCGCAACTTCGGCAAGGGTACCGAGCGTGTCCGCACCGAGCAACTTGATGTTGACAAGGCCCACCTCCTCCGTCTCACTGCCCCTGAGATGGTCGTCCTTACCGGTGGTATGCGTGCGCTGAACGCCAACTGGGACGGCTCATCCCACGGCATCTTCACCAAGCGCCCCGGCCAGCTCACCAACGACTTCTTTGTCAACCTCCTCGACAACAACACCGAGTGGAAGGCAACCGACGCAAGCAAGGAGCTGTACGAGGGTGTCGACCGCAAGTCCGGCCAGAAGAAGTGGACTGCTACCCGCCACGACCTCGTCTTTGGTGCGCACCCCGAACTCCGTGCCGTCGCGGAGACCTACGCGTCGCCCGATAACGCGGACAAGTTCGTCAAGGAGTTTGTTGCTGGCTGGGAGAAGATTATGAACAATGACCGATACGACATCAAGAACAAGTCGGTGAGTGCACAATCGAGTGGAGCAAACAGGCCGCGTCTGTAGAAATGCAGTGCCGGTCGCGTTTAGTTTCTCTATTTCTATGTGTGTGCTATTTTCTGAGTGGGTAGCATGGTAGTTGCCGTTGTGTTACACTCACTGACGATTGCTTCAATAGACTTGAGTCTTTTCGTCGCTATTTTACATGAAGAAACCTTTGATATGAAGATATGAGATACCTAGGTAGTACCACTGTGTAGGAATATGCAGAAGAAATGAGATCATGATACAACCCACGGTTAATTGTCCTCGTCTTATCATGGTGACTGATGAAGCTGTTTGGCGTGTATGTCGTGCACGCGCTTGTGAATGTGATATTATTCTAGGATTAAATCGTTATGAGTTAAAAAGGGTTTCGCGAGTTTCTTGTTGCTAGTCCTCCTTACTTCGTATTTACTGATCACCATTATATCCAACTCCGAATAACGCATGCACAGCACAGAAACGCAGTTTTTACTTGTTGTTGTAAGATGAGATTATTGAGGCTTGAAGAGGAGGAGAGTGAATGCTACATAAAACGCCAGTGCGCCGAAGCGCATGCTCATGTATTGTGAAACCCAGGTCATTAATCTCGTTATGCGTATGCGGTGCAATGCAGGACAGTACAATCTAGTCCCGCATCGCTATGCTCATTTCATGTCCTTCATATCATACAGTGTGGTGCAATGCCAACTCCGAAATCCGTACCAATTTTGATCATTTTGTGTTCCAGTTTGATTTTATCTTGATGCCTTCGCAGCGTAGTAGTAAGTCGCAGCAGTGGTACCAAGGACAAGAGCAGAAGCACTGTAATACAATGTTAGCAATAGTCTTTCCCAGATTCACGACTGCATAGTGAGAAACATGTAGAAGAGTGCCACAAGGCACATACTCAAGGGTTCTAAGAGGAAGGAAATGGTGTTCACTCACCTGGCGCGTTTCAGGTCGCCAAAACAAGTAGTAATCGTGGCTCGGAAGAAATGTTGTAGGAAGTTCTCGTTGTGATAATCTGGTTGCTGTGCAAGTGCAGGCTTTGCTGCCTCGACAATCTTGTCCTCAATGCTGGCACCATCTGTGGCTGTTGTAGGCGTTTCTTCTGATGTCTGCGAAGATTCTTCTACCACTGCTCTACGCTGCCGAAGCTCCGAGTCCAAACTGGCGACGGGATGGGCTTCTAGAGCAGTGATCTTGGGCTCAGATGTGACTGAACCCGTGGCAGATTTTGCGACATTAACTGGCATGGAGATGACTTCATGCAAGGCGCTGTGAGCGTGTGAGACGTCCTTGGCACCGTCATGCTTAGCGACACTTTCCGCATCACTAAATTCCTGGGTATGATTGCCAGATTCGTTTGTCTTGACATTGAATGCGTCCCCAAGTTGCTTACTTTCATTAGGTAAAGGGGTTGCGTATGGGTCTCGAACAAATCTGCCTGGCGGGCTTGACCTGCGGGTAGTATTGTGGCTGATGTACACGGGCGATGGCATACTATCTAGATCATTGTGATCGCCTTCGTATTCATCACTGTTTTCATCCTCGGGCACAGACGCTAACGAAGTATACGATTTGACGGGCACAAGATCGACGGAGGAGCATGCTTGGGACAGGACAGACGGCTGCGGAGAGTGTGGGCACTCATGCATCGATTCATCCTCGGGAAGATGCATACCGATTGTCGCTACACGCGCCAAGATCGATTCACGATTGGTCGGAAATCGCTCCAGGGACGGATCGTTCAGGTCATGGTCCTCCGCATCTGATTGCGGTAGCCTGTGGGGAAGATTACTCCCCGTTCGTCCTCTGAAGAAGTCGTGTCGATCGGGCCCACCGAACAGCTCTCGCGCACGGTCAGTCTCGTAACCAAAGGTCGGCTGCTTCTCTAAAGAGAATGGGGTATCATCCTGCGAAAAGTCGGAGCCAGTGCTGCCGACAACGGCTGATTCCCGTTCGTGTGGAAGAAGAGGTGTGTCATCCTCCTCATTATCAGGGCGGTCGTCGTCATGCTTATCACCGTGGGCGCCATAATGTTGTAGCTTCCGGTTCTTCGAGTAATCATTCTTAGCGATGGTCTCGCTTCCCTTATAATCCGAGAAACCATTTTCGTGTGATAGTGTTGGGTACCTGTCAAGCTCATCCGCCTCTTCGTCGGATTCAGTTGCAGCTCCATCATCCTCGGTAAAGCCGGTCTCGTGAGGAAGAAGAGGGGCTCCACCAAATTCATCGGTATCGTCCTCGTCACCATCAGCTTCGTGAGAAGCTCGTAGTGCGTCTCTCGATTCGGTTTTGCTATCTCGAAGTACAGTCTCGTGACTGAGCAAGGGCGCCAGATCTAGCTCGTCACCATCATCAGGTTCAGAAGGTGTATCCATTGCATCCCCGGAACTAGTCTGATCTGTTGATGACTGTGTGGATTCACCGTCCATGGTAATATGTGGAGGCGCCTGTGAGTCGTCGTCCGCTTGGAAAGATTCGTGGCGGAACAATGGAGCAGCTTCGTCGTCTTGGTCAATACTAGGCTCTGTGTGAGATTCTGGTGTGATGTTGAGTCTGTCTGGTTGTGTGTCCGCAGCCCTCATATCGTGCGCAACCTTCTGAGCAGTCGTAGCATCCTCGCCGAAATTGTCTCCGTATGCGGGCCAGTCGTCCGCCTTGTCGACTACCAGAAGAGGAACTTGAGGTGATTTGGGTGTTTCTGTCTCGACCGGGGAGTCCACCTTCGTTTCTTCAAAGTCGGGCTCTGCGTCGGCCGTGCGCTTGGCAGCATCTGTAGTAAGGTCGACGTGGCTGGTGTCGCCGTAAGCTGGCTGCTCCTGGTCTTCGACCTTCTCAAGGACTACGAAAGGGACTGGAGCGCTGGGCAGTTGATCGTCCATTGTACTGTCTTTTCGGTACTCGGGTATCTTCGACGAGTTCCCAGGGGAAGTCTTTAGCGATGCCGTTTCAGAAATAGCCCCATGTACTGTGGTAACTTCGGATGCTGAGCTCAAGGAGTTGGTCTCGCTGGCGGGCTCGACGTGAATAACGTTGTTGAGGATACCATCGTCGGCGGCAGCTGGAAAGAGTCAGTAGGAAAGTCTACACGCATGTGAGCTGACAAACCAGTTTCTTTTGACTCGTCCAGCACCCAATAGTCCTCGCCAACGCGAATCTTGTATTGATAACTGCCTTCAGCAACGTCATTGAACTCTTTGCTAAAGATCAGGTTGTCCGAGGCCGTTTTGTCTTCCTTCACGTCCATCTCAACCGGCATCCAATCATTGAGAGAGGTAGTGACATAGACGGGCGGCTGCACGCCCGTCTGTGAGAAGGTGATGGTCGCGTGGCCGGTCATGGTGTCGTGGGGAATGGTATTCCACGACGGTAGGGGTACGGAAGGTGGAGGTATAAGAGTGGGGTATACAGGATCGCTTGCGTGCCTAGTAAGCCGCGGCGGTTGGTGGGTGCGGGTAGGGTCTACTGAGAGAGGAATATCGTCAGTTGCTGAAGAGCCCTTAGTCGCTGGCGGTGGGTGTGCTCGGTCATAGACTGGGCTTCGGGAGGAATAGGTGTAGTACAGAGGGAGGGGTTGTGGGTGTCAGTCGAGGATAGCAGCTTACCGCGCAGTGGGGTGATGAGAAGCCGTTAGTCGTTTTCCGCTGGAAGAAATGCGCTTGCCTCACACGTGAAAAATTGCGATATCGATCCCAGGTAGTAAGGGAAGCGTTGAGGCAGCTTCAAGGCAGGAGCGGCTCGATTGTCGGGTTGCGGCTTCCCTGTTTCGTTGGGCAAGATGCGCGGATGTGGAGGGCTTGGGGGCTTGTGAATGTTGGGACCAGCGTCGTTGTTGCGGTAGATCCTTCTGCTCGGCCTCTAAATCGTGTCGGCCATCTCCGCACACTTCTAGCAGGCCCTGCAGCTTTCCGAGCCTCCATTCTTTTGGCGGGGGGTTGCTATGCTTCAAGAGTGACGTGAATGCAACGTCCAGCGTTGTCAGCGCTAGGTCCACAACCTGGCCCGTCACAACGGCCTCATCAACCACCCGTAACCCAACTCAGCTCGCTCCGCGGCGATCCTCCACTACATGGCCCGACCTCAAGCACTACGGAACTCAGCTCCGAACTTCTTCACAGTCTTCTCTCCATCAATAACCAGCGCGGCCATTCTTCTAGCTGACGCGTCCTGATGTAGCCTTCGCGAGCATCAGTGGCGACCGCCCATCGCACAATGTGGGGTGCGGATATGCAGA
Organism: Alternaria atra; assembly: GCF_907166805.1. NCBI lineage: Eukaryota > Fungi > Ascomycota > Dothideomycetes > Pleosporales > Pleosporaceae > Alternaria > Alternaria atra. Next base: position 1,179,026 of record NW_025091327.1, read on the forward strand.
CATGTTCACATGTCTACCCACGCAACCACCACCCTTCACAAACTCGACTGTGGTCTATTCAAACTGCGCAAGATAGCAACCAGATCATGTCAGCAGGTACCCAGGTAGCGCTGCTACAGAAACTATATGCGACGGCTGTCTCTTTTCGAATGCTGTTGCCACCGTGACCATGGTGAACCCTTCTATCTCATGTTCGGCCTGTCCCACGCCCGGGAAGCTCTGTTCGGTAGCTAGCCCTTTCCTCGGCCACGTGCCTCGACTTCACCTGTCAAGTTTCCATCGCAAACACAAAGTTTGCGATCGGCAATGGATGCACTATGATGCAACTTCATAACTGCCCAACTCCAGGTTCTGGTACGCATCCACATATGCCTAAATTCTTCTGTCAGATTCCCCTCTGAGATGTCCAAGAACATGTTTATGCGATGCTTCACCAGCCACACCGGGATAGCCCGTTCGGCTTTTTACACCCCACAGCCAATCGCATCCCATACCATAAACACTCGAACCATTCGTTCAGGCACCCGCTCTCGAACCCGAGGCCATGTTATCCAAAGATACATTCAATATCCTAAGTCCCGGGAACGTGGGTCTAAACAAGGTTTCGAGATGCACCCTGCGACAGGGCGCGCCGCACCATTGCCACGCGACAAACCACAATGCCGATGCCGAGAAGAGGTATGCACAGGCCGCGTGTCTCTTTGTGCACTGTTTGATATGCTTCTGGAAGGAAATCTCGGTTTCAAGCAGTGCCGCGTCAATCATGCCGCGCAGAGAGATGCAACATCCCAATCGCGCTGTCGCACTTTCAGTGTCGTAACTTATCCACGTTGTATTAGATGTGTGTAGGCCCCTTCTGGCACAATCTAGTCTGACGATCACCCTTTACTTTACTTCTTTTCCTATTCTCGAGTCGGGCGTTTGGGAAACTTTGCGCCGCTATAGGATTAACTCTCGTAGCCTCATGTCAAACCTTCGAACATCGTATAGCTCAGCCACATACCGAACTCGCAATGGGACACATTGTATACGTCGCGAATGGACGTGACCAAGGGCCGGTGATAGGTCGAGTCAGCATGGCCATGTACACAATGGCTGTGGCGTTTGTGGCTCTTCGGTAAGCATGCGTTTTCGTGGTGACCAAGTGTAACTTTGTTAACGATAATAGATGCTTCACTCGTGGATATATAGTCAAGAAATTTGGCTTAGACGACCTCTTTATCGCCATCGCCGTCACCCTCGGAGCCGCACAAACAGTCACCATCATATTACAGATCGAACATGGACAGGGACGACATGCCTCGGAGCTACACGTTGAGCAGTTCGACGAGATGCTCATGGTATTATTGACCCATACTGAGGTATCCGACATCGTACTGACAGCCGACTAGTACCAATGGATCAATATGCTAATCTACTTTGTGGCAAATTGGTATGCCGCACCATCGCCCTTGTCACAAAATATCAGGGCTAACGTAATTGCAGGGCTGTCAAGATGAGCATTCTAGCTCTGTACTACCGGATTGGGTATGGAAAACAGGGCTTGCCATGGATCGTACAGTCACCTGCTGTATGGACAGTAGCCGCTTTTATGACTGCATTCAGTTTCTCTGTCTTTCTCGTAAGTACTGTCCCTGCTTGTATAGTGATCATGACTGACATGCTTGGAAGACTCAACTATTCATCTGCACTCCAGTATCTCGTGTCTGGGACATCGAGGCTCAACCCGATGGATGCATCAATGCCGCCATGTTCATGGTCATCTCGGGTGCCATCAATGTCGTTACCGATATCGTCTTATTGATCTTCCCGTTGCCCTTGATCTGGGTAATCAAGTTCAACAAGAGACAAAGAAGTGGGTCAACGTGCATGTAACTCCATAGGAGTGGATTGCTAACAATTGTCCCAGCGGCTCTCGCAGTCATCCTCTCTATCGGCGTCATCCCAGTCGTAGCAAGCACCATGCGCCTCTGCGAGATTGTCATGTCCGACAGCCCCATCAGACCAGGAAGTACTTGGCAGGAAGTCGATTTTAGCTGGTACGTCTTCCTCCAATCGTTTTATTTCACTAGTAGCTCTACTAACAGATTAATTATAGGGGCTGGTCATGGGTCCCAGTATGGTCTCAGATCGAAGTCGACATCGGTATTCTCGCCGCCTCTCTCCCCTCCCTCTCCCCTCTACTCAAACAAGTCTTCCACTGTCCTCACCGAACCGCCACACCCTCTGAAGTACCCACCATACCAGGATACCGCGGGAGTTGGGGAGAGAAGAACTTGGTCAGCATCGATGACGATGACGATCTCGAAAAGGGAAAGGATGGCGCGTTTGACTTCGATGGCGAGAGGAGATTGACGGTCACTGAGATCGAGATGGGAAAGGTTATGGATATGGAGAACAGCTACTTCGATGATAGCGCGTCGGATGTGGAGCAAAGGGAGTCAGTCTACCCGGAATCGGTGGGTAGGCCTAGTATTGGGGTTGCGAGGACAGCGGATGTGCATGTTTTGTATAGAACGGGTGTGCCGAGGATAGTAGAGTATAAGAAATTATGACATTATATCGTAATATCGTGTTTCATGCCGAGCACTTCTTCCAAGTGTGAAGAGAAAGTCCTCGTCATTGCGTCGCTATCGTAATTCAGTATTGGTATACTCATGCAGTATCATACAAGGTGTTCGTACAAGCGCTAACGCCAAAAGCCTCTCAACGCCTCACCAACGTCCGAAGCTGTCAAAAGCAGAACTGAACTGAGTAGCTATATCATGTCAGTCATGGTTCTCATTAATTCACGTGACGCGTTTCTCACGACTTACCATATGCACTCGTAACACCACATTCACTCGCTTCAGCCTTCTCCATTGCCTGGGGTAGCCACTCCCTAATCTTTTCCTCTCTATTATGGTGACTCGGATGCGTACTCAGTATTTGTGGCGGGCCCGCCCCACCCACCTTCTCCATGCGCGTCCAAAACTGCATTGCGGCTTCTGGTCGGTAGCAGCCTTGTGCCATCATGAGGAGACCAATGTAATCTGCTTCAGCTTCGTGTTTACGCGACGCAGGCATAGAGAGGAAGAGATCGAGGAGCATTTTGCCCGAGTAAAAGGATACATCGAACATGGAGAGGGCAAGGGCGCCAAGGAGGATTAGGGGAGCCTGAGACATGCGTTCACTGCGTTTTTGTTAGTAAATTGTCCAGATATTCAAAAGGGAAGAAATATGGGGGGCACTGACGCAGTATGATGCGCAACCACGTGCGCAATCTCATGACCCAACACCGCCGCAATTCCATCCTCATCCCGACACAACGGCAATATCCCCGTAAATACAAACACCTTCCCCCCAGGCGCAACAAAAGCGTTTTGTTCTGGAGACTCAATAACAGTAACCTCCCAGTTTAGATCTTTCAGCCCTTCACCTTCCGCATACGGCAACAACCGCTCCAAAACCCTCTTCACCTGCCTCACCCTCGCGTCGCCATCCGGTAATATCCTGCCTTGATATTCTTGCCGGACTTGTTCCACGGTTTGTTGCCCGAGCGCTTCTTCGATGCCAGGTGAGATGATGTTGAAACGGCGGCGACCGGATACGGGCACTTGTTCGAGGTTGTATAGGTAGACGCCGCCGGTGCCTGCGCTAATTAAGCCAACATCGCGGTAGAATGTTGGACGTTGGGCCCAGCGGAAGAGGAGACCGGACAGGCCACCTGATTGGGCGCTGAAGCGTTTGTATTGGGGGCCGTTGCCTCGACCGAAGGGAAGTTGTTGGTAGGCGCGTGTTTGTGGGTGGGTGCGGAGAGGTTGGTATGTGTATTGAGCTACGCGAGGTGGTGTGCGGAAGGCGTCAAGTCGCGGTCGTATTCGATGCATTGTAAAGTTGTTCCAGAGAGTTGATGCTGTCTGAGTGAGGTTTGGTTGTGGATATATACTTGTGTGAGGGATGACACGCATGTGAAGTCCGCGGGAATGCCAAGCCTACGCCAGCTGCAACCACTCGCGATCTTCCTCAGGCATCATCGCTGTCGACGTTTTTCGTCATTGTTGGCTATCCCCCGCCGATTCAGTAAACGTAGTTCAGCGTTATGTCAGCGAGGCTTGCTCACCCACTTTGTCCTTAGCCTTGCCGCCTGATACGCTTTGACATCAAGCACAGTATCAATGTACCTGGGTAATGATACGCTTAGAACACGCTGTGTCGATAGCCAAGGGCGCGTGTGGTATCTTAGTTCAACGCGTTTTGCACTTGTATCGGCACATCCGCTGGTATACTCAAGAATACGGCCTAGAAGATAACGGCCTCTTTTCAAACGCTCAGGTAAACTATCTGATGAACAGCTCAGGCTTCACGAGCAACGGGGACATCATAGTCATATCAATGAACGGGAGGTAAGTAAGTACTGGTTTGTCGGGCGAATGGCCCACCTTGAATATATTGTCACAGTACTGTTGCTGCTAGAAGCGCTCTTTATACGTTGCTCTGATATCCACAGTCCTTCCTTCTTCTCGCTATCCCATTCCTTCTCTCTATACGTATGCATACTCTATATGAACTTCAAGGACGTATGAGTCGGGGCTGTAAGGGACAGGCGAGGGAAATGGAGACACCATTGCTGGTGAAGTCGAGCAAGGCGTCTCGGTCGCAGAAGACTCAACCATGGTAGGTGTAACAGAGACTGTGACCATGGAAGATGGGGTAGGAGCGACAGCGGAAGACTGAGGGACGGAAGCACTAGTAGCTGAAGAGATAGCGACAGTAGAGGAGAGAACGAGGGTGGACGACGAGCTGGGCGCAGCACAAGATGGCAGAGGCGCGACGTTGTCGATCTTAGAAACAACCCAGGAAGACGCGTCGTCGGTGTAGAGCTCGAAGTAGTTCAGGTGATTAACCACAACGTTACCGCCGGCGCAGACTGGGTCGCCAGCAGCGCAGTAAGAGCGGAGTACTGGCGCGTAGCGGTTGAGGCGTGCGAGATCCCCTGGCTTACGTCCGTTGGCTTGCTTGTCGGCACCGTCTAGCACGTTGTAGGGCTGGTTGGCGGTATGCATCACGTCTCCCCAAAGAAGAGCTGCCGCAACTTGTGTGTGTCAGCATAGGTAGGGCTATGGCATCGGTGAATCTGCTTACCCGCTTTGCCAGCAGCAGAGTTGTTATCCAACCCGGTCGAGACGAAAGTGCATCCACCCTATATTGGAACATGAAGTCAGTGCATATCCCATATGCAATCGGTACAAATGGCAAGAAGCTTGCCGGTCCACCAAGCACGTCGCCCGCAACATGAGCTCCCTCAGAGTAACCATTGACCACAATGTGCGAGCAAGGACATTTCTCGTGGAAGGCAGTGATCTGAGAGACACCATTACGAGCGCCCTCGGCAACTTGGTTGCAGTAGTCACCACCCAGGGTAACGTCGAACTGGATATCAATGTAATCGCAGCTTTTGCCCTGGTCAGTCAACTTGCCGCACGTCGCCTCGATAAAGGGGAACGTGCGACCGTCATGGTATGGCGCGTCGTTGCCGCGAGCCATGAAGATGACTACATCAGCGCAAGTTGCGTCGAGCTTCGGAGCTACGGTCTACGCAACGGCGAGAGCAGAGAAGGCGCTCAGGGCCAGGGTGTTGCGGATGTTGAAAGACATGATTAGGAATTACGTGTGTATAAGGATGTATAGCGATTAAAGAGCGTGGAGGTGGACACCACAGGTAGGCTTGATACTTCAGAAAGAGCGTAAGGGTCTGTTGAGGTGTACCTGGGGTATCATGTCGAAGCAAAGGCCGGTCGCTTTAATACATCCAGTATACGAGCTCGTTAAATTCGATCGTTACCAAGAGTATCGGTATCGTGTACAGCGCGCTTTTCGAGGTGCTCATACGAGGCCGGTGTGGTTCTATCCCTTTTGCCCTGCATAAGTGCCCGAGTTATCGCTACGGTTGCTTGCATCCTCGTGCTGGGATGATGCTAGAGGATTACTAGAAGCAGAAGTTAGCAACAGATGTAGTCTATTGGAGTTAGTCCTGGCGGTAGCTCAGTCACATGGAGTGTAGCGGCGTAGAGGCGCCACCGGGTATTCTGATAACTCTGCTTAGTGCGAACTCCGCCAGCCACTGCGATGAGTTTGGATCCAAAAACTCGGCAAGTACGGCAGGATTCACTTGTACATGGACCTCCCGTTGTTCTGTAGTCGATGGATCGTGGTCAACGCGTTGCATCTTGACTCACAGATACTCACGTCACAGCAGCGAGTAATAATGCAACAAACCACCCAAGGAATACATGTCTTTTACACAGAGACCATGCAGGATAATATCTAACTTAGAAATCTCCATCGCAATGACACTACCATGGCCATTGTGTTCCTTCCCAATTCTCCTCGTTCAGAAACACAACTTTCGCCTCTGATCCAGCTACGGCATTTCAAGCTTCCTGCACCTCGTCCCACAACTTCTCGCGATCGACACGCCAGTAGAGTCGGGTTCGATGAAGATAAGCTGCTTCTCCAGGAATTCCAGGTTTGACGTTCGCAAATTTTGGGAGGCCCCAATGCGGCGATCGAGGTGCTCCCGCTTCCAGATACCAGAGCTCGAACACGCGGTTTGTGATCCCACAGTAGTCCAGGATGGTTGATCCAAGTGTATCATAATATCTATCACCCACCTTCAAGATGAATTTATGCAAGTTTGGGCGCGATCTCTCCAAATCACGGCGGTTGCGAAGGGCCCATTTCCCATCACAACGACATGATGTCCAGACTCAAAGCTCCTTACATCCTCCTCGTGTTCGAACAAAGAGTGCCGTTCTTCTTCCCTTTGGTGTAACTCAGCTTTCTCTTCCCAGGACTTCTCTCACTCGGAATGTCTTCGAGATCGCGCTAGCGCTTCATCGCTGCGTTGATAGTACCATCTCCCATCAGCTGTCTCGGGTGCATTTCCAGCTCAAACTCAGCGAGTGAAGGGAAAGACGTGCCAGAGTGGCGAACAATGCTGCGGAAAACCCAGGGCAAATGACTAACCCACCCAGCATCTGAAGCTTAGCCAGGCTTTGGAAGGAACCACGCGATCAGATGACCCTGCGCGCACTCATTCGATGGCAAAGAATGCGAGTACGCTTACCGTACTTATTGGAAAAGCTTCTTGGAAGCGGAAGGGTAGCCTGGTCATGTACATCGAAAGCGTTACGATAAGCGAAGATGTAGGGGTCATCGTGACATGTGGTACTCTACCGCACCGTATCGCAACAACACCATCTGGCATCTTGAGCAAGTTTTGCACTGATGCCAACCGCCCACCATGCGCCCAGTCACACATCAAGGGATTTGCAATGCTTTCGACACACGGTTTGATTATACTACTGATTCCCAAACAAATCATCACTTTACGGCTCCACACCAAACTCCTCGACATCAAAGTCCAGGCCATCAGCGTCATTATCCAACGAATCGTCCCACTCTGCCCAAGTGTTCTTCAGAGCAGGATCCTCTACAGCCATAAGTGGGTAGCACTTCTCCACATCACCACCAGTGATTGAGTACTTGACGTCCGCGCTCTCTAAAACCGCCATTCCGGCAACCAGGTCGGCGACAACGAAGACTTTAGGCGCCTGTCCATCCTTGTAGGTACAGAAGGACAACCAGTAAATAGCTTCGGTAGCATAATCAGCAACGGTGTAAAGACCTTCGAGATCAACGTTGTATTCGGTTCCAGTCAACTCAGCTTTCCAAGCAAGCATCGCAACAGCAGACGTGCCTAGGACGGGGCTCTCTTCGTCACCGAGACGGAGACGGGATACACCAGCTGCCTTCATGGCGTCGTCGTGGTAGTAGAAGTAGCGGCCCTGGCCGTCACCAACTACGGCATCTTCGCTGTAAGCAAAGAGCTCATCGCAGCCAAGGCCAGTGGATTGGTTGACCTGCTTGACATACATGTTGCCGTTGGAACAGTACATGACGCTGTAGTCGCCCGCAACGAGCTTGGTAAACTCGTATCCGTCGGTACGGTCGTAGGGAACGGTTTTGACATCTGCAATTGTGTAGTTGACGTTATCGGTGGCTTTCTTGACGGAGTCGGTAATCTCGCGGATGCCGGCTGGGAGGTCACCAGACGAAGAGGGTGTAAGCGTTGAGTTTGTTTGTCTGATGGAGATGGATCGCTTAGTTTCCACCTGAATGGATGCCTCCTCGCTACTCGATCCGCGGTCCTCGCTGCTACCCTGGGCATTATTATCCCCAGTACTCTGGCCAGCGTTGTCGGCGCTATTGGCCTCTCCACTGGGCACTTCTCCAGTAGTTTCTTGTCCTGTGGGTAGTTCTCCAGTAGGCAGTTCTCCGGTGGATAATTCTCCAGTAGGGAGTTCGGCGGCAGGTAGTTCACCGGCTGGCAGTCCTCCGGTGGGTAGTCCTTCAGCTCCCTCGCCAGCGGTACCCTCGCTATTACCGGTATCCTCGTTGCTTCCACCCTCGCCGCCGTTGCCAGCCTCCTCGCTACCAGGCGATGTTGATGGCTGCTGAGTTTGCTTACCAAGAGGAATGCACATAGACTTGATACTCTTGTAACCGCTATCCAGCAACTCAAACTCCTTGACATCGAGGACGTTGCACACCAGTTTGTTCCTCCAGCTGAGGTTGGTGTGAATACCCTGGCATCCTTCGGTGGGAGTAAAACCAGCAGTGATCTTGCCGTCAGCGAGCTCAGCCTTGATAGCAGCCTTTGCGATACCCTTGATCATTGGCTCGTTGATAAGAGCAATAGTCTTGCTCCAGCTAGCGACAGTGACACCGAAATGCATGCCAATGGGAAGACCCAGTTCAGCGCCGACGTAGAGAGAGCCCTCTGCTTCAAATGTGGGATGACCAACAGGGTCGAAGTTCTGGCGGGTGGACTTGGAAGGGTCGACCATGTCGACCTTTGCATAAGCACGATTCCAGTTGAACTCAGCGCCAGCCAAGATACGGCCCTCTGCTCCGGCCTCGAGGGTAGCACGAGCCTCAACCCGCACCTGGGGGCCAATGATGATAGGGCCAAAGGAAAGCTGGGGGAGACCTTGCTGGAACAGCGTCTTCTTCCACTCGCGGGTGAGCTTGATCTGGGCGTCAACACCAACCTTCATAGCGACTTTGAGATCAGCCCAGGCTTCAATCTCGCCCTGGGTGATACCCTTTCCAACAGCCCATGTCGCGCGACCAGCCAACTCGATAGCACCCTGGGCGCCGCACCCAACGCAGTAGATGTTCAGATAGCCATCTCGTTGCACACCCTTGTCGGCCTTAATCTTGGACTCCGTACCATAAGCGGCAATGAGAGCAGCGGGGCCCCAGGGTGATTCGACCTGTTTTGCGTCGGCTTTGTTACCGTCGGGAAGAGCGAACTTGTATGATTCTTTGATACTACCGCTGACAGTACCAGTAGTGATGAGTTGGATACCGCCTTGAACCAAAACTTTGCCGAGGTTTATCGTGCTAGCCACAGGGGCGACAACGTTCTTCTTGAACCAGCTGACGAGACCTCTACGACCCATATGTCGACCATGCATCAGGGCCCGACGAGAGAGACCGGCGATGTCATCGGAGCTCAAACCGGCAGTGGCATCCTTCAAGAACGCCTTGTCTTCAGCGGACAGCTCACCGTAGCCCATAAACTCGTCAAGGTCCAAATCGAAGTATTTGCCGGTACAGGTGGTAGGAAGATTGTACTTAGTGTCAACTGGGGCCTTGCAGTCAGAAATGATGTCCTGGTTGAATTTGTTGTTGCCATCATCAGTTGAGTTCGTCAATAGAATGCTCGAAGCCATTGGTGTAGATGTAGGGGCAGGAGTCCAGGACTCGAACTCTGATGATGAGGAAACAAATATGCTGGACCCGAACGATGTGAGCGACGGTTGTCCTGAGCTCAAGGTACTGTCAGATGGTCCCGCAGTCCAAAAGCCTGAAGATACAAGCTCAGAGGATGCAGACGCAGTAGGGTGCGCAGAGCCTTGAGACATAATTCCGGTCGACACAAGCGAGCTCAAGTAGGAACTATACGAAGACCCGATACCAGAGGATGCCAAGACATTCGGAATCACGCTTCCAGTTGATGAACCAGAGCTGGCGTGGGGAGTAGAAAAGCCCCGGTACGATGAAGTAGGAGAAGGGAAGCCGGAGTAAGAAACGGTGCTGTTTGGCTGTTTGGTGCTCCCATTCTTCTCAGGTTTGTATCGTCCCCAATGGGCCTCACCACCCTCTGTACACTCGTCTCGCGCTTGAGGATAACCCTTGACGATGATAGACTTGCCGTCTTCAGACTTGATAGTATCCTCCACCTTAAAGTAGCACTGATCATCGTCTGATCGAACCCTGCAACCGGCCGTGCTTGAGACGATGATGGTACCTTTAGGCCAGGATTCTTTGGCGAAGTCGCATGCGAATGCAGAAGTGAAGTCGACAGCGAGCTGGTTATCAGAGTACTGTGCCTCTCGGATGTAATCTGAGTGCTCTAGCACAACAGCAGGGGCCTTGAAGAGGAGATCGATTACACCAAAGTAGAACTCATTAGTCGGCTCTAGAACTGATTGTTAGTGGTTGAGCATGTTCGAGGTAAGACACGAGTACTTACTCGCATTGTCACGACCACCTTCGGCGTAGTAAAGCTGAGTCTTGTCCTTTGGCACGAGATTCTTGGGGTCCTTTGTGTTTTGGCTCCAGTGGCTACACGGTTGGAGCTTAACATCCTCTCCAGAGTTGTATGTAAAATACTCCTCGTTCTGACCAAAGGGTTTTGCAACCTTGCCGGTAGGACGTGCTTCATAGTGCGAGGACGCACCTCTTATAGTGGAAGGGGTAGGTTTGGCTGCAGCAGGAGTGCTCGCAAGAGAAGTATATTTGACATCATAGTTGTTGCCGTGCAAAGCAGGAGGAGTGGCTTTTGAACCGTTATCCTGGACACCGTGGGCAGTCTCATAGACCGTATAAGTCTTGACTTCGCAAACTTTGGCCGGGACCTTGGATGCGGGACTCAAGGGGTTGTTGGATGATTGATCTAGAGAGACACTGCGTGCGTTGTCAGTGGTCATTCTTCTTCGTGAAAGACTTTCAACACCTACGATGACACGGGCGCATATGCAGACGCAATACTGGCAAGACCCAGTGTAGTAGCAATGAAACGCATGGTTAGTATTAAAATTAGGATTAGGATTAATGCAAATGTTAAAAAGAGGGCAAAGAGAGTAAAAGGAGTGATAGCAGCAGGGTAGCTGCAAGTTGGACGGTGTTAAACACACCAAAGCGAACAAACCTGATAGTAAAGAATGCTGTAAGAGAGAGCTGGGTGATGAATCCTGAGGATGGGCGACAGGTCTTTAATACTGCTGCCTCAGTGTTTCTTGCACCACGTGCAAGATATTTCGAGCTTCCATGAGGGTCCGCATCCCTAGACTCAATAAGAGGCGCCATCGAGGCGAGCTGAGACTCGGGCTTAGTAGAACGTGGAGTATCGCAATGTATTTTGGTGGCTTTACGCGCGAAGTCCAATTCAGACATTGGCTGATGGGAACTACAACTAGCCGGATATTTAGGAGGTTGCCGTGTTCCAGGCTTGCGCTACAATCCCAAAAGTACTTGATCAGTCCGCTATTTTTTTCAGGCTTTGGTAATCACGTATTAGGTTCTGTATACTCTCCGGGGCTACAAGCAAGAATGAGTTGTCTATCTATCGTCAGTCTCGTCAGACTTCAGGAGGCACAGGACACATCAACAAGATCCACAAAAAGTACCTAGTCAGTCCAATGTCCACTGCTCATGAACCGAATTAAAGCTCCACAGCCCCTGCATCGAGCGAACAGATCGGACCAAGCGTTGTGATGAGGGCTTGATAAGGCTGACGGAGGTCTGGTGAGTTTGCCTCTGCAACTACTGAACGGCGCTGCCGAGGCGCACGTGGAAGCTCCGACCCCCGGTCGAGGCCCGCTTGGCAACGCGCCCCTGTGTCAACTGCCCCTGCGCTGAGGGAAGCGAAGAGGCTGGCCGTATGGTGGCGGGTATCGTTGATCAGATCTGGGTTCCTGGCTGACTTCTCCGTATGCAGCAGTACGGAGCTGCGAGGCGCGCGCGCACGATTGCTTCGGCGAACCCGGAAGGCGATTCAGGTACTTACACCACTCAGGTGCGAATATCAAGCCATTGCTGTGATGCTTTGACCCTAGCGATATTTGGACATGATTGCAAAACCGAACGACAGCCTTAATAGAAAGGATACAATCCTACTAGATCATGTACGTCGGCACAAATGGTTGGTAGAAGAGCCTACCTTCAATACGTGTTAGAACTGAAGCTGGGGCTAGTCGGAACTTTTAAACAGCTAATGAGTATGCGAGAAAGTGCGACTGGCAACTAGACTAAACTTCAAGTTTGAGAGCATTTGATCGAGGAACGAGGAGTGATTGCTATCTATGCGCTTGACGGAGCAGAACGGATTATACAATATCATGCGGCTTATTTACCCCGATTCGGGATGCAACTGTGTCGAATCTTCCACAAGTCTGGATTGTTTTATGAGAAGCTTCCTGATAGCATCCTGTGGGTCCCAACACTCAGGTCCTGGAGCATGCTGAGCCTGATGTTGCGCTTCACGAAGCCACTCACTCCATACTTCAGTCTTTGGCACATACTCCCTTGCCCAATTAGATCTTTTAGCAATACAGATAGTTGTCCAAAGGCATCGTGTGAAAGTGTCGTGGTGTGTGATCTGGGGTAGACTAAGAATAAGATCGATGTGCCATGACAAGCGGACCGGTAGAATTGCGGCGACCCAATACAACAGGTTCAAGACTGTATATGTGACAGCGAGCGCTGCTTCGATCGTCCATACTGCATTGCCAAACAGTACAATAGAACCAACAAGCGTTAGTCCACCCACAGTACCGCTCAAGCCACGTCCCGCAAAGGAGCTGACCGCGTAGTCGATGTACCCGGGGTGGAAGTAAAGACGGCGAGCGATGTCCTCGTCACATTCCACAACCGTGAAGCATCCGTTCGGAGATTTGATGACGACCGTACCTTGCGGTACCTCTCTCTTGCTATCCATTACACGACGAGAAGACCAAGATGAATTTGGCCTCCAACGCATTCCGACACACAGTAAGTGCGACGGCATCCCCAAGCACAAGAGCCCATGCTGCTAGCCCGAGAGACATCGCGCAGCTGAGAATGGCGATTAAATTCATTGGCGAAATTACTCTTGGTCGAACCGAGTTTCTTCTGAGACATCTATCTATATTCTCGTAGTCCCATCCTATCTTAAATACACGTGTCGTAAAGGGTTTCAATTCAGACCCATCAGTGTGCGACATCCGACCAAATTACGGTAAGTACGGCCTATCGTTACCCGAGTATATTCCTGTTACCGGTACCTCGTCTTCAGACGCAAGTTTCCTTGGTCGCTGAGCGAGGAGGCCCTGGGGCGCCGGTATGAGTCGCGGGAGGAAACACATCCACGACAGGCAGATCTGTTGGCTGCAAGCTAGGATGTTGTGCTCGCCTAAGAAGGCTAGTATGTTGACGACGTCAAGGCTCCAGTCACCGCGCAGTTTAGGAAAAGAGATGTCGATCATGCTGAATGCTTGGTGTTGATGTTGAAATCTCGCAAAATATATAAGATTCATCGGTACGTCCTAGGAGAAGAGCAAGACGCTTCTAAGATTGCTCTTGTGTTGCAGGGAGGTCATTTAGTAGTTCAGCCACATCAGGGGTGCAGTGCATGGCTAGGCTCCGGCTGAGGCTGTGCCTGCTAGGCTTGCTGAGCTTTCGACATGTCGACAGGCGTAATTGGGCATCCCTACGATTGCGACGGTTGGCAACTAAACAGTAGGTAAAGAACTGTGCCGGTGAAATGGGGTTTCCTCGAGGTGATGATGTGGAGGGAAGTTGGCTCCTGTTGCCAGGCAAGACCTCGGGAACATCCTCGGCTATCACGTGGGTTGAAATCGCGCTAACTCTGCCACATGGCACACGCATTGAAAGTGGAGACTCTGCCTCGAGGCTCGTGAGGCAACTGCCATGGTGTAGACTAAATCGTGCGCCTTATATTCCAGCAGAACACGTTGGTCTGGGGTAGTGGCGATTGACGGCCGTCGCGCCATGGCAGCAGCAGACATCTAAAGTGAAAATGACTCGTCAAGGCCCGGCCGCAGTATTAACGGATATTTCTTCTCCCCAACCCTCCATCCATCAACATCTTTGGACCATGCTTCAAACACGAATCACCCTCCTTCCATGGAATCAACAACTTATAACGCGATTCCGCATCTGGTACTATCGACAAGCTGGGCGGAATACAATGGCGCCACTTCCTCCCACGTGCCTTACAATATATTTAATGAAAAATTTAAGATATGCACATACGACCATAGGACACTGAAAATTAGGCTTCCCGTCCGCTCAGCCATATACAAGCAGTGTACCGGCGGATTAGTAGTTAGGTGGGTGACCACTAGCGAATCCCCGCTGTTGTATGTTTTTGCAATTTTGTCGTAGAAGCGGATCATATTGATCATCGCCTAGGGATCAATTTTTGCTCGGTTTAGGGGAACCTGGGTAGCTGAATTACTTACCATGCGTCTTGTGTATAGCCATTTGCTATGACGCTTCACATAAGCCCTTCAAAGAATAGCTAAGCCAGATAAACAAAGCTTGTCTCCGTTAGTTCTTTGCATATGGCTACATAACCATTCATCGCAAACAGGCAGGATGCACAAACGATCGGAGAGACGAGTAACATCCAAAGATCATAGGGAGAGTAAACTGCACGTACTGTGTTTTCTCGACCATGTCAATCCGCGAGTCTGTCGACTGTGTGTGCTGCTTCAAGCACAGTGGCCGAGCGTGACGTCCCCGACGTACTCGCTCGGCCCGTCGGCAATGACCGATGCGGCCTTCTTCCGCCACCAATCCCTTTCAATTACCTCATAGTTTCTGGGGAAAGAGCTTGAAAACTTCGGCAAACTCGCGGTCTCGCAAGCTCACACAGGTCGTGACTCAGCAAAATATGGGTCTGGGGAAGCAAAATCCCGGGGTCAACGTTCCCTTTCATCCAAACAACATCTTCGGCTCGCGACAAGATGGCCGCTATTGGACCAGATCCCCCGACTGAGGAGTTCAGTCACATAGAAGAAGAAGAAATCGCGCCGACCAAGCAAGAAGTATCTTCAACTTTTGATGTGACGAGAGTCGCGTCCATCGAGCCGCCTCCTAATGGCGGATGGGTCGCATGGTCGCAAGTGCTAGGCGGGCACATCATCACATTCTTTACCTGGGGCTTCATCACATCTTTCGGCATGTTCCAGGCACACTACACTTCCATCGGCCTCTCGACGCCCTCCAACATCTCATGGATCGGCGCACTCACTGTCTTCTTCCTGCTCTCAGTCCCTCTCTGGTCCGGCGCAGCGTCGGACACCGGTCATTTTAAGCTTGTCCTACGCATTGGCATTGGACTGTGGCTTGTCGGCATCTTCATGACAAGTATTTGCAAAGAGTATTGGCAGTTTGTGCTTGCGCAGGGGTTTTGCATTGGGCTCGCAAACGGATTTATGTTCGTGCCTATGGTCTCCGTTATCTCAACGTATTTTGATGCGACGAAGCGGAGCTTCGCAATTAGTATCACGTTGTGTGGATCGGGGACAGGGGGTTTGGTTATCCCAATCATGCTCAATAGGCTGATTGATCGTATTGGGTTTGGATGGGCGGTGAGGACGTTGGGCTTCATGGCGCTGGTCATGCTGTTGATTGCGGAGCGGCTGCTGAAGAAACGACTCCCGCCCAAGAGTTCGGTGAAGATGCTCGAACCGAGTGAGCTGAAGGATGCAGTCTTCGATCTTTTTGTAGGTGATCCGGTTCAACGCTCAATGGCATTTTGCTAATTCGTCAAGATTCTCGGCTCGGTGTTCTGCTTCGCAGGTCTTTGGTTCGCCTTCTTCTACGTGAGTATAACCCATATTTGTCTCTAGTCACACAACTGATCTTTTTCAGATCAATGCCTTCGCCCGAAGAACACTAGGTATGACACTGGAAGAATCAATACCGCTCCTATTGGTGCTGAACGGCGTCGGCATACCGGGGCGACTGCTGCCCGCGTACGTCGCCGATCACTACTGCCGGCCACTGACCATCAGCTTAATCGTCAGCTTCGTTACCGCCCTTCTACTTTATTGTTGGGTTGCGATCAAGTCGACTGCAGGCATGTATGCCTTTGCAGCGCTTTACGGGTTGTTTGCTGCGGGCTTGCAAGCCATGTTCCCTGCCACACTTGCTGATCTAACCTTAGACAATAAGAAAATTGGAACAAGAATGGGTATGGGATTTGCGTTGTCTAGTTTTGGTTGCCTTATTGGAGGCCCTGGTGGAGGAGCATTGGTAGAAGCCGGCAACGGATCTTATTTGTATGGACAAGTGCTTGCTGGCTCATGCGGTGTATTGGGCTTCATGTGTTTCTTGACTGCAGCGCTGATACACAAGAAGCAGGCAAAGCAGCTTGATGGTGTATAGATCAGTGTTGTAGCAGTTCATGTTGATCGATGCTTTTGGTAAAACCTGGATATTCGTGTACCTATCCATCTCGTGTGGGCACCGTGGCCCATCAATTAGAACACGTCCGGAACAGGTGGTCTCCAGATCGTAAGCGCCTGTGGTCCAGCAGGTACATGCGATACCTCCATCTCAGCATTGGCCAAATCGCCATCCGCGTAGTGCTCCTTGTAGCACGATTAGCATCATATATATCAAACCGAAATTGTTGTCGCCTGCCAATATAAACTTGCTAATATCGAACCAGTAGTCGAAACCCCAACTTCCGAAGACATGCTGCATTCAGTTAGCAGCTCGTCAATGACGGACCCTTCCTACACCCCAGCAACTCTTATATCCTGTCGACCCAAGGATTTTTATGGCCTAATTGCTTCGACGTCGAAGTCATGAGTCTCGAATACAGGATGAGCGGCTGTAGGCTCGCAGTCGGGATTGACTCGCTTGAAGAAGAGGACATGGTGATCGGTGTATTTTAGTCCGCGATCGATTTCAAGAGGAACATGTTATAGGCCTATTGTTCTCGTAGACATGTGGCCGCGCATCGCAGCCTACGCAGGAGCTCGCGCAACAAGTGAACGAGTCTTTAGGAAGCCTCGCCCTTCAGCTGGAGAGACGCAACTCGATCTCAGCTTAGCCGAATAGGCTGCGGATAAGCAAGAGGTGTAGAATCGCATCTGCGACAAACACGATTGTCCCTAAGCAAAGGCGACCTGAGACTCTGGGACGTGGGCGTTCCAGGATTGGGTGTCCCAACGCGCCTGGTCAGCAACGCTGAGCGTCAACACAGCGAGGACATTCGGGTGGACTGGTCACATTGACTTTTACCAGTCTTTGACTGACGCGTTTGATAAGATCGTTGAGCTGAAGCAGACACCCGCTTTCCAGCGAAATGGTAATTTATAGGATGAATGATAACCTGTTGTCGCTGACTTGCCTTCTCATGTCTTTGCGCTCTTTACGTTGTGTTTCCGGGTGCCTTTAGAGGAGATAGGACGGAAGAGTGTGATAGTTTTCGTGCGAGAGGTCGGCGCCATATGCGCATGTTGCGCTGATCAACGGTCGCTCAGAGTTGCTACCTACGTAGTGTCGCGGCGGCCTTTATCGGCTCCTCTGTCGTTGTCTCATCGCTAACAAGCGAATGGTGCCGTGCCGCGCGCCGAAGACATCCCGCAATAGTACACCTGGGTACGAGCCAACAGATGTCGGCGCGATGCGTGGTACGAGTAGCTCGTAGTTCCTTCCTAAAGAACAAATAAGCGGAGACGATGAGCAGAGCCTTACCGCATGAAGACGCCACACGTGCCGTAGGATTCGTCGAGGCGAAAACGGGTATCGCAACGGCGGGTCATATAACATCGTAGCCTTATTCCTAAATCTGCGACTGTTCGGAATCCAAAATTGTATATTCCTCACCATTGTTGTCGACATGTGCGGTACTTCTACCCAAGCGGTGAACCCTTTATCAGCGGGTGATTAGTCTCCATTGACATAGCTTCCTCGGCTTCCTTGCCCCTTCTTTCACCCTGGACCGATGTCGCTATGCGCCAGAGTGTCTTGAGCTTCTTCCCCGTCGTTGTTCCGCTCCCGAATCCCTTGTTGCGTTCGGTCGTCCGCAGTTCCGCGCAGGCCCGGCGGAGCCGTGCACCAAGTTGGGTTCGAATTACCCAGGAGCCGCCGCTCTGCGATAGCGATCGGCTCGAAGCTTTGAGCCTTAGCCAGTATTGGGGAGATACGAGAGATGGAAAATTCTACTGATGAGAACGTTGGCTCTCTTTACTATACTGACGTCACACGCCCGTTGAGCTGAGGAAACATGCTGGGAGAGACAAAGTTTCACAAACCCCTCTCCCCTCACCACTTTCGCACGAGTATGCAAGGGCAAGTAGATGCGGGAAAGGCCGCGGAGCTTGGAAGCCAACTGCCATAGCGTTACTATTGTCGCTACTGATTGGTTAAAACCGTTGAATACGGGACGCCTCTTGGCCCTCCATTCTAGTGGCCGCGCCTTTGATGGGTGGTCGTTGTTCTCTTCGCCGTCCTCGCCACCACATCGAACAACGAGACTACCAAGCAGTTCGAGTGCACTTGAAAAGTCAGGGAACGAAACCATACCGCAGCGTTCTTACCCCTTACTTTTCCGAGTTTCGTGAGGTGAATACCCCGCGTGTGGTCTGATAATGCCAAAAAGGTCGGCAGGCTGCTTTGAATGCAGGAAGAGAAAAGTCCGATGCGACGAAACCAAACCAGAATGCAATACCTGCGTGAGGCGCGGAACAAAATGTCCTGGGTACCGGCCAACACAAGCTTTCATTCTCCACGATTTTAATGCACGCGGAGAAAAGCCGGCCCTGATCAAAGAGGACGAGAGCCGCTACAAATACGCGAATCAAGCTTCGTCAAGCTCAACAGACGCTGGAAACCCGTCTAGACATGCTCTCGTACGTAAGGAAGACAAAAAAAGAAAGCCTGCGGATGCGCCTCTACCGAAGCAGGTCAGCGCAGTGGCCGCCGACAGGATACAGCATCTGGGTACCTTCATCGCGCTGTATCTACCCAGAGCTGAAGGCCCAGCATTACCGCCTCCATCAGCCCTAATGCTTGGCTTGCCCACTATGCCTGCCGACAGCCCTGTACTCATGGCTGCTATTGATGCGCTATCTGCAGCGCAACTGGCAGTGAACAACAGGAATCATCCGCTCATCCATCGGTCCAGGTCGCTTTATGGCACGGCGTTGAGTCAGATGATGCGCGCAATTCAAGATCCAGTCACAGCCCTGAAGGACGAAACACTGCTATCAACGTACATGCTCACGCTTTATGAGGTACGACCTGCTATGCCTTACTATCAGGATTAGCTCTAATTTTCCGTGTAGGTTTTCGTGGGCGTCACACAGGGCCATGGCTTCTTTTACCATGTGCAAGGATTGTTACATTTGTTGAAGCAGCGTGGGCCAGCTTCATTTGAGAGTCGGTTGAGTATGCAGATTTTCCATGCTATACGGTACAACTCAGTACGACGAACAACCCCGTCAGACATCATGTAACCTCGCTAATGTCTTCTAGTTGAGTATCGGCTACCACATGCGCAAGGCATCGATGCTGGACAGCCCAGAATGGCTAGCGGTGACAGTCAAAGCAGCGAAGGTCGATCCATACGTTGCTCTAAATGACGTTTGCATACACATCCCACGACTTCTAGAGCGTACGGATAAAGTCGCCAGACCAGGGTGCCTACAAGAAGAGATCGACTCTCTCATTGAGGATTCGCAACAAGTCGCAAGTCGTGCTTTTGAGTGGCTCTCGACGTTCGAGAGAAACGGTCCGCGTTACGATATGGTAGACATTGCGTCGATGGATGGATTTCTGGATATCTGCGCAGATCGCGTCTTTGATCCTGTGTTCTACTTCCATTATTTCGGCGCTGGCATCTGTTACCTGATCTACAACATGAGTATGTTGATCATGCAAGGAAACACATTCAGGTTGCTTCGACAGTATCGACAACTCGATATGAAGCAGCTGTACATGTGGGATCGCCAACTCAGCAGTTATGCGGATGCAATCTGTCGAAGCGTACCGTACAACTGTCGGCCCGTTACTGGTTATACTGCAAAGTTCGGATCATTGACCCCACTTATGGTTGCGAGAAAGTACTACGAGATGAAAGGAGCTCATACTGAAGCAGGCTGGTGCGGAAAGGTTTATATGGGTGCGAGAGTACCGGAACTCTATCAAGCGCCAATGACTTTGGAGCCGTTTGAAGATGTGAAGAAAACTGTCAAGGATAATCCGCGATATATTTGAGTTATACGTTCGGAGGGTGCGAAACAATACATGAAAGACATTGCACTTGTCTTCGCGCTTCGTCCAACCAGCTATTCTTCTCCAGTGATTCTACTTGTCGAGAACCACAATTTTTGGTCATATACTGAGCACGATCTAGTTTTCGATACGCGGACAGCGCTTCGAGAGCGCATACGTAGCGGTCATGACTGACTCTTAGGGAGTCATATTATCACTCCGGTACTACGTTTACTCGTATATTTACATTCCAGATCAACAGCTACGACTCCAAGCCTCGAGAAGTGTCACACAAAACCAAAGGTAAGGACTCGCATGGGATGATAGAACCCGACGTGAAAATTTAATCTTCCAAACATCAGTTCTCTACACAACGTTCGTGTAGACCAACAAAAAACTGTAACCACCAAATATCTGATTTTAAATATTCAAACATATAAACACTTAGACGTCTTCGAGGCCTGTAGGTTGCACCGAAGCCCAGGTCCAACATGGGTTTCTACGAACGTATCTATAACGACAAGAAAGACGTCAGTCGCATCGGTTACACCGACATCACTGAAGTCACGGAGAAGATTGAGCATTTGAACAGTGTGCGTTTGGAAAAGACCGACGGAACTATTGAGGGTCAAAATCACAGAAACAAAGACCAAGACCAGAGATGGTGGAGCTGTTGAGTTGGGTGATGGATGGATCACCGTTGACCGTAAGTCACCCTTGAGCTTCTCAGTAGCAGGCTTCAGATCCAGGAACTAGTTGGTTGATGGGCCATAGTCAGGAAGAGACTCGTAGATTACGGCATCAGGCTATACTAAGATGAGGAGGAATGATTGGATACGAGAGTGGGCCGACAGCAAGATGAACGCAGAAAAAGGGGAGTGTTGTTACAATTATGGCCAACCTGATTGAGAAATGTCACTCGTTCAACAGCTTCCAAAAATACTCTACTTTTTGTTCTTACGTAACGCAGTAGTCATATTCGGTTACTTTACGTTTACTGACTTTCCAGAACTGCATCTAACCCTGGATCTCGGTGACCAACTTTCCAGTGTTTCCACCCTGGAAAAGCATCATCCAAGTCTTCGGCACATCCTCAAACTTAGTCTTGACCACAGTCTCCGTCTCAGGTCCAACTTGAATCTTGCCCTCCTTAACTCCCTTGATCAACTCCGGAACAATCTGTCCAGCCCTACCCGACTCAAGAGCATCGATAACAATGAATCCCCTGACCTCAATCCTGTTGCTGATAATCTCGAACCAGTTCTTAACGCCGCTGTCACCCATAGAGTTGTATGTTGCAACAGCACCGCACGCAGCGATACGTCCATGGCGCTTCATGCGACCAAGCATGAGCGACAAGATATCGCCACCGACGTTGTCGAAGTAGACTTCCACGTATCCTTCTGTGGCCTTGATCAAGTCCTTTTCAAAAGTTGCAGCCTTGTAGTCGACGCAGATATCCGCGCCGAGACTCTCGACCCAGCGGCACTTCTTCTCACCACCCGCAATACCAATGACGCGTTTACATCCGAGAACGTTCTTAGCGAGTTGCACGACCATGGAACCAGTAGCGCCCGCAGCTCCAGAAACAACAACGGTGTCGGCGGCAGTAGCGCGCGCAATGTCGATGAGGCCGTAGTACGCAGTCAGACCGGTTCCTCCGAGTGCACCGAGGAAGTGCGTGGGACGGATACCGGCGCTCTGATCGGCTTGGATAGGGCGAACGGCTTTGGCGGAGACGACGGCATATTCGGTCCAGCCAAAGTCTCCAATGACGAGCTGACCCTTGGGTAGGCTGTCTGTGCTAGATTCGACGATCTCTGCGATGGCGAAGGAACGCATTACATCGCCCTGCTTTACTGGTTCGACGTAGAGACGCTCGGGGTCCATGTCTTTTTGGATCCATCTGGCACGAAGTTTAGCTCAATGTCTTGACAATATTTACTGTTGGAGCTTACCCTCTCTGTGCTGGATCATTGGAGAGGTAGAGTACTTTGATGAGGACCTGGTCAACGCCTGGGCTGGGGAGATCGTTGGTCTTGAGGTCAAAGGTCGCGTCATTGCCCTCAATGACGGGGTCATTGAGCGGTGGGTTGGCGAGAACCCATTGGCGAGTTTGTTGGCCCGGCATCTTTCTATCTCTTTATTCACTTGTATTCTTTATGTGTTTAGGTGGATAATGAGGTGGTTGTGTGTGTTGATGATAATGATGAAGAGGTGTATACAGCAGGTACGGGATGCGGTGACGCCCCATCTTAAGTACACCAAGAGTTAAATAGTCTCGAAGCTGCGGTGGGGTCTAACAGATCTTCCACGTTGATCCTAGACATGCCAGGCCTAGACGTACGAGACGTGTAAAGACGTGCTAGCTCTATTTAATAATTGGCATAGAGTCGATTAGTTAGTGCAGAAATGTTTACGGTGAACCTCGGCTTTCTGTGATACCCATTTTTCGCCCACTCTTGCGTAACGTGTCCATTACACGTTACGGTAGTCTATCCGCTTTTCGTCCGATGAAATTGAGATATGATTAATTGAGCTGTAGTGGTATTTCAAAAGCATGTCCCAAGCGGTGATGATGGACTAACGGTTGATTGAGGGGATGGAGGGGTAGCTTGGAGCTCCAAACACATGCACGTGGCAGGTGGGGGCATATGTACATGACTCGCGCCTGCTGCATCATGTTCGATGGCGTAGCGATATAGATCTATCTGCACTTGTTTGTCTGGACAAGTATCACAATTGATTCTTTACCACTTGCCTCCTTTGCCCTTCTTCTTGTTCTTTCCCTTATCTGCACCGCCCTTCTTCTCTTGAGCGGCCGGTGTGCCCTTGTCGTTCTCCACGACACCACCCTGGGTAAGGCCTTCAGCCCTCTTCTTTC
The DNA here is from genome assembly GCF_907166805.1 of Alternaria atra. Classification (NCBI taxonomy): domain Eukaryota; kingdom Fungi; phylum Ascomycota; class Dothideomycetes; order Pleosporales; family Pleosporaceae; genus Alternaria; species Alternaria atra. Next base: position 1,202,259 of record NW_025091327.1, read on the forward strand.
CTTTCCTACCTTTGGGACGGTAGTAGCTCCTATCACGCATTGGCAGCCATCGTTCTGGGTCCACTTTCTTGCCCTCGACGTAATCTTTTGGCATTCTTGACTTGCGCAACCTCTTGGCTTTCGCAGGTGCATCCTTAGTGGGTGCGAGGCTACGTTTCCGCGACTCAGCTCCAAGGTTGACTGATGTGAGGGTGCCGAGTGGAACGCCTGCATTCTCAAGCTCAACGGCGTCGATGTCGGAGACCAGACGGTTGGCTTCTGGCAGGTACGACAGAAGGTCTGCAGGTATTGATGATGGATCAGTGATGCTGTATGCGGCTACAAGACCAGCGATAGAAGCCCGGTCTTCGTTGTCTTGATCATACAAGCCCTGGAAGATCTCTCCTGCAGTTTTGACGTTGTCGGGATTGTGAGTATCGAGAAGTGCTGTACCAGCAGCGACCATCAGAGATTTCGATGGAGCTTCCGTCTTTGACTTGTGAGGCTTCCGCCAATATTCAGCTGCCTTGGCCAGCTCGTTCTTTGAAGCGCCTGGTCGACCTTGCTGTGCGTACAGCGAGACAAGTGCTGCAATAAGTCCCGGTGCAAAACGAACGTCCAAGTCGGACGCTGAGCCACTCTGTTCCAGTCGCTTGAAGAACGATTCTAGAAGATGTGTCGCGGCGGCGTAGTTGTTTGTGATAACGTATAAGTGTGTTATCGTGAGTATGAGACCCACATCAGTCGGCCTCTTTTCTAGCAATGGCACAATCTCCTTCAGTGCAGCTTTCTCGGTGTCTGCATTCCTGGCGTGAGCTGCTGCATTCAATACTGCTGCCATGTTGACGGCAGGAGACAAAGAGGGTGCAGGAGATGCGGAGATGACCTTCTCAGTTGAAGATGCAACGCCTGCGACCTTTTGCGATAGCAATGCCATGACGTACTCATCCTGTCGCAGAATGTTGGACTGGTAGGAGAAATGCTGATCGGTAACAGGAGGCTGCGGGGATGCGTGGAAGAGACGGTGGGAGAGGTACGGGTTCGAATGCTCTTTGGAAGCGGCAATACTGTTAACCTGGGCGATGTAACGGGTTGAGAGTTCCTTGATGCTACGGTTGTTAGTAGTTGTTCTGAGTCTTCCATGGTTATCTTACTCGGCGAAAGGAATCTTAGTAGCCAATTCCTCTGCTTCATCAACCTTGCCCAATTGCGTCAGGACATAGACTTGCTGAACAGTAATTGGCAGCAACTCGGCCTGCTTCTCCTCTTCGCTAAGGTCCGAGAGCGCATTGCATAGATCCTTCGCGCGCTTGAGACACACTTGGGCCTGTCCAAACTCATTGCGGGATATGCTGCCACATGCCGCATTGAAGGCAGTCTCGAAGACCTCCAGATCTTCTCTTGTGGGCTGCTTCTTCTGTGCAAGCTCGCCTTGTCCTGTCCATTCCAGCTGTGCGTCCACAGCTCCCGAATTGATGCGAATGTCGTACTCTTCGTTTTCGACGTTTTGGTCTGCGAGTTCCTTGTAGATCTTGGTGGCGTGCGCGAAGTTTTCTGAACGGTATGCCTGGCATCTAAGTGTCAGCTACGCGCATGCTTCAGATGCCTTCCAGTACATACGGCCTGAGCAAGCATGTGCTTCATCCCCCGACCTGCATCTGGTCCTGCCGCTGTGGCCACTTCCACAGCCTTAGCGGCATTGCCAGTTTTGTACAGCGCATATGCGTACTCGAATCGCGCTTTCTCCTGCAACTCTTGCGCACTCTCAAACACCTCTAATGCATCCTCGTAGCGATCCAAGTGCAGTAACGCTACCGCTTTCGTGTGTTGCGCATCCAGGTCGCCTTTTGACTTCTTGAGGGCTGCATTGGTGGCCTTTAGCACTTCGTCGTGGTCTTCGATGGTGGCTTGTGCAAGCAGCGAGGAGAGGGATTTGGTCGATGCGGCCATTTTCAATTCGCGCTTTATCTTTCACCCATCAGGAAGTGGCGCAGAGGTTCAGGGTGTAGCGATGGGCGCTGGCGGGGAGATTGCGGAGGTCTTGGTGAAGGCGCGCGGGGATCTGAGGTGGGATGGTGCAAGCTCGCCTAAGACCCTAAGTTCCAGTGGCTTGGAATCGTAGGGCTGAAGGCTGACAGACATGGTCACTCAACACCACGATTTCATTTTCAATGGGATGACTGTAAGTACACGATCATTTGACAACACAGGATCGAAGCTACTGCGAGAGTGTCAAGCGACATCCTTTGGTATTGGATATGCTTCAGCGCCTTTTGTGCCTTAGAATGCTCTATGTAGGACACAATGCTCTAAACGACAAACGCCACCCGGTGTATGCAAACGTCTTGACTACATCCATACCATCCGATAATGCTTTCGAAATTGAACGCCACTTGAACCCAGACGCCAGCGCTATGTGATCAATCAGTTTACATCTTCGAACTCATCCTCTTCGCTTTCGTCACCGCCGTTCGATGCGGCTGGGGTTGCTGCAGCTGGGGTTGCAGCGGCTGAAGGAGTAGGAGCGGCGGACGATTCCAACTTGACGCGCTTTGCATCTGGGAAAGCGCTGGGAGTGCCCACATCAACGTCCTCAAACTCATCATCATCTTCGTCCTCCTCGTCATCATCCTCTTCCTGCTCCTTCCTACGGCGCTCGGCTTCGATCTGGGCAAAGACTGCATCGAGGTTCTGATTAGTGGCCGCAGTGTCGCCTGTCTCGGTCTTGATACTGGGAGTGTCTACTCCGTCTGTTTCTCTCTTCACAGTTGTCGTGTTTCCTGCGGCGTCTTTGATAACAGTAGACTTGGTATGCCAGGTGGGGAGCTGGTTCTGCAAAGATATCTTCTCCTGGCGGGCCCTGTCTGCCGCTCGCTGCTTCTCGTTCTCTTCTGCGCTCGATCCGATCATGACGTTGATCTTCTCTGGGCCTGTATCAATACCCTTGACAGCGGTCGGGCGTGAAACGGTCGTTTCAATGACTTCGACCTGCGTACCAGGGTCCACATTCCTATCACGAGGGAGCTCGATTCGCTCGCTGATAATGTCTGGTGGTTCCAAATTGGGCAGATTGCCCATATCCTGAATTTTCGACATCATCTCGATCAGCGGGCCAAACAATTTGTTGAACTTGGCTGGAGTGTCGTCAACATCGTCTGCTTGGACGTCCTGGTCGATTTCGTCTAACCGGAATCCGCATCTAGCGCAAATGAAGCCACTGTCATCTGGTCCAGGGTTGTCATCCGGGTGGTCAAGTGCCTGCATGGTTGTGTACGTAGATTTGCATCTCAAGCACTTGAACTCGGGTTTCTCGGTCGTGGGTTTGGCGTCTCTCTTGATACCCTCATCAATCTTATGAATCTTGTACTTGACCGAGTCGACAGCGCGACGCCAGTCGATGTAGAAGAATTCTCTGCTTGATGCTTTGTTTGCACCCTGGCGCAGGACATGCTGAGTATAGGACGAACACAACCCGGCCTCCCTAAGCTTACCCGCGACCTTACTAACATGTTTCGAGTTCTTGCCTGCATCGAGAATGATGGTCATGTCGGCCACGGGCAGTGCGCCGTGGTAGCAGAGAGCGTCCATGATGACGATGTGCTCAGTCTCGTAAAACATGCGGACTACCGTCCTCAACAACTGCTTCACTGCTTGTACGGGATCTCCTCCGCTCTTCTCTACAGGGTCCTTCATTGCTGCGCCCATGACTGCGGTTGTAGAGAGACACGTTCAGGTTCTGCTCGAACGGCGGCTGAGGAGATGCGGTAGGCGCGTAGGGCTTCCTTCGAATGCGCCAGACTAAGATGCAGACGGGGCGCTGGGTTCGGGACGGCTCTATACGTATCAGAAAAGGCGCATCCTTTTCTAGTTTGTGCGATATCTGTCCGCACGCGAGTTGACGTGACAGTTAGATGGTGATGTAGGAGGCAAGGTGAGTTTTCAGAAGACATTAGGCAGGGACGACTCAACTATGGTTTCCAGCGATAAGCGGTGGCCCGGGCGGTGAACCGTACCTGCCGCGCCAAGCCTAGAGCTCCGAGAAAATGGAAACCGCGACCCCACAATTTGCCTTTACTTGCGGCTACAGCTATCCTCTGTGACCCGACCACCTCATGACCAGTAGCTTCATATACGGAAGGAAGCTACTCATACGTCTTCCGCGACCATGTCTGACAACGAAGGCCCGCGCCGCGATAATGATTCGTCGAATCGCGACAGGAGCGATAAGAAGCGCAAATGGGCCGACAAGGATCGCAGAAATGCTTCGAGGGGAGGAGGTGGACGGCACCAGCATGGAAGCCGTCCGAATAAGAAGAGAAATATGGGGCGTAAGGAACATCAGTGAGCAGCTACCGGCCTATTCAATGCCCGTCTCTAACTAAGCAAGTTCTACCCAATTAGACCGACGAGACCGCAATGCCGAACAACAAGCCAAATATAAGGAGCAAGAGGAGAAGGGCGAGGACAGGCCGGCTCTGCCTGCAGCATTCCCTGCAGAGGAAGTCGAGGCAGAAGAGCGCAGACCGAAGCGCAAAGTCGCAGTCATGATCGGCTACTCGGGTACTGGCTACAAGGGCATGCAAATCGACTACAAGCAAAAGACCATCGAGGGAGACCTGTTCAACGCTTTTGTCGCGGCCGGCGCCATATCGAAGGCGAACGCATCCGACCCCAAGAAATCGTCTCTCGTTCGTTGTGCGCGTACCGATAAGGGTGTACATGCTGCAGGCAACATTGTGTCGCTGAAGTTGATTATCGAAGAGGATGATATTGTTGAAAAGATCAACAGCCATCTACCTGATCAGATCAGGGTGTGGGGCATTCAACGAACCATTGGCTCCTTCAGCTGTTACCAAGCATGCGATTCGCGATGGTACGAATACTTGATTCCGACCCACTCGTTCCTCCCACCGCATCCTTCAAGCTACCTAGGAAAAAAATTGGAGGAGTTCGCGGAAAAGGAGAACGACGTTGAGGGATACCGCAAGAGACAGGCTGAGGTAGCCAACTTCTGGCCTGAAGTGGAAGAGAAACACATTAAGCCCATTTTGGATTCGCTCGACGACTCAATACGGCCGCTCGTGCTCGAAGCACTGTACAACGTCGATACCGTTGACGCGCCGCCTGGTGAAGACCGCATAGTTGACGCCTCTATCGACCACATAGCCAAGCAAGAGAAGCCTGTGAATACCGAAGCCGCTGAAGAGACCGCAAAACCAGACGGCGGCGAAGTTACCCCGAGTGAACAGACCGCAAACGAGGTCAAAGAAGCTATAGATACGATACAGCAAAACGATCCCAGCATCACCCTCGACGGCTCCACTGACGGCTCTCGTGCCCTCCCCGAAGGCGTCATCAACCAGCCCGTTCTCGAAGAAGCCATCAAGACCCTGAAAAGGGCGTACCTAGACGTCAAGAAGGCGTACCGTATCTCTCCTGAGCGGCAAGCACGCGTCCAAGCCGCACTTGACAAGTACCTCGGAACCCACCGGTACCATAACTACACCGTGCACAAGAAGTACAATGACAAGTCCGCCCAGCGCTACATCAAGAGCTTCAAGGTCGCACCCAAGCCTATTATCATCAACGACACAGAGTGGCTGAGTCTGAAGGTACACGGTCAGAGTTTCATGATGCACCAAATCCGCAAGATGGTGGGCATGGCTGCGTTGACAGTACGATGTGGTACCGACCCTGAGATCATGGACAAGAGTTTCGGCAATGAAGTTGTCCGGATACCTAAGGCGCCTGGCTTGGGCTTGCTGCTTGAGAGGCCGGTGTTCGAGTCGTATAACGCGAAATCAGCTAAGCAACATGGACGTGAGACGATTGACTTTGACAAGTACAACGACAAGATCGAGGACTTCAAGGAGAAGGAGATTTACCAGCGTATCTTCCGTGAAGAGGCAGAGGGTAACCAGTAAGTTCAACTTAGATATCGTGGTATCGAAATCACTGCTAACGACTGATAGGTTTAACACCTTCTTCACGCATCTGGATAACTACAAGGACCCGCAGTTCCTTTACCTGACCTCCGGTGGTATTGAGGCCACGAAGAGGAAGCGAGAGGACAAGTCCACACAACAAAAGTACGAAGAGGACTCTGAGGATGAGAACGCGAGTGGTGGAGAGGGTTAGACCGTAGCGTTGAGAGCTAGCATGCTTTGATACCCTCCATAGACAGCGAAGCAGCTCCGAATCTCCCCCACATCGAGATACGATGATGACAATGAAAGCATCACGACGACATATGTTACTTGGCCTATCGTGGTTCGTTTCCTCTGCTTGAGCTGTCTTGATAGTTGGTACTCATGCTCCTGGCTATGGTGTGTCGTCACCAATGGTCTTCTCATAGCGAATCCCGTTAGTTAGGGTCTTCAAATCCGTATAGAGTTCCTCAAAAAGTCTGATACCGATGCTCTGACGTTTTCGTAACACTTTCAATAATGGTTACAAGGACTCAATGTAACCTACGTTCTCCTCGTGATATGTTGCACTATATTCGACCATGCCATATACTGACTAGAGCTAAGAGGAAACCAACCCTGCCAATTCATCAATGTTGCATCCTCTTCGTCGACCGTGCCAAACCACTCAGTAAGCTTGGTTTCCGAACATCCACTAACGGTTGTTCAGCATTAGATTTCGGTCGCGGGTTATGATAAATAAGTCTTCCTTTTCCTTCCCGTGAATCTCGACATAGTTGGCGAGAAACTGGTGGTGTGTTTGGCCCAGTGTCTTGATGAAGAAGATACATCAATATGTCGGCGGTCAACGAGATCCTGAACAAAGGCATAGAAACCTCATCGTCTATACTAAGAGCACTGAAGTCGAAAGCATCGGCTGAAGTATGATCGACACGAACATTGAGAACGTCTCTCTCGGTGTTGACACTGTGGCTAGTGACGCGCTGGACAGTATATCGTTCGCCATCTCTGGTCCGATAACGCCGTAGGTAGAAATGCATCCCAGCTTTACAGCATTCGCAAAACTTCTTCAGGCAGAATAAGTGCCCCCGTCTATCGGGATCAACATCAGGAAGCCTGGTTCGACATGTTGAGCACATATCATGCCAGTCCGCCAGATCCGGTGCCCTGAAGAACTCCGTATCTGCAACTCTTATCGGTAGTTCAAGGATGGGTGCGCGATGTACGGACCCAGGCTTCGAGCTGGAGTGGGCTTGATATTCCATGGTTTCCACCATGAAAGACCAGAAGCAGACGCACATGGATTTGCTCAGAGCACCGAGGACGTCAAGGAACACGTCGACATCAGAACTGCCATAGTCGACCGGAATCAAAGCTGCGTCGGAAGCAATTGACAGGAGAGAGTAGATACGATCCCGCGGTCTCTGACTCTCTCTGCTTGGTAGCCTATGAAAAAGGTTGACAAGACTTTGGTTTCGAAGGTCACTCCGGCCAGTCATTGCGGCGAGGAGTGTGGAGAAGAGACTGACGTCAGGGTGCCATTCATCTGGAGGCAGCTCCTTGCGGGTCGGATTCAAGCTTCCCAAGGATCGATGCATGTCGCGTAGTTTCCTGGAATCCACCTCAAAGTCGTTCACCCAGAGTATTAGACGCCGTGCTAACAATATCTCCTGGGTAATCCAGGATCGTTTCCAATACTGATTACTGATCACCTCGAGCCAATCTCTTAGGAAGTCGTATCTAGGATCCGGCTTCGCTCCGACATAGCCGGCAAACGCAGATGAAATTGCTCTGCTGTGCCCAAGCCACGAAACAACCTCGACAGCATTCGAGTAGATCAAGCCCATCTGTGCTACTTGATGATTCTTCTCTTTCGTAGACTCTTGATCAATGCACAAGGCATCTATCCAGAACATGCGCGACGATATCCCATGCTTCTTCCGAGCGACTTCGATGAAACTTCGAAGATTTTTGCGTATCTTGGCGACTCTCCCATTGATCAAGATATCGTGTTGGCTGCTTTCGGTTCCCCATACGTAGGACAAACATGCGTAAGTTGAGTTAACACTGCCATGCCGTAGCTGACACTGGACGAGGCCATCCTTTGACAGGTTTGGTAGAATACTGAGCAGTCGAATAGTTCCTCTTGCGTAGTCGAGAGGTTCGTATTGAAAAATTGGTAGGTGAGGACTAGCAGAATCTTTTCGAGCCTGCTGCCGTAGGCTGAGCGCCATGTGGCCAAGTGATCAGACACGTAGTCCAAATGTCTTCAGTGTGGATATTAGTTGGTAGAGGCGACCACCGGGAAAATAATTGATAACGAAATACCGTCTGGATTCTATGGTGGGAGGCAGCCGCGATATACTTATCTGTACCGGGCAGTGCAAGGCTGATCTCCATGTATAATCACGAACCTACAAGAAGAAGCGCTAACTTCTAGCCGCTGTTGACGATTGCTCAAGGATGTTGCTAGGGTTTCGATCCGAATTCATGTTGTTTTTTCCAGTAAGCGCCTGGATGCGTCGCGCGCGGCTCGTGATGTGCTAGAGCTTCCCATCGCGAGGGTCGACAGTGAAATATTGGCAACATACAGAACTGTCTAGTGACGGAGGTTGCTGCTTTACCAGAAGGTTATGCGCGTAGGAGAAGAAGCGCCGACGACATCAGATGCGAAGATAGGAAGGAACAGAGTACATGCCAAGGCGCTAGGCCTTTATTGGCAGTGGTCTCATACCTAGGTACTTCAGGTCCCTCAAAGGACCTTCAGGGAATTACCGGTAAATGTAGAACTAATACGCTTATAGTTGTAGGCCTTGACCAGTGAGAAGCCTGGAGGACGACCCGTGGCAGCTAATCATTGGCTACACTCAAGGTAATCCGCTTCACAACTCATCATAGACATTCGCATGTTGATGTCTGGCCATCATTGCTCTCTCGAAAGGCTTAGGTAGAAAAGCCAACCGTTGGAGATTCATATCTTAGTTCCTCCTGTAGGATGAGATGTAGAGCGGTTCAGGAACAACAACATCCTGATTGAACTCAATACACGCAAGTGTTGGTTACAACCCATTGATCTCTATGAACGCCAGCTCCAACCACGAAGAGCTCTCCCAGTCTCAGTTCATATATCGGGCACTTGTCGATTGTGATACCCGAAATGTCAGTCTCGTTCGTCTCTTCGCCACCTCTAGGCAACATAAACACCCCGCATGTTCCAACTTGTCTGTGGTCATAACATTTCTTGAGACCATCCTTTTGAATACTCCAGAAGCCAAGTTAACAAGGAGAAGAAAGTTTCAGACTTTTGCTCAGTTGGAGGCTTACCGCAAGGCTAGAAGCGACACCTTACCTTGCTACTACATACGACGTCGTGCTCATTTTCACTGCGATCCCACTGGTGCTTTCCTGGACGACAAGAGATACCATTGAGAATACTGCAGACGTTGACCGTGGGTATTGGCTTTCGTCGGCCTTCTCGATGGAGATGCTGAAACTGCTTAAAGATTCAACCCACTCGTTTGTCATACAGACTAAATCTCGGAATGATGGGTTTACGCCGCACAATGACCTTGATATCACCATCATCTGGTATAACCTGTATGCTCCTAGCAGTTTTACTACGCTACACAAAGAGTCCTGGGGCCAATCGAATGCATCTTGGTCGATTTCGCGAAAGTACTAGAAAGTGGTATATTCGAGGAAGTGTATAGTGTGAGTGCGAGCAAGTATTTGTTCTGCGTGACGGTAGTGTGCATGAAGAGTACTGATGGGGGTGTCATGGAACAGATCGGAAGGGTAGTTGCCTTGACGAGCGATGCGGGCGTGGTGTTGAGACGGACACTCGTTACATAAGACCTTTTCTTCAAATTTAAATAAGTTCCCATGCTCTTGGACAGCTGTCGCATCATGTCTTGCTTCCCCGAAGCTGCACATTCGTGTCTTTTCTTTTGCATGCTAACAGGGATCGTGACGGTTAGAAACAATCCATGCCTACGCGAAGATGTTGTGGAATACGTGTGCTCAGACAGCCTTCCCATGATCCATGGCGCAGCAACGATTATGCTGTACAGACTGCAGTGAAGTCAAACGGTGGATGCGGAGTCGTATAGCGAGTTGCGAAGTGTTGAGCGGCTTGTTCACAGGGATAGGTGTTGGGTCGGAGAGGATCGGGATGTGTTGAGATTTGGCGTTGGCGGACCCTAATCGCTTAGCGCGAAAGCGGATCCCCGAGCTGGCGGAGCTGAGCAACTTTTCGAATCAACACCCTCAGCAGTTAACCTCACGGCATACCCACGCCTCACCCTCCGCTCCTTCCCCTCACACCTCACAATGCTGTCCAGGACAATTAGGCGGAGCATTGCGTCGCCCTTCCGACGCAATGTCGTCGCCCCCGCTGCGCGACCCGCCTTCAGCAGGTTCGTGACCACGGATGCGGCCTCATCGCACACCGACCCGGCCAATGTGCCATCGGTAAGACGACACCCCGAAGAGCCAACAGAATGGCTGTAGGCAAGCGATAGATAATTGACCGTCTATAGGAGGACGACAAGCCCTTCGAGATCCGCCTCTCCGACGAGGCCTTTGAGACATACGAGCTCGACCCGCCGCCCTACACAATGGAGGTTACCAAGAAGGAGCTGAAGAAGATGTACTACGACATGGTCGCTGTACGGTATGAAAACCCGCCATCTCAGGATTGGGCTACAAACAGGGTCTAATATGGAACAGTCGCATGGAAATGGCCGCCGACAGGCTCTACAAGGAGAAGAAGATTCGGGGTTTCTGCCATCTGTCCACCGGTCAAGAAGCCGTCGCCGTCGGTATCGAACACGCCATCGAGCGCGCCGACCATCTCATTACCGCCTACCGTTGCCACGGCTTCGCTCTGATGCGCGGAGCAACTGTCAAGTCCATTATCGGTGAACTCCTCGGCAGGAGAGAGGGTATCGCTTACGGAAAGGGTGGATCTATGCACATGTTCGCTCCCGGTTTCTACGGTGGTAACGGTATCGTCGGTGCCCAGGTCCCTGTCGGAGCTGGTATCGCCTTCGCCTGCCAGTACGAGAACAAGAAGAACGTCACCCTTGCTCTTTACGGAGACGGTGCTTCCAACCAGGGTCAGGTCTTCGAGGCTTTCAACATGGCCAAGCTCTGGAACTTGCCCGTCATCTTTGGTTGCGAGAGTGCGTATACCTATCACATGAGCATACTTTGAGTTTGCTAATACCCCTCAGACAACAAGTACGGTATGGGAACCGCCGCCAACCGCTCGTCTGCCCTCACCGACTACTACAAGCGTGGACAGTACATCCCCGGTCTGAAGATCAACGGTATGGACGTCCTCGCTGTCAAGGCCGCTGTCAAGTACGGAAAGGAGTACGCCGCCGCTGGCAAGGGTCCCCTCGTCTACGAATACGTTACCTACCGTTACGGAGGACACTCCATGTCCGACCCCGGAACCACATACCGAGTAAGTTACACGCATTATAAGCTTCCCAAGCAAGTACTAATAAGGAATGAAAGACTCGTGAGGAGATCCAGCGCATGCGCAGCACCAACGACCCCATTGCCGGACTCAAGCAGAAGCTCCTCGACTGGGGTGTCACTTCCGAGGAGGAGCTCAAGTCGATCGACAAGCAAGCACGCTCCGACGTCGACGAGGAGGTTGCCATCGCAGAGAAGATGGCCGTTCCCGAGGCCACTGGCAAGGTACTATACGAGGACATCTACGTCCGTGGCTCTGAGCCGGAGTTCCTCAGGGGACGTATCCCAGAGGAGAACTTCTACTACACTGAGCACGACATGGGTGGCGAGAAGAAGCCTGTCGCCAGGACTGCGTAAAGCTCTTCAGCTACTCATGGGGTTATGATTGGAGGCAACGATTAGGTGATGAGAGAGATCTGTAATTCTAGGATTTAGAGGCTTCTACATGCGTGTATACAGCTAGGGAGCGCGGTCTTGCATTGAATGACATTTCATGGAATCCACTCAATTTTGCCCTGTGTAGAACATAGTGACAAGAGTGTTCTACGCCTCACCATGGGGTCACAGAGCACCAAACTGAGGCTTGCGATTGTGGACTACATTGGCTGTTCCTTTGCTTGATCCGAGCGTCCATGAGAACAGCAACGCATAGATTCTAAGGTTGGGGCTTCATGTTTAGTGCCTTGGCACTGTTGCTTCCAACGCTGGATCATTCGTCGCACTTTCTCCCTACGCACAGCACATCACTGATATCGTTCGAAACCCGTTCATTCGCGAAGTATTCAAAATGGTCTTAAAGTTTTAGATGCGGATTTATCCGCCATGTATGATATATGGAGGAACTCAAATACGAACGCTTTTGATTGTGGGATGGTGGCTTTGAAGATGATAGCCAGCCCCCGAGTGATTTGCACAGCTGAGCTTTAGACAACAAGTTCAGCCTTCCTCAGCCGCACCATGATGTTTTTGCTTTCTCGCGACATGGTCAATCCGTCATGTACGACTCGCTATCTATGCTTCCCTGGCTCTACAGATGTTTCCCAAACAGTCGACAATGAGCAATCCTCGGCATCAGGACGCCCCGATGAAGTCTATACGGACTTTTGAACACGCGCCTCTCGATCACACCAAAAATTCGATACGATTACTCAAAATCTTGCCCGAGCTCTCCGATACGGGTCTAATACAGTGCGAGATCTGGCATGACACCACTGGAGCCACTTACAGCTGCTTGTCTTATGTTTGGGGCTCAGAGGATGACCAACGAGAGATTCTCATCAACCATAGACTGTTTCGTGTTCGGAAGAACCTCTGGGATTTCATGGGAGTGGCGCGTATCAAGTATCAAGATCAAAAGAATCCAATAGGTAGGAAGTTGGTTTCTAGATGGTGGCGAGATCGGGATAAAGCACCTGCATGGCGCCTTAGCCGAACTGCTTCACGCACGTTCTGGATAGATGCAGTATGCATCGACCAAAGTTCAATCTCGGAAAGAAATCACCAGGTTGCTCAGATGGGTCTGATTTATTTCAATGCAGAGAAAGTGATCTCCTGGCTCGGGCTGGATCAGGCTATCGTTCGCGCTCTAGTGTTTTGTAATGAGCTAAAGGGGCTTCGATGGTATGGGCTCGGAGACCGAGACCTTGCTAACTGGCTCCTGTGGCATAATCGGGACAAGGAACTCAACGGGCAGCTCAGACAAGACTTCGAATCGTTATCTGGATCACCATACTGGAACAGAGCGTGGATCACACAAGAAATACTACTAGGGCGTAGAGTTACTCTACTTGCAAACGACCACGAAAGTAGCACACAAGGAATGCTTGAGCTCCGATTCAGCTATTTCCCGTGGTTTCGGGATCCGCCGCAGTCCAATGAACAAGTGTTCAGGGCCTACATAGACGCTATATGTGGACAAAGACGAGTCCAAAGAAGTCCACTCGTGAAACTACTCGACGAGTTTCCCAACAGAGAGTGTACGATTGCCCGTGACCAGATTTATTCACTTGTCTCCGTGGCTTCCGATGCTCGAACAATGCCGATCGATTATGGTAGTACACCCGACCAATTCTTGAGCGAGGTTCTCCGCACAGTGGATCAATCGCTTTGTCTATGTAGCTGGTTTTACATCAGACGGACGTTGAAGTTACCGAGTCGTGACTACGGCCACAGATATACGGAGCCCACATTCAGAATTCAGATGAGGTCCTCAACGTCTAGCAGTCGTGAGCTTTCGTGCCAAAGATGTGAAGACAAATATTGGGAGACAGACAGAAAGACAGGGAAGGAAGCCAAAAGTCTGCCTACCTGTATTGTGGCTGCTTGCGGAGTGTATCGCAGGCATTTCTTTTTGAGAAGACATCAACTCGGTATGGACACGAGACACACCCTCCAGTGGGGATCAGGTGGTACTAAGGAACTGGAGCTTGCCTATATCGAAACTGAGAGTGGTGCACACAGCCAGTCCGGCCACTCTCATGGATCCAGAATCAATATTTACCTCAAAGCTACAGTCGTTGAGGAGATGATCCAGAGTGAGGCATCATCGTCAAGGGGTATATGTTCGGCTGCTCAAAAGCAGGAAGGCTGCATGGCCGTCTACCGTGGAGTGCCCTTGCCTTTGTAAGCGCAACAGTTGGAGAAGATATGCGATGTCATACGCGTTGGTACGAGATTATACAGAACGTTCATACGACGGACCAACACGGAGCGCCCATTAATCGTCGAGCACATGTATCCTGAGAGACGCGGACTCTGACTTCCGGCACTGAGCTGGCTTCTGCCGCACCTAACTCTCCCCTTCTTTCTCGTCTACCTTCTTGTAATTCCATCCCTGATGCGAAGGTATTGGGAGGTCGCAATGGAGAGACCGAGATTTTGTGCTGCAGATTACCTGTAACCACTGAATGCGCGTCGGGAAGGTCATAATTCATTGATATCGCCCCTGGGCTAGTTCAGGGTAAGAAAGATTAAGTTGGGCTTGGTCAACGTCTAGAACCCTTGCGCCTGTGACTACTGCTTGTTTGTCCACCACTCAAACTCTGTTGGCCAGCAATTACAGCAAGATGATAGTCGTCACAGAAATAGCCTGGCTGCTTGATTACTGCTGTCTTTCATAAGGCCGATATATGGTACTTTCTTCATATTGTACATAGACGCTACATATGTCTACAAGCATCCAATTCTAAGTCATGACCTAGCCTATGCTGTAGGAGGGTCGATGTGTTGTGTCTGACCTGCAAAGAACTCTTTCTGTGCCAAACACCTCTCACTCGTGCACTTTGGACACCTAAGAATCATCTGCGGGCTGCACGCCTGTCCGCTCTGCAAATGTGCCTTGGCAATGTCCGCAAGTGCTTCGATGAAAACGGGGCTGTCGTTTAAGCTCTCGACACGCTTGACACCCTCATGGCCTTCCGCATCCTCGCCAATGACCTCCTTGTCTAGTTCGTATAGCGTTTCGATGTGATCACTGGTGAAAGCGATGGGTACGAGGAGCATGTCTGTCTGTCCCTTCTTCATGTACTCCTTGACGGTGTCTGAGGTTTGCGCTCCGAGCCAGGGTTGAGGGCCGACCTGCGATTGCCATACGAGACGGTACCGGTACTTCATGCCGAGGCGCTGCATAACGGCGTATACTGTCGCTGCGACTTCGGACGGGTATGGGTCGCCACGGTTAACGACGGTCATGGGGAGACTGTGTGCAGAGAAGAGAATGACGACGCCGTCTCGTCGCTCGGCGGGGTACTCAGCCAGCTTCTTCTCGATGTTCTGAGCGAAAGCTTCAACTAGACCTGGGTGTGCTGGCCAGCGGTCAATCACACTCCATTTGATAGCGCCTTCGGGCTCCACCTCTTGACCGGTCTCTCCGTTTGCGCGCTTGCCTTCCAGCCTTGTCCTCCATTTCCAGAGTTCGTTGAGCGAGGAGCCGGTGGTCGAGCAGGAGTACTGGGGGTATTGCGTGAAAGCTACAGCGCGACCACCTTTTCCTGCTCCGAATCCGTCTGCTATCAATTGCTTATATGTGTCTTCGGTAAGAGGGTTCGCATAACGGAAAGCGACGTAGGGTTTGTGAGGGGCGGTCTCCGGTGAGGTCTTGTCAAGGATCTTGCACATTTCTGCGGCCTGGTGTTCTGACCATTTCCTGATGGGTGATCCGCCACCAATCTCAGCATACTGCTTTTGAATCTTCGGTGTCCGTCTCCGCGCTATGTAGGGTCCGATATAGTTCTGGAGGGGCCCAAGGGGAATCAAGTCTTTGTCGGCCTAGAATTCGTGAGCTGAGAATCTTTGGTGCATTCCAACCAAGTTACGTACGAACAACATGCTCAGGAAGCCGTGAACCTCATCCGTTGTTGCTGGTCCACCCATATTCATGAAGACCATAGCAGTAGGTCCCTTGGAGCCAGGCGTTACTTGCGTGGGGGCAACTGTCGCATTGCCTCTCCTCCATTGTGCGCTGTATGATGAGAGGACAGATGTGGCGGGTGTGATGGAAGTGGCACGCTTTGCAGCGCGCTGACAAGATATGCGGAGTGCCATTGTAAGGTTTGCGACGAGAAACAAGGTGACTTCTCGAAGTGATGTATAGAGGAGAAGATGCCGAGGCCAGAACAACAACGTGAATAATGTTCAGAGGAGCAAGCGGAGTGAAAGCTCTGGCCAATGGCGGCAGCCTCGTTGGCAGTTGATGACGATCATGGCTGGCGATCGGACACTAGAGATTGCCCCACAGCCGCCTTGCAAGCACGTGCCGACGTGTCGGAGCTAGTGTCGCGTTCCCACTCTGCTGCCTACGTCTTTGTCCCGCATCGCGCTGACTTGTGTTTGCCAGCCTAGGCTGCCTCTTGCCTTAATTGCCAATCGTCCGAAGCTTCAATGCCGTAAACACCATCGTCTTGTTGAACTTTTACTTCCTACTTTAGCCAGCAAACGTCACTTGAGCCAAACGCGACTGTCGCATCATGGCGGCACCACAGGAGCATCGGCCAGGCGAAGAAGAGGAGGAAGAGGAGGAGATTGATGATTCTGTACACTCAATGCGACTCTTGGTATCAAAGGAGGTCACTAATGATACGTAGAGCTACAAGACAATCAAGGATGCTATTCTCTTTGCGATCGACGTTAGTCCAACCATGCTTGAGAAACCACCCAAGTCAGAAGACAAGAAAGCCGAACGCGACTCCCCAACATCTGCTGCGTTGAAATGCGCCTATCAGCTGATGCAGCAGCGCATCATTTCCAACCCAAACGACATGATGGGCATATTGCTATTTGGCACCGAGAAGACGGACCTAAAGGATGGTGATAGCACGTTCCAGAACTGCTATCTGCTTGCAGATCTTGACGTACCGTCAGCTCAGGACGTCAAAAGACTAAGGGACATGGTTGAGAATGAAGAGGAAGCCGAAGAGATATTAAAGCCAGCCAAGGATGGTGCCAGTATAGCCACGGTGCTGTTCTGTGCAAACCAGATCTTCACCACAAAGGCGCCTAACTTCTCGTCGAGACGCCTGTTCTTAGTCACAGACAACGACTACCCGATCAAGGTAAAGGTAGACAAAGATACGGCAGTCACTCGAGCACGCGACTTGTACGACCTTGGTTGTACTATTGATCTCTTCCCTATATCACAACCAGATCATACCTTCGATCGATCGCGCTTTTATGATGACCTCGTATATCCAACATCACCATCTGACCCCGACGGGCCCGTCGCTATACCATCAACCACCAAAGTTGCAAAGAGTGGCGAAGGCATATCTCTCCTCAAGCAGCTCATTTCCTCCATTAATTCCAAAGCCACACCCCGTCGCGCTCTATTCTCTTTACCCATGGAGCTTGGTCCTGATCTCCGCATTGGGGTAAAGGGCTACATCCTCATCAAGCGTCAGGAACATGTCAAGTCGTGTTACGTCTGGGTTGGAGGTGAAAGGCCACAGATCGCGACATCCTCAACCACACAAATGGCAGACGACTCAGCCCGAGCCATCGAGAAGACCGAGCTGCGAAAGGCGTACAAATTCGGTGGGGACGCAATCACCTTCACACCCGACGAGATCACACAGATACGGCAATGCTTTGGCGAACCTGTGATCCGGATAATTGGTTTCAAGCCTCTTTCAAGCGTCCCTATATGGGCCAATACGAACAAATCGACCTTCATTTACCCCTCAGAAGCAGACTACATCGGTTCCACTCGAGTCTTCTCAGCCTTACAGCAGAAGCTACTCAAGTCCCAGAAAATGGGCTTGGTATGGTTCATCCCCCGTCGCAACGCTGCACCCACGCTCGCCGCCCTGATACCTGGTGAAGAGGAGGTGAATGAAGAAGGTGAGCAATTGACGCCACCAGGCCTCTGGCTCATACCCCTCCCCTTCGCAGACGACATTCGGCAGTTCCCAACACCACCGGAGCATCCCCTCAAGACCACCGATGCGCTCACAGACAAGATGCGGCTCATCATCGAGCAACTTCAACTACCCAAAGGCATCTACGACCCATCCAAGTACCCAAACCCGGACCTGCAATGGTTCTACCGCATACTACAAGCGCTCGCTCTCGAAGAAGAATTACCCGTCCAACCCGAGGACAAAACCATCCCTCGCTACAAACAAATCGACAAGCGTTGCGGCGAGTACATCGAAGACTATGGCAAAGAGTTCGAAGAAGCATATGCACAGCAACACAAATCCGCGCTTGCCCACCGTGCTAAACCCACGGCGAAGAAACGCACAGGTGGCGGTGCAGACGGTGAGGACAAGCCGGCGGCCAAAAGAGTCAAGAAAGAGTTGAAAGTCCAAGCAGAGGATGGAGAAGAGGAAGATGGTATGAGTGATCAGCAAATGGCCGATATAAACAACAGTGGAAAGATAAGTAAGCAGACAGTAGCGGTATTGAAACAGTGGCTCAGCGCGAGGAATCTGAGTACAGGTGGCAAGAAGGCAGAGCTCCTGGAGAGGGTACAAGAGTATCTCGATGGCAAAGGATTGTGAAGGGCGCAATGAATGTCTTCTAACTTTAGCTGAGGCGTTTAGGTGTTAGGAAGCCCATATATGTGAGTGCTACGAATTCAATATTACTGTACATGTCTTTGCTGGGAGCCTTTGTTCTTTGTTATCATGTTGACGTTGTGCATTCCTTGAACTAGGATAACGCTCATCTTGACTTGGTTGGCTAGTGGGCCGTGGAGTGGGGGTGGCAACAGAGGATGGTCTGTAAACTGAGAGGAGTTTGATTTTTCCGGCGTCAATTTAAACATATCAAGCATGGAACCCAGACAATCCTACAGATATCGGCTGTCAGGTATGTTTACTGCAGATGACTCCTACAATGACAGAGTCTCTATGTGTGGGAGTCGAGCATTTGGGAGTGTGCTCGCGGCTACTGCAACTTTTCACCCGCCAGATGCACGCAACAAATCTTCAAGGAAGGCAAACGTGATATATTTTTTGGTGTACGTATAACTATATAGTGTGTGTGATTTGTCGTCTGGATACCACATGTTGAGTAGGATATGTGCCAAACCTATTGTACCTAGATGTTGAACGTATGATATTACAACAACTCCAACCCCAATCCCTTCCCTCGCGCCTTCAGAATTCCTGTTACTTACCATATCGTCCGCAACACGACGACTGGTTGATTGACCAGAGGGCTTATATATATCAATCTGGGATCCTCTTCGGTTCACTTCGTCTCCATGAATGTGCAGCCAAAAGGCCATATGTCGAAACCACTCAACCACCCTGATGCTCTCAACGACAGCGATGATAAAGATGCCGTGAATAAGGAATGTTGAGTTTTGGGTTGGCGGCAAGAAAAGACATTTCGTGTAGTGCGAAGAAGACAAGAAACCAGAAAAATAAACTAGGAGCGTCTGGCGTCATTGAGCAGATGTGCCAATGACGGCAAACGTATGTGTGTCTCTGTCGTATGAAATCCACTGATTGTACTGTGTAGGATGCTTAGTCAAAGCATCGGGGGTGTGCACAGCATTCTTACCTGAGAAATCGTATATCCAAGCCTGAGCACCCTGTCCATGCGGTTCTTCACGGTGCTGGCCAACTCCAAATATCTCTCTTCTTCATCGTGCTCTCTCTCGAACCAGGTTTTTGGAAAGTAGTCCTGAGCCCAGATCAAGCCCCTCACAAGGTAATCCTCGGGTAGCGGCAGCTCGTCTTTCCTCTCGCCCTCAGCAGGGAACAAGCCGGTGGCGAACAACGTGTCGATGTTTGGTGTTTGGTTCTGTGTTTGGCTATGGATATGATTTTCGGTTTTGACTAACGTATTGAGAAAGGCGACGAGCTCCGCCCATGGGATATCCTTCAAGAGTTTCTGAACGTAGGGACTGGAAGCAAAAGACGCAAGGAAAGCGAGCATGATGTGCACGTGAGGAAACACATTCTTATCCCCAATACGCCGGAGTACCAGCGCGAATGTGTCGTTGGAAAGGCCTCTGGCGTTCTTGAAACTGTCTTGGTTGACAAATTTGACAACTTCCTTTTCGAGGTTGTCCTTCGCGATAGATGGCTTTGTTGGATTCTGTTGGTCAGCTGTAGAGGCAGTTCGGATCTTATCTTCAATAACGCTTCCTGGAGATTCTTCCGCCTTCTCGCAGATCTGAGTCAGGAAAACCTGACGTAGGATGTTGTCGTCCTGCCCATAAGCGAACCAACCAGCAATATTGGTCACTGCAATGTACACACCCTGCTCCTTCCACTTCGCTGTCACACGACCAATGTGGTTGTCGAGATTTCCGATGTACTCTGCCTTTGCATTTGTGAAATCGACTGAAGGTGACTGGCCTCTCTTATCCTCAGGCACTGAGTATTCCTCGAATTGCAGGCCGTGTGCCTTGATAAAGTTGGTGTCGATTGCGAGAGCATGTGTAAGAGTTGCGCCTGCACGACCAAGGATCGGGTCCAGCAAAGTCAAGATAGACTCCCGCGCGCTCTGGAATGGCTTAACGCAAGTCAAAGACCTGGAATAGTAATACATCTGCTGGAGAGCATTGGGCCGTGCCAGAATGGCCAAATGATGATACAGTCGGCCTACTGTAGGGTTCTTATCAGCAGCCTTGGTATACCAAGAGCGCGCAACACCTGCCCAGGTCTCACGATCGCGAACATCCTCGTCTTCAATGGCCATCCGGTAGCGTCCAAGATCTCCAAGGCATTCGATCCATGTGTCCTCAAAAGCCGGAACGGTTTCGTATAATAACGCCATCATCTGATACGCCAAATAAATAAACGCCAGCATGTAATCGATACTGTCAGGAAGACGCCTCCGCAGTAACTCCAAAAAAGAATGGATCCCATGCTTCCACATACGAGCAGGCATGGAATACTTAGCCGCAAGACGCCGGAGAGCCGGTGATGCGGAAGGGTGCTGACTAGCTAAGAAAAAATCGTGATGCTCGTGTAAGAGCGTACGATGAAGCGCGATTAAAGCTTGCCAATGATCGGACGCAAGCTTGGTATCGCTGTCTTGTGCAGCTGCAGCTTGTGCGCGATCGACATGTATACACTTTGTCTCCACCATGGTTAATCCTGCATAGATAGATTTCACTTCAGATGCAAGTTGCTCCTGTGATATAGGTCTACTGTCGGGCTGCAATAATAGACCAGGGTACCGAGGATCATAGCGTTGAAGCTCGATGAGGCCCGGCTGGCGTTGTGACTGCTGGGGTTTAGGAATAGATCGTTGGCTTGTCCGAGCAGGTGATTGGGGTTGACTACTCTTCGTAGCTTCGACCGACCATTCACTGGAGGGCTCCGGCGTGGTCTGGTACGCAGAGGAGGTACCTCTAGTGCTATGCTTAGGATCAAAAAGGCGTGCATCTTGTGGTCTTGGCCTTGTTCGATCTGAAATAACGGTATGTGGAATCTGCCTTGAGTAATCTGGATCAGCCACTTCCACAGGAGAGGGACCCTTTCCCCTAGGGCTGGTAAACTCGTGCTCTGCTGGTCGCTTCCTTCCAGAGGGCGGTGAATTTTGTCGCGAACCCTTTGGAGAATCTATAGTGAGGCCACCGATATCAGGCGCTGACCGATCTCCCGCAGTCGCGGCCGACGAATGATCGGATCTCCTGATCATGTTAATCGTTGATCTAGCAAGTGACCACACAGAGAATTCGTTCAAACTCACTTGAATCTAAGACCTAGCTCGCGAAATTTATCTCGTACTTGACGTGGACTCAGACCTTCAAAGTCGGCGCGATGGTCAACTCTTCCGTGGTCATGCAGCTGTTCAGCATTTGAAAAGACACGCCCCTCATGACCCGGATAAGGGCAGGTGTGAGCCTTAAAGGTCGGGCCCTGAGTCTTCAGCGCCTGAGCGAACTTCGTCTGCACAAATTCGCCGGTATCCATTCTGTGGCTGGAATCTTCAGGTGTAGGATTCGCGTTCGTATTCTGATCTCCGTATTTGATGATGATTTAGAGCGATGTGATCTGATTGGACAAGGATTTATAGCGCACATACCCACTTGTGCGTGCGCACTCGGCGTCAGCGTGAACTGGATATCTTGGAGATTCCGGCTTACACGCTCTTCAGTCAAGATTTGTCAACTTTGTACACGGTCGCACATAGATCCGACGCGACGCGATGCGATGCGATTCAGGGGGCCGAAACGCGCAATTTGAGAAGGTATTGCGAAGTCTTCGTTTTGGCCAAATATGACGTTGGCGACGACAGTGACAGCAACCTCGCGCGCGATAGGACGCAGAGAAGTCAGAAAAAAGGCTGTATGACGTGTAATATGTAGCTCAAAGGCTGAGTATGGGTTCTGAGAGTGCGCTCCAAGTGGGCATCATCATGCTTTAAATTGCGGCTCTGCTAGAATGGTTCGCAAAATAGGCAACAAGGCAAAACAAGGCAAACGACATCCCTGGGCACCGGATCAATGCATCTACGCGAACATGCAAGCCACGAGTCTGGCTTGATCCTCCTGAGGGTAAACTATTATATCTCTGACCACATTTGAATGCCTTCTGGTGGGCAGACAGATGCCTTTTATGCTCACGAGATGCGGCTCTGCGGTACATGCGCTCGATTCTCTAGCATGTGTTGGTTGAGCCCCCCACTCAATTCTAGCCGATGTTATTTGCGTAGCGCTGAAAAAAGTAACGGCGCATCCACCATGATCCGCGAATACCACCTGGGCAAACCTGGAATTGTCTATCAAACTCATCATCGCCATATGCTTACTGCGAGTACCATATTGAAGCTTCCTGTGTGTAAAACTACTCAGCGAAAGAGAGGATCTTCTCCATACCATAATACACTGGTGGGCCGCCTGTGCCTGTGTATCGTATAGTCCTCCAGATCACTTGGATACGCTCGAAACGGCGACAAAATCAATAGAGGCGCAAAGCTCATTCTGTGCTCTGGTTACCACTTCCATCCCTCGTCACAGATCCGGTTTGCTTGTTTTCAGCTCTCAAGAAAAGCTTGACCGGCCACGACTCGATGTGGAGCCACACCGCAGCCGCAAAGCCAACGTAAACGCCAACGCAAGGACAACGTTACAGCCCATCACAACACCGGTAAGACCCCTTTCAAAGACAACGCTATTATACGCGTTGCGAGAGGCCTCTCGCTAGCTGTCATGGTCCCAGACCAGGCAACATCTAACGAGCATGATGCGCTTTCACCATAGGAGTAACGACGTTTTAGAGGACCACGTCTGAGCGCCCTTAGCCTTTTTGGATTCCGACGTCTCACAGGCCATTGCCTTGTGCACGATAACTGTAACAAAGAAACCGAAACATTGCCTGTCCGCTTCCGTCAGGCGGCATAGGCATATGATCCCTGTGTTGTGTTCATTCTAATTTCCGACGGTCCGCTTGGACGACCCGATAGACACCTTTGTTATGAAAGTCTGGGAGCAAACACTTCCACTTCCGCAACCGAACAATTGGTTGTCGATAAGATACCAAGCCCTGCAAGTCGACTCTACAGCTACGCTAGGGATGAACGCCGACCATACTCTCGGTATCCGCACGAGGATCGACGACATATGCTGCGCCATTTTGCTCGGATATAATGCACGATGCACCGTCAGCACTACAAGTCTGTGCTGGAACCGCACGGGAAGACCTTGTTCAGCTTTGATGTGATCGAAGTTTGACGAGCTCGGATGTACATGCTTTGTTTCCCACAGCAACTCAAGATTGTTTCCAATCAGTAAACGGGATATATCATTAGTATTTCTGAGGGACTTCAGCAGCCCGATAATTCGATATCATCCATTGAACGAGAAAACAAAACAACATTCAATAATAAGCACCTGAGCTTGCTATGAGCCTCAAAAACATCGTTCCAGGACGAGAGATCCTGCCACCCCCGGTACAGTGTTACAAGCGGAGCGTTATAAGTGTCCACGTGTCCACGAACTGTATTCAAATCCCGGTTGTTTCCAGGGCTTTTCGGTGAAACCATCTTACACATCGCCAAACAGCTAGCAGTATCAATCTGACACTCTGCAGCCTGTTGACATGTGTATATATACTCGGGCTGAATCTGATGGCGGCCTGAGGCAAGGCATACATATTTCTCATTCGATGATGGCTGACTGAAAGACTGAACACGCATCAGCATTCTTATCGTCTAGCTTCAAGAAGCCAGTTAGGACACACGTCCCGCTTCTTCCGACTTATGGTCATCAAGCCAGCACGACAGATGTGGTGAGAATCAGATGTGCCGACGTTCTATGGTGATCACACTACAGCAGTGGTATCAAATGCCAAACCCAGCGGTGTGCGCTGCACGACAGCAGACCGATTTGTTTCCGCGACGAGGCGTTTTGGAGATCGCTACACCCTCATCAGAAAAGGACCGATAGTAGATTTACAGCATAGTGTTTAGACTCAGGCTGTATTTTGTATGCACATCTGGCGTCATGCGAGATATCACGCTCAACAAGATCCCTGATCTTCATGATTGACCTGGTGACTAAAGAATGCAAGGCTCTTTACCAGTCACATACATGTCAAGAGCTTCACCGATGTCCCCTATGCCGCTACGCAACCGGGGACTGCATGTGCGCAACTACTTGCATACCATGCTGTAGCATGAAAACTATCTTTACATTTGGACATTAGATCTCTTGAAACTGATGTACACAATTGGTATGCATATTCGGTGACGTGGTCCTTCAAGCGTTGCTGTGCGACTGTGCGGGGAGGCCCCTCCGCTAGCCGGCCGATCAAACGTCTCAATCAATCAGGCATCCAAAGCGTGCGGCCTCATTATCTTCATACACCTCAGGCCATGCTTGATGCATGTAACGCCGGATTGGGATAGTGTATTCGATCAACTGCGATGTTGTTGAGAACCCAGCTCAAGTTTTGTAGAATTGCCTTTTCCGCATCTAGGTACCGATGAACCGATGGCAGCCCAAATAGTTGGAGACGACAAATGGTTAGAAAGGATCGGAAAGGGTCGCATGAATCGCCATCTCCGCATAATCAAAGTGACGTGTGATAGTGCTACTGCGGAAGGATCACATCACGGCAAGAGTTATACAGAACCCACACAATCGGAACATGGTGGTACAAAGTGGGGTCATTTGCCTGCTATCCGCCGCACGTAGGGCACAGTTCCACTACATATGCCACTTGTTTTTTGGTTGCAGCAACCGATCGGTATGGTAACTACCCGCATCACGACCTATTCGCGTCATATAGGGCGCTGTGATGGTCAAAGAACCGTTTCCGGCGGTGTTGAGGTATCGGATTCATGCATATTGATAGGGAAAGCGAATGACTCGGATGTAGAGCTAGATGCAGCCAGACCCTAGGATGCAGTGTATAACTGAACGAAAGTCATTGGGTTTGCTATACTAGATTTGCTTCACAAGCCAGTGAGTAATACCAAAGGGCGACGGAAACAAGGCTGACCCAAGATTGAGTTGAGACCCGGGAGAATGGAGGACCATGTTCACACTCTCCGGTACATACAGGAAGTAGCAGGTATTGATAAGATGTCTTCCACTTCTGCATCGGATTTGAGCGGGTCTCGTATGACTGAGTCCTTCGTTCTTGCTTTCCAAGTTGGCGCTTGAATTAGGGATCTGAAACCATCCCATTTACCAACCAGAAATCGCACTCAATCCTGGAATCATGTTCTTTGTGGATATTAGTGAGATCTAATTGTCTTAAAGGCACAAAGGTCTCGACCAATGAGGTAGCGGGCTGCTTATTTACAGGTTCCAGCCGATGCACGGATTATCGACGGCGTCTAGTATTACCCGCTGTAAGGCTCCCAATTGTAGTGTCGGCAACCGCCTGGATGGATCTGGGGGAAACAGCCTCCAATCCATTTGACGTGGTTACTATGGACCAAATAAACCATGTTGCGTTATGCGCCCCCCAACGGTCCCATCAACACTGCAGGTAGTCTATGACTGGTGAGCCGTTGTATTCGTACTGATTGGTTCATCGATACAGCATACCAACTGGTGACTGCGGGCTGAAGAAGAAGCTGCATACCTTGATCTGATCCTTATGACTGAAGGTGTATTCATATCCCGACGAAAAGCTGTTTTCGGATCACTGTCCACACCCTCCGAGTATCCCCTCTTCCTTCCCAATATGTACCCCCACGCATGACCTATGAGCGAAGAGCGATCTTTAGCCGTATCTAGTATCATAGGCCTGAAACGCCTGAAGATTGCAATGTGCAACCCCTCGAAGGGCTGCACGCGAGATGTCACAACGCTATAAGCAGATGACGGCGGAGTGATTCAATTAGAGTGTAAGGCTACCATGTCATGACGACGCGAAGATCTTGAAGCAGGGAACAAGATACTTGCTTTTGGATAGGCAAAAATAGGTGCAACTGATCAGCAGGCCAACGGCAAAGCCAGGCAGGATGCTTGGGAGTAGTCACAAGGAAAAGGGTGTACTCCGACTATGACAATGCTTCCTCTCATTTGTCCAGAGAGAGTGTGTTTACCTGGCTACGGTCAGGTGACGCGACCTATGGCGGTGCACAAGCTTACCAGAGTTGGACCAAACCTCAGATCAGAGCCTGCAGTTCACCGGTTTCGCTAGATACGAAATATCCCATCCAATACAAGGTAGTCGGGTGGGACTAAAGAGCGATAGCTCATGAGTACGCGACCGAAGGACCTCAGGCACAAACTTCACCTTTTGGGGGCTGAAAACCAGTGGGGCGTGCGCCATAGGGCTGAGGTCCTCCATATGCGGGGCTAGGAGCTCAACCCCAAAACAGCCATACTTTCGTAAGATGAAGTGGTTCGCATTTATGCAGACCATGGCTACATTCCAGAATCGCGACTTCGCATACAATACGTGCATTGCGCATGAACTATCGATGACTGTCATGTCATCATTGATGACGGATACGCGTTCAGCTGCTGAGGAGGGTCATTCGCTCGCCCTGATTGGTATGGCGACTTCGAATGTTGCCTTCACTTTTGCAAAATTTTCCGGAGCAACGCCTAGGAAGGGAAAGAAGGTATACGACGAACGGCACGGAGACGGCAGAACATCCATGGTATGGTTAGAAGCATTTCGCGATTCATCGAATTACAAAAATGCCGCCGATCCGCTGCAGGCAATAGTACCCGAGTGACATCCGGTTGATATTCACCGGACTAGGGGCTGAGACCTTCATAGTGTATACCATCAAAATCGAAGGACGACGACGGATAAAATTGCATTCCTTTCTTCAGCCTCTTCAGAACGACGCAAAACTCTCCGGAAGGTAAGCTAAGGGTGGAGGACGCCTGGTGTTGAACTAAACTTACTCGGAACGAACTGCGAGTCCTTTAGAAAAAGATACTGTAATCGAGCCTAGGGGTTCGAGAGAATGCTGTCACAATTTTCTTCAGGTCAAAATAACATGATCTGGGCTGTGCAGCAAACAGCAGCAGTAATATAGTCCAAATCTTTCGTTCTTCTCCTTTCTCGTAGCCTTTCACCTTTACAACTTCTGCAAAGAAAAGCATCAGGCCGCAATTGCTCTCAACACTGCCGTCCTTAACCCGACATACGCGTAGCAACCATGTGCAGCGTGGATTTGAAATCCGGCATCAGCCAATAGAAGCCTTTTTCCCTTTCTCAGTGTCTCAAGTCTCTCTCCCAACCAAACGTACACTCTTTCTTGAAGCGAGCAAGAGTGGACAGCTGCAAGAGCGTCACAAGCTTAAGGCGAGAAGTCGTATGCAAGCCAGTGCATGCATGTTTTGAAAGAGCTAGGAATCATGCTGCTGATGAAACGAAACTATTGGGAGCCCGTTGTGGAAATTTGTGAGCCATAACGGCAGGACTCGGCTCCACCGAGCGTCAGCGATATGCCGCTCGCTTGTGACAGACCTTTGTCGAGAGAGCGCGTCTACCTGGAACAGCTTTACTTCCCACATCATATAGTCTGATATGACCGTGATCAGCATCTAGAAGCCGATGACGAATTCAGTGGCTGTGTTGTTGTGTCGCCGTATTCGGAGGGCGCTCCATGGCATGAATTACCTCTTTGCAGCTGACCGGACCTGAGTGATCGTAGCGGAGTCATCGTATCGGCAGAGAAAGGGGTCAGCCCATCAAACTTCGAAGTGTGTGAAACAAGTCGTGTGTGCGATACGATGGTTGACGCTGATGGCAGCGCTTGGTCGGGGAGAGTAGCGTTACATCCTCCACACACTATGTTCGACGGTGAAGTTCCCCGTACTGTGGACAGGACTCTGAAAGCGCATGTTGTGATATGCGATGCAAAGGATGTATCTACACAAGTCCTGAGCCGGAAAGGCGAAGCTATTGTTCTCGTGCAGAGATCAATGAACCCAAGCGGCTAACTTCTGTGAGTAGATTAGATGTTAGCTTCGTTCTGGAAATCACTACCCAACTCGCTGCGATGCGCCTCAATGTGAAGTCGTGTATCCTTCTATACCCGTCGCAGATCTGCTGGCGTGCTATGTCGGGTCGCTTGCATTTGACGTGAACACATTGCTGTACGGCAATATACGTCAAGCTTGGATTCCACAAGCAGGCCCTAGGAGAAGCAGACGATGGACGATGGTTCATGAATAGTTCCAACTTGGAGAGTGGAGATGTTTGGGGGAATTAGCCCATCAACATCGTGGGAATAGTGGAGCACTTGCTGTGCTATGGCGTTAACTGAGGGGCGACAAATCGAAGCACGCCCTAATTTCGGCTCTGCACCGAAACGAATTCCCGATTTACATATCCCGCTGACGCATCGCAAATCTTCGGTTTGCGCCTCCATGCCATTCAAATTTCAATCCCTGACGTCAGACGACCTCACAATTGTGTAACTACCCCTCAAGGCACCGTGAACGAACCTCTCCGCCTATCTGCAGGGTTCTCCATATGCGAGGCTGTTACTGTGGTGCCCGCCCAAAGCTTTCGATTGCCATCCTCTCAGCCTTTTAGGCACTGCAACAGTAAACGGTCCTACTTGTTAGACTTTATTGTTAGGCAGGGTATAGCTGAGTTGCAGCTGTCTTTCCCTGCGCCACATGTGGTGGCGATTAAAAACTTCGGGCAGGCACTGGAGTAGTGTGGAGGGCACTGACAACGACCCCCGCAGCCACCACTAACCATGTCTTTGTCAGAGCTCAGCGAGCAGCAACGAGCGACCATTACTGACCGAGCGCGAATATGGGAAGTGCGACGCTTTTGCCAGGTGTTGCCATCTGTCGTCAAATACGTGCGCGGCTCAAATGCAGGGCTGACGAGCACGTCTTCGGAGCCGTACGGAGGATACTCCGGGACTAAGCCGGACGGTGCGCTTGCTGCATTGCTGCGTTGCATTATCCATCAGACGGGCGCCGACCTGGCAATGGTCAGCCTGCTAGACGACCATACTCAATACTTTATCTCGGGGGCCAGTCAGACCAATGCAGAGGAAACCAAAGTCACATTAGGTGAGTACATTACATATCAATGCCGTGGTGTAGGCACTCTATTCGAGAGTCTAACTTCTACAGAAGACTCGACGAAATGGTATGGGTGCGAATCAGTAACTCATCATGGGGGCTTATGTGAGCGGACCATTACGAAGCGGAATGAGCCAGGGAACATGGCCATTTACGAAGAACTTGACATGGCGGCGTTGGAAAGGACCAAAGACCTGCCTTTTGTAATGGGCGAGATCGCCAAGTTCAGACATTACGCTGGTGTGCCTTTGAATCCTTACGGTGGGCCGAATATCGGCACCGTGTTCATATTCAGCTCATCGCCGTCGGTGAGTGGTCTGTCCCCCGCCCACCGTTCGTACTTATTTGAAATCGCCTCACACATTATACGACATTTGGAAAGAGCAGTAGAAGCATTGGAGGGTCAACGTGTGATGAAGTTCAACCAAGGTGTGGCTTCGTTATTGAGGTTGGGTTCCTCTGCAGGACTGGCGGCTGAATCTGCACATGAGCAACATTTATCAGAGAGTCATAATGGACAGCAATCTCTGGTATCAAACCTATATAACGATTCGGCCTTACGATTGTATCATCTGTCAGCGACCCTGATACACGATGCTTTCGAATTCGATGGAGTTCGAATCCAAGAATTGGGTCCTTCAGATAACTTTGTCAACAGAAATCCCGCCTGGAATGGCTCTAGCATGTTGGCAGAGCATCTAGGGCCAAAGGCGCATAGGCCTCAACATCTAAGCCATGCACTAACCAGCCGACTACTCCAACTGTTTCCACAAGGAGCTGTCTTCCAAGTACTCGAAGAGACAGGCCAGATTGTTGCTGCAACGAGTGCAAGCGATGTTGCTCTAGTTGACGATACAATCATATCCACGGAGCTTTCGAGATCCTTTCCAAAAGCGGTACAGGTCGTCTTGATGCCGCTCTGGGACACCTTTCACGAAAGAAATATTGGCGCAGTCTTAGGATTTGCCAATACCCAGGCTAGAGTCTACCTCGGCTCGACGGATCTTGCGTCGATTTCTGCATTCTGCACGACAATAATGACGCAAGTACGACGTCTCGAAGCACAAGCTATGGACAAGATCAAATCAGATTTCCTTGGATCAGTGTCTCACGAGATGAGGACACCTCTCCACGGCATTTTGTCAAGCCTTGAGCTTCTAGCCGATACACCACACAACGCGCACCAACATGACTTACTAGAAACGGCAAGATACAGCGGCTTATCACTACTTGATACCATAGAACGTGTTCTGTATTTCAGTAACATAAGCTCTGGATCACATTGTCTAGAACAAGCAAGATCCAATGAGTCGGCAGACGGAATCCTTCATCCGTCAAGTCTTGTACACCACCACCCGGCAGCGTCCCCAGTGGAAAGTGACACCGTGGAGGTCGTTAGCATTTGCGAAGACATAATTCATAGTGAGTCGCAAAGACTACGTCTCAAGGAGGCTGTTCAATCTGAACCGTCCATTGGTTAGTATACTGGTAGTCCGCAGTACAAGTCTGGCTCAAGCTCACGGCCAACAGGCGCGATACATCCTCCGATCATAGTGTTTGATACGAATGCCACTTGGCCGTGTCGCCTCAAGGCTGTCGGTAGCTTTCGTGTGATATTAACAAACCTCATGGTGAGTCATGTATCAAAAACGTTTCTATCAACCCTGCTGACAATGGAGAGAATAATGCTCTGAAGTTTGGTGAGCCGACGAATTGTATTCGGGTTTCATTAAACATCACAGATGATTACGTCACTTTCTCTTGCACAGATGCTGGTCAGGGAATAGCTTCCGACTTTGTTCGGCATTCAATATTTGAACCATTTTCTCAGGAAGACCCTGTTACGGAAGGTACTGGTCTCGGACTTTGTATAGTCAAACAGACAACCACTATGCTTGGTGGCGACGTACAGATTGAGTCGAGCAAACAGTATGGATCTACATTCACTGTCACACTTCCATCAATTCGGTTACTACACGACCCGCTGGAAGGGGCAGCGAAGGTTTTCAATACGCAGTCTGGTACTACTGAGCTGCCCCAGCTAGGGATTAGTCTTTTCATACCAAGACGTTGGGAAACCGGAGATGCAGTACGAGACCAACGGCGACTTGGGTTACTCCTAGATTCGCTCACACAAAGTCTAAGACGTTGGTTCCACATCACGGTCATTCCGTGGGAAAGTGCAAGCACAAACTCGCGTCCGCGCCTGCTTATCGCTCTAAAAGAGGACGAGGACGCTGCGAGATTGAGCTGCGGTGGCACATTCGACCATGCTGAGCGTATCTTGCTCTACCCTGATGTGCAAACCGCTGTTAGCCCGTACACAACGCCTTCAGAAAAGGTCGCAACCATCGCCGGCCCTATAACCATTTCGAAACTTCAAGATGCGCTGGCGCACTTGTTTCCTAACGAAGTCTCACCCTTCGAGCTTCGACTCCATTTCGGTGAGACATCAGATACCACGGAACACCAGGAGCGATCAGTCGAAGGAAGTCATAATCAATCGAGTGGCGACGCTGCCGAAACAGGCGACGACCTACCAACATCATCACTGTCACGTTTAGAACTTGCGGACAGCCCGCAAGTAAGCAGTGAGGAAAGCGTGGCGCATTCGCCGGCGATACCAGCAGTCGGCCTGCCTGGAGCTTTGGAGACGGACACATCAGAAGGGCGCAATGAAGCTCGAACATACGACTACGACATTCAGGCGCATGCAGAGCAAGCGAAAGAACCGACTTCATCTAAGTCATCAAAAGCACCTCTAGCGGAGCCGAAGCTGCTGCTTGTCGACGACAACGCCGTAAACCTCAAGGTGCTCACCATGTATGCACGTAAATGTAGCAAGGCGCCTGCGACCTCTGTCGGTGGGGGTCGAGAAGCCATCGACGCGTTCAAAAGCGCTATCGAACCAGATGACGGTAAGGCTGCGCAACCGTTCGATCTAATTTTCCTCGACCTCTCAATGCCAGATGTCTCGGGCTTTGATGTCGCGAGAGAGATACGTGAGACGGAAGCACGATTAGAGCGTAATAGGACGTACATATGTGCACTTACTGGGCTAGTGAGTGGAAAGGATCGTAATGCGGCGTATGAGTCCGGTGTCGATAATTACCTCGTTCGACCTACAAGACTCAAGGATCTGCAGGGCATTATTGAAGTTTGGAGGAATAGTTCAGGTCAGCAATAAAAACCATGGCACATATTTCTCACGATGAACTTCTTGTATCGATGAATGAGGGTGAGCAACGGATCGGATATGCATGCTACGAATGCGTCAAACACATGACCTGGTTATTGACGGACTGTCGGGTATGTGTGCTAAGTTACATGTCTGTGCGAGATCTCCAGTTACCTAGGTATTTCCGGCGTGTTCGCAGCATTACCCCGTGCACTACTCGATGATGATTAGACAGTGCAGAGACAACGTGCTTTGACATCCCTTACCAACGAAAGGGCGATTGTGAAAGCCACATTGCAAAGCAAGGAAAACATTGGTCCGTGGCATTAAGCTGTATATGCACTAGCGCCCGCGGGGGACCAATGCGACCGAGACGCCGATCGTGTGGGATCTGATAATGAAGTATCACAACGTCATGATCAGGTATCTACGACGAACCCACAAAAGTCTCGCCCTGTCAGCCCTGTGTGGAGGAACGCTAGCGGACCTAATGGCGCGGACAAACCACTGGAACTGCTGACTCTCTTACCTTCTCGTTGCACTCTTACTGCTGACCGTCGCAATTGTGAGCGGCTGTGAGGCGTTCTATTCTTGGTAAGCTGAGATTTGTCCTTGTACCCGACACGGAAGATGATTAGAATCGCGCTCCTTAACTTGGAACCAGCTAGCGAAGCGCGACGTTTCTTCGCACATTATTCTATCGCTTAATGAAGGGAAAACTAACTGGAGAAGCAATCGAGTTACAGCAATGCGAAGGCCATCGTAGTTCAAACACCGCCCCACGATACCCCGGATCCCCACCGTCAACAGCAACGATACCTCACGCGAAACGAGTTGGAGAACACAAGCGAATCGAGATGGCTTCCACTACAGACGCTGCCTTCGTCGAGGATGTCGAGGTTGAGCAGGAGTTCAGAGCGCGCGTCAGGAATCTCAAGAAGCCGAGCAAGTCAGGGGCGACATCTCCGGGACCTGACAGCGATAACGAGGATGCGCCACTCCTGGGTTCTTCGAGCAACACCAATGGGGGCACGAATGGCGCTGGAAACAACGACGGGGAAGAGGATTGGGCAGGAGATGCCGACTTTCGAGGTCTTCCCTGGTGGAAGCGCCCCTCGGTAGGCGCATAAAGCCCTTCGCATTGAGAGTTTATCGGCTGACGATCACAGATATACTGGCTACTTCCGCCATTCCTACTGTTCACCATCGCATTTGGTGGCATAATAGTACCCAAGATCAACTTGATCATGGACTTGGTATGCGAGGACTACTACGCTACATTAGAAACCGATCCGATATCCTCTCCCATGGACCCAGGGCAAGACCGATGTCAGAACGACGCCGTTTCCTCGCGCTCGTCCCTATTCCTCCTATACGCTAGCTTGTGCTCCGGTATACTCTCTGCTATCATCAGTCCGAAGATCGGTGCGCTATCCGACCGATATGGGAGGAAGAAGTTCATGATTGCCAATACATGTGGTGCGCTCTTTGGCGAAGTGCTCACCATACTTGCTGCAAAGTTTCCCGAGACAGTACATGTCAATTGGATTCTTGTCGGCTACTGCTTGGAAGGCATATCCGGATCGTTCATTGTCGGCATGGCATGCGCCCACTCTTACGCATCCGACTGCGTCGCACCTCAAAAGCGAAATGTTGCCTTTTCGTACTTCCACGCTTGCTTGTTTGGTGGTATCGCCATTGGACCTGCGCTTGCCGGATACATCATCAACGCGCGCCAGAAATATGTTGGCAAGACTGAAGCCGTTTTGCTCATTTTCTACATGGCCCTTGGTGCTCATCTGATCTTCATCGCATTCCTAACATTCCTTGTTCCAGAATCTCTCAGCAAAGCACGCCAGGAAGCTGCACGTGAGAAGCGCAGAGAAGAACTTGAACGGCAAGGACCTGCTGGAGACTTCATCAACCAATTACGCTCGATCAACCTTTTTGGCCCTCTCAAGATCCTCTGGCCTACTGGGCCTGGAACGTCGTCCGCTGTGCGCTGGAACCTTCTTCTACTTGCTGCTACCGATACTATCATGTTTGGTGTTGCAATGGGTGCCATGAGCGTTGTGTTAGTCTACACTCGCCGACAGTTCGATTGGCATGAGCTAGAGTCTGGTCGCTTCACAACCATTGTAAACAGCTCCCGTGTCTTCGCTCTTCTTGTCATCTTGCCCATTCTCACCCGCATCTTCCGCGGTAAGAACGGCGCGGCGCGCATGCGCAGCTCCGGCTCTGATCTGTTCGACCTTTCCGTCATTCGTGCAGCTATCTTCTTCGACATGGCTGGCTACCTCGGGTATGCCCTTGCCCGCAAAGGCGAGCTGTTCGCACTCTCTGGAGCTCTTGCTGCGGTTGGCGGCATCGGCTCGCCCACTCTTGGAGCTGCATTGACCAAACATGTACCGCAAGACCAGGTCGGTCAATTACTAGGTGCAACGGGCTTGCTTCACGCCGTTGCACGTGTAATGGGTCCGACCATCTTCAACGGTATTTATAGTGCGACAGTCGGGACCTATCGCCAAACTGTCTTTGTCTCCCTCGCGGCAACCTTTGGAACCGCGTTCGTCTGCAGTTGGTTCATTCGTCCACATGGTAAGTTCTCATCGCATATCTTCCAAGGTCAACGCTAACACTTCAAAGTATACATCGATGAAGATGACAAACGCGCTGCGCAAGCGAATGAACAAGAGGCATAGTTTGTCTCTCTTCACGCTGGCGCTTCAGTCGCAATCCTTTCGGCCCCTTAGATTATTCGGACACGACGTCCTCTTTTCCCGCATGTATCAGTACAAGTAGCGATGGCGTTTGGGAAGGCATTTTTGAAACACATAGCTTGTTGTTGTTGTTCTAAATGCCTGTATATCTGAAGCAGACGTAATGTTCAATATCTTTTCTTGCATCAACCGCATCATTGGTTTTTCATCCTGGCTCTCCTCGTGCACGAAGAAGCTCGTTTTCTATGAGTTGTATACCTAAACACTGAAAACTACTCTAGATGTATTCACTAGACTTTTGCTGAAGAGACTTTATGCTGATAAAACTGCATCCCTGATCAAGGGCCTGCCATCTACGATATACCAGGAAATGATGTCCAGGTGATCATTAGTCGCTGTGAGATCGATATTTAGCATCACGGATGGCATCCGAGTGTATACACAATTCCGAACAAAATCTGTAGTTTTCTACCATCCTAACTGATCCATACTCGTACACCGCATTAATCTAGACCCACCAGAGTTCCTCTGTAATGCTTGATCATCCCATCTGCATCCACGTCTTATCTAGCTTCCGTCCACACTTTGACACCTACAACTCTCTACGTCTTTTCTCATATTCTGTGGTTAACTCATGGTCAAGCTTATGCCTCGCCTTCTCTAGATCTACGTAACAGTCTCGTGCCTCATACGCAATGATCTCGGACTATGAGAGGGGTTCAATCATTGAAACGACTGTATTCAAGTTGGGCGTTGGCCGCGAGAAAGCGTCACGCAATTGCTTTACAGATCGATACTGGAAGCAGATGTCAATTCCCTTCTTCTTTCCCATCAGCACGAGTACTTCGTCTTCCCTGAACTTCATCTGCTCACCAGCGTCGAGGTTGTGGATGATGGTAATATGCTTCATGGTAGGGTAATCGATTTTTGAGCAGGTGAGGGAGCCCACCAAGTCCGTGACCCTTGGTTCATACGTAACCAGCAACTTCAGCGTCTCTAATGTAGGCGGGAAAGGACGTAGCCGCTCTCCCATCAATCGGTCTTAGATCCGGGAGTGAGAATCGGAAGTGAAAGTTGTGATGTACAAAGGAGCAGCATTGATAGGGAGCGAGAGATGCTCGGGTGATGTGAACGTCAAGAGAGATTCTACAGGCGGCAAAGAAAGGTAGGCCTGTCGGCCACGTCAATGGCAAGGCAGCTCTAGGGTCTGCAGAAAGGGTGCAAGTTTTCTCAATGCATCACCCATGTATTGCTTCTTGAAAAATGACCCTTCGCTGCGGACCAGATAATTGTTCGCATCCGCGTGGGAATACAGGGCTTGAGACATCGATAAACTGTTGAGTCGCAGGGTACCGCATCGCAAATCAGTAAGCTTCGGTAGCATAAGTATGAGGACCGTGAGAAAGGTGCTATCGTGGTTCTCTTTCACATCGAAGACGCATTCCCTCTTCGATTCTGTTGAAAGCTGGGATACGCGATAAGAGCGGCACATGCATCTCGGAAAACACGCTCAAAACCAAGTCTCAATATCGGTCTAGTGGGCTTCCAGTGGCCAGTATCGTCGTATTCAAGACTCATACGTCTGTAAGCGATAATCCCAAGGTCCCAGGCTTTGCTGACCAGATCGGGATACTTCATATATGTCCGAATCAGAGCACGTGTATTGCAAAGATGCACAACCGGGTTCGACAGGAGCTCCTCTCTCGCTGGTGAGCCCAGAAGCCGGCATACGAGCGACACTTGAACCAGATCTCGTCGCTGCTGTCGAAGGAGGCCTGAGTTCTGACGGACAATAACGATAAGCAACTCGTCGAGCAATTCCATTAGGGAATTCGCATGCGAGAAGTTTCTTTCAGTCGAAAATGCTTGGCCAACACCGGTGGTATTTCGTCGAGTAGTCGCAGCTCTGGTTTCCGTCGTGGGTACTCCTAAGATAATGTTGCACGTGGTGAAAGAGTCCGATATACAACCGCACTGAGACTTATACAGTTGCCGATCTTACCTTACGGATGCAAGAGTCAGACAGGGATGGTTCAGACAAGAACAGCGGATCCTGCAATGTGACTGATGATATATTGAACAGGTTTGAGAGTAGTGGAAGGCGCTCAATCAAGGACACGATGGGATTCCTGGGCGCAGCTGTTGTCAATAGCACTGCTCACCATGCCGCTGATAGGGAAACCAGACACTGGCTCCTTGAATCATACCAGATCCGATCTACTACATTCTGGTCACAAAAATTAACTCTTGTCGTTGTAAGTCGAGTCTCATGAAGAATGCGGAATAGTTGATGAGTCAATAGCCTGGAGACTGGTAAGGGTGTTACACTCTACCATGGTACCTTATACCCTTGGCAGTGCGCAGCCCTTTGCAAATGAAGCATTGAATAGATACATGGGAAAAAGGTGTTGCCAAAGGTTAGAGCCTTAGCATCGCTAGCCTTACGAGTAAGACGGTGTTTCGTGTTTCGCACACCGAGACAAATCTGGGCTGCTGCTAGCAATTGGTAACAGATCGGAGAACCATACTGCGCCAACCTTGCGGGATAACAGAGAGTTTCTGCTACATTAGTAAACATGAAAGCTGTACCCAAGATCTAGTTGATGAGCCAAGCTGTTCGTGCAATAGCCTAGTGTTTTGATATGCCCTTGTCTCGGTGTCCTTTGTCGTGTGTATAGGCGCATGCATCGGCGCAGCGATTCGTTGATATTGTAGTAATATACGACGATAAAGTCAAACCCATGCTGTGCCACACCATCAAGAACTTGTACAGCATGTAACCAAGATTCATTTATTAGGGTTAGGATAGCTGGTGTAGCAAGAGATGGAGATAGCCGACCGGCGCTATAGCGGGGCTGACTAACGAACCTCGGGCCGTCATGTACGTCAGCTTCCACGTTGCATCTTCCCGTGCCAATTGGCTGTCGCGCAACCATTATTACTTTCACTCTTCTTGTAGCGAATACCTTTCCAGCTGCTTCAAGCTTTGGTTTCAGCGGTCGCGACCCCAACTCAATGTCAACAGCATTCCGGTAGCATCATCACTGGACAGCCCTCTCTAGGGCCCCGCAATCGCCATGTCAAAAGAGAACCGCGCTTTCGATACCCAGAGATTGGGCGCTGGCTATGGCTTCGAGTCGCACCCAAAGCGCGTCATTGAGATGCCACCCACGTGGGTGCTTCTCGTAGGCTTAGGCTTTCTGCTGTGTGCAATGGGCTTCTGGGTACGAATAGATACGCGTACATGAAGTGCTACACGCGACTAATATAACATGGGTGACAGCTCTACATCGCATTGAACCTCTTAGCACCCACTCCGCGGCTCCCACGACGCTCAGAGAAACAGTACACGACGATACTACCCGACGGCGCAAAGAGCGATCCAAAGGAACTACCGTGCTGGCTGGATAAATGGGCGGCAGAGAAGGAGGCAGCAAAGAAGGAAGCAGCGAAAGAGCCTGGAAGTAAAGTTGTCATACCACCACAGATGCCTATTGAGGAACCCGAGTTGTTCATGAGCGTCGTAGTACCCGCATACAACGAGGAAGAGCGCCTTGAAGGCATGCTGGAAGAGGCCGTTGACTATCTGGAGAGTCAATACGGTGATGCGCATGCTGGTCGGAAGGGTGAAACGAGGCAGAAAGGATGGGAGATCCTAATCGTCAGCGACGGGAGTACTGATGGCACGGTCGATAAAGCGCTGGAGTTTGCCAAGGAGCATCAACTAAGCCAACATCCAAAGTCGAAGCCAGGACCGTGGTCAAAGAACGGCGACGCAAAGGCACCACATTCTACACACATCCCACACGGCAGCATACGCGTCATAACACTTGAAGAGAACAGAGGCAAAGGCGGAGCAGTCACGCACGGCATGCGACACGTTCGAGGCCAGTACATTGTCTTCGCAGACGCAGATGGCGCGAGTCGCTTCTCTGATCTGGGAGCACTAGTTGAAGGTTGTCAAAGCATAGAGGACAAGCATGGACGTGGTGTCGCCATCGGTTCCCGGGCTCACCTTGTCGGCAGTGAAGCCGTTGTCCAGCGCTCTAAACTCCGCAACTTCCTCATGCACTCTTTCCATATCCTCCTCCGCATCATGACACCTCCGGCTACTGCGCGGATCAAGGATACACAGTGCGGCTTCAAGCTGTTCTCGCGACCGGCATTGCCGTACATCGTCCCGTACATGCACTCTGAAGGCTGGATTTTCGATGTCGAGATGTTGATGCTGGCCGAGAGCGCTGATATCGCCATGATCGAGGTAGCTATTGGTTGGAAAGAGGTCATGGGCAGCAAACTGAATGTCGTCTGGGATAGTATTGGAATGGCGTGGGGCCTTGCCCTGTTGAGAGCTTGCTGGATAGCAGGCATCTACCGCAGAGATTGAGTG
Source organism: Alternaria atra (assembly GCF_907166805.1). Lineage (NCBI taxonomy): Eukaryota > Fungi > Ascomycota > Dothideomycetes > Pleosporales > Pleosporaceae > Alternaria > Alternaria atra. The sequence continues at coordinate 1,241,863 of NW_025091327.1, forward strand.
ACTAGAGACAGCAAATGAGATCATTCTTGAGTTGTACACGTAAGTCACATCATGATGTCAAGAAACTAAAAGTGCTTGGCGTCTCATATGGACCGAAGATCAACTGTTGCGGTGTAACTGCAGCTTGATCGATCCAGCAGTCTACCTTGTCAGTATGGGGCTGCGCCTAGAACCTTATGTACGCGGCTGCAACGGTTTTGCGTTATGCCCCTGCCGGGCTGACACCAGGAAAGAACCCAGAAGAAAAGAAAAATGAGCGACTCGCGCTTCAAAGCTTCAATGTCGCTACGCTTTCCTGCCTCTAGAATATGGACCCTGATACAATGACCTCGGAAGACGGCGTAATTCGGAAACTCTGCAACCGCATCAGTCACCCATAGTTCCATTGATCGTCTGGGCCTAAGTGCGATTGAACACACATTTCGGGATCTGGCACTCGACGCGCGACTTCACTCTCACCCGGCAGGTGCGAATCATGGCTCAACGAAATGTGGATCAAACCTGCTGCTCATAACCATGCTGCACGTGGCTCGGCGACGCCACGCATCCGATTATGCGCTGATGACATTTCAGACGATTCTCCGGGTACGCCTTTCCTTGCATCTTGCATCCTGATCGCCTGCTGTGCCCCGCACCCCCATCATCCCCAAGCCACCAACCCGCATCCGAGCTGTTTGCTAGCCCTCAGTTCGCCTTCCGCATTCAATACCCTCTGCATGAGAGACTGTATCTAGCCCTGACACTCCCCTGCTCGTTGTCTGCCCTCTTGGGCTTAGCTGCATGCAAAAGAGAAGTGCCTTGTCCTTCTGGCGGCGAAACTGCTCGCTCCTGACCGCCGAAAATACTCATTCAATTTACAAGACCTATCATAGATCTTGCCTCACGACATTGGACGGAGTAACGACTAGCGGTGAGGTGTTGGAGTGACGTACGTCGTAGGTTCCAGCTCAGCAGACGACGCCCGCTCTATGCAAAGCACCTCAGGCTCGCGAGTAAGGACAGTCGGACGACCGAAGCATGGCATCATACCAAAGTGATAGCTGTGCAAGGAAACCAGGCCTCTACCACGACGCACCCGGCGATCTCTAGTTAAGGGTTCATGGATCACTAGGAATGTTTTCATACCCAGCATGCGACATGTGATTTTGGTCCTCTTCGGTTATTTAGAACCATCTCGGGAAGCCTATGAGGTCAAATCCGCCGATAGTGGCTTCGAGCAGTAGCTTCTAGACACACAGGAATGCAGGTTGTGTTGCGGATGACGGCGTAGCCTCTTAGAGCGCTGTGGCTCGGCTCATCGACGGGACATCAATACTACTGCGCCAGCAGTGATTCTGCCTCGAAGCCTGTTGAAAGTATGGGACGTGTCTCGCCGTCTGACATGAGCTGGGTATCAGGCTGCTGCTTGTAACAAGCCTGAATTGTTTGCTATGTCGATAAAGGTTTGATTGCCCATACCTAGGTATGCCGTGTCTGCAGAGCATTGATGATAAGGCGCGGCAACGACAGGGAAGTCGCGCTACGTATGCGGACCTGGAGCTGATGCAGGTCATTCGTAGGATCCTATCCGCATCGTGCCGTTCACACCAATCGTGTCCTAGTGCAGATCTCCCAGATACACCTAGACGCCCCTGTGGATTTGGGGGCTTTCTTTCCGCGCCGCTCAGAAGCTACTTAGGTACTATTTGCTGGGCACACACGCATACTTCTATCACTCCAACATCCGTGAGTCTAACTGAAAGTGCCTACGGGGTAGGTCAGAACTTATCATCCAGTGGAATGTGCCAAAGGAAAACACGACCATCGGCTTACACCTGATTTCCTTGCGTGGAATAGTCCGTACACTTTGTAGTGTATGCGCTCCTACTCGCTGGTCAGGTCTTCGTTTTCTACTTCTACAGGTATTATATTATCCGCCGGTTGTTATCCAGATGAGGAAATCTTAGCGCTGCACGTAGACACATCTTACCGGTTTCGGTATTATCCGACTGTCGTTTGCCTCATTCAATGGGAATCACTGAAGGACGCGTGGTCTGCTCCAATCATACAGTATCTCCGGCGAAACACGATGCTGTAGACTTAACGTGGTGTTTCCTAATGGAAAGTGTTTGCTCTCAATATGTGCAATGTAGCCCATGATTCCTCGTTCTTCTTAATGTCCGCCAAAGTCTTCCAACTCTATCATTGATCAGAAATACTTCACGATGCATACTTCACGGCGGCTGCTCGAAACCAGAATTAACTTCAGCCACCAATAGCATCATGCCGCATTCCCTAAACGGCGGAACACAAACATCTCGTTTCACCACGCAAGATGTAAAGGGTGATTTGGAGATATCATCGTAAGCCACATTCGCACGTTCTTATATCTCACCGCCGACGATAGGAAGAAACAAGAGCGAACTCCTCCTCATCATCAACTACCTTGCGGTCGCAAATAGGTGGAGACCAGCGAAACGGAAGCAAGCAGTCTCGAGGTACTAAAAGCCGATATGCGCGCTAACGAATTGAAGTTCAAACACATCAGATCGCAGTTTGGCAATTGGGTTGATGACGCTCGTGGCGTGTAGAAGGACTGTTTTCTCTGATCATCGCCTATTTTTGGTCCACAACAAGCAAGAGTATGTCGTGGTGCGATCTGACGGAGCCTTGAAAGTAGATAGGGGCCTGCAAGATTCATAATGCATAGTGATCGCAATAAGGATTTCGTCGATAGGCCTGTTTTTACGAAGGGTTGCGTGAAAGTTGCCGAGCAGGTGGAGCGTGGGGTCGAGGAGCTGGTGGGGCGTGAGATTGAGGGAGCTACGGTCAGATAGGGTACGATCGGCGACTACTAGTGCCACGGGGCTGAGAGGCTGCCGACTACATGCACACCACTCCGTGCATGCGGACTGTTTTGCTTTCAGTCTTGCCACCAATCTGCCGCTAGGGCTGTGCCAAGCTGACAACGTGGTTGCGCAATTTAGGTTGAAGGTCCCCTTGCCAGGCCTGCAGTGTTCTAGTGTGGCGTCATGTTTAGAGGAGAACAAGCCTGGTGTTGACAATGCGTAGATCACTGTGGCTTCAAATGATGGCAAGTGACACCAGATCATCTGCTGACGAAGCTTCGCATCATCGTAAAGTTCAACATCGTAAATGGACCTCATCTTTGATCCGTATAGTCGGATTCGTAAAGCTGTATGGTGTGAACATTCGGCATCGGGAGGCTACCTAATTGCGTGCTGCTGTATGGGTCGATGAAGATGAGCAGCTACCTGCGGATGTTCCTATCAGCATCTATACACACACCGCTGCTTCAGGAGCGCAGTACGTTTATTGACTCCAGAATTCTGAGGGACGCATTCGTATCTCATGCATGCGAGTCAAAGTGGCTGAAGTAAAGTGGCTTGATTCGTTAGTCAGTGGACCATGCTGGGCATCACTAATAGCAAGCGCGTTGGACTTTCGTTGTTGAGTGTGCTTTTGCAATATGCAGACCGAGATCACACACGTTAGAAACAGATCTTGACTCGCGCCAACAGATAGCGACGCCGGGAATGCGCCCACATAACACAAAGACGCCTAGGCTGGTTGTGGGATATTACCTACGTAGCGTGACGGCGATTGTGCTAACGCTTTGAGGTAGGACCTAGCGAGCCACCAACGCGTCAAACTTCACTTCCAATTTCCTTTGTGGCAGCTCCAAGGCGGAGAAGAGCATTCGACTACGCTTGGGCTAGGTTACGACCAAATCCAGCTAAGCGCGAGGTAATCATATAGGCGCCCCACTATTTTGTTTCCGCGCGTTTTGCTCGTAGACAGACAGCGAACCACCGACGCGCCTTCTTACATCCATACCTTCCGCCGCGCACGGTCTAGTAAACTGAAGTTGTCACCGCCATTACTAGAGGAGCCAATGACAAACTGGGGAGGGTAGTCTTATACTACTAGGCCCCCAGCACCTCGGTGCCGGAATTGCAACGATCGCTCAGACAGCAGGACACACGGGCTCCTGATGTCGCAACGCAGCAAGAAGTCATTGTAGGATCCGAAGTCCAGTGTCTGGCGACGCTGAACGAAGTCCTTCTCCCAGCATGTCCGGATACATAATGCACCCGCTACCCGTGTGCTTTGTCTTACAGTCGCCAAACCTCGACCTTCCATTCCTTACTACTTACTATTAATACTCCTCCAACTCTTACTTTCTAACCAGATTCATCGATCATGGGCTCTTCTTACCGAGACACCCCCATTGGTCAGAACCTAAACCATGCAAACGCAACTTTCAGCGCTAGCAACGAAGAGACTTCGTCGTGAGCTTATACCAAATCTACTGCCCTGTCATCTACTGACTTTCTCTGCAAGTACCAAGGTACAGCCAGGCGACTCGAACACTGATACACAATCCGAACATGTTGCCACTTCCACCACTGAGACGACAACACCCGTTCCTCCTCCTCGCTGTCCATACCTGCAGCATCTCGATCTCATCCGTATGGGTGCTCAATTCGAAGAAGAGAAATGAATGACTATGAAAGAGACCATGACACATGACGAAACATTAGAAGACCCGGGACATGGGATATGTCAAAGACGTTGTAGAACAAATGGGTCATCGATGGGTGTCGAGGCAGGTACAAAAAATTGCCATGTAACTATCCACTGTTGCACCCCCCATCAGAACACACACATTCTTATGTACCGCATCATTCACTCGAATCTTGCGACCCATCCATCACCGACCCTCTCACCCTTTGCATCCACTCCACCCCAAAAGACTACACTGCTGCCTTTCTCCATAACATCCGCACCGAAGAACGCTCTCGGGCCAGGATGCAGCTTGCCATCTCCTTCCTCCAGTTGCTTGTCCGAAGGTAGCTGTACTACCGCTTCCGCCCATGACAAGTGTCCAGTATCAGCACCTAGAGCAGATCTAATAGCATCTTTGATCTTGGCAGGATTGATGGCATTCTTGAGCGTCATCGATGGCTTAGCTTCCAGGTCACTTGAGGGTATCTGGAGAACCCAGGTGTCGCTGAATTGAGTAACTTCATTCGCATGCTTCGGATCTTCGGGTTTGGTGTTCGGAATATCAGCAGAGGAGTCATTCCGAGCTCCAAGGAGGTAAATGAGGTAGTTACGACCCCAACCTGTAGTGACTGGTAATAAGGCTCCGTTATGTCGTGCACGAGGGCCTGGTGCTAGTGGGTTCGTAGGAAACGTGAAAGACTCCCATTTCCTCTCTTCACTTGAAGAAGAGACACTGATATGATGCAGCTGACTGCTCATTTGATCTGATCCAGATATCAGCCATAATTGACCATTCGCTAGTGCGGCGTTTGATGTCGCGACTGGTGCTGTCGGAAGCTGTGTCCAGTACCGCGCAGCGATGTCGAACTGCCATAGGTCTGATGCATTGTCGCCAGAACCATCCACTCCCCCAAACAAAATCACGTGCTGATCATGTGCGAACAATTGGGCATTGCGACGTGGCCCTGGGCCGATATCTCCGGTGTCGACATCTCCCTTGGATGGCTGCAGAATATCCCAGCTCTTTCTTTCGGGGCTGAAGAGCCAAACAGATGATTGCTCATCGATCAGACCACCGTTCTCATCACTACCGCCGTATACTGCCACGTTCCCGTGGAAGGCGCAAGCTGTGTGACTCGATCTTGCTGCGGGTATGCGATCACCTTCAGATGTCGGCAAAGCTGGGATGATACTGTAATCCATTTCTGGTTTCCCCGAGTGCTCAAGAGTGACGATATGCACATGGTTGCTAGCAAGAACGTTGTTCGCCGTGTCACCACCGAAGATGTAAGCCTTGTTGCCGATGGCCGTGACTGTATGATTGGAGCGCGCCAACGAGCGTCTGGAGGTCAGCCTCACCCTGTTGACAAAAACACTGGGTTACATACGCCGATGTGTCACCTGTTGCTGTAGCCATACGCGTAAAGGTGACTTTGAGAGGGAGCGTTGGCTTAGAGACGATGTAAGCAGCGTAGCCTGCTTCCGCGGTGTGTTCAACCACCTCCGCCGCGATGTACGCGCCTGCTGCGACTTCGGCCATGATGCTGGTACTGATTGGTAACGGTGATTTTGACTGATAGACAGACGATGAGTCGAAGACAAGAAATAGTGGCAGACGTGAATGGCGTAGAGAGGGGCGAGGGCTAATGCAGGTACGCGGGCGATGATGACGTCAATGGCTCCACAGCGACTACGGCTTTGGAACGCACGTTGCAACGACTCAATACGCGTCAGAAATGTGGCCATCCGATACTAATTCTAAAGTCTACGTTTATCATGATTGGGATAGAACGCTCGTGATTGCGCGATCGCGAAGCCTCAAGATGACGGTGAGATGTCGCTCCGGCTTCTCGAAGCTGTATCATGGACAACTAAAGTTTCGAAGGCAACGAATTTAATTCATCCAGCATTGATTTGAGTCGTTGTGGGTTGGCATCGAAGAGTCCTCGTCATGAATGCGGTGCTATTTGAACGAGTAGTATAGTGTCGAATCATCAGCGCCAACACGCCGTATCACTACCCAACTGTTTTGGCATGATGTCCCACCCGACTGACAGGCCCTCAATGTGAGCGGCATGTTTTACTGCTTCTAGACTCCCGAAATGCGTTTGCCGCAGCTCCAGATACTGTTTCACGTCCTCTGGCTTCTTGAAGTCTTTACGCTCAAACCCAGTTTTGCTATCGTATCGGCCCAAAGACCGCATATATTTCATGACACCAGCCAACGATACATTGATCTCATAGGCGCCTCCATCAATGGCACGCTTGTATAACGCAGCTATGATCCCAGTTGCTAGAAGATAACCAGCACCATGATCGAACGCTTGACAGGGTAAGACACGCATTGGTTCGTCGGCGTCATAGCGCTCGGCCTCTGCCACATTGATACCAGAGCACGTCTGCACAAGTGAGTCAAACCCGCGATTCTTCGACCAAGGACCATCAGGGCCATAAGCACTGAGATTTGCAACGATCAGCTTTGGGTTTGCGTTTGTCAATTCTTCCGCGGAGAGACCTTGTGCAGCAAGGCTTCCAGGACGATAGCTCTGGAGAAAGACGTCGGCCGTGGAGAGCAGATCTAGTAACTTGGCCTTATGTTCAGCCTTTTTGACATCGACTTGCACCGTGCGCTTGCCGCGGGATAAATCGATGTCGAGATCAGGAAGATCAGGTAGGGATGGTGATGTGATCCAGATGACGTCGGCCCCGTGCGCGGCTAACGTCTTTCCAGCGACTGGCGCAGCTATGACTCGGCTCATTTCTACGACGCGGACACCTTGAAGGCACTTGTTTACTGCCTTTGTTATCGGTGTCGGTGGCATATACGACTCAGACTTTGCAATTCGCTTCATGAGGATTGGGAAGTCTGCAATAGCCCTGGCTTGGGCTAACGCGTCCCATTGCTCGAGAGACCTTAGCGCAGCGATGACAGCTCCGCAGCGCAAAGCCTCGGCCTCCAGTTCCACAGCTCTCCATTGCAGCACTTTTTGAGCCACCTCTTCCTTCGATGCGTCTAGTGGAAGTCCTAGGACATGTAGTGCATTCCAACGATGATTTGGAAAAGAATCATGTATTCTCACATATCCATCAGCTGTTTTATGAAACCCACCAATAGAGTCCCAAGGTGGGAATGCAGACTTTCCATTGACAGCATACAATCGCTCAGATTTGAACTCGACGCATGCGTGCTCAGCTGGAACTGTAACCTGAGGAATCGGAGAAGCATTCCGAACGGACCAAAAGAGAGCTGCAGCAAGCGCAGACGATGCGATGGTAGATTGTGCGAGGACGTCGACCTTGAAGGAGGATGGCAAGCATTCGACATCCAAAGGTACGTGTAGTGAGTTGAGTGCATCCTGTGGCAGGCCCAGCATCCTCCATATAAAGGTAACCGAGCCAAAAGCGTCAGAATCCGAGGGATCCATTGAAACTGTTGGTAGAAAAGAGGAAAACCCTGGATCTAGGTGATGTTCGAGGGATGCTAAGGCGGAAACAAGCTGTACTAGTTCGACAATGACGGGCGTTCAAGCACGAAAAAGACAGCGCACTGCAATGTCATAGAGGTGGACATTTATCCGAGCTCTCGCGTCCGAGTATAGGGAGGGCCGGACGTTGGACTACATGATCGGATTTGCAGGATACTAGAGATGGAATGTGTGAGAGAGAAGGCTTAGGCATATAGCCGACGATTGCCTAGTGCCATTATGTAAGCAACTGGAGGGCCTTGATCGAGTCACCGACCAGGGTCTTAGGTACCCTTTCCGGTCCACAGATGTTCAAATTCGTCATGTCACAGCTGTTCTTATCAAAAGGCCTATCGTTCTTACAGTTGGTGATTACGAGATGTAATTCCGAGCTGTCGTACGCGCTCGGCAGGCTGAAGTCGGGTGATACTGTTGGCATTTCGCAGCGCGAGATACCGAGAGCCCGATCCCCGACTGACCGGTTTGACGAGCCATGCCGTCGTGGAATATAAGTGTGGCTCAGCGCAGAACAGTACATCCGCACAATTACCTGCTACAGTCACAATGAGCCATTTACAGAATATTATCGCTTTCGGGTTGCTGAGTACTACCGTTCTGGTAAGTTTTCGGATGTCAGTCACATAGGTATAAGGATGCTCACAACGTGCAGATCGTATGTAGGGTACTATACAACCTTTACTTACATCCTCTCCGGAATTATCCGGGACCGAAATCTTGGGCAGCCACGCGCCTGACGTGGGCGCGTTCCATGCAATCTGGTCTTTACCACCTCAAACTGCACGAGTTCCATGAGCGATATGGTCCAGTCGTTCGTGTTGCGCCGGACGAGCTGTCTTATGTTACTGCTGAAGCCTGGAGAGACATCTATGGCAATCGCAAAATCGTGAAAAATCGAGTTTGGGCCGGCCAGGAGGAAGAACATCACCCAATTAGTATCGTAAGTACGGACGAAGCGACGCATTTGCGAAACCGTAGAGCATTGACTGGTGCATTCACCGAACATGCGATCGTGGAACATGCGCCCGTTTTCGAAGGTCTCATTGGTCTTATGATACAAAAGTTGAAAGACGCCAGCATACAAGGCCAAGGAAACGCCGTTACTGATCTTACGAATTGGATGAACTGGTTGACATTCGACATATCTGGCGCTCTTTCCTTTGGCGAGCCCTTTGGTAGCGTTGCAGAAGGCCGCGCACATCCTTGGGTAGAGATTAGTTGCAGCTTCGGAAAGGGTATCGCTCTCTTAGCTTCGATCAATTTTTTTCGTCCCTTGAACAAGTTGATGAAACTTGGGATGCCGAAAAAGATCATTGCAAGGATGGATTATCACAGAAACCTCGTGCATGAGAAGTTCATGCAACGCCTTACTATGGAAAACAAGATGAAGGCACAAGACTACGTTGGCTCTATCATGGCTTACAATGAAGAGAAGGGCGAGGTCAAGATTCCGAAAGAGGAGATCGAGGCGAACATGACTGTGCTCATATTCGCTGGCAGCGAAACTACAAGTACAGCCATGACAGCGATACTCACGCAGCTTTTACAGAGCCCGAGTGCTTTGAAGACACTAGAGTTGGAGATACGCTCAGCATACGAGACCGAAGACGAGATCACGATTGCTAGCGTGGCAAAGCTTGAGTACCTCACAGCGATCATACAGGAAGGGATTCGAATGGGACCGCCAACAGCCGTCGGTTTGCCACGCGTCACACCCAACGAAGGTGCACGTATCTGCGGTCAACTTGTACCAGGCAACGTAAGTGACTTTGAGAGATATTTGGAAGTGGATACTTGCTTACACCATCCTGCAGACTTTTGTGTCCGTAAATCAATACCCGACGTTTCGCTCAACACTGAACTTTACAAACCCAGATACGTTCATCCCTGAACGATTCTTACCGGACTCGCCGCTTGCGTCTGATCGCTTAGACGCATTCGAGCCGTTTCTGCTTGGGCGACATAAGTGCAGTGGACAAAAGTTGGCTTGGACCATCATGCGGTTGACGCTCGCGCGGCTCATCTTCACATTCGACTTACAGGCTATGGAGGAACTTCGCGACTTTGGTGAACAAAAGACCTATATTTTCTGGGAGAAGCGACCGTTAAAGGTATTAGTGAGGCTTAGAGATGGGCAATAGTTAATGATGATCTGTTCGTTCCGTCTGGCACTGCACTAGCTTCTTCCAGCGGCGCGAGGATCTTGATCGCGATCTGGGCACATGTCGTAGCGATCTTGCTCATGCAACAACAGCATACTTATGCTCGTTTGATTAGGAACTTGGCCATCTTTGTGCCGGCAACAGGTTTCGTAGAACTCGTTGATGTCTGGACGCGTTGCTGTTCGGACGTCTTTGAAGATCATAATGCAAGTACTAAGCAGCTCTTACGGACAGATCGATGCAAGCCCACAAAACTTCCAGAGCTCGCACGGCAGGCCAAACAAAAGAGACGTGCTTCTCACGCTGGGACGATTCGTACGGCTTGGAGACACAAAGGCTTTGCGGGGACAAACATGTAGTTCTATGTCTTTGTAATCCTGCCATGGTTTGCGCACCCTGTACAAGGCAAAATAAGTCAGCTGTTTAGTTCTCGGTCCAATATCGGCCTCCCTATATATAGCCTGCATAGGTGTCTTATGCGTCGGCCCATTACTATCGTAACGCACCTCGGTACCAAACCCGCGGGCTGTTCCTGAAGCCAATGCGTCTTGATCATGTCGGGCCTTTAGTCCTTCTGAGAAGTACGTTTAATTGGGCTTGCTTCAAACAAACATGATCCGTCCGCCGGATGGTAGTGGGTGTGGCGGTGGTCCTGGAAAAGATTGGCTGCAACAGTTGTACGCACAATCCATGCTGTGTTCTGAGCATCCATGCCAGTACTGGTCTGGAGCGGTGGGATCTGTTGCTTGCCTTGATCGCGTCTGCGGAATCGCGAACATCATTCGTCTTCTTATTTCCAGGTTGGGCAATCGTGTGTAGAAACATCATAGCGTGTGCGGGTCAAAACATCAAGGTGAGGCCGATGTGGCATTCGTCATCGCATGATACTGATCGGTCAAGAGTTCTGATGATTGCGAGATTCCCGTTTTCGCTATGTCGCCCTACGAGCATCCCAAGCTAGGACCCCTGATGGTTCCAGGGCTAGAACCTTGTCTAGGGAGGATCTTCACGCCCGGCGCCTGGCACCTGTCACTCACTCGGTTATCTACAGGACAGCAATGGCGACACCCTATCCGCTTACTGAAACCTAGCTTCGCTCGCTTCGGCTGCCTCTTCCAACGTTCCGGCAACTCAAGTCTCCGCCGTCCCGAACGGGTTTGTGGTCACGGCGCCTCGCAAAGGCCTGCCGCTCGCTGTGCGGCCTCGCCAGGTCCGTCTCTAGCCTAACCAGTGCACAAGGCTTCTTTCGGCGCCTTACAGTTCCCTCCATGATGTCATAACATCCGAAGTTGTTATATCTGCGTCTTCATGGGCGACTTCCAAACACAACGCAGATGCGTCGCAACCGATGAAATTGGTTGGCATACTATTTTGTGCCGCGAGGGACTCTTCCAACGCCGCCTTGACGTGCTTTCTTTTCCCCGTTTACAAGGCGTCACGCGCCGCACTCTCAACAAAAGTCGTCACGCCCGCTGGCGTGTCGATCGAGCACTGACAGGCGTTTGCCACACCAAGGCTTTTTACCCGCGGTTCTCCAACACATAGGCTTGGAGGGTTTCAGATGGCCTCATGTTTGAGGCCCCTTACGCTTCTATTCTTGCCCTTTACAGTATGCCTGTTGAGGGCCATTATAACGTCTGGCTCGTGGAGACTGCAGGTAGAGGTGACAGCTATAGTGGAACGTTCTAGCCATCGTAGGGTCCCTGCAAATGCTCAATTGTGCCTTGCGCTAGCTCGACAGAGTGGCTATTTCATCCTTGTGGCGATCGTTATGGCAGTAAGTGCCACACATCGGCACACAACAACGCAACCTACACGTCCATCGCGCCGCAGTGTACACCAGATGTGAGGGCGCGGCACCCAATTGATCATACTAAATGTGTTTATTGACCGACGCCCCGTCATGTCGTCCGATCGGCAAGAACAGATATGCTATTCCGACCCGCTCCAATGTAGATGACATGGTAATGGTCACTAGGCATTGTCTCCGTGGGTAAGCTCGGCGGAAATATTGTGAGTATGTTAATGTCCATGTAGATCAACCAAGAGACGCGCCATCCTTCGTCGATAGGCATAGCAGTATCAATGCCGAAGTAGTAAGCAACGTGGTGCGCATACCATGATTGCCTACAAGTAGGCATCGCATATCCAAAGCTAACCTTGTAATAGGTTTAGCGGCCGCTAAGAACGCTGAATGGGGGTTGCCTTGTTGCCTTCTTTCGCAAATTTGCGGACGATCTTGTATCAAACTACGAAAGTTTCAAAACTTCTTCCGAATGACCACTCCCCCTCGTCGTCTCCACATCTCCAACTAATCGCATTGGTAGACATGATATTAGCTTGCTTTCATTGATATCTCTCAAGTTATGATAGCCCGTTGTGAAGCTTAGCGTTCTTGACCACGTGGAGGAATAATGTATAAAGTGTTTCATTCCATCCTGATATCCATCAAGAAGTCGGTATCACTTCCACTTGCTGGTCCACTGTGTTTCGCTACGTTCAATCAAACTCCGTATACGTCGCCGTGCCTACACTCCAAACTTTTGTATTGTATCTTCCACGCCAACGACATCATGTATGTGTTTTCCACTCATTGGTTCGTTGTTCCTGCCGGAAGCATTTGTTTGCCATCTTTCCGCGGCCTTGGTCAGGGGATATAGAGTTGTTAACGTATTGTAGGGTAGCAGCGATCCAGTCGGAGTTCCGATCACTGTCCATGTCGGAGCAAGACTATACACAATGCCCGATCATCGTCGAATCTGTTCCAGCCCAGCGCCACAGACCCCTAGCGAGCAACGTGTGCCAGGATATACTACCCGCCACTCAACAAGAGGACACTCCTCAGATTGACAACACGACTATGTCGAGTCGTACCAGCGTTTCAGCTCTTACACAAGAAAAATTAGAGTCTAATGACTCGCATTTCGACCAGAGTGCGGCCTTATGTCAAAAGATCTCCAAAGCTATTGATTTACAGAAGGCCGGACTAGACCTCAACTTCGTGTTGCCAATCCACTGCTATATGCCTGAAAAGTCGCATCTTGACTAATACACTGCGACGTCCGCACTTTGAGGGAGGGTATCTCGAGGCGGAGTCGTTATTTTGTTGCGGGCTCCAAGCTTGTGTCAAGAGTGCCTACCGCAAGTTGAATCATGGGATCGGATGACTTAATGTGTAATATTTGGTTGGTCAATCAATACGGGCTGTAATCGAAGAGTTTTAGTACATAAATGAGTATGGAATGTCTTGATTATGATTTATCGGCGCCGTCTACAAAATTGTTGCACGAATGCACAGTCGTGGTCACTTGCTACGTTGTCCGCTCCATGTCCGAGGACCTCTGCGCGGGTGTTCATACCAATCGGAGCTATCTCCGCCCGAATCGGGTCTTGGAATGTCCAGCCTAGCTTAATAGTTTTGGATGCGTTAAGGCACCATTATTGCTCTTTCACCGGTATCGTACGGGAGATACGATGCGTCAGATGGCTGATCTCATATTCTCACCATCTCCACACGCAATTTCCCCGCCAATACCTCGGCTAGTAGGCAGTGCGAAGGTACTCACACGCAATGTCGCCAACGGCAGCTCCTAACAAACTTGGACAACCTTCGATGAATAGCACCGAGATGCCTCTGGACAATTCATACGAAGCTTGAGATTTCTGGGTTGCCTCGACCGTCGCCCAGGATATGCTCCTCTAGCGAAGCGAAACAATGGACATCCTTTCCAAGAGCATCTTCTATCAGGCCTTCTCCGTCGCATACTACACTGTTGGCGGCACTAATGCGAAACCTTAATCCCTAGTTGGTGGATAGCTTGATGATTTTATGGTTCGGCAACGTGCCGTCGGACGCACTGCTAATCGGCTCGGGTTGGGGCATTACGCGCCAGGGTTCAGCCCACCATTTTGAGCCATGATGAACGCGGAACCTCGACATAGCTAAACAAACCAGAACGACCGCCTCATGCTTCATCCTTGCGATCTTACCACGCGCTCATGGTTTAACCCTACCTGCGCGTTGAGCAATGGCCATCCATGACAGATCTCACCCCTCACAACACGGGCATTTGTCGAAGGCGAGCAGCAAAGATCGACGGTCAGCTGATATGCCGCCTTCGGGGGTGTGCACTGCACCCGGTGCAGGCCCAGTCAGTTCTTCCGTTGGCATATGCGAGACTTTCGCAGGCTTAAGTGAAGTTGGCCATGGCCTCTGAACTACACTCTGAGGACGTTCGATGTCGGCGTCAAATACGCTCTTCCTTTTCGAGGCCGATGCTTAGGGTCCTGAACTTGGGCTGGGCGAAGATATGCTTGGCAGGAATAATAAATGACACACAGCGAGCAACGGGCGGATGTGGAAGCCTTCCAGAAAAGTTATCTCGCTTGCGTCTCGCGGAACTGGCTTAGGCCTCCCGTCCTATATTTTCAATTGCAACTAGGCTCAACTTACCGTTTAGTCGGGATCTCTGTCACCATTGCCAAGTTCTTGTAAGATTACCCATTCGCTCCTACGGCTGCAGTCTTGCCGATCCGCGCCGAAGAGTCTG